>NC_082691.1:71010592-72390592 GCF_949987515.2 Delphinus delphis | reverse complement strand
TGATGCAAGTACTACTATCCTATTTTACAGAGGGGACAACTGAGGCAGAGGAAAATGAAGTAACCTGCCAGGACGACACAGCCAGTTAACAATTAGTATGGGAAAATCAAGAGAGTTAAAATAGTCAGTTAAAATATTCATATGAAGAAAAAAGGGAAAAGAATCAATAAAGATGTACTGAGTTTATTCTTCACTGAAAGTAACTCACTTTTTAAAAAATGTCTTTAAAGATGCGATGAAACTATTTTTGGCTTATGGACCATGTAGGAAGATTATCACACAAAAATGAGATTGTAAAATATCTATCGCTAAGCCCTCCTGGAGGGCTCTCTTAGCATTGTATATACTCCATACCAGGATCTGAGTTAAGTAAGAAGTAATATCACTGAGCGTGTGGAGAAAGGATCCAATTTGTATTAATGACAAAATCCAGACAGGAATATAGATATCTAACAAAACTATGTAGTTTATTAAACAACTTTTAGACACTTAATTGCTATTACGATCCACTTAAAGTAATATTATTTCCCCCCAGAAAAGTCTAAAACGTGTTGACCCAAACTTAAGTTAATAGTCAAAATTTTCCAGTGTAAGTACCAAAAGTGCTAAATCAATGGTATTTCAGCAAATAAGAGATAACTTTCCTCTAACTAAATGGCTCAATTTTACATTTAAAGTATTGTTTTATTAATGAGAAATGATAGAACTCTATAGGATCACAGCAAAAGAAAAACCAAAGGTTACCAATATGTCAATGAAAAAGTAACAAGTACTAAGGTAGGCCATGCAAAATGAAGGTTTGCTTTCTTCTTGCCACTTTGAATTTGTAATTAACCAGTGCTTTTCCTAAAATACAGGATCACCAATGATATGAAAAAATAAGACACACCATCATTATAATCCTTAGTGTGAGGTCACAAACTTGAACATTGTTATCTATTATTTGCAAGATATGAATTAGAAGATTGGCATGTTTTACACTTGGAGATTTTCAAAAATTATAGCATTTATCTATTACATAAATTTGGACTTAGAAATAATCAAGGACAAAAAATAAGGATTAAAATTTTTAATTTAAATTGTTAGTAGCCCAACCTGCTAATCAAGCTATGCTATGACACATTTATTATGTTTCTGATGTCTTTTTATGACGAAAAAAGGAAAAATAAAAATTTGATGCCAAATGTGAGTACCAAAATTCATAAATAAAACAAGTATGCAGATAAAGCATTTCAATCACCATTATGATTGTTTTTAAGCAATCGTTTACATTTTTATAAGGAATAAAACAGAAAGAAAAATAGTGCTATAATACTTGAGAATTAAAACATTTTTGTGTATCTTTTTAAGCACATTTTAAAAATGTGTTAGAGTTAAAATAGCACATGGGAAAGCTATGTCTGTGATGAAAATGGAATAAGATACAAGAGAATAAAAACATGTTTTTACTGAATGATGCCACAATGTTGTCTTAAGGGAACCCCTATCGCTACCAGATATTAAGCATTTCCTAGATAAAGTTATAAATCCCTAAACTTGCAAGACATTTTCTGCAAACTATCATAAATAAATACACAGGTCAAAAAATAAACTGTTTAAACATTCTCATGGAAATAAAATATGTAAGAACTTATATTTTAGAAAAACACTGTTTGCTCATAAATATAAGTCTTTTTTTCTTGTTGGATGCTGAGGGAAAAGTATTAACATATGGTTATTCATATTGTTAAAAAGAACGATGAAATATTTGCAATTCAGCACTTCTCACTATGTAAAGCATCCTTCTTATCCCTTTAGTGAAAACTATTTCCAGCACTTTTAGGTGAAGAACCTCAGATGATAAAGGCCACAGTGCAGACTGCTGTTAGCACCCCATTTTGTCACTGTGGCTTATGTTATGAAACTGGCAGAAACTCTCACATAGGAAAACCATTTGCTATATTTCAGTATAGAAATTGCATTGCTATTTTCTGTGCTCCTAAAATACCTTCATGGTGGTCTGATACTTGATCGTTCTATTACTAAAGCAAGTTAAATTGTAATTCCACCTATTTATCTTTCAGACATCACTAAACCTTCCAGGAATATTTTATTTACTATTTATTAATTTCTTTTGCAGATTGTGAAAACTATTTCAAGAATGCAAATATCAATTTCTCACACATTTAGACAGTTTTCACACTTTACCTTCCTTTGATACACAAAATTTGCATACAATGTAATCTGATTTATTTCTGCTTCACGTGCTGTCAGCTTTAGCTTTTCTCTTATTCTCTTTCCTAATTCTTTCTCATTTTCTTCCTGTCCTTCCTTTCTTTCTCCCTCCCTTATTCTCTCTCTGCAAGTTAATAAAACAAGATGAAATAAAACTTCTGAAAAATAATATATAAATGCTTCCAATTTTACTTAGCCAGAATTTCATGGCAACGTTCATGTAAGTTAACCCAGGAAAAGATACCCGACAGAGTTAAAGATAGTGATGGAGACTGGGGAGGGAGGGAAGGAGGAGAGAACAAGAATGAGGAAAAAAGAGGAAGAAAGAGAATCAAACTTTTTAGAGTATATTTATGCCTTGAAAGAGACAATATGGTCTGTACTTTTCCTCCCTCTAGAAAGCAAAGCAAGTTTTGGATATTGAAAAACACTTTCTCTTTTTCTTCAATTTACTTTTGACTCAATTCTCTTTCAGAATGGAAACTGCATTATGCCAGTGAGAAAGTTATACATAATAAAAGAACAGTTTCCTCATTTTGTAACCACTACCTTTATGGTGCATGGTGTTTTAATAAGTCTTCTATAATGGATATCTGAAAATAAAGCTAAAATGTGTACAATATGGACTGAAATCAGAATAATAAAATCACCCCATTTAATTAAGTATATAATGTCATGCCCATACAGATACTGCACAACAAATATTAAACTAACCGCGGTTATAAAATTAAAGCTTCACCTACAGATGACTTAATGTGAAAAGTAACTTTAATTTCTCTTCCAGACTACAAACAAAATTAATTTATTGGAAGATAAACTAAAATATATGAGGAAGTAATTCTAAAAATATTTATTTCTAACAGAAAATTCTGAACTTATTTTAAGAGGAACATGGGAAAAATAAACCCTATGTATAGGTACACCTGATTTGCTAAAACTCTGACACCAGTGCTTTAGAAGCAGTTGAATTTTCATTTTTCCAATTAGACTTATGATATGCCGATTGCCGCATATATAAATCATACTTCTTCCTATGAACACATTATCTCACTGGACTATCTAAATATCCAGCTGCCTTTTATTAAAATTGACAATTGTCTTTCATAGGCAAGGTCTAATTTTTTAACTAACCATATCTTGAAAATGTTAATTATAAAAATTATAAAAGTCAAGGTTATGAAAGAAGAGCCACACATAAGACAAACTATACAGGCATCATATAAATACAAAGAGAGAATCAAGAAAGCAAGTGCACTATTTAAATACATTCTCCAAATATAAAAAATTGGCAGTCTCATACCAGATATTTTACTCTCATAAAAACTTTGTTAATACGAATGATACGAATATTTTGGGTCAAGTTATAAATAATAGCAAACCTAGGTAACTGTGTAAATCACTTGTATTTTGGTTAACTACACCTATTTTTACTTACCCTTCAAACACTACTACTTCTTACCAGTAGGCAGCACTATAACATCTTTTACCTGTTACCAATGTTAATGTCACACAATGCCATCTGTAACTTATTACACGTTATCTGACCTTTGCTTGCATTTTAGTCTCATTATTTTGGTTCCATGCTATTTATCTCACAGCTACTCTTTTCTTCCTAAAAACAAAATTAAAACTTACAATAAAGTATCAGCAATGTCAGGTATAGTATACACAAACATCAACTAGCAAGTGTGTAATTAATGAATGCTACTATTTCGTTACTAGTTAACAGTCTATTCCTTATTGTAATTTAAAGGAAACTGAAATTAAGTGTAGTATGAAACTGGTCAAATGAGTTTAGCATTAAAGACTTTTAGTTTCTGATGTTATATATTCACTAAACTGCCGCTTTTATAAGAATTATAAGGACCTTGATGTTAAAGCATTTATGTTTACATATCTGTTTTTTCAGAAAAAGAATCAAAGTATAATAAATTATTTAGAAACCCAAACACATAAATTTATAAGGGAAAGTATATCAAAACACTTGTAAACAATTTATATTCTACAACTTAATAGTAGACCACATATTCACCTGACAGATTCCACCTTACTTTAACCAAAACGATTATTTTCTACTTCATCAAAAAGCACTTAAATGTAAAATAGGCCAACATCCAAATATACTAAGAGAAATTCTTCGGTTCCTTCACTAACTAATCAGAGATACACAGAAAAGGACCCTTTAAGTTTAATGATACCTGCTCATTAAATGATGCTAAACACTAAAATACCACGAACAGCAGGGAATTTCAGTTTACATTAGAGAAAAAAAATAAAAGGGTAAAAATGACTGAAGTTGGTCAGTTCAAGCTGATAGGGCACTTCAAATGAATAACAGAAGAATAAAAGAGACACTCTAGGTTAAATTAGGTTCTCCTATTCCTTTTCTTGAAAGTGCTTAACTTCACAAATTTTATTTGAATTAGCTAAACTGCCAAAATCAAAGCAGATATAAAGTTAAACAGGCAAGTACACTTCACAGTAGTTTACCTCTTATACAACAGATAAAACCTTAATTTTAAAAAGGTGATTTTGAGTTTTAAATGGGTATGTTCCTCTTCTTCACTGAAGCAACTGAAATACTTCATTTCTAAGAAAACACTGCTGCACAGATTAAAACATATACAAAGCCTCAGGTGAATAGCTTTGTTTACACAATTTTGTTCCTTCATATACAAATGAAGAATTTCTCCTTTCAAAAACCAATATCTGATAATACTTAATAAAGTGTTATGTAGCCAATCAGAATTTACTGTACAATATTTCACATACTTTTTAAAAAGTAGGACATTTTCCTTTAGTTTATAACTTTTGACTTTGAATTTTCACTTACTAAAAGCATATAATTTTTCCTTGCTCGAATCTTACTTCCAAGTTCTTATTTACATTTGCCAAACAGTGGCATTTCTCTAGGAAAACTGGACTAAATCTTGACAAAATTTGTAAAGTAGTAATTATTGGCACCCCTCTCTCCATTCATCACTCCTTTCCCCTACTCAACTCAATTTTACTCTTACCTGTACTATTTCCTCTTTTTATGAATGGTTCCACCATGCATAAAGCTTAATACAGTACTAGTGAATATACATGGTCCTCCAAGCTGAATGAATGTCCATATTATAGGAGGGCAAAGGAAAGAGAGTCCTTCTTAACCCAAAGAATACGTTGCTGATTAATAAACAATATTGTCTAGTAAGAAGTATTTTGATCCCAGGGGAATTCCCCTGCAAACTTCAAATCATACCATTTAAGCTTTTTGCTTCTTTTTGTGTGTATAGCTGCTGTTATAGTCTGAATGTTTGTGTTCCCCCCCAGAAAAGAAATCCATAAATTGAAATCCTAACCCCCCAATGTGATGGTATTTGGAAATGGGGCCTTTGGGGGATTAGACCATGAAGGTGGAGCTGTCATAATGGGATTAATGCCCTTATAAAAGAGGACCCAGAGAGCTTCCTCAACCCTTCAGCCATGTGAGGTTACAGTGAGAAGATGGGAATCATTGAAGAAGCAAGACCTCACCAGATACTTAATGTGTCAGTGCCTTGATCTCGGACTTCCTGGACTCCAGAACCATGAGAAATAAATTTCTATTGTCTATAAGCCACCCAGTTTATGGTATACTGTTATAACAGCTGAATGAACTAAAACAGCTGTAAAAGGAGAGGCTCTAGAGAGGGCTCCCTTCTATCAGGCTCTTTCATAAACGGCAGATAATTTCCCTGTCACTTAGGAACATTTACCAGTATTTTCTGGGGGTTTATATCTGTGCTTAATTTAGGCCGTATAATCAATCGTGAATTAAAAAATACAAAAAACACTGCTATATTTAAAATGCATAACCAACAAGGACCTACTGTATAACACAGGGAACTCTGCTCAATATTATGTAATAACCTAAATGGGAAAATAATTTGAAAAAGAATAGATACATGTATAACATTCACTTTGCTGTACATCTGAAACTATCACAACATTGTTAATCAACTATACTCCAATATAAAATAAAAAGTTTAAACAATTAAAAAAAATAAAAATGCGAAAAACAAACAAGGGTAAGGGTAAACTGGTCTCCTGGTAACACTAGCATAGCATTTCTCACACTATTCCACAGAACACGAGTTTCCCCAGATAGTATTCAATGAATAGGTTCCACGGTAAAAAAATCTGAGTCTCTTATAGATGCACAGAGACTGTTAACTCATAAAAGGCTATAAGAACTGCAAAGGGCAGTGATTCCCCTTTCTCATTAGATAACTATTAAATCTCATACACATTAGGGTTTAGGGAACATATTTTGCAAGTCTGAATGATATAATTTGCCTGCAACACATGTTGCAGGGGTTCTGTAATGGCATTAAACTTGAAAACACTTTAACAAATTATATGGTCTGAGTCAGCTTGTTTACACCAGCATACATAGTGCCGGGCACACAGTAGGTCCTCAATAAATATTTGTTTACTGGATTAGTTAATTGATGAAGTCTAATGCTGAGTTCAGTATGTATTTGTGTGAACAGTTTAATATAGGTGGATATGTGTTCTTTATGCAAATATCTCTAGGGGTAAAGACCCTAGAGCTTCTCTTGAAAGCATCCTGACAATATCAGGGTGTATTCAAATACTTCTACTTTAATTTTAATTTTTGTCTCCCTGTTAATTCATGACCAGAGACAACATATATTAGAACCATCATCTTTAAAAATAGTTTTCAGTATTTCCATTTATTCTCTAAGTTTAATTAGTCAATTGTATTTAAGTCTTTCCTCTAGAAATCATACGATAGAGATGACAGTCATCTCTCTTTCACTTTTTTCTCTCTTCATTTTCTCTGTGTCCTTTTTAGCACGCTTTTATTTTAGAGTAAAAACCTAAGCTGTACACAGTATTTTTTAAAGTGTGCTATAAATAGCATTCAATTCACTTTGATTTCATTTCAAATGCTAAACTGAAAGTTTGCACTGCTGTCCCTTTAGTCACAGGTGAGAGATCAGCACAGGAAAGAGAAGGGCAAGGGCTGTGGAATCTGACAGACCTGACCTTGACCTTCAGCTCCACCTTAAAATAAATCACTGAACTGCAAGATGAGTATCATCTGAGACTCAGTTTTCTCCACTGTTAACGTATGAATGATAATACTGACCCAGCAGCATTGTTTGGGGGCTTAAATTAGGTTAATATGTGAAAGGTGTCTGGTAGAAAATAAGTTATTACTAAATGGTGTGGTGGGGTAGGGAAAAAGAATTGGGAGGAGGACTAAAAATCACCAAGTTTTATGGCTCTAATCTCTGCAACTCAATCAAATAAACTACTGCTTTTAAAAAACAAAAGTTTTAGTGCAAACTTTCTAGAAGTATACTCATCACGATGTTAATGGTGGTTTTTCTCTGGGTAATAATACTATTAAAAATTTGTATTGTTTACTTAATATTCCTCCACATTATTGGAATATACTGTGATAGGTGTGTAGTACTTCTGAAATTAGAAAAACTTGAATTCAACTGTATTTTTAGGAAAAATGTGTTTTAATATTTAAAGAGTTTCATTTATGTGGAAAAGTAATTCATGAGGAGCTTCTCAGTCCTCAAAAATTCTAGAGAAATGAGAATTTTACTTTTACCATAAATGACAAATTATAAGAAACGAGAGGAGTTTTACAAATCCACTCAAATTTTTTTCTCTTGCATAACACCCCATGCCTTCCCCTCACCCAAAAAATTCCTTAACTACCAGTGTTCATCTCACTTTAAGATATCAGTATCTTTTAAAATAATTGCTAAGAAAGCAATGGTATACCTGTGGTGTGTGTAATTTACTTTAAAAAATTACTAATAAGTTCAAACTTTTTCTTCATTTTCATTGGGCATTTGCATATTTTCTTTTGAAAACTGTTCACAGCTTTTCCCCAATTTTTCCATTTTGGTCTATTTCAAGAATCTTAAAGTGTGTTTTATAAACAATGAAGGATATTTAGGCTTTGATATATTATCTGCAAATACCTTTTTATTTCATTTTTTTAATAATCTGATCCCTTTTTCTTTGTGGTTCCTTTTATTTCTTGCCTGTTTAAAAAGCATTTTCCTAATCCAAGATTATATTAATATTTGCACAATTTTTGGTTAGATATTATGTAACTATAATTTTACATTTAATGAAATATACTGAGAATTTGACATGATACTTTTGAAAAATGTAACTTTTTAATGCAAATAGCCAATTTACTAGACTTTTACTGAAAATCTATCTCTTTGCTGTTCATTTAAAATGCTTTCCTTATTACATATTAATTTTAAATAAAAGGTCTATATTTAGGAACATCTGTTATAACTTCTCCTCTCCCAGTCTTCTCTCTTGGTTAGCGTAATCACTCTCTACGCAATTCCTCAAAAAAAAAAAAAAAAAAAGAAAAGGAAAACTAAGCTTCATCTTTGAATTTTCTCTTCTCATTTCTTACATATAAACTACTTGAAAATCATTTCAATTCAACTTCCAAAATATCTAATTTAATCACTTGGAGCTCCACTCGGCCACCCTTGTGTAAGCCACCATTATCTACAGTCTGGTCTACTCAGTTACCTCCTATTTGTTAGTCCTGCTATGCTCTTGCTCTTTAAAATATAAATAAAATGAAGTCTCCTCTCTCCTGCTAAAAACCCTCCAATGGCCTTCCACTGCACCAAGAACCCATGAACTGGTCCATGCATAACTCTCCAGCCACACCTCATGACCACTCCTTGTTCATCTTGCTTCCTGCTTTGGCCATATTTGTCTTCTTACTCTACCATCTTAGGGCATATTAACAGCTTTTCTGCCTGCTTGCAGTGCTCCTTCATAGGAAAGGAGACTTTCTTACAATCCAGATCACTTAAATTTCACTTCCTCCATGAAGCCTTCCTTGAAAACCTAACATAAAGTATCTCCTCCATCACTCCCCTTTAGGTATTTATGTTTTTTTCTGTCATATGAAAATATGAAATGTTATTACCTGATTTTTTCTAGTTTATTATCTGATGCTTTCTCTCATGTTTCATGAAAGCAGGAAGTGTATCTGTCTTGTTGAATGCTCTACTCCTCATTCCTAGGATAATGACTGGTATGGGATAGACACTCAATAAATGTTGACTGAATAAATGAATAAATAAATGGGTACCTTCCCATTTAGTGCTCTTCTTTTTTCAGAAAGAAAAATCTCACATGAGCTTTAAAACAGCATTTAATAAACCTCCATCCAAAATTTCTTAGCTATTCCTAATTATTTTATGCTTTTAATAACTCTTGCTTGCCCATTTTATCTTCATGCCGGTATACAGAAAAACTACAATTTAAGTATTTGATATTTTACTATATTTTTATTTAGTCATTGAAAGGGTTTATAGTTGTCTTCAGGTTATCTAATTATAGAATTATAAATTCTCCTCTCCAAATCTATACCTCATTTCTTTGTCGTATCCAATTACACTGGCAAAAACCTATGTTACTAATCTAACTGACTTCTTAAATCCATATAAAAATATTCTGATATGAGGCTCTCTTACCTCTCTTACAAAAATTTATTGTTTCTTTTGCTGGCATTTAAAGCTCCATTTATTTCCTTTTAAAGCATACTTCTCTTTTCCCCTATAGCAACATTCATGCTTGCACCAATTTTTAACCTTCAATACTAACCAAAACGACTGTGCTTCTGCTCCCGTCTTTATCCTCTTCTGGAATGCCCTAACTTCTTTTTCCACTTATAGCTATCTGTTTCAGTATGCCTCCTTAGCATCATTTTAACTGTACCCATCAGAAATGACTTCTCTCTCCTTCTGCACTACTATACCTTTTGGGTTGTCCCACTCAAGTGATGGTTAGCATTTTTTATTTTGTGGGTGTCTGGCCAGTTCTCATAGATTATAAATATTCAATAAAATGCACTGAATGAATGGCTATTTTGCCTACCATCAATTTCAGTTCTCACAGAAAACCTGGGAAAATGCTGCCATAATCACAAACTTAGAGAAAAGTTGCAAGTATGGGACAGAATTGTTTTTCCTGAGCTGTTAGAGAGTAAGTGATCAACCTAATGCCACAATCACCTCCAAATACTTTAGTGTACATTTCTTACAAACGAGAAATTTTCCCTACATAACCACAGGATCATCAAAATCAGGAAACTGACAGTGATATGTTATTGTACCATCTAATGCAGTACTCGGTCTCCTTTCGAGTTTAGTCACTTGTCCTAATAATGCCCTCTGTAGCAAAAGGATCCAGTTCAGATTCACACATTGCATGAAGTTTTCAAGTCTCTTTAGTCTGCTCCACTCTTGAACAGTTCCTTTCTTTTATTTTCATGACCTCGACACATTCGAAGATTACAGGCCAGTTATTTCGCAGATCCCTTAATTTTGGTTTGTCCATGTTTCCTGATGATTAGTTTCAGGTTATGCATCTTTGGCAGACAATACAGAAGTGATGCCCCTTTTTTCTCATTATATTTAGTCAGGTGGTACATGATTTCAGTGTATCTCTTTACTGTGCTCACTTTGATCACTTGATTAAAGTGGTATCTGTATCTGCCAGGCTTCTCCACTGTGAAGTTACTCTTCTTCTTTGTAACTAATATACATTTTGTTGGCAGTTAATTTGAAAATATATCAATATCCCATTATTCCATTCCTTATCAAACTTTCAGCATATATGTATGTGTGCATACACACATATATATTCGTATTTCCCTTTTTATTCAATGGTTTGTAAATATTTACCTTATAATTAATTTTATTTATAATTATGCATTATTTATTTTGATGCTCCAATTTTCTCCAATTTGACTGGTGGAAGCCTCTTCAAGTTGGTTTCTATATCCTTGTGGCAGGTCTCCATCATTCTTTAAGTGTTTCCTTCTTTTCTGGCACAAGATGCTTCAGGCTTATTTTCTAATGTCCTGCCCCGGTTTTATAGTGAGGCATTTTGCAAAGGAGCCCAGTCTCCTTTTAAGGAAACTGGCATTTAGAAAGGAAGACTTGGGTCCCGGGTGTGTTCAGTGTTTTTGAGGTATTGCTGTTTCCAGGACCTCCCAGTGGGACAGATCTAGAGAATACATATACCTATACACACACGACCCCACAATAATTTCTATATCTATATCCATAAGTACATCTATATCCATAGAAAAGTAGGAGTTCACACCAGTACCTGTAATTTCAACCCAACACCATAGGGTTCATACAAGTTTTCTCCCTTTCCATATTTGTACCTTGGACAATGAGAAACCTGGCTTCCATATCCTTAATATATTTATATTTTTACTTGTTTTGTCAATCCCCTACACACAACTCATTTCTCTTCTTCACCTCCATTGTTCTTCTGCTTAGATGCCCTCTTCTCCCAGCTTGGGCTCCAAACCATGCCAGGCTGTTCTTCCACAGGGATATCCCCTTCATGCTGCTGATGCTCTGATACCCAGTACCTTCGGTAGATAGGCTCTCACCATTCTTCTACGGCTTTGACTCCCCACATCAGGCCATTCACCCATCTGGATACCCTTCTCAGTCCACTCAGCCTCAGATATCCCATGCCAGACTGCCCTTCGATGGGGATGCCCTCCTCTCTGCAGTCAGGTTCTGAAACCCTGAGCAGGACATCTCTCCTTTGCAGATACTTTCCCTACCCTTTGGGCACCCTGCACTGGGTTACTAGGGCTCCATCACCTTTCTAACACAGATACCTTTTTTTATCCCACCTAATGGCTTTAAGACGAAATTGTTCAAGAAGGGAAAAGAAAAAAAAAAAGGAAGGGAAGGAGAGGGAAAAGGGGAAAAGGAAGAGCTATTATTATCATTTTAAGTAGAAAGTTTAAGTTTCTTAAACACACATAGCTAAAAATATTTGGACTGCTTCTGGCTTAGGGAGTATGCAAAATTATTTAAACAGCTTCTCCAGAACTGTTTAATTGCACAGCACCTGATAGTCTGCGTATAGTTTGCTATGTTCCGACTACTACAACTATAATGACTATGCTGAGCTCCTTATATACTGGACATTTATAGATTTCCTCACCAGAGTCCATTCTATACTTCCTTCTTCCTGAGTACCCTAACTTCTCAGCCACTTGGTTTGGACTGACTCCACGCCAACCTCCACAGGTAGGCACTGATCCTCCTAATTAGTCAGTTTACCTTGTCCTCCAGGCATCTGTAATTAGTTAGAAATGGGCCTGGAAGTTGGCCTCAGCCAATCAGCACATACCATTCAACTGGCCACAATGGCTGGTTCAAGGGCAGGCACTTGATAAACAGGTCCAGAGTGACTTCTGGTAATGCTAGGTTACAAATTCTGTCTCCTCTTCTGGGCTGGTGACGTGAAGATGCAGGGCTTGAGAATACTATAAGAAGAGAGCCTGAAGATGTATGGGGATCATTTTATGGACAGAGGTGGAAAGAAGCCCAGAAAAATAAGCCAAAGGAAAGAATTACATTGTTTGCATTCTATCAGAAAATCTTCACTGCCGAGAGGCAATTCAAGTTGTTTTCCTCATCTTCCCAGTTGATCTGACTAGTGTTCATGGACTCTGCTTCACAGAGTTACTCACTGTTTATTCCAAAAGGTCTTTCTGCTGCTATCCATGCACGATGATCTATTCACTTCCTAAAAGCAAGTTGGAACTGTGAAAGGTTGTTCTTGATAGTACTTTAAAGACTTCCTCATTTACTCTCAGTTGTACCTGCATCACTCTGGTTCCTAGGTTTCTGTCCCACAAGTTCATGTTAATTGTAATTTATGGACCCTTCTGTCTGGCACTCCTCCAACCTCCCATCTTGGCTCATTGGACTTTGGCTTTCCAAATGGATCTCAATGCTATTTTTGATCTTCCATGTTGGACCAAATCCTCTTCCCCACTATAGCTGTTGAAAAAGTCTCTGCTTCAGTGTTCCACCTGGCAGAATCTCACTCTCTGAGCATCCCCCTTCCTCTCTGGACACTGTGAGATTCAGGCTCACTGAACAAATGATGGAACGCTCACTCTGTATCGGGTACTGTGTTAAAGATCCTGACAACATATTTTCCTTTGAAATAAATAAGTTATAAATAATATATTCATAATTAATGCAGTTAAAATATTTATTTCATCTTAAAATCACTGCATATATCAGTTCTGTTGGCATTCCTTTATTCTAATGACCTAGTGTTCTCTTTATAGTCCACAGTCAAGCTCAAACTAGAATAGGAATGATTTCATTTTGATACCTTACATTCCAAAACGACCAGATTCATGTGCATATTTGAGGACCAAATATTTGCTCGGCTTATAACAAGGTCAGTTGACAATTCTTAAAACACCTGGTTAACTATGGACAAAAGCCTACTTTTTATGGCTAATGTATTAACTTCTAAAATGAAGTACATTTTAAACAGAAATATGTTAAGTTAGTATCTGTGGACAGTTCTATTACTATCTTTAGTCATAGAAACATTTATCAATCCCTTGGAACAAGCCAGGCACTGTGCCAGGTTCTGCAGATCCCATGGTGAGTAACAGGCTGTGCCCTGTGCCCTTGTAGGGCTTACCTAAACTGTGAAAGACACCAAAGTGTCACTCAGAAAACGCACAATCACAGCGCCCTCTGCATTTGAATCTTTCCCTTGTGTTCATATAGGCATGATCTCTTGAGTAAAATACTTAGAAAAATATCTGAACCAGGAGTCTTAATCCAAATGCTCACACAGGCTAAGCAGATGTTTAAGCCATTGAAGAAGCAAGGTGGGAAATACGGCAAACTGGCAGATACATGCCCAGGCTAAAAGGACATGCTGCCACTTGGAAATGTGGGCTCAGTGCTGCCAGAGCTTCATATGTTTTCTAGAGAAGCCAGACTCTTAAATGTTGAAAAGCAATTTAAAAATTATGAGGCCAAACAAAAGTGTATGAGGATTTGGCCTGCAAGCCACCAGCTTGCAATATATAACAAATAGCAAAGCCTAGGTTTATGATGACCTGATTTAATACTGTCAGTTCAAATCTTAGGTAATTTCTTATAAGCAAATTCAGGGACCGCTCCTGAGCACCACCTCTCTGTGAAATGTATAACCTACCCAACAGATGGTGTTTGACAGTGATATTCTAGGAGTGCTAATCTTCATAAATTCTGTTACATTTCATTTTCATACGATAATGACCATTATTCTCTGCCTCTTCCAATTGTGATAAACTCTACTGTTCAAGCTAACTATACTACGTGATTTCTTCTACTTTTTTTTTTTTTTTTTTTTTTTGTGGTACGCGGGCCTCTCACTGCTGTGGCCTCTCCCATTGCGGAGCACAGGCTGCGGACGCACAGGCTCAGCGGCCATGGCTCACGGGCCCAGCCGCTCCGTGGCATCTTCCCGGACCGGGGTACGAACCTGTGTCCCCTGCACTGGCAGGCGGACTCTCAACCACCGCGCCACCAGGGAAGACCTTCTTCTACTTTTAAATTCAAATTTGTTGTATATATCTCGTAATTATGTTGTTTTGTAACATTTAGGCCACAGAAAACACTTTGTCTCTAACTCTTCTTTGAACTTCTAGTGCATTTTTCTTGCCATAAATGAAGAAGTTATTCATGGTTTAAATCTCATTTGACATTCTATGGTCTGCTTTGAAATTTCTTCAAGCTAAAATCATCATTGTCTTGCCATACGGTATTTGGACACAATGGGGGATGGATCAGCAATTTGTTCACAGGCCCTTTCTTAAGAAAGTAGTTTCCTGTGAAAAATCCTATTCTTCCATATAGGTACTCTTTTTTGGAGAAGAAAAGGAGAGATTCTTAGTTAGCGCTTGCTGTAATTTTTACAAAAGGCTATCAACCTTAAAGTCTGTACTATTTGAACTCTAAGGCACCGGATCTATATTCAGTCACAACTAAGCATGACAGTTCTTTAGGCCCTAGTAAGTTCATGTCATCTAGAACCTCGTTGAGAGAAACAATCTATTCATTCCTCCAGAAATTCTAAGGCTGTTTCTTAGAAAACTGCATAAATGGGTCATGTTGTCTTGGTCTGCCATAAAATTATTTTGGAACAATATCCCTATTCTATCAGGATGTACTAAAATGAAGAGCTTTAGGTAAGTACTATCATATTCACTGTAGCTGTTATGAGGTAGAAAGTGTCTATTATATTATGCAGAAAAAGCTGGTCATAGGTAAAGAGGTTATAGTAAATTTAAGGCAAAGTTGCAGCAAAAATTTAATAATTATTGAGGCACTCGATTCTTTTTTTTAATTGATCTTCACTCTCTACTCTCATTTATAATATTCAAGGTTCTAACTTTTTTTATTTTGCTTTCTGTTTTACTGATTCTTCTTGAGTATAGTCTTCTAGGCTCTGTGGCAGAATTTGTTCTTAAAGATTACAAGCAATTAATACAAACACTGACAATTTCCATCTATTTTTCTTTGATGAATCTAGTACTTTATAACTTCCAATACATGCTTTCTTACTACTTTTTCTCTAGGCTATAAGTTCTCTGAATCTAAATATTAGCTTGTTAAAAGCTTGGAAAGGAGAAAAAGAACAAGGTATTGCCTATGGATGAAATCAAGAAATGTCATGATGCTCTCCCTCTCTTCTCTCTCTAACACTGTGTTTTTACCAAATTTGTGAAATCCACAAATAATAAATTCTGGAATGTGACTATCACAATTCCTTCTAGTAACAATAAGTCTACATTTTTTTAAAAAACAGCAAGAAAAATATACTGGGAAAACTCCACAGTAGTGTCAAGGAGACATTAGGGTCATTCAATTTTAACCTCCCAGAAGTTTCACATTTCAATAACCCTACTTCCTAAGAAGGCCTGTGATTTTAAAATGCAAAACTCTTAAGGAGAAAAAATAATAGTAAGAGAGGTGGCTCCCTTGTCAATTAAATAGTAAACTGTCAGATGGCACAAACTGCCATTTTAAACCATTTCAACAGAAAGAGAACAGGATTGAAATGTGTGGTCAAAACTAGCCTAATGGTGAGGCTCATTTTATAATTCAGCATTGGGTAATGCAGGCCACCTGCCAATCTGGTGAGAGTGTGAGAAGGACACTCGCCTTAATAGGTAAAGGAAAACCCTTCAAGGAAGTTAAAGTGAAATGAATATGACCTAGGAGATTTGAAGAACCGGTTGGCCAAACTTAAACCTTTTGTCAAGTCTTGTTTTAACTGACTTTCTATATTAATGGCATTAATCTTACACCTTTGCCCGTCAAGTTATATATGAAAATATGAGCATTTAATATTGGGAAGTCTGTGATTGAAACCTTAAGGGGAATTTTTAAAATATAGCTGAAATAGAATGTTGGCAGGAAGCAATTCTGTTGTGACAGGTCTTTCTGAATTTCAAAATATTTTATCGTTCTGATAGTGCTCTAATTCTCTTTCTCTGAGTCTGCCTCTGTTTCTCTATCTATGTTTTCAATAGCGCTAGGCCAACAAATAAATTTTAAATTAATTAGTTTACTTCGTCTGCTACCCAAGAAACCATGTCAGGATTTTATTAAGAAATGGTGCATTTTATAGTAATTTACAAGAACTTTTTTTTTTACTGTGAATATTTTCATGCACTGTAAAAACTTTATAACCTTTTTCTATTCACCCAGTAAAAGTGTTTTGTTTCTGTTGAGTTTGCTAACTTTTCTTGCACACTTACATCTTAGCCAAAATCTCGTTGTTCAACATGTAGCGAAAAATACACTTTTATTAGTCAAAATCTCCCCAGTCCCAATTAAACAAAAGGTTAAATTTGACTTCTAACCATTTCCCAACAGCAATAATGTGTATTCTATTGAGATAAGAAGGAAACTCTTAGCAACTAAGAATTGACTCATGTACTAAAGTCCTGCTTACAGTGAAATTACATCAGCATTGTACTGTGTGGTATGTCAGGGTGGAAATGGAACATAATTTCCTCAAGAGAAGAGAATACTTTTTAACCAAATGTCCAATGGTCTAGTGAAAAGTGTGAAGATTAACATACTTTTTCCATGAAATAACTCTATTCCCCAAATTGCAGGTGTTTTCAAAGCCCACGTGAACAATATCTCTTATAAGATCAATAAGCAAGAGTTTGATTAAGTGAATAAATGGACGGACAGAACTTAGGAGTAATCACTTATGTTAGAGGATATCTGAGGCTTTAAGATATTTGTTTTTCTCATCTATGTTTATATAGCATTTAACTTTTGGAATTAAATTCACATAAAATTAACTACCTGTGAAAATAAATACTTCTGTAACATGTTACAGAAGACTAGTAAAATTGCCCCTCAGAATAATTTTTCTGATAAGATTAAGTTGTCCACAATCTACTTTAATCATGTTAAATGTAAAATCAAAAAGCACATTTGGAAGAAGAGATGGGAGAGATAATTATGTATGATTAATATTTTCATTATTATATTTTCTGCATTTTCAAGTATTTCAACAGTGTGTATATATTTTTGCTGTATGAAAAAAATGAAAGAACTTTAAATATTACTGAATAATTAAAATAGGAAGAGTACCTGATATGTAAATACTCAGAAATAAGCCTGAGGCCCCTGACCCCCAAATAGTTCTGGAAATTATCTTTCTTTTTCTTCTTGTGTCTCTCAATTGATTGCTACCTGGGACCAGCATTCTTTGCGAGTATTTCCCCTATTTATTAACCATTAATTTGGTTCAGCATGTCATCCTTAATGGTAAAATCAGTGAAAATGAAAGAGGAAAGACCAAACAGTTGCTTCTACCCTTTGCCTCGATGGGAATACTCCTTGGCTCCCTACACAACAGTGTGTGTCCAGCTGAAGCCCTTCTGAAGTAGTTTTTAGGACCTATATGACTTAGAGCAGCCGGCATCTATTTTTCCTCTGTTCTGGAACATTCTGCCTTGGGTAAACAAATCTCACTATTAGTATGTTTTTGTGCTTTTGCTCTTCAATATAAAGTATGAAAAAAAAAGTTTAAAAAGCTTAAACAGAGAGTAGGAGGTGTAGGAGAGAGTCAATTTACCTCCTGTAATTTTTCCCTTTGCTGTTTGTAGTAAAACCTTTAAGAAACCTTAAAAACTATATATTATACTGTGTGTTCTGTTCAGGGAAAGTGTCATAAAGGAGAAACTGTAAGAGAAACTATAAGAATTATTTTGCACTTGATTAGGGATGTTAGAAACACTTATCTGAAGTAAGAAGACATTGGTTAAAAAAGAAAAAGAAATCAAAAGGAAACAAGCAATGCCTTGTAAACACCTACTCTTAAACAAGCTGCTCTTGCAGGTACCAGAGATACAGCAGAGGCCTGTGGTTATCCCTTTCTTCTAATTTTGGGCGAATAAGTTCCATTCTGAGAGAATGAGTAGGAAGCCTATTCAGGGTCTCCTATCAGGCTGAATTCTCTAATCAGGATTTAGCAACAATAAAGCTGTTGTTTTGATACTGTCTGACCCCCTCTCTACTTCTCAACCTGTTCTATGTTGCAGGTAGACGCAGAAGGGATCAAGCCCCACCAGTAGATAAGACAGACTTTTTCTCTGCTGTGGAGAAGCTTCGGCTTTTGCTGTAGTGAAGAAAAGAGTCATCAAACAATTGTCTGCACAAGCCAAACTTTACTCAAATTAGGATAAATGCTATAAAGATCCTATGGGAGCATCTACCAAGAGGACCCGACCGGGTCTGGCAGGTCAGGGAAGGCTTTCTTGAGGATGGGAGCTTTGAGCTGAGCTCTGAAAGATGAGTTGTTCAGGCTACCCACGTAAAGAGAGAGAGGGGCGTGAGCATGCTGGGCAAAGGGAAGAACTTGGACAGAAGCAGCATGGCACAGTCATGGATTACAGAGGTCCGTCTGGATGATGTGTGTAAGCAAGTAAGTAGATGACAGTGAGGTAGGCAGGGGCTTTCTTCCTCACCCCTGGAACAACGGGAAAATGTTAAGTGATTTTAAGCCGGAATCAGATCTTTGTTTTTGAAACTAATCAGTAAGGCTGCAGTGAGGTAAATGTTTCAAAAGGGTGCAAAAATAGATGTGAACAAAGTTTCTAGGAAATCATTACAGCAGCCAAGACCCTGTGACTCTCTCACCCCTCACCAAAAAGCTGGAACTCCAGGAGTCCTCACCTGACTGTCTAGTCAGAGGGAAAGGATATGTCCCGATTCCAGCTGCATCGTGGAGATGCACCCCTGGTATATGTGGAAGGGAATATGTCCATGTATTTCCAGTAGAACTAATGCCAACTGGTTCTTCTCATGCTAACAGCATTGTTGTATGCCCCCAATACACAACAGCTAAAATGGACACTTGAAGGCTAGTCGAAGAAAGCATCACCTTTTTCGCAGTTTTCTTGGACCTATTTTCTATTGACTCTCCAGGATGACCATACTCACTCCTGTTCCAAGAGGGAGTTACCGTTATTTGGCAATTCTTTATTTCCAACTCTGACCTTTCCTCTTTATCCTAGATAAACACTTTCAACTGACCCCTCATAACTAATGTTCACTGGATATTTTGAAGGTATCTCAAACTCAGTATTTCTAATACTATACTTGTTTTCCAATCTACTTTGAATTCCGTATCTCATTAATGGCTGGAAATCGCAAGTATTGTCACCATCTATCATTTTAAACATTGACCAAGTTCACCTTAGAACTATTGATACCTTAAATTGGGTTCTTCCTCCTCTAATGATAATAATACATACTAATAATAATGGCAACAACAACAATAGCTAATGCTTATTGCGAGCTTAATATGTGTCTGGCAACTGTACTGAGTACTTTATATTATCACTTAATCCTCTCAATGATCATGCTATTACCATCTCACTATTCAGAGGAAATCGAGACTTCAGAGAGGTTATTTTATGTTATGTCCGAACTCAGGGGCATCAAATATAAGGTCCTTCACAATTTGACCCTACCTTACCTCTTCAGGCTCATCTCTCACAATCCATCCAGCTTCTATGATTCAGTGGTAATTGACCTCGTGACTATTTTCTAAATATGCCACACTCTTTATTGCCTCTGAAACAAGTTATTTATGACTCAGTTTTCATGGTCAACCTTAAATGTTAGCTCCTTTATGAAATCTCTAACTTTCCTGCACCACTCCTATCCATCTCCATGGTTCATGAACTAAGTTTCTATCCTACCACTCAACTCAGGCTGTAATTATTTGTTAGTAAGTATGTCTTCCTCAGGAGAGTTTTAGTTCTCCAGGTATGGAAAAATATCTTATGCTTAAGAGTCCAGAGCAGTGCCTGGAAGGTGGCAGGAGTTCTGTGACTCTTTACTGAAAGAATGGTGATACCTAACATGTATCCCCAGAACTGTGCCAAGTTCTCACACCTATTGTTCATTTAATTCTCACAACAGCCCTACTAAGAAAGTACACTTACTTATCCCCATTTCACACAAAAGGAAATTGAGAGTCAAAGAGGTTAAATAACTGTCATGGGGATTAAAAACTGTCTCCCAATATCTGTTCTCCAATTTTCTCTCATGGAAATAGAATCCACAGTTTTTAGGTGATCTTATGGCCATCCAGAAGCAAGACTTTATTTCCTTTAAGGCTTCTAACTGGGTAGCCCTTGTGAGTAAGATCTGAATCTTGGCCATGCTATTAAAAGGAAGAAGGTACCTATCTACCCCTTCTGTTTTTCTCCTTTTCTTTTGGCTGAAATGAGAAAACAGTGGTGAGTCATCCTGGACGACACAGAGGGGGACAGCACTCTAGAGATGGCAGAGCAACATGCAAAGCAATTTGAGCTCCTGGAGACCTCAGAGCAGATCCATTTTGATAGATTATTTCCAAAGATGGCCTCAGTCTGCAGATGCAGAAAGGTCTCCTCCCATTCTGCAAATACTTTTGCAGTGTAACTTTGCCATCCTATCATCAAGAGGTAATTTCCCTCCGTTTAAATCTGGGCTGACCCTGTGACTTGCGTCAGCCAATAGAATGCAGCAGAAATGAGACCGTGACCTTCAGACCTAGATCCGACGAAGCCTTGCAGCCTCTGCGTTCGTCCTCTTGAAAGCCAGCAGCCACGTCAAGAAGTTCATGATAGACTACCAAATGACGAGAGACTACATAAGGAGAGACAGGTGGTTACACGCAGGAGAACCAAGTGGTTACAACTGCAGCCGGCACAAAGGCACTAGGCATACGACTTAGGACATCTTGGATGTTTGAGACCCACTCACGTCAACCCAGCTGACAGGATGTGAAGCATAGATGAGCCTTTCTCACTAAGCCCTGCCCAAATTCCCAACTCTCATATTAATGCCTCTCTCTAAGCCCCAAAGTTTTGAGGCAGTTATATGGCAGAGAGTAATATAACTAAAACAAACACTGTGCCAGCTATACTTTTATGAAAAGAAGCTTTTATACTGCCATAAACCGCTGTCATTTTGTGTCTCTGGGACATTAGTGGAGCCTATATTCTAGCTACTCCAGTAACTTAACCAAGTTCCCACAGTAAGTGGCTGAAAGAGGATTTGAAGCAAGGCAGTCTAGTTCCAGATCCCAGGCTCCAAACCACAGAATTATTCCTTCTGGAAGGGAAGGAGGGAGAGGAGAGGAAAAGACACATTTGTTTATGGGAACACGTTTTGTTTCAAATAACCAATGAAATATTCCCTATCATAAGGTAAAGACTGCTTTGATGTTTATTAATAATATATAAACTGACACAGACTTCCCATTTGGCTACTATGCAACACCTATACTCTAATTTCAACCTTTATTAATATTTTTCTACAAAAATCCCTTAATTTCACTTGAGAGAAGCATCATGTATGCCTTTTCCCTTCCTATTAAATTATAAACTTCTTGAAAGCACAAACCTTATCATGTTTTGAGTCCTTCACAACCTCTAGCAGACCATTTTGCCCATGATGAATATTCAATAACTATTAAAGTATTTTCTTGATTCATTTAAGGAACACAAACAATTAACACTTAGAAAATGGTAATTGCTTTAAATCTTACTCTGAATACCTGAGGAAAAAATTAATGAAGTTTTATTTTATTGAGCCTAGAAAGATGTCAACAAATTAAACAATATTAAAACAAACTCCAGGAGACTGTCTTAATACTTTTATCTTATCAGAACTTTGTGTGACATATGAAGCTTAAATAAATAATCCATTACCTTAAATTTATAAACCGTTTGTTCTGCAATTATTACTTTAACAGTGTTTGTTGTCATCAGAATTTGCCTGGCATACAAAAGGACCATATACTATGTATAATTATATTTTCTAGACTAATTATTCTGTTGAGAATTAGGAAATATCAAAAGAAAGTTATATCACTGATTTAATTGTTGCCTAAGTCTAAAATGTGTACAAGGAAATGTAGGTGAAACGGAGGAACTTAGGAAAATGGGCAGATCAGTGGATGAGGCAATAACGCACCATCTATGAGGCAATGGGAGAAAAACATGCTTTTGCAGTTCTGAGTTTGAGCTCTGCTACTTTTCAATCTATGTTCTTTTGCTACTTAAACTTCTCTAACTTCAGTTTTCTCAAATGTAATGGATAGAAGGGTAGCTATCTTATACAGATACTGTAAAGCATAAAAGAGCAATGTATGAGAAGCACCTAACCCCATGTCTCCCATATAGTAGGCATGCAAACAATAGCTATAAACCTTATTCTTATTTTGGGTACTTGACAAATCTAATATCTTGATGGCCCACTTGTATTCTTCTAAAAGAAAAAGGTATTATTGACTTTGATTAGAGCACACCAGTGTTTTGATATCAACAACTTCTAATTTTCTAAAGAAGAAGACCAAGAAGGAGAAGGAGGAAGAAAGAGAAGGAGAAGAAAAAAAAAAAAAAAACTGGAACAATACTAGGTTGCCCACTTCATATTTTTCCATGTAAGGAAGTAATGATTGAAAGAGCATTCCATTTGGACTTTCTGTTAGTTTGGTTTTTGTCACAAGCCACTTCGTCATGATTGGCATTTGTCTACAGGTTGTGTTTGGGGAACCGTTGGATTAAATGCTGTTCTGTTGCCCAGTTTCTTTTGCAACTTGAAAATTGTTTGATTCTATGAGTCTATGCCTGTGTGATTATACAGATGTACACAGATAAATTCTTGAATGTCAATTAAAAATAAAATTTACTTATAACTGAGCTATAAAAGAAAAGAGTATGGAAAGATGTGCAAGATCTACACAGTTAATTTAAACATGTTGATCAATCTAGATATCTAGTTCCTTCCTTTAAAACTTTGACAATTATTTAAAACTTGACAATTGTTTGCTTTTTTGAAAACATATTAACCTTATTTTATTTATATACAGGAAAAATGCTAATAATGGAGTGATTTGGGGCTTTGGAATTGGACAGAATTGCCTACAAACCCCTGGCTCATCAGTCACTAATTTTGTGAGAAGCTGCCCAAGCACTTCACTTCTCAGAGCATCTGTATTCTTTGGGGGAAACTGATCACAAATATCTCAAGGGCAGTTGTGAGAAGTAAGGTAAGAAAGCCTGCAAAGAATAGTACTTGGTCAGTGCTTGGTAAATAACATTTATTTTAAAAGGCCTATCTTTCCACCCTTTTTCTCTTCGCAGTTTGTTTCTTTTCCCATTTTCTTTTTCCCAGGAGATGCTCTGTATACATATGTTGTCCCAGCCTAATTATGAACAGTGCCCCTTTTCACATTTGTAAGTGTACAGATTTGGACGAAAATTAATATGGTGGCCCTACTTAAGAAAGAATCCTCCCCATGAAATGTCTTTTGGGACTTAACCTTCGTTCTTAGGGCAAAGCTTTTCAAACAGTTGTCTAAAAAATATAAGGATTTAGTAAATACCTAGCATTTGTAAGAGTGAAGAGTAGAACAGTATAGTTCATTTGCCTGGGGAATCATATCCTTCACCTACAATTTACATCCTTCATCTACTATTTACTAGCTATATTACAAGGTCAAGCTGTTTAATCTTTCCAAGTATTTTTTTTCATCCCTCATCTAAATTGGTGACATGAAGATTAAAGGAGATAATAAAGCACCTAGTAGAATATATGATACTCAGTAAATGTTCAATATTGTGACTATCATTATACTCTTATGTTAACACAAAAGTTCATACACTAATGGAAGAAGTGTTACTAATGGAAGAAGTGTGCATTCATACAACATTTCTGAGGGCGCATGTGTTTGCATATAAAGTACTTAAAATATGAATATTTTTTAAGCCCCCCCAAAAACTCTTAAAGAATTCTATTGAGGAAAAAATCATGGGTTTACATATAAGAACATTCATCTCAGAGTAGTTTAAAAACAGTTTTTATAGCTTTGCTTAGGTATAATTTATGCCTACTGAACAACACATAAAGTTTACAGTTTGTTGAGTTTTGACTATATGTGTGTGTGTGTGTGTATATATATATATATATATATATATATATATATACAGTCGAAACTATCAACACCATCAAGATAATAAATATCCATCACCCCTAAAAGTTTCCACTTATCTACTGTAGTCCATTTCCCCCCGCTTCCTATCTGTAGACAAGCCTCAATGTAGTTTTTAGTAGTAAAAGAATGGACAAACTAAAAGTCAAAATGGAGAACTAGATAAGTTAATTTATATTAGTATTGGGCGGTAATACACCACGGTGGTTAAAGGCATGGACTGTGGCGTTGGGCAGCTCCGATTTAAATCTCCCCTGTTTCTTAGTATCTGTTTCACCTTGGTAAGTACTAGTCTCTCTGAGCCTCAATTTCTTTATCACTAAAACGGAAATAATGCCTACCTCAGAGAATAAAGGGCCTAACATATTTATAAGACACAGCAGAGAATTCATTTTGGCTCCTAGTTAATAAGAAAATTGGGTGCAGGATATTTAATTAGTTGGGAAATGTTCATAATTAAGTGACAAAAGCAAGTTATTAATTATTTAGAGACCTACCATATTATAATTTTTAAAAACTATACATGTATAGATTCAAAGAGAAGAACATGCTTGTAGATATACCAGTATGTTAACAGTAAATATTACTAATGATTTCTATTTTCTTCATTTTTTTTCAGTATTGTCTATGTTCCACAATAAATATATTCTCATTTTGGCAATCAGATAAAAATACAGAAACTTTATATATTTAAAAAAATGTAAGTGTGAATCTTATTCATTTAGTATTCAAACATTTATTTAGTACTTACTACATAGTAGACACTGTGGGACACTGGGGCTAGAAAATAAATAAAATATTTACTCTCAAGGGAGAAAAAGGCACTAATCACACTATAGTAATTTTAAGTAATTTTCATTTTACTAACAGAATAATTTGACTAAGAGGAATTAAGTGGCAGGTTGTGGGTCATAAAAAGTAGAACCCTACTAGATGCAGGGTTTATTTTTCCACTTCTAAAAATACATATCCTTTACATCAAGTATAACTTATCTGCATATGTTCATTTTATTTCTTAAAGTATTTTTATTTCTTTTTATTCTATATTTATGGTAGTAAATGTTACAACATCCCTGTCTGTGTCACCTACCTTAAATTAGAAGCACTAAGTGAATAAGAACTATGTCTATTTAACTGTTTTGTTTTGCATTATTAAACAGCTGGTAAACTAATGATACATCATGAGAACAAATCTGGAATAGAGAATTTCAAGCTTGTATTTCAGACTGGCTATAAAGTAACCCATGATTCTTCTCAAGCAATGTAAGCTGGTTAATTCACACTAAATTCTTTCACTAAAATTAAAACCATCTCCAAATATGCTATTTTTTTGGCTTAAAAACCTGTTCTTTTTTAAACAATTACAATTAGTCATAGGTACCAACAAACATGTACACTGACTAAACAAGAAAGCAATGAAAATGAAATTAATGAAATGTGAAGGAACTTAAAAATATTTCAAAGAACCCCATATTTATAGTATTGTTATTAACAAAACGTGTCTTCTCTATTATAGAAAAACAGTCTAACACAAATCTAAACTTGTTATTAACTATTTCAAACACACAGGAACCCTAAGAGTTACTGAATTTGAGCCTCCTGTGCTACCATCTTGATTTTTGCCATCAATCCAGTTAAAATGTCAGGTTCTCTTGCTTTCTATGTTATGGTAAATTGCTAATGTCTGACAACAAGCAGCACTTTGCCAGGCTCAGACATTATGTTGATATGCTAATGATCCAAAATGAGGCCACCAGACATCAATTACATAAATGAGACTAGGAACAGGGCCAACACAGGTACACTCTACTAATTTGTTCATCTCTGTTGGCCAAAAGCCAACTGCATGACAAGTGAATGCCCCTGAAGACACTGGGGCACGACTCCTTCACTTCAGAGAAGGATTGTACTCTTCAAACCTGTGTGATCTCTATCTGCCTAAGGACACTTTAATGAACCATACAATGACCTAACGAGAACACATCTGAAGGGTCGGTAAATTCACATACTGGGAAGAGTACAAGGCAGTAAAAAAAAGTTAAAAGTAGAAAAAAACAACATCCGAGACCGACATAAAACTGAATCAAGTTTCTAAAGCACAACGCAGGAACAATACAAAAGACAACATTATTCTTTTCCAATATTTTGAATTTTGAACAAGTACAACTCAGTATCATTAATAGATATAGTGTAACTGGGTTTAATCAGAAGATTAAACACTTTTTCTTTACTCTCCTAATGTATTTTTATGTGTGATATACTAACAACCTCAAGCCAAAATGTTTTCCATTAGGATACACCTTTGAAATTTTAATAGAAACAAGCAGAGAAATATAACTCCTTGAATATTATTTTTTGACAAACATAGAGGCAATTAATGAATGGTATCTACATATAAAAAGAAGCAATTAACAGTGTAGTAAAATAAATACATAATAAATACAATAAAATTTAATGTGTTATACAGTGTCTTAGAAATCAGTTGATAGGGGTTTAAACAAAAGGATACCAAATTTCTATATACCAGAATCACATGGGGGAAAACTCTCTTCTGGTAAGTTTTTGATATAATGTAGAAATTGTTATAATAGTTTACTGGTTATTTTTGGCTACTAGGGCAGTCATTAAGGAGAGTGACACTACGTGCAGAGTCAAGCCATTTATTAGGGCCTTCATGTCCTTTCCTCAGCAGTGCCCAAGCCAGACCAGCTTACTCTTAGCAGGAAGAGGAAAACAAGAAAGTGCAGGTGCTGGCAGGCATGGTTTCAGTTGTCAATACTGCAGAAATGTTTGGTCTACAGACAAACTGCAGCATCCGAGGGGCCTAACAATCACAGATTTCAGACCAGATAAGCATCAGGATGGAAGTCCTAGAAGGGGACAGGTGGCTTCACAAGAGGCAGGGATTAGGAGAGGACAAGAGTCAAAGTTACGAAGTCAACAGGACTTCTCACCTCACTAACAGTTCTTTGGTTGTATTCCTGCCTCAGTCTTCAGACCCGGCTCTTGTGAACATTTTCCTGACTCCAGCCTCAGCCTGCCCAACTATGATTCAGATACGTTTTGACTCGCCTGCTGATAAGCATCCTTCATCAGCTCCCAACACAAGCCTCTAGCATCCTGGGACCTCCTTCTTCAAGACATAGTGTATTTGCTTTCCATTTGTAAGCTGTGCCTGCTCTCAACACAGAAAAACTCCCTCTTTACGGCATTTCTATGTCTCTAATGCTTTCAAAAGACAATTATTTTAGAGAAACTCTTAGTTATCAGACTGCTGTATTCAAGTAAGTCATTTCACAGGTGGCTTTTAGATGAAGCAGAGTAAGTAGTATTTTCATAGACTGGTTGTCAAAAGAGGGAGACAGATGAGCCATCTCACATGAGATTATATTATATAGTGGTTAAGAGTATGAACTGTGGCATGAAGACAATCTGCATTCGGGCCTTGGGTTTACCACTTACTAGTTTATGAACCTCTCTGTGCCTCAGATAATATCATCATCCACCTACAAGGACTGTTGTGAAAATGTAATTTAAAAAATGCCTATAAAGCAGTTAGTGTATTATCTGACCATAGTACCATCATACCATAGTACATGCTACCTGTATGTTAGAAATTGGTTGCAGAAGTGGTGGTATTTACAGTCAGGAAGCTTGCTCCCAGTGGACTCAGCAGAACTCTTGGCATACCAATGTCCCCTCTACCCAGGCAATGCTGCAATTCACCCCCTTTGCTGTGGTAGATTAAAACTGGCAACAAACTCTTGGCCACTCCTGCCATTGTGAGATGGAGTCTAATCCTCTTTCTTTTAAAAATGGGCTGGCCTTACTGACTTGCTAGACAAATAGAGGGAGATAGGAGCGATGTTCTTCGACTTTCAAGGCTGCATCAGAGCCTCGTAGTTTCCACCTGGGAACATTCTACAGAACTCTGGTCGCCAAGCTGTGAGGAAGCCCATGCAGCCCACATTGAGAGGAACCAAAGCACTCTGCTGACAGCCCTGGCTCAGTTCCGAGCCAGCAGCCGGAACCAACTTGCCAGGCTTGTGAGTGAGCTACCTGAAGGGGTTCCATCCTACAGGTTCAGTCTAGCAGCTCCAACTGAAGCCATGCAGAACAGAGACCAACTTTCCAGCTGAGCCCTGCCCAAACTTTAGATTTGTGTGAGCAAGATAAATTATTATTATTCGTTTGGGCTATTAAGTTTGGGGGTGGTTTATTATAGGGCAACAGGTAACAGAAATGTTTGTCAGAGCACCCTAGTCAGCAACAACATCACAGTTCTGTTTACTGCCACATAATTTATTTTCATACAACGCTACAATTACAGCAGTGGCTGTTGATTTTATGTATGTACCTGTTCACTAGCCACCTCCAGTGGAAGGCTGGACCTTCCACTAGGTCTTCTCAGTCCTCCTTATGAGTCCCCTTAGAGACTAGAGATCTTTTCAAAATGGTAGAGGGACTTACACCCGCTGTTCTGCCACCCTTCCTCAAAAACACACATGGTGGAGGCTCTGACTATGATCAGCATGGCCTCCAAAACTGGACCTACATAATCACTATTAAAATTGTTGTAATGCTATTCTTCACAGTGATCATAAATGATCTAAAATCATCTATATTCTCAAAATGGCACTCTATCAAACAATGAATTTTAAGCAGAAGTTTGTTTAGTTTTAAAAATAAAGCCACGTAGATCAATCAGCAGATTTTAAATAGTGTCCCCAGTTTGTGTTCTCTGTGATCTATATGAAATAGCCAATCTTGAATTCGTCTTCAAATTCCATATATGCCATGGAGTACAATCTGATGTGTATAATTTAGTTCAATTAGAAATTTATACTGTAAATAACACAGGTTTCAAAAGTCACTTTAGACTAGTGAGGGTATCGTTGCAACTAAAAATAATAATTAAAAATTAAAGAAAATAATTAACATGCCTTTCAGCTTTTAAAATCAGACAGATGTTTTACTAACAGTTATAAAAACTGGAATAGTACTTGCCCTTAGGCCCAAACAAATGTGTCTGTTTCACTAATTTCAGTGTGATAGGTAATTTTTTAGAAAAACAGATATTTTTCAATGTACAAAGCCAGATCAAAAAATGTAATTTTTACAATTTATGTATACAATCGCACGTATATAACATGTGTATTCATGTAATTGCCAGTCGTATTACAGGGCTTGTTTAGTCATCTTACATAGATACTCTTGTCTTCACTACAACGGGACAATGTTCTACAATTTTAAGAGGGAAATGCTGGCGTGAAAGCAATGGAATTATATTATTACTAATATATTAATTGACACAATTACAAAGTAGTATTAGCACATCAATGAGGATCAAAGAATAGTTGATAGGTGTGTCTGTTGTAGGGATAGAAACTTTTGTATTCAGGGTTCAGCAGAAACAGCTTTCAAGGATGTAAAGACCTACAAAGGTGCAGCGATGTAACTGTGTGTATTCTAAAGCACTAATTTTAGGATTAATTTTGTTTTATAGTTCACAGCTCTATTATTCAGAGTAGAATATTTAGTAACCAACTAATTCTTACGCAGACAAATCCTGATATACTCCTGAAAGCAAGGACATCAGATTGGAGGGGCCACAATGGTGATTCCTCCGTGGCAGAGGATCCCTAGCTGAGCATGTATAAAAAAGCTGGGCGTTTTAGAAGTCTCAGCTGGTGTCCTGAAGACCAAATCCAGTCAGTCAAAGTGTTTTCCTTGATAATGACAGAACACAGGGTATTTTAAAACAATTGGATTTGAATACCTTTAGCAGGGGCCTGTAATCTCCAGTTTTGTCTTTCTCCGTCACTTCCTAATTTACTGACAAAAGCCTATTTTACTCATTTGTGGGCTTTCCTTAGCTCCCAAAGGCATAGGAGTTTAAAACTCCTGAACTATACTTGTAAATCGTATTTTCTAAAAGCATTCGTTTAGACCTGATATAAAACACACACACACAGGCACACACATATATTGTAAGTTAGCCTGCACACAAAGTACATGCTTCTACATAGTCGAAGAGAGGAAAAAAAATTCAAAATAGTTAAGTGGAATTTGTTTCCCTATTAAAATAAAGGACCTGGTCATTTGAATTCCTTAATAACCAATCTTAACAAACGGCTAATAATGCTTTAAAGGCAGTAGTATAATTCCCCTGAATCAACTAAACTCTAATTTTACTAAAAAAATAATCTAATAGGAATGAGAGGTAATAATATGTATAACATATCTTATAAATGGCATCTAAGACAAAACAAAATTACAATTATCTTCATTTCATGACGCAATAATTGTTGCCAGGAAAAGAAAATAAGGATGTGACAGCTTAAAAGTCTATCAAATGAAAATGTGTAATGATTGCTGCTGAGAAATTTCTTAACACATATTCCACTCACCTTCCCAAACAAACAACCGACTACATTTCGAATGTGTTGCAAAACTATTAGAGAATTATTCTCTTTTGTTTTGATTTGTTTAAATCCAGTGGAGTTCAGTGACAAACATTCATCTTCTCTTTCCATATAGTATCAGGGCAGGCTTTTTAGTTAAAAACAAAACAAAAAAACAAAAAGGAAAAGAAAACAAACTCGTATCTGTTAGGTTTAGGTGAACTAATTATGTAAAATAAAAACAGAGGCAAAATGTGCCTTTTTAGTACACTAATCATGATCTATCATTTACTCTATGTTTAGAACATACAGAGAAAAACAACATTTGTACCCATAGGTATTCTAATGAGATCAGACATGAAGCTTTTGAAATAAACCTCAAACAGCTTGGTAATCCAAGCCTTATTACTGTTTAGTAGCTTCGCTCACACAGTCATTTAGTCACAAATCTGTGGCTATAGACCAAATCCATACAGACTTCTAAAAGGACATAAACACCTCAAGGGACAAAAAAAGATGCCTGGAAAACCTTCCTTGAGCGAGAGTTCAACTACTTCCCGTGGCAGTTTGCACACGTTTTCCAGCATGAAGTTCACTTATTTAAACAGGTGAAAGTAATTAGATTTTTAAATGATTGTATTGTCAGTGGGTCTGCACTCTGACAGAAGAATTCATACTGACTGTAAAAACTCTAAAACTCATAAAAATAGGAATTTCGGGAAAAATGATTAGTAGCACATTCCTAAGTTTACACACACACACACACACACCACACACACACACACACACACACTGAAAAATTAAATATATTCCTTTTGTGTGTGTGGCATATCAAATAACCACAGAATGCAAGTATTGAATTGTTTTTTCAGAAATAAGGTATGAGAAGTACCAAGCACTTTCTATGGGGAAATTTTCATACTACATTACGAATAAGAAACCTACACGACAGTTGCTATCAATTGTACCGTGCTATAGCTTATTGTAAAAATTAGATTGAAACAACTTAAAATCTCAGTAAAGAGCTATTGTCAGATCCTAGTGGTCTGAAAATGGTCTTTTAGAGATCTAAAGAAATTAATCTTCTCTAAACACAGAAGTCATTTCAATGTAAAAAATTATGCAGTGAAAACCACAGAGCTTTAATTTTTGAAAAGCCCAGATAATTATATATTCCATGGCTCTCAGACTTCCTTACCAATAGTGGTACTCAGTTTTAACATTTATATTTTACATCTTGTATTAGAATCGAAACTCTGGACAGGTTTAGAAGAGCCATTTTGAGCCTAACAGGAATTCACTGTGTACACTCCATAAACTACTTGTTCTAAAACTAAGGTTTTGATATATGATGATTAATTAGGCTGAAAGAATAAAATAGGTTTTGGCTGTATTAAATTAAACTCACCATTTTTAAAAGAGAATGCATACAATTATACTAAAGTTGCCTCTTATGCAATGTCTGAGATGACCAAATGAAATGTACACTGCTTTTAAAGGAAAAGTTAGACTTGGTTTGTTAAATTTTAATTTTTAAATATATGTAATGCTATTTTGTATGATAGCCTGCGGAAAGAAAAAAAATTAAAAGTGGATCCTAGCTATGTTCATATTAATTACATGATACAGCATGATTAGATGGGAGTAATTAGTGTATGCTGAAGTAAACTGAGTTTGAAAGCTTACTCAACATTATTAAGCACCCTTTTTGAAAGTAGTGAATAGCTTAATTTAATTTGTGCTGGTGAAAGCACACAGACTTCCAAATACCAAGACAGTACTAAATTTACTCTTTTACCCAAATCATACTAATAAATGCAGAGGAAGGGATGTCTGAATGGCACTAACCAAAGATTATGTGCTTGATTAAACATTTTTTCACAACTGATATTCAGCACAGACTGACTTAGTCTCATCAAAACCATCAATGCTCATGTGATTTTTGCCCGTGGTCTTAAAAACTAAACAAGACTGTTGCAAATCCAGAATGTCCTAAAAAGCTACGAAATTTTACACGTAAAAGAATGATATTGTGTGAAAACAAAATGTGAAATATCTGTCAAATATAGTTATAAAATTTTAATCCAAAAGAATTAAAGCAGGAAGGCATTTTATCTATTAAATATAAGTGAGATTTTCTGTAAGTAAGATTAATGACAAACTATATATCTACAGTTCAACTGAATATAAACAACCATGTGTTGTCCATTAGGGAGACATTCGCTCAGGGTTATTTTCCTAGCTATGGTGATGAATTTGCACCAATCCATCTACACAGTCTCACCCAGTTCTCCTTGTCACCAACTGCACACATTTGCCAGCCAGCTGGCTGGGGTGAGGGGTATATCCTCTGCCACATAACAAAGAGAAGCTTGCTGGCCTGCACCAGGATGAAACCCATGACTTCGCCTTCATTAACAACATGGGTAGCCCAGTGAGCTAACTGGTCACTGATTAAAATAAATGTATACCTTGAAGACCAGAAACACTAGCACCAAACTTCAATATATTGATATGAGAAACATTTTTTTTTTGCTTTCTCAAGTACACTTTCTTAAACAAATCGGTATGAGAAACAAATTTCATGAAATTAAACGCTACCGTGATTACCGCGAAACTATTATAAAATTGAAGGGGAAAATGAGCTTCAAAAAGACATTAAGTACTTAAGGCTAATTCAACTGAGGTGAATTCCACTGGTTAAAAGTCAACTTTAAATCGAAATGTCTCTTAAGAGGAAGGACCTGAATTAAATAAACTTCTAACAAAATAATTTTAATGAAAATAATTGAAGACATACAAGTAAGTATCCCTTATAAACAGGAATAATAAATCTATCCCTTAGCAATCACAAGTTTGCTCCTTTCTCTTATCATTGGCGTAAATTTTACTTTTGAAACACACACATACACATACACACACATCAGCAACAGGGGAAGGGATATGAAAGAAGGTAACTTCTAACCTAGAGGATGAATTATGATTAGATTATAAGCATCATTAATAAATAACCTTAAAAAAGATCGAGTAAGAATAAAAAATGTAACATGGAAAAATTGGACAGTCGTAGTTTAGTCCACTGTTAAGCTTTTTTCCTTATTAACACTAGAGATAGTTTATTTAGTTGGCATCTCCTCTTGGATCTGCATATCTGTGTTTGTATTCTTTCACTTCTAATCACATCCGTTTGAAAGGTAAGCACAGAACAGGATACAACAGTTTCTATTTACTCTGTTTAAACATTATACTTTCAATGCATTTACATTTTAAGGCACTGACATTATGTCACTGACACATTTTTTTCCCCTCATAATGTTAAACTAAGCATGCCTACTATTTTGTAATTCATCCAAAAACCTGTATCTAGTATTTCCCACTCAATCCATTATTTATTCACAAACCTATGCTTCTATAACAAATGTATGTGCTTATAATATAGCAAGGCTTATATTTAATCACAATTATTTCTTAAAATGTCTTCTATACTTCTAAAACAGAGACATGTCTTATTCATCTTTGCCTCTTCAGCAACAAGCTAAGGGCTTTACGTATAAAAGGCACTTAATAAGGGAACACTGAATAGAAAAAATAATGAATGAATCCCTATTAAATTCTACTTTCTTTGTTTTGGTCTATGATCCTATTGAGACCTGCTTGAATAAGGATTATATTAACTCTGCCATCCAACCTTATATCGTCCTTAAATTTGATAGTGAGGTCTCTCCTACATTTTTCTCAAAGTCAATGATAAGAGTTGGAAATGACAGGGTCTCCGGGCATGTCAATCATGGACCTCTCTTCTAGTTGTCATCCATCCATTAACAAGCAAACCTAGAGTATGATCATGCAGTATGGAGGCAACTATACTCCATTTAATTCTACAATCTATTTTTCTCTAACTTGTCCACACAAATATTTTCAAAGACTTTGTCAAAAGGCTTGCTATAATCAGGATTAATTATATCCACAGCTTTCACTAAGTATTCTATCAAAGAAAACAAGTTTGATTTTATGTAGCATACCCTTAGTGAAAAATACATGGCTTTTAGTAATACCAACAATTCTAAACACTCACACACCTTCAACTTAATTATCAAAAATCACAAGACCAATTTGAACAGTTCTACTAATATCCAACTTTTCTACTTTTAAAAATTTGTCCCTTGAGCTCACCTCAATTTGTTTAAATTCTTCCTGTTTTTGATATTTCAAGCATCATCCACTTTGGTTTTGTGATAAGCATAAGTTGTTTCAGTACTTGCATTCTGTATGACCCTAGACACTAAAGTAGCTAAGTATTCTCTCTCACTTAGCTTAGAATTCCTCTGCAATCTGTTTTTTCTACCCATTGCAAATCACTCTCCTTAATAAAAAAAGAAGCAAAGTAGGACTTGCGTTCTACTATCTTACCATAATCTTTTAACATCTCACCATTTATTCTAAGCAATAAATCTATGCATTGTTCTTTCTATTTGAACATGGCTCAAAAAAGACCTGCTTACAATTTTAATTTCCTTGCCATTTTTGTAAGCCTTACACCAATCTCGTTTATCTTGCCTGATGTTTTCTCATGGTTATGAATCCTAATTTTCTATTAACCATGTACTCTAAGTTCACAGATTTTTTTCTACTTGTCTTTTTTTTCCTTATATTCTGCCTCATCCCGCCCCACAGGTCATCATAGTTTCATCATATCAACACTGTTAGAATTTTAAGGCTCCCTTTTAGGATTTTGGGCTATGGACTCACCTAGATCTTCAGATATTCTCACTAAAGTAGATTTTAGTCACTAAAAAAAAATAATAGGGCTTCCCTGGTGGCGCAGTGGTTGAGAGTCTGCCTGCTGATGCAGGGGACACGGGTTCGTGCCCCGGTCCGGGAAGATCCCACATGCCGCAGAGCGGCTAGGCCCGTGAGCCATGGCTACTGAGCCTGCGCGTCCGGACCCTGTGCTCCGCAACTGGAGAGGTCGCAACAGTGAGAGGCCCGCATACCACAAAAAAAAAAAAAAATAATAATAATAATAAATGACATAAATATTATTTGCATTATTCAGCCCATTCTAGGTTACCTTTCAATCTTCATCAAGAACTAGCAATCTAGTCTTGGAAAAAATGCATTCCATAAGCAACTCAGCTGCTTATTTTGGGTGGGCTTTTACTTTTTCATAACACTTTGCAAAATTTTTTAATAATGTTTAAGATATTTTGAATTAATGACAATGCCAAAAGTAATGAGAAGATCCTTAGATGTCACGAAATGTTACATTTGCTGAATTGTGTGAATGCACACTTACTGCTATTTAAAAAATTGTTACTAAAATGTCTATGGAAAAAACAAATTGTTGTCAACTCTGTTGCTCCTAAAAATTTTTTTCCATTGAAATAATTATTTTATAATTTTATATAAAATAATATATTTTATAATTATAAAAAGAATTTTATAATTCTTAGGTATAGAACTATCATTATTATGGCTGAACAAATTATATTTGAAGTCTACTCTCCCTAAGGCATACAGTCTGCTTCCGACCATAACGAGGATTTTCTTCATTGGCCATTTCAAACTCTAATTTAATATGGCAACTATCTTAAACATTCTCTTTCCTTTTATACTGTCAACCATTCTTTTATATTGGTTAGAACGAATGCAGTCCATTGAGGCATTTCCCTGTATGTTTTTCTCTATGTTCGTACAAGAGACTGAAATCAATTCTTAATTATCCTAGGCAAATTATGCTTTCAAGTTCTTATTGACATTTAACACCAAATATAATTCGTTATATAGTTTGATCATGATTTGAGTACTGTCCCTAATGTTTATTCATATTTCCCTAACATTTCTCTGATGGGAGATCATTTGAAGCCAAAGCACTGCTCTATTTAGAGGAAGAGAGAAGCCTCTGAAGAGAGAGGAAGGGCAGATCTATCTTAGCTGACAAGGATGGTGCCCTACTCCAAAAAGATGTACCTGCCCTTAAGAGACTAAACAAATTAGAAAATTACCAGCACTTCCTAAAAGAGATGAAGTATATCTTCACTGCTGTTTTAAGAGCACAAAGCATATCAGAGCCTTTGTGCATAGAACACCAACTATTACCCAAAGCCAAACTAAAATGACTTTTGAATGTTTTGCAAATTTAAATTACACATTATTCTCCTTGTCTTTATTAGCTTGGAAGATTAAGTGTTGATTATATTCTTCACATCGTAATCTGTACAATAAATATTGTGGTAACGTTACAACATCGATTTTCATTTTCCTGATAACTGACATTTTGGCTTAAAAATTGCATTACTTACAATATTTTTGGCTATGAGCATTAGAAAACCTAATTTTCTGGCTTAAGGAAGAAGGAATTTTATTTGCATATAATAGGAAACTCAGAAGTAGTTGGGTGGGTTTGATTTAGTGACTCAACAATGTCATGAAGGCTTCACAGCATTGGATTTATCCTATAGATGGTTATTCTCACAGTCAAAAGATGGCTACCAGGAGAAATAAAGGCAACATGTTTCTTTCCTCTTTTTCCACCAAAAGTGGTAGGAGGGAAGGAGAAAGGGAGAGAAGGTAGGAGTGAAACAGAGGAACGTGGGGGTGGAGGCACATTTCTTGTCACTCTCTCTTAAGAGAAAGGTAGAACATTCCTAGTCACCTCCAGCCAACCTTTCCTCATTTATCAATGACAAAAATTGGGACAAATGACAATTTCTTAACTAGCTGTAAGCAAGAAGTTAATTAAAGGTTAATTGTCCAAACTGCATTGCTGCTACTCAGAATATTCGGTGGAATAAATATTGAAAAAAAGTATGTTCAGGGTCGATATGTAAGTACCCGTAGATATAGACCCTATGAAATCAGTGTATTTGTAAACTAATTCCTGTGGGTGCCATATGACCCAGTTCTGCTCACTGAGACTGGAGAAGGCATTGACTGAAGACCTCTAAGACAGAAGCTCTCTCGTTTCTGAAAGAGCTATAGAAACCACTCCTTATTCCTCTTCTGAGACGTGGCTAGAGAACCTCGTAGTCCTTTGAGTAGTGGGCAGCCATCTTGCAACCACAAAAGGGAGACAGCTTAAGATAAGCCTTAGGATAAGGCTGACATTGTGAAGAGAAAGTAGATGTGGTAGACAAAGCAGACAGATGCTTAATGACATCACTGAACCAATAAAGCAAACCAATCTTGAAACCCAAACTAATTTCTGATTTCCAGTTAATTGAACTAATCAATCCCAGTTTCTGTTTTTGCCATCTGAAGTGGATTTCCTATCACTCTGAAATCTATCCCAGGTGATAGCAGTCTGCAATTATTTAACTTAGGGGCAGTATGTTTTCAAGACATGATGCTACTTTGTACTACTTAAGCACACCAAATATATGCAATTATATGTATTATTATAATAAGTTCCCAGCATAAGAGAATCTAGCCTTATAGTCTTATAAGGGTTTTCAAACAGCCAAGAAGAAACCTGAAAGTTAATCAAGTTATTATAAAAAAAGGGCAATAACCTAGATAGTAATCTGTACTTCTTCCAAGAAATTCTGTGAGCTAAGACTGGGGGCTTCTCAATTCTGATTCTTCTCTTAACGGCAAATGGTTGAAATATGCTCTTCACTGGCAAAAATTAACCCCTCCCCACATCATACAGATAAATATAATAATAATAAATAAAGAGACCTTCAGCTGAGGAAAATGTCTGAGTGATTACTATGGACTAGCCCCATTTCCCTTTGTTTTTAGATGGGTAATCATTCATTCAATCATGAATATAATTTAATAAGTCTATGTCTATATTATGCCAAAAAGTGTCCTGTCATTGTTTTGAATCACAACTATCATTATTCGGCTTTGACAAAAATATTAGAAGGATGCATCTGTTTTATTAGTTGAATTGATAAAAAATGTTTCTCTACTGCTCTCACTGACACCATTTAAGAAATCTGCAATAACATGTGGTACTCACAAAGCTTTCCTTGATTTTGAACCCAAGCTTCCAAGCTTGCCAATATTTACACATACGATGCTTGCATTAACAGCAACCGGGAATCATTCCTCACTCTCTGAGTAGGTGTTATTTCCTGGAAGTATTTCCTAGAGGTGCTATTTCCTGGAGTCCTCATTTAATTTCTCAACTGTACTTTTTCAAGTTTAGCTACATAGAGGCCACTTTCTTGCCTTACCTTCTGGCCTGACCCTGAATTAACAGAATGCCCTTTATATCGTGTAGCTTAAACAAGATGATTAGTCATTTCATGAAATTATTTTCCGAATTAATCACTCAGCCAACCTGTGTAGCACACAAAATTGACAGTATGCAGATATGTGGTAAGATTAAAATCAGTTACTTAACTGAAACTGGAAGCTGCTCCAAGTGCTAGAAGATACATTTTATTGATTTATTTACAGATTAATTTATTTATTGCAATGAGAGAGTAAGGCTACTTTTCATAGTTTGGGGCTTCTTAAACAGGAAAAGTCTTTAGTTCTGTAAAATTCATTGGAGGCACTTGGTTAGGTAATGACAGTGATAAAGATAACAATGGCACCAACTGACTAATTAAAAATGATAGCAAGAAAAAAGTCAGAAATTCATCAAATGAGGACAGAAGTGGTTTGAACAGAGTTAAATATCACTTGAAGATTTTGGCATCTGAAGTACCAAAATGTAAAGAAAATGATTATCCATGTTAAAAGTTAATGGCCAAATGAGAGAAGCAGAGAGTCCAGGACAGTAGGAGAAGAGAGCTTTAAAGGGCATTTTTTTTAAGGGTACAGAGGTACTTTTCTTATAGGTGTAAGAAACAATGCTATTCACCCCCTTCCTCAACCAGCCCTGGCCATCCCCTTCAACAGGCTATATAGCATTTGCTCCATAAAGACACACAAAGTCTAGTTTGTCTCCCAGCTGATACACAAGATCAAAGGTTAGTTATTTTTTAAAATGACATAAATGACTTGCTACAGATAAGAATCAGCTCTGTGGCATGTTTCAGTTCACTGAAAGACAGGGTCAAAATGCAGTCTTCATTACATTCCAGAAGAATCTCATCTGAGCCACAGAAAACAGGAAAACTCTTCAGAGAAATAACTCTGACCTAAGTGCATTATTAAAAATATGAATTCTTTATTTCCGTTCCTGCAGAACAAAGGTAAACACCACACATATGGTTACTGGATATTCTGGTACCTTTATAGAAAAGGCCCTAAGCCTAAAAGCCCAAAGTAGCTCCAGCCTCCCCATGGGACAGGTAAATCAAAGTAGAGTCAAGTTTGATCTCATTCCAGACTTGAACCACCTATGGAGGCCAAACTAACCTGGTACTTGTGGACTCCACAGAGGGGCCCACACAGGTCAGGCTAGATGCTCAGTTCCCCAGTAGTCTGGCTTGTTTCTGAAAGAGTGCCTATTATTTTTATTTCCCTAAATCCTAGAAGGGGAGGGAGGGCTGCTTCTGAGGACAAAAGAGTATTTTCTACCAGTGTAATACTCAAAAACACAGAGAACAAAAGTTAGAAGGTTAGTTACAGATATGTCATGTCTTATAATTATAGATGGATGACTTATTCATTTCCCCAAAGAATAAAATTCAGAATTGTAAACAGTGGTGGGAAAAGCAATAACAATGTTCATTTATTTACAGATATGAAAATAATTTTAATTGTCATTAAATGTAAACATCAAAGCTGCAATTATACACACTCTCTCCACAACATATGCCTTTAAAAAATATCCCATAGAGGGGCTTCCCTGGTGGTGCAGCGGTTGAGAGTCCGCCTGCCGATGCTAGGGGACACGGGTTCGTGCCCCGGTCCAGAAAGATCCCACATGCCGCAGAGCGGCTGGGCCCGTGAGCCATGGCTGCTCAGCCTGCGCGTCTGGAGCCTGTGCTCCGCAACGGGAGAGGCCACAACAGTGAGAGGCCCGCGTACCGCAAAAAAAAAAAAAAAAAATCCCATACATTAAAAAAATAACTATGAGATGTCATTTGTATATTTTTCATGAATATGCAATTTCAGAACTTTTAATGGATTAAAAATAACTGAGCAGGTATTCACAGAGATTCTTAACTCCTTTAACAAACTTATATGTTATAGAGGGGGAAAAAGAAGAAACAAAGCATTTAGAAACTTGGATTTGAAGGGAATAAAAGAGAACTGGGAAATCATCTATAGGATCAGGGAGACCCTTGTTTTGTTTAACATCTTTATTGGAGTATAATTGCTTTACAATGGAGTGTTAGTTTCTGTTTTATAACAAAGTGAATCAGCTATACATATACATATATCCCCATATCTCCTCCCTCTTGTGTCTCCCTCCCTCCTACCCTCCCTATCCCACCCCTCTAGGTGGTCAAAAAGCACTGAGCTGATATCCCCGTGCTATGCGGCTGATTCCCACTAGCTATCTATTTTACATTTGGTAGTGTATATATATCCATGCCACTCTCTCACTTTGTCCCAGCTTACCCTTCCCCCACCCTGTGTCCTCAAGTCCATTGTCTAGTAGGTCTGCATCTTTATTCCCGTCCTGCCCCTAGGTTCTTCATGACCATTTTTTTTTTTTAGATTCCATATATATGTGTTAGCATATGGTATTTGTTTTTCTCTTTCTGACTTACTTCACTCTGTATGACAGACCCTAGGTCCATCCACCTCACTACAAATAACTCAATTTCGTTTCTTTTTATGGCTGAGTAATATTCCATTGTATGTATGTGCAACATCTTCTTTATCTATTCATCTGTCAGTGGACACTTAGCTTGCTTCCATGTCCTGGCTATTGTAAATAGAGCTGCAATGAACATTGTGGTACATGATTCTTTTTGAATTATGGTTTTCTCAGGGTATATGCCCAGTTGTGGGACTGCTGGGTCGTATGGTAGTTCTATTTTTAGTTTTTTAAGGAACCTCTATACTGTTCTCCATAGTGGCTGTATCAATTTACATTCCCATCAACAGTGCAAGAGGGTTCCCTTTTCATAGATCACAGTAAGATCCTTTTCGATCCACCTCCTGGAGAAATGGAAATAAAAACAAAAATAAACAAATGGGACCTAACGAAACTTAAAAGCTTTTGCACAGCAAAGGAAACCATAAACAAGGCGAAAGGACAACCCTCAGAATGGGAGAACATATTTTCAAATGAAGCAACTGACAAAGGATTAATCTCCAAAGTTTACAAGCAGCTCATGCAGCTCAATACCAAAAAAACAAATGACCCAAACCAAAAATGGGCAGAAGACCTAAACAGACATTTCTCCAAAGAAGATATACAGATTGCCAACAAACACATGAAAGAATGCTCAACATCATTAATCATTAGAGAAATGCAAATCAAAAGTACAATGAGATATCATCTCACACCAGTCAGAATGGCCACCATCAAAAAATCTACAAACAATAAATGCTGGAGACCCTTGTTTTTAAGACAAGAGCAATTTAAGCTTATTTGTTCCCCTTGACAGTCTGAGAGGGGGAATGCGGAGAAAGCACAGTCTTGGTAGGTGTAGCGGCAGTGTTGTTGGCATTTTGCCAATCAAGTATAGCAGAAGGGTGAATGAAATGTTAATACGAAAAAAGGAGAAAGGCTGAGAGAAATTCATCGCCAGTGAATATATAGTGGGGGTAAGGAAGTAAAAGATTTGATGAGATACGGTAATGGTTAAGAAGTGAAATACTGGATTTTTGATTTGGAGAGTGAAGCTGTTTCAGATAATGACAAAGTTCAGGATGTGACAACAGGAGTGGGTTGCTAAAGTAAAGCAGAAATAGAGACCATGTGGACCAGTCAAGAGACTGTAAAACTACTGTATGAGATGGGTCACACATATTAGCTCAAAAATCACCAAGTGTAATATTGTAAATCAACTATACTTCAATTAAAAAAATAATAGTTAAAAATATCACCGAGTATGATTATGAGATATGGAATGGGGAGGAAGACTCTGAGTTCTGTGCCAAGTTATTCACTGAATGTGAGAAGTGACGTCGAGATCAGTAGATGACAATGGAGAGGAGAGGTAGAAGGTGACACAGTTGAATGACCCAAGCCTTAAAGGAGGAGTGGGTTTCATAAAAGTAGTTATCTCTTTAAAACAAAGTTTCAGAAGTAGTCTGATCACTTGTGAGGCCTACAGGGAGTAGAGTGTTACTAAAGAAAGTGTCAAAGCTTTCTGATTTTTTTTTTTATATTGGAGTGTAGCTGATTTATAATGTTGTGTTAGTTTCAGGTATACAGCAAAGTGATTCAGTTATACATATACATATATCTATTCTTTTTCAAATTCTTTTCCCATTTATGTTATCACAGAATATTGACTAGAGTTCCCTGTGCCATACAGAAGGTTCTTGTTGATTATCTATTTTATATATAGTAGTGTGTACTTGTTAATCCCAGACATCTAATTTATCCCTCTCCCTCTACCTTTCCCCTTTGATAACCGTTAAGTTTACTGCTTACCAAATTTCTTATTAAAAGAAACTGGAATGGATTGAATGTTGTTTCATTCCATAATGACACCACTCTCATGTAAATTCCAATATGCTTTCATAATAGAAAAGGGGTTGGCATTACAGCTAGTATGTTCAGAATTGTGCTTGGAAGTGTGTGAATATCATCTTTCATTGAGCAATGATTTAAAAAGTGAGAGCTGGCTTGGGGACCTAGGATGACAGTAAATCTGCCTCCAAACTCTGTGATAGATAGAGCTTCTGATAAAGCAAAGGCTCCTCTACAGATTAACAAATGGCAAAAGAAAAGATGATACCTGAAGAAAGGTTTGTGAAAGATGGAAATTCTGGAGGAGAAGATCATCTATACATAAATAAGGAAATAAGACTTCAGACAGTAAGAAGAACTTGTCTTTGGCAATGCTGTAAGATTTCTGTCATATCAGGATAGGATGAGATCTGTGGGGTTTTTGGTGTAGGGCTAAGGAACTCTCTTAACGACAGTTGGTGAGAAGCTGATGTGGAGTCTCTAAAGAGATCCTATCCCATGTGATGTGGATTAGTTACTTCTCCAAAGCCTAACCTCTTTGCAAATACCGTAACAAAACCTCTTCTTCCTCTATATCTAGTAGGTTAAAGGATTCAGGAATATAGTTTCCTGGTCATTCAAATTAGACTTTGTGACTTCCAGTTTGAAAACCTCTCAAGAATACTGTAAATACAAATTTGGAACTATTAGAACAAAGGACCATTATCATGGGCTGAATTGTGTCCCCCTCAAAAGTCATATGTTCAAGTCCTAACCCCTTGTGCCTCACAATGTGACTGTATTTGGAGATAGGATCTTTATAGAGGTAATTAAGTTAGAATGAGGTCATAAGGGTGGGCCCTAATCCAAAATATGACTGTGTCCTTTAAAAAAGAGGAAATGTGGACACAAACATGTACAAAGGAAAGACAACGTGAAAGTGCGGGGAGAAGACAGACATCTTCACGCCAAGGAGAGAGGCCTGGAACAAATCCTTCCTTCCTTCTCAGCCCTCAGAAGGAACCAACCTTGCCTACAACTTAATCTCAGACTTCTGGCCTCCAAAATTGTGAGACAATACAGTCTGCTGTTTAAGCCATCCAATCTGTAGTACTCTGTTACAGAAGTCCTAGAAAACTAATACAGAAATTTATGACACTGTTCTATGCTACTGATGCTGCCTTCTAGATTAATCACGAGTAAAATTCTAAAACAAGGCTGAAGCAAAAACTGTGTTAAGATCCTAAGGCCTGAAGTGCAGCAAATATGGCCCTTCTCATCTTCTAACTCAATGGACTTGAAATTTCACCCTGTTCAGACATGGTAATAACATCTGACATCTAATGAGTGAATGCTATACAATAGTTTCCTATATCCGATACTATAGTTAACATAGTGCTACAATGAAACAACTTGATCGACTTTTTTTTAAAAACGTAGTTTTTATTTTTTGCCATATTGCTATTTGATACTTCTGATTATGATATTAATTTCAAGCACCTCCATAACAGTGAAGGAAAAGGTAATAAAAGTACTCATACAGAAATCTCCCATCTGTGCCATTACCATTTATTATATACTGTAAGATAAGATAATATAAAATATGTTATCTGTCTTAATGAGCCCAGCTTTACGTTTCATATTATGACATTTGGGGAAACTAATTACTACTTTATATGATACTTTTTATGATGATAGAGAAGAATAAATATATTTGATAAAACTTAAAATATATTTAAAATAAAATATATTTGATAACACTTATGAAAATAAAGCAACTGAATTTGGATTGAGTTATAGTTTCATTTGGATTATCAAGTACCAATATTTTTAATATAATATTAAGGCACTACTCAAAGACTACTACTTATTGTAGACACATAATGCTTTATTCTTCTTTTTAAAGATGCTTTTGTCAGGGATTCATATGTAATACATAATGAGCTACTATGTTTTCAATTGATGTAATGTACACAACAAATATACCATTAGCATTCTATATATTTCTTGAAAATAACAATGGTGCAAATTGCCCTTTATTCTAAAAGTTTACTCTTTATATTTGCAAATAAACAAGTTTATTGTATTGATCAAATCTCACTGCCACAGACATAAACCACTCCAATCAAATCTCACTGCCACAGACATAAACCACTCCAGGCAATCAAACGTTATATACAGAATCATGGGAATAATTTTATGAATATTTTCAATACAATTAAGTAAGTTGTAGAGGATAACCCATACCAGCTCTCTAGACAAGAACTGTATCTATCAACAACACAAACTGTATCTTGCTGTTTTCCATAAACCCTTTCAAAAATGCGCAGGATGTTTGAGCAGACACTTCACCAAAGAAGTTGTATAGAAGAGAAATAAGCATATGAAAGATGCTCAATATAATTAGTCATTAAGAAACTGCAAATTAAAACCACAGTGAGATACTATTACACACATATTTAAATAGCTTCAATTAAATACTAACCATGCCAAGTTTTAGCAAGGATGAGAGCAACTGGAATTCCCATCCAATGCTGGAGGGAATATAAAACTGTATAACCACTTTGGAAAACCGTTTAGCAGTTTCTTAAAAAGTTAAATATACACTTACTATTTGACCCAGCCGTTCCACCTCTAGATATTACTTAAGAGAAATGAAAATCTATGTCCACATAAAGACTTGTACATGAATGCTCAATAGCAGCTTAATGTGTAACAGCCCAAACCTGGAAATAACCCAAATGTCCATTAACAAGTGAAATCATAAACTGTGCAATACGTGCAATGGAATTTTACTCAGCAGTAAAAGGAATGAACTACTGATAAACACAACATCGATGAATCTCAAAATAATCTGGGTGAAAATGGCAGACAAAAAAGAGTACATAAGATAGGTTTCCATTTATTTAAAAATTCTAAAAATTTGTAACTAATATATAGAGACAAAGCAAATCAGTGGCTGCATGCAGATGGGGTAGAGACAGGGATGGCTGGGAGGGAGGGAACATAAAGGGGCAGGGAGAAATTTGGGGGTTGCCAGATGTGTTCATTATCTTGATTGTGATGATGTTTGCATAGACAATATACATATATCAAGATTTACCAAATTGTACAATTTAAATATACGCAGTTTGTGTCAGTTATCCCTCAAGAAAGCTGTGAAAAAATTCTTTTGCCTTCTTGGTTGCCCCTGGTTCTCTGGAATTAGAGGCAATTATATGTTAAGGGACTCCTGAACAGTGGCTGGGACTCTCGTGAGAAGGGTTTAATCAAGGACCATGGCCAGCTTCATTCTGAGTAGCATTAGCAGTACACTGTAAATGACGTTAAATGAGGCATAGACAGATTCATACAAGGAGAACGTTATAGGAGAGTATTAAAAAACAGCATCAGTAACTAGGTGTTTAAAGAAAACATAATACATCAGTTTTGAGTGGTGATTACTATTCTTTTATTCATTCCAGACACACTTATGTGCAGCTAATTTTCAGACAGGCATTGTTTATTTCTTGATATAGAGTATTACATAGATCCTTAGTGATATTTTAAAGTCATTTTCTCTATGTATAAGTGGGGGGGTTCTGTTTCAAAGAATTTCCTCAAGAGATACCCTACAAGCCCAACTATGGTCGTCCTTTGAAATCACTTTAATCAATGTGTAATTCGTAATTATGCAATTATTTTATGATTCAGAAACATTATAAGTGTAACAAATCAGATTAACCTAGGATTTTAGACACTAATTGACTTCATTAATAAACCCCATCCATACCAGTATGCATCTCCATAAATATTATTTCTTCTATTTTCATATTTAATTGACTATAAAACATGCTAACTAATACATGAGTGAAGATGTAAGGCAAAAATAATTAACACTTCTTTTTGTAAAGTAAATGAAACAATCAAAATACGTATTAAGTAAAATTTCATTGTCCTTTCAACAGTAGAATCTTAGACAGTTTTATATTTTAAATATCACATACTCAAAATATATTCTACCAAAAAGGAAGATAGAATAAATGATAAACATGAAATTATTTGTTTTATGTAATGGAAAGATAGCACAGGAGTTAAGAATGTAGGCTCTAGAAGGTTTCCTGCCCCATCCTTCACTGGCTTGTGACCTTGGGCTCCTTACTCAACCCCTCTAAGCCTTGTCATCCTTATCACTAAAATGGAATGATAATAGTTTCTATCTCATAATATTATTAATATTTTATCCTTTGGTTTTTTTTGTGGTTTTTTTTTTTTTTGCGGTACGCGGGCCTCTCACTGCTGTGGCCTCTCCTGTTGTGGAGCACAGGCTCCGGACACGCAGGCTCAGCAGCCATGGCTCACGGGCCCAGCCGCTCCGCGGCATGTGGGATCCTCCCGGACCAGGGCAGGAACCCGTGTCCCCTGCATCGGCAGGCGGACTCTCAACCACTGCGCCATCAGGGAAGCCCAATGCTTTATCCTTTGAATTTTACTACATAATCCTATACATTCCTACTATCAAAACAAATGACTTTCAGACATTAGAAGAACTTTTAGTGAAATGCCTTGGTTATTAAAAATCAGTTACCATTTGCTCCAAATCTCTGAGTTGCATCTGAGGTCTACAGTTAGTTGAAGGTACTTTCAAGGAATATAGAAAAACACTGTAAAGTGTCCCATCGTTGAGACAAGAGCAATGTCTGAAACTGCCTCTATAATAGTATTTTATGGTAAAATGCATTATTCAGACAGGAACAAGTGGGTCTCTCTAGAACTCTAGATCTACCCTGTATGATCTGTCAGTGAATCTCTAGACATGGTTCACAGCTAAAATGTTAAAAGTCAAGCTGTGAAATATATTTGGGTCCTTATCCTGCTACAAGATTCTGGCCCTATCATGAGCCCATTCAGCTCATTTGACCTTCAGGGAAAACTGAGGCAAGGTGTTGGGTAACGATAAGTTGATGCCTGGATTGTGCTCTGACTTAGGGCTGGATACTGCCCCAGGATAAGGTGCTGTCACATGATGTGGCCCTTGCAAAACCATCCTTCTCTCTTTCAAAGGTAAAAATCCCAGCCTTCCTGGCTCCACACACTTAAGAATACTTCACAGAATCTTAGAGCTGTAAGGAAATTCAGTCTGTTCTATTCTGATCTCATTTTATAGATAAGCAAGCTGGGGCCAGAATTGCATTCAACTCCATGTCTTTTGGATTCTGGCCATTATTCTTTCCATAAGACCAGGCTTTACAAGAGGAACCAGAAACAGCTGATACAAAGCTGCAGAACAGATATGTCAGAAATTTCCAAATAAGTTTTGACTTAATAAAGCTTCTAGCAGAACACAATGAGAGAGAAAGAGAGAACCAGAAGCATAAATTAAAAAAAAAAAAGTAAAAAAGGAGAGAATACATGAAAAGAAAAGTAAAAGAAGAAAATGTACAAGAACATCATTTTTAATGATATGAGGAAGCATGCCTTAAACATCTGGGGGAGAAAAACTATGAACAAAGTAGAGAAAAGGAGGAAAAAAACCCTAAAAAGAAAAAGAGAAGCATGGGAAAGAAAGATAAACCAATTAATGAAGGTAACAGGAAAGGGAAGGGAGTAAAGCATAAGAAAGAAAAAGACAAAGAATGGTGAGTTTAGATGTCAACCATAAACAAAAAAGATACGAGACCTAATTTTTAAACTTTCACTGGCAGGTTTTGATTTACCAATGTTGTTAAAGGTAATTAGATATTCTTAATAATTCTTGCTATACAGCTCTTGTATTAACTGTCATAAACCACATAACCATTTAATAGAATGGTTATGTTAAGAATCTTGTACTATTAACCACATAAGAATAAAAAGAAAAAGGGTAAAGGATTTTTAAAAATAGATTATCTAGAAATGTTTAAGTTTTTGATAAAATTGGTGGGGGTAAAATTGGTGGCAGTTAAATGACAGCATTTAACTACTAGTCGATTAGAAATAAAGTGGCACGGCAAATTTACCAAGAGAGTATAAAATGCAAAGAATGAGTGTGACTATGTCTCACATTTTTCCTATCATAAACAACTATATATACATATATGTGTATATATTTTAATAAAAATAGTTAATATTTATAGATTAAAATAAATATGGTATATATTAAAATATTTAATAAATATATAAACATATGTGTGTATGTGTATCTGTGTGTGTGTATATAATAACAGCATATATACACACACATAAACATATATACATTTTGTTCTTCAAAGTTTAATAGACACATCCAGAAAACAAAATTACTCTATAATTTGGTTATACATAAATTGTTAATAGGTCAGGGAGATCTTAATGTTATTTTCTATAATCAACACTTATAAACTATTATTACTTGGTTTAAATGGCTGTTATCAAAGCAAGATCACAGTTTTATTACGACCTAGGGCATATGTAAGTCTTCTGATTTATTTTAAAATTGTTTGTTTTCTTTTATAATACCTGTAAATTAACTGATTTAAAAGTACTCAACATCAAATTAATTTTTTAAAACTAATATAAAATTTCTAATTTCTATGATTTTTACATGATTATAGTTGTTTAAAATTTCATAATAGGAACATTATATAACCATAAGTTAACTTAAAAATCATTTAAAGTTTTATTATAAACCTATGGATGATCATTTTTTTCTGTTTCTTTGATCAACTTCAAGTTGGTATTTGTAACAATAATATAAAACCCATAATTATGCAGCCAAATGTTAAAAAGGTACATTGGGCTTCTAAGGCAAATACAACATAAGCGCATTACTCATCTTTATTTGAAACAAGGCTACTGATGAGAATATAATATTTTCGACATTTGTCTTAAGTCTACAGTAGTCCCACGTACATATGGTATAATACAGATATAAGCTTTACTTTAAGCAATTGAACTTTTCACACCCTCCAAAGCCACAAAATCAGATGGTTTGTGGTTTTTGCAGCTGGTGCACTATACTCATTTTGGGTAGTGTCATATGAAAAATATTTCACTCCCAAGCCTTAGACAGAATCAGTCATTAATGAAATGCAGGCATTACAATGAGATCATATGAAATACAGATTTCAACAGCCATACTAGTAACACTAAAGGAACTCAGAACATGAACACAAATCAAGTTCTTAATTCCAGCAAAGAAAGAAAGAAAAAGTATTAAGGAATGCCTCTGCAGACTTAGCATTTACTTTGAAAACAACTGTTAGCCACTACCTTGAAAGAGGTTTTAGTTTAAGCATTTGCAGACTAAATAATCATAAGTTGGATATAGAATAACAAAAAATAACTTCAGACATAATGGTACATTACACGATTATTCATCATAATATACAACTATCAAAATCAGAAAATGATTTGCCTAATGCGACATATGGAATCTGCTTACTTAATAAGATTGGCTGTCATCAGTCTATACAATTTTAAAATAATGTCTTATTTGGGACACATCCAATTTCACCATTGTTTATTTTTATTGAAATATTTTGAGAAAACTATACAATTTAATGGCAGTACTGCAACGCATTCTTTCAACTGGAAACTGGTACAAAAATAGTATTTTTAGTATTCCTATTTTTGAAAGAAGAAATAAAAAAAAACATTGTTTTATATTTCTTGTCACAACAAATTGTCTTCATTCTAAAGTAAAGCAACTTTAAATATTTCTACTTCCAATCCATTTCCCTGTTTATACAATTCTTTTAAAACACACTCCTTTTACGAATGGAGTAGATTCTTACAGAATAGAAAGGGGAACGGTGGTGAAAAAAGAATGCACAATAAAACGGGAATATGTTTGTGCATTTGAGCTTGAGTTTGTGTATGTCCACTAGATTAATTTGTATCTTTTAATATAATTTCTTATTTCTCTTTACACAAGGCAATATAAAAGAAATTGGGAAAAATGATTATTTTACCTTTATTTTAAGCCCTAATGTAAACAGTTTCTATTTAGTTCATAAAGATTCAACTGGAATTTGGAAGTCCTATATTTAGGTAACAATTTCATTATCTTTAGTATTGATTAACAGAATAAATATTCTGTGTATCTCTTAAGAAAATATGTCTACAGTAAATATGAGAAAGCCCTACATTTCTCTACGTCTGTTATCCATAAAATCTTTATTTGTCTCAGGCATGCCAGCCACCTGGCACTAAACCCCAGCCTACATTTGGAACACTGATTAACTGGAATAGTGCACAGTGCACTAATACAATATAAAAATGTCCCAAATGAAGAATAAAGTTGTACCATACTACGCTTTCCAAACAGTATGTTGGCATCCAATGGGGAATCATGGATTTTCTTCTTCTTGTGGGTGCTGTGCTAATGTTATTATCTTTGTAACATGACACTGGGTACGACAAAGTACAGACCACAGCTATGAAGCTTTTTAGTGGGCATAGGATTTCCCCACTACCCCCGTCTTTGACATAAACTTAGACATTCATGAGTATCACAGAACTTAAGCCAAAAATCACAGGTGTAGCAGGCTGAGAGTAGATTTTAAGTACCTTGGGAATTACCTTGTCTTAGAGTTCTTCTCTATTGATACTACACCCTGCACTCCAGTTCAACCTCATAAACAAGTAGTGACTGGGAATCACATACCAGGTATGTTTTGGACATTTAGACTATGTCAACAAATGAAACAGACAAAAATTCCTGTCATCATTAGCTTATACTCTGGGCAGAGATAGACAATAAAAAACAAATTTGCAAAAACCCCTGACCTCATGAGGCTTACATTCTAGCCAGGAATGATAGACCACAAACATAATAAATGAGAAAAGTGTATATATAGAATGTTCAGTGACAGATACAACAGATAGAGCAGATGAAGCTGGACAGAACCAGGGAAGGAAGAGTTTATTACATTTTTAAATAAAATGGTAAGGCAGTTGCATTAAGGCGACATACGGGTAAATATTTAAAGAAAGTAAACGAGTTAGCCATGCAGATATCTTGAGGAAGCACATTCAAGGCAACGAACAGCACAGAGGCCCTAAGGTGAGAGAAGTACATGTACAAATTACATGTCACCATTCAGTCAAGAACAATCTTTTTAAGCATGAATTGCCTGGTAGATATAAAAAAATGTTGTATAATACAAATCATTATTGGTCTCCTTTTCTATTTCACATTTATTAGACAACCTCAGGGGTAGGTCACTTAATACTATAATGCTAACTCTAATTCTCTATTTTCTTCCATTCTTCCTCTACTCACTTTGTCCTCCCCCCCACCTTTATTTCACTTCTTCATCCCATATAAATGAGGAGTATTACAGACAGAAGGAAAAATGCACTGAACTTGGAATAAGAATGAATAAATTTTTATTAACAGTTCTGCTCTTAACTATCTGGGTTAATTAAGCAAGCTCCTTTGCTTATCTGAGAAAAAGTTCCATTAATACCATGAGGTGGTGGCAAGGAAAAAGGTGGACAGAATAATCCCTCAAAAATTGCTGAGAATAAAATGCGTTATAATTATGGGGAAGCGTTTGGTAAGCCACAAAGAACTGCACAAATAGACTACGTACGGACGATATTGGGTTCTAATGGTAACATTTTAAAAATGCTTGCTAATCCCCAAATTATGGTACAGGGATGATAAAGAAAAAAGTACAGAAGAGTTAGTGCTTGATAAATTATGTTTAATTTAAATAAATAAATTTAAATTTATTTATTAACTATATCATCAAAATTCAGTTATTAGTACTTTAAGCATTTTATATTGCTGAACATTTTCTTCTCTAAAGAGTATAAGAATATAGTAAAATTCTCTTCAAATAAACTGGTCTGATATGAGAAGTCAAAATTAATAAAATATAGTGATTGCATAGTTCATTATCGTATAACCATTCATCTTTTCTCTGGAAACTCTTTTTTTTTTTATTTCCTTAAAGTTTATCTTCAATGCTGGCATAGAGAAGATGAACGGAGAACACAGTTACAGGCAGGGAACTGTTGAGAAGACAAACTTTTGACAGGAATAGCCACAGCAGGTAGGAAATAACTTTGAGGTGAAATATATACACGTTCAAGATTCACACATCAATCAAGTTGTATGAGTGGGAAAATTTTTGAAGCCAGTTGACAATAGATATTCAAAGCCTTAAAAATGGTTATCGACCTTATAATTAACTTAGGTATTTATCTAACTTCTAGGTATTTACCTAGAGTCTTTTCTAAACTTTTCATAAGTAAAATGCTTTTATAAATGTGATAAGATAAACTATGAAAATATCCGATGATTAGGAAAGCCTGTATTCAAGACACTAAAATATAACAGGCTACGCTTAGAACTAAACTATATTGAACAGAATTTTATGTCGAGGTACTTAAGAATAATTACTTAAATACTATCACGTGTAATAATGTAATACTGTAGACAATTTTGGAGATTTAGAGGATGTTGTATTACTTGCATAATTTCAACTGAAAACTAGTGAAAGTTTATTGATTTGAATTTCAGAAAATAAAAGGAATAGTCAAAATGGAAGTATTTTGTTGGTGATTCTAAGTTCAAGATGGCTCTTTAACTTACAAAAGTAATAGCAATATCTTACAAAACTTCGTGAATCAATAAGCAGTGACACCTTGCACATATGTAAAGCCTCTGGCCAGGAATCTTATAGCCTCAAAGGACTTAGTTACCCATTTTATCAAGGTGCAAAATGAAGCGTAAAGGAGGTTAAGTCCCAGGATAGGAACAGAACCCTAAGTTCCTGATAATCAGCTTCCACACTAGTAAGAATCTAGTAGACTTTGGCAGTGATTCCTTTGAGCAGTCAAAACTCCTGCCAGGTGGGTAAGTTTATGAGCCAACTATAAAATGTAGTGTTGGCCTGGCAGCTGACCCAGTCAGGGTGTAAACCATAAAGGTGAAGAATGGGAAAAGATTCCTGAAAAATGGCCTAGCAAACTAATGAGGGAGTGAACATTTTTCTTTAGTTCTTTGGGTTAGAAACTAAAAATGAGACCTGGAAAATAAAATACAAAGAAGCTCTCCTCTGAATCAGAGAAAAGGAATTAACTGATGGATAGATGGACTATTTTTTATGATTACCATAGTTGTTAGGAAACATCAATGCTTACTAGAACGATTTTCTTAGCAATAAACTATTTTTAAATATATGTGATGCTCAGAGTAGAGAAATTATCCTCATGGATAATTTCATGAATCCATAAAATCCTCATGGATCCCACAGCATATGGGATCTTAGTTCCCAGACCAGGGATGAACCCATACCCCCTGCAGTGGAAGCGTGGAGTCTTAACCACTGGGCTGCCAGGGAAGTCCCTGTTTTGTTTGTTTTAACAATTCTGGAGATATCTATTTATCTATCTAAAGATGATATCTTGATTGAGTTAGAAAAAATTGAGTTTAGGCATATTTTATATCATATTCTAACTTTCAACCTCATCCTTGCCTATTGATATCTTGGCTGCTGCTAAAAACATGGAAGTTCTAACAATCTTTACTGATTTTAAGAATAAGGAATACATCCATAAAAATGGTGTACTTCCAGAAGATGTTGGATTGATTAATTAATGTTAAGTAATTGTTTATACTTTCCTGATAGTTAAAAACAATTGAAGATATAATTTATTCTCTCGATCATGAGAAATTAAAAGATAGAAGTTTAAAATACAGTACATGAAGCATTTAGCTTATCTTTTTTCTTTGTATTAACATTTATTTTGTTACATATTATTATATATCTATTATATATTAACATATTATATAACATAACATATTACATATTATTAACAAAATATCATTCAAAATACATGCATCTATGAAATCATTTTATCCTCAGGGCTTTTCATTACTCTCACTGTTACATCAACACAATTCTATAATATTTAATAATCATTTCTTAAGAATTCAGCATACAAGTACATTTACCATGGTCTCTAAAACTTTGTTTCTTTTTTATTTTTTTAAATTTTTATTGGAGTATAGTTGCTTTACAATGCTGTGTTAGTTTCTGCTGTACAGCAAAGTGAATCAGTTATATGTATACATATATCCCCTCTTTTTTAGATTTCCTTCCCATTTAGGTCACCACAGAGCACTGAGTAGAGTTCCCTGTGCTATACAGTAGGTTCTCATTAGTTATCTATTTTACACATGGTATCAACAGTGTATATATGTCAATCCCAATCTCCCAATTCATCCCACCCTCTCTTCCCCCCTTGGTATCCATAAGTTTGTTCTCTACATCTGTGTCTCTATTTCTGCTTTGCAAATAAGTTCATCTGTACCATTTTTCTAGATTCCACATATAAGCAATATTATACCTTTTTTTTTTCTTTCTGACTTACTTCACTCTGTATGACCGTCACTAGGTATATCCAAGTCTCTGCAAATGGCATCATTTCATTCCTTTATATGGCTGAGTAATACATTTTGCTTATCTTTAAGGATACTTTTGATGTTAAGTATGGGTGTTAATTAAAATTCAACTATTTGATGAAACAAGATAATCTATCCAAAACAGCATGTCTAAGAGATCCTTGAACCTCATATGATTTCATAGATATTTACAAGAGAAAGTTAAAATTGCAGAAGTTTAATTCTATAGGGTGGTGTTGCAAAACAGTGAGGGTACAAACACAAGGGAGTAACAATTGAGTTGCAAAATTAATGTTTCAAAAATCAACTTCTGTAACTGTAAACTTCAAAAAGCACTATCAACAAACGCTACCAACTACAGAATCACACCTCAGTGGTTAAGAGGAGCCTCTAAGTTTTACACTGTATGAAGGCATGTGAGGCACTTAGCAGACTTATTTTCCTCAAAGGGTTGTAGAAGTCAACCCAGGATAGCAAATTTGAATTTAAAAAGAGTATATGCCTGGATTTGAAGTTCAAAATTAAACAGAACATATGATAAACATTCAACTGGGTGATACAGAGAGTAATCGAAAAAAATACATGTATCATCCATTTTGGCACTTCATTTTTTTTGTCACCACAACACAAGGTCTATAATTTTCTATATGTTTCTTGGTGTGTTTATACATCATGGGTCACACTTTTTCGCACTTTTTCCCAGCAACACAGAGATACTGTCATAAAACAATGCAACTCCGTCTCCAACATATGGAATCACCATCTTCACAATTCAAGTGAAACCAAGCAATTGTATAAAATGGCTTTGTGGGATCAGAAGAAATCATCATCATATAGTTTCCTCTAATAGCCCTAACACAAATAAAAAGGTTGTTTTGCTAGTATTTTTTAATGAAATTATTGGTTTTAAATGATTTTACTTAAATAGTATTGGGAATGAAGGAGCAATTTCTAGAGTTTCCTAGAATTTCTAGAATTTCTAGAGAGGCTAAACACCACAAGTTGCTATTTAGATTCAGATGGCTAAAGTGGTTAATTCTTTTTTTTTTTTTAAATTGTGAACACGCTGCTGGAAAAATACCAAGGCTATAGATGTGAGGCAGAAACCAACTATTTCAGAAACATAAACTCAATTATATTCACATACTGCATAAGATATAAAAAAGTTTAAGAATTCTTATCTTGTAAAGCAGGTCTGTATAAATCAGGTAAATTCTATGTGGTCATAAAAAAATAGCATCTTTCTCTGAAGACATTATAGAGCAATATATTCCCCCCAAAATGAAGAGGGGGTACCTTTTTTTTTTTTTTTTTTTGCCTTACGCGGGCCTCTCACTGTTGTGGCCTCTCCCATTGCGGAGCACAGGCTCCAGACGCGCAGGCTCAGCGGCCATGGCTCACGGGCCCAGCCGCTCCGCGGCATGTGGGATCTTCCCGGACCGGGGCACGAACCCGTGTCCCCTGCATCGGCAGGTAGACTCTCAACCACTGCACCACCAGGGAAGCCCTAGGGTACCCTTTTTATACAGAGATGTGTAAATGAACACAATCACACAAATAATTTGACCTTTAGCTAAGCAAGGATTTGTTACTGGAGAATCAAGAAATCTCTCCCAGGTCTATCGCCTCAGAAGGGCTACCACTTGCTAACACTCACCCAACTAAGCCTGAAAGAAAGTAAAGCTTCTGGAAATGTTTTGCATTGGACCCATGATGGGGGATTGTGGCAACAAACCAAACCTAAAAGAAAAACTAAGCACATGCAAGAAACAGGGTAGTTCTCAGTGATCATTTTCTTCCTTAGTTATTTGTCTATAATTTTAAAAGCTCACAAAAAGAAAAAAAAATCTATACTCATTATTATATTTCTGATGATCACGATAATATTTAAATTCTTAATACACTGAAGTTGAAAGAAGGAATCATTAAGATAAAGCTCATCTATCATATTGTCATATACCATGTGGCACTCTGTTTTGTTAAGTCAAAGTCATGCTCCCAGTTTCTAAACTTCAAACAACTGAAATGCCACAACATTCATAAAACAGAACTGAGCTACTGGGAGTAGGAAAAAAACACAAAAAGGTAGCAGACCTCAACATCAGATAGTAAAATTAATATTTCCACAGCTCTTGCCTTTCATCTCAGTCTCTATAGCACATTTTTTTCTGGAAAAGGTACGATTTAGTTTAGAAAGATGCAGAATTACAAAAAAACATCTGGAATATGGGACAAGAAATATTGCCTTATTATCCCTTGTGGACCCTCTCTATGAAAAATTTAATAGATCTGTTTTGGTAGTTTTAATCTCCAGAGCACCTCAAGCTATGTTATGGAAACATCATCTTGGTCATTTATATTAGAAAGAACACCTGGTGATGAAAGAAAATGTACTCTCTCTTAAACTGTGAGTGCTTTTTCTTTAATAATCAAACTTTTCATCAAATATGTATATAGATGTGTATGTGCGTGTCTGTAAACATCCTGCTTAGAATTTAGTTTTTTGCATTTTTGTGACTGAGGAGATTGTAAATCTTGAATTTACCAAAAATGCAGTCCTTGCTTATGTTCTACAAATTAATAATTTTGCCTTAACTCTGATATTTACTCATTGCATAATGCAGAGTAAGTTAGAGAAATTTCATGATGTGAACACTAAAATGCCATTCATATTGGTCCTGGAAACAAATAACACTGATGATTTTTAAAAGTTAAAAAATATTTTTTTGATTTTATACATTTTCTTATTCTATAATACTTTTTAAATGATAATTTTAATATTTACTGTTAATAAAATACTTCTTAGTTAATACTAAAATAATATGGCTGAAAATAGTTAATAACTTTCAGCATTAAATTTTGTTATTGAAAAGCTTATTGCTAGAAAAAATTTAACTTTGAGAATATGTGCATCTAAGGAAGATTGAATGATGAAGTCATTTGCCATGAAAATTTATAAAAAAAATAATCTACAAAATTTCAGCATTACATTCTTTTACTGTAAAATCATATTTTTATTGCAAAATTTTAAAATTGAGTTTCAGTGTAAGTATTTGCATATTAAAATCAGAGAAAATTCACATAATTGAAAATATAATAAAACACTCATTTTTAAGTGATCTTTTAAAATTGGCACATTATACCATAGCTATGCTATCATTAATAACACTCAAAATATGTAATGGGCCTCTACATATTCCAATTAAAATTAGAAGTCCTTAAAATATTTGAGTATTTATCGTCTATAAAGATTTTCAGGGACATTTTTATTAATTTGACACAGATACGCCTTCATTTCAAATGTTACAAACCTGAATCATTTTAAATGCAATTAAAAGTGGTTATGAAAGAGTGCGGACTTCCTTGTGAAGTAGGAAATCACTCTTGTGATTAACATGCAAACGAGCTCATGCTGGCAGAATAGATTGGGGTTTTAAAACCCCAATTACTTTTGTATGATTATCTATTTACCAGTACACAGTCTATTTTCATTTTTCATCTAATACAAAATCGGCTTGCTTACATTTTTAGCACAGCAATTAATATTTACAATAATTATGACATCAAGCACTGCTGAGAACTCCAAGTAAATCATTTACCCCCATCTTTTTTATATATGATTAATATCCTTTCATAATTTAATGCTTTATATGAGGTTACCATTACATAAAAATCAGAATTAAAAACCACTCTCCTTTCTGATTTAAATTTAGTTAATAATACATATTTTTGGAATATTAGTAAGATGACTATTGTTATAAAATGAAAACCCAAATTTTTAAATGTGATGAGAATAATATGTAAAAACATTTAATTGCTCATAGTGAGAAAAATAAGTATATATTGAGAACAATAAAATATGTCCTATGAATCTGTCCTTTTTCAAAGTACTAACACAGACAATTCTAAACTTTCACTAACACGCTTTGATTCATACCTGCTACGTACTACACACATACACATTTTTCCAGACTTCTAAAGAAAATTATAATGCATTAATGACAGGAACCATGGTAATGGAAAAAAGGTCACCCTCTCTTGAACACCTTCTGTTTTAAACCATTATATATAAAGACATTCGAGAAAGCAAAGAATTAAAAGCCAGCCTTTGTGCAACCCATTACTGAAATATTATAGAATAATCTATATCAAATGTAGAGGAACAGCAGATTCTTTTGGATCTAAATTAACTGCAGCCATAGAAACGCTTTTATGCTTATTATGTATCTGCATGTTGATTCAATTATTAAAAGAACACCTGACAGCATCAGACTTATTTAATTGAATTAATTAAACTGGATGAATAATCACTGAATTCCTTTTGTGTGAAATTTGTACTGAAAAGTAACACTGGCATTTGGAAATTGCAAGTAATTTGCATGGTGAAATACAGTGAACATGGAAATCTCCTATTTCAGTATGCTAGGGTTCCCCCCCACCTTCTCATGTAAAACAAATGAACAGATTCTTGCAGTGGATATTTTCCTTTTACAGTACAGATTTATAAACACGTTTTAGCAATATATCATTAAGCAATTTTTCAACAGTTTCCTCAATATCAAAATTTAAGTTTCCCTCCTATGGTGAAAAATATTATGCAAACTGTCACTTTTGCAAAAGAGATGATATGACGCCAACGTATCCTTGAACCTATAAGGTAAGAAACCCTTGTTTCAAGATGGTTTACTAAGATACTTATTTTCTCTATATAAAAATGTAACTACTTGTTTAGAATTAGAAGTGAAAACTAATTCAAAATAATAATAGAACAGTTAGTTATCTACCACACACAGTTTTTGTAGGAGGTATTTTTTTTGTGATTAAAAGTTTAAGGCTTATGCCTAACATATATAAGATATTTGGCATTTTATTAAGATAAATATTTGTAGTTTGTTTACATGCATGATGATTTTAGATATTTATTTTCAAAAGAACAACACTAGGAAAACTTCCTATATGTATATTTTTCCCAAGTCAAGTTCACAGATAAACTAAAAAGAGAACTGTACAAGGTCTGTTTTATTTGTCATATCAAAATAAAGAAAACTGACAACATTTCAAAATATTCTTAAGGAACTTGCTTGTTGCACTTGTAATTTCTGGCCATTAGGTTCTTCATCATCACCAGGGGAGGGGGGCATCATTTCATATCCTTAGAGCTATATATATATATATATATATATAAAAAATTATTTTAACCATACCTGCCACTGGGAAGATGCATCAATATCTGCTATTGTTAATTCAATATTAAGGATAAAACATGGTGAAATACTGATGCTTGGTTAATCTTTAAAGATACACATCTTTATATATATTGCACTTTATATATATTGCACTTCAATATATCAATGTGTTTTGAGCAATCTTTTTTCCTTTTTGTTGTGAACAGAAAATGATTGTACTTGCATACTCGAAATGATAGTCACTCTATACCATTTTCGTCATGCCTATTATTTAGGAAAGACTGTTTACCATAATAAATTATGGTATTTGAAATCACACACCATTCAACACGTACATTCCTCAGATTAATGAACCTTTTAAATATTCAGGCTGACCATACTTGAAATTTGTTCACTTTAAAATTATGCTTGATCCCTTCAACCTTCGATCCATGTACCTTCTTCGTATTAGCCTCATTTCTACACTTCCTTGGCATTCCCCAGACATATTTCTGTGTGAATGGTCATATTTAGCACAGTTAAATCTCGTGTGTGATGCAGCATTATTCCTTCCAAAATAAAATTAAGTACAAAATATAGTATAGTATTTATAAAAAATAATTCCTAAAAGAACTCAAGTATTGAATGAAACTGCTTTCTGTCATATTAAAATTTCTAGAATTCCAGATAAATTGTTTCTTTGTGATCTAAATTACAGACATGATAAATATACAAACTTTTACAAAATACTTTGTAAAAAATCTATGCCTTCACTTTAGTACCCGGATTAATAACCTTAATGGTTAGATTTTTATTTTACATATATTGAACAAAATACATTGGCATTACACCCCATTCTTAATACCAGTTTATTATAGCTTTATTTCATAATATTGGATGTAGAAATGGAAACAGTGCCATCATGTGATACTTTTCAGGGTACTTCACTTCTTATACTCTCTAAGTCTGAGCATATAGCTACTATACAAATAAGAGTTCATAGAAAAGCAGGGAATGGCAATATAATTCATCACCCAGTATTTTGCAACCACATCCTGTGTTCACGCTTTTGTGTAAAAAATTAGGAACAGCTTTTGAATCTTCAAAGATAAAGAAGTAAAAAGTCAGTACTTTTATTTGTGTATATACATACACAAACACACACAGAGACACCCTTTATTAAAAAAATCTACTAATTGTTTATTCTAGCTCTTAAAACCTTGTGCATTTACAATCAATTTCAATCTTGAAAATAAAAAAGTGTCACTTCAACAATGGAGTAAATTCATCATTTTAATTAGCAAAAACCAGTAGTTAGGAAGAAGGGAAATTCAGATGGCATGTAAATACCAACTCCAACCCCAAAAAGACTCATATCTAAAATTGAACCTAGTTTCTCCATAGTTTTTGTTTTTTCCTTTAGTCAAGGGACACAGATATTTTCACACTAACTTAAGAAGAAATAAGCACCACGACTAAAATATTAGATTTGGCCCGAGTTATATTATTTATTTCAATTTCAAAATCAGCTTTGAAAACTGAGGCACTCAAAAATCTATAATAATCCTGCATAAATATGAAATTTATTTTGCACTACAAATGGTCCCTGCTCTATTTCTTATAATTCACTCTGTTACTGTCATTCCATTAAAAAATAGCTTCTTTCAGGGAGAGGTGTAAATTTGGGAGCTACTCTCTCTCTTACTTCCCAGACTTATTTTATACAAATACGGAATTGCATTTTAAGGACAGGTGTGTATTGTTCAAAGACTAATATACACAATGCTAACCCAGGTTAAAACAGAAAAGACAAATCAATTTTTATTTATTAATTTTAATGACTCATGGTTGATCTACAGTACATTTCATTTAGGTACACACACAATCCAAGGAATTTCAGTGTAGATTACCCAAAAGTGAGAAAAGTAAACTACTATGCAAGATTTAAAACTTCTGATGACTCTAAAACAGTAGTTTCTAAATAATTACCCTAAATCGAATTCTTTTGCATATCCTTTGTGACATACTGTAGCACAACACTTAAAATTTCACACAAAATGGATATAATGAAAGAGGGGAAAAAAAGCTTGAGAAAACTTTTATTCACACAAGCATAAGTATAGCTGCTTGTTTTTTGAATGGTGAAAATAACCTCCAATCATAGAAGCCTGAGGCGAACTTAATTACAGTCACTGAAAAAATTAAGTGAGGAAAATTTTAGCAGTAAGAAAAAGGTAAAAGTAAACGTGATGTACTAAACTCTTTGGTTCTAAAAATTCCTCTCTTTCTAGACCAAACTAAAATGAAAGTTACCAATTGGTAAGCTTATAACATCAAATGAATAATCTCTTCTAGGGGAAGAGTGGGCTTGAGGATTACCCTGAAACCCTTTATTATTATCAGTATTACTCTTTCTCCAAATAACATGAGGCGTGGACTCACTGGCAGGTTTTTTATTTGGAAATAGCGCTGTTCCTCTGAGAAGAGACTATTTTCTTGTTCCAAAACTGGTCTGCAGACTTTTGTCTTGTGGTAGAGAGGAATCTAGAGAACCAGAACATTTCCTTTTCCTTCATGAAATACATCTTCCATAAATCCTTTAGTTCTTCCAACCTGCACTGATCCTGATCTTTCAATAGTTCTTTCAGAGAAGTAAGGGACAGAAGACTTTTTTTTTTTTTTAACATCTTTATCGGAGTATAATTGCTTTACAATGGTGTGTTAGTTTCTGCTGTGTAACAAAGTGAATCAGCTATACATATACATATATCCCCATATCTCCTCCCTCTTGCATCTCCCTCCCATCCTCCCTATTCCACCCCTCTAGGTGGTCACAAAGCACTGAGCTGATCTCCCTGTGCTATGTGGCTGCTTCCCTCTAGCTATCTATTTGATATTTGGTAGTGTATCTATGTCCATGCCACTCTCTTACTTCGTCCCAGCTTACCCTTTCCCCTCCCTGTGAGGGACAGAAGACTTCTGAAGGTTTTCAATAATGTAACATGTTTTTCCTTCTAGGATAAGATTTACCATTGATACTTCTACATTTTCAGCTGTGGAAGAAGTCAACATCACCAACTCTTTTCAACTCAGTTCCTGACTGATGTTTCACAAACCACAGAACTCTATAAAACAGCATCCAGGGAATTATGAATGGGGCAATGAACTTCTTCACCCAACCCACCCTTATTTTTAATACTATATTTGAGTCTCAACTTTCCTTACTTCTAGAATGGCAGTATTTGGAGTTAGGAGAAGGAGAATAAAATGGAGTGGCTCAGAAAAGGCAAATAAAAATGTGTGAAAAATGCTGATTTGTGAAGCAGTTTTTTCTAATCACACTTCAATGTAGCAAGACATACTATCAGATAAAAAATTATAAATCAAGACCTAAATTCTAACATTAAGAGCAATATCCCCACCTGAAAATGAACGACAGAACCCTACAGAGCAGCATTTTTCACTGATTGTCCAAATCACCAGTTTATTACACAATTATAAACGTATTTCATGATGGAAGGAAAAAAAACAAATTTTCCCTCAGTTAAGGTAATAAATTTTCTCTTCTAGAAGGGAAAAATAAGTAACTTTGTCTACTAAATTATTAAGTTATTTGAGTAACAGCATAAGTTGCATGTGTCCATATTCAGTTCATTAAACAGCTTTTACTTCCATCATTCACAATGCTTCTCTAACAGCTCCCCTACACACACACACACACACACACACACACACACGTCTACACACACAGGCACAGACAGTGAACAATTTAGTGAACTTCACTGGGACTAATCAAAGTCTGCTGGCAATTTAGTGGGTGGGTATGCCTTCTGTTAGGTAATACGGAGTTGTTATTTGTTGCACATATGATATGTGACTGTTGAAAATGTCAGAAAAGGACTTGACGCCCTTATTCTAGCTAAGAATATTTGACATTTTATAAGAAAGTAATGTTAGTCCTTGGAGAAAATGAACAAAGCCTTCCTAGCCTGAGTAGGAGGTGACAAATTTTCTTCCACAGCCAACCCAATGACCAGTACGCATATTTCTTGACACGGTAGCCAAAAAATTAACTTTTATACATCAAGCTTCATCTTCGTGCTTCATCTTAGCTATTATTCCTGACACACTCTTTAATTCGTCTACAGTTACATATACATATTGAAAGATCCTCTTTATATTAGATTGTTATTATGTTTTTTCCTTTTTTAACCATTATTCTTGTCATTTTAGCCTGAAACATATGTTCAGTAAGGGAATTGAAAAACACATTATTATAGGATATAATCATAGGTTCAGTATAAATATTTTGTATTCAATTAAATTATAATTCAAATGTTTAGTTTTACAGTTTACAAATTATTTTTGAGCCTTAAGAGGTTTTCTTGTTTAAAGTGTTTCATAAGGTTATGTTCCACCAAGAACTATATTTCAATTATTTCAGTAACAGTTGATAATTTAATTAAGATATAATAAAGAAACTTCATCAGGGGCTTTAGTGCCACCCAAGGACTTCAAAGGAAGAAAGGATGCAAAGACAAGTCTCATTCACAACAAATTATGGGAGAAATTGGTAAAATTTTATTAGGTTCCTGGCATTCATACATCATATATCTAAGGTAGGTATATAAGGAGGTTGGGGTTGAGGGATAAGACATTTCATAAATTTAAACTATTACCTTTCAAAGAACAATCATGGTAGATATAGAAGGCATTTGTAAAATTAGAAGGTAATTTAAAAACTTTAAAAACTTCATCCAATTCCTTTTTTCAACGTGCATCTACTCATAAACTGTCAAGTTTTTGTTTGTTTGTTTTCCCCACAACAGAATTACCTGACTTTAATATATCCAAAATTTTCACCAAACTGATGTTAACCCAGTAAATCTCTGGGTAGCCAGTTACTTCAATCTGTCCTCAACAATAACTTAATGAACTCCGAGGCCCATTTCTGTCCAGTGAGACATTAGTAGTTACAATCACAAAGGCACTGATTTCAAGGAGCCCATTAGTTTATAAGCTCATTCAGCCTCCTAGTAGACTATAGTTGTCTTTTTTTTTTTAAATTATGTTCCCATAGTATGTCTTTTATAGGATGCAATCAAAGCCAAATTAAAATGTTAAATAATGCCAGTCCTATATCGTGAGTCTCTTTGGTTTGTGCTGTTTTAAAAAAAAAAATCTCAAAAATAAAGAAAAAAATACAAAAAACTGCTCATACTCCCATTTAAAAAATAATTATGTACAAAGAAATGCCTCTGTACATCTAATTTGACCCATTTGTCCCCCAGAGGTAACCACTATTAAAAATTTGAGTCATATTTTCCCCATCTTCTTAGATTTAAACAGCTGTCAGTTGCACCTATACCCCTGTAAAATATACTCACAAGACCACACATATATAATTTTGTTTTCTGAAATATAATCCTGCTTTTTTACTGGACAATGTAACATGTAATAGAAATACTACTCTTTTTTATTTTTTAAAAAGGCTGCCAGTTATTATTCACTGTTTACGCACATTTGGATGTTTTCTGTTTTTGTTATTATTATAAACAATGCTATACCCTTGCCTTAGTTTATTCTGGGGATAGGAGGTGCCTGGAGAATATCAACAGAAATTGTTGTCAAATTTATCATTTCTTCCTTATATAAAAGGCATATCTTTATTGACAATAAATAACTAAGATGAATGACTGTCCTCAAAGCTAATTTGTGTACCTCTCATAACTTCCCCTCCTACAGGTTATTTTACGATTCATATAAATCCCTTGACAGTTGCAAAATATTTCCTTCCACCAGTCTGCCAGTAATTCATGCACAGATATTCATTCAGACATATGTACATTGATATAATATTTCTCCTTCAGTTACAGCCTTTCATTATCCTTGCCATGTTTCACACATGCCCCCTAAGTCAGAGTGAAACTTTATAATGGTAGACCATCAGTTGCTATACAAAGAAACAGGTGCACAAATGCCAACCTAGGCTAAAGTTTAAATCTAATGATGTTTTAAATGAGTAATATGAAAGCATAAACATCATGACATTGCAGTAATATTTACTTAAATATTATCAGAAAAAATAAATCTATAGGCTCAAATCAAATGTAACAAGAATTATTCCTTGTGGTGAATTAAACCAATCAAAATCAGTTAAACTGAAGCAGAGAAAAGTTTTCCATATATAACTATACTTGAAAGAAAAACTAAAGCAACTTGAACGAAAGCAACCTTGAATGGCTTGAAAGAAAAACTGAAGGAACTAAAAAATATTAAACCCAAATAACGAAAAGTAGGGCATGTATCATTATCACATATTCATATAAAGTGAAAGAGCTTGGCCCCTGCTCATGAAATATATTTTCTCAGATAACTGACTTTTATTATCTAACCAAACGTTTTCATTTATCCATCATCATGGGGAATAAAGTGCTACAATTTATTTTTCCAAATAACTAAAGGCAAACACCATTCAATCAGCACACAATCCAGTTTTTTACATAGGCCCAAAATTTAATGTTTCTGTTTGTAAAAGTGTTGAAATCAAATGAAAGCTCATGATTTTAAAACAGTTTACTGATGTTCCTTTCTCCATCAAGGTGTACACACACACACACACACACACACACACACACACACACACACACACACAACTTCTTCCTACTATTTCATGGCCACCAGTACAACGTCCTAATGACTCTTCAGGGCCACTGATGTGCAGAGCCACTTGCCCTTCACTTCATGAACCCAGAGAGTGTATCATAGTTGTGCATTATTTCAAGGGATTTTTAAAATGCTAATTTCTCTTGATAGGAGGCTATCACATTTTGCATGGAATTTGATGGGGTATCTGTCTAGGAAGTCAGCTAAACAAATGACGAGTAATAAAGAGGACCTCTTTTACTATAAAGGTAAGGGCATGTTAAGACCTGAATTAGAGACTCTTTGCACTTTCGGTGAGTTTGTCTGCTTGCCTGCTTACTGAGTTCATATTTTTGTTCTAACTAGTTCAAGTGCCTTAAATTTTAACCTCCAGGTATAAGTTATCATTTCACATCCAAAAATAAAAACAGAACGTGACGAAAAGAAAAGAGAATACAAAGTAAAATAACCTGTAATAAAATGTAGTATAAACCTACATAATATCAGGAAATACTTAACACTGCTTTTTATGTGCAATAACTCCAAGATTCAAAACACTTATTAAATGACGACTAAGTTTCACAATTAAATCAAAATTTGAGAATTTTAGTGGTACTTCATTTGTTCGTTCATTGATGTATTCATTTATTCATGCAACACATATCTGAGTAACTATGTGCCAACTACTGCCAAGTACCTGGATGACAGAAGGAAAAGAACAGACACATTCAGTACATTCATGAAGTATGTAGACAAAAGTTAATAATCACACAAATATATCATTGCAAACTGTGATACTGATGTGAAGGGAAAGTCCAGGATTCAATGAGATCGCTTATCAGGAAAACTTAATCAAGTCTGGGAAGTCAGAAGGTTTTCTTGAGGAAATGAACCTCTGAGCTCTAACCCCCAGGATGAAAGGTCATCACTAAGGCAGGTGAGGTGCAGGAGAGAGTAATCTATGATTACGTGGAGTAATCTATGTTTACGTGAAGTCCCGGAGAAAAAAGAGAAAGGTAAGCCACCTGAAGGACTCTACACAGGTTAGCAAAAACTGCTAACCATATTACCTCTAACTTTTTTGGATCTATTAAAGACATGTGTCCTAACCTGTTCATTATGAAGATAACTGCTTGAAAGTAAACATTACTGAAATCTTTCCTCAAGTTTTATCTGTGGTTATGGTAAGTGACCAGAGACAACTGCTTTGAATATTTTTGTGAGTTAATGATTATCAAACCCAGGCTCAGAGAAGAATGCATGGTCTATCTTTAACTGGTAAAACACTGTAAAGAAGACATCATAGTGTGCCAACCTTTACTTTGGCTTTATTATTTACCTAAAGACATTGGAGAACAAATGGTTGGATTCACAAACAACTTGCAGTGAGACCATAGTCCCTGTGCCCCCAAATGAGTATCAGCTGTCACATTAGGAGCTGCAAATTACATCATAGAGATCAACTTCAAGGTCTTAAATCCCTAATCACCTCCTTTGTTATTTTTAACCTCTTTATTGGGGTATAATTGCTTTACAATGGTGTGTTAGTTTCTGCTTTATAACAAAGTGAATCAGTTATACATATACATATGTTGCCATATCTCTTCCCTCTTGCGTCTCCCTCCCTCCCACCCTTCTAATCACCTCCTTTGGAGTGGATTCTGAAATGTTTTTGCAAAAGACTTTGCTCTTCCCATTCACCCTTTCTAAACCCATTCCCATGACTAGGTGGGATCGGGGGCCATCTATTCAAACAGAGCTCTGATTCAGGCACCTTAATTTACAGAAACCTCAACTTTACATTCTCTGTAGATAATCTGCCTAAGCCACAAATGACTTCTGAACCTCACATTCTTGTAAAAGTGTACAAGGTTTGCACTCTTTGCTATCTAATCCTTTATCAAAATTCTAGTTGAAAGAAATAATATTCATGGAGGATTGCTTAAATGACACACAGAGCAGCCATTACTCAGGCCAGAGAGTCTAAATGTTACATCTCAATCTGACCAGACCATGAATGAACTAATTCTAACTACAAAAGTAATGCTTCAGTATCTCTTAAAATTGCTTTTATTGAACTTCTCGTTGGAGTTATCTATTCGGCACACAGATATCATAAGAAATGGCTTTATTTTGTCTATTATGGGCCTCTTGCTCATTCACTATACTACACAGTGGGCCTTCATGAGGACTAGGAAAAAATTCTTGCAGGTCTAAGTATCTAGAAAAATAATGATTCCTTCTAGAAACTGGGTATTTAAATTTTTTTTTTTTTTTTTTTTTTTTTTGGCGGTATGCGGGCCTCTCACTGCTGTGGCCTCTCCCGTTGCGGGGCACAGGCTCCGGACGCGCAGGCTCAGCGGCCATGGCCCACGGGCCCAGCTGCTCCGCAGCATGTGGGATCCTCCTGGACCGGGGCATGAACCCGTGTCCCCTGTCTCGGCAGGAGGACTCTCAACCACTGCACCACCAGGGAAGCCCTCCTACTACGTTTTTAAGTTTGATGTGTGACCCAGGACCAAAAAAGTCATTTTTCATACATTTTGTACTTTCTGGAGAGCAAAAATGTTTAATTTGAAAGAAAAGATTCCAGAGACTACAATAAGATAAAAATGGGACTATATGGGATTTCAAATACTAATCATCTGATAAACTTACGTTCTGGAGAGTGTGGGTAAATGGTACCAGAAACAAGAACACTCAGAGATATCTGACTTCTCTTTGTCCAGTGTTCTGATCATCCCTTAATACGAGGAACAAGTTTAGACTGAGAACCTTTACAGACTGTTTGTCATAAGCATCAATATTAAATTTTTCAAGTATTAATTAAATTTATCCGAACATAATGTTGAATAACTGGAAGTTTAAGGTAGAAACATATAAATCCTCTGTTGCCAATGAATTTTATAATCTATTATAAATGATTACTAGCACAGATAAATAGCAAAGAGCAGATTTAAAAAAAAAACACACAACTCTGGAGGATAAGGAGAAAGAAAAGATTCATCAATACCAGCAAGTAATAATTTATAAAAAGCTGGAAGAGAGAGCCCTGATGAATAGCAACAAATTTCCCTGAAAAAGAATAAGTAAGAAAGCTTGAAATGTGCAGATACCGCAGATAAATAAACAGTGAACACAGGCTAGTTCAAAGAGCACTGAGCATGGTATCTGAATATAAAGAAAGATGGAGATATGGTCAGGGAGTGAACAGAAGAAACACCTTTCAAAGGAATATTACCAAAAAGTGAAAGCAGGAGTTGTAGTGAGAGAATTGGAAGGATTTATGATGTTGAATTTTTTTTTAAAAGGAAGGTTCTAATGACAAAAAATTCCAAACATATTCTCTGTGTAAAGATTGTGATGAGCCCAAAATCACAATCTCTCACTTTGAAAATCAGACATATGATAGAGAAAAAAACCTTACTTCCAAAATATTGATAAGCATAAGGATTGATAGGATTTTTAGAATAAAAAGTATAGAGTTCTGCATCTTGAAGAATAATCCCAGCACTAACATATAACTTCTGGTTTGAATCTAGAAAAGAGATAGAACGTTTTAGTTGGTTTCCTAGTTGTAATAGCTGTGAAGTCACTTGAGGTAGTAAAATACTAAACAAAGATAAATTCTAAAAATAAAAGCAGTATCAGAATTTTCATATTGTACTTGTTCTTTGGAGGAAAGTTATAAGTTATTTGCTGGTATTTCATATTGGTTACATAAAAGTGACTCAAAAATACTGACATGTAATTCTTTTTTGTATGGTCAGTTGATAGGAAAGTAATTATTTCTTCTAAAAATGAGTAACTGAATAAATTGGAAAATTGGAAGGCATTTCCTTTTTCAATGTCACATTTTTGGTGGCAAATCACTGTAACTCTTGCTTAGAATGATTACCTTTCCCTAGTGAGGAGAAGACCTTTCAGCGACCCATCCTCTCACTGGATACATATGTGTCATATATAAACCTATTATGCATCTCCCTCTCTCTTTTATACTTAAATAATAGAATTGAAATTCATGTCTTCTGTACTTGTAAAACGAATGATTTCTCTGTAAAGAAAACCAATGCGCAAGAAGATTTTACAACGTTTAACAGTATCACAAAGGCGATATACTGCTGTGCTGATTTTAGTCTGAAGCAGATAAACTCAAATTACAGTTTAACCTCTGGTAACAGGAACCGTTCCATTTTGGAAATATTGGTTGTAAAATTAAGATAGATAATGGATTGTAATTGCATGAAGAGAGGCTCTGATGTGTTTACACTCACTAGGGAGTACACTCATAGATGGTGAAAACATGCCCCAAAATCACACACAGACACGCCTTGACATATACATATCAATACTCTATGTAAACTAATATATGCAGAAGTTAAATTTAACTGAATATAAAATGTGCAACACACTTAAACAAAAGACATTAATGACTTAGGTATAAATCTGCCAAAGAACTCATGCCTTTCGATACATACAAGTTCACTATGATATCCATGACAATAATAGTTAATTTTGCTTGAAGAAAAAAATCAGATGTGAAGAGCAGCCACACATATTCTAAACCTTCCTCACACACAAATACATGTATGTCATAACAAGAAAATAGTTTTGTATGAACACACAATGAAATCAGTACACGAAACATAACAGCACAAACATAATTAATTTACAATAAACCCTATATTTAACCATCTGATAGTGACAAATGTGAATGCTAGGTTTGTAAAGCCAGAGTCACCACATTCCTTAGAATGTGAACTCTATCCTTAGGAAAGGCTGCTTTCAAACACAGCTTCTGCCCTTAAAATTTGTAGATTTCTGACATTTTACTTAACCTCTCTTTGTCTCAGATATCTTGTCTATAAAATAGAAAAAATAATACACATCTCATAAGGTTATTGCTAAGATTCAGTGAGATCATATTTGCTTTAATGTTGTGTGCCTATATATTGTTAAGGGCAAAGTAACCTAAGTTTTTTTAAAACTGAGACTTTGTATAGAGTAATTCTCTGAATTCTTACAGCATTTATTTTAAGCTCATAATAAAATCATCGACTTATAGTAGTAAAAATGCATGGGTCCACGAACTGTGGACCAATTACTTAACCTCTCTGAGTCTTAGTTTTCTCACATGCAAATTGTGAATAAAAGTACTTATTTTGAAAATTGTTTGAGAAATTTAAAATGAAATAATGTAAACAAAAAAGTACCTAGAATGAATGGTCAGTATATTTTCATTTGCTTTGTGAATATTTCATTGCAACCCTACCAGCTTGCAGCAACAAGAGTTGAAATTACCTTTTACACATTTCTCCATTATCCACTGTATATACATTTTTGCTGAAAAGGGAAATGGAGAATAATGCTCAGCCATTATGAGATACTATTCCAAGGATTGATTTGTTGCAGAATTCCTCGTAAAGTACAATTAAAGTTATTTTTAATGAGAAAACTTACTTTAAAACTTACTAGATACTCATGGTTGCACCAATAGCAAGGCTCTTTGACCTCTACCCTCCTTTAATTTTTTTTTTTTTTTTTGGTGGAGGTAGAGAGATCATCAGCATATTCCTTTTGTCACACAAATGTAAAACAAATACTCTTTCCTTGTCTGGAGAAGTTCAAACAGTAGAGAAATAATTCAAAACAAGTTGTTCATCTTAGGATTTTCAGTCTTATATTTAATAAAATAAATGGTGCCTTAAAAGCACAGTGACCTCCAGGAGTTGGAGGTCTTTAGATCATCAGTGAAGGCTGGGCTGGCTCTTCCTCCTTTCCTTCCTCCCCAGGCCTTCTGCTTCTTGCAGGTACCTAGTGTGCCAGGAGCTAGAAATGTTCTGATTTCTCAGGGTGGGGCTGGAAAAGCTGTGGCCTCGGAGCAGAGAGGCATCTCATATTTTGTGTGAGTCTGACAAGATTGCTCAAGATAACCTGAGAACAGGGGCTGGAAGGTGCCACAAGCAGCTACCAAAACAGATCTGTGGAACAGCTGAGTTGAGCACTCATAAGAGATGATGAGAATGACTCCTCAAATATTTTGAGGATATATTAAGTCCTTCCTGCTACACAAGATGGAGTGATTGAATAACCAGAAAATTTTGGGCCTCTAAATCTTTTAGCTTCCTGTGAATCAGTACTGAATGTGGTGCCAGGAATATAAAATTAAACAAAAAGAGTGGATATATGTATATGTATAACTGATTCACTTTGCTGTACCCTTGAAACTAACACATTATAAATCAGCTATACTCCAATAAAATTTTTTTAAAAAGTCACAATATGGTGACATGGGAGCGAGGAAATAGAAACAAAAACAGAATAAAGTGACTTAAATAATAAGTAGTTCTATAACAGTGGCAGCATATACAAAATACCACAAGAGCACAGGTGTGGTAGGGATAAATTCTACCTAGCTTTAATCAGGGAAGACTTCAAAGAAGTGACGTTTAAGCAGTATTTTGAAAGCAGAAGTGATAAAGAGAAGATGGAGAGAAGAGCCATGACCCCAGAGTATCAAGAATAAATGAAAATTCATGGAATGGCATGAGGTATTGAGGAAATGATGAATAGCCCAGTGCAAGCAACACATCACAGGTGGCATAACTTAAAGGGAGCAAAGTGCTAAAAAACAGTGACTCAAGAAAGTATGTATTGTGAGACCTGGAGTCCATGATCAGATGCAAGTCTGGGGACTCAAATTGCCCAAAACATTTAACAATCCTCTGGAGATCCCAACTTACACTTCTATTGAACAGAAGAAGTAGGACGCTATTATCTAGAATTCCAATGTGACTCTAAATCTGAAATCTTCACTAGTGACAGAAACAGGCAGATTTTTCAGGGATATCTACCGAAATGTTCAAGATTCCAATTTTAGGCTCTGCAGTGCAATAAGTTAGCGAGTGAATAGTTACAAAACAGAAGTTAAAATGTACACACTAGAGTCATCTATACAACAATGCTCAATTAATTCAGTGTAAATCAAAATAAACGAGCTGCCAGGACCCGAAATAACGAACGCCCAGATTTTTCTTTATTGATCTTCCTATGAAAATGAGCGTATGTTTTGGTAGTACAAAGACAGTAACTGTGATAAGTTGAAGATAGGGTGTGAGAAAGAACTGCCAGGAATTCTTTACGTGAATACTTGAATTGGAACCTGAATTATAGGTAAGATTCAAATGCGTCTAGATCCAGGAAAAGCATTTTAAGAGGAAAAATAACCTTGAGTAAACCCTTCTCTTCCCCACTGCAAACAGCTTACATTCCAAAGGGTGAAGAGAGTTACTCAAATTTAAAAATAGGAACTTCTATTGTATGTTAAAAGGTGATAAATGTTATAGGAAGAATTAGAGAAGGATGAGGGTGATTAGCCAATGTGGTTGTTGATCGGAAATTTAAATAGGATTGTCAGGGCAAACCTCATTGAGAAAGTGACATTTAAGCAAAGACCTGAAGGAGTTGATGAAGTTAGGCGCAGACATCTGGAGGAAGAGCCACTCAGGCAGAGGGAACAGCCACTGCAAAGGCCCTGAGGAGGGGGCATGCCTAGGATGTTTGAGAAACAGCAAGAAGGCTGATGCAGCGAGACCCGAATGAAGAAGAAAGAGGGTAGTTTGTATATGGTCTTGTAGACCATTTTAAGGTTTTTTCATTTTACTTTTAAGAAAATGGCAGCAGAGCCTGGGGCAAAGGGAGGGGGGAAGGAGGGTTTTGAATGGTGAAGTAACATGATCTGATTTAGGTTTTAAGTTTCTCTCTAACTGCTGTGCTGAAAACAGACTGTAGGTGATCAAGTATGTAGGAACTTAGACTAACTACAGGACAGTGGCAAAAATAAAGGCAGGAGATGATGGTGGCGTGGAACAGGGTGGCAGATGTGGAGACAGAACGAATTGAAATCCATATACATTTTAGTGGAGCTCACACACAGCCAAATCTACCTAATTGTTTATTTTTTAAAATTCATTCACTTCTATTTATTCAGTTAATTATCAAGCATTTACTGTGCATTTATTATGAGCAAAGCACTGTACAGGTTAAATATCATCCTACAATTTTAGACTGTCACTGTGTCATTTAACATCTCTACTTTCTCAAGTCCACCCACTGCAATAAAGTATCTCTAAACTGTTGGTCTCAATCTATTGCTTGCATTCAGAAATGTCTGCTGTCAAGCCAGGATAAGATGAGCTATAATTCTAATGACAGTCTTTCAACAGATAATACATTGGGACAACTACAAGAATTAGGAAAAGAGAAGGAGAAAACTCATTAGGCATCCAGATGCCAGGGGAAGATAAAGGACTGAGGTGGAGGGGGATGAGAGAATGCAAGTACAAGAAAACAATTATAATTTTAATTTAGAAATCATCAGAAAAAAAATTTTGAAAACTCATACTTTTACTTCCCCAGGAAAAAAGTAAACCAAACTTTAAGAAACTACTTGTCTTTGGCTCAGATTAAGAGGGAAACAGGTGCAGGAGAGTCCAGGGCAGTTCTGTGGGTAGATCTGGAAGGTACTCTGAAATGGGATCAAGTACTTAAATCAGCTGCTAATAACAAAGTGTTTATATCATTTTTAGGGCCATTTATTTCTTTAGAGGATAAAGGATAATAGTTTTAAATTAGGTATGTTTTATTAGAGAGGTTTGGGTATGGCTACGCTCCATGGCCTTACCTACAAGACTCTAACATAGCCCCCAGCTGACTTTCTGACCAAATCTCCTAAGGTCCAAGCTTACTCTGTGCTTCAACACTGGCCTCTCCGCTCTTCTCAGACACCTTAAGTATGTAACTCTGCTAGTCTTTTCCACTTGCAGTTCCTTCTCTCTGGAATGCTCTTTCCTCAAATACAGTACATACAGGGCTCATTCCCTCATTTACCTCCGGTCTCTACTATATGGCCACCATATCAGTTAGGTCTTCCTTGACCACTTTATATAAAATAGCTCTCAACATTAGTCTCTATCCTTGGTCCCTGCCTTATTTTTCCTTGTGGTACTGATCATCATCTGACATAGTATTCTAAAAAAAATCCTTCAATGAAAGTAGGGACTTTATTTTATTCACTATTAAACCCACAGTGCCTAGAACAGTGCCTGTCACAATGTATATGCTCAGTATGTATGCTGAATAAACACGTCAGTCAAAAACATGATGTTGGAAAATGGGAGTAATATGTCCTTCAAAAAAGTATTTTTAGTAATTTTATATATATATATATATATATATATATATATATTATTCACACTTATTCCTCAGTTTTCGTAGATTCTACATTTGCAAATTCACCTATGTGCTAAAATTTATTTGTAACCCCAAATCAATACTCACAGCAATTTCATGATCCTTCACACACATGCACAGAGCAGCAAAACATTTGACTGGCCTGACATGCATATTCCTAGCTGAGGTCGAACAAGATGACACTCTGCCTTCTTGTTTCAGCTCTTGTACTGTACACAAATGTCCTTTTAGTGGGCTATGCAGTGCCCTATTTGTGCTTTTTGTTGGTGATTACACTGTTTAAAATAGCCCTCAAGTGTACTGTTGAACTGCTGGCTAGTGGTCCTAACCCAAGAAGGCTGTGCTGTGCCTTATGAAGAACATATGTGTGTTAGTTACATAAGCTCTGTTCAGACATGAGCTAACAGTGATGTTGGCGATGAATTACATGTTGATGAATCAACAGCCTATATTCAATAAAGTGTTTTTAAACAGAATAGCGGATAAAACAAGGTTATGTATTAATCAGTTGATGAAAATGTTGTGAGCAGAGGCTCACAGGAACCTAGCCCTGCATTTCCTCTAGGAGCAATGGCTTCAGCATTTGCTAATTCAGTGTTTGTAGTGACTTTAAAGAATATGGTTACTGTGAATAATGAGAATTGGCTATATTTATGTATATGTGCATAGTGACCTTTTATATACAAACTAAAGAAAGAAGAACTAAAAAATCTTCATAGCTGGTAGGAATGCACAGAACACTCTAGTCAAGAATATAATCCTTCATACAAACAGAATGGTTGACATCCATGTTAATCACATGGTTTCGTCAATTGAAAGTGTTGAATAACTGAGGCCTAGTGGAAAGAATAGAAGCTTAGGAACCAGATAATCCTAAATTTAAGTATTAATTGAAAGACTTACTAGTTGTGTGGGCTTTGTTAGTACTTACCTTTATGCCCCTTTATAAAATGGTGTTCATGAATATTAAATTAGATAAACCGGTAAATGTGCTAAATACAATGCCCAAATCATTTCACTTGCTTAACGAACATAACTTTCTTTGTCCTCTGTTAAACACCCAGGAAATTGCCTATAAAATTCCCAGAGGGGAAATTTGGACAATTATACCTCTTGGAGTTTGGGAAAAAAGCCACTACAAAACAGGGATGATAATCTGGATTAATTTTGTTTAGTATTATGAACTCAAAGTATATGTACACTGCTGACAAAGATACTGTCAGATTTTTGTGGCAACTATTAGGATGCTTAATAATGCTTATTATTTTGTCAACACTTTTTTTTTCCTTCCAGGAGTAAGCAGTAATGCACGAGAGAAGTTAAACAAGTAGTCATCTGCATAATCACTGCACATAGAACACAAAGAGCATCTTGACTTTATTCATTTTCCTAATTGTTGTAGTGGAAAATTGAAGCCAAGCCTCACAGAACACACAGCTGTTGATAATAATGGGGCAGATAGCACATTATTAATAAAATCATTCTCCTGATTTGATAGACATACCTTATCAATTGCCAACACAACCTCTTTCCAAATTTACAATGTGATCGCCTATTTATTCCTTTCTTCAGGAAGTGCTTATTAAGTACTTCCTATGTACCAGCACTAAACTAGGTACCAGGGATACAAAGATGAATAAGAAATAGCTCCCAGCCTTTGCATTTAGTCAAAGGGTCACAGTCATCTTATACAGAACTATATCTAGTTTTATAAAACAATATCATAGGCTTGCACATCCAATTGGACTATGAGAAAACTGCCTAGCACTGATTGCTCAGGTGGTTCAGCACTGCTGGTCTATGGTCCACACCTTCCCCATGCTGTCTGAAAGAAACCAAGAAGCACTAAGGTGGGACCTGACAGGTCTCTCCAATCAAATGGAAATGGTATATTCAAGAGCCAGCTAGCCTGGTCCTAACTATATCTCAATTTTATATAAACAAGTGGCAGCTACTCCTTTGGGGGAAACTATCTCCCCAACCTTCTACCCAAAGTAAAGCTGCTATCTAAATGAGTCCCTCAATTCACAGAGCTTCCTCTAAATGCATTGACTTGTTCCACTAATACTCTGGCTAAGTAGAAACCTGATGATGTTCCTTATGCTACTGCTGCTCAGTCACTCTGCTCAGTGGGCAGGACTCAAGGCCGTCCTTCTAAACCCGACCAAAACTCCCCTTGATGAGCCATGCTACATTTTTTTCTAATTCTTGGACTGTTGCCAAATGACCCAACTGTATGGTCTGCCACCTGAAAGACCACAGGTTGGTAGATTAAAGACACCTACCTCTAGGGCTTCAAACTCCAGGGAAAAAAATTGTGGCTGCTGATCAGATAGTCTGGGTCATTCCTATAGAGGCCCCCAGTAAGAACCTGTTCTCTGAAGAGATCAACTGGAATCAAGATGCTGATCAATGCTGCACCAGCCAGATTACCAGCATTGCCACCTGGATCCATCATCACACCAGGCATGGCACTGCATCCACCATCATAAACTGAACACACAGTGAAGGACTCCATGTTTCCGATGCAGAAGTTACCACTTCATGCCAGACTTTCAACACGGGCCGAAAGTTGGCCCATTGGTGTGGTGGTACAGGAGGCCACGTTTCACTTGGTGTTTGTCAAGAACTGTGAAGGGCCTAACATGAAAACTAAAAGGTTAGCCAGTTTCCTGAGCTCCAATTTCCACCAAGTGATGCAAAGAGGGCCAAGTGACAACTGCATACACAGTGGTTCCTGTATAGGAGAAGATCACTAAGCTCAGGGAACCTGGATATTTTATAACGGGAAATAAGCTTATCCCCTCTGTATCCCAGGGATACACTGTCTGTTGGTACTTCACTGCTGTTGACACTTGCAGGTTACAGTGGCACTGTTTCACTCCAACCTCAACTGATTAGGCTGATTAGTATACCTTCCAGGTGGCAACCCAGTTATGAGGGGAGCAAGAGAATCCCAAGTTAATTGTAGGTCAGTCTCCTGCAGGCTATAGTTGGATTAACATGGCCCTAGGTATAAATATAATGGCCACTGGGTTGAATATACTATTCACTCAGCTTCTTAGAGCGGCCCGCCCATCAGGGCACTCGGGAAGGAACACTTTAGATCCCTGGAGGTGGGAAAGGGGAGGAAAAATTAATGCCCCTTGATCCTTAAGCATTAGTTAAACCTTCCTGATATGAATTCATGTTTCTCCTGATGCCCACTGGCCTTGACTTATAGAGTGTACAGCAACCAAAGCCACAGCTAGTCAGCGACCCTGCCCATGTGACTGAATCAAACTAATGTGGAGCGGTGATCCAGACAAAGCTTAGCAATACGTCTCAAAAAGGAGGAACAGGACCCTTTCAGTCACATGTTTTTATGTGAGGGAGAAGGGCCATAGAAATATCTCTCCATTGGCCCTATTTCCCCCTGTAATAATTGGCAATGACACCAAAGATCAGAATGTCGGTCTAAACTCCCTTGTGTGAGTCATACTGGGTAATTGACTGGCCTTACACTTATCTTGGCTGATTAAAATAAGACCTACTAGTCTTTCTTGGTGTTTATTCAAAATTGGCTGAGTCCAGGGCTCTGGGGGCATAAATAAGATCAATAGTGCGGGTTGTCCTTATCCCGCTGTTTAGAATCATATTAATAGTAGCTTTAATTACATGTTTTATGAGACAAGTTGAATGGTTTGATCTCAACCTCTGTCAGGTTAATCAGAGTGGCCAGTAAGGTAGCCAACTCATAAACTCACCAAAAGCCAAGACAGTGTATGTGGTAAGTAAAATAACGCCCTCGTCCAAAAGTTGTCCACGTCTTAACCCCTGGAACCTGTTACATTATATTACAAAGGGGAATTAAGGTTATAGATGAAATTAAGGTTACTAATCAGCTGACCTTAAAATAGGGAGATTATCCTGGATTATATTGTAATCAGATAATCCTTAAATGTGAAAGAAAGAGGCAGATGAAGCAATGTCAGAATTTTGTGACATGAGAAAGACTCAACCACCCACTGCTGGCTTTGAAGATGGAAAAGGCCCAAGAGCTAAGGAATGTAATAGCTTTTAGAAGCTGGAAAAGGCTAGAAAACAAGATTCTCCCCCTGAGCTTCCAGAAAGGAACACAGCCCTGCTGATAACTTGATTTTAGCCCAGCGAGATCCATTTCATACTGCTGACCTCCAGAACTATAAGATAATAAATTTGTGTTGTCTTAAGCCACAAAGTTTGTGGTAATTTGTGAGAGTAATGATAAGACACTAACAGAAAGTAGGGTTCAGGGGTGGGAAAGACATTCCTCCACGAGCATCTTGCCCTCCTACAGCTCTTACAGAGGCACCAAGAATGCAAGACCCTATCCTGCCTTCACCTGGTCAGTTGCTCAGTGTTGTGTTTACAGTGAGGAACCTGGAGGGATGATGTATTGAATCTCAGGCTTGTTTACTGCTTTCTATAAATGTGGCAGATTTCCATAACTCAGTGTTCCTTACTTGTAACATATATGCACTATGTGCATAACATCTGTCTGGGCCCTATTGGCCTGCAGCACTTGGGAACAAGGGGAACCAATGCAAACATGCTGACTGATGTGCACGCTGCTTGCTGTGCTGTAACTAACACTTTCCTTTGTCTCTGATCCAGGAGTTTCATGTCTTCTGCCAGCATCCATGAAACAGCAATAGATTAATTTATTAGATTGAAAGCAGGATGAAATCTAATACCAGACCTGACACTCTGTGGCTAATCTAACAGAACACTGAGCATCCCATACTTTAATATGTAAATTTCATTCTCCAAATCGCCACAGATTAGGGGTATAGAGAAAAGCGATACAGCATTTTAAAATTCCGATAGCTGTTTTACTACTCTCCCCTTCTACCCAAGGAGCAGTATGTATAAGTGGGTAAGAGCCACTTACACGTTCTTCTATTTATTAGCTGTGTGACCTTGGGTAAGTTATATAACTCATCTGTCAGAATGGGAATAGCAATAGCTACCTCACAAGGCTGCTGAGATATTAAATGAGTTAATACACGTGAACTGATTAGAAGAGGCTGGCACACAGTAGCACTCAATGAATTTTAAATGTTTTTATTACTAACTGCACTTCAGTGGGAATTGATCAGGACTGGTGAGCATCCAAGGGGTGGGAAAGAAGGAACAACTGCCCTTCTGGTCCCAAACCTCTCACTATAACAATTCCTTCATAACAAATAAGGACTGCACGTAATATAAAATAATGCTTTTATATGAGTTATTTAAGGGGAAGGTATAGAATATTGAGAATTGCATTTTAAATGGAAGTCATTCAAGATAAATCTCAAAAGCAGAATTTATTCAAGAAATCTGCCTCTGTATTTCTGTTATGTAGTTTTCAGTGCATTTGAGTAAAAGAAATCTGATTAACACTATAATTTAATTTAGTTAAAGGAGCTGTAATACTCTAAAACTATTGTTATAAGGAGATTTATTCACAGAAGTAAATAAAAAAGTATGAAGCTGATAAAATGACTACATAAGCCATTTTACAAGAGGGATAAATTTTTCCTTCTTTTCAATGAATGTTTAAAGCTCTCCTTCAAGCTCTTGGTAAATCTATTGATCTGTGAAACACAGTGCACTCCAGGGAGGCAATTCAGTTGACATTATATATCAAATGATGAGATGAATAATGATCATACCATTTGGTAATTAAACGTCTTACAAACCTTTTAACTGATTGAACGTCAAAAAAGTCAAATGAGGTCAAACATATTGTATTTTTTCATTCTCATATTAATGATATAAACAATAGTGTTAAAAGATATACAGAATAAGAGGGCATAACAAAAATTACATTAAAATATTTCAAGATAAAATTTATATGAGGTATCTAGGTTACTATTGACTATATATGTATTGTGTCTTCTTTTTAGCTTGCAGAATTGTTTTCTATTCTTAGATGTTTTGCTTTTAAAGTCATTACTGAAACATTCCAAACCACTTCTTTAGATGTGCAAAGGAGAACATGTGGGAAATGTTAACTATAATCAGTAAAGACAAAGTATCACTGAGAGAACATGGATTTTAGAGAAAGAATAGAAATCCTCTGAATCTCAAATTACAAGATTTTCATGTACAAACTCTATTTTAAACATAACAAGAAAGGGTACTTTCAAGAAAATTTGCACATTTTATTTATTCTCCAGTCCAACATGGAGCCCCGCCGAAAAAGACACACACACTATCCTCCCAGTGGTTGATTACTGAAGAGTTAAAGATGTAAAAATTAGAAACCCATATTAATTAAAGACCTGTAGAAGCTAAAGTGTTTGTTAAAGGCTAATTTCTGTGGTCATAAATACTAGGTCACTTACATTACAGTATCATTAACCAACAATCCCATAGTGAGAGATTTTAAAAATTTAAAGTAGACCCATATGCCTCTTTGTTAACATACAAACTAAAATGTAGCTATTCACTGTATCTAGTTACATTTACCTAATAAAGTTATCTAATTACAATTGCATTTAAAGTACTTCTGTTTAATATCCAGCACCATATTTATTTTGATAACTTTAAAATTGTTAAGCAGAGTTTTATTAAGGTATTCAATACATTTATGATAAAAGCTATAGCTCTTGGAGAAAAGGGAACCCTCCTACACTGCTGGTGGGAATGTAAATTGATACAGCCACTATGGAGAACAGTATGGAGGTTCCTTGAAAAACTAAAAATAAAGCTACCATCTGATCCAGCAATCCCACTCCTGGGCATATATCCCAAGAAAACCGTAATTCAAAAAGATACATGTACCCCAATGTTCATTGTAGCATTATTTACAATAGCCAAGACACAGAAGCAACCTAAATGTCCATTGACAAAGGAATGGATAAAGAAGATGTGGTACATACATACAATGGAATATTACTCAGCCATAAAAAAGAATGAAATAATGCCATTTGCAGCAACATGCATGGACCTACAGATTGTCATACTGAGTGAACTAAGTCAAACAGAGAAAGACAAATATCATATGATATCACTAACATGTGGAATCTAATAAAATGGTACAAATGAACCTATTTACAAAACAAATAAAGTCACAGATATAGAAGACAAACTTACGGTTACCAAGGGGGAAAGGGGGTGGGAAGGGATACATCGGGAGATTGGGATTGACATATACACACTACTATATATAAAATAGGTAACTAATAAGAACCTACTGCATAGCACAGGGAACTCTACTCAATACTCTGTAATGACCTATAAGGGAATAGAATCTAAAAAAAGTGAATATATGTATGTGTATAATTGATTCACTTTGCTATACAGCAGAAACTAAAACAACATTGTAAACCAAGTATACTCCAATAAAAATTACTTTAAAAAAAGAAATATTACAAAGGGTAAAAAGACTTAACATGGAAAGATCTCACAAAAATTCATAAAAATACTATGGTTTCAAAATATAAATAAAAGTATGTACAACTAAAAATAAGAAAAAGAAATGCTTATTTGACACAAAAAAGCTGTAGCTCTAAAATACAAAATAAATAATTGAATAAAATACTGTACGCTTTCCTCATTCTTATAGCATCAATCTATTTATGCCATCAATGTTCTACTTTTACATGCTTTAATTAAAATTAGCTTATATTGTAAGTTATTGATCATAATGGTTCATAAAGTTTTCAACTGTTCAACATGGGCAGTTAAGAAACTAAATAATTTGTCCAAAATTTTGAGATGAAAAGTATACTTTCAAAAAGATAGAGAGATAATAGTTTCAGATTTCTAAGACATACAACAAATAGGAAAGGGTGCCCAGATTAAGGAAACATAAAAGAAAGGTAAAAAAATGATCCAAAAGAAGAGAGAGAAGGGCGGCACATGGGATCCTCCCGAACCGGGGCACGAACCCGCGTCCCCTGCATCGGCAGGCGGACTCCCAACCACTGCGCCACCAGGGAAGCCCCAGGGAATACATTTCTACCATCAAAATTTTGTACACTGTGACTGTAAAAACGTATATTGTCATTTCTCTGAATGATTCGCATTTGCATATGCGCAAATGTGTGCTCTACCAACCACTGTAACAACATGGAAATTCCTAAAGAGCATTTAAATTGGCTAACAAAGATCAAAATATGAAATAATGTGCAAAAGAGCAGTCAATAAATATGTTAAGTAATCATGATGGTAATTGAAATCCACAGTTACAATTCAGTAAGAGTAAGTTATGGATCAACTTCTGCTAATCACCAGCTCAGAAACTTACCTCTGCTTTCTATCACACAATTCACAAAAGCCTAACTTCTCAAATATTGCCATTTGGTGATGAGTGATACTTCCACCCTTTTAATTACCTTCCATGAGCTGACTAAAAAATCAGGCAGATGCCCACAGAGAATTACACAAATGCCAAGTGCTAGAGATCAGGGAAAACACCCATCCTTTGGGATGTTGATCAGAACTTGAGATGCAATGGACTCATCTACGAGGTTAAGTCCTTCTGCACAAACACTCTTAGAGGATTTCTCCAAGACAGGCTGACAAAAATAAGATGACTTTATTTTACAGAACTACAAAAGGTGATACTTAGAAGAGATCATAGAAGTCTAGTGCAGAATGCCTTTTTAGAAATCATTTTTCACCAATAAATCATAGATCTGAACCTCAGACAGATAAGCAGGCTGTTTAAGTTCATAAATAGCAGCAGAGACAAAGAACAACTCGGATCTCTCAACATGAAACCAGAGCCGCCCAGCAGGGACCATATTGCTTTCTAAGGAGAGTTTTGGAAATCTGTGGGGGAACAAATTTTTCGTTGGAACAATTTGAGACATTGCTATCAAGTGTGGACAGGGGTTTTGTTAGTCATCCTGCAATAATGAAGAATGCTATTGCATCTTGCGAGACTTTCTAAAAATTCATAGAAATTAAAAACTTGTGACTAGATCTAATCTTATTTCATATATATAGTCTAAAATATTTTTCGTGGTTTTAATATATACTCAGCCAGGATACTGTATATCAAGGTAATATTTATTTTCTTCAGAACTTGTCTAATTTTTATCATTTTGGGAAACAGCACTAATAATGGCTCATGTATCACTATATTTTTAGCTGTCATATTTATAGTTAGTCTATAAGTAGGGCATTACATGATTACTTCATAAGATCTTCTAATTTAGTCATGCCGAATAATTTACATTTCATACTACATTGGTTTTTAAAAATTATATATCAACATATCTAAGAATTTCATTTCATATTAATAAAGGGAAAACTACAAAATATTTGCTATAAACAGTGGACTTATGTCTCATGGGGCTAAGAAACACTCGGCCTAGTCATTTCCTCTTAGGATTAATTCTAAATTAGCTTACACAGTGGAAAGAGGTGTATTTCAGGTTTTACAAATGACAGTTCTACAAGATAAGTCACTGAGTAGTTAACATCTAGGTTTTTTTGTAGAAGTGTACAGGTATCAAGGAAAAAAGTCTTGTAAAATTCCAATTTCTAAAGGCTCTGGAGCCATGTGCTTCACAACATCATTGTCTTTAACGGTGTTAAAATCCTGAGCAAAAATACAAACAAGGATATGTTAAATCTCTATTACTCAGAACTGTTGAGCAATGGGACACCTGGCTAATGGTATATAGCAGAAAATTATTCATTAATTAGAGAACTGCAACTGGTTGAGAATTTTAAAATTGTTTTTCTATTTTAAGGTTTTTTTCTTATTTCAAGAAAAAAATACATGCTCAATGAACAAAGTTTAAAACATACAAAAAAGTATAAATGAGAAAATGAAAATCTTATAACTAACTCCCGGAAATAACCACTGATAATATTTTGGGCTATATATATATATATATTCACATACATATGTACTATATAGAATATATACATATTTCTAGTAATTTTCCTGTGAAAAATTAAGGAGTTTAAGCAAAACTTACATGCTATTGAAACAGTGTTTTGTAACTTGCATTACTGACTTACCTAAATATTCTAGGTTATTCTGCTATTTATTTATGCTATAATTTATTTAACCAGTTTCCTTTCCCATGGTTACTTAGGATGATTCCTCATCTGTGATGTGAGAAAACATAAGAATCTATATATCTAATCACCTAATTCATAATAGGACAACAATAAGTTGAACCAGAGAAGCAGCTATCTTCAGATGAGAAAAAAAAGGTAGTTTAAATCTCTTTTCCACTCCCTTCAAAATCCCACCAAAGTGAAGTGTTACCTGTGTGTGCATGTGTATGTGTGTGTGTGTGGGGGGGGGGTGTTTGCAGGGATAGATTCTAGAAAAATTGGAATAAGCCTTACTGTAAGAAAACTCTCCAGAAACTAGGAACATTTCTGTGCCAACCTAGAAGTGTAAATGGCTACTGTGTAATCCTTTGATTTTCTTAAATTATTTTTAGAAGACAAAAGACATAGAAACCACTTTTCTATTATTTTAATAACCTTTCTGAACTCTTGGGAGATAAACTTCCATCCCTGTTTTTCCCCTTACGCTCCTTAGTCCTCTTGCCTAAGCACACCCTGTATTATGCAAATAGATTCCTATAGAGTGAAAGTCCGGTTAGGATCCAACTCCTCAAATAATGATTAAAATGAGTATATCAGAATATTTACAGCTTCAAGTAACAAAAAAACTAAACAATAAAGGATTAAGTAGAATAGAAAGTTACTATCTCACTTGGTCAAGAGGTAGAAAGGCCTCCAGATATAGTAAATTAATTAAGCAAATATCAAATGCATTTATTTATATAAGTTTAATGAAGTTATTTAACATTATTTAATATTTTAATTTAATAATATAATATAAATTAAAAATTCTTGGCTAGGGAATAGAATTACCATAATTGGCCTAAACTAGTCAGTATCCACACATTGGAACTGGGGATAGGGTCAGTTTCCCATGAAGTATATGCTATGCGGAGTAATGACGTATATCTCAACAACATCAGGGTTCTGGTAACAGAGAAAGGATGTTCAAGCAACAACCAGTAGTGTCTACTTCAAGCAAAGTGACTATACGTCTTCACCTAAGACAACTCCAAGGCACACCTGTTGTCTAGGGTAAATAATAATATTAATAATAATAATTCTCTCAAAAATGTCCTGGATGATGTATAATACAGTTGTCTAGCTACTAGTTGTATATTTTTAAGATTTCAGAATTAACTTCTAACGTATCTTTGTTACAATTATAAAGGAAAATTGCTAAACCTACAGTGAAAATAAAAATAAGGTTTCAGGATGCATAGTCAGCCTAATAAAATTTTAGAGTAATTATGAAGCAATCCCTTTATATTGACTGAGACACTCATTACAACTCATTCTCACCAACTTCTTAAACAGATTTTATGGATTCTTACTAATATTTTCATACCTTAGTCCATGTTTTTCCATTTGAAAGAAGTGCTTTATTTAAAAATATATTCTATAATTCAGAAGTTAACTCATTTGGATTGTGCTAGCCTCCAAGCATTTAATATACAGAACTATAAACTGCATCGGGCTTCCCTGGTGGCGCAGTGGTTGAGAGTCCGCCTGCCGATGCAGGGGACCTGGGTTCGTGCCCCGGTCCGGGAGGATCCCACATACTGCGGAGAGGCTAGGCCCATGAGCCATGGCCGCTGAGTCTGCGCGTCTGGAGCCTGTGCTCCGCAACGGCAGAGGCCACAACAGTGAGAGGCCCGCGTACCGGAAAAAACAAAAAGGAGAAGAAAAACAAAAAAAAACTGCATCATAAACCTCTTTATGCTTAAATACACACTGCGTTTTGGGCCGTAAGTAAGAACCACAAGAGAAGAAGGGCTATTCAACAGTCCTGGGCAACAGAGCATTAAAGGGCTTTAGACCTAGTCTGCCTTAGCTCATATCCTAGTTCTGTCACACATGAACTGTGCAACTCTCTGGGCCCCACTCCTTCCCCTGTAAAATGGGGACAATAATGTTCTCTACCTCAGAAGTATCTAACTCATAGGTTGTGAGAATTAAAAGAGTTAATACTGGTGAATCTTAGAAGAGTACTAGTACTAAATAATTTAAATGTCAGCTATCATCATCATCATCATCATCATCATCATCATCATCATCATCCCCATCATCATCATGTGGAGCTCAGGCTGCTGTCTGAGGGACCAGATTCTAATGCTAGAAGGACACATACAATCTCAAAACTAGCAATGTAAAGAGACAATAAAGTATTATGAAGAGTAGAATTAAGTGCAAAGGAACAAGAGGTGACCAGAGAGAAAAAAAGTAGGGTATAAAGAAATAAAGGGTGGGATCAGAAACAGACACACTAAATGCACCTCTTTACTACAAGTTCCTCTCATTTTCAGTTTGGCATGTTGCTAAATGTCTAGAATATATTTATAAGGGACCAAGGCTTCTCAGAGTCTCAGTGTAATGCTCTCCTCATTTCAAGAAAACTTCTTTACACATGATTTTCTGAAGGCAAGTTCACAATGAAAACCAAAATGTCAAAGCAGATAAATGGTTTGAGTCCAGAGTAAATGAGATGCAGTTCTGGAGAGAGGAATGAACTTTAACATTACTGGTTAATCAGAGAGAAATATGTACAGACTAGAACAATGAAGAAAACAAATATAAAATGTAAGGGCACTAGAACACTAGGAATATAAAATTATTTAATAAATATTGGGTAGCTGATTATACTTATAGCCTTGCTATATGAGGAAAACTGAAATGTAGTAACTTCTCTTTGAGTTCACTCACAAGAGAACATGAAGCATGTTTATTCCATTCAGGCTTGCATGCTCTCAGAGTCACCCTGAACCTTACTGAACCCTATGGAGGAAAAAGGGTCACATTTATGGTTAAGAATCAAGCAGTTATTAACTGATAATATTACTTAAGAGGTCAAAAAAGAGTGTCAAAGATTTCTTTAAGATGGCTCATTGCTAATATGAGAGTGTCACGTATGCTTTACATCTAACTGATGACAGTTGAAATCATTATGGCATAAATAGTTCATAGTTGTGAGAACTGATAAAACTATTGGGTACCCAGAGACAAGAAAACATGTATTTAATGACTATAACTAAAATTAAGCATGAATCATTACCTGAGAAATAAATGAATAAAATATATTAGCAGATTTTTTTTTAAATGAACTAAATATTTAAGAGGGTATAAACTGAAGTTATCTTGAATTTGGAGAAGCCACAAGAGAAATTACAGAAGAAATTATTAACGTGACAGATTCTTTATAATGTGGAAGAGAAATGCTGTCTTTAATTAGCAAGTTCAGAAACTTTTCTAACAAAACCCTTTTATTGATTTTTCTTCTATAAATATTTACTTTTAATCTGACCCAGGCAATCAAATAACAGATCTTCATTTCCCTGCATCAGTCTTTCCACACATTTTCACACAGGTGCTCAGATCCTTGTATTTTACAAATTAAATATGTCAATACATGTTATCATGGCATCATATGCTACTGTCATCAAAATCTCATAGAATCCCAGATGCTAAGGTCACTCTAACTTCTTTATTCCTCCTCAAGATTATTTCAGATGATAATATATACAAAATAAATATTTTAAAATTCTTCATATAAATCTAACACTTGTATTCAAAAAAGAAAAAAAAAATCACTGGACAGTGTCCAAAAAAGGGTGTTTTCATGTGAACACATATTTTTAATTAATGAATAAAACACTCAAGTTCACTAGCATCTTTTAGCAGACTAAGGTTTACGGTTATTTTCCAACCTTATGAATCTAGAGTGCGGTTTGGCAAATCCATTCGTGTTGTTTATTAAACTCTCTGAGGCTACTGATCCATGCATTTAGGTGTCAGAAAAAGACAAAGAAAAAAATCATCAGAGTATTGTAGTCTCAAAAGTTCTTATCCATATTACTTTCATGCAGAGGACCCACTGTTTAAGACCAAAAATAAAATGGCAATTGAGACTTATGCGTAACATTTAATTGTATGGACAAGAATGAATATTTAGGCCCAATATAACAAGAATATTTTCCCCTTGATATACTGAACATGAGAAGTATTCACATCTGTTTCACTGCTTTGCCTTCTTCATGGGCTTAAACCTGCCAAATTATTCCATTTGATTTCAGAGAATTCTCATACGGCAATCTATTTTATTTACTTCATCTTCAATAAAATGGTTCAGTGAGCATTAGCAACTCTGAAACACAGGTTTCAATCAGTCTTCAGGCAAAGGCGTCAATCTATATTAGACCTACTGTGCTCTGAGTTGCAGTTAGAAAGTTGGATACGGCAGAGCAACGGCAAAAATGTGAGCGAGGCCTAATAAAGGCACAGTGAAGAGAAAGAAAGCTCTCCCCAGGCTATCACAAGCATCGCTTACACAATACCAGGTGCTGGGTTCAACACATGAAGAACTCCTTCATAAGGCTGACAGCTAAAAGGAGGCTTCAGACTCTAACTTTATTTTACATGACACCTACTATTACACCAGAGTAATAGTCCTCTGTACTCCAGCAGCCAGTAGTAAAAACTTGAAATGCCAACAGTTAAAAATGAAGTTTCATATTCACCCCTCGGATATTATAGAGGGGAAAAAAACCCTAAAAACACTCAAACTGCATAGCATTTCTTCTATAACATTTTTACGCAATCACTAATACAACAGTAGTTTCAGTGGACCCTTCCTTACAAATTTGTATGACATTTTAAATATAGCCGCTGGATTAGATTTTAACCACAAAACAGTCAGTACGTTTGAGCAACAACTCATTTTGGAAAATGATATCATTAAAGACTAATTCCAAGAAATGTGGGGCAGTCCTGTTAGATACCGTGAAAATGTCTCCCAAAGTACAAACTTTGTAATAAGTGATGCTGGTTCATATTTGATATGGGCTGTAAAAAGCAGATTATTGTAATGGTGTTCTTCCCAGCAAATAAGACCATTGCAAAAGTACTTAATGTTCGGTTGACTTGAAAAGCAGGCCAGTTAAAAATCCATATTTTGCTATTTTGTATAATGGTATCAAAAATTTGACTAGTGGATCACTCCAACCCACAAATTTAAAACAATAAATGTAAACTCTCTTTTTTATAGGAACAAATTTCCATTTTTTTTCCTTTTTTTTTTTATATAATGCTGTATTTTTGCCCAGGTTCTATCATCACAGTATAATCAATAGGAGGAAAATTTGGAATGACGGTTTAATGTGAATTTATACAAGAATGTTGTTCTATTACTTGCTGATACATACTTCTCAACTCATTTTTCTGGAGACCAAATGTATTCTTCTTCTAATTTTACATTTCAAAGTACAGCACCCCAATTATGTGTACATATATCTAGATGCTTTCGTGTAATGCTATTCCTTACAACTCTATAAGGACATTAAAGGAGAAGAATGGAAAACTAGCATGACAGATTAGTAGAATAGATTCTTGAAACTCAGATTCTGTAAAGGTAAGAGTGTTTTTAACTATTCCAAACAGCTCTTCTGTAAGAAAACCAGTACCAGACCAGCATCCAGACCTACCCAGACCAACCCAGGAAGCATGACTCTCCAACACTAATGTGATCAATGAACAAGAGACTAAAAGTGGCCTCTGCGTATTATAAAATCAGTATTCCAGGTGAAACCTAAATATTTCACATTTTCTTCTCACTTGGCTCACTTTCTTATAAACATGCATGCCTACCCCACTACATTTACTTTAGAGACCACATATTCAGTATACCATTAATCCTTGTATTCCCTGCAAAGTCCAGGCCAGTAATGAAATTAGTGGAAATAATTTTTAGGGGTAATATAATATTCAATGTATTAATTATCTACTGCTACATAACAAATTACCTCCAAATTTAGCAGGTTTTGACCAAAAAACACATTTATTATGTCACATTTTCTGAGGATCAGGAATCCAGGAGTAGTTCGGCTGGCTGGCTCAGGTTCAGGGCTCCTCAAGAAGATGCAGGGTATTGCCAGTTCCTCCATGTCTACTGGCAAGAGGGCATAGATCCTCACCACGTGAACCTCTCCAAGGCAACTAGCCTCCCCCAGAACAGGTCATGAGACTGAGAGTGAGAGACAGAGTGAAAGAAAGAGAGGGAGAAAGGGAAGGAGGAAGGAAGGGAAGAAGGAAAGGAGAGAGAGAGAAAGAAAGGGAAGGAGAGAGGGAGGGAAGGAGGAAGGGAGAGAGAGTGAAAGAGAGAGAAAGAGAGGAAGGGAGGGAAAGAGGGAGGAAGGGAAGGAAAGAGGAAGGAAGAGAGAGAAAGAGAGGGAGAAAGGGGAGGAGGAAGAAAGGGAGGGAAGGAGGAAGGGGGAGAGGGAGGGAGAGAGGGAGGGAGGGAGAGAGAGAGAGAGTGAGGAAGAAACAGAGAGAAACAGAAACAAGTAAGAACACCCGAAACAGATGTCCTAATATCTTGTATAACCCAATCTGAAAAGCAAAATCCCATCACTTGTACCATATTCTATTCTATCAGCAAGAATGAGCAACTCTGGTAAATGTGGGAGGCAAAAATACAGTTGTATGAAAACTAGGAGAAGAGGATCATTAAGGTCCATTTTAGAGGCTGCCTACCACAGCCCACCCTCTGGACAATAAACATTCACATTCTTCCCATGTGCAATCAGTTCCAAATATGTAAATTGTACTGGATTCCTAAAGGTCATTTAAGGGTTGATTGAGGTACACTTCAGATTACTGAGTCAGTGTAAGAGTGGATAATTTATAAAGAACATCCTTTGAAATATGATCCTCAAATCAACCACTGTTCTGAATCAAGGAGGTATTTCATATATTTAGAGAATATTTTTTAAGATACTATTTTGTGCAAGGCTACAGGAAATACACACATGATATTATGCAGAAAAAGTCCTGGTTTGCCTAAAAAGGAGGAAAGAACAAGGAAGTATGTAATGGAAGAAGTAGAGATGTAAATGTGCTTTACAGGCATGGAGAAAGGGAAAGAAACAGTAGGGTATGCATTGACAAAGATGTGGGCAAGTGTAAGGCACGTAGTTCAAGGTATACATATCAGTGTTATGGGGAGGAAATGTCGGATACTGGGGTTTTGTCAGATCCTGGAGAGTATTAAATACCAGGGCAGGCTGTTTTAGTCTGGTGGTTAGCCAGCTTAAAATAATGGATCAGTATTAGGCAGGGAGGAATGGCCTGTTAGGATTTATACTGTAAACATAACTGAGAATAAAATTTTACAGTTAGTGACAATATTCCTTTTTTATTAAATCTTACATAATTGTAAAAAACCCTAAAATAATAGGTTAAATGAATTTTAAATTAAGAAATTCAACATGCTGTGGCAGACAGACTCTAGTGTGGTCCCCACATTCATGCCCTGTATAATTCCCTCTCCTTGCATGTAGGCAGGACTGTGACTTGCTTCTAACTAATAGAATATGGCAAAGCTTATGGGATGTTATTTCAATGGCTATGTTAATACATATACACACACATACATATATGGCTCCATTTTGCTAGCATTTAGTAGGAACTCTCCTACTGACTTTAAAGAAGCAAGCAACTATGACGTGAACTGCATATGGAGCGGGCCACATGGCTGGGAACTGTGGATAACCTCTAGGACCTGAGGATCTCAGTCCTACAAATGCAATGAACTAGATTCGGCCAAAGCCCAGTAAGTTTGGAAGAGGATCCTGAACTCCAAATGAAAATGCAGCCTGGCCAATATTTTGAGTAGCCTTGTAAGATCCTGAGCTAAGCCATGCCTGGACTCCTGACCTGTGGAAACTGTTAAGATAATAAATGTATGTCGTTTTAAGCTTTAAAATATGTAACATCTTATATAGCAATCAAAAACTAATACACATGCTAATCAAATCACAGAATGTACATTTACAAATTAGTTCCTTTTTACCATTTCATGGACCAAAGTTAGAATGGTATTCTGGGTATACTGACCAGGTGGCCTGGATAATACAGTCAAACTTTGAGATTAATATAATGGAGAACAAAACAACAGCTAACTTTAAAAAAAAAAATGCTTACTATGGCCTTCATATGTATTCAAACATTTAGTCCTCAAATCGATTCTATAAAGTAGGTATTACTATCTCTTTTTTCCAGATTCAGAAATTAAGTGTTAGAGAGTTAAATGACTTGTCCAAGGTTTCACATACGGTAGGTTTGTTTTGGAACCATAATTCAAATCTAGGCAATCTGATTTCCAAGCTTACATTCTCAACAGCTACACTCTATAGCCTCTTTGTTTACAGTCTTATTCACTCTGTTTCATTTTGCCAAGAAATGTATGCACACCATGTATTTGAACACTTGCCCAGCCCCTCCTAGGCCAAATCATCTTCCTGTACAGTTCATTTACTTTACAATAATTTTAAAATTAGAGCAAATATTTTGTCAGGTATGATGCCTAATTTTTAGCAAGTATTTATGAAACTTACAGCAATTTTCTATATGAAACTTACAGCAATTTTCTATAAGTATATGAATGAAGTTTATTTCTACTCCACTGAAATAACTAAAACTGATCTTTTATTTGGATTTAATATTCTTACAATAGAAACTCTGGAAATAATTGTAAATATCATGAAGTAAAATATACATATACACACTCAACTAACCATTTACCCATATACACAAACACTCTCAGTTGGAAGTTGTGCGAAATATTTTAGTTCCCGTTTCAGAAGTATAACCTAGGTCAGGTTCTGTAACCTCTCTGAGAGGTAAAATGGGTATAATTGTTCGAAAATAGGAAGATTCAACTGAGTATTTACTTTAGGGATTTCTGGGGGAAAGGAACAGAGGAGTGGTAAGGGAAGAAGAAAATTAGTATTTCTTGAAAATGGCTATGTATTTTCATACATACACAATTATGTACCCTTCTGGGAAAAAGACTCTCTATTTTCTAAAAGTCATTTCTTTCATGGTTCCATGATGTTCACTGTCAGGCAACTCTTACTTATAAACCTAAAATCCCCCGGCTATTACTAAAACAAATGTCCTGTTACTACTCAACAAATGAGAATTTAAATATAAAAGGTCTTACAAAGATGAGATATATCAACATAACCATTGTCTAAAGTAAGCATAAATCACTAACTCAGAAAAAAGAAAGATTGAGCATAAGCAGGTATGGGTTCTAACAACACGTAACAGTTCATTATTAGCTATAAGATCACAACAAGCTATACTACTTTTTCCAAGTCATTGAAATTCTTTGTCTTTTAGTTTCTCCACTTACTAAACAATGACTAATAATGTCAACCTTACTTACATCATAAGCAATGCAAGAGTAAAATTAATAAGTTTAATTAAAGAGCAAAATGAAGTAAAAAGTTGCCAAAGTGTTTCAAAAATCTTACATGCTAAATAAATGCGGAATCGTTTTGCTTGTATGTCTGACAAAATTATAAAGTTGGTACAAAACAAGAAAAATTCCATAGGCAAAACAGTACCTGAGAAATAATTGACTATACAATTCAAGCACATTGACAAAAATCTCTCAGGGAAGATATGGAGTCTCTATCTAGAGAAAGTTTTAGAAAAGGTTAGAGCAATGCAGTCATCACAGTGAGGATCCTGAGACCTGTCCTATGCTTATGGTGAACCCCTTGATAAAGAATTCTGGTGAGGATCCTGAGACACTTCCTACACTTATGGCGAACCCGCTTGATAAAGAATTCTGGGGTGGAATGGGCAAGAAAAACAAAGAAATCTGAAGAAGTCAGGGCACCAGGGTTCCCCTCTCTTTGGGGGTAAAGACTGGAGAGAAAAATGATGTAAACTCATCAAGAATTTCTTTCAGTTTTCTTTTTATAAGCATATTATTACAGATTTGGCCACCTATAACACACTGCTTGATTGATACCGTAGTCAAGAATGACACTGAAAAACTAATTTCACAGAAACTTTATAGAGTAAGAGTGGGAGATAAAGTCTGCATTTCTTGGAAATGCAATTCATGCTGTCTTTGTGGTCCTTATTTTGCACCAAACAATGGATTTAAAGTTATCTAAATTGACATTGTAAATACCAAGGAAAACTACCATTAGATTCAAAGAAGTATAACATTAAAAAGTAAACAAGTGCTTTCTAAACAGCTGACTTGCTAGGTCTCAAAAAGTTTATTTAAGAAAATCAAACTTTCAAGAAAAAATCATGACGAGTATTCTACTCTTTAGTTGCTGACATTTCTAGATCCTCCCAAAAACCTCAATATCACCTGGGCCTTAATAAAATAATATTGAAAACATCAGTATAAAAGGCCAGCAGAATGGTAACAGAAAATACTCCAAACACTTTTCTTGTCTAGTCATTTCCTTTCAGTATTTCAAAACCAGATTCACATTCCACGTAAATTTGTGTTAATTTTCAAAAACCAAAGTGAGACCAGTTTTAAAAGGAAGAAGGAGCACAGCAAGGCGTGAAACGAAAAACCCAAGAGAAGAGACAGTGGTAAAAACTCCTATTGCCATCCTTGATATGTCTCTACGGTTCACTGACAATTTTTTTAACCTTTGGGCAAAGATATTTAACCCAAAAATTAAAGGACAAAATAAGTATCAGAAAAACAAAAATAAGCACAACGAACAAAAGAGACTTATCACCGAAAGATCACTTACCTATTTCTTCCAGATCTTCCACAAGACTTTCGAGTCAACCTTGATATGGAGCCCTAGGTAAATTCAATCCCAGCATCACATTAGAGTAGCCCTGTTAACAGAGACAAATAATTGTCACTGCTTTGAAAATTAAGTTTGCATTTATGTCCCAATTAGTTCCATGACTTCATAGAACATAAAACACATTCAAGCATAATGCATTCATTGCTTTGTGAATCTTCAAACGCGCATAAAATTACTTTTCTACATTTTAATTTAGAGAACTTTAAATCCATTGTTTGGTACAAGGCAAAGACCGCAGAAGCAGCACTAGATACATTTCTAAGAAATGCAGATTTTACTTCCGACTCTTACACTGATTTGCCAAGTTTAAACTTTTGATGATTAAATTTTGCAATTTATAGAATAAAATCATTTATGTCTCAGGGTTCCCAACTGAAAACATGGCTGATTTCAACTGCCTCTTCAGCACATACTTAATGAGCTTTGTAGGCCTTTCCACAATTAACCGATTGGTAGTAAGCATTTTCTCCTTATAATCACAATGTAAGGGTATTACACTAATACTTATTTGAATTTATATTTTCCATACCCATTTCCTATTTAACCACTCTCTTTTCTAGTCTCTTACTTCTTTAATCTGAATGATTTAGCTCATACATTTCTTAGGCTAAAATAAATGTTCTGAAGGTCCAACAACATGATAGGACTTAGTGTATAGATAGCAAATGGACTTCGACTCATAAAACAACTCTGACTGACTGGTAGGGACCACACGAAAAGCTGTAGGGAGACTAAATCTAAGTCTACTACAGGAAAGAGTACTGTGTTCAATTAGCAATGTCTGCCACAGGCATTGAAAATGATGAATGACATCATATGCCATATCTGTTGAACATTTAGGCATTTCAGTAATTTTATTTAAATCATGTCCAAACACTTTTGGCTAAAAATCCTTTCTTCCAGTGCAATCTTTGTGAGAGATCAATTAATTAAACAGGTAGAAACGAAACATTCTGGTTGAAACCGGACCCCAAATACTCAGTTCCACCACTATTCTCTCCCCAGTTTCCCTGGAGGTATTCCACGAAGCTTTAGTTATACCACAAAGCATAACTTGAAATCACTGTTTTAGTTAATCTTAAGTATTAGGTAACTCAAAGTCACAGAAATGTAGGTAATTCAAACTCCTGTTGTTAACATTCTAGCATTCTTCCTCTATTGCTTCTGTTCTCTATATTTCTCTCAATGACAAAATTTTGCATAGGAGCAGGCTCCACCCTTGACTTTCCTTGTGTTAATCTTTCTTCCATAATTATTTCTTGCCTGCTATATGCCACCAAAAGATTTCTTATTAAAATATAGCAGTCTAAATTATTTCCTAACTCCATATTGGCTTATTTTCCCCCTTCCTGTATTCATGGATATCAATTTTTCCTATATCAATCTATAAGTTCTAGATTTTTAAAGAAAACCTAAAAACACATTTTAAAGTATATGCTATAAAAGGTCTATCATTATCAAAGTTAAATTAAAAAATGAAGGGCAAAGAGAAGGAACCCACTCTACCAAACGTTAGGATACACTACAAGGCCGGAGACAGACACTGAGATATAGAGTTCAGAAATAAATCCACATATCAATGCTACCTTTATGTATGATAAGGATGATATCAAAAGTAAAAGAAAAGGTTGCTATTGACTTATTGTATGGAGAAAGAAAAATAGTCTCAGAATATGGCAAAAAGTAAACTTAGCTCCTTATTTCACACCATATACAAATTTGGATTCCACCTAGATTAAAGAGTTTTAAATGTGAAAGTTATCTTTTCAAAGCTAATAGAAAATATTTAGGCGAGTCTTTCTGAGAATTAGAAGTAAAAAGCAATTCTGAAACAAGACCCAAAAAGCATAAATAATGAGGCGTAAAATTGATGGATTTGGCTAAGTCAAAATGAGAATTTTTCAGTGAATAATACCATAGGTAAATTTCACAGATAAACTGAGAGAAGACCTAACACAAACAAGGAATCAATATTAGAATAAATACTCAGAAGAAGCTAATAGAAAAATAAGCACAGCACTTAAAACGGTATACTTTCTTAGAAGGGGAAGACAGAATAGCTCTCAAGTATAGTTTAAAATGCTCAAAATCACTTGTTATCAAGAAGATGCAAATTAAAAACCAATGAGACACCACTTGTCATCAGAATAGCATAAATTTGAATGCTGGGTTCTACCCAGTGTTGGCAAGAATGCAGAAAGACGAGCACTCTCTTGTTTACTGCTGATGGAAGCATAAACAATACAGCTATTCTTAAAAGCAATCTGGAAAACCTAAAATGTCAACCTGTTTTTTATGGACCCAAAACACCCTGTGCTGAGCTCTAGTATAGCATATATCAGCTTAGTTTTAATTTCACTTTTGTATTGACATGCCTTTCTCTCCCACTAGTTTCTCCATTTTCATTAATCAAAATTAATGTTGAAAACTGATAAATCAAGAAATGGCAATAAGAATATCATTTAAAACTACGGATGTAAACACCAGAAATGTGTTGCTTCTGTATAGCTGGACTGGGCAGTGGGAAGGTACAAGGCAGAGGTCTGCTATTTTTCATTATAATAAGCCTTCTCTTTTATTTGATTTTTTTAACTCTGTGCATGTATTTCTTTGACCAAAGTCAATTTTAAATACAAAAGAAAAAGCAAGAAGCTAATTTTAAAAATAAACAAAGAACATATCATCATTGCAGCATACAGATTTTATTTTAATAAGCATATATTATTTTAGTAACTTAAACCTCAAGAAAAAAACAGAACATGTCACAGAATATTGATCACAGTGATCATAATGACCACTTAATTATACACCAAATGATAACTTAAGAATCAAATGATCACTTAACTGGATAAGGGGGAAAAAGCTTAATTAAAAAAACAAAGGAAAAAAAAAAAAAAAAACTTAAGCCAGTAAAGAAAACTAAGAAATTGGAAAAGGCAAAAGCAGAGCCAGAGAGGCAAATGAGGACTCTCTTACATTTACACATTCACATGCATGTATTGGTTGCTGACTATATGCCAGGCACTGTCCGGGCTCTGAGATAAAGCCACAACCCTGCTCTCATGTAGTGTGCAGTACAATGAGGAATATGTAAAGGATGATGATTTCAGTGTGTTGAGAAATATGATGTGTGTATGTGTGTGTGTATGTATATACACACAGGGGCAGCATCCAATTTAAGCTAAGACACTCAAAGATGTCCTGGATAAAAGTTCACAATTACAAACACTCCCTTTTCTAATTTCTTCTAGCCTTTTAAACGGGATTGCAAATTTATTTAAGGTTTGCTGTGGTAGGAGAGGACAGCATCACTCAAACATTCCCAGAGCGTTTGAACTGTCTTCTTTTAAGGAACTGTATTAGATGAAGTGAACAATTACTAGGTGGTTTAATTTTGCTGTATTTATATTTTCCTAGGAGCTCCTGGATACTCAAGAAAGAGATTTAGTTTTCTAATGTGTTACTTGGAACTCTTTGTTTCTACTCTCCTGTCTTTTAATTAATAAAAATGAAGATATGTCCTAAAAGAAATACTATCATTCAATTGTTTTCTAAACAAGAGAAAAAAATACACTGTGCAAACATTAAGTGTAAAAAAAAGTGTCTTTTGAATTCTACTGCAAAATAGCATAATACAAAATCTTCTGTCTAGTGAACATCATGATTTGGAAAAATATACTCAAAATCTGAAGTAAATAAACAAAATGCATTTGTTATATAGGTCATAATGTGTAACTGACATTCAAAAGTAAAAATTACACTAACATTTTAGATACTGTTTTCACACAGATGTGGTTATAATTTTGAAAATTCAGCATAGGTCTTCTCAGAGAATGGTGAAACCTAAGAATTATTTTCTTATCTCAAAACAAACTAGTTAACTATAACCACATCTGAGAATGTAATAATTGACCATTGGTTACAAAGGCTGATAGTATAACCAATGTTTCAGGGAAGAGAAAATAAACAACCAAACCCCAGCAGAGCAATAAACTCATAGGTTTAATTCCAGTTGTTGGGCAATGTGGATATACGCTAATAGCATAAAAGAAACAATCATAGGCTTTGGAGGAATGGGGAAAGGTTTTTTAAAATTATTCAGAAGGGAGTCCATATTCTATATGAATAGTTATTCCATTCCTACAAAAATTTATGAAGGGTTTGGAAGGTGTTTTGCAACCGGCATTTTTTCTTTTTGCATCAGGCATTTACATGAGAGGAACATCATATCATTATCATTTTGTACAGATGTTGCAAATATCAAGAAAGGAAATAACTAAAATTTTTTAAAGCTGGTTCCGCAAAGGCTAAACGCTGTGAAACTGCCCACGGAAATATAGAGAGCTCACTACAATTAGCATTAATTAATTTAAAGGTAGAAGTAATGCTAGGTCAGTTACATAAAGGATTCTGCTCTCTTAGACTTCACTCAGAGCAAAAGTCAGAGCCGCCGGGTGGAACTGTGTAAAAATACATGACCATATTTACACAAATACGTAAAAACACTTTAAAAGCAAATTTCATTTGTTTCTATTCTTCATCGTAGGAAGAACATTTAACATGAGATCTTGGCTCAATAAATTTCTAAGTGCACAATACAGTACAGTTATCTGTAGGCATAATGCTGTACTGCAGCTCTCTAAAATCTATTTATCCTGCATAACCAAAATTTTATATCTGCTGAACAACAATGGTTAATTGCATAAAAGACTTTCTTCCTCTTCAATCATTGCAGTTACTGAACACCTCCTAAGTACCAGGTTTGCTATCTGCTGGAGACACAGAGATAAAAGATATTCTCTCTACTGACTGCTGAAGGACTGGTTAAACATGCAATAAATACGCTTCTGAATGAATGATATTCCCCGAAGCCAAAGATAGATCCTAAGTTAAAATGTGATACCGTGTAAGCAAAAGTAAGCATGGGGTGATACCAACTATAACAGCAATTTGTCTTGTGAAAATAATTATTTATGTGGCAGAAGTAGAAGGTGACACCTCTGTCTGAATTGGAACTAAATGCCCTTCTGAATTTCTCATGAAGTAACAAAAAGAATAATTCTTATATTCTAAAAGCTGGAGACTTTTGAGTATATTGAAATTTTTCTCTATGTTTTATAAAAAAATTACTGGAAGTAAATAATTTTGATGACATTTAAAGTTAGAAAAAAGGTTCATCAAGTGAGCATAACTCACTTTTTACACAACACGTAACTTTCATAAAAAAAACTTTCAACCTTAGTGGAGCTATTTTATAATAATAATTGTCAGTTATTTGAATGAGAACTATTAAAGTCATATAAACCATAAACATTCAAATATATGCTTCTATAAATCAAACTGAATAATAAATTCCAAAATAACATAAATACTGTTTACTATTTCTAACAGGTTGTGGAAGAAAGAAAAACCACACAGTACTCTTGACACCATTACTAATAGAGTAAAATATGAAAAATTGGAGAAGGGAAAAAAGCACTTCAGGCAATAAAAGTAAAGTATGAATTCTGACCCTAAATTCAAAAACTTTTACAACCATAGGTAATAGGTTGAAAACAAACTCCTGGGTTCAAACACAGGCTAGAGGTGACTTTAATTAGTTCTACAGAGGCATGTGCTCAGTGGGAGCTCAAAAAACACAGCATTAAGTTAATAAAAGAGAATTTCTTCGAAAACCACTTTAGTTTTTATTGTTGTTTTTGACTGAGAGTATAAGACTAAATTAGAGGAAAATGGCAAAGAAAAATTCAAGAGTGCTACTAGTAGAATTAGTAAAGCAGGTTTAAACACTCATATTACAAAGAACACATAGATCAGATTTCCTTTCACGTCCTTCATTGTAGTACGATGCCTAAGCCTTAAAAAAATGCATGAGACAAAAGTGCTTTCTTTCTCTGTTTCCTTTTATTCTCTTGCTCATCCCTTCCTATTATGGTAATTCCCTCCTTTCCATTTTACTTGTAGAAGAAAGTAAGTATGCTCATTCCTTTTGATGTTGACCAATAATTGTTTTTATTAATATCGATACCGAGTTGAATAGCAGATCAACATTGATGACCTTCAGAGCAAATCCCTGGATCTATAATTTTTTAATTTTCCTCTCCTATTTTCAGTGACAAGAAGGTCTCATTTTCAACAAAAATAACATAATGCTCAAGTCTGGAAACAGGGCTTGGAGAAGTAAGTGGACAACCTTAACGTGGGTGAAAATGACTCTGCAGCTGCTTTCTTGATGCTGGAGATGCTTGGTCCATCTCTTTCAAACCAAAAGAAGCATGATGCAGGCAGTCTAGAGAACCAGAACTCCAACCTTAGGGAAAGGCTTTAAAAGGATGTAAGAAAGATTTAACGTATTGGGAGTTGTAGGATTTCCCAGTCCTTTGAGGGATCCACAGCCGCAACTATATAAGGAGTCTGATAACCCTGGATGACTTGGAAATTTCATGTTTTCTCAACCACTTGTCAAATGATTCCATCCCCAGATCCCTTCCTTGACAAATTCATAGTCCTAATCTTATACCAGTTCTCTTGGCTTCTACCACAATACAATTCATTTATCAATAAGGAGAATCCTCTGCATATTGACGTTTGTCATAAAAACTTTTCAAGGGTAACACCAGCATATTGTCACCCAGGATACAGTATTTGTTTCATAAGTGCTAAATTAATATTAAAGCTACTTAAATTTACGAACCTCTTACTTCCTGCCTACCCACAGCTTTTTATCCAATACTTTTGTTTTCTCAAATTGAATATTCAGCGGAAGTTCCACCAACACTGAGCTACTTCTATCATCTAACCTTATCTACCCAGAACCCAAAATTTAAAAAAAAAATTTTTTCAGAAAATATAAGCTCTTGAATGAAATGCAACTTGAATTGAGCAATGTTTTTTTTTTAACTTTTTATTTTATATTGGAGTATAGCCGATTAACAATGTTGTGATAGTTTCAAGTACACTGCAAAGGGACTCAGCCATACGTATACATGCATCCATTCTCCCCCAGGCTCCCCTCCCATCCAGGCTGCCACATAACATTGAGCTGAATTCCCTGTGCTATACAGTAGGTCCTTGTTGGTTATCCTTTTAAATACAGCAGTGTGTACATGTTGAGAGCAATGATTAAGAAAATCACTTCCACTGGAATGCACTGGGTCAAGCAATGGATTCTGAAGTCAATTTATTGTCAGTAAAGAAAATGAAGTCAGAATGTAGGTTCAAAGAAGCTAGATCAGGTGAAGAGGTATGCCCATTTTACAGTACTGAATCTCTCTTCAATGCTGCTTACTTCACAGGTGTACTTATTTCATCTGTTTACAGAAGCTATTCCATACATTTATTAAAGTAAAACAACATAGCTATGTAAGTTATGAAACAAAATGCTTTGATCGAATTTTCTTACATAATCTTGTATCTAATTCAATATAGGTTGTTCAAATTTCAGGCTGGCAGCTTTAATAAAAACACTACCTTCTCTTTCTTTTTTTCTGTCACAGTCATCGTTTATCTGATAGCTAACTGTTATGTTGTTTATGTATTGCTGACAATAATTCTTAATCATCATTTGATTCTGGGAGTTTATTTTATTCTATGCCCCGGGTGAATGCTTATAACTCTAAGATGAGATTCATATGAAGGCCCCCAATGCATTCAAATCACTAAGAAATAGTCCATTTCATAGATAAAACTATCTATTACGCCAATTCTTCTTTCTATTTTTTTCATCAAAAATTGGTGGCTATTTTACCACCATACAGTGTGAAATAAAGCAAATTATCAGGGTCAACAAGTGATAAAATTTACGTGAGCTAAAAATCACAGAAGCATCATTAGTTTCAGAATTGAAAAAGAGATTGTGATTATATGAATATATTGCCAGAAACTTTAAAAAACACTGTTTTTTCAAATATTCATGTAAACGCAGCTTGAAAATTGACAGAGTAGAGCACCAATTTGACAGCGCTGTACCCTTTTCTGTGTATTTTTATTTAGATGAGAATCTGTAGGGAACTGGATTCCAAGTATAATCTGGTGGGTTCTTTTCTAATGGTTTTTAGCCACAAAAACATATCTGTAGGCCAGCGTTTATTGAGGATTTATGATGTGTAAGCACTGCGCTTGGAGCTTCCCAGATACCAAACCAAACTGACAAGAAGCTCACCAGGAATTCACAACAGTTAAACATATATCCCTGAAGATTCAGCAGGAAATCTAAAATCCCATTCTCATACAGTTTTCTGAATTATCTGAAAGTACTCTTCACAGCATATCAAGCCTAACATTTTACAAAACCATTTCAGGGGTACCATTTGAAGAGCCACAGAAGTATACCAAAGACAAGACAAAAATATTTGCAAGTATACTCACTTAGCTATTGAAAATGTTTCTCAATCAATTATTCAACCGTGCTAGATTCTTATTAACCAATATCAGTCTTCCTTACAAAGAACTTTCCTGATGAAGTGAATTATTTGTCAGTGTGTTCTAATTTCTAAGCACTTAGGTACCTATATGAAAGGGGAGAAAGTAGTTAAACTCTTTATACTTTCTTAACGTGGCTGTATCCATCATTTCAAATGTTAATTTTAGCAACTCCACTATTTATTTTTATTTCCAAAACTTCCGTAGAATTATTGGATTAACAAAGATTTATTGAGATATCTGGATACAATGTGTTTTTGAAAACATAAATTGCTTTCTCATTTGGCCTATTTATCTACAAAATCTCAGAGAATGTATTTAAAGAGACATACCTTATACATGGTTAGAGAACTGCTACAGTTATTATTTGTGTGGGTCATGTTATATCATAGAATGAGAAAATTAATTTATCATTGAGTCAGTTATACAAATATGAAGCATTCTAGATAAGCTAGCTATTTCTGTATTATATAAATGAAAACTTATACTTGGTAGGATACAAATAAATATGGTTTACTTTCTGGAAAAATAAATAGTAACTTGGAAGTTTACTGAGATAGTCAACTACAGTATTTTAAAAATAAGTGGAGTTTCTGGCTGACTCTTCAAATACAACCCAGAAAATTCAACTTTACAGAATTATCTTTCCTTCCATCAAGACTGATCACAATTTTTGTTTTCTTGAGTTTTTTATTTGTAAATAAAAGTATCTGCCATAAGTAAGCTCTAAATATTTGTCTGAAATTGAATGAATGAATGAATGATCATTACCTTAAAAACATATGGCTCTAGATTATAAAATGAAGTAATCTCTGATGGACAACCTTAAATGTATCCCTAATGCTGGTGGGGGGAAATATAATTCTGAAATGCCTGTTTTATTGACAGTCACGAACAACAGAAGGACCAAAAGGCTTTTAAAAATACATTAAACAGAGCTGCATTAACTCATTTAAGAGATTCATATTAGTAGAATCACAATTTAATGGTATTAAAATAAATTCTGAAACAAACCCAATAGAATCATGTAATTTGCACATCAAATATAAACTGTTTAACTCAAGAATAATATGTACTAATAAATAAGGAAAAGGAGATCCTTAACTGTCACTTCTACTTTCTCATCCGGCATCTTTAATTTTCATTACAAATGTAAAACACTTTCCTTTTTACAGTTAATTTTGTCTCAAATAATTATTTTCTCTCTTTTTATCCCTATTCAAAATATCAACAGCATGACCCTCTAAACAACTTACAACTATATATTGGTCTGCTTGTATACCCCTGGGCATACCTTAAGCTCTAAACCATATCAAGCTCAGCAACTTGTACATAAAGTATATGAATTATTTGTTTATTTACCTAGAATATCCACTGGTATTTAAGGTTCAGATAAACAGTTATATGTCAATTATATCTAAATACAAAAGGTACAGATAAACACTATAAGCTAGTGTTATCTTTATATAGTATTTAATCATGGGTCTGATCGCTCCAAAATAAAGGGAGAATTATTTTGTCCTCAATTGTTGATCATAATTCCTTTATAATACACATTCAATATAATACATACTCAACACAAGAAAATTTTACTTCCCCTAATTTATTTTTATGCCTCCCATAATTTAGCACTACTACTAATCTATAGCAGTGGATATCAAGAAACAAACACTGGAAAATAATCCCCTCACAGACACACATACACATAGTCCTGAGTAGTCCTACAAATGATTTTTCCAATTTTTCTCTTTAACAGCAATAATAGGGCTACAGTATCACAGTACTGAAAATGAGTGACCTACTGACATAGAAGCTGTGCCTTCTGTGGATACTCTGTGAGTCTGAAATTGATTTTCTTCATTTTAGCCTGTGAGGGGTGTAGACATTACCCATCATCAGAGTGAGTAGTGGCACTAACAGAACACATTCAAGAAGCAACAACTGTAAGAAAGTCAGAAGCAATAGTTCTAGGATCACTTCCCCAGCAAAAAAGAACTGGCTGTTTGCTCCCACTATGCTGTTTCTGAAAACACTGTATCTATATTCTGACAGATGTTGTATTTTTGTTGACAAAGTCTAATGCATAGCTTGCATAGAAACTTGAGTGGTAGTTTTCAAAATGTGAGTATGTTTGCACTCAATCTGAATTTTTAACCTGAATTTTTATTTGCCTAGGTTCTGGTCAAATAAATATGTCCTAATATTACCCTACATGTGAGCAGATTCCCTTTTACACAAATACCTATAATCACATAATGGCCTTAACTCCATGTCCTACCAGGTAGCCTATAAATATAATGCTTTGTTGATTTGATTGTAATGAATTCCATACATGAAAAGTAAAATCCCAGTTTACATATTCATGTTCATAAGTAGATGAATGAATAAACAAAATGTGATATATGTATACAATGGAATATTATTTTTTTTATAATAATTATTTTTTTATTATATTATTTTAATTTCCTTAAAAAAGGAAATAAATTCTGACAGATGTTACAAAATAGATGAACCTTGAAGACATTAGTGCTATGTAAAATATGCCAGTCACAAAAGGAAAAATATTGCATGACTTATATGATATATCTAGAGAAGTAAAATTCACAGAGATAGAAAGTGAAATGGTGGTTGCCAGGGGCTTGGAGAGGGGGAAGTAAGGAGTTATTATTTAATGGGTACAGAGTTTCAGTTTCACAAGTTGAAGAAACTTCTGGTGATGTTTGCACAAAAGTGAAAAGGTACTTCATGCCACTGAACCATATATTTTTAAGTGGTTGAAATGGTAAATTTTATGTTAGGTATATGTAACTAAAATTTTAATTTATTATTAAAATTTGTAGAACTTCATGTAGGAGTAAATCTGTGAAGTACTACAGGTAGAGTTCATAAACAAGAATGATTATGTACTGTTTTGGGTGAAGGTGGAGATCAGGAAAGGCTGATGAAGGACTTAACATCTCACTAAACATTAAAGATAGATGATATTTAAACAGGGTAAGGTAGGAAAATATGAGCATATTTGTGAAAAAATAACACTGGAATGGTCACATTAGGTTACAATGGAAGTTCTTAAAACTTTTTTCTCTCAGGTCACCTTTATACTTTTAAAAATTAACAAGAATCCTCTTCCCTCACAAAAAAAAGCTTCTGCTTAAGTGGATGATCTCTTTCTATGAGTACTTTATTAGGTATTAAACTGAGGGACTTTTAAATCACAAGAATAGACAAGTACATATTCCATTCCTTATCAGAACAATGATGTCAATTGTCATTTAGCCTCTAGAAAACTCTACTGCATATTTACAAGACAGAAAGAATGAAAAGAGTGAAAAAGACAAATGAGATCTTAATATTAGCATGAAAATAATTTTGATTTAACAGTCACCATAAAAGGTCTTAGATTCCCTAGACCATACTTTAAGAATTTCTCGGTTTCAGAATGGAGAAGATGGCAGAAGAATAAATACAGAGAGCCAGAATATGCCTGATTTTACTGAAGGCCAAGCTAGAGATTTTAAAACAGAAAAATATTAAAGATTTTTATACAAAGCAGTCACTTGGTGGTGAGCTGACTTTATAAGGATTCATTCAGAAAGACAGAAATGGGTACAGAGGTATGGGAAGGCAATCTAGAGTCTAGTTAGAAACCTATAAAATAATTTACCTGGGGCAAGTAATTAGTACATGGGGACAGTGCTGGAAGAAAGAAGAAAACAAAAGCATCTTAAAGGAGCTACAGAAGTTACCAAAAACATCAAGAGATAATGTAGATGGTATAGTTTTAGACAGCCATACTGCCCAAAGCAATATGCAGATTCAGTGTAATCCCTATCAAAATTACAAAGGTATTTTTCACATAAATATAACAAACAATCCAATATTTGTATGGAACCACAAAAGACCTTGAATAGCCAAAGCAACCTTCAGAAAAAAGAACAAAGCTGGAGACATCATGCTCCCTGATTTCAAACTATATTACAAAGCTACAGTAATTAAAACAGTATGGTATTGGCATAGACACATAGGTCACTGGAAGTTAACAGAGAGACTAGAAATAAACCCATACATATATGGCCAACTAATTTATGACAAAGGAGCCAAGAATATACAATGAGGAAAGGGCAGCCTCTTCAATAAATGGTGCTGGGAATATTGAACAGCCACATGCAAAAGAATGAAACTAAACCAACATCTTCTACCATACATAAAAATTAACTCAGAATGGATTAAAGGCTTGAATGTAAGACCTGAAACCATAAAACTCCTAGAAGAAAATGTAAGCAGTAAGCTCCTTGACATAGTTCTTGGTCTTTATTTTTTCAATCTGACACCAAAAGCAAAAGCAACAAAGGCAAAAAAAAAAAGTGGAACCACATCAAACTGAAAAGTTCCTGCATAGCAAAGGAAACCAACAACAAAATGAAAAGGAAACATACCAAATGGGAGAAAATAATTGCAAATCATATATCTGATAAGGAGCTAATATCCAAAATATACAAAGAACTCATATAACTCAAAAGCAAAAAAAAAAAATTTGATATCAAAAATGGTCAGAAGATCTGAATAGACATTTTTTCCAAAGAACACATACAGATGGCCAACAGGTACATGAAAAAATGTTCAGCATCATTAATCATCAGGGAAATGCAAATCAAAACCACAATGTGATATCACCTCACACAAGTGTTGGCAATGATATGGAGAAAAGGGAATCCTTATACACTGTTAATGAGAATATAAATTGGTTCAACCACTGTGGAAAAGAGTATGGAGGTTCCTCAAAAAATTAAAAATAGAACCATATTATCCAGCAATTCCAATTCTAGGTATTTATCGAAGAAAATAAAAACACTAGTTCGAAAAGATATATGCACTCCATATCCACTGCAGCAATATATACAATAGCCAAGATATGGAAACAACCTAAGTGTCCACAGATGAATGAATGGATAAAGAAATTGTGGTATATAGACACTATGGAATATTACTCAGCCATAAAAAATGAAATCTTGCCATTTGTGAAAACATGGATAGACTTTGAGGGCATTATGCTTAGTGAAATAAGGCAGACATAGAAGGACAAATATTATATGATCTCTCTTCTATGTGAATCTTAAAAACAAGCAAACAAACAAAAATCCAAACTCAGACACAGATAACAGATTGGTGGTTGCAAAAGGCAGGGGTGGAAGGTGGGAAAAATGGGTAAACTGTTTTTTCAGTTTAAATAAGTTGAATTTGGGCTTCCCTGGTGGCGCAGTGGTTGAGAGTCTGCCTGCCGATGCAGGGGACACGTGTTCGTGCCCCGGTACGGGAAGATCCCACATGCCGCGAAGCGGCTAGGCCCGTGAGCCATGGCCGCTGAGCCTGCGCGTCCAGAGCCTGTGCTCCACAACGGGAGAGGCCACAACAGTGAGAGGCCCACGTACAGCAAAAAAAAAAAAAAAAAAAAAGTTGAATTTATAAGAAAGCACACATAATAAATGTCAATATTAATGAATATTTTGATAAAAGGAATGAAACTAATGATTTCCTAATTTAGTTACAACTTTTGCTCTCTTTTTAAAAAGTCAAATTTTTCTTACTATTTCACAGACTCCCTACGTAAATTTAATAGAGATCAAGAATTGATCAATTTGAAAACCACTTATATTGTTCAATTACTTCTAAAATAGTAGGTAGGAAATCTGCAATTACTTTATGACTCAGTCTTCAAATATTACTTTAAAAAAAACAGGGAAGAGAAAACGACAGAGAATGAAACCCCAGGATTCCAACTGGAATGCTAATAAGATAGTTTCTCAGGGGGACAACAAATAAAGGTTTATACTAGATCCACATTATCCAATATAGGTAGCCTGTACCCACATGTGATTATTTAAATTTATTAAAATAAAATTTAAAATTCAGTTATTTAATGGCATTAACCAGAGTTCAAATGTTCAATGACCATGTGCAGCTAGTAGCAACCACACTGAATAATGTAATATTGAACACTTCCATCATAACAGTAAGTTCTATCGGACATAGAGATGCCCTAGATGCATTTATTAGAAGGGTGAAATAATGCATTATATAGTAGTTTGTTACTGTGTATTTACTAGGCATCAGACAGTGTACTAAATAAACACTTCGCAATGATTGCATTCAGTCCTCGCAATGATCTTTTGAGATAGGTTCTATTATATTTCCATTTTACAAATGACAAAACAGATTAAGAGAGACAAATAACCTGTTTCAGATCACTCTGTAGCGGAGAAAAGATTGAACCCCGGGACTTTCTGACCCCAAGGACAGAAAATGAGGAAAAAGAATAATCTTTTGAAAGTGATAATATCCTGGTAATTTGAAGATAAATTGTATTTACTTTGGATAATCAGAATACTATGAAATACACGAGAGTAACTAGAGTAGAAATACACAAGAGTAACTAGAGTGGAAGTAACTAGAGAGTAACTAGAGTAGAGTAACTAGAGTAACTAGAGAGTAACTAGAGTGGTAATTTGAAGATAAATCGTATTTACTTTGGATAATCAGAATACTATGAAATACACGAGAGTAACTAGAGTGGAAGGCTATGTGAACAAATATAATTTATATTTAATGGAAATAAAATATCTATGTAACATTAAAGTACCAACTTGAAACGTTTTAAATTAGAAAGTGTTAAAAGTTATCACAGCAATTTTAACTCACCCACCTTACTTGTGAGTCCCAATCAGGTGGGAAAGTTATTATTGCCATGGAAACCACCATAATACTACTACTTTACACTTATGTAACACCTTTCATCTGATGAGCTCAAAGAGACTTATAACATTAATTAATAGTTCTTTTATTGAAAGTGCATCAAAATTTAGCTAATAGCATACAACAACAATTGCAGATCAAACAAAAGGAAACTTCATTGCTCTCTAACGGATTCACATAGATTATACACCATCTCCTACTATTCAAAAAGAAAGACAGACAGTAATCTTACACAGATATTCACCTTCTTGTTTCTTCTACCAAGCTGAAAACCATCTCCTATTGTTTTATTGTCAAAAATATGCAGCTCTTCTTCCACCCACTCTTTAATTTCTTTCTTCGTGTGTTCAGCTAATTGCCTGGGAATGTCTTTTAAAATGCCATTACACAAACTAACCTGTGCAGCTCTAACCACTAAGTATTCACAAGTACAAATCTTGTTCTTTCTTTAAAAGATATATGACCTCATTTTAAATTAGGAGGAATAAAACTAAAATTTGAAGGTTTTGGGGTATGTAATTAAAAGTCTGAAAACTAAAAATAAAAAATCCTTAGCTGTTCATAGTGATTTTTGTTCTTAAGCTATTAAAAATAAAGCAAATATTTGTTTCAACATTCTAAAAATATATAATAATACTAAGCTAGAAAATTTAGGTCAGTGAAATGGTCTGTTTAGCATAGTATTTTGTTTTTAATAGAGTTGTCAAAGGATATTTTATATGATTACAAGTTCTTAGATGATTTTATGAAGTTTGCTTCAAAGGTAAAGGTAACAACAACCACAACAAAAAGTAGAGGTAACTTGCCTCCATTAACTAACTAGGATCTGCCACTTACAAACGTAGGCAAACAGCTTTAGAACCTGTTTATATTCCACAAGACCATCCCTGATTCAAAAGAGTGGAGAAATAGACTTTTCATGGGAGAAGTTTTCAGGTCACATGGTAAAAAGACATTCATTCAAGAATGGGAGGAACCTGTGGCCATTATTTTGTAACTTACCTTAAATGGAACTCTTTCTAAGATGGATTATGTTCAGACTTTTAATAAATGATAATTCAGAATCTGCTGACTCAAGATTATTGTTTGGAAAATCCAGCAATAACAAGGCCATCATTTTACAATTCAGCACTTTAAGCATCGTCCTTTTTCTCAATGTCAGGTTTCCAGCTATTATCAAACTGCTCCTGCCTTAATGATCCTATCCTTTTCTTCCCTAGTAATCCTATTCTCCCAACATATACAAATTTAACTTGGTTTTCCTGGTGAAAACTTGTTTTATGACTGAGAAACCATACAGCACAAAAGCTGTTCATATCCTCTAAATGAAGGCTGAATTAAGAATTTAGTAGGTACCTCCGAGACTCAAACATCTTTCTCTGGTTACTATTATGTTCTGGCTATATCTTTCATTCCTAGTCCAAAAATCACTTTATATTAAGGTGAGATGAAGAATTCCTCTAGAGATTTTTTCTTAACCTCAGAAACCAAATCTGTTTTAAAATGTTAGGTCACTGAATATGATTGACCCCAAACAGAATTTTTTAAATGGCCTGTTTTGGTGTAAACAGCTTTAATATATCTTGGGATAATTATTCTTTTTGTGAATGAGTTTGCCTAAAATACTTGTTAAACAGCTGTTGAGTTTTGAACTCTGTTGCTGTTCATCAATAACTTTTCACGCTCATTTGTATTCTTCCAGTTATTCTACTTCTACTGTTCATCGGGTGAAATGGTCATCAAAATGTAATAAGTTGATCGAAGAGTCTCAGGTATTACTTTAGAACAGGCTTATTCCTTTTTGTGAAAGACGCATCTGTATTTGACTTTGTAAAACAATAAATTCAGGAAAAACCCAACTGGGACCTCTAATATACTCCTCTACAATATATGAATTTTATACTAAATAAGACTATAATATTCTCCCCTTCAAATGGAAGCCACATTCCCATAGGAAATAAGATACTAAACTATTAATAGCTTAGCCAGGCTTTCTCTGCCTACTACGGAACCACAGACTTCATCACAGTCTAAGCACTGTAAAACAATACAGTTTATATTCATATAAGTAAAACTCTCTAGGTGTTCTTCAGCTAGTCTACGACTCAATGTTTCTGATGTTTTTAAGACAGAAAACTTCTTCACATTCAACCTGAGAAAAAGACAATGTCAAACTCCACTTAAAAGTCAAAAAATATTGTCATAAGCACTGCCATAAGGTTTGTAATATTTTAAAATGTTATGGCAGGAAACTGAATAGTTATGATAAGTAAAACTACTGACAGCTTCTTTTTTTAATTTTGGAATGTGCACATTGACACTGTCTTTTTTGCTATCTTGAGATCCTTTCTTTCATTGCCTCATACAGTTCTGGTATATTTGGGCCATTATAGAACTCCAATACCAGCCTATGCAACTGCTGTTTCCCTATGCTAACTCTTAAAGAAATCGTTCTATAATACTGTATTTCTTTGTCAACAGATAATTGGCATAATTGGTCAATCCCTGGCCTTCTGTTCCTGCTTTGTATAAGGACATTAACTGATCATAAAATATCCACCAATCCACCAATAAGATGACTAAGACACATAAGACTCCAGCAAATTCTATTGTTTCTACCTTGAAAAAGCAAGCTCTTGAATTACCATCCACCACTACCTCTACTACTACCATCTAGGTCCAAGCCACCATTATCTCTAATCTGGATTATTATGTTCGCTTCCCAAATAGTCTTTTTTTTTTTCTCTCTCTTGCCCCTATTGACTACGCTGAACACAGCAACTGATGTGATGGTATTAACGCAAAAGCTAAATCATGTTTCAAAACGCCTCTTCTCCAATTGAAACAACAACTTTCGTTTTAAGGGGTTAAAAACCAAAGCACTTGCAATTGTCTAGAAATTCTCATAGGGTTTGGCTCTTCTCTTTCTCTGCCTTCATTTCCTACCACTCTTGTTTCTCTTATGCACTGGGCTCTAGCCATGCGGGCCTCCTTGTTGTTCTTTAAGCATAAAAAGCATGCTCCTACCTAAGGGAATCTGTTCTTGCTACTCTACTTCCCTGGAATATTTTTTCCCAAGATATCAGCGTATCTGGTTGGCTCACTTCCCTCATGACTCTGCTCAAACGTGACTCTATTAGAAGATCTTCTTTGGTTACTCCATATATAATGGTAAATACCACTCTTCTCCAACCCAGGCACTCCTTTCCCCCCGATCCCATATTACTATCTGACATCCTACACAAATACATAAGTCACATATTTAGCAGGGACTTTGTCTTGTTCACTGCTGTATCCCCAGTGGCAAGAAGAGTGCCTGGAACACAATAAATATTTTTGAGTGATGAACTGGATAAAGTTTGAATCCATCCTGTTTCAGCTGTTGGACTTTGGAAAAAACATTTAGCCCCTCTGTGGCTCAGTTTACTCACTGTAAATTGGAAATGTTAATAATAAGTAATAATAATAATATCAGCCCTGTTTAGCTGTTGTGAGGATAAAAACAGTTAATACATATAACATGCTTAGAACATTGCCTGGCCCAAAATAAGTGTTACATTAAGTTTTAGCTACCGCTAATTTTCATAAGTGTATAAAGTCAAATCCACATAGCTGTAGTCTTTACTGGGGACAAGGATAGACTTGAAAAATAAGCTGATTCAATATTTTCCTTCTTTTATCCTTATATTTTTGTTGATATTTATTTTAAAAACCCACTTGTAACTAACAGTAAGCTGAAACTCACATGTTCTGAATTAAATGGCAACAGATTTTCCAGGCACAAAGAAACTATAATCTGAATGACCATGCATTGACTTTTCTTTCAGTTTTAATTTATTTTTATCCCAGGTACTTCCAAAAGTTTTAAGATAGACTCTTCATTCTTTCACTCCTTCCAACTATTATTATATCTCCTACATGCTAGGCACTATACAATGATTGGAAAGCCAAGATATCCCTCTATTCTCAAAGAGCTTCTAGCCTAGGAGTGAACTGAAAACATGGAAAACAAGTAAAACATCAATTGCAATGGGTACCATGTTAGAATCATGGTCAGTGGGCATGAGACCACCATTCATTCTGGGACTCAGGAAAGGTTTGTCAAGGAGGAGGCAAGGTGCCAGTGAGAAGAATACTGCTGAACAGAAGTGTGACTCACTCAGGCAGTAGCAAAAGGGATGGAGAGGAGAGGGAGGTGATACAAGAAGTTTTAAAGAAATAGAATAAATAAGACTTTGTCACTAACTGGGCATGTGGAAATAAAAGAAAAACAAAGACAGCTTAGCACGCATATGTCTGACTTGGGCAGATGATGTTGCCATTCCCAAGACAAGCATCAGAAGAGAAGAAGATCTGGGGTAAAAGATGATGGATTACCACTTTTACCAGGATGAATTTTACATGTCTGTGAGATATTAAGGTATAAGAGATATGTTGGTAGACAATGAGATACTCTGATGGAGAGCTTTTTAAAAAGTTCTGGATTATAAATATAGATTTGCAAGTTTCTGAAATATAATCAGAGATAAAATAAGTATACTAAGAACAAAACCATATTACATAGAATATATGGAAGAAAACGATATCTCAAATCCTGTTTGAGCAAAGCTGTAGCTTTAGAATTTTGAAAGGAATTTATCATGAGATTATTTTATAAAACACAGTGATCAATAAAAAGAAGATAACCTTGAAGACAACGTTACACAAAAATTACACGATTCCAAATGTGCCTTTCAACAACACATGGAAAAAGCCATGTGTGAAATACTCGAGTTCTGAAAAGACAGAACACACGATATGGTACAGTACACCATAATTTTAAAAAATAAAGTGTGGATAGCTTACTGAAAGTGTAATTAACATATCTACTGCACCTTACCTCTCAAGTGTCTGGTACCTCCGTCTACCTTTACAAAGTTACCTAATTATGAAGACAATTCATTCAACAAGGGTTCTAAAAGAAATCTTGCAAAAAGCACAAGTTTTAGGAGTAAGACAAGAATTTGAGTCCTGGCCTTGATGCTTATTAGCTGTGTGACCTGAATCCCTGATACTTAGAACTATGTCTAGTTATAAGGGCTCAATAAATATTTCTTAAATAAATTAAATGAATGAGTTAGGACTTCTTTGAACATTAGTTTCTTTAAACATAAAATGGACCTACTGGGGCTTCCCTGGTGGCACAGTGGTTAAGAATCTGCCTGCCAATGCAGGGGACATGGGCTCGAGCCCTGGTCCGGGAAGATCCCACATGCCGCGGAGCAACTAAGCCCGTGCGCCATAACTATTAACCCTGCGCTCTACAGCCTGAGAGCCACAACTACTGAGCCAGCATGCCACAATTACTGAAGCCATGTGCCTAGAGCCTGTGCTCTGCAACAAGAGAAGCCACTGTAATGAGAAGCCTGCACACCACAATGAAGCCCCTGCTTGCTGCAACTAGAGAAAGCCTGTGTGCAGCAATGAAGACCCAATGCAGCCAAAAATAAATAAATTAATTAAATTTAAAAATACTTTAAAATAAAATGGACCCACTAACTCATAAACCCCCAAATTCTTTAAGTTGTAGTAAAGTATAAATAACACATATAAAGCCCTGTAAAGTATCTGGACAATAAATTAATAAATTGTGTTTCTCTTTATGTTACCTTGACTTTTTTTTTTTTTTTTTTTTCCTCTATGCGGGCCTCTCACTGTTGTGGCCTCTCCCATTGCGGAGCACAGGCTCCAGACACGCAAGCTCAGCGGCCATGGCTCACGGGCCCAGCGAATCCGCGGCATGTGGGATCTTCCTGGACTGGGGCACGAACCCGTGTCCCCTGCATCGGCAGGCGGACTCTCAACCACTGTGCCACTAGGGAAGCCCTCCTTGACTTTTTTTAATGGTTTAAAGATGACACCTGAAGAAGAATCTAGGTGTGCTTTAAAAAATGGAGAAGTACATTACTAAATGGAATAAGCCCGAGATTTTAAGATTGCTAAGGATAAGATCCTTTCTTGTTCACTACTTTACCCCTAGTATAAAGAGTCAATAAATTTTTGTTAAGTAAGTTGATTAAAAGATGCTTTGAAGACAAGTCTCACTTAAAGTGGTAATGTAGCTTGACTGGAAAAAAAAAGCTTGTTTAACTTGAAGGATATACTTTGTAGTCAGTGGAAGCAACTTTGGCTTCTACTGTCTATTATTTCAAATCCATCATGTCACTGTACCTGTGTAGATATGTTCAATGAATCTTCAAACCATCTTTACACCTTTTTTAATGCCAGAGGGCAATCACTTTTATATTCTGCCTGTGAATAGCTCATATATGTGTTCTTGACTCATTCTTACAGTTCTTCTACAATAACCCTTTAGCACAGTTTTGTCCCAACGTGTTTCCGAATATGAAAATGAAATACTTCTAACAGTGAGAGAAAAAAAAAAAGTTTAGAATGTTAAACGCTTTTTTCCTGCGTCCTTTTTAATAGAATAAATCTCATACACTAATAAAACTTTTAAGTGTATAAATATTATTCACCTATGTATTTGTAGGTCATTTTATAAAGAAACAGAAAATCTTTCAGTTACAAAACTCATGTGGCAGATTCAGTGTTATAAATAATATGCATTTTTATTTGTAAGATGAATTAGTTTGAAAAAGCAGTGAGGAAACTACTAAAATGTCAAGTAAATGAACCATCGGGAGACAACAGTCATATTTTAAGCGTCAAAAAAAGAGCTATGGTTAACCATTATTGTCCCTCTATTTCTTTTATGTAACATTGGCTATTGGATATGTTTGGCTGGGTTTATGGATATTCACAGCTTCTTCAACTCTAAAAGTTTTTAGAGGACAGGAAGAAAACATCAACATATTTCATACATGCTGAAATTGCCAGCTCTTCCATGGAAAATTGCTCATGTATTTCCTGCACTCCTTTTTATAAAGAGGTATGAACACAGTATCCATATATCCATTCACTCACTCTCCAAATATTTGAGCCTAAATGATGTTCAAGGCACTGTAGAATTCACTTTGCAGAGTGAAAGAAAACAGGAAGGCAATGTTAATGTCAGAGTAGAAATAAAGGCAAGGAAACAAACTAGACCAAGAGGGTAAATAAAAGGTACATTCCGTAATGAAAAAATAATGATCATGAACCTTTATAAAATGAATAAAATAGAATGTATGTATATGGAAAACTGTCAGAAATGCAAAGAACAAATGACAGAAACACAGGTTTTAGGAAGATTTTAACGTGCCTGTTTATCAGCTGTATTAGCATGAATAAAATCAAATGTATTAGCATGAGTAAAAATATTTGATAAATAGAAATAAGAGTAAAAGGTATAACAGAATTGAATTTATGTGTATGCACATATATATAATCTGTAACAAAAGTCCTGTCCCTTATGGAATATACTACACTGACTAGCATTCATACTTTTATAATATTGACCATATCATAGGACACTGAGAAAATTTCAACAAATTTCAAAAACTATATTGCATGGGCCAAATATATATATACCACAGGAAAAAAAAAAAAAGAAAATTGCTCAACCAGTTGAAAATTTTATTTTCCTAAATAATTTGGGGGCGTAAAAGGAAAGCAGAACGGTTCAGCCATCAGGAGCCTAAGGAAACATAATAACTAAATTTAGTGTGTTATTCTGGATGCGGTATCCAGAAAAATTACATTAGGCAAAAACTAAGGAAATATGTATAAAATATAAACTTTAGCTAATAATAATATATCAATATTAGTTCATGAATTGTGACAAATATACCATACTAATATCATACAATAATAATAGGGGAAATTGAGTGTGTGGGGGGTTAGGGGGTATACAGAAACTATCTGTACAATTTCTCTATTTTTCAGTCAACTTAAAACAAAAAGTTTATTTCGAAAAGGAAATCAGGTGAGTTAGAACATAATGGAAATGAAAATGTTATGCATGAAACTTCCTAGAAACAGAAAATACCATTGCTATATTGAAAATGTTCTAGAGACTAAGAAAGGATGGCATATGGCCTAATTTATTATATGGAAAAAAACCTAAATACTGAAATTTGTCAATTATCCTCTCTCACCACCTCCTGCAAAAACAAACACAAAAGGCTCTTTATCCTGGTCTAGAAGGTCACACTTCATCTGTTTCATGGACTCCTCCTGGCTCACTAAACAGTTACCTCGGCCTTCTTATGGTTGTCCAAACATATCAAAAGAGCTTAATCTTTCCTCAGAACTTCTCTTTCACACACACACAGAGAAATTTCGAAGAAAAGAAGGAATAAATAATAAAACAGAACATTATTTTCTGTAGGTCCTTAGCAACACAACCTGGAAAGGGAAAGGAAATACTACTATTACTTTTATACAATATAATTTTTATTTGTAAATCTGAAGAGAATACACTGACAAAAACTTAGAACAAATATAAGATCAGTAGGTAGTAAGATAAACATATAAAGTCCTACAGCTTTTCTGAAAGCCAACAATTGGTTCAAAAACATGATGCAAAAAAGGTCCCAATCTTAAGAACAACCTCCTCCTTACATTAAAAAAAAATACTCTCCCACTCCCACTCCAGGCACTAGCCAGAGCATGAAGGTGACCTATTGGACACACAAAGATGTTCAGGGTAATCACCCTGGTCGCTTATTTCAAACCTACACCTGCTTTAATCTGGTTTCTGTCCTGCCCCTGATTTGGAGCTCTGTCCCGCTTTACTATCCCTCTCCTTTCCCTTATACCTCACCTTCGTTTTTGTTTTCTCAAATGCTTTTATCATCAGTGTGTTGGGCTATCTCCTTCTAGTTTTGAATGTTTCACTGGGTGATGATGAACACCTTGAGACTAAACCCTTAGTCCTAGCCCCAGCCAGCACATACCTGGCCCACCTAACCCCTGAAGAAATCAAAGAATCACTACAGTGTGGTATAGATAAATATAAAAAGGACTGGCATAACGCCCAGCCAATAATAGAATGTGCCTGACAAAAGTTAGTGGAATCTCAATCTGAATGACTTTCAAATTTCTGTACCCAGAACAGGATTCTCTTCTGAGTTTGACACCTGCAGTTTTACATAGGTGCTGGATATTCCCATCTAGGAGTCCTATCAGAACCACAAACTTGACAAGTCCAAGGTCAATTGTATTAGGCAGTACGTTTCTACTTATAAGTAGAAGAAACCAGCTTGAGCTAGTTTAAGTACACAAGAGGACTTAATTATAGGAATTCAGAAACAGAAACGTAGCCACTCCTCAAGAAGTATGAGAGCAGAGAGTATGTTCCCTCTCTCTTTTCCTGTCTGTTTCTCCTTGCACATCTGCTTCAATCTTCTTACTAAAGAGTAACTTTCTAGCAAGGTTATCAGTCCACAAAGTAAGTGGATTAAAGTATTAAAGGAGACTGTCAGCTCTCAAACGCACACTGTAAGGAAGGGTCCCAGTTATAAACATATTGACCCTGCTTGTGCCAATCTTAAATTCTGGAAGCTGACCTCTAGTCCAATCAAAAATGGCCATGGGGATAGGGTCAAATTATAAATTTGACTTAAGATGCCACCTCTGTAGAAGTGAGGGTGTGTGGGTGACAGGGGCAAATTATAGAAGGGATTGTGAGCTGAGCAGACATCCTAATCGGTATACGGTGCCTAATCCCAAACTAAGTCCCAAACTAAATGTTTGTATCTTAAACTAAACTACCCATCCCAAACTACTTCTCAAATTTTATTTATAAAACTTTCATTTTTTTCTGGTAACCTAGGTTTAAATATCTTTCCTATCAGGGAAATCATCTTTCATATCTTTCATTGTTCCTTCCAACCAACGACCTACAGAGGCTGGAATTTTCAAGTTACCTCCTTTCACCCTCATCCCCACTGCCCTGATTCCAGGATAGCCCCATTGTTTCTTCATCTAAATTTCTCCAATAGTCTTACAAAAGGTTCTCCTGACTCCATACTTTCTCTCCTCCACGACTGAAGCTTCGTGGGTCGAGAACAAGCTAAAAGATAGTACTGGAGAGCCACACAGGAGCCAAATCACCTATGAATTTGTGTAAATTGGAATAAGGACATTGTGTGTTGTATTAAATACACTGGGAGGCCACTGGAAGATTTCAGGCATGGGAGTGATTTTAGTTGTGGGGAAGAATGGAAGCAGGGAGGGCAGTACTGACATTAACACTGGTAGCCTGGATTGGGCAGACAGTAATGGAGGGCATCTAATTATGTCATTCCCTATTTTAAGTCCTGTAATGGGTTCCCATTACCTACAGAATAAAATAAAAATTTGAACATGGCTCCAAATCTCCTTTTTCAGTTTCATTTCCTATCATGCCACTCTATATCATGCCCAACATTATAACCACACTAGATTTCTCATAAGCCTTGAGCTCACCATGTATTTTCACACATTTTTAGATGTGTGTTCACAACATTAACATAGCCTACAATGCCTTTCTCAACATTTTATGGCAGTAAAAATCCCACTCATATCAAGGCCAATACCTCTGTCACACCATCTGTGGAGCTTTCCACTACTCTGTCCAATAGAATTAGTTCTTTAGCCTTCTGTAATCCCATAGCTTTGTATACATCTTAAGGGCAGTATTTTTAACATAGTAATAATTTGCATAGTTAATCCTTTACCTAGTTTGATTTTGGCTCCTTGAGGGGAGAAAGTAAGTATTATTCATCATCAGTAACCTGCCTGGCATACTTACAGTAGATATTCAAAAAATCTTTTACTCAATGAACATATGGAACAAAAATAAAGGACTATAAACATCTTTTCTTCCTAAATTAGAATGAAAGCTCTTAGAAGGCAGAGAATATCTTATATGTGTATTACTTCTGTATTTAAGTTAGTAAAAGTGGACATAAGAAATACTTGGTTGTAGTAATAAAATCTAAAAATTGAATTTGTTATCAACTCTATTCTATGATAAAAAGACAACCATTTGTGTCATCAGAATACCATAAATGCATTAGAAATTCAAGGAGAATTAATTCCAGATTCATGGATCACATTTTATCTAATTTCCATTACTTATTAACAAAATCATAAAATCCTATGGAAGGAGTTAAAAAGGTCCAATCTAGAAATATCTGGAATCTTTATATGATTAATGAAAAAACCTAAGAATTGCCAATAACTTGCAGAAGAAAAATCAATAAGCATCTTAAGTATTAAATGTAGAAATAAGACAAATACTGAAGTGGTGTTAACAGTGATATAAATAGTCATGCAACAAATCTGTCTAGAAAATCCTGAATCATCAGTTATCCAAATAAAATTTAAAGAAAAAAGATCAACTTTAAAGAAAGTGGAAATGAATAAGCTCAGTCTAAAAGTCATTACTCCCTGGGAAGAGCAGTTTAAACTTTGAAAGAAGGCTGTTTTTAAATAACTCTTTTTAGTAATATTTATAACAAAATTAGGTATAGTTCTGAGAGCTATCATGTAAACAATTTTCTTCTCTAACTAGAATAATAAATGATTAAAACAATTCCCATAACAACCCCTCATATAACGATGCATACAATACCCATGAAATAAATAATATGTTTTAAAAGAAACAAACAAAATATAATGAAACAATGCATGGTTTTTATATTTTGAAGAAAATTCTCAAGGAAAAGACATTTCAGAGTGTGTATCCACATTTTGTGAGTTTATTATTCTATTGATGAAAAGTCTGTACTTATAAAATGCAAATATTTCAGTACATGATATGAAACAAATATGAAGCAAATATAGTAAAATATGACTAATATAAGGAAATGAATGTACTTTAGAATTTGAAGGGAAGTTATTTGTAATCATAGGCTATACAGAAATGAAGTAGAGGTTTCCTACAAAAAAAAGTGAAACATATAATTCTTCTCAGTACTATTGTTTCCTTTCCTTTGCTTCTACAGAAACAAGGAAGACAATACATCTTTTAGCATTTACTAAGGTAATAAATAGGACAATCCCAACACTGATCATGTGAATATTTCATGAAGGAGGCTTGAGTATGGTAAAAGATTAAATGCTGCATCTGTCTTCATACTAGATCGTTCTTTGAAGGTGAACAGTTGTTCTAAGCTCTTGCCTATTTTTGGCAAAACACACGTAAAGTACATTTTGTTTTCCAAATCAGGCATGCCATATACAGACATAGACAGACACAAAAAGTTCCACGTGAATGTCACAAAATGCAGAATATGTTTTAAATAAAACTTTTTACTTATTCCAGACCTTAGAACCCCATGCAGAAGAATGGTTCCTTGTAGAAGACTTCTGTAGAGATCTTTTCTTTTTTTTCTTTAACTTTTTTTTTTTTTTTTTTACTTCTGAAACCAAAATGCTCATGTAACTATGGTAATATGATGAAATCTTTTAATTATTTTATTTATGCTTTTTTTGGCTGAGTAGGCAATCTCAGTTCCTGAAATTCCCGCTAGCATTTTACATTCACTGGTGTGGCACTGGGTGATGAAGACGGGGTCTAAAAGCAGCTGTCTTCCACCCACATTTCAACATAACCAAATACTCAGTTTCTTCTGCAGATGCTTTTTCCTAAACCAGTGTATATCAAAACCGACTGCCACCACATTTAATACATGAACATTTCCTACCAAAACAAATAAAAATACTATATATGCATAAGACACATAAAAAGGGAAGAGGAGCTCACAAAAGTTTTTGACATGACGCAAAACCTTTAACACAAATTTGCAGGGACTTACAAAAACTAGCAATAAAAAAACCCTGGTATCTACACATTTACTGCTTGAAACTCATGACATCTGTCCTTATGATAAAAGACGTCTCAAAGAAATTATTTGTTCTAATGCAAAATATTTTGCTACATTCCAAAGAAATATCTGGCTGAATTAGTAACAATATAATATGGCAATGTATTTACTAGATGTTAACACTTTTGAATGATAAAACAAATGAAATAGATGGAACTCCAAAAATATAGAACTTGATTCTCCCTCACTTTTAAAAAGTAAACAAAGAGCTGCTGTAATACTGTTTCATTTGTGATAGTAGATTAATCAGTCAATTCACCTAACCATTAGGAAATAGCCACTAAGTACTAATTTTTGCCTGCATTTTTACAGAGTTAAAAGTTTGAAAACCTGCATTTTGGACCATAAATACTAAGTTTCTAAGGAATGCTATAAGACGATTTTTTAGAGCTTTTTTTTTTTTTTTTTTTTTTGCGCTACACGGGCCTTTCACTGCTGTGGCCTCTCCCATTGCGGAGCACAGGCTCCGGAGGCGCAGGCTCAGCGGCCATGGCTCACGGGCCCAGCCGTTCCGCGGCATGTGGGATCTTCCCGGACCGGGACACCAACCCGTGTCCCCTGCATCGGCAGGCAGACTCTCAACCACTGTGCCACCAGGGAAGCCCGAGAGCAGTTTTAAGGTACAGAGATTTCTCATATGCTCCCTATCCCCACACATGTATAGTCTCAACCATTATCAACACTCCAAACCAGAGTGGTATATTTGTTACAATAAAGGAACCTACATTGACACATCATTATCATGCGGAATCCACAGTTTACATTAGGGTTAGCTTACACTGTTGTTCATTCTAAGAGTTTGGACAAATTTATAATAGCATGTATCTGTTATAGTATCAGACAGAGCAGTTACACTGCCCTAAAAATCCTCTATGTTCTGCCTATTCATCTCTCTCCCCCCACCAACCCCTGGTAATCACTAATCTTTTTAACTGTCTTCATGGTTTTACCTTTCCAGATCGTCATATAGTTGGAATCATATAGTTTACAGCCTTTTAAGATTGATTTCTTTTACTTAGTATAATGCATTTAAGTTTCTTTCATGTCTCTCATGGCTTGAGAGCTCATTTCTTTTTAGCACTAATATTCCATCGATTGGATATACCACAGTTTATTTATCCACTTATCAAAAAAAAGACATCTTGATTGCTTCCAAGTTTGAGCAATTATGAATGACACTTCCAAAAACATTTGTGTGCAAGTTTCTGTGCGGACATAAGTTTTCAACTCTTTTGGGTAAATACCAAAGAGAGCAATTTTTGGATCAAATGGTAAGTGTTATGTTTAGTATTGTGAGAAACCACCAAACTCTCTTTCAAAGTGGCTGTACCACTTCGCATTCCCAATAGCAATGAATGAGAGTTCAGCTTCTCCCTACCCTCATCAGCAGTTGGTGTTAGGACCACTTGTAGTGGTCCTAATAAGTTTGTAGTAGTATCTTTGTTTTAATTTGCATTTCCCTGATGACATTGCTGTGGGGCATTTTTTCATGCCATCTTCACTGGTGAGGTGTCTGTTAAGGTCTTTGGCCCACTTTTTAATTAGGCTCTTTGTTTTCATATTGTTGAGTTTTAAGGGTTCTTTATATGTTTTGGATAATAGTCCTTTCATCAGATATGTACTTGCAAGTCTGTGGCTTCTCTTTTCATTCTCTTGACAGTGTCTTTTATAGAGGAGAAAACTGTAATTTAAATTAATTCCAGCTTATCAATTCTTTCTTTCACAAATCATGCCTTTGGTTTTACATCTAAGAAGTCATTGTCAAACATATGGTCATTTAGATTTTCTCTGATGTTACTTTCTAGCTTTATAGTTTTATATTTTACATTTAGGTCTGTGATCCATTTTGAATTAAATTTTGTGAAGGATGTAAGAACTGTGTCTAGATGCACTTTTTTCTGACTGTGCATGTCCAGTTGTTCCAACACCATTTGCTGAAAAGACTATTTTTTCTCCACTCAATTGCCTTTGCTCCTTGTCAAAATCAGTTGACTATATTTATATGGGCCAATTTCTGGGCTCTCTCTTCTGTTCCATTAATCGATTCCCCTATTCTTTTGGCAATACCACAACGTCTTCATTACTGCAGCTTTACTGTAGTAAATCTTGTAGTCGGGTAGTGTCAGTCCTCCAAATTTGTTTTCAATATTGTGTTGACTATTCTGGATCTTTTGCCTCTCTACATAAACTTTAGAATCAGTTTGTCAATATCCACAAAATAACTTGCTGTGGTGTGTGATTGTGCACTGAATCTATGGATACATTTGGGAAGAACTGACATCTGACAGTGTACTGAGTCTTCTTATCCGTGAACATGCAACACCTCTCCATTTATTCAGTTCTTTGATTAACTTCATCAAAGTTTTGTAGATTTCCTCATATAGAACCTATACCTATCTTGTTAGATTTATACCTAAGTATTTCATTTGTGGGGTTCTAATATATATGGTATTGTGGTTTTTAATTTCAAATTCCATGTGTTCACTGCTTGTATATAAGAATGCAATTAACATTTGTATATTAACCTTGTATCCTGCAACCTTGCTTTTAATTGTTCATTAGTTCTACGGGTTTTTTTAAGAAATTTATTCAGATATTCTATATAGATGATCATGTCATCTGCAAACAAAAAAGTTCTATTTCCTCCTTCCCAGTCTATATATCTTTCATTTCCTCTTCTTGTTTTATTGCATGATCTAGGACTTCCAGCACAATGTTGAAAAGGAATGATGTCAGAAGTAACATCCTTGCCTTGTTCCTGACCCTAAATGGGAAAGCTTTTAGCTTCTCACCATTAAGTATAATGTTACCTCTATGTTTTTTATAAATATTCTTTATCAAGATGAGGAAGTTCTTTTCTTATTGAGAGTTTTTATGATGAGCGGATGTTGGATTTTTCATGCTTTTTCATCTACTGATAGGATCATGTGATTTTTCTTCTTTAGCTTGTTGATGTGATGGACTACATTGACTGATTTTCAAATGGTGAAACAGCCTGGTAGGCCTGGGGTAAATCCCACTTGGTCATGGTAAATAATTCTTTTCATACACTGACGGATACAATTTGCTAATCTTATGTGAGGACTTTTACACATATGTTCATGAGAAATACTGGTCTGTACTTTTCTTTTCCTGCAATATCTTTGTCTGCTTTTGTACTAGGTAATGGTGGCCTCATAGAGCAATTTGGGAAGTATTCCTTATGCTTCTATCTTGTGAAAAAAATTATAGAGAATTGGTATAATTTCCTCCTTAAATGTTTGATGTAATTCACTAGCAAATCCACCTAGGCCAGGTGTTTTTTTTTTTAAGGTTATTAATTATGGATAAAAGGTATTCAATAGACACAGGCTTATTTAGAAATTCTCATTTTGTTCATGTACTGTTTTTCTGCGCTCAATGAGCATCTTTAAGAAGGTTATTTTGAATACTCTGTCAGGTCATTCGTATGCCTCCATTTCTTTAGGGTTGGTTTATGGAGATGTAGTTTGTTGCTTTGATTGGGCCATTTCCCCCTGTTTCTTCATGTTCTTTGTAACTTTGTACTGATATCTGTGCGTTTGGGGAAAAAAACTATATCTCCCAGTCTTTAATGACTGGTTTCATATAGGGAAATCACCCATCAGCCCAGCCAAAGATTCTGGGAACCTTTCAAACCTGTTTTGTGGATATATCTTCTCTGCACTTGTGCCTACTAAGATTCCTAGAGGGATTTGCCAGTTTCCTTTTCTTCAGCAGGTTGTAATCTCTTGCTCCCTCTGGTGTTTGTCCGCTATACTGTGGGTCCTCAAGCAGCAGCATGCTGCCCAGCTCTTTTTTGTTCTCAGCAGCCTGTAGGCATCAAGAGTACGCCAGGTCGACCTAGAAGGGTGGGATAGGGAGGGTGGGAGGGAGACGCAAGAGGAAGGAGATATGGGGATATATGTATATGTATAGCTGATTCACTTTGTTATAAAGCAGAAACACACGACTCTAAAGCAATTATATTCCAATAAAGATGTCAAAAAACAAAACAAAACTAAAAAAACAGTATGCCAGGTCGCATCAGGACCCTGAATTGAGCTCGTCAGAAACTAATGCCTCAGACAGTCCCCTGAAAAGCTAGTACATTGGGCATATGCTCCACTCTTCTTTTTTTCTCTTAAGGGAGGGGCCCCAAAGCTGTATGGGCTTTCTGGAGCAGCAATATGGTGCCCAGTTCTTTTTTGTTGTCAGCTAGGATATGCCTTGTCCCATCAGCACTCTAATACAAGTGAGACGGAAGCTAGTCCATCAGGCAGCCCTCCCACACCTGTGAAAAGTCAGAATGCTGCATGCATGGTCCAGTCTTTTCCTCGCCAGGGAAAGCCTGGGAGCTGGGTGTTTCCCCCTGACCACAGCTGTGCCAAGGGTAGCAGCTACGTTGAGAGACACCACAAATTTCCCACCAGCTGCGCTGAAGCTGGTTTTATCCTTACTCAGGGTGCAGGAAACTTTTAAGTGGTTTCTGGATTTCTCGTCAAGGGAATTAGTCCATATACTGCTGTTCAATCTGGGTTTCTGGGCAAGGAAGGAGGGTCAGGGTCTTCCTGTTCTGCCATCTTGCTTATTACTTCATTCCAATCATGCTTTTGAATATCTTTACCTTAGCAACAACTAGAAGGTGTGGTTTTAAGGGTTTTTTTTTAAATTTCACATTTTATTTCATATTTAGTTTCACAAGACGACCTAATTTCATAACAATAACTCACATGGATCAAAATGGAAATGCATCTTTATCTGTTTACTAAATCACGGTATTATTTTCCAAACTCCTTCATCTGTTATAAAAGAGGGAGCCAGAGATTACAAGCTGCTGAAAAAAAGGAAACTGGCAAATCCCTCTAATTAGGAATCTTAGTAGGCACAAGTCTACCCACAGAAAAGGTCTGAAAGGCTCCCAGAATCTTGGGCCAGGCTGATGGGTGATTTCTCTGTATGAAACCAGTCAGTATATAAACATTTCATTTAGTAAATTTTCATATTCCCTACAGTCAGTTGTTTTTGCAAACTGACTGGAACCTTTACATTTTCGACAAACGGCTTCAAAGCTCATGAAAACATTTCATTTTGTAGGTTTTAAAAATAGATTAGAAAAGCTATTTCCAAATGTTTTAAGTGTACAAATGTGAGAGTTTTTGATATGTGACACAATACTGTTTTCAGCAAAAAGAAAGCATTATAAATAATGATGAAACATTTCCAAAATCCATTTTCAGAATTCTCTTGCCATAGAATAAGTTTCTTTCAAGTTTTTTCCTTACTCATTAATTCAATCAAAATTTAGAAATAAAGTAAGCTGAGACAAATTAGAGACATCTGTAGTTTCATCCAATTATATGGCAAACTTCTTATGACAGGGAGAACAAGAGATTTCCCAGAGGCTATGCGTTTTGTCTTTCACTATTAAGAATCACAAAGGGGACTTTTATTTATCATTGTGTTTAGTGAAATTTTGTAAAATACTTGGTTGAGTATCAACTGAATCTGAACTGCTGAAGAAAATGGGATTTGGCTTCATGTTCTGGATGTCTAGTTCTAAACATGCCATATAACTTATAATGGGTTCACAGTACCTACTATTTCGAGGCACAATAGGTACATATTTAATGATAGTGGAAGTAAATCTTTATTTCAAATAGTCCTTCTAATAATCAAATATTTTTGGATGACTTCTTGTCAGAGTTGTTTAGATTGTTTTAAAACTAGTTTTGTTAATGGCAAAGGGCTAAGAGTAGAAGTAGTAGCTCTTTTCTTCTTGCTGTTTGCCGGTTGACATTACTATTATTTTCACACTACAATTACTTTAAGTCACTTATTTCACAGGTAAAACAAAATTAAACATTCCAAAAAATCCGCTTAATCAGATATCATCTAAGTGTAATGAGCTAAACAGTGAAGGTACCACAATTAAACTCTGTGCCTCATGGGATACCTTCTCTCTTCTTCAAGATAGCTCTTGAAACTAAAAGGACATGTGACAATCTAACCAAGGCACTAACTGAGTACAACAGTCTCAATCTATAGAGTAAGACTACTAAAGCTTAAAGTTTACTTTTCTTTTATTAAAGCTAAAACAAAATTAAAATGCAGAAAAAGTCTCGGTATGTCATTCCAACAACACTCAAAGATACTCTTGCGCATCCCACTCTGGAGACTACACAGTGGCATAATCTGAAACTTATCTGATTTGGTCACATGAGCAGATAGTATTGTACTACAGATGGTCCCTGACTTAAGATGGTTCGACTTACAATTTTTTGACTTTACAATGGTGTGAAAACAATATGCATTCCATAGAAACCGTACTTCAAATTTTGAAATTTGGTCTTTTCCCAGGCTAGTGATATGTGGTATGATACTCTCTTGGGATACTGGGCAGTGGCAGCAAGCTGTAGCTCCCAGTCAGCCACGTGATCATGAGGGTAAACAACCCAGCCACTTACAACCATTTTGCATCCATACAACCATTCTGGTTTTCACTTTCAGTACAGTATTCAATAAACTACATGAGATATCCAACGTGCTATTATAAAATAGGCTTTGTGTTACATGACTATGCCCAACTGCAAGCTAGGCTAAGCTATGATGTTTGGTATGTTAGGTGTATTAAATACATTTCCGACATACAATATTTTCAACCCAGGGATGGATTTATCTGGACATAATCCCACTGTAAATTGAGGAAGATCTGTCTAGTAGAATAGTTTGATCTTTCAAAGAACTAAATTTGTTGATATGAGCCTTTTCTGATATGCTATCAGAATAAATTAAGAAACGTATATGAAAAAGTCCCAGTGGAACATATTATTGCATGGAAGGCAGTGGTATTATTGAAAGTTTTTATTTCACCATGCCCTCAATACCCTCGTAAGACTGGTTTGCTGTAATATAACAGATACTGTGTGAGTCACGTAAATTACCACATTTCTCTTTTGCCATCTGTGGTAAGGGAGAGCCCAGTTTGTGGCCCATCTCTTGCAAGTACATTAGAATTGATATTGTCCATGTATATATTAACTTTGCTCCTTGTTTCATTTTAAATTTCCCACTGATATTATCCTTTTGCTCTGTTTCTTTGCTTCATAATTTTTGTTGCACTAAATGTTGTAAACCACCTCAAATATTTTTAGAAGGGTAGAAAATAGTTATTATAAGAGAAACAATAAACGAACTCTACCTAAATAAATAAATTCCCTCTAACTCTGTAAAAATGAAGTTTCACAACATAAGTAAAATGCAGAAATCTAAGACAGATATTCAAGAAAGGCTTGCAACTCTCTGGTCCTTGTGTTGAATTACAATGGCAAGCAATATATTTTTTAAGTGTTTACTGAAGAAAAAGAAAGCACAAAGCTTTAGGAAAGTAAAAGCATTAGGGACCAGAAGATAGACAAATCAGAATGCTGTTTGGGTGTTTGGGGTCTTTGCTCTGAGCATAAAATGTGTTTTATTTTGTTTTTTTCCCTCTAGAAACACTAAATAAATAAATAAATAAATAAATAAAGACTGGCATTTGAAATATAAAACCTCAGCTAGAAGGGAACTGAACCTCAACCCTGAAGTCAGGCCACAAACTTTTTGAATTTCTTCCATGCTCACAGTGATTCCACCATAACAAAATGATGGAAATCTTGTAGCCTGCCTATAAAATCTATAATTGTCGAAACACTCTAAATAGTATTCCCTATTTTTACGAATGATTACAATTATGTAACTATTCCAAACCCGCGTACCAAAATTTGTTTGAACTTCATGCAATCTGACATAGAGCACTGGTTTAGTACACCACAGTTTCAGGGGAAGAAAATGATTCCCTTTTCTCTCTTGCAAAGATTTCAGTGGCTCAACACATTGGAGTCTATAACTTCAAATAATCAAGAAGCCGTAGGTAAAATGGATCTCACTGAAGCCTGTGTTACTGCAGCTTAACACTAAAATAAGTAAGAATTTCAATCTAGGTTGACTCAAGCAGAAATCGATATTGGGAAAGACTGTAAGAGAAATATATACCAGCAATGTTGTTCCCTGCATAAAACCAAGAAATTAACAAAATAATAAAGAGAATGATTAAGGTAAATAAGACAGACATAATAATGATATTTCTACCACGTTATCTGACAAAAATGGAAAAGAGATAATGAAATGGCAAACTTTCAAAAGCTGAAAGCTTAAATGGCAACATTAATGTTTCCAAATATCCTGGAAAGCTGGAAATTCTCATTTTCTAATCTGCTAAACAAAGAAATTCTAAGAGCAAGCTATTCTTGCTGAAGCACATTAAAATAAAGAAGATGAGATGAAGTAAATATTTAGAGGAACATAAAACAGCCCAGCCATTGTACAGAAAGGTGCCAAATGTTACTGGACATATAAATAAAAAGTGGTGAAGAGTTTCAAGTTTCATATGAATTGTTCCATCTTCAAGGGAGTGGCTGAGAACAACCAATGACTATATTTGGAGGAAGAAAACCATCAGGTCATTGCACAAAGGCATCCCGAGTCACCACAATATGTTCCTGTGAGTCAAACAAATGATCTGAGGTTTTATTTAGTGTACAAAGGGAAAAGCTACAATAAGAATATTTCCATAATAACATTTTTTAAAAACTCAAAATAGAATCTATTAGGATTTTCAATAATGGATAAAAATGTAAACTGGAGTGCTTTAAAATGTGCTTCAAAGTCACAGATGGAAGGCAAAACATTTTATGAGTTGTTTTTTTTTCCCTCCAAGTTGACTCTTTCAGACAAATGTCATGGCTCACTTCCTTCAACTCAGGGATTAGAAAACAGACATTGTGTTCTACTGACAAGAGCCTGTGTGATCCATAAGGAAAACAAGTGCAATTCAGCTCCACCACCAACTATGTGACTTTGGGCCCGTTATCCTCTCAGAGCCGCTTATAAATAAAATGGGAAAAAATAATGTAATAATTTTTGTAAGGATTTTTGGCAGACTGCCTGGCATATATGAAGCATTTACTAAAAGTCAGAGGGGAAAAGAGGGGGAAACGAGCAAACAAACAAAAAAAGCAACTCAGTGGGAAAATAACAGAATAATATGAACATTATGACAAAATACAGAAGAAAGTTAAAAATTGCTAGAAAAAAATATTTACTCAAGGAGAAGGAGCAGTTGAAAGGCAAAATAAGATGAACCAGTAATTTCTAAAAGAAAAAAAAAAAAGAAAGATACTTCCTTAAAAAAGGGAAAGAAAAGAAAGAAAAGCCACAAAAGACCCAGATTAATTTATAAGCAAGAGGCAAAATTCTATCAAATTTTGAAGGAATTTATCCTTCCAATCTTACAAACATGCCACACAATACAAAACAAAAATAAAAAACAAAATACTCCCATCCTAATAGCTCAGTCAGAAAAGTTCTATTTGAGAAAGACAAATAACAGGCCAAAATCCTAAACAAATATTAGCAAACCAAAGCCAGCAGGATATAAGAATAATAGCGAATCTATTGTGATCAAGTAGGGTTTAATCACAACATTCAGGAAAAGTTAACAACAGGAAAGCTATAATTTAAATTCAGTAGCTAATCGGGGAGAACCTCTTCTCGAAGGCAAAAAAAGCACGCGAGAGGGGTCACATCTATAAGAGTTTTTACATCTCTTAAAATCTATTAATATAACTTTTTTAATCTTATCAACTATCTTCCAAAAACACTGGAAATACTTTCTTTAAAATAAGGAAAAAAACAAAGATGCCCACTGTGAGTGCTTCTTCCAACACTGTAAACTCTCCTCGAAGTTGTTGTCAGCTGAGAAATAAAGAAAAAAATAATAACAGGTAGAAGATTTTAAAAGGAAACAATAAAACTGGTGATTTACATATAATTGTTGACACAGGAAGTGTATTTTGTATAATAACTAAAAAACATAATGTATAAAGATTCCAAAAATATAAATATTTAGAAATTTGTACATGTTCTTTGTAAAGAAAACTGTAAAACTCTACTGAAAGAAGCTGAGAATATATAAATAGAGAGGAATAAAATGTTCAATAGGAAGACTCAGTATCACTCAGAGTTCTCCCATACAAATTTATGGAATCAATATTATTTCCATGAAAATCCCAAAGGCTTTTATGCAAACTACAAAGCTGACTGTAAAATTCATATGGAAAAGCAACAACCTATGAATAACCAAGGCATTTCTAAGAAAGCGGAAGTCTTAGGAAATATATAGTAATTAAGACAGTGAAGTTCAGAGATGGAGTAATTTACTAATAAAACAGAATAAAGCCCCCAAAATAGGGTCATACATAAGTGGCAACAGAATAGGACAGAGAAGGCACGGACTTGCCAAAAACAGTGCTAGAATTACCAGTTAGCTATAACGAATAAAATGAAATTGATCTCCATCATACCACACACAAAACACATATATATGTATTATATATATATATATATATATATATATATGTATATTCCCAATGGAAGGAAGACTTAAATGAAAAAGACAGACCTTTAAATTTCTAGAAGGAAACAAAGAAAAATAACTTTGTGGTTGCAAAATTGGAAATGTTTGCTTAAATAAGAAACAAAAAATCCTAACCATAACAGAAACATGGATAAATTAAATTAAAATTAAGACTTTCACTTCATCAAGTCACTTAAAGTAAAGAGATATACCATAAATTGGGATAATATATTCACTAAGTATAATCACAAATTAAGAGACTGTTTTTGCCATCTATCTATCTACCTATCTATCTATGTATCTATCAACTTATAAATACTATATATAAAGAATTCCTTCAAATCAATATGCAACAGATGCATAACCCAATAGAAAAATGGGAGACGGAAAAAGAAAAAAACATAAATGCCCAATGACCAATAAACAAATTAAAGGCTGATCAACCTGTTTAGTGATCCAGGAAATGCAAATTAAGAACATCATGATTTACCTTTTTTTTTACCCATTAGTTTGATCAAAAGAAAAAAAAAAGGGACTTGTCTGACAAATGCTGATGAGCATACACAGCACATAGAAGACTTATAGGTGCGGGCAGAAGTGTAAACTGATACATACATTTAGGAAAATAATTTGGCATTGTCTTTTTTTTTTTTTTGCGGTACACGGGCCTCTCAACATTGTGGCCTCTCCCGTTGCGGAGCACAGGCTCCGGACGCGCAGGCTCAGCGGCCATGGCTCACGGGCCTAGCCGCTCCGCGGCATGTGGGATCTTCCCGGACCGGGACACGGACCCGTGTCCCCTGCATTGGCAGGCGGACTGTCAACCACTGCTCCACCAGGGAAGCCCTGGCATTGTCTTTTAAAGCCAAACATGCACACGTTATGGCTGGGCTATCCCACTCCTAAGGAAAGACCCTAGGGAAACTCTTGCATATATGTACTAACAAATATGTATGAAATGTACAAAAATGTTCTACTGTTGTTTGCAATAGCAAAAACAAACTAAAAATGTCGACAGACAATAAAATAGATAAGTAAAATATGGGATAATTATAAAATGGAATATTAAATAGTGAAAATGAATTAATGCATTTTATTGGTAATGTTCTAATTCTTTTATTGGGTGTGGATTCAGGATGTTTGTCTTATTACATTTCAGAACTTATGAAAACATTACATACATTCTTTTGTATGTATCAACTATTACATAATAAAGAGGGGGAAAGAAAGAAATCCAATAACCATAACTAAAGCAACTCCCTGGACTACAACAGTTACCCAAACCACCAGGGAAAATTTTTTCCAAATTTTTCACTGAAATTTTCTTGACTATAATAAAAAAAAACTGACAGCCTAATTTATTTGCTGGAGTATTTAATGCAGATACGGGAAGCCTTAGAGGATAAGAAAGCTGCACTAATTTGGGAAGAGTTAGAAAGATCAAGATAGAAATCCTAATCTGGATATGAAGAGTAAGAACAAATTTGGGGAAAGTAAGTTGCTGATAGTTTAGAGTGCCAGAGTAGAAGCACTCTTAACTCACTGATTGGATCAACAGTGTTCCTCATTCCTTTTACTAAATACACTGACTGATGCCCATATCACAGTGAATGTGAACACATATGATGTGTATACAGTTCTCCATTATGCTAAATCAGGACTGACTGTGTTGGTTCATAAGTTTGCCAAATATTTTTCGCTTGCCTGTTCAGTGCCACTCTCCACTCTGCTCTTTCTCCCGTCTGTTCTATCAAAGTAAGCAATGCCATATACATGAATATATATCTTCAGCTTCCAGTCAGGTCCAACCAGTGAGAAGTCAGAAGGAGGCACACAACTTTAGAATAACCATTCTTTGGTGTTGCATAATCCCTTATGATTTCCCTATACCCTGCCTACCCCTTTGTTATATAGGCCCTTTATTAAACTCTCTTTGAATTACTTGAGTATGCTATTTCCTACGGTTTGAACTTGTTTATTCCTATTGAAGTTGTCATTGTGATTCCATGATTAAATTAAACATTCATTAGGTAATGTAATAAAATATGAATTCAAAAATGAAAAAGCAGAATACTTTGAAAACTGAATTGAATGCTTTGGAAAAATCGCTAAAGATAAGTTGACTTAAAACAACTACTATTAAATTAGATATAGATGTAAACTGTAAAAAGCTGGGAAAATAGTAAAAATCTTTTACCCTCAGAAGAATTTTACCCTCAGATTGCTCTTCAAGGGTCTTTAGGTTCTAAAGCTCCAATTTAATGTAACTAGAAAGTACAGATAATGAATTATGGGTGTGACTAACATACAAAGACCCAACTGAATCAAACCTTTAAGCCATTTCTCAAAAAATAGGCCATGGCCCTATTATACTTAATAATGATGGCTAAAGAAACATATAATGGAAAAATGATATACACAAATCTGTAACATCTTAAGCTAAATCACATGAATATGCTTATGAACAGGCAAAAGATAATTTTACTACATTTCTAGTCAAAATACTAAATAGCAATAATCGAAAGAAATTTCTTTAATATGAAAAATATCTATTTTAAAGTACTTAAAGCACACAAAGAAAATAACTTACAGAAAAAAATAGAGTACTGTCTTTAATATTCAAAGAAATTATGCAAATTGAAACACAAAAATCCAAAAATATACAAACCAAAACAGTACTGCTGGAAGACAACATGGAAAAAAAATATCCTCGCTAGCAAAGACATTTAAATTTGATATCGTTAATAATTGATTTTTGTTTATTCAAGTACTAACAATATTATGGTAAATTACAATGCATTTGCTGGCAAACCTTCAGGAAAATTGGCACTCTCATTTTCATATATTACTGGTAAGAGTAATCCTTTTGTCCATTTATTCAATACTCTTTATAGGTCTCTGAGATTACACTATCTCCTGCCCTCATTCTCTTCTGGGATTCTTTTTCTCTTCATCTTGTAACTAATTTTTCCATGTTCTTCAAGACTCAACTCAAATGTGCCTTCTTCCAGAACCATCACATCCTTGGGATTGCTTTAAACACTACCATTATGCCATTTATGACAAAGCCACAGCTAACATCATACTCAACAGTGAAAAGCCAAAAGCTTTTCCTCTAAGATCAGAAACAAGACAAGGATTCCTACTCTTGCCACTCCTATTTAACATAGTATTAGGAGTCGTAGCCACAGCAATCAGACAGAAAAAGAAACAAAAGGTATTCAGTTCAGAAGGAAAGAAGTAAAACTATCACTATTTGCAGATGACATGATACTATATATAGAAAATCCTAAAGACTCCAAAACAGTTGCAGGATACAAGATTAAAATACAGAAATCTGTTGCACTTACCATACACTAATGATGAACTCTCAGAAAGAAAAATCAAGAAAACAATTCCATTTACAATCACATCAAAAAGGATAAAATACCAAAGGATAAATTTAACCAAGGAGGTGAAAGACCTGCACCCTGAAAACCATAAGACATTGATGAAGGAAACTGAAAACAATACAAATAAATGGAAGTATATCTGGTGTTCATGGACTGCAAGAATTAATGTTGTTAAAATGTCCATACTACCCAAAACAATCTATAGATTTAATGCAATCCCTGTCAAAATACCCAAGACATTTTTCATAGAAAAAGGACAAATAACTCTAAAATTGGTTTGGAACCATGAAAGACCCCAAACAGCCAAAGCAACTTTGAGAAAAAAGAACAAACTAGAGGTATCATGCTCCCTGACTTCAGACTAAACTACAAAACTACAGTAATCAAAAGAGTATGGTATTGGCGCAAAAACAGACAAATAGATCAATCAATGGAACAGAATAGAGAGTCCAGAAATAAACCCACACACATATGGTCAATTAATCTACAACAGAGAAAGCAAGAATATAAAATGGGAAAAAGACAGTCTCTTCAATAAGTGGTATTGGGAAACTGGACAGCTACATGTAAAAGAATGAAACAAACATCTTCTCACACCATATACAAAAATAAACACAAAATGGATTAAAGACCTAAATGTAAAACCCGAAGCCATAAAACTCCTAGAAGAAAACATGGGCAGTATGTTCTTTGACAAATGTCTTAGCAATTTTTTCTGGATCTGTCTCCTCAGGCAAGGGCAACAACAGCAAAATTAAACAAATAGGACCTAATCAAACTTAAAAACTTTTGCACAGTAAAGGAACCATCAACAAAAGAAAAAGGCAACCTGCTCAGTGGGAGAAAATATTTTCAAACAAATATGTCCAAGAAGGAATTAATATCCAAAATATATTTTAAAAGACTCATATAACTCAATATCAGAAAACCAAACAACCCAATCAAAAAATGGGCAGAGGACCCAAATAGGCATTTTTTTCTAAGAAGACATACATATGGACAACAGGCCCATGAAAAGATGTCCAACATCACTAATCATCAGGGAAATGAAAATCAAAACTATCATAAGATATCACCTCACACCTGTTAGAATGGCTACTGTCAAAAAGACAAGAAATAACAAGTGTTGGCAAGGATGTGGAGAAAAGGAAACCCTCGTACACTGTTGGTGAGAATGTATGTTGGTGCAGACACAATGGATAACAGTTTAGTGGCTGCTCAAAAAATTAAAAATAGAACCACCATATGATCCAGCAATTCCACTCCTGGGTATTTATCCAAAGAAAATGAAAACAATAATTTGAAAAGATACATGCAACCCAATGTGCATAGCAGCATTATTTACAATAGCCAAGATATGGAAGCAACCTAAGTGTTTATCAACAGATGAATGAATAAATAAGAAGTGGTATATATTGACAATGAAATACTACTCAGCCATAAAAAGGAATGAAATTTCACCATTTGCAACAACATGGATGGTCCTGGAGGGTATTATGCTTAGTGAAATAAGTGATACAGAGAAAGACAAATACTGTGTTTTCACGTACATGTGTAATCTAAAAAATAAAACAAATGAACGAATATAACAAAACAGAAATGAACTCACAGATACAGAGAACAAACTAGTGGTTACCAGAGGGGAGAGAGGTGGGAGGACAGGCAAACAGGTGAAGGGTATCAAGAGGCACAAACTACTAGGTACAAAATAAGTTATAAGGATGTAATGTACAACACAGGAAATGTAGTCAATATTTTATAATATAATAACTTTGTATGTAGTATTATCTATAAAAATACCAAATTACTATGTTGTACACCTGAAACCAATATAATATTGTAAATCAACTTTACTGCAATAAAAATTTTTAACTTATTAATTAATGAATTAATTACAATACTATCTTTATGCTCGCGAAGCAACTCATGGAAACCCCTTTTAATGTGAAACGTATTTTATTATAAACATATTTCCTTCTCTGTTTTTCTTTCCATAGACCCTTATAGCCTAGTTACTCTACTAGACCATAAGCAAACTGCATAAGGTGAAGAGACCTGTTTCTCTCCGTAGCATGGTACCTAATACCTGCACACAGCAAATGCTGAATAAATACATATACAAATGCAAATTAAAACAAATTAGTGAATGAATAAATGGATAAATTAACAAAGTATCAGAAACAATGTCAAGGATTACTCCTAAACCACCATGTTACGCTTGAAGATAAATTCTCTCAGAAGGGCCCCCTGGAAGCAGCCCATTCTTGTCTTGGAAAATAGGGACTGGTCTGGTTCACATGACTAAATAGGTACATATACTTCTGCCATAAGTCCTTTCTATCTGCTGGAAAGTCAGCAGTATGTCCTTAAGGTGAGTGGAACTGGAGCAAGGCTTAGGAGAAGAGCATGAAGACTGAACCCAACAAGTCTTGAGAACAGTTATTTATCTTGGGTCATGGCCACAGTTGTATCTGTGGAGCCTAAAATCAGGAGCCACACAGTATCAATAATCTATCAGATATTTCAAGTCATTCAGTTCAAAAAATCCCATGATCATGACACACAAATTATGATCTAATTAGAGAAAGGAAGAAAGGAACAAAAGCATATAAAATTCCACTTCTGAAGAAGGATGATTTACTGCAGTGCACAGCCTTAAAGAGACAAGAGGGGCCATAGATACCGTGTGGAGGAGTTAGAATAAATGCTACCCGATGGCTGGGAAAATAAAGGGGATAAACAGAAAATGGAGAGGATACACATGAAAAAAAAAGTTACTTGCCTGTTTTTCCTAGGACTGATGCTTATACCTTCTTTTCCCCTGGCTTTTTTGGCCCTAAGTATAGTAAATCCAAATATTTCTTAGAAAAATATTGATATTACTTATTTGTTTCTAGGCCATAAATTTTAGGACATAGTGAAGTACAAAATAAATTGTCTTGGCAGTACCCATCTCCCCCCCCACAATTTCCTGGAAATTGTGTCATGAACCAGAAAACCACAAAGTGAACTGTTTTTACCCATGTGAAGGACATTATAATTCAGAGCTTAATACTGACTAAAGGGCTTAGTATCAAAATTATGAAAAATAATAACAGAAGAACTAAGCCAGTAAAACTAAAATCATAGTCATAAAATGAAGTCATTTAAATAATAAAATTAAACTTCAATAACCACAGACTGCTGACAGATATTTAAAATACTGATCATAAGACAATACTACAAGATGTATAACAATCAGCTGACACTGCAAATCTGCTGTATCATAAATTTGTCCTAAAACTAATATACTTCATGCTACTACTACTCCTACACTTAATAAGAATGATGGTGATAACCATACAATGCCACTTAATTGAAACTAAACTAATTTAGAATTTAGAAGAACTTAGAGTTTTCTTTTAATCAAAAGAAGTTTGAGTGGATGCCTTGTTCAGGTAACTCTTCAAGAAAAAATAGGCATTCAAAAAATTACATTTGTCCATTTACCTTAGGACTACGTCAATCAAGTGAATATTGAAAAATTTCTCTTATTGTTGTGGTATTGGTGATGAAAGTGGTGGTATTTCTTTGACTAAAAACTTTTTGAAAAGTAAAGTCTGAACTGTCATTTTTTTCCCCTTTCCTTTTTCTCCTAAGCAGAGACCACCTGAATTATATCAAATAAGGGCTACCACCAAAGGATAAGAAAAGCAACTTGACATAATGTCCATTTGGGTAAATGATGCTACATGAATTAATGTTCATTTGAAGTAAGGAAATTCCCACTATGAATCAGAAGAAATAGTGCATATTCATTACAGGTAATAATTATCAAAATAATGTCATACTATGAAGTTAAGGAAGCAATTAGAATACAAAATGGTAAGGCTTCCCTGGTGGTGCAGTGGTTAAGAATCAGCCTGCTAACTCAGGGGACACGGGTTCAAGCCCTGGTCCAGGAAGATCCCCCATGCCGCGGAGCAACTTAGCCCACCCGCCACAACTACTGAGCCTGCCCGCTAGAGCCCACGAGCCACAACTACTGAGCCCACGCACTGCATCTACTGAAGCCCGGGAGCTCTAGAGCCCATGTTCCGCAACAAGAGAAGCCACTTCAATGAGAAGCCCGCACACCTCAATTTAGACTAGTCCCCACTCACTGCAACTAGAGAAAGCCCGCGCGAAGCCACGAAGACCCAACACTGCCAAAAGTGAAAAATAAATAAATTTATTAAAAAAACAAAGAATACAAAATGGTATATACACAATGACAGCAGTCATGAATCCATGTAAATATATGGACAACAGATACTGTTATATAATAATGTAGGCTTATCAATATTTTTCCTATATTTTCTTCTATATTGTAATATTTTTAGGAGAAGAAAAAAAAAAACAACTATCACCAAGTTCTACCATAAAACTTTATAAAAGACTTCTTAACACTCACAGCATTATGAAAACAGAAATCTCATGTCAGCTATGGCTACAATGTGATTATCCTGTGCTTGGACAACGAAACTAAATAAATGGGTGGAAAAAAAGGCAGAAATTATTTACCAAATAGCAATGAATGAAGGGGCAATACGTTGGAGATATAAAAAGGTATGACTGATTAAAATCATTTAAAATTTTATAAAGATATTTTATACAGGCAATATGTCTTGCTAATAATACCAAATAAATACAAATAGGTTTAAAAAATCATAGCCACAAAAAAAGGTGACTCAAAATTCCAAGTAAATATGGAGAAAGTTTTATCTAGTAAAGTAGGTGGTTCTAAAGTGCTAACAAAGAAATATACCAAATATAGTTGTTACTACTGAAAAGAGAAACTCAAAAGCAGAGAAAAGAATATATTTTAGCATGACCAAACTAAGTATATTAAAATGTTAACAATCTTCTAAAAGGGAAAGGTAAACACTGTTCTAAAAGGGAAGGTCACATGTTATTTTACCCCTTTAAAATTGTATTCTTATCTAACTCTACTAAGTAATAAAGAATTACAGTTTTCATTTTTTTATTGTCATTGAAATCAACCTTATGTTCTTCTTATGATTGGATAATTAATTTTTATCATTAAAATGGCTATGGCTTAAATGATAATAATTAAAATTTACATAATCTTTTGTATTTGGAAAATTTTATAAAATGAAAAATTTGACTACTATATAACCGACTTGTAAAAATTAGTATAATTAATCTATTTGAAAAACTAGCAGCTTTTAAACTAAAATAAAATGGGACTTCGGTTCCTTAGATTTAGTCTAACCACTGAATATCAAGTTGGCTTTCCACTTCATGTGTTACTTGCCCAGACTCAAGCAATAAGGGAGGCAGGGACTGCCATTAGGCAGTGAATATTATACAAAACTTGTATGAGTTTAGGACAGAAACTGGTACCAAAATATATCAAGCATGACTTGATATAATAATATATAATTGCATAAACCTGTATACTGTTGCTATAGAAACATGAATGGCTGGAGATAAATAATACTACCCTTAATGATTGACACTGACCAATACAAGCAACTGAAATAGCACACAACAGAACCATATTACAATCCTGCCAGACAAGTGAAGATTATTCTTTCATAGCTAATATATTCAGTGCTTGACACTATTTCAGTTTTGCTTAGACTCTTTTTTAATTGATTTTTATTCTCTCTTCTTTCCCACATCTATTCCATTGCTGCTTATTCTGTGCAGGAATAGAGAATGTGGCCTTCTTGAAGAGCCTCCTGTCTTTAAATACTACTCAACTCTGAAGAGTCACTCCCACTGCATGAAAAATATCATTTTCATATGGCCCGGGGGCATTTTCACACAGTCAATTGCTATAAGAAAGACCTACATTTAAGAGGTACCTTTTAATTCTTGCTGCTTGGTGAGCAAGGATGCAGTGGAGAGAATTCTTCTGGGGGTGAGGCTGAGGGCCATCTCTACTCCTCTAACAATACATGCATCTAACCCATAAATTTGGACAGAAAAATGTCACACTGCTTTCAGAGTGTAGAAGGTACTGTAACACAATTAGAGCAGGCTTTTCCATATGATGGTCAAAAAATAAGCACTTTTATAATACACACTTAGAGTACATATGCATATTAATTCTTTCTAAGCTTCAGATCATTTCAGCCAACTTTTATGAGCCTAACATTTTCTGAAGCATTGGGGATAAAGCACTCGCTGTCTAGTGGAGAAAACAGGTAAAATAACAATTAATTGTAATATATGTAGTAAGGACATGCATATATGCACAAAGTATGATCTTAATATCATACAGATTTTAATAAAACTTACTATCACAGCATCCAGGCCTAAAATGAGAAGAGGTGTTACTTGGAGAGGGACCTAGAATCAACACAGGCTAATACGTTTAAACTAATCTTCACACAGATAATGATAAAACTTTTCCTAAATTCTGGGAATTATTTTTTATAAAGGCAATGCTCTATAACTGCACTGAACAGCTTTTAAAGTTTTATTTTTAATGCCATTATTTGAGCATGAGGACTTTATGTCAAATGGTGTCCTGTACTCGTTTTCTTTTACTCCATTTAGTTCTTACAGCAACACTATGAATGTATCACTATTGACTCCCATTTGTTACTGGGAAGATTTCATGCCCATCACTTTGTGCAGTATGTATATTAATTCTCAATCACAATAATACTCCTGCTAAATTGATATCATCATCCCCATTATGCAAACCAAGACACTGAGGTTAAGAAATTTACCAGTGATTAAAAATATAGTAAATGACAGAAATGGAATCCAAATGTAGGTGTCGGGCTCCAACCTCAACTAGTTCCCCAACTCCATACTGACTGGTATTCAGATTCCAACCAGTCATTCCAGCCTCACATCTCTCCCCAGTCCTTGCCACCAACCTTATAGAGCCCAGACAACTCACACCTCCTCACATTTTAGCATGCTGCTCTGTGTGCGTCTAGTGACCTTATTAGCCTTTACCAGTGGTTCCAAATTTATTCATCTGTCAAAACCCAGTTCAACCACCTTCCTCAACACCAAAAGAATTGATCATCTGGCTCCTGGAGTATTTTGTTTATACTTCTGGCACAGTACGTCCATGGTGAAATTTGTATTGTAGTATGTTATATCTATCTCAACCCTTGGGCTGACAACTCTTGGGAGGGCCAAGAACTACATTTTATTCATCTTTCTGGTGCCTAGCATGGATCAAGGTACCCAAGTATGTGATCAGCAAGCTCTATTAGTTTTATACTAGTTCACACGTAAGGTCTTCTGTGTTGTGATCATGACTCTTTTTCCACTCTTCAAGTATCCTACTCTCCAGAGCCAACAGACCACTTGATGTTTCTCCCACATGTGACTCCAAAGTTTTGCTTTGCTCACGTTTTTCCCCTCTCTACATTGTACCATTTCCTTCCCAACCCTATTTACCTCAAAATCCTGCCTACTTTTCAAGATTTAACTTTATTGCTGTCCCATACAGGAAAAACCCGTGTAAGCCTAAGTATTATAATCTTTTTCTTTTTTCTTAATGCTCTCTAAGAGTATTTATCAAATACATCATGAGTGGCCTACACTGTGGTGATTATAAGCATTCTAGAGAAAAAGAATCACATTATTCTTTTCATCCCCCGTTTTATCACAAAGCCTTGCTATAGTAAACATGTATTTGACAGTAACTTGATTTAACTTTAATCCCTGCACTATAAACTACAAATATCATAGAATAATGTGAAATAATTCTTCTGCCTGTTTTCCCTTCATTTTGCACTGGCATACACTCTGGTAAGAATTACATTGCACTGCGTTATAATCATGTGTATAAATCCTAAGGCAAGGAGGGGGCTGATCAACCTCAGTGGTTGACGATGTCCAATATATGCAATTGAAATATCGCATAAGCATGCTGCAATTCTACCAGGGAAGCAAAGTGTATTCTTTTAAAGTTAATGTATTCACGCATTATACTATTTGGGTAATTTTGCTAAAATTAGGCTACTTTTTAATGTTTTTTATTCCATCTCTTTTACTATACAGATCCCATTTCTATGCATGAGAGCATAGAAGAAAACAAGTCACAGAGATAACTGAAAATGTTCATCTAAGCACTATCTGGGGAGACGGTATTTTAGACTTCACATTTGGAATATTCCTCCCCTAACTGGTAGGCGTGATAGGTAGCCAATAGGCTTTATTATTCTAATTCTAGTAGCAAGACCACACATATGGCGGATATGGCTATATCAGATTGCCTGGGCCCAATACCATAAAACAGCTGATACGTGAACTTCCTTTCAATTCTGATTCTACAATCCCCAAGCAATCTGGTGATTCTGTTGCTTTTCGGCTGCCAGTGCTGCTCTGCCTAAAGGAAAAGAAAGCTTCTAATGACCAAATTCCTCATTTTAAATTTTACATACACAGAACTCACGGATTCTTCCTATTCTAATTATTTTTGTCCTAGAAAATAATTTATCACCATAAATCAATCTTTTTAGTTTTAAACACTAATTTCATGAGCTTGCTTAACGTGAGTCTATCCTCAGAAATGTGAGTCTATTTTATAGGCCAGGGACTACATCCCAGACCATGAGAGGAAATGAATGCTAGTCTTCTGGTCCTACTGGACCTCTCTGCCAGTCCCCTCCCTTGATGACAATAAGATGACAGCATTAATTTCTACAAACCATATATTTTTCTTCCTTTATGGTTAATTCCAAAGGGTAGAATGGAAGACAATATCTCCTACAATAAACTAGCTCATAATTTTACCTTTTATATAGTTTTTTTTTTTTCAGTACGCGGGCCTCTCACTGTTGTGGCCTCTCCCGTTGCGGAGCACAGGCTCTGGACGCGCAGGCTCAGTGGCCATGGCTCACGGGCCCAGCCGCTCCACGGCATGTGGGGTCTTCCCGGACCGGGGCACGAACCCGTGTCCCCTGCATCGGCTGATGGACTCTCAACTACTGCGCCACCAGGGAAGCCCTATATAGTTATTTTAAAACATTAAGTATCTGTCCTATTTGGTGATAAATAATGCCAAACTGTTGTTATCAATGTACTTGCCAATCAGTCAGAAGGACTTTAATGTTAACAGGTTAAAATAATTATTTTATTATCTCTTATGTTATATTCGCAAACCACAATACTCTTATTATTTTTAAAAATGATGATGCCTATGATTTCATTCTGTCAAGGATAATTTACTTAGACATTTGGATAAAGCCAGACTTTACTAATATATTCCATTTGCTTTATGATGTTTTATTTTGTTTCATTGTGTTTGAGATGGAAATTGGAAATAAGGAATGTAGAAGCTGCAAATATTTTATCTCACAATAATAATCCACAAAGTAGAATACCAACTTAGCCACCAGAAATCAGAGATGTGTACATATAAGATAAACCTGAAAGGTTTTTTTCATAATGTCAGCTGTAAGAATGAAGCAAATACATTAAAAATTCTTTAGTAGAAACCAAGATCACAGTGAATGCATGTATCATATATATCGTATATAAAAATGGAAATATGAATATGCTTTTCTTACTCATTGTTTTACTCTTAAGCTTACCTTGTCCAAACCTCCACTGTGTTAGATTAGTTCAATGTCTACCTATGTTCACTACCATAAACAATATTCATTTTAATGATCTGAAAGTGTTGGCATATATGACAGTAATTTAAATTGAATCTTATAAATGCCAAATAAAAACTGCAGAAAAAATTAATAGTAAAATTGGTTGGAGGGATTTATGTTTAATTAGAGTATCTTGGGGAACAACAGGGAAAACTCTGTTTCTTTTTCCTCATATTTTCATGAGGAGACTTTTGATCAAGAAATGCCATTAGTTTTATTCTGTCCCTCACTTCTTACCATGAGAGTGGCAGAGACTCATCACACTGGTGAGTTTAAGAGAATATATGAACGGGCCCAGTTCAATTCCTTTTTCTCAGTTCAGTGCTACCTGTAGAGAAGACACATTCAGGCCTGTTTTTATCCATTCCTCAGTGACAGAGGACTGTGGATGTCCCACTGTGCCAGCAGCTGGGAGGGTACCACTGTCTAATCCAGAGCTGAAGCCAATTTCATATGGACACATAATGCATGTCCTCCAATTCAGCCTCTACCAGTAATAAAACTGGTGCTTTGATCTCCATCTGCCTGGCACCTGTGCCTGTTTCTCTGAAGTTTCCAAAGTCTGGAGGGGACGTGATTAATGTGATTTATCCAACCTCTAAAACCCCAAACCAAGTCGACTGCTGACATAGAGATAGAGATCTACATAGACTGAATACTGTAAGATTGCCTATTCTTATTTATTCATTCAGTAAGTATTTACTGAACATTGAGTATGTGCCAGGTATTCTCTAGGTATGGGAATATGGCAGGTGAGAAAAACAAAAGCCAGTATCTTAGGAAACCAACTCTAAGCACACACCACCAGGCTGTTGAGTAAATCAGCAGGGAAATAGGAAGAGGAATACACCTGTGTTTTCTTTTTCATGGACTTCAGAGTATAAATTACAGTATTTCAACATATTAATTGCAACAAAAAATAATAATAGGCTGATATAAAACTGCAGATAGTCATCCATTTGACCTACAAAAATAGCAGTTGTCTTACAATGGAGACTAATAATTTGACACTAAAGAATAAGTGAGCAAATTCTGTCCTCTTGGAATGACACAAAAGACCATATAAATATCGAAAAATCTAAAATAAAACTAATTAATGATTATAAAGAGATACTTTAATTTAAAGTAGGGTTTAAATATATAAATAATGAATAGGGTTTGATGTGGGAAAACCACTTGTACAGATTGATTGAATCTTATCAGTTCTGGGTAATAATACCATATCCTATTCCATGACAAACTAACAGAAGCAGTATCAGTTTTCTTTTAATACATCTGAATATTAAAGATTAAATATTAAAAGTAGCACTGATTTTCTTTTAATGCAATTGAATATTAAGGATTCATATTAATAACAACACTTATCCCCTCTAATGTCTTTCTCATATTTAAAGTACTTTACAAATATTAATTCCAAAAAATCATTAATAGTGTCAATCCAAGATGGATAATATTCATATGTTTCAAAGATAGTCTATATCCAAAAAGCTTTATACGTATGAAAACAGAAGACTTTACAAAAACTCTGACAAATCGCTAATACCAGCTAACAAAGACACAAAATATAACACTTTTTTGTATTTATAGAAGATTATAACCACTATGATACTAACAGGGAAGAGGTGGCATTTTGCCAACTGGTATGAGAGCTGTTCTGCTCCCTAGAAAATTAAAATTCTTAAAAAATTCGATACTAAATACAGAATTATTTAAAGTTAGGAGTAAAGGACAGCAGAGGGAAAAGAATGATTTTGTCAGTGGAACAAGGCAGAAAGGCAGTCAGTGAACGGTTACCCCAGCAGAGGCAGAGCCAGCCTGCAGTAGCAGTGTGCTCCAGGTCAGACTGAGGTGTCTCACCCAATGCCATGTCTTGATGTTACTACATCTATCACAGTCTATATATGCTGAGAATAGGCATAGGTGCTAGAATAGGTGCTAGTTTATTACAAGTCTCTGAACTTCAAGAGAGAACACGATATATAGGATAAAAGATGATTTCCTGAAAGGCAATAAGAAATTTTATGAAATACTATGCAGTTACTTTAGATTTTTCACCTCTGAAATCTCAATTGGAGATAGGATCTTGAAAACTCTAGCATGATGATAACATTTCAGAACAAAAATGATAGTGTTAAAATGAGCATACCCTACAGAAACTTATGTCATAGCTTATCCTCTCATTTTTCCTTTCTATACAAAATTAATTGAGATGATTTAAAAGTACATTTTCAGTATAATCTGTTGCAAGGTGAGAGCTCTGTAGTTCAAATACCTACAACTATGCTCATCAAGGATTGCTGAAGTTTTACTGGTTTTCCCTAAAGCCAATCCTTTCTAATTTTTGTAACATTAAATTAACTTTCAAAAATTAAAATATACCCTTTTATGTAGTTACTTTTCTGTTATTTTAAAACAGCATTGAGGGACTTCCCTGGTGGCACAGTGGTTAAGAATCCGCCTTCCAATGCAGGGGACACGGGTTTGAGCCCTGGTCCGGGAAGATCCCACATGCTGAGGAGCAACTAAGCCCGCCCGCCACAACTACTGGGCCTGCACTCTAGAGCCCGTGAGCCACAACTACTGTGCCCATGCACCACAACTACTGAAGCCAGCGTGCCTAGAACCCGTGCTCCGCAACAAGAGAAGGCACCACAATGAGAAGCCTGCGTGCAGCAACGAAGAGTAGGCCCTGCTTGCCATAACTAGAGAAAGCCCGCATGCAGCAATGAAGACCCAACGCAGCCAAATAAAAAACCAAACAGAATTGAAGTGACACGAGTCAAAATAAATATTATGGTTCAGGTAAACTAATAGTTGGGTCATATTTAAGAGTCATCTGAGGATAAACTCTTACAAAATACTTAGTTTTTAAAATGACAAAATTAAGTTGCTATAAATCTTAATGTAGTTTTTAAAACTTTCTAGAAAAGATTTGAGTCTGGGAGATAAAGTCCAACCCATGGAAAGAAATTAATTACATATGTTTACAAAATAAGTAGGTCAAATAGGCATTATAGATGATGTCAACAGGCATTATAAAATTATTCTGAGTATTATTTAAGTAAACATAGACTTACATCTCTGAGATGCTTATAAGCTGAAGTGCCTTATATTTATGAATTTTAAACTCTCCACATGTACAGTCTTTGTTTTAAAACCCAGAAAAGAGTTGAAATGGAAAAAAAAAAAAAGATTTGAAATGGAGAGCACATAATCACAGTGAAACCTTCAGATGCACAAAACTTACACTCTCAACTACAAGAGCATATGTCTTTCTATAACACTCCTCAGATGAGGCAATTTCTGGATGTACTTATGTAAAAAAAGATGACTTATAAGCATTTCTGAAATAACATTTTCAAATTTAATGAAGATCAGGAAAACAATGAGATGGTGTTTACAACAAATAACACTGACAGAGAAATCTAAAATTCCTGACTATTTGACTTTTAATAAAATAAAAACCTTCTAACCAGCTTGGTAACAGGAATGCTGACAATAAAGTTCATTAGAGGATCAAGTTCAGCAATCACTCATTAAGGGCTTACCACAGACAAGGCACTGTGCTTGGCACTTAGAGGAAGCAAAAGCAAACAAGACTTCACTTTCTCACTTATATTATGATTGGAGCAGACACCAAAGCTGACACCAAGTAAACCCATTTACTTCCACGTCCTTTTCCAGCTCAAATTTTTCCAGTCTCCCAGCAATATTCACTTACACGATGTTGTTGTTGTTGATTTTCTGGGAAAAGGACTTTCCCCACCCTTGCTTTTCTGTCTCATTTTATTCCTATTTTTAATTTATGCCATCTTGTTGTATTCTGCATACTCTAAGTTGCCTTAAGACCATTGTAGAATGCGGCAGGGTATAAAGAAACAAATAGAAGACGAACACAGAAGAAGAAAATCAAGTCAAGATATTCCAGGACACACTTGAAAATCAAATTTTAAATGTCCAACTCTTCTTTCTCAGCTGGCATATTGGCCTTGAAGTCAGAATATCAAGATTTTAATGCTACCTCAATATCTATAAAATTTTAGGCATGATTCTGATCCTTACTAAGCCTCAGTTTTATCATCTGTTTTATCATCTGTAAGTAAAGGTAAAAACAGCCATGTCACAGGATTTTGTCTGCATATTGCAGAGTAGTTGGTATGGAAGAAATGTTCAACAAAAATCAATTTTATTTCCTTCCTTTACAAACTCATTAGCTGTCTATTGCTCTAATATTGCAGTAAAATGTCAGTCAACAACATGGCATGTCTTGTTAGCAAAAACAGAACAAATGTAAAACCAGTATATGGATAAAACTATTAAGACAGTAAAACCAAAAATATCAAGATAAAAATTCATGTAAAAATTCTGCCCACATTTTCTTATAGTTACTACACCAAACTCAAATACTTTGCAGAATGAAACAGAGATATTTTTTAATGAAAAAAATGGTCCATTACTTCCTCTAAATTTCTGCTTCTTAGTCAGGGTACATATATGACCCCCAGAGTGTACATTAAGAAACCAAAGGATGAACATTTTGTCGTATTAGTTTTGAAAAATTGTCAACAAACATTTTTGTATAAAATATAACTAGACGACAAAATAGGAATCAAGATTCCCTTGAATATAGGGGCAGAGGAGGGGGAAGCTTGAGATATCAGTGATAATTTTCAATTGCAAAGTGATTTTTCAGTTAATTCTCCCCAAATTGATCTATATATTTAAAACAACCCCTCCTAAAATCTCAGCAGGCTTTTTGTTGTTGTTGTTGAAACTGACAGGCTGAACCTAAAATGTATATGAAAATTCAAAGAACTTAGATTATCCACAACAATTTTTAAAAGGAAGTAAAAAGTTGGGGTACACACGCAATCTGGTTTCAAAGCTTGCTATAAAGCTGCAGTTATTAAAACAGTGGTACTGGTATAAAGATAGACCTAGAGATCATTAAAACAGATAAGAAAGTACAGAAATATGCCCTTAATATGTATGGTCATCAACTGATTTTTGACAATAGAGCCAAGACAATTTAAGAATAAAAGATGGTCTTTTCCACTAACGACCCCTTCATACCATATACAAAAATTAACACAGAATGGATCAAACCTAAATGTGAGAGCTAAAACTATAAAACTTGACAAAAAATAATAGAAAATCTTTACGATCTTAGATCAAGCAACAACTTCTTAGACATACACCAAAAGGATAACCCATAAGGTAAAAAATAATAAATTGGGCTCAATCAAAATTAAAATATTTTGCTCCTCAAAATGCCATTAAGAAAATATCACTAATTAGGAGGAAAATTTTGGAAATCATATATCTGATATGGAACTTGTATCCAGAATATATAAAGAACCCTTACAACTCAATAATGAAAAGTCAAACAACCCAATCAAAAAATTGCCAAGAGATTGAATAGACAATTCACCAAAGAAAATATACTAATGGCCACATGAATATCATTAGTTATTAATGAAACGCAAATTAAAACCACAATGAGATACCATTATATGCCCACCAGAATGGCTCTTATCAAAAGGACCAAAAATACCAGAAGTTGGCAAGGACAAGGAAAACTTGGGGTCCTCATACATTTCTGGTGGGGATGTAAAAAACAAAACAAACACCACTTTTGAAAAAAAGTTTCTGTTTAGTAGTTTCTTAGTGGATATACATAAACTTATCATTGAACCTTGCATTCATACCCCTAGAAAACTACCTAAGGGAATGAAAATATATGTCCACATGAAGACTTATACACAGAAGTTTACAGCAGCATTATTTAGAATAGCCAAAAAGCAAGAAATCCAAATGTCTATAAACTGGTGAATTGATAAACAAAATTTGATCCATTCAATGGGATATTTCTTAGCAATAAAAGGAAAAAAATTCTAAACATGCTACAGCATTGATGAATCTCAAAAGCATTATGCTAACTGAAAGTAGCCAGGCACAAAAGATTACATATTGTAAGATTCTATTTATAAAAAATTTCTAGGAAAGGCCAATCTGTGAACACCGAATACAAATCAGCAGTTGCCTAGGATGGGACTGGTAGCAGGGCTCGACCGCAAATGAGCATGAGTGAGTTTTCGGGGGGTAATAAAGAAATTATAGAACTGGATCTGGTGATGATTACACAACTCTAAATATACTAAAATCATTGAATTCCATCAACTGCAATGAGTGAATTTTATGGTATGAAAATTATACCTCATTAACGCTGTTAAAATTAACACAACATTGTAAATCAACTATACTTCAATTTTTAAAAATGAAAAAATAAGAACAAATGAGTATGCAAAGTTCTAAACTAAAGCCATAGACTATTTTTGCAATGATTAATCAATAATTAGTTTAAGATGTTTAACCCAAAGAAGCGGACATAAAGTAGAAACATAACTGTTTTCAAATACCTGATGTATTTCTAACATATGATATATGAATGCATATGTACACATATGTAATGTGCTCTTCAAAGGACAACTAAGGCTAATGGGTCTTAATTAGAACAAATAAATTATAAGAATACAAATACAAATCAATACACTGAGAACTCTCTAAAATTAAGAGCCAAAGTTTCCAAAAAATGAGCTGTGAACATTTAACAGGATGCTTCATGAGTCAGTCTATTTCTTGTTACTGAAACTGTTTTAAATGGTTAATTGACTAGCTAGTATTGCTCAGAGCCAACTCCTACATGGAATGGAATTGAATAATAAATCAGATGACCCCCAAGATTCCTTTCATTTTTAGGATATTTTTATTATCTTTATTTCTGCCACTGAACTGACACATTAATAATGAGGGTAGCCTTGAGACAAATGGGCACTCAAAGTCAAAATTACAGTCCAGTCCAGGGCCTAAAACAAAGCCTCTACTTGTCTGATGACCCTAATATATAATCGGTCTGAAAGTGAAGTTGTTAAGGTTCTGGATGAATACACTGAGTCTGGCCCAGGCAGCTACTGGGGATGCTTACTCTAACCGTAACAGCATAGAGGGTCATCTTATAGCCAATAATAAACTGTCTTCTGATCTGATAAGTTTTGGAGTACAACTTTTCAAAAAAAATTATCAAATTTTTTTTAATATAAGGAGGTAAGGTACTGATATAAAAAGACTATTTTATTCATTTCTTTCTTAACAAAAATAACAATTTTCAGCAGGAGAAAAAAGAGTAGAATTATGTAACTATTGTGCTGTGTTATAAGTAATAGTTATCGTCAAAATAAATCTCTTCTTGCCTTGAAAAACATCTGACCTGAGCTCAAGTAAAACTATTATTTCAAGAATAATCTCTGTAGTGGAGAGGTGATGGGGGTTCATAGGATACATCAGCATCAACTAAAACAAAATAAGGTAGATGTTATATTATAGACAGAAACACATGCTTAAAATTTCAGTGAAACTTCTGAGACTATAGTTTTTGCCTTGGCGATTAAAACCTTGGAATTTTAATAAAGCAATACTTATTCTAATAAACTATTGCAAATAATACTCTTACTGCGACATTTTCTACCTCGTTCATAACCAGAGAATACTATACATATGCGTGCATACATATGTGTTTTAGGTTTATACTTTTCTAATTTCAAATTTTGTATTCATTAGGTCATTTTACTCTTTAAAGAGATGAGATTTTAAACATGGCAGGAAGATGTAGTTGAACTGAACAGCAAATAACAGCTACTGGCTTGCTCTTGGTTATCTATGAGCCTACTTCAGTGTGTTTCCTGTGTGTTCAATTAGCTCTTTTTTTTTTTTTTTAAACAAGATGATCATCTCAACAGACAAAGAAAAAGCATTTAATAAAAACATTCAGAAACTAGGAATAGAAGAAAACTTCCTGGACCTGATAAAGGGCACTTACAAAACAAAACAAAACAAAACACATCTAACATCATATTTAGTGGTGAAAGATTAAATGCTTTCTCTCTAAGTTCAGAAAGAAGAAAAGAATGTCACTTGTAACATCTATTTAACACTGTACTAGAGGAACTAGCTAGGGTAATTACATGAAAAAACATGAAAAGGCATCAAGATTTTGGGAGGGAAATATTAAATGTATGTGATTTTGTAAACAAAAACTGTGTATATAGGAAATCCTAAGGAATCCATACAAAAAGTCTGTTAGAACTAATAAATGAGTTCAGCAAGGTAGCAGGACACAGGATTGATATACAAAAGTGAACTGTATACTAGCAATGAAGAATGTGAAAATAAAATTAAGAAAAAAATCAATTTACAATAGCATCAAAAAGAATAAAATACTTCAAAATAAACTCATGAAAATAAATGCAGAGCTTATACACTGAAAAATACTAAATATCATTGAAAACAATCACAGAAGACCTGAATAAATAGAAAGACATCTAATGTTCATGGATTTGAAGACTTAATATTAAGATGGCAATATTCCCAAAATAGATCTATAGATTCAAAACAATCTTTATCAAAGTCCCAGCTGTATTTTTTTGCAGAAATCGACCAGCTGATCCTAAAATTCACATGGAAATGCCAAAACAATATAGAAAAAGAAAAAAGTTAGAGGACTCGCACTTCCAGATTTCAAAACTTACTACAAAACTAGATAATCAAGACAATGCAGTACCAACAGAAGAACAGACATACAGATTAATGGAATAAAACTCAGAGTACAGAAATCAACACACTTATGGTCAATTGATTTTGGGCAAGGGAAGACAATTCAAGAACAGTATTTTCAACACAAGGTGCTGGGACTACTGGATAGCTAAATGCGAAAGAATGAACTTGGACTCCTATCTCACAAGATACGTAAAAATTAAATCAAACTGAATCACAGACCTAAATGTAAAATCTAAAACTATAAAATTCTCAGAAGAACGCATCTTTGTGACCCTAGATTAGGCAATGATTTTCTTAGATGTGGCATCAAAAGCACAAGTGACATCAGAAAAAAACAAATCGGACTCTGTAAAAATTTAAAATTTTTGTGCTTCAAAGGACACCATAAAGAAACTGAAAAGATAATCCACAGAAATGGAGAAAATATTTGCAAATCATATACCTGAGATTAGTATCTAGAATGAGTTTAGTATCTAGAATGTATAAAAAAGTATTAAAACTCAACAATAAAAAGAAATATACCCAATTTTTTAAAAGAGGACAATATTTGGAATTATAAAATGGTGTATCCACTTTGAAAAAGTTTGTCAACTCCTCAAAAGGTTAAGCATAGAGTTACCATATGACTCCTAAGTATATAACTAAGAGAACTGATAAGCATATGTCTAAATAAAAGCATAAGTGTTCATACCAGTATTATTCATAATAGCCGAAAAGTGGGAATAATCCAAATGGCCATCAACAAATGAATGGATAAACAAAATGTGGTATATCTATTACAATGGAATATCATTTGGCCCTAAAAAGGTATGAAGTACTGATGCATGCTACAACATGGATGAACCTTCAAAACATTATACCAAGTGAAAGAAGCCAGACATAAAAGGCTGTGTGCCGCATGACTCTATGTATATGAAATGTACAGAATGGGAAAATAGAAGGTAGAACAGTCGTTTACAAGGGCTGGGGAGAGAGGGAGGTGGTAAGAGACTGCTAATGGGTGTGGGGTTTCTTTCTGAAGCGAGGAAAATGTTCTAAAATTTGATAGTGGCCAACAGTTGCACAAATGTATGAAGAGTAAAATAACACTGAATTGTACACTTTAAAATGAAGGATTTAATAGTATGTGAATTATGTCTCAATAAAGCTGTAATTAGAAAAATAAGTCAAATCAGGTGGGCCACTTAAGATAGATCAGGACCATCATTCAGTAAGGAATAAAAAAACTTGTCAAGGACATATTATAGGAAGAGGTGTAGCCTGGGAAAATGACTCACAGAGCTTTAATTCCAACAGGGGAGGACAGAAAACATAGAAAAAAATTAAATAAACAAGACAATTACAGCTTGTAATAAAGGCCATGAAGGAAAATATAGTGACCTGACAGAGAAAAATTATTGGAGGCCTACATTAAACAAGGTAGTCAGAGAAGGCCTCTATGGGGATTTGATCCAAAGAATAAGACAAAAACTATCACATAAAAGGTGTGGAGGGGTGCATGCCTGGTTGGGAAATGGGAAGTCCAAATGCCCTCAACTAGAAGACAACTCGGCATGTTCGAGAAATTGACAGAAGGCCAGTGTGTCTAAAACATAATATATGAGGGGGAAAAGTGGCACGAGAAAATGCTGCAGAAATAAACAAGAGTTAGATCAGGCAGAGCATGGAAGCTACAGTTACGAATTTAGATTTTATCCTTCCTTCAAGCGGAAGCCATGGGAAGATTTTAGGCAGAGTAGTGACACTGTCTGATTTACACGATCCAATTTTAAAAGCTTGTTTTGTCTGTCATGCAGAGAACAGACTGGAAGAGGGCAACAACGAAAACAGGAAGAGTAAATAAATGGCTCTAGCTGTCTTCCTGGAGAGATGGGTGGATTGGCCCAGACTGATGGAGTCTCTTTATGTAACTGCATCCAGCACTTCAGGTTCTAGCCTATTCTAAGTATAGTGGATACTGTGATATATTGCCCAAACTCACTTCTGGGATGAAGGAATTATTTCCCCAGCTACTGACTCAGATGAAAACAGACTTCTTGGAGCAGCCTTCATCCAGTGATCAGCACAAAGGTAGAGAGGCCTGGCCCCTTACCTGAATGAGCCATCCAGCTTCAGACCTCCCCATGAGGTCCACGATGCCTTCACTGAAACTACATCCCTCTCCCCAGTTCTGTTTCCTTCCTTTCCCTCCCGAAGCTACTGATCTCAGGAGTGTTCCTTATTCATTGTCCTCTATGATAATCTCCATCTCATAATCTGCTTCCCAGGAACTCAATCTGACACTGATTTCATAAATCTCAGTACATGGTCCTCAGTTTACCTTAATTTATAGATGGTCAATAATAATAAACTTGAAATGATAATACCATTTTTAAAAATCCTTAACAATACAGCGATACTTTGCAAATATGACTGACATTTGTACCATAACCCATTCATACTACATGTATCCTAATTAAATCTTTTGTTTGTAAACACATTTGAATTCTATTTTAGCAAAAAGGCAATAGTAAAAAATAAAATAAATGGCAAAATAAATTGTACCATTAATCACTCTGAAGAACCTAGGAACAAAAGTATAAAGTTTTCTAAGTGTCTTTCACTGCTAGATAAGAAGATAAAGCATTATTTACAACTGCTGATCAGATCAATTAATGTGAACCATTATAATTGAAACATATCATCCCACTCCATACTAATCAAAAGTAAAAATTCAATGGAGCACGATGTTTCTATTAGCCCAGAACATTATTTCCTACAATCAGAAAAACATGAAAAATTTACATATGCAATTCTAGTCTTCCAAACTACAGTTGCTCTCTATATTTATAAGCAGTATAATTTATGAAACAATTTGAGGTACATAAGAACAACATATAATCAAATCTTGATTATTTAGGGTGATAGAAGAAATATATCACTAAAATCTACCCCATTTAACTCATCACATACAATCTTCTTGCCTAGCAAACAATTTTCCCAGACTGCTTGCCAGTAGCTAAATAATCTAACTTGAGTTTTACCTTTCTCTTATTTCATAAAGGTTCTACAACAGTGAAACGGCCAAAGGGCAGCAACATGAGGGAGTCAAGTCAGAAGTAGCAAAGTCCCTAAATAATCCTCAAAGTATTCTACATCTTAAATAACTTAGAGTTTACTGTTGGTTGTGTTGGCAAAATATATATATATATATATATAGAAAGGATCTTCTCTCTGGAGTTTCAGCCCGGATCAGAATTTTACTGCCTTTTGCCCAAGGCCACTGCAAGACTTCCAGAGCAAAAAGAGGGTACGGTGTGATCCTTAATATGAGTTATGAAGATCCAAATAGAGCAAAGAGAGGATTTCAGAGATTTAAAAATCAGTAACAATTTTTACTGAAATTTGGAAATATGTCTCCATATTTTAATTCTATATTATAAAATAATTTTCACTCTGTTTTTGAAATAGCCAGGCAATAAGTTATGTATGACTGTGAGTTCCTTGAGGTGGGAAATACAACTGGATCATTCTATTTCCAGTGTGTCATATGGAGCCTGGAACACAGCACTCAACAAAAGAAACCAAAAAGGAAGATCCTTTAGTTCTGTGCTTCCACATACACAGATTTCCTCAACTAAGAGAGTGTATTTGAAAACCAAGTGTAAAGAAGTCAGTAAAAAGCAGATGACCATGTGGAAAAAAGTGTTTATTTTTCAGTCTTCACAACAGCTTATGAGATATCATCCCATGTTAAAAAATGGGGTGGGGGGGAGAGGGAAAGAAGTTCAGAGACCATAAATAACTTACCCAAGATAATGTAGCTAATAAGCTGCAGAGCTGTGAGTCAAAATGCTGCCTCACTAACTCAGTTCTCAGAGTTTTTCTGTAGCTGCACTGTCTAACGCAAGTAGTCGCCAGCCACGTGTTGCTGATGAGCACTTGAAATGTGGCAAGTCTGAGCTGAGTTGAGCTATAAGTGCAAAGTACACACTAGCTTTCAAAGGAAAATATTTTTAAAAATGAATGTAAAATTATTCACCAATATTTTAATATAAATTACATGTTAATAATATTTTGAAGTACTAGTTAAATAAAATGTATTATTAAAATTAATTTCACTGCTTCTTTTGCTTTTTCTAAAAAATGTGGTTACTTAAAAATGTTAAATGTAAATGCATATGTGGTGTGCATTACATTTCTATCAGGCACACTGATCAATAGGAAAAGGTAGACAAAGAAGAGAGACTCCCACTGGAGAATGAGATTGAGAGAAGGGAAGAAGTGATCTTTTAAATTTTAATTTGTCATTATAGTATCATATACTGTTTGACATTTTTAAACATGAATATATAAAATACAGCACAGATTCTATAAAAATACTGTGATGGCAGTGATTAGCCCTACCCATAATCTCAATGAAGTTTTACATTTAGGGTGTTAAGCTACATCTAAAGGAATGAAGAGAAACAAAGGAGAAATAAAGAAAATTTGGAAAGGCATTCCAGGTGGAGGAAAAGTGTACCCAGCAGCAATGGGACAGCTGAGTAAAATGTAGGAGAGAATAGAAGAAAACAAGGACATATGGGGCAGCTACATCAGGTCTGTAAGCCATGCAAAGACATTTTATCTTTATTCAAAAGATACTGGAGAGCGACCAAAGGGAAGGGGCATAATCTGAACTGTAATTTATGAAGACAGCTCTCACTGTATAGAATATAGGTAGACTGGGGTGAAGAAAAACGGAGAATGGCAAGGAAGGAAACTAATGCTTCCTGAGTTCCATGCACTTGGCTAAGTGGTTTACCTATATTCTTTAATTTGGCATCATTGTTTATAGCTGAAAAAAAACAAACAAAAAATTAAGAAACCTTCCATGACCACACAGATGGCAATTTATCCTCAGAAACTGTAGGGGATAATAGGGATGGGTCCTGATGCAGATAATTTGGGAAGGGGTGGTAGGAAAGTCTGGAGGTATCATACCTTTATTTTTATCTATAAATTAAGTGATGATATATTGTTAAGCCTAAAGGACTGAAAATGGATGGGGACTTGAAAATAGTAAAAAAGAATTTGTAGTAGCACAGAAATGAAAGGAATGGAAGGAGCTAACCAAGAGGAAGTAGTAAAAGGAGTGGTAAGAGGTGTTGAACATCAATTAAACAGTAATAAAACTAGAGAAAATTTATTGAGTTCTTATTATGTACCTGCCACTGGCTGAGCATTTTACATGTATTTTCTCATTTAATCCCCCAGACGTCTAATTAGATGAGTATAATTATTTATCCTTCTATTACATATGCAAATTAGAGATTAAATAATTTGAACTTTCATCACAGAGTCATGAGTCAAACCAACTTCTGTCTTTCTCAAGCTACTTAACCAGGTCTCCAATAACACTGTAATCTTAAAAATCTGAAATTCCACTCTATTACAAGGGAAGAAAGCCTCTCATTTTAGAAATGAAGCAATACTGAGGCCTAAAGAGCTTGAAGTGACCTATTTAAGAAGTCAAAGATAGTTAATGCCAATGTCAGAACTAAAATCTGGGTTTCAAAATTTCAGATGCAGATAAACTATGGTGTGTGTGTGTGTGTGTGTATATATATATATATATATATCTCCACACATATTGTATTACTTACGGCTAAAAAATTATGGGCCATCAATCTACGGATAAAACACGGAAGAACCTTAAATGCATATTACTGAGTGAAAGAAAGCAATCTGAAAAGGCTACATAGGGAGACTGGTTCAAGATGGCGGAGTAGAAGGACGTGCACTCACTCCCTCTTGCGAGAGCACGGGAATCACAACTAACTGCCAAACAATCATCAACAGGAAGACACTGGAACTCACCAAAAAAGATACCCCACATCCAAAGACAAAGGAGAAGCCACAATGAGATGGTAGGAGGGGCGCAATCACAATAAAATCAAATCCCATAACTGCTGGGTGGGTGACTCACAAACTGGAGAACACTTATACCAAAGAAGTCCACGTACTGGAGTGAAAGTTCTGAGCCCCATGTCAGGCTTCTCAACCTGTGGGTCTGGCAACGGCTAGCAAGATTTGATTGCAGGACTTCGACAGGACTGGGGCAAACAGAGGCTCCACTCTAGGAGGGCACACACAAAGTAGTGTGTGCACTGGGACCCAGGGGAAGGAGCAGTGACCCCATAGGAGACTGAACCAAACCTACCTGCTAGTGTTGGAGGGTCTCCTGCAGAGGCAGGGGGTGGCTGTGTCTCACCGTGAGGACAAGGACACTGGCAGCAGAAGTTCGGGAAGCACTCCTTGGCGTGAGCCCTCTGAGAGTCCACCATTAGCCCCACCAAAGAGCCTGGGTAGGTTCCAGTGTTGGGTCGCCATAGGCCAAACAACCAACAGGGAGGGAACCCAGCCCCACCCATCAGGAGACAAGTGGATTAAAGTTTTACTGAGCTCTGCCCACCACAGCAACAGCCAGCTCTACCAACCACCAGTCCCTCCCATCAGGAAAGTTGCACAAGCCTCTTAGATAACCTCATCCACCAGAGGGCAGACAGAAGAAACAAGAAGAACAATCCTGCAGCCTGTGGAACAAAAAACCACATTCACAGAAAGATAGACAAGATGAAAAGGCAGAGGGCTATGTACCAGATGAAGGAACAAGATAAAACCCCAGAAAAACAACTAAATGAAGTGGAGATAGGCAACCTTCCAGAGCAAGAATTCAGAATAATGATAGTGAAGATAATCCAGGACCTCAGAAAAAGAATGGAGGCAAAGATTGAGAAGATGAAAGAAATGTTTAACAAAGACCTAGAAGAATTAAAGAACAAACAAACAGAGATGGACAATACAATAACTGAAATGAAAAATACACTAGAAGGAATCAATAGCAGAATAACTGAGGCAGAAGAACGGATAACTGACCTGGAAGACAGAATGGTGGAATTCACTGTTGTGGCAGAATAAAGAAAAATGAATGAAAGAAATGAAGACAGCCTAAGAGACCTCTGGGACAACACTAAATGCAACAACATTCACATTATAGGGGTCCCAGAAGGAGAAGAGAGAGAGAAGGGACCCGAGAAAACATTTGAAAAGATTATAGTCAAAAACTTCCCTAACATGGGAAAGGAAATAGCCACCCAAGGCCAGGTAGCGTGGAGAGTCCCAGGCAGGATAAACCCAAGGATAAACACACCGAGACACATAGTAATCAAACTGGCAAAAATTAAAGACAGAAAAATTACTGAAAGCAGCAAGGGAAAAATGACAAATAACATACAAGTGAACCCCCATAAGGTTAAGAGCTGATTTCGCAGCAGAAACTCTACAAGCCAGAAGGGAGTGGCATGATATACTTAAAGTGATGAAAGGGAAGAAACTACAACCAAGATAACTTTACTGGGCAAGGATCTCATTCAGATTCCATGAAGAAATCAAAAGCTTTACAGATAAGCAAAAGCTAAGAGAATTCAGCACCACCAAACCAGCTCTACAACAAATGCTAAAGGAACTTCTCTAAGTGGGAAACACAAGAGAAGAGCAGGACCTACAAAAACAAATCCAAAACAATTAAGAAAATGGTCATAGGAACATACATATCGATAATTACCTTAAACGTGAATGGATTAAATGGTCCAACCAAAAGACACAGGCTTGCTGAATGGATACAAAAGCAAGACCCATATATATGCTGTCTACAAGAGACCCACTTCAGACCTAGGGACACACACAGAGGTGGAAAAAGATATTCCATGCGAATGGAAATCAAAAGAAAGCTGGAGCAGCAAAGAAAGCTGGAGTAACAATTCTCATAACAGATAAAATAGACTTTAAAATAAAGAATGTTACAAGAGACAAGGAAGGACACTACATAATGATCAAGGGATCAATTCAAGAAGAAGATATAACAATTATAAATATATATGCACCCAACATAGGAGCACCACAATACATAAAGCAACTGCTAACAGCTATAAAAGAGGAAATCGACAATAACACAATAATAGTGGGGGACTTTAACACCTCACTTACACCAATGGACGGATCATCCAAACAGAAAATTAATAAGAAACACAAGCTTTAAATGACATAATAGACCAGATATATTTAAATGGTATTTATAGGGCATTCTATCCAAAAACAGCAGATTACACTTTCTTCTCAAGTGCACATGGAACATTCTCAAGGATCGATCACATCTTGGATGACAAATCAAGCCTCAGTTAATTTAAGAAAACTGAAATCATATCAAGCATCTTTTCTGACCACAATGCTATGAGATTAGACATGAATTACAGAGAAAGAAACGTAAAAAACACAAACACATGGAGGCTAAACAATATGTTACTAAATAACCAAGAGATCACTGAAGAAATCAAAAAGGAAATCAAAAAATACCTAGAGATAAATGACAATGAAAACACTACGACCCAAAACCTACGGGATGCAGAAAAGCAGTTCTAAGAGGGAAGTTTATGGCAATATAAGCCTACCTCAACAAACAAGAAAAATCGCAAATGAACAATCGAAACTTACACCTAAAGGAACTAGAGAAGGAAGAACAAACAAAACCCAAAGTTAGCAAGAAGGAAAGAAATCATAAGGATCAGAGCAGAAATAAATGAAATAGAAACAAAGAAAACAATAGCAAAGATCAATAAAACTAAAAGCTGGTTCTTCGAGAAGATAAACAAAATTGATAAACCATTAGCCAGACACATGAAGAAAAACAGGGAGGGCTTCCCTGGTGGCACAGTGGTTGAGAGTCCACCTGCCAATGCAGAAGACACAGGTTCATGCCCCGGTCCGGGAGGATCCCACATGCCACGGAGTGGCTGAGCCCGTGGGCCATGGCCGCTGAGCCTGCACGTCCGGAGCCTGTGCTCCACAGTGGGAGAGGCCATGGCAGTGAGAGGCCCGCGTACTGCATAAAAGAAAAAAAAAAAAACAGGGAGAGGACTCAAATCAATAAAATTAGAAATGAAAAAGGAGAAGTCACAACAGATACTGCAGAAATACAAAACATCCTAAGAGACTACTACAAGCAACTCTATGCGAATAAAATGGACAACCTGGAAGAAATGGACAAATTCTTAGAAAGGTATAACCTTCCAAGACTGAACCAGGAAGAAATAGAAATTATGAATAGACCAATCACAAGTAATGAAATTGAAACTGTGATTAGAAATCTTCCAACAAACAAAAGTCTAGGACCAGATGGCTTCACAGGAGAATTCTATTAAACATTTAGAAAAGAGCTAACACCAGTCCTTCTCAAATGCTTCCAAAAAACTGCAAAGGAACACTCCCAAACTAATTCTATGAGGCCACCATCACCCTGATAACAAAACCAGACACAGATAGTACAAAAAAAGAGAATTACAGACCAATATCACTGATGAATATAGATGCAAAAATCCTCAACAAAATACTAGCAAACAGAATCCAACAACACATTAAAAGGATCATACACCATGATCAAGTGGGATTTATCCCAGGGATGCAAGGATTCCTCAATATACGCAAATCAAACAATGTGATACACCATATTAACAAATTGAAGAATAAAAACCATATGATCATCTGAATAGATGAAGAAAAAGCTTTTGACGAAATTCACCACCCATTTATGATAAAAACTCTCCAAAAAGTGGGCATAGAGGGAACCTACCTCAACATCATAAAGGCCGTATATGACAAACCCACAGCCAACATCATTCTCAGTGGTGAAAAACTGAAAGCATTTCCTCTAAGATGAGGAACAAGACAAGGATGTCCAGTGTCACCACTATTATTGAACATAGTTTTGCAAGTCCTAGCCATGGCAATCAGAGAAGGAAAAGAAATAAAAGGAATACAAATTGGAAAAGAAGAAGTAAAACTGTCACTGTTTGCAGATGACATGCTACTATACATAGAGAATCCTAAAGATGCCACCAGAAAACTACTAGAGCTAATCAATGAATTTGCTAAAGTTGCAGGATACAAAATTAATGCACAGAAATCTCATGCATTCCTATACACTAATAATGAAAAATCTGAAAGAGAAATGAAGGAAACACTCCCATTTACCACTGCAACAAAAAGAACAAAATACGTAGGAATAACGCTACATAGGGAGACAGAAGACCTGTATGCAGAAAACTATAAGACACTGATGAAAGAAATTAAAGATGATACCAACAGATGGAGAGATATACCATGTTCTTGGATTGGAAGTATCAATATTGTGAAAATGACTATACTACCCAAAACAATCTACAGATTCAATGCAATCCCTATCAAATTACCAATGGCATTTTTTACAGAACTAGAACAAAAAAACTTAAAATTTGTATAGAGACACAAAAGACCCCGAATAGCCAAAGCAGTCTTGAGAGAAAAAAATGGAGCTGGAGGAATCAGGCTCCCTGACTTCAGACTATACTACAAAGCTACAGTAATCAAGACAATATGGTACTGGCACAAAAACAGAAATATAGATCAATGGAACAGGATAGAAAGCCCAGAGATAAACCCACGCACCTATGGTCAACTAATCTATGACAAAGGAGGCAAAGATATACAATGGAGAAGACAGTCTCTTCAATAAGTGGTGCTGGGAAACCTGGACAACTACATGTAGAAGAATGAAATTAGAACACTCCCTAACACCATACACAAAAATAAACTCAAAATGGATTAGAGACCTAAATGTAAGACTGGACACTATAAAACTCTTAGAGGAAAACATAGGAAGAACATTCTTTGACATAAATCACAGGAAGATCTTTTTTGATCCACCTCCTAGAGTAATGGAAATAAAAACAAAAATAAACAAATGGTACCTAATGAAACTTAAAAGCTTTTGAAAACCAGAGGAAACTACCAATAAGACCAAAAGACAAACCTCAGAACGGGAGAAAATATTCGCAAACGAATCAACGGACAAAGGATTACTCTCCAAAATATATAAACAGCTCATGCAGCTCAGTATTAAAAAAAACAAACAACCCAATTCAAAAATGGGCAAAACGGGCTTCCCTGGTGGCGCAGTGGTTGAGAGTCCGCCTGCCGATGCAGGGGACACAGGTTCGTGCCCCGGTCCGGGAAGATCCCACATGCCGCGGAGCGGCTAGGCCCGTGAGCCATGGCCACTGAGCCTGCGCGTCCAGAGCCTGTGCTCCGCAACGGGAGAGGCCACAACAGTGAGAGGCCCGCATACCCCCCACACACACACACACACACAAAAAAAAAAAAAAAAAAAAATGGGCAGAAGACCTAAATAGACATTTCTCCAAAGAAGACATAAAGATGGCCAAGAAGAACATGAAAAGCTGCTCAACATCACTAATTATTAGAGAAATGCAAATCAAAACTACAATGAGGTATCACCTCACACCATTTAGAATAGGCATCATCAGAAAGTCTACAAACAACAAATGCTGGAGAGGGTGTGGAGAAAAGGGAACCCTCTTGCACTGTTGGTGGGAATGTAAATTGATACAGCCACTATGGAAAACAGTATGGAGGTTCCTTAAAAAACTAAAAATAGTATTACCATATGACCCAGCAATCCCACTACTGGGCATATACCCAGAGAAAACCATAATTCAAAAAGACACATGCACCCCAATGTTCATTGCAGCACTATTTACAATAGCCAGGACATGGAAGCAACCAAAACGCCCATCGACAGACGAATGAGTAAAGAAGATGTGGTACACAATACAATGGAATATTACTCTGCCATAAAAAGAAACAAAATTGGGTCATTTGTAGAGACGTGGATGAATCTAGAGACTGTCATACAGAGTGAAGTAAGTCAGAAAGAGAAAAACAAATATCATATATTAATGCATATATGTGGAACCTAGAAAATGGTACAGATGAACCTGTTTGCAGGGTAGAGATTGAGACACAGATGTAGAGAACAAACGTATGGACACCAAGGGGGGAAAGTGGCAGGGGGTGGGGGTGGGGGTGGGATGAATTGGACGATTGGGATTGACATGTAGACACTGATGTGTATAAAATGGATAACTAATAAGAACCTGCTGTATAAAAAAATAAATAAAATAAAATTCAAAAAAGGAAAAAGGAAAAGGCTACATACTCTACGATTCCAACTATGTGACATTCTGGAGAAGACAAAACTATGGAGACAATAAAATGATCAGTGGTTGCCAAGGGTTCGGGGGGAAGTAAGCAGGAGGAACACAGGCGATTTTTAGGGCAATGAAACAACTCTGTATGATACCATGACGACAGATAGATGTCATTATATACTTATTCAAACCCATAACGTACAATACCAAAAGTGAAGCCTAATGTTAGCTATGGACTTTGGATGATTATGATGTGTCAACATAGGTTCATCAAGTGTAACAAATGTTACAACTTGTTCTAACTCTGGTGGAGAATGTCAGTAATGGGGAGACTATGAATGCTTGGCAACAGGGAGTATACAGGAAATCTCTGTACCGTCCTCTCAATTTAGCAGTGAACCTAAAACTGCTCTAATACTTAAAGTCTTAATTTAAAAAAAAAAAAGATTAAGAGACAATAAAAGGTGACAAATACAATAGAGAAAAAGGTTTTTTTTAATTTCAAGCACAATGTTTAGGTGTGAGTATGAAATAAACTGGCTCTTTAAAAAAATTATCTGCGTGGTTGTAATAGACCTGAAACAGGTAACGGCATTGATGAATCCATGTCTTATAACCCTGTAGGATGCACATGTTAGGACAGTGTCTTGCAAAAAGAAGGAACTAAATAAGTATTTCTTAAAGAAAAATAAATAGAAAGGTGGATGAACGGAAGGAAAGGGAAAAAGGAAGGAGGAGAGGAAGACATAGAGAAAGAGAGATAAGAGAGAGAACAGTTTTCAGGGGAGATGTTTCATTTCCTAAAAAGTTTGATTGTGACCAAATTCTCTGAAATTTGTTGACTCAGAATTGACAAGGCACTAGAATCCAAATTTTTGACTGCTTTAGGGTACTATCAAGTATGGTTTCAGATTTATAACAAGTTAATTGCCCTACTTCCATACTCCCGCTACTTAGGGAATTTTCAGCCATTGCTTAACTACAGAATTTTCATGCTGGATAAAGCAGATGGGTCACTTTTTATTCCAATAAAATTTAATATGGTTGTAACCTTTTTAGTGACTCTATTATCTATACTATATTATCAGGTCTATGGTTCCAGAAATGCCTTTAATGAAAATAAATCCGTAGATTGTACACATTCTGCAGAAAACAACTATAATTATTTTATGAACAAGGTAAGGTATAACTAAATAAAAATACATCAGTAAAATTATCAGTTCAAAGTAGCTATGTTTCTTTTCAAATTCCTTCAATTAGGTTATCCATTAATTATGAAGGACACCTCTTAGAAATGGTCAGTATTTGGAAAAAGCATCTTAAGCAGGAAAGTCAAATCATTATATCAACACAGAGGAAAAAAGTGACTTATAAAAGCAAATTGAAGGAAAAATCCAAGGTGCATAATCTTTAAGTTACGTAGTTTAAGTGAAGTCAGAAGAAATGTGGGCTAAAACATAACATTGCTTCATAGTTCTTGGTCACATGACATCAGCTCTGAAATTCCTATTTTGTACTAGTAAGTAGCAATGATATGTCTATTAATATTGGTATTAGCTAAGCTGTTCCACACCTGGATTTTACAGAAGTTGTAGGAACTGTGAGATCTATAAATGTCACTTTTGCAAAAGAATAGATCTAGGTTTAATAAATAGTGTATTTGTTTTACAGTGTTTCCTGTATTCCTATTCACCATACGGGAAATCGTCAGACATCTCACTACAGTGTGTTCTCCAATCATACTCAGTATAGTGGACATAATAGGGGGTTCAGAATAAATTGGATAAATTGCTCAAGAAGTCAAATATTACATCTGTGTCAGGATCAAAACTCAGAGACATACAGAAGCAGATTTAAGAAAACTTTAAACTTTACAGGTTGATCAGGATTCTACACGTAGCACCCTATCAGAAAACTCTCCCTCAATGACCTGTTTGCTAGTTCACACTTCTGCTAGTTATCAGTTAATATAACATTAGCGAATATCACTTGAAGGTATTACTCCCAAAGCTATTTGGCGATGCCTACTTTTAAGTCAGTGGAACTAAGATTAATTGAGGGTTGATTTTGCATGTATGGGACTAACTAGAGGATAAATTCATAGTCTAAAGTAAAAGAAAATTTATTATAATTTTCAGCTTATTAGTTATAAGACAGAATGAGTTAAGTGACATAATCTTCTATACTGCCTTATTTATGACAATATTTGTTTGATTTTAAAAAGTTTTATAAGTATAGATTATAATGTGACAAATTTCTCTTTTACCCCATATTAGGCAACAGCTGTGTTGAATGTACAATCTGTTTTCCCAATTCCTATAATCTTCTGTGGTATTTTGAGCTGGTGTATTTCTAAGTGTCATTTTCATCCATACTTATACAACTTTCTTGAAACTTTAGAACAAGATTTTATATTCATTCCATTAATTTTCATCTTGCTATTCTCAGACCACTGTGCCAAAATCCTTGTTGGATCTCAATTTGGACATTCAACACAGTAGCTACACTTCCTTAGTTCACGTATTTTGCTCACTGTGATAACCTTACCAGGTAAGGCCAAGCAAAGAGCTCTGTGATTCATTACTGTGTTAGTGAATCAATGTGCTCTACACACACTTCTGTTAGCCGCTCCATTTCTAAAGTTTCCACAAAGTTGAGAGGGCACTGAATCTTATTAAGTAATAAGGTAATATATATGGTATTGATCAGCACTATCTATTCATTCATTTACATATACATCTACTTATTTTATTTTCAGATCATTTCAAAATTAGAAGGATTACATAATATTTTAAAAGTAGAACTGACCCTAAATATTAAGTGATGCTGTGATGGCTAATTTTGTGTCAACTGTGCTAGGCCATGGTACTCAGATATTTAGTCACACACCAGTCTAGATGTCAATGGGGAAGTAATTTTTAGATGGGATTAACATCTGAGTAAAGCAGATTACCCTCTATAATGTGAGTGGGCCTCATTCACTCTACTGAAAGCCGTAGTAGGGAGAAAAAAGAGAGATCTCCCAAGGAAGAAGGAATTCTGCCTCCAAACTGCCTTTGGACTTGAACTACAACATCAACTCTTCTGAGGATCTCCAGCCTGCAAGCCTGTCCTGCAGATTTCAGACTTGCCAGACCCCAATTCCTTAAATCAGTCTCTCTCTGTCCATCTCTCTCTCTCTCTCTCTCTCCATACAAATACGACACACATTCTATAGGTTCTGTTTCTCTGGAGAACTCTGACTATTATAGGGACCTTCAGCATTATTCCCAAGCCAAGGTTGGGATGCTCTAGAGGGGGCTTTTGTAACAGACAGAAGATAGTCTGGGTTACTTCTATGATCATTTTCATATTCAGTGTTCCTTCATGACTGCTAGTGACCTGTTCTTTCTAATCAGTACAATCTTTGGGTGTCACACAGCTCACTGCTTAGATGGACCTATAGCTGAAACACAGGCAGCTGACAAATGAAATAAAGAATACTGATCAAAAATTATAATGACCTTTATTACAGTTATACTATGCTGTAATCTATACACCATTCTTTCACATAACTACTACATTTGAATTTCCCAATAATCCACGCCACATATAGCTTATATTTTTATCATAATTTCAAACAAAGAAACGACTGTCAAAAAGATACACTCTTACTTAGGGAAAGAATTAGGACTAGACTCTGGAAGTCTTTTTAAATACTTTAGCATCACCTCTTGTTTAATATAAGAAATAAATCCATGGAAATTGGACTGCTGTGGATTGAACTGTGTCCTCTCAAAATTCATATGTTGAAGCCCTAACCCCCAATGTGATGGTTTTTGGAAATGGGGCCTTTGACAGGTACTTAGGTTTAGATAAGGCCATGAAGGTGAGGCTCTAATGATGGGACTAGTACCCCTATAAGAAGATCCATCTCTCTCTCTACCACGTGAGGACACAGTGAGAAGACAAGCCAGGAAGAAAGCTCTCACCAGAACTCAACCATGCTAGCACCCTGATCTCGGACTTCTGGCTTCCAGACCTGTAAGAAATAAATTTCTGTTGTTCAAGCCACAGAGTCTATGGCAGCCAGTGCTAACACATAGACTTGCAAATTCTGAGTGTTATTGAATACTACAACCCATTCAAAGATTATATATTAAGAAGATTTTAAAAAAGAAACAAGTAAAATTATACTAATCAATGATAAAGATCACATAAATAAGTGGAACTCAGACTCCAGGTTCATCAGAATCCCTCGCAAAGATTACTAAAGTATAATACTGCTGACCCCACACCCGTAGCATGTAATTCAACAAGTCCGGGTTGTGGCCCCAAATTCTGCATTTCTAACAACAGTTCCCAGGTGACAGTGATGCTGAACCGTATTTTGTAAATGACTGATATAGGTTGATAAAAGGTGTAAATCACAGTCTATTAAGAGCACTAAGAGTGCATTTTAAACACACACATATACACAGAACACCAAACTGGATTTCTAAGCATTTAACCCTGGGTATCTTGAGTGGGGCATGTTTTCAAAAGGAAGTTTTAAAAATTTCTCCAGTTTGTTTTAATAATCACCAGGTTTGAAGAATTAATAGTCTAAGATTATCATATTAGAAAAGAAGTACGTTTCGTTCCTTTAATTATCTACCGTAAAAAAACTAGGTTAAGAAGATAATATTTAGTAAAAAAATTCTTTCAAAATTTTCTTAATATAAAGTTAAAATACCAAGTTTTTATTTATAAAGTACACTGTCAGAAAATAGTTTGTTATTTTGAATATGTTTGAAATGTATCATTAAAATCCTGTGGACATTACTCATTTACTTAAGCCGTTTCATCCTGGGCCGGATATAGGTAAACTAGTCTAAACTTAACCAGAGGGAAATCAACAGATACAGCAACAACACTCTCAAAGAAAGCACAAAATCATTTAAAAATGATCATCAGACACAGAAAAACATCTCCAGCAGTTAGCTTTAACAACAGTAAGCTTCAGCAATATTTGTTCAATGACATTAATGAATGAAAGAATTATTGTTTAAAATATCAATAATGAGTTTTATCTAATAAATAATATATATATAACTTATAAATATATAAATGACAAATTGATATATTTTATATAAATATTATATAGATAAAAATCTATCATAAGCAGCAATGAAAAGATGCTTGAGAATACTATGTCCACTGAATGAACTACAAAGTAAAATGAAGCTTGAGTATGGGTCAGAATTGTAATCAACAGAATGTATAGATATATAAGATAAATGTGAAGCAAGACGATCAATAAAGTAAATCTGAACTCAATTCCCAGCGGCCACTTTCTGTGTGAACTAAGGCAAGTCACTTGATTTCTCTTGGTCTCTCTTTCTTCAACTACAGAATGTCCCTCAAGATAGTTCTTGCTTGAAGCAGAAATGTTACACCCAAGATTTCATGCACTTCTGCTTTTCCTTAGAATACTTATCTGCTCCTCTTTCCCTCTGTGAAAAGTGAGTATCTGGAGCTCTACTGCACAGTTTTATTTCTTAGAAGCCTAAGGACAGACTCATAAACCAACAACCAACCCAGTTTAGTAGAGTTTGGTTAATATATTTGCTATGGATCTTTCTTAAGTCCCAAGAAAATAAGTTATGAAATTAATGTTTAAGAATGAGCATATATTAAACCAAATGTATAGACTGTTGGGACAGTTAAAGAAATTCTGTGAAAGGATAACAATTTCATTATACTCTCTTATTTTTTTATTATACCCTTGATCTGCACTCATAATAGTATTATAAATGTATCCCATCTAATTCCAAAGATTTAATGAAAGGCAAAATTACTTGTAGTCTAGCTACAAACAAATGTTTATGTCTCAAAAGTATATTTTGTATACAGTTAAATTTAGGGTATTAGAAAAATGGAAAATAACCGAATTTGCAATATATCAGCACATCAATTATTTGGGCTTTAATTCAAAAACAAAGAAGAAGAAAAAAAAGAGGAGAAAATGCGTCATATAAATCTTTCAGTATCCACACAATAAGGCTGAATAAGCACTGTTGGGTTTTTTTCCATGTAGTATGGAGGATTTAGTAGTATTCTCTCTCTTTAATTCAATATGTGTAGGCAGAGTAGGTTTTCCTTATATACAAAGGAAAACGTAAAATTAAAAAGATAAAACAAAAGGAAAAAAATCAATGAAATAGCACAATGTTAAGAAGAAGTAACGTTTAAGAGGAAATCAAAGGAAGGGAGAGCAGCTAAAAAGACCAAAAGAAAGATAAAGGGCAAAGGATTTAAAAATTAAACAGAAGAGAAAAGATTAAAGAAGGAAAGGCAAAAAGCAATGCAGCAGGATTTAAGAAGCCAGTAAGAAGAAAAGACATGCAGTAATGACAAAGGGACAGCAAGTGCTAAAGAAAAGATACTTGAAGTAATGAAAAGAAGAGAGAAAAAAGAAAGTAAAATAAAAGCAGTTGTAAATTAATTTTAAACACAGTATAGGACAGATACAATGTTAATGGGCTTTCAATTTTTTTTTTTCATCTTCTTGGCTCTGTTATTGATAAAAAGAAGAAAATCAGTCTTCAGGCACAGGAGATTTAGAACAGTATTTCCAATGTACAGGGATGCAGCATGGGTTAGTAAGCAGGCTCTGTGGTGTTTCATAAGGAACACAGGCTCTGCGTTGTTTCATAAGGAACTTACCTTCTCTGCCCCACACTACATCTCACAATTTTCTAATTTACATATTGAAGCCACTCTCACCTTATTTCTGATGTCCTTAGCTGACTAAATGTTCTGACTTTACATACAATCCATCACTGGCTCTGACTCTGAAGTCACTAACTTATTTTACAGTGAAATAAAATGTATCATAAATGACAAACTGAATTACAAATAGACTTACTTTTAAATGATCAATCGTTCCCAGCAACAGTAGTGCCACTGAGAGTTTCAAAAATTATTTGAGGGGGTATTTTAAGTTGTCATAATAATTGATGGGAACAGCTAGTATTTAATAGGTAAGGGTGAGGGAGACTAGATATGTTCCAATTTCCTGAAGGACATTCTTTTAGGTAAAAACATATTTATAATTATTTAGGCCTCTTTAAGATTAGGGACCATAGGTGCTCAATGAATGTTTACTGAATGAGTAAACGAAGTATAAAGCAAATAAAACACCATCATTCCAACGCAGTCCATCGTTCTCTTCTTATGTATGTTTATGTCTATTAAGGGGTAGAGAATATTTTCAGTATGTGGAAAATAAAGTATGTTGATATGATTACTTTAAATTTATATAGCACCTTCTTCTAATTAGAATCTCTCTTCTGGCAATGTTAGGGTCAATGCAACATCAAACAGTAATGTAGCAGTAACTACTGAAATCATAAAACCTTTATAATGAATTTTTACTTGTATAAACAATGACAAGTGAAATACAAATTACTATTTACTGTCATGTACATTGCTCTATAAGACAATCTAGATTATTTCCAAAATATAAAAGCAAGTTAATCTATAGCCACTTTGGAAGACAGTTTGGTAGTTTATTACAAAGCTAAATATAGTTTTATCACAAAACCCAGAAATTATGCTCTAGATTTCACCAAATGAGCTGAAAACTATATCCACACAAAAACCTGCATATGAATGTTTATAGCAGCTTTACTTATAATTGCCGAAACTAGGAAGCAACCAATATGTCCTTCAATAGGTCAATGAATAAACAAACTGTGATAAATCCATGTAAGAGAAGGTTATTCAACAATATAAAGAAATGAGCAACCATATCAAGCCATGAAAAGACATGGAGAAACCTTAACTGTAGATTCCCAAGTCAAAGAAGGCAGTCTGAAAATGCTACATATTGCATGGTTTCAACTACATGATGCTCTGGAAAAGGTAAAACTACAGACAGTAAAAAGATAAGTTCTTGCCAGAGGCTTGAAGGGGAAGGAGGGGGAGAGCAATGAATAGGTGGAACATGGGATTTCTTAGGGCAGTGATATTATTCTTTATGATACTGTAATGGTGAATACATGACACAATGTATTTGTCAAAACCCATAGACCTGTACAACACAAAAAAACGAGCCCTGGGCTTCCCTGGTGGCGCAGTGGTTGAGTCCGCCTGCCGATGCAGGGTACACGGGTTCGTGCCCCGGTCCGGGAAGATCCCACATGCCGCGGAGCGGCTGGGCCCGTGAGCCATGGCCGCTGAGCCTGCGCGTCCAGAGCCTGTGCTCTGCAACGGGAGAGGCCACAACCGTGAGAGGCCCGTGTACCGCAAAAACAAACAAACAAACAAAAAAACGAGCCCTAATGTAAACTCTTCAATTTAGTTAATAATAATGTGTCAAGTTTGGTTCATCAATTATATCAAATGAACCACACTAATGTAAGATGTTAATAATAAGGGAAATTACTTCGAGGATGAGGGTTATTACCAAAACTCTCTGTACTTACTGCTCATTTTTTCTGTAAATTTAAGAATTCTCTAAAAAATAAAGTCTATTAAAAATAGTTAATAAATCAGGCTATATGTTCACAAAACTTCAATGGAAATTTGGGTGGACTGACACCATATGCCCTCTAAGAATTTGAGCTTAACTGTTCGGCTGCATATGTGCCTCTAGTTACAGCTCAGTTTTTAATCCCCACCCTCACCCCAAATCACACTCTAGGGCACGGGTGAAGTTAAACACTTTTAGGCATGGGTGAAGTTAAACATTTTTATTGGGCCACAAGACATGGTTTCTCTGAGGATTTTTAAATTATTTAAGAGTATTTCTTTCTCTCCTTCCATGTGTAACCAGATTCTTCACCTATCTTTGTAGAACATGACATGAGACCTTCCGGTTCAAAACAGAATGGACCACCTCCCTTCTCCCTCCATAATAAACCATACAAACATGACAGCTAAAGGCTGTTCAATAAAGGAATAAACCTACAAGGATAGAAAGTTCAAGAGAGAAGGCAATAGCAACAAAATTCTGGAAGCTGGCAAGCTAACACATGAGTTATAGTTGATTTAACAAACCTCAAAAACCTGAATCCTTGGCTAACACTGGGGACAAACCAAGAAGCTACTTGATCCATAGCAGAAGCCCCAAACTTGGTAGCATGAGGCACCTCTGGAATAAGACTGAAGACATTTAAGAAGGAATCAGACTCTCCTGCTTCCCCTCCCCTATTCCACAGAGCCAGGCAACAACCCTTCCTCACTCCCATGCAGAAACTCAGTTTACTATCTAACACCAATTTTTCTTTCTACATTGATTGATTTGCTTGTTTTCTTATATTTTCTAATATCAAATGCATTGCTTTCACATATTTTTTGGAAGAAGGATAGGAGTGGAGGGGGGAAGAGGAGGAGAGGAAGGCAAGGAGGAAGAGATAGAAGGGAGGGAGGAGGGAAATCAATAAGACATAAAAATATTAAAAATTGGGATCAGACAAAACTTCGGTGCATTAAATGATGAGGAGAGAAATAGTAGTAGGAGATGGCACTTAACATTTAGTAACAGCGTACTAACAATGCCCTTGTGTTCTCAGGGGGTGTATCAAAGGAGCACACAGGCCTTCTTTTTCCTTCCTGTTATATCTTAACACATTTTTTTTTTTTTTTTTTTTTTTTTAGCGGTACGCGGGCCTCTCACTGCTGTGGCCTCTCCCGCCGCAGAGCACAGGCTTCGGACGCACAGGCTCAGCGGCCATGGCTCACAGGCCCAGCCACTCTGCGGCATGTGGGATCTTCCCGGACTGGGGCACAAACCCGTGTCCCCTGCATCGGCAGGCGGACTCCCAACCACTGCGCCACCAGGGAAGCCACTTCCTGTTATATCGTAACTGACCTAAAGCAAAACTTCCTCAAAAAATATGCATTTATAAACATACATTTATCTGTGTGAATTTCTCTACAAAGACTCAAGGAAAGGACAAGCAATCAATCATGTTGAGCCACAGGTGAAATAAGAAAAAGAATCTCTTCAATCATTTAGTGAGTTCTAAAGAATTAAAGGATCAAAAGTAATACAGTCAAAAAGAATCACTTTTTCTTCAAGAAGAAAATTATCTACTTCTTTGGCCCACAAAAGTCCTCTAAATAATGATCAAAGTATAAACTAAATTTTATGATTTTCTTCATTTTTATAGATGACAAGGTCATGTAGAATAAGATGATACTGGTTATTTAGGATAATAAGAAAAATATTCTCAGGTTATCACTGACCTAGTCAGAGAAAGAAAACACTGTACACAAGCCTTTCTCCAACGCTACTGAATACGTTTCCCTCAAAAAAGAGGTGGGAGAGATTATACCTTCGTGGGATTTATTTCCACATATAATATAAAAGGGTGACTGTTTAAATCTATGCATCACTGAGATGTATCTTCCATTTTTATGAAGAATCAGCTCAATAAACATACTTTAATTTAGAGAATAATAATAAAAGGTAATTGCCTTAGTCTGTAACAGGATAAAAAGTATTTCATTATCATAATTTTGAGATATAACTTTTTATACAAACGATAAAATATTTTTAAAAGCAAATGTTATATATGACAGAAAAGCAGTTTCAATGGATGCACACACGATTTTGGTGTATGGTAATCAAGTGAATCAATCATAAGACAAAGTTATCATGAAATAGAGTTAATTAGGTATAGGCTTGAGGTATGGCAGATGGAAGGTGTAACATATGAAAGGAAGTTAAGCACACTTTTTGAATTCTGATTTTCTGGGTGGTTCCCCTTGTCATATAATGAACTATTACATTTCATTTCTGAATAACTGAGGAGATTAAAGCATTCAACTGTAGCTCATGAATTACTCTGAAAGCGATTCAGAATTTAAATGTAATAGCTGGTCTCTCATTTTTCATTGTCTAGTAAATGAGTTTATGAATAAACAAATGAATTTATATATTCCAAACAGCAGACCAGTCATGTACCCCAATTCATTCATTCATTCCTTCATTCATTCAATAGATACTTATTGATCTATAAAGGGTCAGGCTCTACCCTAAATGATAGCCTAAGACAAACATTCTATGCCCCCACAGAATTCACAAGTTAATATGAAAACAGACATTAAACAAATGTATTTATGTGTTACCAGTAACGAAGTAGATGAAGTGAGCTGTGGAAAAGAACAAAAGCATAGAGGAATGGGGAATTAATTTAGAGAGGGAGGTCAGCAAAAGCTCCCAGAGAAGGCACCATTTAAACTGAGACCCAAAGGTTAAGAAGGGGCAGGCCAGGCATGGAGAGGAGCATTCCAAACAGTGGAAACAGCAAGTGCAAATGCCCTGAGTCAGGCAGGGCTGCAAGAACTAACAGAAAGCCAGTGACACCAGGGAGAATGAGCAAGGGAAAAGGAGGCAATAGATGAGGTAGGAAAGCTAGGCAGGAGCCGTTACCGAGAGCCTTTCAAAGCCAAGGTAAGAAGTTTACATTTTATGCCAAGTACACATAAAGGCTTTAACGCCGAGAAGTGACATGACCCAATTAACATTCTTAGTACAGCACCATCACTGCGCTCTGTAGAAAATAAATTAGATTTCTCGTGGGGATTCTTAGCTGTTTTGGGCACCATGAGACCTTCCATCAGTCCCCTGAAGCCTATAAATCCCTCCTCAGAATAATATTTATAGATGCATAGAACAGAATACATATAGTTACAAAGGAAACTAATTATATTGAAATTTATTTCTATCAGGGACCCTTGGAGGCAAAGAACCCAGGGTGAAGAATACCTGCTAGTGAACATAAGTGAAAGTAGAGTTAGAAGGCAATGGCGGTGGATGTGGACAGGAATGGATGACTCCAAGAAAAAATTAGCATTTTTGGATTCTTTGCTTATTACGTAGGTCCAAATTTTTGAGCATGGATAAAAATGTGTGTCTGTTTTCTTTTTAATCAAACTCCTCTATATTTGTGTATTTTAAAGGACATTTTCTCTATGTAGAACCAAAAAGTTTATATTGGAGAATTTTTCTAATAGAAGTTGTCCTATAGGCAATCCTTCATTCTGTGAGCATTGATTGATTATAATGATAAGCACTGATGACAAGAGCTAGTATTTATTGAGCACTTACTATGTTCCAGGTACTAAGCAAAGTGCTTTGCAGTGCAATGTCTGGTTTAATTCTCATAACAACCCTTTGAGGTAGAGGCTTTATTGTTACCCCCTTTTTTACAATGAGAAAATTAAAGCTCAGAGATATTAAGTAATTTGCCCAATACCACACAGCTGGTAATTGTCAGTACTGGGAATGGAGGCCTGGACTAAATCCAGAGTGAGGGATTACTGAGCATCTACTAAGTGCTCAGTATTGGGTTGGCAATAATTAGAACCCCAAAAATGTATAAGCCAGGGTCCAGATCTTAAGGCACCAATAAAACAGTTTATAAGTATAACAAACACACATATGTATATATCATTAGTGGAACATGGGAGACCATAAAAATACTTACTTTAGTATCACTAGCACTAAGTATTCAGCAAAAGGAGAGCTCTGAATTTGGGGGGAATGTTTTAGGGCAAGTATAAGACTTGAACTGTTTCTTTAAAAAATTCGGTACCCTTTAGATAAGCTTAAAGGTGGAGGAAGTAATTTTGGTAACGAAAGCAATGAATCATATGAAGTATTAGGGTATAGTCAAAAGATAAACTTAATGGCAGAACGTCTGGATTTTTAACCTCCTAGAAGTGACATTTTAGAAAGTTACTTAACTCCCTTGATACTCAATATTCTCATTGGCAAAATGTGTTTAATAACCTCTGCTTGTGAAAGTATATGAGTGTATGTGGCAAACTGAAAAGCAACTTCCCTTAGCAGTTTTATACATATAGTAAACATTTCATTTGGCCAAAAGGCAGGGACCTCATATAATGTTGTTTTTGTTTCTCTTTTCCGACCTAGCCCCAGTGAAGAATGCTGTGACACATTATATGATTCTTTGCTGCGTTTCATTTGGAACTTCTTATTTCTACACATCTAGGAAACGCTAAAGGCAAACCTAACCCGAAGCACCTCCTTCCTCCCAGTCACCCTCTTCTTGGAATCCAGTTCCATCAGACCAGCTTCTGAGTGATGAGGATAATGGCTAATAATGGCTTAATGTGTTATTCCTTCCATAAAGCATTTACGTTTAATAATAGTCCCCAAAGTCCTATAGCTAAAAATTGGAAAATAAAATAATTTCAGATCTTATAGAAATAATGAGAAGGAAAGCTGAAATTCTGGGACAGAAGGGCCACTGGGTCTTCTTTAAGTCACACTGCTCAGGAGTTGCAGCCTTTCTGAGGAAGCTACATTAACCAGTAGTATAATAACCAATATTAAAATCAGAAAGAAATATCAGTTAAGAGCCTTAGGATGTTGCTGGCAAATAACCAGTTCAGAAATGAGCATTTCAGGACTAAAAAGGAAGGCTTTGATCTTTTAAGATTTCTTAATAAAGAGACCTAATAGTAAAATGGCAAAAGAGCAACATTTATGAAATCTGAATGGTGGGTGCATGGATTCTGCTAAGTTGGTTTATGTATGTTTCTGTATGTTTTAAGCATTTCTTAACCTGAAAGTAACAAATCATATAAAGCAAGAATAAAGAAGTTCTTATTACAATGGACACAAATAGGTTCAACAGCTAATTCCAATTTTAATGTTTCTCTTGTTTTGTACCACACTACTACACTACACTAGTACACTACTGTACTACACCACTAATCCTCTGGCAATTGGGTATGACAGGCTGGATAAAACACACCTGGATGCAACAAAACACTTTATCCCAAATTCTTATGAATTTAACACTAGGTCAAGATAAGGCTTTGCAGACTTTTCCTAAAACCAAAAATTATAACAGAGTATCACTAATTAGTGGTTTTTTTAAATCTAATAATATAGCCAACAAAATTATGCTGATACGATTTGCCAAAACTTGAAATAAATAAAGTACACAAATAATATCAAGTAAACCAGATAGTTCAAGAAATGTAATAAAGCTAATTTATACCTACGCTACAATTTACAGTTTTCAGAGAACTTACAGCTATATTATTTCACTTAACTGTAGAAACTATAACTTGTATATTCTGTAGGGGAATGATACAAGTGTTAATTAAGCACAAGTCTTGGCATGCCAGCTGATAACGCTAGCCTTTGGCATATTTTCAGTTAAAGAAGGCATTCCTAAGAGTCTTAACTTGTTGAAATTGCTTAATATGCTAACTGTATAGATGATGGTTGAATATATGAGTGTGAAATATAATTTATTTATATTTTTCTACAAAGTTTGACAGTTTAATAGTCAACAGTTCTATGCTTCCACATTTGAACATGTAAACCTGAATCTGATAACAAATGATTAAAGAACAAGAGGCAGTAAAGGCTAAACAAGAATGTCATCTGATTACTGTACAGATTAAAACTGGATGCGAAAGTGCTATATGTAAAATATACTTAAATGATACGAGGATAATTTCCAAACAACTTTTCAAAAAGGCGCAAATATTTTTTTAAAAACAGACACAGCCCAACAGCCTGGACTTTTGTGATACAGACCTCTACCACCACCCCCAATTCTGACAATCCCTGCAGGCAACCAACTGCTGTAACTGTGGAATGTGCTCTTTGAACTGTACAAAAGCCTTCAGCCTTTCCTGCATTCTGCAAACAAAAACTGCCAAGTACAATTATTTCTCTGATTTAACATAATACAAGTGTTACTTCTCCCCCCTCAACTTCCCTAGTGCCAGCAATGGCCTATAATGTCTACATTTATAAATGCACAGAAAAACAATCATTTTTCATAATCAAAATTAAATTTGTTTTAGAAGTATAACAGTTCAACTGAACATAATATAAATTCAACAGGCACCATATTTCCTTTTGTGTATATGTTTTAAGAATTCTATTTCTATAGATGGATTCAGGATTGAATGGGATTAGTCCTTTTAATTATATGACTAGGATCTTCAGCTTGAAATCTTTCTTACCAAAAAAAAAAAAAAAAAAAAGACAAACACAATAGTTGTTTATATTCAATTCATTTACCAAAACAACTCATTAAAGCTAGTAAGAATATGTCCTTCCAAATGTGAATGTCTCTTGATGTTCAAAAGAAAATGAAAAGTAAAAGGCAAAATAAGTCCTAAGATAGAGTTGCACAGATATTTGAACTTACCTACTAGTTAAATGTTAGAATAGAGAATTCTTCTAGCCTAGATCCAACACAAACTGCTTTTCTTCACTGAGTATGTCCTTGACATTATGCACACCTGAGTATTTTTCTTTTTAAAAAGATAATATTAAACCCACTACTGAAGAGTTAGTTCCATTTTTCATGTACATTAATGCTTCCAGCTGTTGGTATGTATAAACTAATTATCAGCTGCATTACTCTACCTGAAAATATTTGAAGTTTTATAAAATTAAGTTATGAACAGATAAGACACCATCATTTATTTAACACACACAAAAAAATTATCAAGTAGAACCAACCATTATAGAAGATGCTAAGAAAAGATAAGGCATGCTTTTGTTCAAAAGAAGCTAACAATCAAGTTGAGGGAGAAAGACACATGCATAAAGCGATGAAAGTTTAAGAAAAAATAAACATGATATATATTTGCCACTATTAATTTAAAGGAATTTGTTCATTTCATGGCCTATTTAAATAAAGTTCAACCTCATTCCTTTTTTGAGAACCAGAGACATCTCAGGTTGTTACAAACAAGGCTGAAGTAAACTGGCTTAGAAGTTGAACCATCCTACAGATAAGGATTTCTTTTCTCTTTCTATCAAACGTTTTATTTTCTATGTCAGTCAAATCACTTCTCACTGATGCCATAAAAGCTTTTTCAGCTAATTAGTTCATACAGTATTTTATCTTTTTATTGATGCTTATATTTAATAAGTACTTATTAAATACTGACTGTGTCTAGCAAAGGATAGTTAAAGACTGATGCTTCCAAGTCTGACATGTGAAGGTTCAAATTCTGGCTCTGTCACTTAGTAACTGGAGAAACTAACTTTTCCAAGTCTCAGGTTCATCATCTGCAAAATATACATAAGTAACATAAAGGAAGCTGTCATCGACAACTCGACAGCTCATAGCCTCCCAGAGAATCTGTGCTTGAACTGGGTTTTGAAGGACAGTAGGGGGTTCATCTACCACAAAAGCAGTGGAGGACTTTCCATACAAAGAGAACAGAACATGCAAAGAGGTATGGAGTGCAAGATATCTTTGGAGAATCACTGTATGAAGTTCTGAAATATTTTAGGTTGCAGAAGGTTAGGCTAGAGAGGGCTTATATGCACGTTATACTTCGATGCTTAGATTGTATATATGTCAATTTACTAGGGTAAAGTCTATGACAAAAGAAAACAGAATTACTAAGTTTGAAATCTTAGGATCATGCTGATCTTTTGCCCCATGCATCCATTATCAAGTCCTAGAGAAGGAACAACATGCACAAAAGCCACAAGGCACAAAAGAACTTGAAGCCATCAATTAATGAAATTAGGCCAGAGTAAGTGGAGCAAGAAAGAAGAGTCTAAAATGTGCTGAGTAGAGAAAGATGATGCTAGAGCAGCAGGCATGGTCCAATTTCTGCAGGGACTTATAGATCACTGTGAAGAGTCAGTTTGGGTCTTACCCTACGTTCAAGGGAAAACAAATGCAAAATTTTAAGAAGAAAATAAAAATCATCCAATCTTTATCTTTAAATGAAAATTGCTCCCTAGTGAGTTAGAAGGGATAAAGGGTACAAAGAACTGAGTAAAACAGGTAGTCACTGCAGTGGTCCAAATGAACATTTTAAAACAGGGTAGTGTCAGTGGGATGTGGAGAAAGAAACACATTTTGATCAAATCTGGAGGTTGAATTAATGAGAGTAGGAGAGTGGACATGAGAGAAGAGAGATGTCCAGGTGGCCCAAAATTGGTGACCCGACATTTCTGACTTAGGCACCTGGGTATATAATGGTGCTTGCCATTCACTAAGACAGAAAACAGCATAAAAGAAGCATATTTTCTATCCTATTTTGATACGTGAGACAGGAGCTGGCAATGAGCTTATTTTAGATGGATTCCTGTGGGACATTTAAGTAGAGATATCAAGAAGACAGTTGTAAATGCAGATCTTGAACTCAGAGGCGGAATACGAGCTAGAGGTACAAAAGAGGGAGCCCCAACACTAAAAGTGGTAGTCAGAGCTTTGGAAGTAAGGGAGCTCATCTAGAATAATGTACACACAGAGTGAGAAGGTAAAGCTGGAGGAGAAAGACAGAGCACAGGAAAAGACCTAAATTTATGAGGTGGGCAAAGAAAAGACTCATAAAGGAGACTTAGGACGGAGAGTAAGCGGGAGGACACGCCACAGAGAGAACATGAGATGATAAAAGGAGGAAGCAGTCAGCAGTGTTAAAGACTTCACGGAAGGCGAGTAATGGAAACTGTCCTAAGATTTAGCAACGATAATAACATTGAGGGACTTCTGGTTAAGCATAGCAGTCTGAACACATGCAATTACATCCAGTGCTTTGCAAAATACTAATACAGTGGCAATACAAGAATAAAAAGTTATGAACCCATGAAAAAGATCATAGCCGAAGGGGTGACACCCAACAAGACATGACAACACATCTCTGTATGCACTACATGGTCTAACACAGATCCTCAAAGAAAGTTGTTGAAGGAATCAATCAGTACTTTACTCAATCATTCAATCCTCATCTTGTAGAAAAGGAAACTGTTCCGGGAGTCAAAAAATGCAGAGGAGAAATTATACATGAGTTACACCCCAGGAAAAATTCTCAGAGCTGATGAAAATGTCCCTGTCTCCCTCTGAGTGAACTTAAACTAGATATATTTACATTTGTAGATTTTTTAAGGTAGATAAGAATCTACTGTAATACAGCATAGTTTTTTGGTTTGCTCTTTTTTTCCCCTTAACTCAAAGGTTCTGCTTGAAGAAAACAATCTTATTAATTAAGCCAAATATAGTTCCTCTGAGTTAAAAAAAAAAAAGAGTAAACAAAAAACTAAGCTGTATTACAGTAGGGTCATTGTCATCAGTTTTGAGAATTTTTTCTGGTGTGTAACTCCTGTTACACATCAGGATGTTAACTGATCAGCCATTATAATTCATATTCATTTCATTTCAACATGGTATTCCAAAGGATTACACTTCAAGGCAAAAGACTAACATTCACCTTGTATCACAGCATAAAGAGGCAATGTCCTTTTCTGAGAGAGAACATCAAAATCAATTCATTCACCAAATACGTATTAAATGTGGACTGTGTACCAGTACTATTCTGGGCAGTGGGGACATAGGGTTGAATGAGGCATAAAGGAGTTTATACAACACTGTATGGAAAGGATAAGAGTGGGAAATAGGATGGTACCTTATGACACTGATTCTTAAAATCTAGTGGAAAACAAAAATTATTATTTTCAGTATTTCCATATAAACATCATATCTATTAGCATTCATCTCTATAATGAAACTATTGAGAAATTATACCACCTCAAATCATGATCTATATAAATCCAAATATAACTAGATTTAAAATAATAAAAACAAATTCAATCTCAGATCACTTTAACCATAAGAACACAGGAACACAATAGAAATACTATTTTAAAACTGCACAACAAAGCCAAAATTGTCTTTTGCACAAGCCTTCTAAGAACCAGTTAAGTGTAAAGGATTTTGAAAAATTAAGAAGTTGGCAATAATTGAGGACTCAGTTAAAATTTACTGGTACAAGTTTGCTCTGAAAAATCAACCTGAAATTTTGAGTTGATATTTGGTTTGCTAATTCAAAACACACTTGGCGGAGAGATACCCACAATGAAGAAGAAGGGGAGAGAGAGTGACTGAAACAGATTCTGTGTAGCAACATGCATTTCTCATCTGAAGAGAGAAACTAGGGGTTGGCTAGATCAAGACTAATTAAGGATCCTGTTTCTGACTTACTTCACTCTGTATGACAGACTCTAGGTCCATCCACCTCACTACAAATAACTCAATTTCGTTTCTTTTTATGGCTGAGTAATATTCCACTGTATATGTGTGCCACATCTTCTTTATCCATTCATCTGTCGATGGACACTTAGGTTGCTTCCATGTCCTGGCGATTGTAAACAGTGCTGCAATGAACATTGTGGTACATGACTCTTTTTGAATTACGGTTTTCTCAGGGTATATGCCCAGTAGTGGGATTGCTGGTAGAGGGGTGGAATAGGGAGGGTGAGAGGGAGGGAGACGCAAGAGGGAAGAAATATGGGGATATATGTATAGCTGATTCACTCTGTTATAAAGCAGACACTAACACACCATTGTAAAGCAATTATACTCCAATAAAGACGTTAAAACAAAATACTTCCTGGGGGTGGGGGGGAAAGTATCCTGGAAGGGGGAAAGGGCAATGAGAGAAATGGAGATTATTTTTTAAAGTAATGGTAACAAACTAATTACATTCCTTCTTTGAGACAAATGCTGACCCACCTCACTGATAGGGTCAAACCTAAGAATTGAGATTAAAAGTCTTGCTTTGGTCACCCTACCAACACTAACTATTCTTACGTCGAACAGAAAAGATAAATATCTTCGTATTACTGACTAAAAACTATAAAATAAAAGTACATGCCATTTTCATAAAACTCAGTGGGAGCTGGCAAAGCAAATGTTGGCTCCCCTTCACCATTTTGCTTAGGATCAAACCTCCAATAAGAATGTCACGAAGGTATAAGTCTATTAATCAAATCATATAAACTTTCCAAACCATCTCCATATATAATGTCCCTGGGTGATCGAAAATCAAGATCAAATATATGCAATGACTCTGTTATGCAGGGAAAAACAGACTTTAGTAAAGAAAGAAATTTCAAAGATTGGAAGAAGCTACCTTAAATGGATCGTGGGAGAATTCACATGAATTGTAAGGACTCTAGAATAAGCATTGTACAGCAATATAATGATGAGTAATCCAACAGTGAAAACAATAATAATGGAAGCTTTACATAATCTATATGCCAGGAGCTGTGCAGGCTGTTTCATCTCTCCCCACTAAATTTTCCCCAAATCATCTGGTACTAAGCTTTATATAATGCCTTTAAAAAAGCAACATTTATACTCTGTACTTGACGAGCATGATTTATAATAAAACAAAAATTACCACTTTGTGATATAACCCCATTAGAGAGACATTTAGCAATATATTATAAAAATAAAGATGTAGTATTCTAAAACTCAGACACTCTACTACAAGTTATAACTTTAGAAAAACTCTCAAACATGCACACAAAAAGATATATACAGATATGCTCACTGCTATTAGTGTGTGGAATAGTAAAAAATGGAAAACAGCCAAATTGTTCATTTACCGAGGAAGGAATTTTAAAATAACTGTGCTTTATTCAAACCATGGAATGTTACAGAGCAATTAAAACCTAATTATTACCCACAACAATGGCAAAATGAAAAAAGACAATCTCAGTTTTGGAAAGATGTGGAACAACTTGAACTCACATGCATTGATGGTGGGACGGTCAACTGGGATAACCACTTTAGAAGACTGCTTGGCAATGTCTACTAATGTTGACACTGACACTAATTACAGATAAGCTAGGATACAGACACTAAGTTGATACAATGATGTAGATATCTTATCATACAAAATTTCTCTTCCTAGCTATACAGATATGCATAATATGTAACGGATATGCACAAGAATCTTCAGAGTGGTATTATGCCTAATAGTCAAAACAAGAAAACAACACAAATGTCCCAAAACCGAATGGAAATAAACAGCGGTATATTCATGTAATGGAATACTAGCTAGCACTCACGATAGACATTTAATTACACACAATAACATGGAGGAAGCATGTAAACCTAATAGTAAGAAACAGAAGCCAGATACACACAAAAGACTATGTACTAAATGATTCCATTTATATAAAGTTCAAAAACACAAAACTAATCTATGTTGTTAGAGGTCAGAATATGGTTTCCCCAGTGGGGGGTGGGGAGAGACAGTAACCAAAAGGTGGAAAAAGGGTGGGAAGGCTTCTGAAGCACTGGTAGCATGCTACTTCTTGAGCTGGGTACTGATTACACAGATGTGTTCATTCTGTGAAAATTCATCAAGATGTACAAATATAATTTTAGCAGTTTTCAGTATACAACTGCAAAACTCATAAATGTACAATATATACTTAATAAAAGCTTACTTAAAAAAAAAACCTAAGAAATCAGACCTGTATGTATCACCATGGATAAGTCCCCTAAACATAATTTTTGAAAGCAAAAATTTTTCAGAAGGGCAAATTTAATATGATGTCACTCACATAAATTTTAAAATCACATAAAAAGTGTAAGAATACAGATAAAAACCAACTTCAGTATAGTAAATACCTCTAGAGAGAGAAAAAGGAACAGGATGAGATCACACAGCTTTTGCTATATTCATGGTATTGTATTTCTTAAAAAGAGAGAGATCTGAATATAACAAAATATTCACGTATGTCAAATTTGAATATGTGAGTGCCTATTGTGTTATCTTCTGTATATCTACAATATTTTAAAATAAAAATCTTAAAGAAAGCTATGACTTTGTATTCTAGAATGAAGAGAATCTTTAAAATATTTTTCAGTGAAAAACATTCTTAACCATTTGCCCAGATCAGCTGATTAACAAATGCTTTTATATATAGCTTAAGTATCTGAGATGGCTGATGGGTGTTTATTTTAGGTAAAATGTTTACTAAAATACACTCTATATATAGAAAAACAGTACACTCTTATTTGCAAAAAGATAATTTGGGCCTTTTAAGCTGTACAGTAATAAAAATCATTCAACATTTGAGAGAGTTCAGCAGAAATGGTCTTTAGGAGAAAATATACCTTCAAACTAATTCTTTAAAACCCAAGGCAACTTTGTTGCTCCTTTATGCATTCCACTGGGCTATAATCAAAATGAAGTATTTAAGTAATAATGGTTGCATGGGTAGAATCGTCAACTCCACAAAACTAGATCATCGAGACACCCACTAAAAAGAGTTATTCATCCCAGGAATACTCAGTCCCTTTTCCCAGATATCACTTTGCGTCATTAACTTGGAAGTGGACTCAGTGGTTAGCTAACTGGTCCTTCAAATGGATTTGGAGGTTACCATCCATTTTGTGTTTAATAAGAAGTTTTGTCTTTACTGTCTTGTCTTAAAATCGAAGAGGTATAGGGAATAAATAGAGACACATAAATGGGTAGAGAGAGAAAAAGACAGAAACACAGAGATAAATACACATACATGTATATATAAACACATACATATATGCAAACATACACACACTTATGTGTACACACACATTTCTACATACATAGGTAGGGCAAGAGAGACTACTACCATTAAGTGTCTACTCTGTGCCAGGTATTTTTAAGTTTGATCTTTTAATCTTCACAAAACCCTATAAGAAAGTTATTATTATTTTTTGCACATGCAAAACTTACCCAAGATCATTATAAAAAGAATACGTGGCAGAGCAAACCCGGGTCTGTCAAATGCAAAAATGAGCCTCTTTCCTCCATAGTATGCTTAAAATAAGTTTTAGGTCGATTGTAAGTATTGCTTTGTATCACTTTAACATAGAAAAAAATTCATTTTGGCACTATGAAGAAACATAGCTGGTTTTTAAAACAAAATCTGATTTTATTCCCAAAATTTCAATATGGCAAAGGAAAAGTTGCTACAAAGATAATTCTTAGTTGAATATGTTCAAAATTTAATTCCCTGGTAATCTGGGTTTTGGCCAAGACAAATCAAAATCATAGATATTTTACAAATGCCAAGTTTTCAGAGAAACAAAAAAAATGTAATAGCAACAGATGCATTCTCCATAGACATTTGTGTTGAGCCTAGCTATATCCAGAGTCTGAAGAAAAGGGGGATCTTTAAATTTCATTTTAATGAATAATAAATTCCTGATTTCTGTTCATGTCAACCAGTTAAATAAGATCATATTCACTCCTTGGAAAATTAGATGGTAGAATATACTGAGAAAGAAAAAAGAAAATAAGGAGGAAAAAGAGGATGGGAGGGAGAAAAAAGAAAAGCGAGAAAAATTTTAAAGAGACTAGAAAGAAAACTATATCTGGTACTCCTTGAACTAAAACTATATTTGAAAATTTCTATTCAAAGAAAGAATACATAGTGCATTTGTTTTTCATTTCTTTTACAATATACTAATATTAACATCAACAAATTAAAGTCCCACTTGTGTAAAAGCAAGTGTGTCTGAGGATGACGGACCATTGCATAAAATGCATTAAAATTTAAGGAAAGAAGCTACAAACAACTCAGTAAAGATCAGTAGTTCATTACTATAGAATGGGTTTTGGTTATACTGTAAAACAAATATCCATTTTTAAATTCAAAATTGAAATATCTATCTTAAGACAAGTTTATACTACATAAATAAATTGTCATTAAAAGTTACTAAACATATGCAAGCAGAGGTTCCCCTCTATGGATCTTAGCACTTTCTCCAAGTAAAACACACTACTTTATAATATCACAAAATATTGATTTTAAGACCCTATCTTTTAAAAAAATTTTGAATATTCAGAGTAGACAGATCAAATATGAAATTATCTCACCTTTTCTCAGAACTCTACTTAACAGAATCATTGAGATTGCTTTTTTAATTCTTTTTTTCAGTTATATTAGACATGCAGAAACATATCTAAAATAAAGCCTTAATTTTTTAGAGCAGTTTTACTTTTACAGAAAAATTGAACAGGAAGTACAGAGTTCCCATATATATCTTCTTCCCCATTCCCAATAGACATAAAGTTTCTACTGTTATTAACATTTGGATGACTGTGGTACATTTGCTACAACTGATGAACCATATTAAAACATAGTTATGAATTAAAGTCTAGAGTTCCCATTACGGTTTATTGTTTGTGTTGTATAGTTCTACAGTTGTACAGCTGGCAAATACATAATGCTATGTATCCATCATTAAAGTACCATACAGAATAGTTTCACCACCCTAAAGATCCCCTGTGCTCTGCCTATTCGTCCTTCCCTCTCCTCAACCCCTGGCAACCACTGAGCTTTTTACTGTCTTCGTAGTTTTGCCTTTTCCAGAATGTCATATAGTTGGAATCACAGGATGTAGCCTTTTCAAATGACTTCATTCACTCAGTGATATTCATTTAAGGTTCCTCCATGTCTTTTTGTAGCTTAATAGGTCATTTCTTTTCATCAACTGAATAACAGTCAATTGTATAACTATATCACAGTTTGTTTTTCCATTTATCTATTGAAGGGCATCCTGGTTGCTTCCAAGTCTTGGCAATTATGCATAAAGCTTATATAAACATTCTTGTGCAAATTTTTCATAGACATAAGTTTTCAACTCATCTGGGTAACTACCCAGGAATGCAATTACTAGGTTGTATAATAGTGAATACTGTATGCATGTTTAGCTTCATAATAAACTGCCAAACTATTTTCCAAAGAAGCTATATCCATTCCACCACCAGTGAATCACAGTCCTTGCTGCTTGCTCCACATCCTTGGCAGCATTTGGTGTTGTCAGTGTTGTGAATTTTAGCCATTCTAATAGGTGTGTAGTGGTATCTTTTTTTTTTTTTTTTTTTGCGGTACGCGGGCCTCTCACTGTTGCGGCCTCTCCCATTGCGGAGCACAGGCTCCGGACGCGCAGGCTCAGCGGCCATGGCTCACGGGCCCAGCTGCTCCGCGACATGTGGGATCTTCCCAGACCGGGACACGAACCCGTGTCCCCTGCATCGGCAGGCGGACTCGCAACCACTGCGCCACCAGGGAAGCCCATGTAGTGGTATCTTGTTGTTTTAATTTGCAATTCCCTTATGAAATAAATACCAAGCATCTTTTCATAAGCTTATTTGCCATCTGTATATCTTCTTTGGTGAGATCCATTTCTTATAGTTGAGTTCTTTGTATATTTTGGATACAACTCCTTTATCAGATATGTGTTTTACAAACACTTTCTTCCAGTCTGACTTATCTTTTCATTTTCTTAACAGTGTCTTTCTCAGAATAGAAGTTTTTCATTTTAATAAAGTACAACTTACCCAACTTACCAGTTTTTTCTTTCATGGATTGTGCTTTCGGTGTTTTATCTAAAAAATCAACTTCTAGATTTTCTCCTATTTACCTTCCAGCTGTTTTATAGTTTTACATTTTACACTTAGCTCTATGATTCATTTTTAATTCATTTTTGTAAAAAGTATAAATTTTGTGTCTAAATTTCTTTTTTTTTGCATATGGATGTCCAGTTAGCTGTTCCAGTGCCACTTTTTGAAGTCACTGTCATTTTTCAACTGAGCTGTCTTCACTCCTTTGTCAAAGATCAGTTGCCTATGCTTGCGTGGGTCTATTTCCAGATTCTCTATTCTGTTACAAAGATCTGTCTATTATTTCAGCAATATCATACTGTCTTGATTACTGTAACTTTAAAAAATGTCTTGAAGTCAGGTAGTGTCAGTCTTCTGACATTGTTCTTCTTCATCAATATTGTGTTGTCTATTCTGGGTCTTTTGCTTTTCCATATAAACTTAAGATCAGTTTATCAATATTCACAAAATAACTTACAGGGATTTGATCGGGATTTTGTTGAATCTATAATCTTCAAGTTAAGAAGACCTGACATCATAACCATATTTGAGTATGCCTAGACAAGAACATGGACTACCTCTCCATTTATTTAGATCTTTGATTTTCTTTCATCAGAATTTTGTAGTTTTCCTAATATTGTTGTTGTACATATTTTGTTAAAGTTATTCCTGTGTTTCTTTTTTTGATGCTAATACAATGGTATTGTATTTTTAATTTCAAAATTCCAGTTGTTCATTGTTCACATATAGGAAAGCAATTGACTTCTGTATATTAATCTTGTTTTCTGCTACCCTCCTATAATTGTTTATTAATACCAGGAGCTTTCCTTGGTTGATTATTTTGGATTTTCTACATAGACAATCATGTCATCTGCAAATAGACAATTGCATTTCTTGCTTCCCAATCTGTATGCCTTTTATTTCCCTTTCTTATCTTACTACCTTGGCTAGGAGTTCCAGTATGATACTGAATAGGACTGTTAAGAGGGGACATTCTACTTTGCTCCTGATCTTAGTAGAGAAGCACGTAATTTCTCACTGATGGTTTTTCATAAAGCAAATATCCATGCAACCACCAGCCTAGTGAATAAACAAAATGTTGCTGATACGCCAGAAGCTCCTGGAACCTCCACCCCAATTTCTACCACCTATATACAACTTAACCATTATCTTTAGTTTTGTTGTAATCGCTTCTTGCATCCCTAAACACTAAAGTCTAGTTTTGGAACTTCATATAAAATAAATCATACAGTATTATTCTTTTGGGTCTAGGTGTTTTTTATCAACATTATGCTTAGGAGATTCGACCATGTTATTGTTGCCATACTTTATCCAATTTCATTGCTGTAGAGCAGAAGATGAGAAAATTTTTTCTGTGAATGACAATATTTTCCAATTTGTCATCAAACTCAAACCAGTAAATGAGAGTTCACTACTGACTTATCAAATTTAAATAACTCTTTAAAGTTTCATCACACTTCTCAATAATAAAAATTAATGTTTTAAGTGAAAAGCAACTGTTTCATGTCATGAAAGCAATACTAATGTCTGTAGTCTTTCTCCAAGTTGTCTATTCTAGTTCAATGATGGAAAAATTTTGAACTGAACTGCTAAAACCAAAAAAGTTTCTTTTTTATGCATAGTTTCTGCTAAATTCAAGATTCCTAACTCACAATTATAGATTGTCAGGAATGGCAACAGTGTTTCCTGGCTCTATCAGATGTTCCAACCAACAAGATTAAACATGAACCTAGTAATTTTGAAGAATTCTCACTGTAGACTACTTTGACAGCTTTGTCAGATACTATGTGATTAAGAATATCACATTCAAAACCTGTAAAGGTTCATATTTCAGTTCTGGAAATAATTGGGAGAATGTATGATTTGGTTTTATTCAACTCTAATAAGCATTCATTTTCTATTGCATAATTTGGACCTTTTAAAACCAAAACAATACTCTATCACTGAGTTCTTTCACTGATGAATGAAAAGTGTTATCAATTATAAGCAAAAGTCAGATTTCTGGCAGTTAAGCCATTACCTCACATATCAAGTGCCTTATCACAAGGATGCTGCACGAGGTAACTTTCCAGATAAAGGTAGTGATGATAAGAAATTTCTTCCTAAATAATTTTCCTAAAACAAGCGTTGCCTTTAGTCATCATTCTTTCTACCAGTTTCTGAACAGCAACTGAATTCTATGTTTCTATAAAATCATTAACAGACATCTTTTAAGTTCTTCCTGACAAAATAGGAAATCAGTCTTTCCAATACACTGAGCTGACAGAAGTTATATATATTTTATAGTAGATTATGGATACAAATTCAGTCAAATTCATTTTCACCATGCAAAGTGAAAAAAGGACTTAACGTCTCTCTTACTGGAAGGTGTACTTAAATAGATATGTTAAGATAGCCTTATTCTCAGATATGAAGAAATATAAAAGAAAAAGAGAGAATCAAAGTTTAGCGCATAAAGGGATTATGCTGGCACAATTGCACATATTAAATCAAATGAAGTTACCTTCTTTTCATCAGAATACTCTCAAAATTCTTAACAGTTCTCTGCCAGAAGGTAAAATTAAAACTAATCCATTTTGCATTAAATGTTATTATTGTACGGCATCACCCTATGTTATTAGTTAGAAAATGTTAACACAAATAGAAATTTAAGTTACCTACCAAAACACCCGTATATTTTGTAGAGAAAAAAAATCCAAAGAATATTGTCATCGCATAGTTTTCTATTACTAACACCTGAATAGCCACAAAAAGTGAGAGATGGAAAATATAGAGTGCAGATGACTTACATATGGAGGGTTAGACTTTAATTCTCTCTCCCAGGATTGAGGAGTTTTATTCTTTGTGCTTACAATGCTCCTTTCTCCAGGGTATTCTTCTACTTCCAGAATAGGTCAGGACAAAGCTTCAACAGACTTCTATTATTTGTTTGATCTAGGGGGAAATTATACTTTTAATCAATTATTACAAAATGCATCAAACTTTTTTCTCACTGTGCTGGGGGGTGGCGGTTTCTCATTATTTTCTCTTGGATCTGAGGTGAACAGAGAAAATAGGAGTTGCCATTGTTGCATATTACAATAAATAAATCAAGTAGTTTAAATTAACACCACTAAAAGAAACCCACATCTATCTTCTTTTTCATTTTTATGGTTAAGCAGCACAGCAAGAGAAAATTAATATTCAAAATCCAAATGACTACAAAAGCCTACTCAAATGTATTTTTAAAAGACTTTAACATAATTTTGCAAATCCATGAGTTTGAATGGACTGGCAGAGATGATTAGGTATCAAATATTTTTACTCATTCATTTTAATGTCTTAGGGCTAAAGAATTACAGGATGATTAGAAAAGTGTAAAGGGAAATCCATTTAAAAAAATTTTAATGGAATAATAAAAAAGATGACTTCAAGAGCATGAGACAGACCAGAAACAGATAGCAAAGGGCCTGTAGGCAGGGCAAGAAATCTAGAGTAAGAATTTTGGAGATGGTACAAAGGTTGGGAACTGCTATTCAAACAGAGCATGTTGGTCAAATTAAAGCCTATAACAGGAGTACATTTTTAATATGGTTTGATGTTAACTCTCTAAGAAATCCATTAATCTAAAATTGCAACACATCCTACCTTCACAAGAACACAGAAACATAATATATGATTATTTGATCTTTGGTGGTATGAACATACATAACTTTAAAGGAGTTAATTGTATTCTACAAACTTCATCAAATTGTAGTTTTCTAATAACGGATATTTTCTGCCTCATTAAAATGAAATATCAAGATAAATGTCTTCAACTTGTGCCATACCCTGGATCACACTCTCTTGCCTTATCTTTAAGTCATTCATATTGCTTTCCATTAAATAATAAATTAGAATGTAGGGGGAACATTTAGAGAAATTTGGAAATAAAATACAGATGGGGGAAATGTGTCTGTTAGCACTTTAAAGCCAGTTTTCGTTCAGAAATTTAAAACTATTACACTTGTGATTACTATTCCAAAAAAACTATAGTGGCAATATAGTAAACAAATGAAGCCAATTAATAGCTGTATAGGAATAGCTAAATACAAAAACCAAAATGTATGTGGGCAGAAGAATGTCTCTTTAAGCCATCCATCTGGTCACAAACTGATACTTACGTGAGCCCCTTCTGATTTTAATCAGAGTCAGGGGTACTTGTAAGTATCTACCTGGAACACCTCAAAATTATTTCAAAGTGAAACGAACAGAAATTTGACTATCAAAAATTAAAGCTATTGAAGGAGAAAACTCACTCAAGACTAGATTTTAGGATTACAGAAAACTGGTATATTTTCTTTTAGAAAGATACAACTAATCTTGGCCTAACTTAATAGTCTTACTACTAAAACTTATCAACATGCATTCTATATGAATATTTCCATATGGCTTTTCAAACATAGGTAGTTCTACCTTAGTTTCAAGAACACAGAAATGATTTTGCTATATTTTGGATCAGTGCAGATCAATGCACATTCCTTTAGGGAAGCCTTTTGAACTGACAAAGGGTGAATGATTGACATCAGTAACAAATACTTTTTGTTGTCCTGGACTGACATGTCATTTATAGCAATACCTATGCTAATTAATGCCATACATATCTACCAGATGTGTCAGAGAAATATGCCAGACCCTTCACAGAATATTCCGTTTGAGTGCGGCTAAAATTACATTATAGATATGGAAATGCATCCCTTTGTGATAAAGAACTGATCGTTCTCTCTCTCTCTCTCTCTCTCCCTCCCCCCATGTATCACACACACATATATATACATATACATAGAATATACTTTCTGTGAGAGAGTGGAAGAGGAGGAAAAAAAAAAAAGAATATACTTTCTGTGATAGGAAAAAACCCACTTATATGTACAATTAGCTATACCTTGTCTATTCCATTGGTAAAACTTTTTACAAAGAGCAAACTCTACCTTGCCATGTTCAAATACACTATAATCTTAAGCTTAAAAAATACAGAACATAATGTACTAAAATACTAGTCAGGGTCTTCAGAAACTACACTATCATCATGACACTTTACATTGAAATGTGTTCCCAGATTCTCTCAACTCCACTAGTAGACTGTTAACAATGGGAACTATGCGTTAATCATCTTCATCTCCCCATTCCCTAGGACACAGTTTGGTATATAGTGGGTACCAGCTTTTTTTAAAAAAAATAGAGTTAAGGTCAGTAAAGGCATCAAAATTATGTATCACATTTTTGTCAGTGAATTCAGTATATACAAAGAAATAATTGTTAGTGTTGGCAAGTGAAACCCTTACTCATTAAATCAAATAAACTCGTAAAGAACTCATCTCAGTGTCTGGTACAGAGCTAGCACTCAAAAAACTGTGAACTATATAATCAGATTGAACATTCATTATTAACAGCTACCACTTTTCTTCTCAAAAGTGTCCCAGTTTAGATGGCAACTTTATTCCTCCAAAGTATCATTAATTTATTATAATTCATTTACATGATTATTTCTTTTTATCAACAAGTTATTCTTTTTCTTGTTTTCTATGATGCTGTTACATGACAAAACTATTTTATTGGGATTGGGATGAACAACATTCCATTCTTTTAACATCAGTACATTCACAGAGAAGGTCAAGGGTTTATTAAATCCTCACGTTTTTTTTTTTTTTTTTTTGCGGTACGCAGGCCTCTCACTGCTGTGGCCTCTCCCATTGCGGAGCACAGGCTCCGGACGCGCAGGCTCAGCGGCCATGGCTCACGGGCCCAGCCGCTCCGCCGCATGTGGGATCTTCCCGGACCGGGGCACGAACCCGTGTCCCCTGCATCGGCAGGCGGACTCTCAACCACTGCGCCACCAGGGAATCCCTCACATCCTTGAAGCTAAACATTTCATCATCAACAAAGGAATTATCTCCTAGCTGACCAATCCAATGTGACTTCTTAATTCTTGGTTTGCTTAACTTTGCTAATTCATTTAGCTTAGTTTTCATTCTTTCCTTCATAAAACTCTACCTTTGGCCTACATGACACCCCTCTTTCTTGATTCCCCTCCTACCTCTGAGACCTCCTTTTTTCAGTGTCTGCTAGTTCCTATTCTTACATGTATTTCCTCAATGTCAGTTTTCTCAAGACTTCATTCTAGTCCTCTTCTTTTCCTAATCTGCGCTCCAGTTCTTGCAATAACCACAATTTATTGCAAATGATTCCCAGGTGTGTATATCCAGGCCACACCTCTCTCCTGACCTGCAGATCGAAAGTTCCTACTGAATATACAATCTCCTATCTGTCCCCACTTCCTCCAGTCTTAACTCCAAGACCAAGGAAGCAACCAACAGTTAAGGAGAAAGTGAAGTCCTGCAAGAATTCACAGGCAACGGAAGACAAGGCAGGGAAATCCAAACCCAGTAGAGTGAGAGGCAACCTGTTCCTGGTATCTCATTTGTAATCCAAGCATGTTTCACTTATAAAAATTGTTGCATGTAGTGGATAGGTTTCAAGGCAAATATTACTAGAAAGAATAATACGATAAACGTCAAATATATCATAAGGATCACAAAATAAAATACCCAAAGATAAAAGTGTAGAGCAGCTAGGTGCAAGATAAAAGAAAGTTGTAGGGTACTGTGGCAAAGGCTCTAAGGAGGTGTTTTTTAACCCCCATCAGATTACTGCATATGCTCCTGCATTTGCTCCACAGGAATGCAGTCTTAGCCCTGCCAAATGTGAGTTTTCAAGAGAAGTTAGAAAAGCTGTGCACGTGTGTGTGTGTGTGTGTGTGTGTGTGTGTGTGTGTGTGTGTATGTGAGAGAGAGAGAGAAGAGAGAGAGGGAGAGAAACAGAAACAAAGAGAGACAAATCCAATTTTTAAGATTTAGTAACAAATTTCATATTTTAAAAAATAATAAATATAATAATATTTGCAAGCTAAGGACATAAAGCACTCCTTTTTGACCTCAAGGTTAAATTGAAGGGCTAGCCTTTGACTTAAAAGCCATGTGTATATAACATGGCTTCTTAAGGAAAGTGTGGTCTGAGTTCTGAGCAACCAACACAATACAAAATCTTTTGTTATACAACCATTTACATTTTGCGAAAAGCTTGCTATTTAATTGTATTGCCTAAAACATCCTATGAACGCAATTTTCCACCTTCTCTTTGGCTCAGCTCTTTATCCTCTACTGCCTCTTAAACATCTTCACTTGAATATTACGGTTCTGACCCTTCTTCAAATTAATCATGGTTTATATATCTTCAGAATTTTATCTCAAACCTTCTCTTTACTCAAGAACACTCAAGTTTTCTTAAATATATACCAAAATATTTATTTATTTATTGGATCTTCTAACAGGGAAAATTTTGTGTGCCTCTGGCTTTCCCTCCAGTTTACAGGAGAGATTTACAGAAGAGAGAAATTTATCCAAGATCTCAGAGGGTGTGAGTGGCAGAGACGGAACTTGAGCTCACTTTCCTTTTGAAACCAATGCAAGCCAAATTTACCCAAAATTTAATTGATAGGTAAATATACACATATAATATTTAATTTCTCTAACTGTATTTGAAAATAACTAATTTCCGTTAAATAACATACACTACAATCAAAATTAGAAAATACCAATATTTGTGTATGTCATCTCAAAGTATGCTTATTACAACACTTTAAATTTCACATTAAACATATTTCACTTATGTATTATACATGTTTATAACTGCAGAGTCAAATGAGGATATCAGACTTCCAAAACTAATAATCATCCACTCTCAAAAGGGCACAACCAGTATCAGCATCACTAGGTTCACATTTAAAAGAGATCGACTCATTCTGTACACAATTTCTGAGTAGTTGATTGTATATTAGCTTACTTATGAAGTAGAAAAAATCTCAGAACAAACGAGCAGGCGACGGGGAAAAAAAAAACTACCTTATCTATATTGCCCTGACAACTGAGTTTGGACAACAGTATTTTCTAAATGTACCCTATTCAGGGCTGGATATGTAATTACCTTCAGTTCATAGTCTAGACATTAATGCTTTCATAGTATTTAAGACTCCTTGTAACATGCTTGCAGCTTTAAGTAAGCAAGGCTAAATCTTGACCAGATAAATTAGCAAAGAATGCAATAAAGGCTGCAATAAAAGAACTTTATCCTACAAACCTTCAAGTTGCTGCTAAATGAGATTTCTTTGAAATGCAGATCAGTTGAACTAGATTAGTGAATTTTAGCTCCTGTCAACATCATAACAAAATACAAATACAATTGTTCACTGGCCTTATCTCCATGCTTCCATCTGCTGCCTTGTTATTTACTTTCCTTGATTTACTATGCAGATCTAAATAAGGCACATCAAGGAGGGCTTACAACACAATGGCTTCTTAAGCTTTACATCAAGGTATTTGAAACTGAAGCCAGGAAAGGGCTGCCATCAAAGACATATCTCTAATGAACTTCCATATCAGAGAAGGTTTGGTATTTAATACTGCTGTGAAAAGAAAGAGCTACAAATCAGAATGGCCTATGAAAGAAAATGCCCACAAATCTTGATGAGATTAGCACCTCTGAGAATTAATATCCCAATAAAAATGATGTCTGGTACCTTGAAGAGTTAACTTCCAACCTTTGCAAATAGAATGCACTGTGTCAAGAGCAGGGAAATCATTTGACAAGGTTAAAAGGTCAGGGAAGAATTTTTAATTTTTCTCCCAAAGCTAGAAAATTATATTTTTTATACCTGCTTATCGTAAATCCATGTCAGAATAAACAAACTTCAACATAATTAACACAATTAACAAATTTATAACATTACCTTCTATGGTATACGCATTCTGCACTATTTTTTCAAAAATGAAAATTAGGAACAACTTCACAGTAAAATATGTAATATAAAATGACAGCATGCAACATTTGTTCATCAATTCTAGTATTTCCTTTTTCTGCCCCACAGCCATCTATGGCAACACAGTAAAATCTTCAGTCATTTTGCAAATCTTGAGGTGCCATTTTTATTACATGCTGCTCACCTTTTAAAGAGACACAGTAAATAAGAATTTCTTTTCACCCTCTCTTCCTCCCTAATTGTGTTTTCCCACTTTTATTTATGTCAAAGTTGAAGAAGACAATAATTCACAAACATTAGTGAAAGTTTCCAGCAAACTCTACTTGCATTACTATTTGACAATTTCTTCCCCATAAGCAGTTAAGGTCCATAAACAAATGATAATTTTGTTTTTCCTAAAGAAAGCATTTCAATCATTTATGTCGTTCTATAGCAAGGGAAGATCCCACAAGCAAGTTCTGCTCCGTGGATCAATCAGCTCCAAACCAAAGTAGACATGTTGTCGACTCCAGTGCCTGGAAATCCTGCTGCGGGCTCACCAGATGATGAAAACCGAGGTATGCAGCAGGGGGGCCCCACGTGGCATTTGGTAGCTTCTGGGCATGTCAAACTTCACAACAACCCCACAGTCAATGACAGCAAACACCTTCCCTCTTCTTGCCTCCAAACATAAACTTGCCTCTCTACCCTCCCTCCGAATTACGGGCAGTCTTCCAGAAACAAAGCCCCAAACAGAAGAAACCTCCCATGACTACACAACAGAAATCACGGTTGTCTTTTTGCTGGATTTCATTTCATGTAGGCAATGTTCCAGACTTATTTACAACCACAAGAGACTGTTACCTCTTCTTGTTTAACACAATGACAAAACAACAGATTTACATATGCAAAAGCAGGTGCTGTAACAGGTTTGACTACTCTTGACCTAAAGCATGTAAAAGAGGTTTATCTGCAACAGCTGTCTCAAAGGTATTGGTGCTATGATGGGCAGTCAAAACTCCACCATCTGTAGAAGCGTGTGCTCAAAATGACAATATGAATTAAACAGTGATCAATAGGCCTTCCCTCATCTTTATCCATACATTGAAATCCCAAGATGTGTATATATTGGGCTATTTTACCTATCAGTCCTAGATAAGGAAAATAGAAATGTTGACATGCAAAAGTAATGTGTTCAATTGATCATCTCAGAACAGTTCTTTTCACCATGCTGACACACTGTGAGATGCCAGGTACTGAATTTTAATCACAGTATTATTTTAGAGCAAAATTTTCACAGGATTAATAATTCTAGTTGCTGTAATAATAACCTAAATAACTACTCTGTTGGAGTTCTACTACCGTAATTGTTTTCCTTAACCATTTTTACATTCAAGTTGTAATTTTAGATCTTAAAAATAATGAAATTGTAGGCATGGGTATCTTAATCTCTCTTACTTTGAGCTTCAATTTAGAGAGGCACATTTTTCTGACATTCTGAGATTACAACTTTCTTTAAGAGGCTACTTTTTCCCTTGCACACCAAGGTAAAGAACCCGAGTCTGAACATGACCCCTTACTGAACAGAATGACTTGTTTTTGAGTTATATTTGCAGAAGGTAGCACCATATGCCCCAAGCTCCAAGTTGGATGCTCTTTCTATGGTCTAATTTGCTTGTCAAAAGATGTTACAATCACAAACCTACAATGTCTAGATAAACTTAATATCGAATGGAAAAACAAACTATTTTCCTCACTTTCTTTAGAAATAACAAATTAATCTCAAATAAATGCAAAAGGTTTGTAAAGTTCAAGCAACCTCTGAATTATAAATAAAAGAACCTGGTGCCACATGATTGAAAAAAGAAAATCACACACACGTACATAAGTTTAAATTAATTATTAAGAACAAAAACCTCGTCTCCTTTTTGAAAGAACAGAAGTAGCATGAAGTGCACAGTTTTCAAGCTAACTTAGAAATAAACTACTTTTTAAACAGAAGTTTCACAAAAGACATTTAAATCAAACCACAGTTCATTATAAAAATTAACCTTTCAAATTTGAGTGAAATACATCCACTTATTTTAAATGTTTTTGCAATTTCCATCGTACATCTTTGGAATTTTGTTTTAGCCTCCAAGAACCTTTAAATTCTGCTGCAATATTCTTTTGTTTGTTTGACTTGATTTTGTTTGTCTGTTTTTTCATAATGGAGAGATAGTATCATGGGAAGGAAGAAAGAAAGACTATATCTGCAGACAATTTGTTTCCATTTTTTCTTTTTTTTTTTTTTCCTGTCTTGTTGCTTAAACACTAAAGAATTAAAATACCATTTAAAGAAAAAAGCAAGGGTATTCAGTGGCTGTTTCTCACAACTGAGATGAGACGTTATTATGACCCTTTCAAAGCCTTTCCAAATGTTTAAAAACTAAAATTATTTACTCAATAGGTCGTAACTGCCTTTTGTGAGCCACAGTAATCCATCATGTGAATAAATATTTAGACAATATTTTAAATGTGTGTGATATACTTGACAGAATGCTGCAGTTCCAGGCTGTCCTGTAAATACAATCTGATCAAAAACATTCTGCTTGTACAATAAAAAAAACCCAGCTAGAAACACAATAGTCCAGCCAAGGAGGGAAAATTGATATCTAGGAAAACCTCAACAGTGAAAGTGACCATCAGTGACATAAACCACTGCAATTTTAAGTTTGAAAAGTTGTTCTTGCTGAGGTAGATATCATATAAAGAATATACACCTATCTTAGGCAGATATTAACAAAGCTTCTTAAAAATGTACCACTTGTAAATAAAGATAATATATCTATTTAATAAGCAACATTATGCAGCAGAAAAAAAAAACAACAGAGCAGCACTATACATACTGATGTACTGACAGAGAGCAATTTCCAAGGTACACTGTTAAGTGAAAAAAGCAGGATACATCAAAGTGTATATGTTTATATTACCATCTGTGAAAAAGTGACATATAGAGATACATATATGTTTATATATGCATCACTATTTCTAGAAGAACACTAAGAAACTGGTTGGTGTGACTGATTCTTGAAAAGGGAAAATGGATACTTAAGGCCCTGCTTCTCAAACTTTTTCATAACTACATACACATAAAAACCAGTACCAATTATGTGGCACACTGGGACAAACGAAGGGCCATCTGTCACAGGTCCCACCTTGCTTAGTTGGGGGTTAAAAACATAACTATCTCTTCATACCCTTAAAGTGGCTGAGACACAGTAAGCTATGAAGTATTACGTGTTACCTGTTTTTAATAATTAAATTAAAGTTGAACAAGCCAAACTGACCATTTAAAGCTTATCAGTGGAGAATAAACTTGAAATATCTACTCAATCTTTTTACAGTTTAAATTTTTTTAAACTAGCACCTGCTAGAAAATCTCACTGCACATTAGATGGTACTCCAATAATCTCGCAATTTTTCTAATTTTAAAATGCTGCTGATTACGATATTTATAGAGTACATACACACCAAGAGTCTTCAAACCAGAGTTGCTTGCACTATATTGCACTATGATACGTTTACCACATCCTTAGCATTTCGAAAATTTAAACGGAAATTATTTTTTCACTCAAGATAAGGGTTCTGAAAATTAAGTCAAATTTTATCCATTACTCTGCTATATTTTATTTTTAATTTATTTTTAACACATATAAAGCAGATAAGTCAAAAGTCTCACTTGTTAGCTTAAGAAGCTCCAGTTGACATTTATTTTCATTTGATTGACAAAGGTGGAAACAATTTATTATTTTATTACTTTAATGAATGCAATTTGTTACACAGATAAAAAATACTCGAAGCATAGTGGGAATTAATAATAAAAGAAATTTTGGGTGGTAGTTAAACGGCTACTGCTGCTGATATTACTTATAACCTCAGCAAATAGCAGATGTGTGCTAGAAAGCACTTTTTTGTAAAGAAAGTATGATTTGCACCTTTCAGAAGGACATTTTAGTTGGTTTTCACAGTGAAATTATATAATAGCTTTTTTTATTACTTTGTATAAAAAAGCTTATGCGAAGAATCACACATCTATACATTTGGCAATTTTGTATTTATGATAATATGTCAGATTATGGAGGTGTTCCAAGGAGAAAGAAGTCAAGATCACTTTCAAAAAATCACAGGTAAAAGATGAGGACTCGGGAAAAAAGACAAGAAGCAGCTATGTGTGATTAGGAAAAAAGATGGATTCAACACTTTCCCCAATGGAAGAAAGAGCCAGTATTCTAGGATAAAATAAGGAGGATTCATTGGCATTGGGATATTTAAGGAGTTTTTAATACTGACTCCCATTCTGCCTCTAACGCCTAATCACTCAGTCAAAAATATCTGTACGTACACCATCTCCAGATGCTGTGTTTAGCACTAGAAATTCAATGATGCAGCCCCACAAGCTGTATAAAAGCCTGGGATAGAAGGTGGAACTGGGGAACAGTTGGCGTCAAATATTTTGCACAGAAAGAGGAACTGAAGGAACTATAGGCATAAGAATGAATAAAAAGTAGTAATCCAAATAAGAAGGAATGAAAATCTGAAGGAGGACCATACCAAAGGAGATGAAGCAAAGAGGCCATATTTGATAGACATTTATATTAGTGTCCATTTCACTTTGTGATTGACTAAGAGAGGGAAAATTGAAAATGACTTTCAGATTTTTGGGCTTGGTTATATGTCGTAGATACCGCAAGGAAAGCAGTCTAGTGGGATTTATACTGTGATAGCAGCCTCAAAGATTCCCAGTGATCCCAGCCTCTGCTACCTCTGTCCCAGGCAATCCCCTCTTCTGGAGTGTGGGCTGGATCTAGTGCCTTGATTCTAATCAGCAGAATATGGCAAAATGATGGCATCTCATTTCTATGATTAGGTTGCAAAATAACTCTGACTTCTGTCTTTTCACTCTCACGTGCTCACTCTGATGGAAGCCAGTTGCCACGTTGTGAGTTTTCCTATAATTAGGCCCAGGTGAATGCCCAAGTGACAGGCCCACATCTTTTATGTGAACAGCACAAAAAAACTGAGGAAATGTTCTCCCAATATTCAAAAACTATTATCTGGTTCAGCAAAGGAGTTACTCACACAAATGATAAATTATTAAGTTCATCTCATTATTATTATTATATTATGATTAAGTTTCAATATACAACTTTGTTATTTCACTCATATCTTTCCCCTTAATATAAGCAAAATATTAACCAACATTCATACTAGAACTAAACTCATTCATTCATCAATTGCAAACGTAAGTTGGCTGTAGATATAAGAGTTCAGCAAAAGTCAATGAAAGCATTCAAAACCTTCGACAAGGGACTTGGGTTTTCTTGAGCTAAGAATAAAGTATTTTATAGCTGCAAAAGATCATCCTTTATGTGTATGTGTTTCTGCCTTTGTATGTATTTATGTCTGACACTGGATAGCTTCTGTAGAGTGGTGAGTTTCATTTGCTTTATAGCCAAAGAGTAAGATAAAGTAAACCTTGTACCTCCTAGAGTTAGTCAATTTATCTGGATTCAGAAACCAACTCATTCATTTTTGGTGGTGGATCTGATTCAGATACTATGTAACCTTACTGTTTGTTGCCTAATAAATACATGTTGAATTGACATGAATTGATTCCTCTGCTTTACCACCCTGATAGCTAGTAAGATTCTAAATCTTGTCTTGTATTTTCTTAACTACAAAGAGTGCTCTGCTCATAGATTCAATGAATGTCTACAGAATGAGTGGATGAATGAATGAGTCATTTTATTAATCAGTACAGGCAACGGTAGATTGAGGAGGGTGTGAATGATGAAGCTTGAAAGCAAAAGAAAGGGGAAGGAATCAGGGATATTGCTTTAGGGTATGTCATCCATCAAAGGAATTTTATTTGCACACCTTTTAAAATGAAATTTTTGGCAGCATTTTTAGAATAGATTTGAACATTATAAAGGTAAGAAACTTCGGGAATGCTAATTGCTAATAGGACACTATGATATAAATTTGTCATGGCATATAAGGAAAACGATATTTATTGTCACTGCTGTGTGTGACAGGCAGAAAAAACAATAGACATGTTACTTGGCAACACGCTGAAACAGCATCATTATCACCACAGAGTCATGGAATCTCCGAATTGGAAAGGATATTAAAGGTCATCCAGTCCAACAGCAAGCTCGACAGATGGCCATCTAGCCTCTGCCTAACCATTTCTAATCATCGTTGCTTTCTGTGGTAGCCAGTTATACAGTTGAATAGTCTTAGCACTTACAAGGCACCTTAAATCCAGCAAAATCTAGCTATGTGAAACTTGTCATTGTCCCTGATTGAATACTTGGCATTTACATAAATGACATCTGCTTCTTAGGTGGAAAAGTATAGAGGGAATGGCACTGGACATAATATGTGAGGATTTGGATCTGTCTCACAAATCAGCCACTTGTTATTCTTGGTCAAGTCATTTAACCTCTGAGCTTTACATATATATATATATATATACACACACACACACATATATTATATATATATATATATACACACACACATATATGTATATATATATACACATATATATATGTATATATATACATACACACACACATATAAGATAGGGTTGTTATGGGGAATCACAAAGTTAATATATATGATAGGGCTTTGCAAACTATAAAATGCTAAAGGTACTGTATTTCATTTTGACAGCCTTTGTATATTGAATATAGTTACTGTTTCCCTTCTCCAGGTGTAACCACAGTTATCTTTTGTAGGTCATATGGTTTTGTGCAGAGGCCAGGAGACATACCTAACCTGTCCTGACCAATACACTAAAGCACTTCCTTTCTAGGAGCAAGGGCAAACTGTGAAAGAAAACTAAACCTCAAGAGAATCTAATCACAGTGCTTTATAATATTACTCTGATAAATTATGCCTTTTAAAGTAGTACTAGAAAGTATATTTTCAAATGTTAAAAAGATTGTCAATCATTTTGGGGATATTGTGGGACATAGCTTAATTTCTCTAAGTTGAAAGTGGGCTTTTAAAAAATAATATTTTAATTTTTCTTTCAGTATGCTTTCTCAAGGATACATAACAGTTACATTTAATTTTATCTTTCATTAACAGCAATACTTGCCTAGTAGTTCAGCCTATAAATGATTTACAAACCAACATGGAGAAAGGAAAAGAGGGAAACACCATTTGCTGAGACCTGACCATATGGCAGAAGATAGACGGAGAGCCTTGAGTTAAGGTGGAACTAATATAGCAAATGCCATCCAATTCCTTTTGAAGAGGTTTTTTTAGATTAACATAAATGGTATAATACCATCTATAAGTTAAGCTCTTACTTTTCCAGACTATTCTACTTGAAATGGATCTTCTGGAAATTATTCTAAATGTTCCTGGATCCTTGAAATTTTAATCCACCCCCTCATTTAAAATTCATAGCTTATACACTTTTTAAGTTCTAGTGATTCTTTGGAATTTATAATAGTAAGAAAACTGATATTTACCTATAAACAATACTGTGTCTGAAATATCTGTGCTTTCTAAGCTTACTGTCAACCAAAAATAGAAGAAGAATCTGATTTTTTTATGATTTTATAAAATACTGATCAATTTCCTAAATCATTAGCTGGAAAAACTTCAGTTTGAAGTACTCTTTCAGGATATATAAGAGAGGCTCTAGGAAGAGCCCCTTATAAGGCTCTATTTTCTCTACTGGTGTGTAAAGCGTTTTACTTTTCACAGCTCTCCACAATTAATGATGGCCAATCACTTAATGGTACTGGTGATTTTCTTCCCCACTCATGCTGTTTCCTGAGAGTCTGTAGAGAGCTTACTCACATAACCCCTGCAAGTTCTTGGTCTTCTCTCAGTCTCTCGGTCTTCCACCTCTTGCCAGGGAAGGAAGGGTAATCTTATTGGGAAACATGGGCCTCTCTTTTATTTCTCATTTAATTCAGAACATAGATGGGAAAGAAGAATGATTTATTGGGCCACATAAGACACGCTCCCCACCCAGAATAATGAAACTGTCCATGGAAATTGTGAAGAGCAAGATTCAAATCCGTCTCAGAAATTATAATGTTATGTGTCCTCTATATAATCCAGGTTTCAGTGTAACTATTTTCGTAAAAAATCTTAAACAACGTGGTGTGGAAACTAAGTACACGGGGGGAAAACACACCAGTGCATGTCATAGAAGAGTGCTAAAGCACCTGATATGTCACAAATATGTTACAGGGATGCCAAGATGCTGATCCCTTCTGCCCTCAGGGTGGCAAGAGGAGCCTGGGGCAGCCAGAGCCCTCAGGCCAATCACCCCTGGCCACAAGTTAACCCAAGGCACTCTCCAAATACCGTCACTTTCTATGTGTGTGAGGCATGAATAAAATCAGGAGGCACGACCACAGAAGTAGTAGCTAAATAAAGGTTAAGTGGGACAGCTTAGTTACCTGCCAGTGGCATGGCGATCTCTAGTCAGAATGTAATGGGCTGCAGGTATAAAAGGATGGACTGCTTTACTGTAGGTTAAATTACAGAATTTTATTACAGTTCACCAAAAAGAAAATACTCTGGCAATTTTTCTGTGTCCGATAATAAATAAGTCTCACTAGGGCCTCACTACTCACTATGTGTAAATTAAGAAACTGGATCGTGAGGCATCCTAAAGATTTAAGCCAAGGGCAAACAGTTCACCTCAAGGGACAGAAAAGATTCTTCTGGGCAGATATTCCTCTCTGCCTATTAGCGTCACCTCTACTTAGATTGCAATTATGTAAATATTAAATAATTTTTATAAAAATAATAAAGCTGAGCTCATTGTCAGCTGCACTCTAGAAAACTGAGAATTGTTGGGGACTAACTTTATACTATTTCCACGTCACAGAAAAGCACAATAGAAGTGTGCAGGATTACATGGTTTGGAGCTCTTCATACATAAAGTTGTCCAACAAGCTTGATTTAATGTTCTTAGGACTCAGTTACTTTATCTGTTATTTGAAGATTACAAAGTCAACAAAACCCAAATGCTGTTGTAAGAAAGGATGTAGTAAAAGAAGAGGAGAAATACTTTAAAATACTGTAATACAACGGCAATGCTAAATAATGATTATTTTGCCTAAGGTATTATTTAGTCAGAGAGTATTTGCTCAGTTACTGAAATACTAGTGAGTTGGGGACTCCAGCGATTTGTAGAATTTCAGTATACCTGACATATAAAAGGACAAAAAGTATCAGGAAAATGAACATGAAATAATCACACACCATAATCTAAAGGAGTAAACTTTCTATTGTGTTTCATTTTATATATATACATATATATGTATATACATATGTGTGCGTGTGTGTGTGTGTGTGTGTGTATATATATATATATATATGTAAAGTCTTCTTATTATGTTTTATCACCTACACATACATATCTACCAACCCTGGTGACAGAGGGGAACTGTTTTCTGCAGCTACACCCAAAACAGCCATTCTCAGTAAAGCCTAATAGTTAAGAGAAGAGGATCTAGAGCCTGGGTATTAATGCTTAGTCTTGGGCAAGCCATTTAACATTTCATTTCTTCAGCTCTAACAAAAGAATAAAACTACCTGCCAAAGAGTTGTTTTAAAGAAATTAAGACATGTAAAATGTTTAAAGAATTCCTGGCCTACAGTAAACTCTAAATAGTGTTAGCTATTTTTATTATTCAATCCTAACGCAAGTCCTCACCCCCCAATCTCCCACCATACCCATTTTAGCCACACTAAGCCCACAGATGCAGAAATGCCAACATTAAATTTTTTTTGAACATTAACTGAAGTCCACATCATGCTCATATTTCCATAGTTTTTACTTAATGTTATTTTCCTGTTTCAGGATCCCATCCAGGATACCATATTGTATTTTGTCATTATATCTCCTTAGGCTCCCTCCCCTTGGCTGTGACAGTTTCTCAAACTGTATTTTGTAAAATGTCCCTAGGCTGGGATCTGTCAGATGTTCTTCTAATGATTAGATTAAGCTTATAGATTTTGGGGGGCAGAGGACCATAGTAGAAAATTGCCATTTTCATCACATCATATCGTTTATATACTATGAACATGAAACATCACTGTTGCTGTTTACCTTGATGACCTGGCTGAGGATAGGTTTGTCAGGTTTCTCTAATGGAGTTACCCTTTTTCCTTTTTTCCATACTGTACTCTTTGGAAGAAAATCACCATGCACAGCCCACAATTAAGTCAGGAGTTATGCTCCACTTTCTTGAAGGTGAAGCATCTACATAAATTATCTGAAGTTCTTCTCTTCTGGAAATGTCTGTTCTCCCGCTTATCTACTGAACCCTTTATCTATATAAGTATGGTACGGACTCATGGAGATACATTTTACATATTGTGCTTTTTTGAACATTTTCTTATTTTCTGGCATTACAAGAGTTCCAGCTGCATCTTGTGTATTTTCTGCCCCAATCTGAGAATAAGCCCCATTTCTCCAAGGATCCCTGGTTCTTTTTTTTTGGAGAATGGTGTTAGAAACCAAGATACAGGCACTAAGTATGCTTGTCGCTTTTAGGTCCTCTCAGTTGACAGAGCAAGGAAATAAGTGTGTATACGAACCAGTGTATATGCAAATATCTATAAACACTTCTACTTGTAATCATGAATACGTACATTAAGCTAAAGTTTTTACTAAGCTAAACCTGAAGTCTACGTCTCCAGCTCTAATCTATTACCACATGGTAATAGATTATTATTAGTAATAGTAATAATATTAATATTATTATCATTATTAATATTATGTTCTTCCTCCTCCCCTTGCTTAGCCATAAACCCTAAAATAAACTTTTGATTAACACCTTGTCCCATTAAAATACTTCATAAATAAGGTATTTTTTCACTAAAGCTTCTTGAACTTCTCCAAGTGAAACCAAACTTTTCAGCCAGGGTATAACTTAAACAGAACTGAACAAAACTCAAAAAGTGTACAATTTAATGTGTCCAATAGTGATACAGAAAGCACCTCTCAATTACCGGTCTATGTAAGCATTTCATGTACAGAAGTTTATTGAAAATATGTCTCTAATCATCTAAAATTGTGTAAAGAAAACATCTGTTTACTTATAATACTTGTCACAGATAGCCCAACATGTATCCTCTGAGATGTTAAATAAGTAAACCGAAGAAACTTTCTCTATATGTAAATGTCAGTCATTCACTTATAGACTCACAGTAATGAATTAACCCAATACTTGTTCAATCTACCTTCCACTATCTTAATCTTTATTTCCTTATCCTTAAAACTTAATACATCATACCCTCTGCTATCCTCCTTAGCACAGAAATATATTCCTAACAAATGTAGACGTGAGTATCAAAAAACAAATACTTCAGTACAAGACTACTCAATAATTCAAGCTGGTGTTATTTTATTAATTTTTGGAATAAAGCATGATAAATCTTGATGAAAGGCAAACTCATAAAACTCATTAAGTTTTTCTAGTACTATTTTATTTTAAAATCATTAATTTAAAATTTATAAATGAGGTTCACATCCCTCAGCATTTTCAGCAAACATCAGTCTCTTGTTTGGATTTTTAAGGATGTTGCTGTATACAATCTTTAAAGAATCACAGTAGCTCTGACTCACTAAGGAATAATACTGGCTTATTATTGTTGATGCTATGGTGTTGGAGAATATGTCTAAAGATAATAGTCTCTAGCCTCTACTGCAGTAATAAAGGTATAGCCAAATTAGAATGAATTTTTAGAATGCATGAATAATTCATTATAACAGGTTTGATTTTGCTGTTATATCTAGTGTTACTTTTAAATTTGCTTTTTTTTCCTGATGCCTAGCTTAGACTCATTTTCCTAAGTGTCCTTACAATTCTTGGAAGACAATCTGAGGCCAATTTTTTCAAAAAGGGAAACTATATCCTCAAAAGGCTATTGCCCATTTTTGGAAAGCAACAGAATTCATAGTCTTGCAAACTTTTTATTAAAGAAAAGCTAGGGACTCCCCTGGTGGCCCAGTCGTTAAGAATCTGCCTGCCAATTCAGGGGACATGGGTTCGAGCCCTGGTCCGGAAAGATCCCACATGCTGCAGAGCAACTAAGCCTATGCGCCACGACTACTGAGCCTGCGCTCTAGAGCCCGCAAGCCACAACTACTGAGTCCACGTGCCACAACTACTGAAGCCCGCGTGCCTAGAGTCCGTGCTCCGCAACAAGAGAAGCCATCGCAATGAGAAGCCCACACACCGCAACGAAGAGTAGCCCCTACTCGCCACAACTAGAGAAAGCCCGCGCACAGCAACAAAGACCCAATGCAGCCAAATAAATTTATTTTAAAAAGCTAACTTTTATTATATAACTATAATCTTTTACAACATAAAAATATTTTGCTAACTTTTACTGTGTAAACATCATCAAATTTTAGGTTACATCATACTACCTTCTGTTCAAACTCTGTCAAATCCTGAAATTTGAATTCTGTCAATAAAATGAGGCTAAAAATCGACACTGTAAGTTAATCAATTCAAGCTAGCATATCTTAAATGGCAAGTGCAGTTAACCAAAGGGGTAAGCTAGAGCTGACATCGGTATTTAATAAAAGTTTTTCAGAAATAAAAAAAACAGAGGACAAGATAAAAGTAACTGTTCTAGGATACTGAGAGTGGAGGACAGATGGAAGTATCATGAAAGTTGCAGTGTAATACATGGATTAAGGTCCACAGTTGCAGAATGACATATACACACTACTATATTTAAAATAGATAACCAACAAGGATCTACTGTATAGCTCAGGGAACTCTACTCAATATTCTGTAATAACCTAAATGGGAAAAGAATTTGGAAAAGAGTAGATATATGTATATGTATAACTGAGTCACTTTGCTGTGTACCTGAAACTAATACAACATTGTTAATCAACTATACTCCAATATAAAATAAAAATTTTAAAATAAAAAGGTACACAGTTGCAGAAACCTTAATCTCTAGCAGCAAGGAGAGAATGTCAAGGGCCAGACTCTAGCTAAACCTTGCTGTTCCAGTTTCTTCTACCACTCCTAAATGGTGTATGTCACTGACAGGTATATCTTTGTTTGGTTTTATATTGAAAACGAAGGGGGAATATTAGGTACATGGAAGACATTCACGTAGTGTTGTAAGAAAGTCATGATTACCTATAAAATGTCTTAAATACATATGAAGCATACCTTTCTCTAATTATCAGCGATTTGAGCAGAGACTTAGAAAGGAATTATTATGTGGGGAATGGCACATCAAATCTACAGGCACTGCCAGCATTTTGTAGATGAAATAATGTAGACTTTGCAGATAATCAACTTTTTCAAAATCAAAGAGAAATTTAAAACATCACAGATTTCTCTTTGATCTAATACGTAACACTACGTGGGCCACTGAATCTACTGCTATATATATTTTAAATTTCAAAGCTACTCTCGATTTACATTTACCAACAAGCTATATATTATTAGATCATCTTTAGATTTCTTTTACATATTTTTCATATAAGCAAGTAAAAGTTTATTTCTCCCTCTGAGACTTTACTTTTAGAAAGTGAAAGTGTGAAAGAAGCTGAACAGGAAGTGAATATATGTTCTAAAACCTATACTGTTCATCAAAACTAAGAAAAAAATCTATAGCACGCCTTGCATAGCCAACAGCAATGAAAACAGCACCTTTGGTTTGTTATTCTGGTTCCACTCGGATTTTCCTTGCCTATTTTCTTTTTTTTTTAATTTTGCCTTTTCCTACAAAACAGGCTTTAGTGCTAAATTAAAAAATTTAGCTGAAGATCAAGAGCACAAGATTAAAATCATTTTATCATAAGTTAAATTTCCAGTTGGTCATCAAATTAGCAGCAAGGTTAAAAACAATAGTATCTGATTCAGTGAAAATCAATAAAAGATGTATCTATTTCTAGAGGGATTAGAAATAACTCATCTGGGAAGAAATCTGGCAATGTTCCCCATGTTCTGCTCCATAATTCTACCTCTAGAAATACACACTAATGAAATACTCAAAACCTGGACAAAAATATATGCACAAAAACTGTTAATAATAGCTTTATTAACAGCAGTGAAGAACTGAAAGTAATCTAACATTATAGAGAGAATCTGGTAACTGTGGTATATATTTACTGGTATTTATGGTATGTTATATATGCTCTACTGACCATATGATGGTCATAAATGATACTCAGAGTTTATTTGATCTCAGAAAATATTTATGACATGTTAAGTTTATATATATATACTAGGAGAGATATCTATTAAGCTGATCAAAATGAACAAAGACAATGATTAAAAGTCTCTGGAGAAGAATAAAAAGATGTGTAACAACCAAATCTACCAGAACTCAGTAAGAACACTGGAGAGTCGTGGAGTTCCAGCCAGGGACGGCTCCCATCCTGGATGAGCTGGCAGCCAGTAACAGTATCCATCTCCCCCAGCTTCTAGGTCGGGTTAGACATTGGCGACTTTTGGCAATCTCATTTCCACAGCTCTGTGCTGCAGAAAACCTACACCAAGCACATGGAAGCAGCTGGGTGGAGGTGCCTATTCACTCGCCCCCAGTTCCCACTAGGCAGGGAAGATGCTTTGGGAGGGGCAGTAGTAAGCAGTGCAGGCCCCCAGCCCCACACAGCTCCATACTACAGGAGAGCAGCCTCGGGGGGCTTAGCACCTGAGTGGCAGCTCCCAAATAGCAGTAAAAAATTCCTCGTTTCTAAGGGGCTAGATAAGGAGGAAATGGCAAAAGGAAGGGCTGGACAGAGAGGCAAGAATAAGATAAAGACTTTTGAAATTTCATATTATAGAATCTATTTTGCTCCTCAGACATTAGAAGCCATAGAAAAAGCCTAGCAAGGGGAATGGCATTATTAGGTTTATGTGTGGAGTGATTATTCTGGAAACAGTAACGGTTGGTGGGAAAAGGTGGAGATAGAGAGAAGGTAAGAAATCTGGTGAGAGGCCATTGGATTAATGAACTAGAGGAAAGGCAGTGAATATGAAGAAGAGTAGAGACAAAAGATATTCACTGTGTGATCATGTAATTTATTGTCCAAAGAGGTTCCCTGTAGAGGGAGAAGGGGGCACTCTTAGTTACGCTGGGGCGAGGCATAAACTGGGACTGTTCTGGCCACACTGAGGTACTCGCCCTGCCAGAGCTTGGGTAAGAGAACACATTGGCCTGTTTCTCTCGAGGAGCCCTCTTTTGGTTATCTTTCCTAGCTTCACATGGTTTCAAATAACATCTACGTACTAACTTACAAGTGTTTCCCTACAGCTCACATCTCTGCTCCAAACTCCAGGTTCCTATATCCAATCGTCTATTTACTATCTACAATCGGATATCTAATAGAGCTCTCAAACACGTCCGAAATTGAATTTTTAATGTTCCTCCACAAAACCCATTCCCTCTATGGTCTTCCCCAACTCAGAAAAAGGAAATATCATCCTGTCAGTTTTCAGGCAGAAACCTTGGGTCAACTTTAACGTTTGAGGCTCTCTTTGCCTCAAACACCATGTTCAATCTGTCAGGGAATCTTGTTGGCTAAATCTTCAAAATACATCCAGAATTTGATCCCTTTCCTCACCTACACTATGATTTCACTCTTGTTCAAGCTACTACCATCTCTTGTTTGGATTCCTGCAATAAATTCCTAACTGGTTTCATCTTTGCTCCCTTCCTTGTCTTCATCCCTACCTCTCTACAGGTTATTTTCAACACAGCAGCCAGAGTGATTTTGTCAAGAGGTAAATAATATTGTGCTGCTCGTCTATTCAGTGGTCTAGAGTAGCCCACAAGGCCCTATGTTCTCTATCCCTTAATCCCCAATTCTAGCTCCTACTATCTCTGCCATTGCTTATTCTGCAGGAGCTGCACTGCCCGCTCGCCGTTTCTCAAACTTCAAGACCGTTACATTTGCTTTCCCTCTGCTTTAGCATGCTTTCCTTTCAGGTACCAACATAGCTCTTGCTTTCACCTCTTTCAGATCTTTGCATAAATGTCAACTTTTCAATGAAGACTTCCTTGACCATCCCATTTAAAATTGCAAACCCCATTCCATCTCTTCTTTTGTTTTATTTTTCTCCACGGCACTCACCATCATCTCATATTCTTTACCTTTTACTGATTTATTTTATCGTTGACTTCTCCTCATGAGACAACAGCCTACATGAGAGAAGGGATTTTTGTGTTTATTCTGTGCTCTACCTCAGTGCCTAGAGTGCATGAGAAGAAACAAGTGAATGAATGATTGAATGAAAGAAGTAGGTTTCAAGGTCATTTCCAAGCTTCTGGCTTCTAAGACAGAATGGACGATGATGTCAAGACAAAGACTGAAGAAAAAAAAATTGGAAAATCAGAATTATGTTCTTTAAACTAAGATAAAACCATATATTACTTTATAGAAATATCTTCATTGATGTTAATACATTTAAATAGGTAATTTTAAAGAAAGCAAGGATAATTTTTGGTCACAGAAAGTTATGATTTAATATTACTTTAACAAAGTTGATGAAAACTAAACTATTTCCTTTTCTGAGAAGACATGTGATAAAGCCTAACATCTACATAGTCATACTATCCGAGAAAATTGTCAAGCTTTATTTTAGAAAGTATTTACTTTAGAAAGTAATGAGTTTTTTTCCACATATAAAGCATATATTTAATATGCCTTGCCGCCTCAGGTATTAGACAATGCTGACAAGTGATCACGAGGACAGTTACAGAAGAGGACAAGTACACCATCCCTGAGTGAGTATCTTTCCTCTCTTGTGGAGCTCACACAGCTCTGGAGAAACTTCACAACTCCAGTCCTCTTTATAAGAACATATACACAGATGCTTATTTCGAGAATCTGAAAGTAGGAAAAGTTTTTAATGTGCCTCTATTTTAAGAGTAAACAGGGGGAAGTCCTTAGTTCCCCGATCAGCTTGGCAATTCCTGTTTGAAACTGCAAAATTACCTTTCCTCTTTTTGCACATCTTTGGTAGCAGACTCTACTGATGTAGTTACAATATTCTAGGGGAGTGAGTGATTTAAGGAAAATCCCTAAAACTGCCCCAATAACCTTTTCCAAAGAGGTCACTTAAATGTTGTTTTCTGAAACGTACGTGTGTGTGTGTGTGTGTGTGTGTGTGTGTGTGTGTATGCATGTGCATGGGATTTTTCGGGGGTGAAGGTGGCATTTAAGAAGTAAACTTAAAAGGAATTTCAGTATTTATATGGTCAAACAAAATCAAGATCCTCCCAATTTTACTCAGCATAATACTTGGTCTTAATAAAGTATAATTTGTAGCGTACTGAAGCAAATGGACTCTTCTATACTGATGGGGATAATTAGAGTATAAGAGCTTCACAGACCAGAAATTCTAATGCAGCCTTTTATCAAAAGCAGTAACTCTACCTCAGTCTGACAGTTAACAACATATGATCTGATAAACAAATACTTTCACACAGAACAAAAGTGCCATTAAAGGCCAAAACTGTCAACACAAATTCCATTCTTACAAGAGAAAAAAAATACGTAAACTGTTGATCACCTCTGGTTGTCTTAACTAGCATGGAGGTTGTCATGGAAACATTTCTGCGAAGTTCACAGTGATGAAATACAAACACTTCCAGTTTAATTGCTATTAGGTTTAGCATACCAGAGTTTTATTTATACTCAGTGTGCATTATGATAAAATGTAGTAGAAATAAAGCTTATAATGATCTAGCATAACAAAGCCAACATTTCCTTTTAAAAAATTAAAGGAAAATGAAATTCAATGGCAGTTTAAATTTTTTCCCAGAAAAAAATAATAAATTCCCAATTTTCTAAAATACCTACTCTGATGTCTTTGTACTTTTTTCTGTAGTACATGATTTATAAAAATATTTTTGTATTTTTACTTCTATAGCATGTGATTTACCAAAATGCCTACTTCACACACTAAAAATTAACACACAAAATATGTTAAAATAAAAATCCCAGAATGGCAGAAATTTAAATATTCTAAGTTACTTTTTCATATCAATAGTATGCAATTATTAACATTTAACAGGGCATTTGTTTCATTTGTGGTGATAAAATACTAGGAATGGTTTGCCTAGAAATTTTCTTTTTCTTAATTGCTTCCTCTCAACAAAAAAAAAAAGAAATCTACAAAAATACTGAGGAAAAATAACATTATAGGCATGTATACAAAAAAATACGTTCATGGAATCCAATTAATGACGTGCTTAATTGTGTAGAATTTTTAATAGCAAATCTTTCTGATGTGTTCTAGAGATAGATTTTTTTGCTAAAAGTTTGAACAAAGTTTTTCTTTTTCCCTCAAGAGAAGTATTTAGGTTTCTTTTACTACATTTTAATGACATTCAAAGAATATACTTTAAGACTTAAAAATAATTTTAATTTTTTTAATTAACTGCCTAATATGTGCCCAAAAGTAAGGTAATTACTACATACAATACAAGAGAACAATAAGAAAGTTCCTGTCTTTGCAAAACTATAATTCTAGTTAATGACAGAAAAAATAAAGATATAGAAAGCAATTACAGAACAACACAAAGCAAAATACAGTTAGGGTTAAATTATGAAGTTCAGCCTACACTCTAGTGCTAATCAGTAGTAAAAGTGAAATGAACTGGCATAGGCTTCCAAGTTTTTCACAAAAAAGGTAAGATCACATGACTTGCAGTAATCAAACATCAAATTAAAGGATACTTACTTGAAATATCCCCAAAACACACATAAGAGTAGTAAAAGTGCAATTTTATTATAATTCTCTAAAACCACATTTTTTTAGTTGCAAGTTACTTGCCAGTCAAAATAAGACCTGCCACCCGGCATTGACTCAAAATTGTCCAGTGGCTAACGTACTAAATATCTACAATATCACTCAATAGCCAATAATCAATGTGTGTCATTATGGCAAAGATGCATGAACAAGTTAGTATCAATTGTGTCACCAGGTCTCACTAAACTACAAGTAACACATACAAGATAATAATATTATCCTGGTTCACTAACAAAAAAATATAGAGCTTGCAGTTCAAACATTTGGATTTTTAGTCAGGGGTTTTCCACTAAATATCTAGGCTCAGTTAAGAATGCTAGACAGTGTAATTCCTAAGGTACCTTCTTGCTTCATAACTCTAACCGAGTACTCACATTCCTGAATGGATAGGACAAATGAGAGTGGAAGATGTGATATCTCCAACATAACCAAGTCAAAAGGAAAAGGTTCTGGCAGCCAGAGATCTATGGTATTTCAGATAAAAGAAGCACAAAGAGTGCTTTGTTTTGTTTGTTTGTTTTAATGTCTTAATAAGACATGGAGAGGATGAAAAGGGACATAAGGCTAAGTAGCTATGAAGAAAGAAGTCATTTCAGAATACTGGAGAATCTTTACATTATTATGACTCTGTATTTGGTTGTTTAAAAATTCTGGATTTCCTCAGAAGACTTTTAACTGGGTTACCATCATCAGAAAGCATTTATTGAATGCCTAATGGCATGAAGTTCTACACAAAGATATTTACATAGTGACAGTCCTTGAGTTCCTGGGCTTTTTAAATCTAGGTCAAATAACACTAAAATGGGCATGTTCAGGACAATGTAGATAATATACTAAATATATTTTATCAATAAATTTTTTTAAATTCAATTTTTTGAGTGTTTGGATCCCAGACTATGAGTAGTTTGAGGGTAAAAAGAAACTTTCAGAACTAACTAAATGGAAAATAAAGTTTTAAAAATACATTAATAATAGAATATCTATACTGAAAATGTAATAAGAAAGGCCAAGGCTAAGAATCTGCTTCTTAAACAAGAGATGAGTCATTTTAGGGGGAGAAAGGACCCTTACAAGAGTTTAGTAGTTTACAAGAGTTTTAGTAGTTTATATTTGGATAAGAGGTAGTGACCTGAAGTTGAATTCCCTGCTTTTGATGACTATATTTCTTTCATTTCAGGGTAATACTGGGCCATGATCAACCACAGATGATCTTGTTAACTAAAGCAGGAGAAATGCATTGATTAGGAGTTGGAGAAAATCCCCTAGGTTTGGCCGCACATTAAAATTGAGGTCTTTTACTAACTCTGATGGTGAAACAGCAATGATCATTGGAATATTCTTAAAATTTAAAAGGTATTAAGAAGCAAACAAAGCACAAGAGAATTTACCACATACAATTCTCTGATCATCATTCAATCCAATGTAATCATTAACCCAGTGGCCTGTCCCTAATATTTCAACATATGCAAATAACTATGTCATGCACCTGTCCATTTTCAAAACCAGCTATAAGTTTTATATCATTACTATTTTGTGACTCATAAAATATTTAACAAGGAATATGTTCATTTTACTTCCCTATTTATTTTATTTATTTTTATTTTCTAGAACTGACTACAAACACATGCAGCTACTGTGATACATCAAATAAGGAGTACTCTGGAAAAGGGAAGAGGGAAAGGAATGGTAGGAGAAGTCATGATTTCAAATTGCTTTCTAATAACAATAAAGTTATAATTATAAGTAGTCACAGGCTAGAACATCTCTGAGTACAGCCTCCACTTATCTCTATGTAGTTGAAGAAAGCAATAAATGTTTTAGATAAAGATAAAATTCATAAACTGAACAAAAATCTGTCCTTCTTTTCTTTGAATGTTCTAGCTTAATGCAATCGTTTCTTTCGAACTCATCAATCCAATGCCTTCTTAGTCTCTTTATATTCTCTGGACATTAAAAAAGGGAAAACCCTGGGCTTCCCTGGTGGCACAGTGGTTGAGAGTCCGCCTGCCGATGCAGGGGACACGGGTTCGTGCCCCAGTCTAGGAAGATCCCACATGCCGTGGAGCGGCTGGGCCCGTGAGCCATGGCCATTGGGCCTGCGCGTCCGGAGCCTGTGCTCTGCAATGGGAGAGGCCACAACAGTGAGAGGCCTGCATACAGCAAAAAAAAAAAAAAAAAAAGGGGAAAACTCTGACATCATTTGCAATTATTCACTGACAAGTGAAATTAACTATTGATGAGTTTCACCCTTCTGAATTCTACATCTTTTATATATCATTATAGAAAAGGTCTATCCCACCCAAAATAAATTTTAGGCATTGTAGCAGACAGACTCTAAGGTGGCCCACAGTGATCTCCACTGCCTGGTATTTATGCCTATAAGGCGTACTTAATCCCTTCCCCTTGAGTGTGGGAAAGACCGGCGACTTACTTTTAACCAAGCAGGTACACCAAAAGTGATGGGATAACACTTCCATGATTGTGTTACATAAGACTGTAACTCCCATCTTGCTTGTAGACTCTATTGACCCTCTCCCTTGCTGACTCTGATAAAGCAGACTTTCATATGCAGAGACCTACATGGCAAGAAACTGAGGGCTGTCTCCAGTCAAAGGCCAGCAAGGACCTGAGGCCCTCGGTCCAACAACCATGAGGAACTGGATCTTGCCAAACCACATGGATCAGAATTGGATCCTTTCCCAGTTGAACCTTCAGCTGAGACTTCAGCTGTGATTGGCACTGTGACCGCAGGTTGTGAGGGTCAGTAAAGCAGAGTACCCAGCTAAGCCACACCCAGATTCCTGACTCAAAGAAACTATGAGATGATAAATGTGTTCTCCTAAGCTACTGATTTTTGGTAATTTGTTATGAAACAATAGATAACTCATATAGGTATCAACAAAAAAGTAAAGAGATTTGGGAAGAAGCATCTAGAAGACCTACTTTAAGGGTAAACCAAAGAATTACTTTGGTTTAATCATTTCAAGATGACATGGGTAGGAATACACGATCTATAATGTCTTCCTCCATGTAGCTTCCTACTTATCCAGGCTAATCTAAGTTAACACAATTATTGTCTGAATACTACAGAGCTGCCAAAGTGCTGGACTTAGGAGCTTTCCCAACAAAATTATGTATGTCCCTTCATGACCAGGTTATTCTTAAAATCTATCAGTTATTTCACCTTAGCACATAGCCATATGTCGCTATAAGAACTGTACAGGTTACTATACTATTTAATAACGACTCCCAAGAGTTTTAGTTGCTAAACTCAAGATCTAAGTCAAAATAATATTCCAATAACATCAACTAAGGGAGAGAGATTTTATATATCCTTCATAGAGTCACATTTCATGAAAAAAAAGTATTTAAGAGGAGTACCTGCTAATCTCACCATGACTATGCATTTGCACACACACATACACACATCTGTACGGAGCACAAATATATCAACATATATTCATACTGAGAATGTGTGCTATTATATGCTTGAATATTTACATAAACAAACCTATTAAGCATCTAGTTTTGCATTATTCAAAACTCAGGTCAAGTGTCATCTCCTCCATATTTTTTTCCTGAAGTTCGTATTAGAATAGAACATTCCCATAGTTTGTTCTGCATTATACTTACATAGATACACACACACACACACACACACACACACACACGCACGCACACATATATCTCCCACTATATGTTAAGCTCCTTGAGAGCAATACTAGGTACTCTTCAACTTTAAATTTCCAAAGACCTAGCACAGTACCTTCCTTGCATTCAGAGGTTTTTTTAGAGAAATCCATATGAAGTTCAAACGAATTGTTACTTCTTCTTATTAATCTCACTAAAGAAAGGTAACATTATTCACTAAAACCAAGTATCTTTTTCTTGATATGCACAATTTTCATAGTACATATAAATGAGTGTTTTGTGAAATAAACATGTGATGGGCATGTGCCCAAACTGGCATGTTATCAACCTAAGACCAAGAGAGGGAATCCCTTAGCTGGACAACCTGCTCTAAAATTAAACAGTGGTTAGGCTTTCTTTGTGTAGGGGGACTGTCTAGTGGGGAGGAAGGGCAGGAATTCCGATTCACTGAACACCAGGGACCCAAGCTATGGTGAGGCTTTATAGTCTACAGCAACACTAGGTAACACAGAAAAGATTTCTGGAGAATCAGGCTTCTCAAAGGACTTCCAAGGTCTCTGAATTCTCCACAGTCATCATTATTATTATCTCTCCTGGAAACTTCTAGGCCTAGAAGTCCAGGTTCCTTTGCTGCCACTATGGGTTCATATTTTAGATTAACATAATATGCATGAGCTACAATCCAAGTCCAAAAGAGAAGATTCACACTTAAGTATGCAGTTACTTAAGATGCAAGAATACTTTATAGTCATTAACTTACTATTGATTCTGCATACTGGCTAGGAGAAAACATTCATTTCTTACATTTTAATACTGAATGAATTAAAAGATCTTTGACTATATAATAGGTTATATAATAAAATGCAAATATGAGAGCCATTTATTCATTCATCACTCACTTATTCTAACTTTTATTTAGTGTAAGATATAAGGCCATGTGAAAGATGGTTTTAAAAAATTTAAATACTAGATTATGCATATTTAGTGACAGAAATCCACAAATTGGCAAAGGCTGAGTCTATGATTCCTTGAAGTCAGTAGTGGTTATGAGCACAGACCTAGAGAACAGACCTGGGTCTGAGTTCTGACTTCACTACTTATTAGTTGGGTATCACTAGGAGAGATATCTTAATGTTTATATCCTTGTTTCCTCATTCATAATATATATGCCTCATAGAGTTGGGGTAAGAATTAAAGTAATCATGAATTCCAGCAATTATCATAGTTTCTTGCATATGCTCTATAAGATAAAGATGACAATGATAATGGTGATCGTGATGGTGATGGTGATGATGATGATGTAGGAGAAGACAGAGAAGGAAGAGTAGAGGAGGAGGAAGAAGGAAGAGAAGAAGAGGAGACGACAACGAGGAAGAAGAAAACATACCCTATTTTGAAGCTGTCTTTAACAGGACAGCCATACTCTTACCTCACTGCCTCTTAATATACTACCACTCGGCCTTGGACAAAGAAAGATGAAACATAGTCCCTGACCACAAAATCTCAAAGTCTACTGGAAAGCAGATCTATAACAACAGATTGTGTCACGTTATAATATAGATAAAAACAGAGTCCTTTGGGAACTTAGAAATGGCAACACACTATTACAACCAAATAAATCAATCTCCAGATATTACAAGAAATTCCAGGAACCTTGGGAATCCACCCTAAAAAATAATTTAAATTTTAAAACTAAATTATAGAATGATTTTCACAAAATCATCGTGATTTGATCTTCATGATTAGAATAAAAGTCAATTGCTTTCAATAGGTTAGTTATTATTATATTATCACTTTTCAAATCCAGGCGTGGATAGCATTTAACATGAGAATGACCCTAGGTTTATTAGAATTGCACAATTGTTTGTAGTTAGGCGTGAGGGAGGATAGACGGTGTTACCCAATACCCAGTATTCTTTTCCTTACAAACCTACCTACTCCCCAGGGCCAAACAATATGTCTCCAAATAACCACTTTGACTGTGGTTGGAAGGTATGCCTCCATTATGCAAATTTTCTAGGCTAACACACACACACACACACACAAGATGGGATAAAAATGGAAGAGAAGTCCATAAAAGGAAAATCAAGTCAAAAATATTTTGATAAATCAGCTCCTAAGAATGTATGCTCATTTTGTAAATTCTCCCATAATTTCATACAGAAGACTAATTTCATCTTGTCAAAAAGTCTTTTAATGTATGTAAACTTCCCAGAAGCATGGATTCTGTTATAGCTTAACATAATGTCAAAAATCTGTTTAATAAGAAAATGCTGTATATGGTAGAAAACTCAAATACTTACTTTACAAGGCTTTTAAAAATATTCTACAAACATTTATGTACTTCAGAATAAACACAAGACCTTTATCAAACTTTTATATTCCACACTGAATATTTTGTTTGTACACAAAGCTGAGAGAAGTAGTAAAGTTATCCATCTAACATTTATAAATGTGTAATATGTAGCTAGACACAGAGAACCAGATTATGTTCAAACAAGCTACTGACACATTAGCAAATATCATGCTATAAAAAAATCAATCTATGATGATAAAAGATCTTTATAATTAAAATATATTTTACTAAATAAGTGATAAACTTATAACAGTTGGCTTTTCCGTATTGGTACTTTCATTAATTTTTTAAAAATCAACACTTCTATTGCTACGCAATATATGTAGCTGACCACACAAGAAGTGGCAAAACCTCAAAAATATCTGTTTATTTTAAAATTTCTAGTGATTTATTAATTTCTTATTTTGACTGTAAACTGTACTTTACCTCAGTTCAATACTAATTGTCAGCTTCAAAATAAATCCGAGTAAGAACAGGCAAACAAACTTGTGGAAAAAAAATCAAGAAACCTAAAACATTAGTTACAATATTGTTAATTACACTTTCTGGAAACATACAAATGAGTCATTTCTGTATCAAATTGATAACTGATGAGTACTTTACCACTCATTAAAAATTGTGTATATTCAAATGCTACCTATCCTATAGCATATAAAAAGCCTTAGATCTACTAAGCTTTCAGGCTGATCCATCAGCTTAGGAAATGTTTGCAAAATTTTTTAAAATGCAGTGTAAACATTTCAGCCCTGAACCTTCTTTCTATGCCTTTGAACCTTCTCTTTCATGTGCAATACCTGAAGGCCCACTGAGAATAGCTGCTGAAAGCCCCAAAGATGGGTAAAACAGAATTTCTGACTCAGGAAATAAAGATCAGCTGAATAGGATTCCCATACGGCAATCCAGATCAATGGAAAAGCAAGGCCAGAATTTTACAGTATCTATCCTATACAGTACAACATGAAGGTTGTATTTCATTGCCGGTAACAAAACTCCCAGTTGCCAAGAAAAAAAAAGGAGCTACAAAGATTGTAAATCCAGTAATGAGAAACTACACTTTATTTTGACATTTTGCTCCAAGTGGAATTAAAAACTCCACTACCTTTCCTTGGAATCACTGATATGGTAAACAATTTGTGCAACCAAACAACTGCATTCTGCTAAAAGAACTGAAGCAGTAATGAGAAGTGGATTAATAGTTAGGGAAAATCCTTACACATTTCCAGCAACTATCATCTTAGATGGTAATGGTTTAATGTGCTTTATGCCAAGAAAAATAATGATTTACTTTGCTTTCAAGTTTTGTGAAGAAAAACTCAGAATAGACCTATTAGTAATCTATAATCAAATTATAAAACAACCCAAAACATTTTATTACAATGCTGTTAAGTTCTGATGGACTCAACAATCCATACGGAACAGGAATTACCTCTACAATACCCCTACTGTGTGGCACTCCAGTTGGTATTTCAATATTTCCTTACATAGGCACTACCTCACAAGGCAATCCTTTCCCGTTTCAGACATGTTTTTATTCTCAGCATATCTACAACTGAATAACTTTCCTCTATTTGGTCCTATTCTCACTACTAAGGCTACATAAATTCCCTGTTCTACATAACTATTCTTTAAAATATTGTGCACTGGGCTTCCCCGGTGGCGCAGTGGTTGAGAGTCCACCTGCCGATGCAGGGGACACGGGTTCATGTCCCGGTCCGGGAAGATCCCACATGCCGCGGACCGGCTGGGCCTGTGAGCCATGGCCGCTGAGCCTGCGCGTCCGGAGCCTGTGCTCCGCAACGGGAGAGGCCACAACAGTGAGAGGCCCGCGTACCGCAAAAAAAAAAAAAAAAAAAATATTGTGCACTATCAAACCTCCCCAACCCTCCTTAACTCTGTACTAAACAGCCCAGTTCTTCATCCCAGTCTTCTTACATTGTTTCCCAATCCTTTGAAACCATGTTTACCTCCAGATAAACTTCAGTTTCAATTAAAGTGACTTTCAAAACTGAATACAGTACTACACACACGGTTTATCACACACCCCCTGCATCTAATCTAGCCACCAAGTTCATAAGGGTTTGCATTAGATTTTTACCATCAAGATCCAGATAGTCACTGACCAGTAGATCTCTTCTCTTGGATTTCCTACAGACTTCTCAAACTCAAAATGTCCAAAACTGAATTTATCCTCTCCCTTGCCCTTCACTTCTCTACTTCATCACACTCCTAACACACTTCTCCTCCTAATTTTCCTATATCAATGTCTAGACTACCTCCTTCACCTCATATCTATCACCCAATTCCACAAATCTACCATGCAGTTTAAGAGTTTGGGCTCTAAGCCAAACTGCTAGAGTCTAAATTATTGCTCTGCCCTAACTGGTTGTGGCCTTAACAAGTAACTGAGCCTCTCTGTGACTCAGTTTCCTCATTTGTAAAATGGAATTAAAAATAACATTTTCCTCACGAGGCTGCTGTAAGGACTAAATTCATATACACAGTGTGCTTGGTAGAGTCATCAGTCCACAGCCCATAGCCCATAGTGAGTGCACAGTAAATGTTAGCTGCTATTATAATCATTATTACCACTGCCTTAGTATCTCTCACATCTGTTTATCATTCTCATCACTGCTTATTATTTAGTTCAGGTCCTTCATTGCTTTTCACCCAGATTATTGTTGCAGCTTCAAAACTGTTGTGTCTGCTTCCCTTCTTGCCACACTCTTGTTTTTATAACTTTGATCATGCCATCCCCCAGTTCCAAATGCCTTGACAGTTTACTACTCTTCTTAGGATAAATGTAAATTAGTGAGTATGGTATACAAAACCCTAGATAATCTGGTAAATTTCTCTAGCCACATTGATCTCCTCTGTTCTCCTAGCACATGATGCTTGAGTCACACTGATTTATCTCCTCTGTTTTTCTAGCATGTGATGTTTGAGCCACATTTGATCAACTTTAATTTGTTCACAGAGACTCTCAATGTTTTTCTTTTTTTTTTTTTTTTTTGGTGAGTTACTGAAATTGCCCAAAATACTCTGAGACTCTGCTACCCACCCACCTACTCATCCCATCTTACGAATGCTTACCTTCCAGTAGAAAAGGACTAAATGATAGGAGATGCCATTACCCTGGAATGTTTTCATGGGTTGTCTGTTCATCTGCTTGAGCAAGGATGATACAGATCGGTTTTATTCAAAGTATGCCTGAAAAATCAGCAGCATCAGAATCACCTGGGAGCTTGTTAGAACTGTTAATTATCAGGCTCCACACAGGCTACTGAATTAGAATTTCTGGGTGTGGGGCCCAGGCATCTCTTTTGTAACAAGCTCTCTGGGTGACTCCTACTCATGCCAGTATTTGAGAAGCTCTAATGAAAATGATTCATGGTTAATTTTTCACTCATGATTTACCACCTGTAAGACATGCAAGAGCCAAAAAATACTATTGATACAAATACAAATTAACACATTAAGTAAAGGATACAATCCTGAGAAAAATATGATGATGAATCTACATTAATCATTTATAATTCACAAGCAAATCAGCAGCATTTAAACACCATGACCAATTTACAACAGCCCACCTGATATACTGATAACAAAACATTCTGTGAGAAAACACTGGTAATTCCAGCCACCTGTTTCTTGGGCGTGAGCAGCTGGAGTTCTACAACTTACCAAGTATTTCATCGCACTTCCACTTCTGATAAATTACTAGTATCTTCAGTAGACTCTAGTAATGAGTTTTATTTTGGCAATGCTGTATTTCAGTAAACTTTCATATCCAACTTAGGTTTACTAGTAAGTAGTCCTTAGTTGTTCATGGAAGCAAAAACCTGTGCAAACCTGTGCAAAATTTTTTCACTCGTGAAAATGAAAGAATGGATTTGCATTTGGGATTAATTTAATTCTAAAATGGACTGTCTCCCCAATCAGGAGGTGGCCAACCACTTTGACAATCATTGCTTGAAAGAGCCAGAAAAACCTTCATTTCCAGCACTGGTACATGAATCAGCCTGCCTGTAACAATTCAGGGTTTTCTTCTGGGAAGGCTCTCCTCTCCCCATACACCCATTCTGTGGTAGTTGTCCCTTCTCTGTCTATCTTTAGCATGCTGTGCAAACCTCTGTAACTGTACTCACGGGGTAGTGAAAAATCTGTTAACTTTTGTGTCTGTCAAGATCTTTTCAAAGCTTGATTCTGCCTATGTAAAGAAAGAAGTAGTCAAAAAAATTCTAGGCTGATATATAACCAGTCATTTACTATACCTGTCTATTCTTAGCTTCATCACATACTTTTTTCTATCTTCAGTCATTTTGAAAACCATTAATTTTTCCCATTTTGAAAATCATGCTTTAATGATGACAAATTTCACAGAGAGTAAGAAATTATGCATAAGGACAGTATGAGTGGCATAAATTCTCTATTAATTCATTCATAATCTAGAATGAGAACACAGTTTCTATTAAAACTTCACATTCTTTTTTGCCATTCTTATTCATAAATGTTACAAAACATTAAACCACTGTGAACCCAAGAAACAGTAAGTGGAAATACAGTAAAAGGCTATGGTAGAAACACAACTATACAGGGAATCAAAAGATCCAGGTGTTAACCTCAGCTTGACTAATAAACACTAAACTATCTTATCAAGACCTCAGATTCTCCAACTCTAAAATACAAGTTTAAAGTAATGGGAAATAATGAAGGTACTTGTCCCAGAGGTAGCTATCAAGATCAAATAAAGTAATGCAAATAATGTATATTGTGAACATTCATACATGCATTCACTATTATAATTATATAACAATAAATAAGGGAATACAGGGTGACCCAAAGTAGAATCACTTGTAGACCAAAGTAAAAATTTTCTCTTGAAATAGCAAAATTATTTTCACCAGCCAGGTTTAGAGAGTTATATAGATGCAGGTTCTTGTTAAAGCTTCTGCAATTGACTCTGAGCACGTGTCATGTAAAAAAACTGGGGTGGGTCGGCGCTGTCCCAGCTTCCACAGGTATCCGCCAAAGGATAATCTTAGATTGAGACATGGGGAAGGCATGAGTGCCCTTGAAGGATGGGAGACAAAAGGTCCAAAGCTTTAGTAAGAGGTAATTCTCTTGTGAAGACGACTCATCTCCGAGCTCCTCACAATTGCCTCTAATCACTCTTCTTCCACATGCATTCTTAATCAAAATCACCCTATTTAAAATTTTAATCTTACATACTTTACTGTTATTTTTGCTTATTGTATACTATACTTCCTTATCCAACTTTCAGCTTCTAATTTTTGTGTCACATTTTTATTCTATTAACTCTTACCCCTATTTTCTGGAATTATAGTTCTAGTCTTTTTTTTCCCTTATTGTTCTCATTTATAGCTACCATTTTAAATGCGTTAAATGTTTTCAAATGTTTAATTCAATTTCTGATTTTTATGATACTCTAGTCTTCTTAAACTTTTTCCCTTTGTCACTTCTGCATTCTATTTATTATTATTTTTTATGATATGTGTTTTTGGGGGGAGCAAAAAGTCCGGAAAAGAGCTAAAAGTAAAGAAAGTCATTATAAACCAGAAGGGATGGTAGTTTCCTTCCTTGCAACTGCTTTTTCTGCCACTCTGATTCCCCAAAAGATTCCCTGGCCTAGTCCTGGATGGCTCTCCAAAATATCTTTAGCTCCCAGGGGACAAAGCCAACTAATTCCCTCCCCCAGGACCATAAGGCTCATTCTGCAAATGGCATCTGGTTTTGCTCCAGTGGTGTCATTTGTTAACTTCTCACGTTATCCAGGCTTTATACTAGCCATTCTGTCTATTTTAAAATTTGTAATTCCAAAATATAACCCCAATAGACTTGGGGTCGTTATGACCTAAATGACCTAAAGGAAATGAGGAGACCTTATAACCAGAGGGATGATATAAAAATAAGTGTTTTATAAGTATCATTCCAGTTGCTATGTTACAGAACCTACTAGAGAGGTATAAAAGTGCCCATGAAGAACTCAATCATTCATTCAACAAATATTTATTAAGCAACTACCATGTGCCTGTACTCTGGTAGGCACTGATATAGCGGGGGGAAAAAAATAAGAAAAACCACATACCAGAAGTATGTACAGTTAATACTTATTTCAGAAGACTATATTGCATTAGCCAAGCAAGAGCTGGGAGTGCCTTAGACACTGACAGTGGTTCTGGACATGGAGAAAAGTAGATTCACTAAGGTGATACTTAGAAAGTCAAATGGACGCTTAGTAATCACTGATTCAAAACAGAACAAAACAGTTGTATGTTATGTTCTGTTCTGTTTCACACAAGGTTTATAAATTTTCAATTGCTTAAAGTAGAGAACTCTATTTCTTTTCTTTATTTCAGTTCTTCCATGAATTCAGTCCTTCTATTTGGTTACTGTATTCAATCTCTGATTTCTCTAATATAAGTCAGAATTTTAGAATGATATAACTTCAATATTTTCAGGCAACCAGGCTCTAAAATCCACCAGCCATCACTATTAGGTTCATTCTGAGATCTGAACCTCAATAACTCTAAGACACTGTGGCATTAGAAATAACACAATTTAACCTTCTTGAAGGAAAGCAATATTTTACATTCCAACCAAGAAACTCAAAGAAGAACGATTATCCAGGAAGAGATGCAGAGTACACTGTTGAAAGCATTCAAATCTGTAGCACAGCACAAGGAGAAATTAGGGATTTAAAAACATATATTTGGAGCTGTTGTATCAAAGGATTTAACTGAAGTTGTGGAAATGAATAAAGTCAAATAGGAAACTGTATAATAATAAAATAAAGAGTACTATATATTTCAGTCCTTCTCATAATCAAACTCACAGAGTTGTACTTCGATGATATATCTTTAGGCTTTACAGAAATACACAAAAGAGCCCCTTCAGAAAATCTATTGCTGGAATGTGGTCGAGGACATAGCCCCTTACGTAGCACTCATTACTCTCATGTAAGGCCTGACATGAGAAATCTCTTTTAGAATTTAGGCCAAGGAATGGCATTCCCTTTCCTGAAAAATGGTATTCTTCCTTGTTTTTCAAAATGGATATTCTAAAACTAACTACATTCCACTTTAACTGACGGGAACCTCAGAAGCAAATTAGGTGCTTAAGTATAGGTCTCCACGTCTTTGCTTTTGGTAGACATCTGTCATTGTAGTGACCTTCTGTGCTGCATCCTGTATCTGCATGAATTCCTGTATCCTTTTATCAACTGCTGCATAACAAACAACTCCCGAACTCAGTAGCTTAAAACAACTATTTCTCATGATTCTGTGAGTAAGCTGTGTGGTTCTTATATGGATCTGGCACGGGCTCACTCACGCAGCTGCATTCACCTGGTAGGTCAGCCCTGGGCAGAGTTCCCTTGGGCCTATTGGGCCTTGAACAAGCCAGATCTCTCCATGTGGCCTTTCATCTTCGGGAGGCTAGACCAGACTTCTTTATGTGGTGACAACGACATTCCAAGAAGGCAAGCTCCAACGTGCAAGCTCTTATCAACTGTCTACTTGAATCATATCTGCTTATGTCCCACTGGCCAAAGTAAGTCACATACACAAGCCAGAGTCACTGTGGGAGGGTGTGGATACTGGAAGGCGTGACTCATTGCAGACCACTAGTGTAACTATCTACCACAGCAGCTTCCTAATAAGGCTGTTACTTATTCTTCTTCCAATCCTTCTAATACTTGAATGTTATTCTTTAACAAAGTTTATTTCCTCTCCGCTCCATATCTTATCTTTTTCAGAGCTAAAATATCCCTTATGGGTGTTCTAAGCTCATACTAGTCCAACATATCAGTGAATGAATGCTTATGTAGGATTCAAGAGTATTTTAAAATTTTAAATGCACCATATGCCACAGCAAATGCTCACTCCTAAATTCTTAAAGCTCTCATAAAAGGAATAAAAATTCCTTTGAATTTAAGTTGCAAAAGCCTTTACAAACATCAGGGCCAATTAGTTCCCCCACCAGGAAGAAATGCATCATTCCACTGGTGATGTCCCACACTCAAGCTCTTGATGTACTTTGTATCTCTAATCAATATTGAATGTATTATCAAAAAGTGTCCAAAATGCCTGAAATCTTAAAGTCAGAAAAAGAACCATTATCTACACTGAGTACTTTTACACAAAGTACTCCAATTAGCAAGACAAGAAGATGCTGAAAAAATACAAAAATGTTAATCTGAAGAACAGTAAATAATATAAACAAAATGGCAAAAAAAAAATCACCAAAGAAAAGGTGTAAAGATGAAAAGAATTCATTAAACTTGTTTCATCTTACAAGCTGTTACTATTTTTAAGATGCCCTATGATAATTTAAAGATAAGTTGAATAGGCATTAAAAAAATTAAACTCTTAAGGACATGACTGTACTTCTTGTGATTAGTTTTAATATGCACTTTTTATCCCATTGGCTTTTTTAAAACACCAACTGCAAATTCAATTAAAGACTGTAAGTTTTTGTGAAAATGAATGTGTTTTGGAAAAAGGTGTGTGCATATGTGACTTGAAGGGTAACTAGACTGATATCAGGTAAGGTAGGTCTCTTTGGACTGCCGAGGTTTGCACTATGACTGGGGCACACATAACTAAAAAAAGTCAAAACAGACCTTCTGGCTGCAATTATGATGCCAAACAACATGTTGTTCTGTGAATAGGTGGCAAAACGCTTCAGAGATTTTCCACCAGGGGAGACAAAATGTGGAACTTTACTTATGCACAGAAGACTTTTTTTGTTGTTGTTAAATTAGGCCAACAGCAGAGTTATTTTTAGATTACTTACTTCACTTTCTCTTCTTAATGGGCTGGTATACAAAATAGGACAGAAAACGCACCATATGCCACAGCAAATGCTCAAATCCTAAATTCTTAAAGCTCTCATGGAAATAAAAGATATCTCTATCTTAAAGTATGAGGTTTGCATTCAGATGCAATTAAGACTATAACTAATCTGACAGATCTTTATCAGTTAACAACAAATAAATCATATATATCTATTTTAAAAAACAATATTTTGGAGTTTTTTTCCTTTAATCATTTTTAGTAAAATAAATAAGTTGTAAGGGAAGAGATAAAGTGTGAATGAATGTGTCGACTTACATTTATGATTAAAAGTTAACATTTAAATCATACAGCATTTTCAGATTCTACAGTGACTAACGTAGTTCTTGATTTCCTAAAGTTACAAAATTTAGATGACTCAGCCACTTGCTCTTTCATAAAATCAACCTAAAGTCTCTTCAGGCAGGCTCAATTTTATAGAAAGTTAAACTTCCAAAATTTACTCTTTGTATTTCAACATGATACATTCTCATTTTATGACTGCACTCATGGCTCCACAAAACTATACTATTATTTTGATTTATACTACTATTACAATTACGAAGATGACACAGAATGCATAACATTAAAGACATATATATGTACATAATATATGCTATTGGAATAAAAAAATAACTGATTTAAAAAGAAATTCTCCCCACCTTTATTAATGACATACATAATTCAAACTATATTATGAAATATGAAAAATTATTTTAAAAGAGATTAATAAAGTCAACAAATATCCTTAATACAGCAGAACATTCACCATGTTCTTTGAAATGCCCTGATTTTATTGAAGCAATAAAACTGCAGGACAACAAAAGATCTGACACCTTTTTGGTGTCTAACCCACTGTACATAGTGTACAATTAGGAGGAGAAAACAAAGTGCTTATTCCCTTTAAAAAAATCAAGTAAAATATCTAAAGTTTTGATATTATTTTATTATTTTGTTAAATTATAGTATTGTGAGTTCTTCATACGTTAAATGTATAAGTCTATTTTTTCCCTAAAAACAGGGCAGACAAATATTGCTAGATATAGTTCACCATTCTAAGTAACCTAGTTTTAAAAAGATTAAATATAGCAATTAAATGTTTAAACCAATATAGATATTTAGGCATATAAAAACTAATTTCTAAATAACACTGGTATGCTGATAAGTTGGAATTTGCCAACAAAACAATTTTAACATATAGCCTAAAGAGACAAATATATGATGCAAAACTAGGAAACTAAAGAATATTATGATTGTTTTAAATGTTGCTAAACTAATAGTACTAATGAAATTCCATTTATAAAGACTAACTTATACATACATAATTTTTACATGTAAAAATACACTTAGATAATCTGCATTTTGATATAATCCTAAACACCTTAATTCTGACATGTAACCTCTAATAATTATCAGGTCTAATGGCAGGAAGAAAAATACTAGGTTGGACACAAAAAAATAGTTCTTAAAACTTTAAAGAAATCATAATACCTTGCCAATAAAATTATTAACAAAAGCAAAATACTAAATAACTAAAATTTTAAAAGGCTGCTTTTAGAGAAGAGTAGACTTTGATTGGGAAAGAGAAAGAGGTATATGCATTCAGAACCTCTCCACACTTTGTGGCACACACTGGTCTTGGGCCTGAAATAAATTCCATGTCTAAACTGCTGTTAAGTAATTCTTCATATAGTCGGGTCAATTAATTTTAAAGAGACCAACCCTGAAGATAAGAAACAAGGAAGAGGCTATGTCCTCTAAATAAAATTATAATGCTAGACTTTTATTGAACATTAAACCTGCTTCATATGCTTTTTTTTCCCCTCAAGTAAATAATCAAGTTGGCAGGTATATGGAAGAAAACTTTAAAGTAGCAGCAAAATATACTGACATTCTTATCAGGTGATATGACTATGTCTAAGCAGTTTAGTTTTATTTTTATCTTTCTCTGGTTGCTAAATTCACATTTAAATTACTTAACACCAATTTCACGATATATTTACTTTAGACTTTCACTAACGTTGACCTCTAAGAAAGTACAACGGAAGCCCAATTTTCTATATTTTATGGATAGATATTTCTAGGGCTGGACTAGATCTTGAAAACTACCATTACAGAACTTGTGTATTGGTTTCAATTCATCCATTATTCCCACTCAAAATGAGGCCCCTCCCATAACACAATATTGTTAGAAGAGTTACCAAGCACACACAGTAAGCACCTTTTGAGCACGTGCTTTTTATTAGGGGATCACTAACATATGCTCCCAACATCCACGAGCTAAGGAATAGGTACCGCTTGCCAAACCTTTCTTCCACTGAGCACATATCTACTCAGTAAATAATGATTTCCAGACAAATGGGAAAGGAAATTGTGCTCCTTTGACTAAATTATCTATTGTATTTTCCTAGTACTGAAGGAGAGGGAAGAGACATAAATGTGAAACATCTTCAAAATATTCTTCCTAGTGCTTCCTTAGTGCCTGAAACCTATAAGGAAAAGTCCAATATTTTCAACCTCATTTCCTCAGTGTGCACATGTAAAATGGTGGTCAACAGTATACACAGGATAGTGTATTACAGGATATAGCAGTACTCTGTGAAGAGCTCACATCATAGAAAACAACGGTCTGAACCATGAGACACAAAGGAGAGGATCCCAATTCCAACAGAAACTAGTAATTAATTAGCCTTATTATAAAAAGAGAAAATTACTCCATTTCAGAATCAGAAAAACTGGCTTCCTAAATTTAAAACACAGCCAAGTTAAGAGTAAACTTAGCTTAACTGTAGGCTCAGGAAGAGGTCCTCAGAACAAGAGAGCAGCGACTCAGTGAAAGTACCTATGATTCCAAATTAAATGATATGCAGATCATGTTAACCATATACATTACTGAAATACAAGAAAAATATTAACAGGGGAGTCAGACTGATACCCAGAAAGGAGGAATCTTTTAAATTTATTACATAAGACTGCTTACAAAACATATTTCTCCAGAAAATGGGAATTTGTTTAAATGATGAATTTAATTAAAAAAATCATGTTTAAAGCCATATATATCAAAGCTTTATACCTTACTGATTATATATATATGATATATATATGAAAAAATACTGTAAAACTGAGACAATCTTAAAATAGAGCAACATCTAGTTTTGCCACATCTAATAGCTTCAAAGAACTTCATGAATAAACAATTGTAGCTTCACTTACAAATACCACAAACAAAATTCAAAATTAATTTTTAAGTTTCAGGTTTCAAGTTTCCAAGGATATACTGGTTCAGGCAGAGACAATATTTGACTTCTGAGCACATCCACAAAAATCAGATTTTCCTCTAAAGACTATTCCTGGACCAGCTGTTTGTAACGTAACTGCCTAACCAAAGGGGGCAAGAAATGAGGAACAGGATATATTTGTTTCTGGTAAACTGCCTATTTCCCTTTCTTCCAGGTCCTCAGAATTCATGGAGTCTGGTATGAGGGATGCCCCCTTAGCAGAACAGGTGGCTCCATCCTATACCCTGGTACTGTTTTTTAAGATGAAAAACATACAAAACAAAGCCAACAAACAAAACACCCCTGCAGGAAAAAAAAAAAAAAGTGGAGGAAGGAGCTAGGAAAAAGCACAGTCATAAGATCCATAGTTACCGTTGAAGGAAGGGCATCTACTATCTGGCAGCTACCGTGTAGGGAATCTTACAAACGTTATTTTTAATTCATACACCAAGAAACCCACTATATAGAATTTTCATCCATATTTTACAGATGAGAAAATCAAGTTCAGAGATCAAATAACTTGCCCAAGTTCACACAGTCAGCATATGGCCGAGCCTCGGATTTGCTCTCCATCTGTCTAATACCAAGCCCTCCTCTTGCCATGATGTCAAGCCCACATCTAAGTTAACAAATATTCCTGCTGGGCTTCCACTGTGTGTACCCATGCTACAAAGAACTACAAAAGAAACAGAGGACATCGCCTTTGCCCTCCATGCGGTTAACATCTAAGAGGCATTCTGAAGATTCAGGTGCCCAATTCATGATAGGCAGTGTGGTTACAGACAGGGAAGAGCACTAGACCAGGGAGAGGGAGATGACTCACTCTGGGCTGTGCTACTTACTAGCCGTACAACCTTGGGTAAATAAGCATTTCTATTATTTCCTCATCTGCAGAGAGGAGACACTATAACATCTACCTTAATTATCTCACAATTAGTTCAAAGATCCAATTAGATAATAAACCTGTGGAATGGGAGTGACTGACAAGGGCTTAATTTCCAAAATATACACACAGCTCATACAGCCCAATCTGAAAAAAACCCAAACAAACAACCCAATCAAAAAATGGGCAGAAAACCAAAATGGGCAGAAAACCTAAATAGACGTTCCTCCAGAGAAGACATACAAATGGCCAACAGGCACATGAAAAGATGCTCAACATCTCTAATTATTAGAGAAATGCAAGCCAAAACTACAGTGAGGTTTCACTTCACACTGGTCAGAATGGCCATCATTAAAAAGTCTACAACTAATAAATGCTGGAGAGGGTGTGGAGAAAAAGGAACCCTCCTACACTGTTGGTGGGGATGTAAATTGTTACAGCCACTACGGAGAACAGTACAGAGGTTCCTTAAAAAACTAAAAATAGAGCTACCATATGATCCAGCAATCCCACCCCCACCCCGAGCATATATCCGGAGAAAAATGTGGTTTGAAAGGGTACATGCACCCTGCATGCACTGTTCACTGTGGCACTGTTTACAACAGCCAAGACATGGAAGCAACCTAAGTGTCCATTGACAGATGAATGGATAAAGGTGTGGTATATATATACAATAGAATATTACTCAGCCATAAAAAATCAATGAAATAATGCCATTTGCAGCAACATGGATGGACCCAGAGATTATCATACTAAGTGAAGTAAGTCAGACAGAGAAACACAAATATCATATGATATCACTTATATGCAGAATCTAAAAAAAAGTGATATAAATGAACTTATTTACAAAACAGAAATAGATTCACAGACATAAGAAACAAACTTATGGTTACCAAAGGGGAAAGGTGGGGGGAGGGATAAATTAGGAGTTTGGTATGTATTAAAATACATACTACTATATATAAAATAGATAATCAACATGGATTTACTGTATAGAACAGGGAACTATACTCAATATCGTATAATAACCTATAATGGAAAAGAATCTAAAAATGTGTGTGTGTGTGTGTGTGTATATATATATACACAGTCATATATATATTCAGTCATATATATATGACTGAATCACTTTGCTGTACACCTGAGACAAGCACAACATTGTACATCAACTATATTTCAATAAAATTTTTTTTACAAAGAGCCTTATTAGCTACTAAATATTTTAGAAATATGAAATGCTAATACTGCTTTGCAAGTGTCCATAGTCTTGTCATTACAGAACTTTGGACAGATATCTGAATTCAGCAATAAAAGGATTAGCTGACTCACTTTTGTGTCCCCTCCTTTTTGTTTTGCTTTAGTTTGTCTTGTTTAGAGAGTTAGTGCTGTAAGGGTGAAGGATTAACCAACTGGTGCTGGTTCTGGTTCTGGCTCTTGCTCCCTGCACGGTGCTGAAGGTGGGACCCATGACGAAACCACTTTTCCTCGCTACAGCTGCACCCAAGCCCGTCCAGGTGCAAGCTCACTGTTAGCCGAAAGGTAAGGTAGCCCTATTTCCCTCTCTTCTCTCCTTCATTTCCTTTTCTCCCTTCTTCATAAGCTATCTTATAAAATTAGAACTCCATGCTCAAGTGTCCATCCACTCTCTAACCCAAAGCTGTACCTCAAATTATAAATTCCTTCTTTCTGTCAACTCAAAGAAAAGTATGAGAGACCCATTCCCTGAGAGAGACTAGAGGAACTAGGTTCAGAAACCAGGTGATGAAGAGATTCTCTGAGGAGGTGGAGAATTTGCAAAACAAGAAACAGTCTTTTGCTGACTGGAAAGTTTCCGTTTAAACTAGGCTGTACCAACCACAAGCATTTAAAATAAATGAACTAATTTTCTGTCTTACATGCTAGTATTCAAACGTAATTTCCTATCAACTTTTTCACTGAAAATTAATCAATATTTAGAACATTCTTTTTCAATGGGAAGAATTATTCCCAATTTCAAACAGCCAATTGACAAGCTTTAGAAGGCTATCTAGATTCCAAATACGTTTGATGGAAAAAGAGTTACTGTAATTCTTCAGATAACTCCCAAATCTTCATTTTATTTTGTGTAATTTTAATCCAACCATTATGATACAGCATAAATGTAGCTCAATGAAGACAAAACAAAAAATTTCATTTTAACTGAAATGTCACAGGAGAAATATACACACAACTTGACAAACTTAAATGTCTCAGGCTTTAAACACACACACACACACACAACACAACTACCTCTACCCACCTCTCTCTCTTTCCCTCTTTCTCTCTCTCTCTTTCTGCTCCCCCCACCCTTCCACCCCCAAACCTCCTCCCTTCTGTCTCTGTCTTATTTAAAGGAAGCTAACAGTATTCTCTCCTTTCTATAATTTCTTTCCTACATGTGAAACTGTAGACTCCTATTAGATTATAACAGAAACTCAAAATGCTCACTGGATCAATAAAAAAATGGAAGTGAAAACCGTTAGACCTTTAGAGGTTATGAATTTATTCTTACAGGAGTAGTTATAAATTTTATATTCTAAATCACAATTTTATTTCTGATAACCAGTGAAATCTGGGTTCTATTTCAACTCCCTATTTTCTGGGGAAAAAAAAAACTTTAGAAATGCCATGTAATATTTTACTCTGGTGTTTCTAAAATATGGTCTTCACACCACCTAACCTGAACCATGTAGAACATCTTCTAAAAAGGCAAATTCCTGATCCCTCTCCAGAATTACTAATGAATCAGATAATCAAAGTCAGATTGGTCAGCACTGTGGCAATTTTCCCCAAATGATTCTTATGACCAGCAAGATTATCACAAATGAGTTTTTTCACTTATTTATATTATGTTTAGGACATTTCCTCAACAGCACCATCTATAACATTTTATAACCTTACTATGTTAAAACATATTAGCTCTCTTTATTTGAATAAGTGTTATTTTCTAGCAATAAAAGATTATTTCTTCAACTAATAATATATTTAGTTTGGTTTGTTATAATTTATTTATGCACTTTACAAGGAGAATTCAACTGCCACATCAAAAGACACACTAAATTTACTTTAACTTTTATCATGACATATTGAAATGTAAACTAAGAACTAGTTAAAATGATTAAATATTATGGTTGGAAAATGTGATTAGAAAACAGAAATAATGGTATAGCTCTTCAGGAAAATAAAGACTATAAATACACATATTCATAGATTTTCAATTAACTCTTTTTAAAATTTCTATCACTGTGTCATCAAACAATATTTTTTAACCTCTCATTGTATTTCTTCATACTCTATTAACATTTTCAAAAAAATAAAAAGAGAACTTCACTCTCTGAGGAAGACCATAATAGTTCATTAGCCCTACAGACCTCAGCAGCCCCACACCTGACTGCATTAGGTCTCTTTGCACTTCTCATTTTTTAGGTCACAGAAATACTGTAAGTAATGTAATGAAACCACAGGCTTGCCTGTATTTTCTCATAGAGCCAAGCCCTGACTCATAAATATTTCATTTATTGTTGTCTTAACTCTAAAAGAGATTCGTCTGTATTTTTCAAGCTCTGTTTTGAAACCTCTCTTCTGAAAGTGATTCTGACCACGACTTTGGTAAACTAATACACACTACCTCATAGAAAGAACTCTGATTCAACACAATGGCAACTACCCAGACCAATGAACCAAAAATTTTTAAGACACAGAACTATAAAATTCACGTAATTCTGAAATAAGTTATTTCACAAGGAAATTCAATATTATATGATTGAAGTATGTTTTCTGAGCCTTAAAATGGTAAGAATACTGTTCACATAAGCGCCTTTAGGTCAAAGAAAGCAAGGAAAATACAAGATGAGTTCAGAGAGGGAGTTTCGGGAGAATGGGTGTTATGGGTTAGTTGAGAATTAAAAATCACAAATTGCTTATTCAAGAAGTTGAACAGTGGAAGCAAAAAAGATTAAAATGCCAAGAAAGAAACAGAACTGATATTGTTCAATTTACAACTCTTTCATATGATAAAGTAACAAATGTTACCTCTAAATCAGGCCTCCTGCCGAAAAGAGAGATATGTATTCTGAAGGAAAAAAAAAAAAAGAGTCAAATAGTTTACTAAGCTAGCTGAGTATTGTGGATTTGCTCATAGCAAGGAAGAAAAACATCAAGGGAAAGAACTTTACTATTCCTCATTCTTAGTCTTTTTCATCCATCTTCCCATCTCCTCCAGCTGAGATTGTATAATCTACAAAGTTTACATCAAATATAAGAACAGAAACATTCCCTGAAACAGACTCTGCAAGGTTGGCTATCTTAAAAATATAAATAAAGAAATACCAGAACACATAAAAAACCTAAAGAGCTACCATGAGTAAACACAGTAGGAGATCCTCCTTACCCAAAAGCACAGAAGCAAACCCAGTTACACAGTCCTTCTGGCTGATTGAGAGCCCTTATGTGATAAGTTTTCAAATTTCTGATTCCAGCCAGATACTCACTCATCAAATCATACCCTAGGCGCCTGACCTACCCATACCCTCACTTACCAAGGGGTATATTAAAAGCTCTGGGTCGTGCCAAAGCTTCGTCTCATACTTAAAGTTGCCTCTGCTCGTCATGATGCTTCACGACTCTTCTACCTGTCTGGGGACCTTCAGTACATTTTTGTTTCGCCCTGACCACGGAGAAAATGATGTGAATGTTGTTCTGGGTTCACTACCTAGACCACTGATGACTCAGCTGGTCACTGCACTTTATGATCCAGATTGACACCTAATACTGATAATGACAAAAATTGAGCATCTAATGAATTATTGGCTTACTAATAATTTCTTCTCTCTGAAGGCTTAAGAAGCAATAAGGAAAAAAAAAAGAAAAGAAAAAGAAGCAATAAGGAGAACTACTACTTAACAGCAGTGAAAAGGGAAGAACCAAGATGAAAAATTTTGTCACAGAATTCTTAGAAGTCCATGTCAATTTTAAGCTCATAATTCCAAGCCAGTGAACAAAATGTGGCATGGATTTTAGAAACAGAAATTTTAAAAAGATATGTCTATATTTATATGAATAACTCTGTGTGTGTGTGTGTGTGTGTGTGCGTGTGTGTGCGCGCGCGCACATGTGAGCGCGCATGCGTGCGTGCACTGGGCAAAATATAGTCCATGGGCTAAAACTAGCTCACCACCTGATTTTGGATGGTCTGTGAGGTAAGAACAGTTTTTACAGTTTTAAGTGGCTGAATCAAAAGAAGAATATCTTGTGAAACATAAAAATTATATGAAATTCAAACTTTAGTGTCCATAAATAAAAGTACTGGCACACAGCCACATTCATGCATTTAGGTGTTGTCCATAGCTTCTTTTACACTACAATGGACGAGTCAAATATTTGTAAAGGGACCAATGGCCCGCAACTGTATTTACTATCTAGCCCTTTACAGAAAAAAATTACCAAGCCCTGCTTATATACATGGCTTGACATGAAACTCTAAAATAAAAAATGGTTTGGGATAAATATCATATCAATAGAAATTATGAAATCTTGAAAGTGAAATTACAAGCTTCCAGTCTCAGAAAACACTAACAAAAAAAAGAAATTAGAAAATATCTTAAAAAAACACAGCGTTACACAGGGATTATTCAACCTCAGAAGTGATATTACATGGCAAGAAATAGTACAGAAACATGACTCAAAGCTTCAATAAATGCTTGAAATGGGCTGAAGAAAATCCCGCCCCCCCCCAAAAAAAAAGCTAGGAACATTTCAAGATATTATTTAGATATGGGGAAAATATTAAAGGTATAAGCCTACTGTTTGGGGACAATGGTATGTTATCAGATAACTGAGATATGCCAAACTTCTTGATTCTTGGGTGGTTTTTACCTTCTGCACCAGAAAGAAGTGATGAAACTAAAATGGAAAATCAAATATGATTAACAAGAAAATCAAAGCTCAGGAATTAGTAAGAGGACTCTGAATCACTTTAAATAAATTTACGTATACAGGACCAATAGACTACAATTTCAAGATATTTTTAAAAAGTGGCTTGTATATGTTATCACAGAACTACAGTTGACAACCTTGACAGAGTTACAAACAACAGAAGAGCAGATGTAATACATAAGAGGGACAAATGTTATTTTATTTTTTGAAGGTAAAATGATTCTAGGAAATGAAGATCAGTGATCTTGACACTATTCCCCAACATTCTAGAACAGGTTACTAAACAGATGGTTTGTGAGCACTTAAATTTTTTTTTAAAACCTGCCATGGATTTGTTAAAAATAAGCCATGCTAAACCTCGTTTCCTTCTCTGACATGTTATTAGATGAGTGGATGCGAGAAATGCATTGGCTGTATAATGCCTGGACCAAGAAAAGTATGGAGTAAGTCTCTCGTGGCCAACTGGGGTAAGTCCACTCACTATCTGTGTAACTTTGGGGAAGTTTCTTATTATCTGGGATTAAGAGGCAAATGTCACAGATCTGTCAAGTTTCTGCACGTTTTGTGAGCAGAGGCACTGGAAGCCTTTGTTCTAGACTGTCTTTTCATGGATGTTTGTATAGCAAATAGCATTTGAAGACCGATAGTATCTCCCTCTGGAACAAAGGGAAGGTTTGCTTATAGCCCACTATAAAAGATCAGGGTTCCTAAACTTGGAGTTCCTTAGGTGTGATACATTGTGTGCAGCGTGGACTTGAGCCACCCTGTGGAGCCCCTGTGGGCCTGGGGTACAGGAACCAAAAAACACATGAGGCTCATGCTGCTGCTGTACCAAGAGCAATACAGTCCTTTGTCTCTGACCTGGAAGTCTTCTGTCTTCTATAATCATCCACAAAACAGTGGCTGGCTAATCTGTCAGCATACAAGTAGGGTGAAATCTCAGATACTTCACAGTGCTTGACAACCTGTGACTCAGCTTTGCCATTGGTAAAATGGGGAAATAACAGTAAGTCCTCATAAAGGTAGTATGAAGAATAAATTAATTCATACACAAATTGCTTAGAAAAGTACCTACTTAAGCTAACTGCTCAACAAATGTTAGCTATTATTATAATGATAGTTATGATTCATTTCAAATGTATATAGGTAGGTAAATAATCCCATCCGAAGGAGTAATGACAAGTCAAAAAGTCCAAACTCACGAAGTTCAGAAAAGGCTCTATTCTTAACCCTGTTCTGCTCAATATTTTCATAATTAATTAAGTAGTGCTATAAAAATGTATTAATCAAAATTATGGATGACACAATTGCTAACACAGATAATAGAATCAGGATATTTAAAAAATCTTGACATGCTGAATACACTAAACTATAAAGAAACAAATTTAACAGACATACAAATAAAGTATTCAAGTTGTATATTAATTGCAACCTACATGAAATGAATTACAATTCTAATAACAATGTAACACGACTGAAAAAAAAAACAAATTTGCCATTATGTTAGAGAAGAATGGAGATAAATTTTCATTGTGTTCTGTGTTGGTTAGGCTACATTCATGATATGATATTTAGCTCTGGATATACTTTAAAGGGAAACTCCAGCAAAGAGAAGCATACCCAGAGGAGAGTGATCAGAGCTGTGAAGGGTGAAATAAATCCATATAGTATATATAAAGTATAACTGAAGAAATTTGACTACTTTATCCTGAGAAAGGAAAGGTTTATTGAGGATGAAAATTTTTCAGACATCTGCAAAATTATCTGTGTGAAACAGTCTGTGTAAAGCCAAAGGGTGGAGTTAGAAAAATGGCTAATTGATTTCAATTCAGTGTAAAGAAGAACTTTCTATCAATTAAAGTTTTCAAATATTGGGTATTAAGATAAGTTCTTCATTCATGGAAGTTTCTGAAAGCCACTAGCCAGGACTATGAAAATGGGGATTGCCTCTTTCACGTACAGATGTCTTTAAACTGCTCACTTCTTATCTGTAAAAAAAGGCAACCCACAGGGAGTTTGTCCAGGCCTCTTGTGTATTTTCACTCCTGTCTTGCCTCCCTGGTTTCTGTTCCATTTCAGCCTAGCTGGCCTCTTCAAACCGATGATTTGTTCTTAGCTGCCCACCTGGCTTTTTGATTGACCTCTCTGATTATTTCCTTTTTCCATACACTGCAGCCCATAGGCCATCTCACAGTAGCACCTGGGTAACAGACCCTGGCCCCATCTCCCGTCTGCTTTGGAAGGGAGAATAAAAAATTAATTTCATGATCTCAAAGGTTTGTTTCAATTCTAGGATTCTTGGATCCTTCTTACTTCTTTTGCCACATACACAGATTGGTGGATGAGCAGTAATTGATGAATAAGTGAATGAATAAATGAGTATTATTAAGAAATTCATAATAAGCTGCTTTCTTCTTTAAAAACTAGGTACCTGAATGGGTCTCACATCTTTCAACCAGTCAAACAGATGACAAGGAGTGAAAAGACAAGAAGAGCAAACACCTGTGGAAACGAAGGAATGAAGTATGAGAGCAAGAGAAAGATTAGGGGTGGAAACAGAAATGAGGGTAGACAGCTATGGAGAAGACCACAAAATTAACTCTCAGAAATGATTAACTAGTAAAGTCTCTAGTCCATAAGCCAAGCCAATTTATAAGCCAAAATAAAATTTAAGGATATATTAAATTAACATATATTTGAATAAAAAAGTGAGAGGAGAATTCTAAACTCCTCAGAACTTATGACAGGAGCAAGCAACTACATTCTTGCAAAGACAAAAATGTTATACACAACAATATTGGTGAATCTCATGCATTAAGCCAGGTGAAAGAAGCCTGCCTCAGAAGGCTACATACTGCATGACGTATAAATATAAGCCAGAGTTGAATGTAATACATACATATATATATAATATACATATATATACATACACAATGTAATATTATTCAACCTTGAGAAAGGAGTATATCCTGCCATTTGCAACAACATGGATGGACCCTGAGCACATTAGGCTGAGACAAGTCAGAGAGAGGAAGACATGTACTGTATGACACCACATATAAATATGGAATCTAATAAAGTCAAACATGTAAAAAACAGAGACCGAAATGGTGGTTACCAAGAGAGGGGGATGGGGTTTAAGACTGATGTTGTTTAAGGGTACAAACTTGGAAGCAGTAGTAAATAAGCCACAGAGATCTAATACACAGTATAATGAATATAGACAACAATATTGCACTATAATTTTGTGATGTGATAGATATGGCTACAATACCAATCATCTACAATATATAACATGCTGGACAACTTAAATGTAAACAGTGTTACATATCAAATTCATTCAATTAAAAAAACTGTTCCCCTCCCCCAAAAAACAGACTTGAAAAAAACAAAACTCTAGGGATAGAAAATAGATCAGTGGTTACTAGATACTACAGGATGAGAGGAGGGGTTGACTAAAAACCGTATGAAAAAATTTTGGAGCATGATGGAACTGTTCCTAATCTTAATTGTGGTAGTGATTACACAACTATATATGTTTGTCAAAATATATAGAACTGTACGTTAAAAAGAAGCAAATTTTTCTGTATGTAAATTATCTTTAAAAATGGAAAAAAATTAAAGAGCTTAAAACAACTCTGTAAAGATGAGCAATTAAAACATGGTGTGTGTTATTAATAAATCACAATAAAATCATAGCAATATTTTCTTAGATCAGTCTCCCAAGGCAAAAGAAATAAAAGCAAAAATAAACAAATGGGACCTAATCAAACTTACAAGCTTTTGCACAGCACAGGAAACCATCAACAAAATGAAAAGCCAACCTACAGACTGGGAGAAAATATTTGCAAATGATGTGACCGACAAAGGCTTAATTTCCAAAATATACAAACAGCTCATACAATTCAATATCAAAAAAACCCCAAACAACCCAATGAAACAATGGGCAGAAAACCTAAATACACATTTCTCAAAGAAGACATACAGATGGCCAACAGGCACATGAAAACATGCTCAAGGTCACTAATTATTAGAGAAATGCAAATCAAAACTACAATGAGGTATCACCTCACACTGGTCAGAATGGCCATCATCAAAAAGTCTACAAATAATAGGGAGTTCCCTGTTTGCCTAATGGTTAGGATTCCAGGCTTTCACTGCTGTGTGGCCCAGGTTCAATCCCTGGTCAGGGAACCGATATCCTGCAAGCCATGCAAGGGGTGACCATATTAAAAAAAATAAAAGTCTACAAACAATAAATAAGATATGGAGAAAAGGGAACCCTCCTTCACTATCGGTGGGAATGTAAATTGGTGCAGTCACTTTGGAAAACTGCAGGGAGTTTCCTTAAAATACTAAAAATAGAACTACCATATGATCCAGCAATCCCATTCCTGGACATGTATCCAGAAAAGACAAAAACCCTAATTCAAAAAGATACATGCACCCCAATGTTCATAGCAGTGCTATTTACAACAGCCAAGACATGGAAGCAACCTAAGCGTCCATCAACAGATGAGTGAAGATGTGGTGTTTTTAAACACACACACACACATACAATGGAATACTACTCAGCCATAAAAAGAATGAAATATTGCCATTTGCAGCAACATGGATGGACCTAGAAATTATCATACTAAGTGAAGTAAGGCAGAGAAAGACAAGTATCATATGACATCACTTATATGTGGAATCTAAAAAATAATGCAAATGAACTCATTTACAAAACAGAAACAGACTCACAGACATAGAGAACAAACTATGGTTACCAAAGGGTAAAGGGGGAGGCAGGGATAAATTAGGAGTATGGAATTAACAGATACATACCACTATACATAAAATAAACAGCAAGGATTTACTGTATAGCATAGGGAACTATATCCAATATTTTGTAATAACCTATAATGGAAAAGAATCTGAACATATAACTGAATCACTTTGCTATACACCTGAAACACAATATTGTACATCAACCACAGTTCAACTGAAAAATGGAAAAAATTAAAGGTATTAAAACAACTTGGTAAAGATGAGCAATTAAAATATCATTTGTATCATTAATAAATCACAGTGAAGGTAACAATTTTGATAGAAACTTATCAGGATCATTTCTACAATACAGTGACCAATATCTTATTTAAAAATGAAATATCAAATGTATAGCCAAATAGCTTTTTTAAAATAAATATATTTTCACTGTCTTATAAATAGGTAACATGTAAAAATAAAATTAATCATTCACATTCTATTTTTAAATGTCCTCTCATAAAAATGTAATTCTAGTAATAAGAAAATAAACATTAAATATTTTATTAATTATGTATTCATATCTTGTTACCATATATTCTCTATTACTGTACAATTGCTCTTAAAATTTGATCTTATATAGTCAGAAAAACAAGTTGTCTCTCAAAATAAAAAAAAACTTATAATAACGATGTTCCTTTAATATAGTTATATGAGTAAGCATGTACTTGGTCATACTTCAGAATCTGGCATCGTTTCAGCCAAGTGGGAACGAGATATTTCTAGGACACCATTAGAGAGATATCAAGGAGAACAGATATGTAAAATCAAATAACTATTAGAAATGACAAACTGCATTGCCTTTCTTCTATTTGTGGAATAGTCTGAGCAACAGACATGTGGGACTAGAGATAGTTTGAAATTACTGAAAATTACAAAAGAGCAAAGAATTGGAAGTGATAAGAGGGCAACTTAAAAGCATACTTTTCTGGAAGTAGAGAAATATTATAAATAGATCAAGAAAATACATCTTTAAAATTATTATATTTGGGACAACACAAAGTGAGACTGTCAAATGAATTTTATTTTTAGTTACAGGAGTATACATTCTCTGTAACATACAACAAGGTAAAATGTATTGAAAAGTGAACATCTGCAGGCTTACATCACTGCTAAAAACGACCACAGTTTATAATCCCCTGCCTTCTGAGAAGTAATCTGTAGCTACACTCCTGATTTGTCTACATAGTAGGCTGATGGTCAGAATGAGAAAAGACACAACACCATGCATGGGACGGCACACTTCACGGGGTATGTGCACTTGGTGTAACTTGCACGCATTGCATGATTGGGGGACGGGACAGCAAAACAGTGAAGGAATAACCTAGACGAGGCTCTAAAGACTTTTCAGCATTTCCCAGGAGAAGAAAAAAAAAAAAATGTCTCAAGAAACGTGGGACCAAGCTTCCTATGCGGTACGCTGTATAAAACCTCGGGTCACACCCTTTAAGCCAAACTACAGCCAAGACACGCAGCACCCCTACAGCTGGGAGTTATGTTTCCTTGTAACGTAGCACAATGCACAGACTGGACCATGAGGCGACCCAACGTTTCAGGTGTGTGTGTAAGGTCCATTAAAAAGGAGAGCTCTAATTTTGGAAAGACAAAGTTTATCAAACAGCTCATCCAACTCCATATTTTATTTCTGGATTGGTGCCACCACCAGCTAAATATATAACTGAGCACAGGACCGAGGCAAAATTGTGAAGAAATTAATATTTATGGGATGTTAATGGTATGCGCTTCAGGGAAGAGGATGCCAGGCGGTTATTTATTTTTCTCAACCCTAACATGACCAACTCCACATGCACTCACTTCTCCTCTCCTTGTTTCATCATCCTGGTTAAATAAGGGGCGGCTCCATTCCTGACTCAGAAGGAGGGGAGGGATGTGAGAATCCCACGCGGGCTAAGACCACTGAAGAAAAATACTCTCACATTTTAACGGAGCCTCCTGAGCTTCGTAAACAAAGTTATCTGCAGTAATTTTTTGCTGGTTTTAATTGTTTTTATTTTAGGAATTATCTTTTTCTCCCAGTCACTCTTACATGTGTGTTTACATGGTAGTAAGAGAGAACCTGTTCACAGCTTCAAATTTGATTCCATGTATTTCATAAAAGGTTTCAGTTGAAAGCAACCTAAAAACGAATCCAGTCTCTTTTTAATTTTGGAGGAAATGACTCACCCAATATTGCACAATAATTAAAGTCAGACCAAGGACCAGAATGCAGGTCTCCTGGCACTTAATGTGGAACTCTGAACAGTAAACGAAGCGGGCTGTTTTACTATCTGAGATAATAATTATGCTTTCCAGAAGGAGTCATTTTCGTTCACATTCTAATATGCATTACTATTATCAGACAAGGTCTTTAATACAAAATTTCCTACTTGGAACAAGGAAAGGAGAATACACTGGGACTTGGAATAGCTAGATGGCAACACAGAGGGCACTGGGTACCTAAGGACCAGGATAAAACAGGCAGAAGGCATAGGTTAGTAATTTTTTAAAAAGGGAAAAGTGGGGTAATTATGTAATAAAGCCCCACTTTGCCTTGCTTCAGCTTCCCAAGGACCACACATTCACTCGTGATATAATAAGAGATCAGAAGTATTCTGAAAGATCTCATAATTCAGTCAGGAGGAGGGAAGAAAAAGAGAAAAATGAGATGAAGCAGGCAAAGAGAGACCTCCTTCATTACCAATAGAAGAGATTATAGACTCCTTTCTCTTTCTCAAGGTATTTAGAACAAAACTGCTGAGCAAGCTAATGCAGATTTTAAATATGGACACAGTGTGTGAGAGAGGGCTCTGTAGGACATTAGGTTTATGAGAACATGATCTGTGTATGTGGGTGGTGTTACATGGAGAGTTGTATCACTTATTCAGGCCTTAGCTGAAGATGTCCCAAAGCAATGTGAGCAAACTAAAGAGTGGGACTTTAAATTTGGAAAGATGGACTTTCCGGCAAATCATAAAGCCACAACCTGCTCTGTTTAAAGATAGATACTGAAAGGATGAAAGGCAAGACACGTTGTAAACTATGATGTGTGTGCCAATGCAAAAAAAGTAAAGCTACCTAAATCTAAAGGTTTCACAACAGACCTTGACTTAACCCATTTTCCTCCCTCTTTCCTCACAGAAGATCCCCAGAATTACTTGGAATGCCCGTATTGTACTCATAGTGTAGCCATTAGAAACATCTATACACGTGACTTATGCTAGTCATATTAAGATATAATGATGAGGCATATGATTAAATGTCAGTTAAACAGTGCTAAACATTATTATATTGAAGCACTCAACTATTGAGCGTTTGTCACACAAAAGCACGAACATCCACTCACAACTTTCCAGTTAAATGTCATATTGTTTCTCAGATCAAGAGTAGTTTTAGAGCTCCTACCAAGGACAAGGCATGTTCTAAGCACTGGGTTAGAACAGTGCCCAAATGAAAATCTTTGGATCCATGGAATATACAATCTCATTGAGGGAACAGATGATAAATAAACAATCTTTTTAAAGTCAGCTGATAGTGCTATGGGGGAAAATAACGTATAGTAAAGGTGACAGTGCATGATCAATGAGGATTGTTATTTTATATAGGGCGGTCAGAGAAGGCTTCTTTTATAAGGATACGTTTGAGCAGAGACCTGAAGTTAGTGAAGATACCTGAGGGTAGAGCACTCCAGACAGAGAGAACAGAGAGGAAAACTCTGAGGTGGGAATCAGCTGATCCCATTTTGAGGAATGTCAAGGAAGTGAGTGTCTAGAGTTGACTGAATAAGAGGAAAATGATAGAAAATACTGTCAGGTAGCAGGTGTCAAATGATATGGACTTATGTAAGGTCTTTGTCTTTTATTCTGAGAGACAGAGAAGCTGTTGGAAGGTTTATACAAAAGAGTGACATAATCAAACAGATATATCTTCAAAAGATCACTCTGCTACATGGAGAATAAACTGTGGTGCCTGGAGGGAGAAGAAAGGGGATAAATAAGCAGCTGCTGCCACAATTCAGGGAGTTGCTGATGGCCTGTCTGATCAGACTGGTTGGGGGTGTACTAACTAGATGTATAAAACAAGATTTGGGGGGACCATTTAGCTCAACTAAAGACAGACTGAGAAAGGGGAAAAAACGAAGACAAAAAGGAAGTGAAGAGCTAGCTGCAGGCACACAGATATAGCTCAACCAAATCCTGGAACATAAATTTGGGTGAAGTAATGGTGAGGAATAGCTTTTAAGGATGTTGGGGATCTTTTTTTTTTAAATGAGATGATTTTATGACAGTCTACATATGCTAAGATGTTAAGATATTTGGATTAATGTACTATAAGTTTCTCCACACTATCTGCCAGCAAGACATTTTATAAACGCTTTCTCTGAAATACGCCTACCACAGATTTTTTTCTTACCCCCTAAAATACACTTTAAGAAACTTTTTTTTTTTCTTAAACGGAGAAAAAGTTGCAAAATGATGGCTGTGGTTCTGTATGTGTACCAAAACAAAAATAATGCAAAAAAAAATATTTCACAGAAAATGCCATCATAAAAGTGGAGAAGAAAAGAAATAAATGAATACCAGGAAAACTTTAGGTTCTTTGTAGTAGCATCCTTTCTTTGAGGAATTTAAAGTTAATTTCCTTAACCTGGTTTTTTTCTTTAATTTTATGATATTCTCATGGTACAAATCTTTTAGACTTATGTTAGAAAGAGCTTTAAAAAGAAACACTAAAAACTTAAATAAATTTCAAATCAACGTTATCTTCCGCGAAGTATATTTTAAGGTTTCCAAGATAGAAATCAAAGGAAATTGAGGAACCTTAATAAACTAAAAATGCTGAGAGCCTTTAAACCCCTGGGGACTCATCTGCTTCACAGCAATGTGCTTTTTCAACATTTAAATTTTATTGGCTCCTGCTAATGAAAATAATTTGCCACAGCAGAAAGGAATGAAGATGTCAGCTCCATATGACATATTTATCAATATAATGGTAAGGTATGTTCTCGAGACCCTTGGTGGATTGTAGAAAGAAAGAAGTGTACAACTGACTGGGAAGCTGAATTCAATCAACAGAGTATATTAAAGTTAAAGAACACATATCTCAAATATCAAGGAATTCAAAAGGTTGAACCTGCACTCCACAGATAATTTGTGGAGAAAATGGATTTTTAATAAAATTTTACACAAATCATATAAATTGAGGGAATTTTAGAATTCAAATTGTTCGTGGTAAGGAAGCTAAACAAATGAACGAATACAAGTCAATTTAGAGAAAGTGAACCAAGTTCACAATCACAAAATGAAAAAGTATTAGGATTCAGTGTGAACTATAAGCTATAAACTGTTAAAATATAATGTTGCTTTAAAATGAAATAGGGGTGATACAAGTATACCTCACTTCAGAGCACAGGTATATTCTGTTAATTTGGCTGCTGGGCAAAATTCTGTATAGATAAACACAAATTCCTAGTCACTCCAATTATAAAATTGAGATTATGCTCCTAAAAATAATTAGGTCAATACTTAACAATATCACGTTTGAGAAAACAGCAAATCACTGAAGCATCTATTTAGAGAAAAAATAGTTTAAATGAATACCATTACTGAAAATAAGTCACCACACACACATAGGTTTACTTTTTCATTTTAACATTAATAGTGTTGGAACATAACAAATCTAAATATTCTCTAAGGACCTCTCTCCAGCAACTCAATATTCTAATGTTAACCTCTTAGCTATAATATCTCTTTATATTTCAGCAAAGTTACTCTCTTTTTTTGTTCATTTTGTTTGGAAAATTGCAGACAGGGGATAGATGAAAACACTGTGCAGAGCAAAAGAGTATATACAAAAATACATCAAAGGTAATGACAGGGCAGAAGGAAATAAGCAAGTGGAAGTAAGTACCATTTATTTTAGTAGGTAGGAACACCTACAAGGAAAGGCTATTCTACTTATTAGTATTTATGAAATTCAATAGTAGTGAATTTTCATATAACCAATGCTGGACTTAAAAACAAAGTAATGTTATTTTTAATCAACCCTCCTAACTATTCTTAGTCAAGGTGTTAAAAAACAAAATAGTTATGGGACAAATGAAGAAGCTAAAGTTTGGAACAACTCCATAAGAAAGCACTGAAAATGACCTAAGCCTCATGAAAAAAACAAACAAACCTAAAGAACTTAAATTATTTTTACCTTTAAATTATTTTTACCTTTACCTGTAAAGTGTTACCTTTACAGATAACACTCTGTAAGTGATATGACTGGAGTCCAAGTATATTAAGAGATAAGTAGTTGGACCTAAGCAAATATTCATGTCATCTAAAAAAAAGAAGAGATGTAAACTATGGCATATAAAACTCAAATTAGGCATTAGGTTATTTGTGGATCATAAGCACTGGAATATGTTTAAGGAAAGTTTCAAGCACCTTTCAGAAGGCTTAAGAAGATAAACAACAATCTTTCTGGGTTGGATTTGACCAAGTTTGTTAGAACTCTATGAATTAAGCACTACATAAACAAGGTCACTTTCAAAATCTATGCAAATCTTAAAATACACTAATTAGGGGGCCTAATTTAAGAAATAAACGTTCTTTTATCAAAGGGCAGTATGAATCTGGGCACTGGTTAGAACATTTTAGATCCATTCATTTATCACTAAGATCACTACCATCTGTCACAAAGTTAAAGAGAAAAACAAACAAACAAAAAAAAAACTGTGCCATGAATTAGTATTCAGTGACTGTAATGCAACTGATATTATTTTGGAATTCAACTGTGATTTGCAATTTTATTTAGCAACACTCATGCCAAGAGAACTTCTTAGTGATATTCTCTTACAAGTCAATGGTCTCTTTTTTTTTTAAGTTTTATTGGAGTATAGTTGCTTTACAATATTCTGTTAGTTTCTGCTGTATAGCAAAGTGAATCAGCCATACGTATACATATATCCCCTCTTTTTTGGATTTCCTTCCCATTTAAGTCACCACAGAGTGATGAGTAGAGTTCCCTGTGCTATACAGTAGGTTCTCATTAGTTATCTATTTTATACATAGTATCAACAGTTTATACATGTCAATCCCAATCTCCCAATTCATCCCACCCTGCCATTACCCCCTTGGTTTCTTTCTATTTTAATTAAGAGAGACAGAAAATACATAACCACTTCCAACATTCACTTTTCTATCAGTATTATAACTAATAGTTGACACAACATGAGACTGTCCACACAGAAACAGACAAGGGTGATGAGGCAGAGCAGCTATAAATCTTTAAATATAACACAAACAATATCTCTTTTATGTAATGAAGTACCGTAACCCTCACATTTTCTCTTGAAATAAAAATGTCTGGTAAATTTGGCTATGTTCAACATATTATTATATGCTCTAAAAGTCTCAATCAAGCCATGAAGGTATTTTCACATATTTAAATATACTTTTCATAAAGTACAATTTTAATAGTTATGCAAAGAGAGTTGTTTTGTGTTTCTGAGTTTTTGCTTGTACAAAAGGAATATAATTTCTCATTACAGTTTTTCTGTAATTTTAATGTTCACATTTTTTCCTATTTTTTGGTGTGTCACATACAACAATTTCCCCTATTTTAGGATTTTAGAATATCACAAAGATTTATTTTACTTTATTTTTAAAGCAATACCACTGTACTACCATCAATGCAAAGAAATAAAACTCTAATGACAGTTTACTCAGATATAACTATTCATAAGTCTATTCCTATCATAATGTAATTATAGGTCTCTTTTCACTTGAAAACAATATTCAGTTCTAGAATTTCCATCATCTGAATCCTAATGTATAAGTTGAGGAATTTTGAAAGATAGTTTAAAATAGCTCATAACTGTTATTTGTATACATTTCCCTTTGATTGCTCTATTTTAATATTCATCATAGTGATGAATTTAAACTATGTATTAAAAAAAACTTGTACTCACATTTAAATTGAATGTTAAAAATTATTCCCTTAATTTTTTTTTGTATTCTTGTACTTAAAAGTGAAATTTAAGATGATCTTTTAAAATTGAGTGTCTTCTGTCACTTACCAACAGGGATGTATCATCAGGTTTCTAGTCTCCTCTTTAAAAGTCAGTAACTTTATCACAGTTAAACCTTTCTTTCACTTAAGTTTTAGATAACAATGAAATAGTGGGTTTCTTAGAGAAGAACTGAACTGAACAACTACTGAACGTGCGTGTAGTTTAGTAATAAAAATGGAAGGATGGATGGAAGGAAAGAAACAACTTTTAAAAGCTCTAAAGCTGAAATGAAATTTTATGACCCTAATGACCATAGTGTATATAACTTTATACCCACTTTATTAATACATATACAACTAAATCGAAATTGTAAATTATTGGTTAGCAGTATTAAACAAACACTACACTTTAAAATTCCAGGACACTGAGAATATACTTATCCATAACTCACAATGACAGAAAAGATAAACAGGCCTTTTGACAACATAAAACATTTCCTGAGGTACACCACAATGCAAAATTGAAGACGAAAATATCTGAAAGCTCATCTCTGAGTTTTGACCTCTAGCATAGACGTGCTATTAAACACACCCCTCCTGTCTCCACTGAAGCCTAACCAAACTATTTGAGTTAGGAGAGTGTGCAAAGATGTGCCTTCCAGGCAAACTTTTGTTTTCTAAAAGTTAATCTCCCGAAATACTTCCAGTTGGAAATCGTCCACTTGAGCTACTTGACACCAGGGCGTCACTTTCTCCCCTTGGCTTACCTGCTACTACTTAATTATTCTTCTAAGCAGGCTCTGGACAAGTTGGGGAAGGTAGCTCTTTCAGCACTTCTGAATCCATGACGACTACAAATGTACACACCTAACACACTCCCACAGGTCTTTCACACGTCGCGAAAGCCTGACCACCTGGGAGCAGACAGGACTCGAGGAACAATCCTCAAGATCAAGAAACTGACTGGATTTCAACATGTGGTGAGAGAAAATGGGCGGGGCGGGGGGGATAGGAGCACTACAGACAGCAGCTGTCCATTAAGTGGTTTAAAACTGTTGGTTACAAAGCTGAATAAACAAATACACAGATGGGTCTAGTTCCTTGGGGACTCCGGAGTCTGAGGAGCCCCCCCCGAGCGGTGTCCAGTTGGGCCTCTCTTGCCTAGTCCGCGTGCAAAGCGCGCACTGGTTCCGCTCTCAAATGCCCGAGACTCGCACGTGCCTTTCCCTCCCGTTACTCCTAATGAGTTTCACCCGCGCGCCAGGTGCCCTGAGAGACTTACCTAAGATATCTCAGGGTCTGAGGATAGGAGGGCAACTTTCCCTCCCTGCTCTAGGCCGACCCGAACGCCCGGGGCAAGCGAGGGTCCACGCAGACGCTAGTCCCTAGGTCCGGGTGCCCGGGCGTCCGGGCGCTTTGCGGCCCGAGGGGCGGGGAGAGGCGCGCGGGAGACGTGCGGACGGCGGGCGCGGCCACCTAGCGGGTCCAGCCCGCGCCGCCGCCGCACGTGCGCCGCCGCGAGCGCTACGGGACGTCGGGACCCGCGCTCCCCCGGGGTCAAAGTCAACCCTGCGCGCCCGCCCTCCGCTCGCCCGGGGCCTCCGCGGATTTACAGGTAAAAGCCAACCGAGAACACTCCCTTTCTCCGAAAGGTGTCTGCGCCCCTCCCTCGTGCCCTCCCTGAAGAACCGGGAAGAGGGATTTCACCCCCAAACCCACCCTCAGAGTGGGGAGACCTTTCCAAAGCTGAATAAAAATAAGAGTAGGACAGACCCCGGGTGAAGCGGCTCCTGCTAACCGTGGACAGGGGAAAGAGCGCGATCGGGGGCAGCAGTCGAGATGCACGATCATCCTGAAGCGTCACTAGGGGCCAGGAGTTTCTTCGCTGGAGAAGCAGGACTGTCCCCTCTCCGCCTCCCATTCCAGAGAAGTACTTGTGAATTGTACGCTGAAGTGTCTAACTTTGAGACCAGAAGCGTGCACTTGCCCCATTGAATAAATAAAGGTCAGCAGTTGGATCAGTAAAGTTGGCCCAACCGCCAGATGTTCTTACTCTCGTTTCTCCTCTCGGGGAGGGGGGGGGCGGGAGGAGGGGTAGGAAGGAAGAGGAAGAGACAACAAACAAGAGAAATAAAAGAGTAAACGAACACAACTGGCGTCTCAACACACATATTCCTCCAGCCGCGGTGTCGCCAGACAAGGCAACACTTGGCACATACAAAACTAAAAATCGTCCGTGAGGCAACAGCAACCTCCCCTCTCTCGACTCCCCCTTCCCCACATCACAAAGCAAAATGAAAAAGCACAAGCGGTGATGTTGGGTCCGGAACGCGACCCGGATGCCGAGCCGAAATTTGACACATGTCACACCCGCCCCGCCGCGCCGCGCCGCACCGAGCGCAGCGACTGGGGCGAAACTTTGCCGCCGCCGCCGCCACCGCCCTGGGAGGAGCGCGGAGCAGAGTAAAGGCGCACGCAGACCGGCCCTGGGTGGAGGTGGCTGGGACGGGCTGGGGGGCGGAGGTGAAGCGCGCCACAGTGAGGGCAAAGAAACTTACCGCGACCGAAGACGCCTGGGCAGCGTCCCGGGAGGTGGCACCCGCGGCGCCGAGGCAGAAGCTCCCAAACAACACACCCACGCGCGATTCCTGGCAGCTGCTGCCGCGAGTGGGGGCGCGCCCGGGGTGGGGGCTGGAGGAAGCCGCAGCTGGCGGACGCGGCCGCCGCATAAATAACCCGGACCGGCGCTCAAGGGCGGGCTGCGCTGGGCTCAAGCCGGGGCGCTGCGGCCGCCGCAGAGCTGCACGCGCCGGCGTGTCTCGCGCTTTCTCGGAGGCTCGCGCTGTCTCGCGCTGCCGCTCCCCCCACCCGGATCTCTGTGTGTGTGTGCGTGTGTGTGTATGTGTGTGTGTATGTGTGTATGTGTGTGAGTGTGCTCTGGCGGGCGCGCGCACCCGGCCGCGCGCGCGTGTTGTTGGCAATGCAAACTGTACACACGCTGCGCGCCGAGCCGCCTCTTCTCGGAGGGGCGGGCGGAGGGAAGGGACGCCTCCGAGGATTCTGAAGTACTGTTGGGCCACTTGTTTATTTTTGTTTTACTTTGCGTTGTTAACGTTGACTGTTGTTGTTGATCCCCAAAGTGGTTTGGAACCAGCTGGTTAGAATGCCTGTCACCCCCATCCACCTATCTCCTCCCCCGGCTCCCCCAACTTCTTTAAGGGAGGGGGAAGCGCGGAGTAGACTGTTGTTCCGATTTGCAGGGGAGCCTCCTGGCTGACGTCAGGTCCACCTGCTCTGTAAACAACTCGCCGGAGAACTTGTTTGTTCTGCGCCGGTTCCTCCCCCACCCCCACCCTTCTCCCCACCTCCTGCTCCGCCTCCTCCCGCTCGGCCCAGACAGCGAGTCGAGGAAGGGGGTTGGGGAGGGAGGAGAGAACAAAACCGTATGCTGTATTGGCAAAGCCGAGTTGTGTCTGCTGCTCCTTGGCAGTCCCCAAAGTACGTCCTCTCAGCAGACGGAGCTGCTGGCAAATGAAACAGGGGATTCCAAGCGAAGTACAGGAAGCCTCGAAGGGATCCGAAGCCCTCGGTGGCAAGGAGTGAAAGTACTCGATAGTCAGAAAGGGAGACCCAAGCGTGCGTTAAAACGCTGATTGGCCTTTCTTTTCACGGTGTGTGCCTCCGCGGCCTGGGGTGGAGAGAGGCCGAGTGTCTTTCTTACTTTTCATTGTTGTCGTGGCTCCTGTCTCACTTGGGCCCAGGAGTTCTCGGGCTTCCTCGTGGTCGCACAGCCCTGGTCACGGGCTTGGGGCCGGGCTGCGGGCCGGCCGGGGCGGAGCTTGGAAGGAAGGGGCCGCCGAGCTAGGACTCTTAGGGTCTGCGGCTTTCGAGACGGGCCCTATCAGTGGCTGAGGGGAGCAAAGTAACCGGAATGAAAGGAAGGAAGAAACTGCCGGAACTGCCGTGCGCACTTCAAAGCCGAGGCGCCGGCGTGGGGAGTGCGCAGGCCTAGCTTCCAGAGCCCGGGTCTCCGCTCCTGTCCGTGGGGTGTGACTCGGCCAGGTCCCACGCGAGACCGAGGGGATGACAAGGGAAAGGCCGAGGGAGGACGAGACGGGCCCGGGTGGGACATGTGACCCGAGGGGAGGGGTGTACCGTAGCCCCTATTCCACCGCCGCTCCTCGCAGGCCGTTCCTCCCCGCAGGCCCCCACCAGCCCCTCCCTCGCCCGCGGGCCGCGCGACCCTCCACTGGCCGCGTCCCCCTCGCGCCGCGGCGGAGCCGGCCGCTCTGCCAGCAAATCCGTCGTGAAGTGTGGTGTTCCGAAAGGTGCTGAAACTTTCCTCCAAATAGCTGCAGACGAGAGGCCGTGGCGAACAGACCCCGGCCCCCGGCTTCTTCCCGGCCAACTTTAACATCTCTAGCGGCAGAAGAGGGGAGGGGGTGACTGGGGAGACGGGCGAGCAGGACCAACTTACGCCTCTGAGTCTTTCTTTTCCTCAAAGAGCAGCGCGCCCTTTCTCTAAAGGGCAGAAGCGAACTCACACACACACACTTGGCACCAACTCTTCCCTCCAGAACCCGCAGTTCTCCCGCGGAGGAAGCAGCCCTGGCACCCACATCTATAAACACACCGTCGGGTTTTCTAGTGAAACCAATTAAGTCAATAAGCCACGGGTCTGGTCCTGGGAAGACGGCCCCTGCCAGGAGGACAAGGGAAGAGGTAGAGTTGGGCTTTGAATTGCGGTGCTTTCTGTGAGCTTTCAAAACTCCAGGCAGTCCGTAAGTGCTCTGCCAGTGGAGTGTGTCCTCGCTCTTTTTTAAATTGTCTTTTTTCGAAATGCTGTCTGAATAGTGGACAAATAAACCGAATTTTTTTAAAGATGGGAGCGAGGAGAGAAGGAGGGAGCAGTCATTTAAATTATAATACAAAACGCCAGATGTAAATGACCACACCTCGCCCTTCTGAAAGGTGGAGATCATTTTATGATAAGTAATTTGCGTTTATACTTCACAAGCAACCCTAAATAAAAAGCGGATTTTCTGAATTAACCTGAAACCATTTTGGAAAAGAGAAGAACAAACGGCGTCGAAATCCTTGGAGATCCGAGGATGTATCTTTCCACTGGGTTTGTGAATAAAGGCAACAGAACAGTCTAAAGGTCTACAGCTCCTCACTTTTTTTCCTTCTTCTTCCTCCCCCACACACACCGACCCCACTTACTTCCCTTTCTCTCTAGGGGTCCGACGGAGGAAGTGAGCGGGAAAGGTTTATTATAAATGAGTCTGGGCAACTTGGAAGAGAAGTTCAAGTTCCCAACGAGGAGAAAAGAAAGAGGGTTATGCTCTCGAGGCTTGGAGAGGAGCGGATTTAGTTAGCCTTTCACTTTTCTGTACACAAAGACACGTTTTGGTGAAATTCACAGCCACTGACGTTTCTTTCCTGTGAGTACAAATAGCCAGGCGCCAAGAGGTGCAAACGGATATCTCAGTTGGAGGAGCACATCTCTCTCTACCGGCCGCGTACCCTGGCAGGGATCTTTCTAAGCGGGGCTGAGCCCGCAGCCCCCTTGGGCGCCCTGCCTAGCTTCGCCCCTGTTATCTATCTCCTCGTCGCCTGCTGCCATTCCCGGGCCACCCACTCTTCCCCCAGGGAAGACGCCCCGGGAGTTGAGAAAGAAGATCCTGCCAGGAGCGGCTGCCCTCGGCGGACCCCTCGCCCGCAGCCAATGGGCTGGGCCCGGGTTCGAGAGGTGAAAGTTCAGGCCCGGGGCTTGCGGCTCGCTCCCCCTCTGCCGTCGCCTCCCTCCCAGCCAGCGCCCCGGGCCACACTGCAGACCCAGCCCTGCTACCAGGGGCTGCCATGGTGGCATGTAGTTTGTTGATGGGTGGTCATAAAATATATTTATTTGCAATTCCTTTCCCTCGCCCACCACCCCCGCCCCGACATGGCCCCGAACACTGCAGGCTTTGTTCGCCTCGCTGCTGCTGGAGCCGGCCGGGGTTTAGCGCTCTATGCTAGGAGACTCCAAAAAAAGTTGAAGTATAATAATAGGAAAACCGGGTTTCCGCAGCCTAGGGAAATGCTGAAAGGGCAAACAGCGAACGAATAATTTTCTTTTGCACAAGTCACTGGTCAGCCCACTGGATCAAGGCAGCCTTGAAACGAAACACTGCATATCAGAGAGAGGAGGGAAGCCAAATTCTGTCCCTGTAGTCGCTACGCAGGGTCGTAGCCACAGTTCAAGTCTCCTTTGCAGCACGTGGGTCTGCAGAAGTCATTTAAAGAGGTTCCAGGGGAAAGTTAAACAGGGCTACTGGGTAATTGAGGAGTTTCACCAAGTGGCCCTCGAAGTTCTCTCACTAAAATTTATTTGATTTCAAGTTTATTGCACGATGGAACCGCAAATCAACAAATTCCGAGCCATTGCTCTATTACGGTCCAAGCAAAAGATAAATTCGTTTGAAATGGTCCCAGCCAGCGCATCTTCAGCGAACTAAACCACCCCAAACGAGACTAAAGCCAGGATGAAGGGAAGCAACTGACGCGAATGACATGTATTAGAAACGTTGGTTAATGCTTCTCCGAGTGAACCGCTTGGATTTTTAGTTATTTGCTATAAGAATATAATTATTCACACATTTAGGTCTGTTTTCTCCAGAACTTTCAGTTAAACAACAATTACATTTTTCTTCTTCAGAGTCGGTTTATTGGTGTAATTGTGACTAATACTTAAAACTGTAACTGCAGAGAGATTGCTAGCAGAGAGGGAAAGGGGAATGGTTTTTTAAATCATTTTTATCTATTAGAGATATCATCTTCAAAGTTGTATTACTCACTTCAAATAGACTAACAAAGTCTTCTTTAAATGCAAGGTAAAACATTTTTTTTTCACGTAGAAGAACAGGCACATATCAGGTTCCTATTTTTCACATCCACTACAGTTTTCTGAAGATAAGCAACTAAACAGACTTTTAGACATTCTCCTATCCTTACTCTCCTCCCAGACACATTTTTAGGAAAACAGAGAACATTCCAGTTTCACCGAAGTCAAATCAAGGATAATCTATGTTACGACGTTAAATTGAATGTAGAGGTTGCAAAATTGGTGGAGTTACACCACCATCTGTCGTTAAGCTTCGGGACTACAAAATTTGGGACCTATAATAAATCTTAATGAGCTTGCCCAACTTTGTTTTTTTTTAATCGCAGACTACTCTTTCCGTTTGTGTTTTTATAACACACGCCCTAAAATTACCTGGATCCTGAATGAACGAATATGTCTTCATAAGCCCAATGCTTCTACCTGGGTTCTCTAGTCATCTCATCTTCAGAAAAAGAAACTAAAAACAAAACAAAAATTAAAATAACAAAACCAAAAACCCTTCATCTGCCAACCTCCAGATACAGATTTTTCAAATCAGCTGTGGGACTGCACATTTTCACCCCTCCCGCCTTCCTTGCTTCTAATAGACTGTTGATAGGAAAAATGGAGCCCAAACTGCAGGGTCCACCCTTGTCCTGGAGTGAAGAATACGCTCTTAATTCTCTCTTGAACGTAACCTAGTTCTCTGGTAGTATATCTAATCTTGAAACGTGTAAACACAGCATATCTCTGCTAAGAGGGTGACTGTGAGTGTCTTTAAAAACTGATTGAAAGGCAGTTAATATCAGGTTCCAGTTCTGGTTGACCTTGCTGTGGAGACAAAGATCAATTGCTCTGGGCTAGAATCTTACCAAGGAAGCCTTTATCCAAATGAACACAGAAAGGGGAAAATTCCTGGATAAAGAATTCCATTGCTGACTCAAAAGCCTCCATTAAGCAATGAAAACTTTTTCCCACAACACTTCAATGGCACGTGTTTATATATTACATCTATTTTTTTAAGGCTCTTCAAATATCTCAGTATCTATAATATTGCACCCCTTTCCATGTTAGGGATTTGATTATCAAATTTCTATTTTCCAGAAAAGAATTTAAAATAAAATGTAAATGTACTTCACTAGAAATAATAGTATGAAGCTGAATCATACTAAATTGTCTATATTTGACCAAATTTGACCCACACAAATGAAAATTTCATATGCTTAAATTAATAGAACCCAGATTTTTTCTGAGACATATTCTGTCTCTGTATGAGTAAGCATTAGTTAAATTGCCCAATCCCCAATATTTACTTCCTGCCACATTGATTCAAATATGTTGAATTGCCTGGTGCAGGGGCCCTTTGCTTGTTGATGTTTCTACAATTAAATTAGCCTTAGAGTTTGTACGTCTCTGAGTTACTGTGAAATTTTAGAGCTGAAGAAAACTTCAAGATATTCTAGTATACTCTCTTCATTTTAAAAATCATAAAGCAAAGGTCCAGAGGTGACAGCAGGATCAAACAGCTAGTTAATAAAACTCTGATTACTATTATTTAACTATTTCATGTTTCTAAACATTCAATGACCCTCCTTCCTTACTCCACAAAAGACATTTTTGCCACACACCCCCATCTTTTTATGTTTCCTTCATATCCATCAAAACTGACATGGCTCAGTGGTACCTTTATTTGGATATCAGTACAGTATTACTGATGGCTAGCTGTCATGTCACGTCCACTGTAATACACAGGAAAAAAAAAAGTCTGATGACTTGTTTCTCTTGAAAGTCAGAGTCTATAAGATTTCTTCAATAATGTAAAGAGGTTCATCACTGTTGATTGCAAGTGTTCATCATAGAAAAAATGATGGCAGGAGGTGCTAACACAAACCACAGTTTATGATGTTTTTCAGGGTTAATAATCTTCAGGAACTCCTAGGGGAGCAAAAACCACTCCTAGGGGGCCTTCACTATATTCTTAAGAAATAAAGCTATGAGACAAAATATAACCTTGATTTTTTTTAAGTTATGAGCAAAAATCACTATATCAAGATCCTGCGTCACTGTAGACTTTTATTTAGTTTAACAACTACATGGCTCCGATAACCATCATAGCTTACCCAAACAATGTACTGAAGTGGTTAATTCTCACAAATCATATAAAAGTTCAGCCATTTGTTCTCTCCTCCTTCCCCTTCTGCTCCTCCTTTGGGTTCTCCTTCTGTATATCCCCCTCCTTTTCCTCCTTCATTTTCTTCCCTCTGCTGTGATCTTTGTTACCACCCTCACAATAACAACTTCCAAAATTCCCCATAGATGTTTCTCTTCTAAGCTCTAGGTTTATTCAATTGCTTAATGATAGCACCATTTGAATTGTGAAAAGCTACCAACTTGCCCTCTTCACTCCTTGCCCAGCTACTCCTTATGCTGTCTGATTAATGGTTAATGACACCTTAATCCACCCAGTTCCCAAACCCAGAAAATGCCACCTCCTCCATCTTCTTATATCCAAGCAGCGTTAGGTTTTGTTCACTGTTACCTATTTAATCTTCCATTGTCCTCTTCCATCGATTCCCATTTCTTACCTGGTCATTCTTTATAACTTTCTCATCACCTTCCTGCTTTCAGTTGCTCTTTCAGTTCATCCTCCTCACTTCTTTTTAAAACATACCTAATATGTATATGTATAGCTGATTCACTTTGTTATACAGCAGAAACTAACACATCATTGTAAAGCAATTATACTCCAATTAAGATGTTAAAAAAAAAACTATAAGAAAAACAACAAAACATACCTAAAACACATGTCACTTAGAATTATGCCAAGCTTCTCTATAGCTAATGGAATTTAATCTTAAATTCTATAGTCTGACAGAGCAAATATGTCTGGCAAGTATGAGATAGCTAATAATCTTTTTTTGGAATGGATGAATGAATGAATGCCCCAGACAAATATATTTTAGATGTTAAGTATATTCTGTCAGATGTTGTCAGATATATTTTTAGCTGTGTATATTTTCAGCAAATTTTAAGTCTACTTTGCTACCCAATCATTTGGCTAAAATAGTAAAGTAATAACAAAAGACTTTATTTTTATATGAAAGAACTTACCAGACAGATATAAAAGTATATTCAACCTTGTATTCAAATTCCCAACTGTACTGTTTAATGGCTCAAAAAATATTTACATACTAAGCACTGTGGTAGCTATTCTGAGATCTAAAGACATATGAGATTAGGTCTCTGCCCAGAGCTTATATTCTAGTAAGAGATATAAGATATATAAAAGTTTATTTCAATAAAACATAAATTTCAATACAGCATAACACAGAGGTATATACAGGATACAATGAAACCAGGGAAAATACTTCTTAAGGCTATTTTTTTGTTTGTGATGAAAACTTAAGAAATAAATATCTTTTAATCAAAAATTTATAATCAAATAGCAGCTTCAGAAAACATAATTTTTGGATAAAATTGCAAAGCTGTGGTAAAAACATGGTTAAATCAAAGACAATGGAGGGTTTAACAATTGTGAAGAGGTATCAGGCAATCCCTTGAATTATCTCATAGTACTCTTAAATACAGAATGCACTTTTATGGAAAGACTACTTCTAATTTGTCATGATTTCACTCCAGGAAAAGAGTTTTGTAATAGATAGAAAAGAAAGAAAAAGCAAAAGAAAGTAAAAAGAACTGAAAAAAAAGTAAGAGAACATAAATATTTGGAGTTTAGAAGGGATTCACGTGTTTACCTCTCTTATCAGCCTCTAACTCTGAGGTGAGGAAAGCACCTGATCCTGGGCCAATATGGTTCCCTGGGGACAGTCATAGGAAATTGCTGAATGGTGGGGGAAATCTGTTTCCCCCACCAATCACCTTTTTCTGCCTCATCAAGGTGCATGCTGGTTTCCTTATGCCCCTCTTTTTTTAACCCCACTCTCACCTCATTAAATATAGTATTAGGCAATACTTTCACAGTTATATACTACCTCCTCTCTAAGTTCTTCCATCCACCCACACATTTCTGATTCTTTTTCATTTTAACTCAGGAAAACATTTCTCACTAATTCTGTCTCTATCTTTTCTTTCTTTCTCCCTCTCTTCCAAGAAAACACACACGTGCACATACATACATACACACACACACAATCACGGTAACATGCTTAAAAGCAGAACTAGTGATACAAGAAATCAAAGAACAGGGAAATTAACATGAAAATAGAAAAAAAACCCTAAAAACTAGTACTATTAGCTTCTAAAACCTTGAAAGTCCCCATATAAAGGAGCAGTGAAACAGACACTGTTATACCCCTCTGTGAGTTAAATCAATACAATCCAATTGGAAAGCAATTTGGCAACTTGTGTTGAGGCTTTTTAAACTAGTCCCATAGCTAGACAGCAATCCAAAAGAAATGATCTGAAATACAGATGGAAAAGCTTCATGCAAAAGCTGTTTATCACAGAATTATTTACAATAGTGCATATTTGGAAACAATACAAAAAGTCAACAATATATAATGTAGTCTAACCACTAAAACAATATTATGAGATGTTTTAACAACACATAAAATGTTTTACTTATATCATTTGGTGGAACAATAGTATATAAAAATACAAAAAAAGGCCAGAAAGAAACATACCATTTTGATACTGCTAAGCCGGCCCACAATGACCCCTACCATCCTGAGGGTCACATTCTGTGTAGTCCCCTCCCACATTGCTTCAGGCTCCATCTATTTGGTATAAGTGATGGTATGTCACAGTTGAGCTTGGGTTATAAAAGACTATGTGACTTCTGTCTAGGGCTCTGGATCTGTCCCTTAGGTCACTTGCTCAGGCAAGCTGCCATGCTGCCAGCAGCTCTGTAGAGAGGCCTATATGGTGAGCAAGTGCTGTCTTCGGCCAACAGCCAGGGATGAAGTGAGCCTGCCAAGAACCATGAGAGTGAACTTGGAAGCAGATTCTTCTTTCCCAATTAGGACTTCTTGAAATGACTGCAACCCTGGCCAACAACTTGATTACAACCTCATGAGTGAAACTGAACAAGAACCACTCAGTTAAACCACTCCTGGATTCCTGACCTTCAAAAACTATGAGCTAAAAAAATGTTTGTCGACATAAAACTGTTAAGTTTTTTTTTTTTGGGTGGGGGGATTTGTTACACAGTAATAGATGGCTAATATAAACAAGATAAGAAAGGTTGTATTTAAATAATAGAATTTCAGGTGATTTTTTTTTCCTTTCTATTTTTCATATTTTCAAATTCTCTGCAATGAAGATTTATTACTTTATAATTGGGAAAAATACTTTATTAAATAACTGTTTTAAAAATTATGTTTGAAAAGACAGTGCCCTAAAGTACTTTTTAGAATTGCTAAAATTTAGTTCCCCCAATCAACATTCTCTAAGAAAACTGGATTTATCTCAAACATAGGACATAAATATAAAATTACATTTCAATTTTCCTTTGTACTTTATTTACTGAAGCGAGATACAGAGTAGTATTTTACATTTTGTTAATACAAATAAACAGCATATCCACATATGATAAGTATCTTTCATGAATTAGCAGGGTATCTGAACACCATTCACAACACTGTTTCTGAGAAAATGCATTCCAAGTTTTATACAACTCACTTACAACGTAATCTATTTTAACTATCTTCCTATACAGTTGGTTCTTCATAAGTAACCTTGGGTTCCACATCCTCAGCTTTAACCAACCGTGGACTGAAAATATTTGAAAAAAAATTCCAGAAAGTTTCAAAAAGCAAAACTTGAACTTGCCTCTCAACTATTTACATAGCATTTACACTGTATTTACAACTATTTACATAGCATTTACATTGTATTAAGTAATACAGAGATGATTTAAAGTATACTAGAGAATTGCGTAGGTTATATGCTAATATTACACCATTTTATATAACTAACTTGAGCACCCTTGGATATTGGTATGTGCAAGCGGTCCTGAAATCAATTCCCCTCAGGGACTGAGGGACATCTGTACATGCCAATCAAAAAATCACACAGGTAAAAGACCTGTTAAGCTTTGATTATAGTGAACAGCATAAATGTTAAAGTACTTGCAGTCTTATTCCAGGTAAATGAATAAAAACAAACTGTGAACTGATAAAGACTAGATTTTCACTTCATATTTAATCATAAGAAACAATGATTGTCTCTTGAGGTTTTCCTAATTAGGTTATAGCACAGTTACAGCAGTTGAGTAGAGAAGGTCAATGCAAGCTTTAAATTAGTTTAGCAAAAATTAGCAAGTCAATAAGCATGTTTTTTCAAATTACAATAAACATGCTAAAACAAATGGATTGCCTAACCTGTTAATAATTATGCCTTTTCTCTTCATATTATAAAAACCGCAAATAACAATTTTATGCTCAGTTGATTTCTCAAAAAGTTTAAGTCATTAAAAACCATAAAAGTCATTTTTGGATTTTTATAATATTTTTATATAATCAATTTTTGATTATATCTAGATTGTCTTACGGATTTAAATGTTGATAAAATAGGTACATTAAATAATGTTCATAACATTGGAATATGCAGTGTGGGTATATTATTTAGTTATGTTGATAATAACTACGAACATCAAGTACATTGTTGAGTTTACTTCAGGAAACTATTATACAGAATATTATCATTGTGTTCATGATCATAAATACATATAGTTCCTCCCATAAGAATATATCATAAGTATTAGACAGATAATTTTCTGCTAAAGCAAGATTTCATTTCCTTATCCAAAGATTCTCACATTTTCTGACTTATTTTTTGAAGTTAAAAAATCTTTTCATTACTTCTATGATCCTTTGTCCATCATGTTGTTGATTCATCTTCTATAACAATTCTCTTTTCCACCTCTTCACTAAATTCTGTGAATCAGGATCAAAGACAAAGATGTCTGAACTGGTGAAAGAAATGTATGATATTTTAACCAATTGAAGAAAACTCCTTGATACCATCCATGTTTTTTTTCAAATAACTAGGTCATTAAGGATCATAAATCATAAAGGATCTTTGCTAGAAAAAAATCGAGTATCCATTAAGCAAAAAGTCCATGCCCATTAGTCTATGATCCTATATGGAATCAAATTCAGGTAATTTATTTTCAGATAAGAGATATGAAAACTCTATGTTGGGACATAATACTGAGGAAAAGACACAAAAATGAACCACCAAAGGCCAACTTGACCTCTAAAATAGGGTTAGTAAGATGAGCTCTACCTCACAGATTTTAGCAGGGAAATGTGGTGAGCAAATGTAAGACTTTCAAAGAAAAGGAAGTTCATACAGCTGTTTGTGAGAATTAGATAAACTGTGGTCATAAAACATAGACCCTTTTACTTCCTGAATTCAACTCAGTTCATTTCAGCAAATATTTATTGAGTCTACATTATTTGTCTGTCAATATTAACATCTTAGAATCATAATCTTTAGGTTAGATAAGGGCTTAGAGGTCACCTAATCCAAGATTCTTCCCAAGGAAGGAATTTGGATTTGGATTTTTGTAACGAAGTGATATTTCTTGGAGACTTTTTATTAAGAATAGCCAGGAAATAGAGTCCAGAGGTGGCTGGCTTCCCAAGATTTTTCCAAAAATTCTTGCATTTCAATGAGTAAATGTCTTCAGTGCATTTCTCGATTGCATGTTGAACAATTTACCTCTTGACATTTGTAGCCTAAACTGAAGCTGAACATACTTATTTCTTGGAAATAAGTATGCTTCCTGCTTCCCCCAGGCAAACCTAGACTCCCTCCTGTCAGTTTCCTAAAGGTTTACTTCTTCCTAGAGGTTTATCCTGGAGCTAACTCTTCATCCTTCTAAAATAAAGTCTGGAGTCAGACTCCCCTTAGGTGATCTTGCTTTTGCATTGCTTCTTCATTGTTGGCTTTGGATATAGCATAGGATACATATTTTGGTTGCCATCCTTAACTTTACACTGATTATTTGAGGGCAGTCCTTAATTCCACAATAATCAAGTTCACCAAGGATTCGATATCTCATCTTGGACGAGGAATCATCAAAGATGCTTCTAATGTCAAGAGCTGACTCAGCTGGAAGAGAAGACAAATGCTGAGCACATTTGTTGGAACAGGCCTACTAGTCCAGTTCTTTCCTACAGCAGAACCTCAAGAAGTGCTTCCCTGAAAATATTCTGGGCTGCAGACCTTTGCAGTGGATGCTTAAGTTTCCTTACCTTGCTCATTCTAAAGCAGTGCTTCTCCTAAGGTACTCACTGGCAAGAGCAAATCATCTTGAGGTGGATATACAGAACAATCAGGTACATTTGCTTCTCCACATATTAGTTGCTAAACATAAGATGAAATCTAAGGGGCTTGTAAGATGCATGATCTGAGTGGAGATTTGGTGGGGCAGCCTCAGTTAAAAGTGTTTTAGGGAATCCCCCGGCAGGCCAGTGGTTAGGAATCCCCCCTCTCACTGTAAGGGGCAGGGTTCAATCCCTGTTGGGGAACTAAAATCCCGCAAGCCACGCAGCATGGCCAATAAAAAAGTGTTTTACACAAATCCTGTCTTTACCATTCATAACCATTAAACAGAATAGGTGACACTATTATTTTGCCAACTACAGTCAGCCCTCCCAACCTGCGGATGTGGTGGGCTGACTGTACTATGCTACTTTATGTAAGTGACTTGAGCATCCTTGGATTTTGGTATCTGCTGCGTCCTGGAACCAAACTTCCCTGGGTACAATATTGAGGGATGACTGTGTAGACTTAGATTTCTAATATACAAACTGAGAAAAACATGTAAAAAGAGAGATGACTGAACATATTGAATCTTGAATATTGTTTTTATAATAATGATAGAAACAAAAAGAAAAATCACCACGAAAAATGGTTCACCTCAATTAGAGAGATTTGAGATTAACATATAATAGGCATAAAAAATGCACTGAAGGGCTTCCCTGGTGGTGCAGTGGTTGAGAGTCCGCCTGCCGATGCAGGGGACACGGGTTCGTGCCCCGGTCCGGGAAGACCCCACATGCCGCGGAGCGGCTGGGCCCGTGAGCTATGGCCGCTGAGCCTGCGCGTCCGGAGCCTGTGCTCCGCAACGGGAGAGGCCACAACAGTGAGAGGCCCGCGTACGGCGAAAAAAAAAAAAAAGCACTTAAGTATTAATCAATTGATTTTATGTTGCAAATTTTAAAATCACATAAGGAAAGTATATTACTAATACATTTTCATTTTTCTTCTGTGTATTCTGACATTTTCTACAAACTAAATCTTTCTATTTTCAGTTTTTGATTATTGATTCTGGTTTTGGTAGATTTCTGACTTTCATGAAAGGTAATAAATTTATGGGTGTTTATTGATGTTTAAATGATAACACAGCTAACTTTTGTAATACTTATTTAAAGTAACCCGGTTACTTATCAGATTGGCCTTTCTTAGGATAGGTTTAAATTTTTTTTTGGTTTCTTTTTTTTTAATCAAAGTATAGTTGATTTACAATGTTGTGTTAGTTTCAGGGGTACAGCAGAGTGATTCAATTATACATATATATCTATCCATTCTTTTTCAGATTTTTTTCCCTTATAGGTTATTACAAAATATTGAGTATAGTTCCCTGTGCGATACAGTAGGTCCTTGCTGGTTATCTGTTTTATACATAGCAGTGTGTACACGTTAATCCCAAACTCCTAATTTATCCCTCCCCCCCTTTCCCCTTTGGTAACCATAAGTTTGTTTTCTATGTCTTGTTTTTTATATCTCTTTTGTATATAAGTTCATTTGTTATCATTCTTTTTTGTTTTAGATTCCATATATAAGTGATATCGTATGATATTTGTCTTTGTCTGGCTTATTTCACTTAGCATGATAATCTCTAGGTCCATCCATGTTGCTGCAAATGGTATTATTTCATTCTTTTTTATGGATAAGTAACATTCCATTGTATATATGTACCATATCTTCTGTATCCATTCATCTGTTGATTGACGTTTAGGCTGCTTCCATGTCTTGGCTGTGGTAAATAGCGTTGTAATGAACAATGGGCTGCATGTATCTTTCCGAATTATGGTTTTCTGCAGATACACCCAGGAATGGGATTGCTGGATCATACAGTAGATTTGATTTTAGATTTTAAGGAACCCCCATACTGTTCTCCATAGTGGCTGTACCAATTTACATCCCCACCAAGTATGTAGGAAGGTTCCCTTTTCTCCACATCCTCTCCAGCATTTATTATTTGTAGATATTTTGATGATGGCCATTCTGACCGGTGCGAGGTCATACCTCATTGTAGCTTTGGCTTCAATTTCTCTAATAATTAGGGATGTTGAGCATCTTTTCATGTGCTTGTTGGCCATTTGTATATCTTCTTTGGAGAAATATCTATTTAGGTTTTCTGCCCATTTTTTGGTTGGGTTGTCTTTTTTTTTTTTTTTAAATGTCGGTTCGTTGGTTTATTTATTTTTGGCTATGTTGGGTCTTCGTTTCTGTGCGAGGTCTTTCTCCAGTTGCGGCAAGCGGGGGCCACTCTTCATTGCAGTGCGCGGGCCTCTCACTATCGTGGCCTCTCTTGTTGCAGAGCACAGGCTCCAGACGCGCAGGCTCAGTAGTTGTGGCTCACGGGCCTAGTTGCTCTGTGGCATGTGGGATCTTCCCAGACCAGGGCTCGAACCCTTGTCCCCTGCATCGGCAGGCAGATTCTCAACCACTGCGCCACAAGGGAAGCCCGGGTTGTTTGTCTTTTTGATTTGGGTTGTTGTATTGAGCTATATGAGCTGTCTGTATATTTTGGAGCTTAAACCCTGGTCAGTCCCATTGTTTGCAAATATTTTCTCCCATTCTGTAGGCTGTCTTTTCATTTTGTTTAGTTTCCTTTCAAAAGCAAAAGCTTTTAAGTTTAATTAAGTAAATAATTTTAAGTTTAATTAAGTTTAATTTTGCAAGTTCCTTGCAAAAGCTTTTAAGTTTAATTAGGCCCCATGTGTTTATTTTTGTTTTTATTTTCATTACTCTAGGAGATGGATCCAAAGAGATATTTATTTACTAGGTAGACATTTGAAGAATACCTCGAAAATGGAAGAGAGCTATTTCTTGGACAGAAGCACCCATATAAACCAAAATGATAGCTTATTATACTAAAAATAAATGTGTAAATTGGACTTCCTCAAAACTTAAAGAAAACCTTTGTTCTTCAAAAAACCTGTCACAAAGGCATGAAAAGATAAGCTATAAACTGGGAGGAAGTATTGGCAACCACATATCTGAAAAGAGATTTGTATCTAGAGCATATAAACTATCCTCAAAAATTAAAAGCAAAAAAAAGAAAGGGAGGGAGGAAGGAAGGAAGGAAGGAAGGGAAAAAGAAATAAATACAAAAAGAAACAAAGGAAGAAAGCAAGCAACAATTCAACTAGAAAACTGACAAAAGACATGAGGAGACAATTTATCAGAGAGGATATACAAATGACAAATAAGCACATGAAAAGATGTTTAACATCTACATCTGTAGATGGCTATTACACACCTTTTAGGACTGATAAAAAATTTAAAAATAGTGGCAATGTCAAATGCTGGCAAGGATGTGAAGAAACTGGATTTCTCAAACATTGCTGGTAGGAATGTAAAATGGTACAGCCACCCTGGAAAATAGTTTCTTAAAAAAGTAAACATAAACTTATCACACAACCCAGCAATTGCACTAGTGGGCATTTATCCCAGAGAAATGAACATTTAGGTCCACCAAAAACCTGTACAAGAATGTTTATAGCAGCTTTATTTGTAATATCCCCAAACTTGGAACAATCAAAATATCCATCAATAACTGAATGGCTAAACAAACTGTTACATTGATACCATGGGGTGCATGGAATTAAAAGGAAGAACTATTGATGCACACAACTTGGGTAGATCAAGGGCATTTTGCTGAGTGAAAAAGAGTCACATAGTGTATGATTCCATTTATGTAACACTCTCAGAATAACCAAATTATAGAAATGGAAAACAGATTAGTAGTTAACAGGGCTTAGGGACCATGGGGTGAGGGGCGTGGTTATGATTATAGAGGGGTAGCACGAGAGATCACTGTGATGGAACAGTACTGTATCTTGATTGCTGTGGTGGTTACACAAATATATATGTGATAAAATGTCATAGAACTATACACATACACTGTACCAATGTCAGTTTCCTACTTTTAATGTTACACTATAGTTATATAAGATGTAACCATTGGGGGAAACTGGGTGAAGAGAACACAGAACCTCTCTGTAATGTTTAAAAATCTTCCTGTAACTACTTCAAAACAAAACGTTTTTAAAAAGTAAATATGTAGAACCGATAAAGAAAGCCAAGAATTAAAGGGGAAGACAATGGATTGTATTAATAACAAAGCCACAGCATGAAACCAGTCTATTTGTTTATGTTCGTGAATAGTATTTAAGAAAAACAAATCCTCATTCTTTTATTAAACACAGTTATGCCTATTTCTTCATGCCTAAATAGGTAATAGGTTAGGTTCGATTTTCCTGTTATAGAACTTAATATGAGCTGACTCATATAATAGTGTTTGTGTCTGTTTTCTTTCACTAGAATAATGATTTTGAGGTTCATCCACGTTACGTGTGTCAATAGTTCATTTCTTTTCATTGCTGAGCGGTATTCTATTGAAGATATATACTACAATTTCTTACTCATGCATTTTTTGATGACTGTGTGGGTTGCTTCCAATAACAGTAACAGCAACAACTATAGTTACAAACCCCCAAACAAAAAGAAAACCCTTGTGTCATTTAGGAATTCTTTTGCCTTTAAGTAATAGCATATTTAATCAACATATGGACATTTATTGTGCCCTAACCAAAAAAAAAAAAAAAAAAAAAAAAAAAAAAAACTCTGAAGATGCATACTTCCAGGGTTGGTCTAGCAGCTTAAACATGTTACAAGTGACTAGATTATTTTAATTTTTTGTTCTATCATCCTTGGTGTGTTGATTCTTCTCCATATGCTTGTGACCTTATGCTTGCAAGTTGACTTAAATTCCTGTTCACAGCAAGAAAGAGAGGAACAGGGCAGTTCCAGCATATTCTCTCCTATGTCTTTCTATAAGAAAGAAAAACTTTGCCAAAGCTCCCCAGCAGACTTCCCCTCATGTCTCACAGCTCTGAACTGTTACATCACTGGCTCAAGAACAGCTGGGAAAGAGGGCAAAATTCTAATGATCAGCTTCCCTGAAACAATCATATTTCATCACTTGGGATGGAGTCCATTGTCAACCCAGACAAATTAGGGTTCTGTTAGCAGAGAGACAGAGGAATGGCTGATAGATATGGATCTAATAGTGTCTGCCATAGTACCTTCCCTTGATCTCTTTTTACTAATTTATATTTTGTTTCCTCAGGTAAGAGTTCTTCTTAACTTCTATCACCTCAAATATTTTTAAAGAAATGCAATTCTTCCAATGGCACTTGTATAGATATATACTATAAAATTTTTATTTGTTTGTTTTAAAAGAGACTGTAGATGAACAAAAGTCTACATTTAGGGCAAAATATAGTCACCAAAATATTTGTCTCTAATTGTGATATCCTGTTCATATTGAAGAGATGCTCTAGAAATACGATGATACCATTCCAATTTTACCATGTCCATGTCCCAGGAGGAAATGTTCCCAATTTTCTGTTCAACTTTTCCATACTTAGACCAACCATTTGTATATGAACCAAATATTATATTTAATATATACCAGCTGTATAAAAGTAACCTTGAATTTAAGATATGATAAGACTAAAAAGAAAAGCTTTTATCACAACTTCCTATGTACATTTTCATCAACTCATATGGTGCACATCTGGGTCTTTGATAGCTATGTGTTTAAAAAAAAAAACCTAACAGATTCAAAATTAATTTTAAAATCCTGTGTTTTTCTCTAGTCAGTCATTTAAAAATATTAATATTATTAGCATAATCATAAAGCTATCTATGAAAATAATTTGAAGATAGAGATAAAAGTGTATTCTTAAAATCTAAATGTTTTACATTAAAAAAATAATAATCTCATTGAAAAAGAAAACATAAAGAAGCTAATAATTATTGAACACTTAAGATATTCCAAGCAATAAACCTGGTGCTTTGTACACTGCCTGTGATTTAGTCCTCTCCAAATATCGTGAGAAAACTAAGAGGCAGAGGAGTTAAGTAATTTGTCCTAGGTCACATTAAAAAAATAAATCCAGTTCTGTGGATTTATCATCCAGATTTTTAAAATTAATGAAGAACGAACAACCAACCAACCAAACATCCCAAGAAGCCAAATGAGTGCAAACCTTGATAATATTAGAGAACTCTTTATTTATGTTGGATAAAATAGAATCTAGGAAACCCAAGAAAACATAAAATTTAAATGTGGTGTATTTCTCCCACTTTATCATTATTGCCATCAGCAGTTTCTAATGATCTAACCTCTAGCAATGCTCACCTTCTCTTCCACCAAAGGCACATGCCAGATGAATTCAGAAAGGTTTAATTGAAGAAGATTTGTTCAAAAATCAAGCAATTAAAATGGGCAGGAAAAACACAGAGTACTAGAAAAGCAATGTGAAAAATTCACTAGACTTTGAATCCAGTGAAAATGTAAAACTAACCTAAAACAAAAATGTCATACAATTTGGGCAGAGAAAGCACTTGAAGAATCATCAAAGGATTTAACCCCAGTGAATTTTATGAGGCACTGTCAGGCAAAAAGGAACTATGATAAAAGAATAGACAATAAGAGTGAGAAAAAGGGTGAGGGGGAGTGAAAGTATATGCTGAAAGAAAAAAAAGAATAAAGGGACTGGACTATGTGTATAATAATGGGAAAATGAGGCTCTTTTCATACAGATGGCGATCAGTGGCCAGAGCTTTGAATACAAAGAAAAGAAGTGTGATGATGTAATTATAAAAGAAAGTTAATGGATAGATGAGAAAAGCCTTACCATGGTCAGAGTAACAGGAGGACAAAGCCACCTTGGAGGAGGCCTTTAGGCCAAGTGCATAGCCAAGGAGCAGGTCTGTGCTGTGCAAACTGAACAGCAAGTAACCTCTGAGGCAGAAGTCAGTGTTTGTGTGAGAGAGAGAGAGAGAGAGAGAGTGTGTGTGTGTGTGTGTGTGTGTGTGTGTGTGTGTGTGTGTGTGTGTGTGTGTGTGTGTGTGTGTGTGTGTGTTTTGGGGTGGCGGATGGGGGTGTCTTAAGGCATAAGAGAAACAGAACACATTTTCCTGGAACCTCAATTTTACTTTCTGGTAATCAAAATATCATTGCTAATTATCCTATGGTATAGAATGTCAAATTCACAAGAATTTTTAAGATAAATTATTTTTCCCAACTTTATTTAGATATAATTGACATATGACATTGGGTAAGTTTAAGGTATATAATTTTGATTTGATACACTTACATATTGCCAAATGCTTACCATAGTAGGGTTAGTTAACACTTCCATCACTTTAAATAATTACCATTTCTTTTTTGTGGCGAGAACATTTAAGATTCACTCTTCTAGCAACTTTCAAATATGCAATACAGTATTATTAACTATAGTCACCATGTTGTACATTAGATCCTCATGACTTACTTGATAACTGGAAGTTTGTACCTTTTGATCCCCTTCACCCATTTCACCCACCCTTCCACTGCCCACTCCCTTCCTATCTGGCAGCCACCAATCTGTTCTCTTTATGACTCTGTTTTGTTATGTTTGTTCATTTGTTTTGTTTTTTAGATTCCACATATAAATGAAATGATATGGTATTTGTCTTCCTCTGTCTAACTTATTTCACTTAGCATAATATCATCTAGGTCCATCTATGTTATCACGGACGGGAAGATTTCATTCTTTCTTTTATGGCTGCATAATATTCTTTAACCATTCATCTATCAATGCCCACTTAGGTTGCCTCCATAGCTTGGCTATTGTGAATAATGCTGCAATGAACATACGGGTGCAAATATCTTTGTGAATTACTGTTTTAGTTTTCTTCAGATAAATACCCAGAAGTGGAGTTGCGGATCGTATGGTAGTTCTATTTTAAATTTTTGAGGGACCTCCATACTATTTTCCATAGCAGCTGTACTAATTTACATTCCCACCAATAGTGCACTAAGGTTCCCCTTTCTCCACATCCTTGCCAGAACTTGTTACGTGTTGTCTTTTTGGTGACGGCCATTATGACAGGTGTGAGGTGACATCTCATTGTGGTTTTGATTAGCATTTTCCTGATGATTAGTGAACATATAGTTTTTTGATTGAAAAGAAATATGATCTCACAGATAAGACACTGATTCACATTATGCATTTTAAAACCCAAAGAGGCTGGGACGGAATCACTATCACATTCAAAATTCTTCAACAGCTCTGCACAGATGCAGAATGAAATTAAAAATCCTTTTCTTAGCACAAAAAGCCATTGTGCCTGCTTTTTACCCTTGTCTACTCTTGTCCCTTCTCCTTACTTGCCCCCTGAGACTTTCCTTTTTCAAAATTACAGTCTTGGGGTTTCCAGAATTTGTCATGCCCATAGTGTCTCCTCTGCCTAGACTTGTTAACCTGGGGGAAGTTTTACTTGTTCCTTCCAAGCTCTCACTGCACTTTGCCTATATCCCATTAAGGAAAATATCTCCATGTATTTCTCTGAATAGTTTTCTCTTCATGAGATTCTAAGCTCCTAGAGAGTAGGGACCAATTCTTTTCTTTCACTAGAGCCCTCACAGAAAGTATATCACATATGGACAGAACCTAATAAATATGTATGGAATACACGTACTTTAAGAAGTGAATTAGGCCATCTAATACAATATTTGAATATAGGTATGGGATAAAACTTATTAAATAAAACTTTACTGCAAACGAAAGCCACAATTCATTGAAGTAATATGCTGGAAGAAAGGGATATAGAGTTAAAAGAAAATTACATAAGTACTAATCATATGTCACATTTTTTCCCAGAATGCTTTAGGGAAATGCTTTAAAAACTTTAAAGGAGCTCTTCCCTTCAAATCAAATCCCACTGAGAAGTGTAAATGAATGAAACTGAACAATACAAATTTTCTCCAATGCATGTGGGTGAGGCAGTTTTAGGGTTCTAGCGAGAAAAGCAAATGAGAGACGCACTGTCAAAGACACAGAAATATAGTAACTTACTTTTACATGGGACTTTTCAGCTTATAAATTGGTCTGACATTGTGTCATTTGAGCCTCACACACAGTGTTAAAGTTGGCAGGGTAGATACTATCCCAATTAACTAAGTCAAGGAAAGCTTAAGTGACTTGCCCAAGTCTTGCCAAGAATTGCTCTCACTGCAGTTATATACTGTAGCTACTCATTAAAACCAGGTCCCTAGGATATACAGCTGATCCTCTCGTGTAGTGTTGCCATTTGAATACACAAATACACAAACACACACACACACATATATGTCATGGTAACCCTGGAAAGCTCCCAGTGGCATTCCTCAAGCATAGTAATTGCATATCCCCTGGGCGCCCAGCTCTTTCTTCTTTGCCCTACTGCTATGGAATATGCCCAGACAAGCTGTTTCCCAGTCTTGCTGATTCTAGGGCAACAGAATTTTAGTTTCTTGTTTTTTTTTTTTTTAATGTAAGGTCTACACAATCCAGATATCCCTCTATAAATGCCTAGATGGAATCTTTCACTTGGAGTTTTATACATATAAGAAACTGTTCGTTCAAAACCACAGGTCTTACAATGTAACATGGGAATTTCACACATTTAAGAAATATAGAAATTCATAAACAACAAAAAAATTAAGAATTCCAAGGAATTAGGGCCAACTACACAATTGGAGGGTGCCACCTCTAAGACCACTCTCATTTCTGACACCAATTACAAGATCAGGGTGTTCCCCAAACCACTCTCAAGTTTGATAATTCTCTAAAAGTACTCATAGAACTCATTGAAAACTATTACACTCACAGTTACAGTTCATCACAGGAAAAGGATATGAATTAACTGGGTTAAAATCAGCCAAAGGAAGGGACACATAGAGCAGAGTCCAGTAAGGTTCCAAACATGAAGCTTGCATTGTCCGCTCCCCATGGAGAAGGATGTGTCACTTTCTCAGCGTTGATGTGTGACAACATGCATGAAGTACTGCCAGCCAGGAAAGCTCAGCCAAGTTTGGGAATTCAAAATTTGTCTTAGGACTTCATTCTGTAGGTATTATGGATTGACCGACGTCCCACATGGTTACTCTCATTCTCCTGGTTGACTGACACTGGATGATCCAAAGTCCTCACCCTAAGTGACACTGCTGGCCTGTCTGGCATGTCCAGCCTGTTTCCTAGGACAGTTGAGTGTGGCTGGTCACACCCTAAGTCTAGTGTGACCAGTCCCCACACTCAACAAGGACACTTCTATCGTGTATGACATAGATTACTTCCTAGAAACTGAAGGCTAAATCCAGACCTCTCCTTGGGCAAGACCAAATTCTTTACTACCTAGGCCACAACCAGTCTTTGGGCAAGGCTCTCCTACAGCAAAACAATCAAGTTTGAGCATCTCCACTTAATATAGCATTTATGACAGACAGAGAAATAGTATCATTATAAATATGCCTAACATTTGGAGGAGACAGTGTAGGGGTAGCCATAGATTTTAAGAAAAAAACTAATCCATCTTATAAAGCCATCATATTCATTTTCATATTTTTGTCTTTTGATCTACCACTGTTTGTATCTTGTGATAAATTTGTGTAGAACTACTTAGCATATAGATTAGCTGATGGTTAACTAAATGTAGTTCTTTATCAGGCCAGTCATTTTCCAGCCATATTACATCCTGAGGAGGTTCTAACTTAGTTTCCCAATATATTTGATCATCAATATCATATTATAATCCTACCAACAGTGCTAGTGTTAAAACGTATCACCTTATGGTAGTAGATCTAACCTGAAAAGAACAGTAAAAAGATATTGGCATATTACTATATTCTCACTTGTCATTAACAGTTAGTCCAGTCTATAATTATAGTATGTGACCAAAACATCTCCCAGAGTGATGCTACTCAGGTTTGCAGGCTTCTAGTCAACCTTGTAAGTTTCCAAAATAGTTTCCAAAAGCAGGAGTAGCTTCATTCTTTCAGATACGTGGCATAATTAAACTAAGAGACAGTATCATCTCTTGCTATGGGTCTCTTGAGTAGGCAATATAATATTGGATTTTCCTCATTGTAAAACCCACTTATTCCTTCTCTTATCATTAACTACTATTCCTCCTTCTCTACATTTATACCTACACTTTTTCATCTTTGGAAGGGATGTTAGGTTGAGACACTGTGCTGGTTCAGATGGCAGTAGCAATACTAGTCAAGCCAATGCCTCCTGTTCAGTCCACTTCTGTTCATATAGAGTTGCACAGGTAGAGAACTAGTGTGCTGTCTTGACCACTAGGCAATATAACTGCATTGACTGTCAACCTAATTTTGCCAGATTGGATGAAGGCACATTTCACCCCATCAGACCCTAGTCCCATTGTCAGGAAAAGTCTTATCCCACCAGAGGAAGGAACTGAAAATGGATCATCATTTTCTGAGAGACCTGACGCTTCCTGTGTAATACCATTAAAGGTCCCCTAAGCAACTGCATCTCTAGTCATGTATTTTACTCACTTTGGATTACTTAAAATTATAGTACAGTGGTTCTCAAAACTTTATCAAAATCATCTGGAGAGAGTCTGATTCAGTGGGTCTGTAGTGCAAACCGGGAATTTTCACGTCTAAGTTCCCAGGAGTCACTAATGCTACTGGTCTGCAAACCACTCTTTGAGAACAACTGTTAAACCCCATGATTTTAGAAATCATCTGTTTATTTCTGTTTCCTTTCAGGAATATAAGCTTTTTAATTACAGGAAAAGTTTTATTCATCAATATGTTCCCATGACCTAGCAGAGCATTTAGTAAAGAATCAATAAATATTTGTTGATTAAATGAATGATAATGCTGTTTCTAGCTTCATGCTACTTATATTGATACTGCTTCTACTGGTGAAATCATTTGCATATTTGAGGACAGCAACATGACTTTATTTTTCATACATGTAGTTTAGTGTTTTAATATATAAATATCAATAATAAAACATTATTTATTATACTTTAATAACATCAGCATGATATATTGCTAATGATCTTTGCAGAAATATTTTTTTACTAAATCACTACGTATATATGTTTGTGTATGTGTGTCCACATGCTGGGTTTATAAGAATACTAGTTTTCTTTTATTATATGTGAATTGATAGCATAAAATTGTTACATGAAATATGTGGCAGCTGTATACCTTGCAGGCAAAGTTAATGAAAAAGAAAAAATTATAGAATCTAGGCTAATTTGAAAGTGTGATGAAACATGTCCTCACAAATTAAAGTTTGGAGAATGGTAGAAAGTACAAAAATCATTGATAGTCTTTCTGAAGATTGTTCCCCATTCTGTCTTCTGCTCATTAATTGTTAATATTCATTTAGATTCTAGTTGGCCTCTTTAATGCCAGGTTCCCACACTCAAGTGGAACTAAAGGCAAACTACCTTAATTTTCTCTCTTTTACATCCCTCTTAAAGTTTTTAAACAAGTACTACTAATTTTAAGAAATTAGCAAACCAAGTACCCTGGGGGCCATGATTTAGTCCAATCTCATTAGCTAAGTGAGGCCTAACCTCAGTGTCGCCCATCTTACTTAGGAGATGTAATTAAGAGGCCAAGAACAGTGTGGTTGAAGCTATGCCAGAACTTAAAATGAAATGATGAGAAACTACAGCAACTGGGATCACTTAAAGTTGCAGAAGAGAAGGTAAGTAAATAAAATTAATGCTATAAATGATGTAGCAAAAGCTGATGAGTCTCTTCTTTGAATCAATCCAATGACATGTCAAAACTAGTCACTGGTTGTTATTAGTGGCATATAAATGTAAAACCAATAAAAAGAGGTACTTCATCATCCAGCACAAAACCAAACTATGAAATACTTAACCACTAAAAATTTAGTGTTAAATTCCACAGTTAGATTTTTTTAAATGACTTAAAAATTCATTTTAGTTTGATTTAAAAACTCATAACAGACATAAAACTAAGGTTTAAGGGCATGTGTTAAGTTTTATCAACTGAAAAGAACCACTTATTCAACTGAAGATGTGCAGCTTTTTGATAATTTTACCTAGTGTGGAAACACCAGGCATTACTGATAGATAAAAGCAATGTGAAATGTGAAATATCCTGTTTGTGTCCTGCTTGAGGAGATATTTACAAAATGAGTCAAAACAAAAATCCCTGTTATTGCAAGAGATTTTTTTTCAATCTTGCTGAGCCTAAAATATCAGTCTTCATTTCATTTTGGAAAATGAAAACTACACCAAATGTATTCAGTTGCAATCTGGTCCTAGTCAAAGCTGTGAACTAGGTGAAGTTTTCCTTTGAGGCTAGCTCACTTCCCTTTGGTGTCTAATGCAGTACTCTCATTCTATTTCAGGGTTGCTCATTTATGGAACAGGCTTCCAAATCCTGCAGGGTCCAGATCTCTAATAGGTGATGACTTGCTAATCCTATGAAGTAAACTGTGCTAATAATTGGGTAGGGTGCCATAGACTAAGACTTCCTAATTCAGTTAGTGAAAATTGCAGTCTCTTAGGATTATAGGAGAACTTAGAGGTTACACTCCACACAGTGCAAGAATCCCACCTAAGGGACCTCTTCAGTAACAGTTCCTATTATAGGAAGTACACTACTTCACCAGGTAAGGCAGTTTTAGATGTTAAAAAGTTACGTTTTATATTAAGCTAAAATCAAGAGGTATCAGGATGTAGAGAAAAGAACATTTGCTATGGAGAAGGCCCAAGGCCAAATTCCAGCTTCACCATTCACTATCTGTATGAATCCGAGCATGTTTTTGTTTTTGACTTCACTGACCTAAGTGTCCTGATAAAGAGGAATAAAAGAAAAATCTCAAAGAATCATGATAATATTAATTACTAATTATTTGTAAGGCATCATCTAGTGCTGCGTACAAAGTGATGATCCAATAAATCATATACTAATTTTATCTTTTCTCCTATTATCCCTAGTCTGGTTCTTCCTATATGAAACAAAATTGTGCTGTTCCTTTTATTTCATGACAACTTTCAAAATGTCTAAACCTAAGTGTCGTATTTCTTCTTTTACTCTTTTCTTTTTCAGTCTAAATATCACCATTTCCTTCAGCCATTCCTTGTATGGCCATGTTCTTCCAATCCCTCACTATTCTATTTCCTTCATGTAAGTGCATATTGTACTTTATAAATATCTTTATGGAATGATGGTGCCTGTAATCGGGGACGGTTCTCTGGAGATGGGTTATATAAAATAATTTTTGAGATGTTTATTCTCCATTCCCTACACCATCTTATCTTTATCAGTCCCTTTGCCCTGCTTCACAGCACCTTATCCTTATTGGGAATATTTTCTTTATTAATGAGCTGACTAATTAATTCAATAAGTATATGTTTGTTTATTATTTCTCCCTCTTACCTGAACATGTCACATGATGGTAGGAATCTAGTCTTTTTGTTCACCCTTTTATAACTGGTACTTAGTACAGTCTCTGGCACATCAAAGACGCTAATGAATATTTGATAAATAATAAATTCAAAAGCAGTTTGAGAAATTATTCTAGGTAGAGATGATGGTAACTGTATACATGGAATTGACAACTCACAAATCTTGCATAAAAAAGTAATTGCTTAGAATTTAAAAAAAATTTATGGCAAAAATGTATATATGATAGGAAAAAGAGAACAATAGAGGGAAATGATTCTGTCCTTGATTCCACTGATCAGGCCTTCCTTTTGGTTAGGTTCCAAGCAGCTGCTCCCCAGGCATGGAGACTACCCTCCACCTAGAGACAGAGGAATTCCCTCTGCAAACAGAGCAGTATACTTGCCTACAACTGAGGGAATCCTCCTCCAAACGCCAACTTTGGTTGGCAGATAAAAAGGAAATTCTTGTGCCCTGGCATGCCTTAGGTAAGCAGAGTTGTGGCCATGTCCTTTGTGAAATGAAGATTGCAATAAAAAGTTCTGTAGAGAGGTACTTTGTAGTTTAACGAGGTAATTGTTCAGGTACTATTTAAGGGGCTAATTTAATATATAATAGTCTATGAGTACTTAAACTATCAGAGAAAATCATTTTTTGGTATCTCATTTTAAAATGAGCGTCAAGCTTAAAATATTACATCGACTCAGTGAAAATGTCTAATTCAAATGTATTCAGTTGCATCTGGTATTAGTCTATTCTTTTGTTACATACAGAAATAGGAGCTTCTTTCAAATATTATTTAGTAATATATTAAAACAATTTGTATCATCAAAAAAAACCCAAAGGGGTGGTTCTAAACTATTTATAGAAAAATATATTGATATTTTTGGAAGGAAACATTTGACAATGCCTTGTTTTCCATTTATATTTTGCAAATGAAGTAGGCTTGGTGATTCATTGGGTTAATAACGAAAGCAAATAAAAGGTTAACTTTTAATTTTAACAAATTATGTCAAAATTTTATATGCTTAAGGAATAGTTAGTTCAGGTGTAGCCAAGTCAAATTGTCTAAGGACTTTGGAGGAAATAAAGCTGAGAAACTCAGGCCACCTTAGGGCAATTGGGAGAAGGCTCACCCCATCTAGGTGATATAGCCGCTGCTTGGTGTCAATGCATTGTGCCACTAAGAAACAGAGGCTTAGCGTTGCCAGATTTATGATTTTTTAAAGAAAAGCTGTAAATCTGTATTTTTACCTAAACTCCTTAATACTTAAACATTGGTAAAATATATGAAATGTAAAAGAAATCACTATATTACCTGAATATGTTATGTCTGGGTCATATCTAGTAATGTATGAAGCTAGAGAATGATAAAGTTTCTATTTTACCGATAAAGAGAAATTTTCTCTCCAGTATTCAGAAATAGGGAAAATAAAACAATCAAATATAATTTCCCACCAGATCAGCAAAAGAAAAAAAACCACCACAAACCTGAAATTGATAAATTAATTTTAGTGTTTGTAAGCACACAGAAAACTATGCATTTTTATTACAGTGTTGTTGACAGTATAAAAGGTAAAAATCTTTTGGAAGACCAGTTGAGTGGTAGCTATCAAAAATATTTAAATTATGTATATGTGTATATATGCGTATGTGTGTATACATATACATACATATATTTTATATATACTCTTGGACTAAGCAAGTCCATTTCTAGGAATCTATTTTAAAGACAGACTCACGTATGTGTACAGTAGTAATATGTACAAGGATGTCACTTTCAGAATTGTTTATAATAGCAAAAGTGAAGATATCCTATATATTTGTTGAGCAGGTGAGGGATTCAATAAATGTGGTGTATCTAAATTATGAAATATTGGACAACAGTTAAAAAAAAGCCGAAGACCCATATCTACTTATAAGGAAAGCATAAGATATATAATTATTAAAAAAATTGGAAGAATGGGTATAGAATAATTATGATTATATGAAAATAATATTTCTATGTGTATATATACATGTGTGTTAGATATTTAAAAGAGTACTGGAAGAACTGGCACAGTATAATTATGTTTTCATAAGATATTTGTATGTGTATTTGTGTTAGTTCTTAGCAAAAGGACTGAAAGGCCATAAAGCAGAATTTTAACATACGTTGCCTTTCAGACAAGACATTGGAATGGAGAGGTGAGAGGGAACTTCGATCTTTTATAACTATTGCTTAAATCTTTTCCAATAAGGATATATACATGAATTGTTACCTAAATAAAAGGAATAGTAAAGACAAAACAAAATTAAGCCAGTAAAATGGGATTATCATAGTGATGAAAGATAATAATATGAAAAATAAATCATTGCTTATTGGTTAAAACTATTAATTAAGAGGATATGGAAGCTATGCTATGCTATCATATACTGAAATGATTTAAAACACAGGTTCTTTCATGTGACTGGGTTCAAATCTAAGCCAGTCAGCTGAGTGACATTGCCCAAGATTTGTGTATATAACAAATTCCTACTTATAGCACCTTACCAATAATAATTGGTAATGGATATAAAATACTTAGCATAGTTCCTACTACATTGAGTAAATTCTCCAAAAATAATGGCCATTATTATTCATTGGAGATTAATGTTATGAAACTAAATCCAGAGGATTTACTTAAAAATCTCTGGATACATTTTTCAGAGGTACTGGTCAGCTACTGCGATCTTGTTAGCTGTAATGCCTCCACCCTTTATTGAATCAAAATAATTGGGTTTTTTTCTTAGTTTCTTTTGAAATTAACTAAGTTTCAGGTGTACAACATTATAATTCAATATCTGTATACACTACTAAGTGATCACCACCACAAGTCTAGCTGACCTCCATGTCCGCGCAGTTGACCCCCTTCATCCATTTCACCCACATACCAACCCCTTTCCCTTCTGGTAACCACTAATCAGATCTTTGTACCTACAAGTTTGTTTTTCTTTTATTTGTTCATTTGTTTTACTTTGGTGGATTCTGCACAAGTGAAATGATATGGTATTTGCCTTTCTCATTCTGACTTATTTTACTTAGCATAATACCTTCAAAGTCCATCCATGTTGTCTCAAATGGCAACATTTTTTTTGGCTGAGTAGTATTTCATTGTACATATGTACCACATCTTCTTTGCCCATTCATTTGAAAACATTTTAATGGTATATTTTTAATCAGAAATCCATGCTATTTTTGTAGTGGGTCAATAGCAGTACACATGTATCTGGCTATGGGAAAGTTATGTATTCAAGATGATGTATTTGTGAAATTCTCCTTCCCTCTTTTAGCTGCTGTTTTGGTATTAGATAGTTCTATACATTATACGCAAAATATGGTAGCAAAATATAGTCTACCTCTGAGACCGTTGACTTTGCAACAGAACAAATTTCATCAGCTACTTCCATGCATCCTTATAAACATGCAAGGTCATAATACCACCTCCAATAAGGCAGCTCTAGAGAGAAGTCGTTGTTAGGCCACTGAAACCAATAGTGAATATTAGTCAGTTTTTCTGTCAGTGTCAGGGTCAGCCTTATGTGGAAAATGGATGACACCCAAACTGAAACTTAACTGGATAGCCTAATAAACATTAGGCAGAAGTGTTCAAGGGTGTATTTTGTCAATACAACGTTTCCATCATTCCTGGAGATGCATATGCCGAAAGATCATTCTGGCTGAAGATAATCAGAAAACCAAATATAAAACTATTTTTGATTCAGAAAAGAGAAAACCACAAGTAATGACAGATACTGAAAGGAGAGATAATAAAAGCGACCAAAACGGGAGGGACCTCAGAGTAGATCTGGCACTCTTTTGTTGTACAATAACTTAAGAGCCTTTTAATAAATGAAATTTATTAAAATAAACATTGCTTTTATTTATACAAAAATATATTTTCCATTTTAAAGTGATAATCTTTCCAAAAGTCATCTCACTGACAGTTTAAAAATTCTGTTTACTATTCCTACTTCTGATGAGAACAGAGTTTTATCACTAAAATCAAGAAATGTGTAGGTATTAACATTTCATTTCTCTCACTGCAGTTTCCCCAGCCATTTTTTTAACCTATTTTTTTACTGACAAATGTAGAACCTTTAAATTAACTAATGTTTGGAAGTAGGCAATCACAAGTCCCATATATGCTAGACTCTGGTCAGGTAAATATAATCTTTAATTTACCCACTTTTCTTTTGCAGGTCATGGAAGAATTTGACATGCATGCCTCTGGAAAAGGCACAGATTTGAAATAGAATACCTGCTAAGCCCTTGTTTTCTTCTAATCAGTAGTTTCTGATTGAGAAAATTAGACATGCACACAATATATGTGTGTTACATGTTAAGCATACTCAAGCTAATTTATTTCTGTTATTCATATTGAATTTAGTTCCCAGATCTCTCAGTTGCTTAAAACCCAGGCAAGTTTGTAATCTTGAGACACTTACATCTGTCTTTATTTTATATTCTACCAAAGCAACAACTTATTTGGAGAGATACTGTATAATTCCAAGGTAAAACTAGTAATTCAATATTACTGTTTTATATTTGCTACAATTATCCACTTTATAACAGTATAGCTTTTTATAATTGGCTACAGTGTCTTGCAGTTTATAACACAGTATCTTAATCATACTCAACATTCAAGAAATGTCTGCTAAATGTAACCATAATGAACTGTGGTACATTTAAGCTAGTTTTGCTATTCTGTTAATTTCATTTTTTTTTTTTTAGTAATTTTTGTTATAGATATCTATTACTGAAAGATTATTTCTGCTAGTTGTGAAAACTGAAAGAACCCTGTGTTTTGGTAGTCTCTATCTTTTTCTCCACAAATAAACACTATTTATAGACTCTAAATTAAGGACCCACATTTTCAAGGAAATTCTGTATTGTGCAAAATGAGTCTTTTAAAGCCAGAAAATGACATTGAGTGCAGAATCCAGGACCTCTAACTTTGAGTTCATCATCGCATCTTAGGAACTACCTGGTAAAATGCCTTAACTGCCAGGATAGGAAATGAGGATGTCCTATAACTTACTTATAAGTCCTAGGCCATGGAGAGCTTTATAAATTAAAATGAACACCCAGAATGACTGTTGGAAGCCAGAGCTATGCACAGAGCATCCGTATAATGTGCTCTGTGTGGTTGGCATTGCTAAACAGACAAGCTGTCACATTCTGTACTAGCTGAATATTCCAGGGCTCTTCCTCTGTCAACCAAGGTAGAGGACATGGCAGTAGTCAAACCTCGAGGTGACAAAAACCTAAAGTAGTGTGGTGAGCCCTGTATTACAGAGAGAAATTTACAAGTGTAGATGGGAAGAAGCATCTCTTGCCACAGCACCTATATCATAATCCAAACTCTTCCTTGGACTGAGAACATCACTATTAAAATAAAGGCATGTTGTGTAATGACAGGAAAAGAGATCTCAGTAAAGGAGATCTTAAAAAACAAAAATAAAACCTATAAAAAGGATCATCTTACATGCTTTTAAGCAGATATAAAAAATATATTTATAATACTGCAATAATTTAATGGGAGAAAAGAGTAACATATTTTGAAATTCAACAAAGAATTTTACCATGAATTTATTAATAGACTACACGATTATACTTCAACTTATTTTTTAAATTATGTTCTATTTACTTAGGAAAAAAAACTGTGCTGTATTTCTTATTCTATAAAATCCCAAATTATTTGTATTTAAAATTTTTAAAATATTGACTTCATAAGCAAAGAAAGAATGATAATCCTTTAATGGCCTGTGTATGGTTTTAGGATACAATCTATGAATTATGGCTATTTGGTGCCACCTAGTGGTAGACGGCTTTTAAAATCAGTTTAAGTTTAAATTTAGAAAATTTGTAATGAAAAATAATTCACAGATGGCTAGACTGTCTCCTTAAAGAGATAAAAGTTAAGACAAAGTATATTTGGCATTCATAGACATTAACTGAGATTGTCTCTTACCCTCAACACTGGAGAAACATTTGATTTGACTGATTCAGAATGTTTTCTGACTAAAAAGAGATTTGGGGTTGACAGGTTTTTACGTTATTTTTATTGTTTTATTCTTTGTTGCTCGGTTGACTGGTTGGTTTCTAAGGTCAAGGATAGATCTAGGATTGATATAAACTTAGAGATGGTGTATCATCTCAGATTTAATTATTATTAATTAAACATTATCAATATAGGAAATGACATAATCATACCATTCTGTGGACAAAGTGAAAATAACATATGCCTGTAGCACACAGAACGTATAAAAGTGCCAGATTGTTTTTCACAATTCAGGAATAATAGGCATTCCCATTATTTTAGTGGTCACATAGACATACCTCCTGCCCAAGTACCCTCCTCTCTAGAGAAGCTGATCTACTCACAGCATCCAGAAGGAGAGGATGCACATGTGCCCATTCCTGGGGCACAGTTGATTGGCCTGAGTGGATACTGGAATAAAACTGAAATAACTGAATTCTTTCTTCCGACCTTTGGGATGGGGACACTGAGAGGCTACATCAAATGAATGAAAGTAAGCGTTTAATGTGAAAATTCCTGATAAACCAAGGATGAGACTACTACAATGGAATGTCAAAGTCATTTTCAAGTTACAAAATCCACAAAGAAACAGAATAGGCCAGTCTTCAGAGAAATTAGAGTAGTCAAGCCATATAGAGGGGAAAACAAAGATGAGGAAGGACTATAATTTATGAGAGAAAGGAGCAGTCTCATTCTTGACTTTCAGTTCCTGTGCTCAAGCTTTTAGCTTGTGTCTTGTCCTTGTTGCCCCTGACGACACCTTCACATAACTTGCTTCTTATTTGATCTAGGAATTTTTGATCCTTTCAACCAAATGATCCCACATTACAGAGTGGGATATTTCAATTCTGAAATACTTCAAATTTGGTGAAATATATTTCACCAGATGGGAATGATGCCTTTCCCAAAATGTCTGTGAATATTGGCTGTCACCAGGAAATTACAGAATATTTGACTGAAATTTTAATTTTATACTGAATTTCCAGATCTTTAATTGTGGCTTTGATAATATTTTAAGACATGTGTTTTTTCTCCTGTATTTCCCTTTCCTTTCCTCCTGTTTAGCAAATACCTAACTTGTTGCCTCATAGGAGAGGTATTTGGGTGTATGGTGTGTGTGTAAACAGTGATGTTCCTGGCTTAGGTTTCCAGAAGCTCTAGGCTGGGGCTGTGTTTGTTAAGGGGGTTTGGATTTAGGATTGTTATATGGCATAAGCCCATGTCTTGGAGAAACAGAAGTGAGACAGAATTTCTCTAGTCTCTAAATACAAAAGATATACAGTCTTGATGAATCTAATTTCCTAACTATTTTGATTTTTCAGAGAGAACTACTAATAAAAATCTAAGAAGATGTGTCCTGCTGTGACAATTTCTTTATTGCCTGGGGCTGTTTTACTGAGGGGTGGAGGTGAGTGGGTGGGGTAGGGATTTCCTGCTTACATTTGCCGGGGATGGAGCAGAACCTAACGACTGATACTGGGAAGTGGAAAAGAAAGCGGTTTGTAGGACTAGGAAACAGAGGGGCAGTTAAGCCCTATTTCTTGAAAACATTGCTGAGGGAGGGGATGGGGTAAGGTGACAAGACCCCAGGAAGGAAATGGCTGTATATTTGGTCTAGGCAGAAGGAACCATAAACAGCCACAAAAAATCCTTCCTGTCTCCATAATACCTCAAAAGGAGCAGCAAAGAGCTCTGGGATGTGCAGGGCCATGTGGCAGAGAGACCTGTAGTGATGACCAAGACCAGTTGGTCCCTTTTACCCCATCCTTGACCCTGTGTAAGATCCTAGAAGTGGATCCAGATCCTAGAAGTGGATTCTGGAATCCTAGGAGGATTCCAGAGAGGGCTGAGGTTAAGTCTTCAAGATCCAAGCAGAACAGGGGCTAGAAGCTAAAATGAAGTTGTTCCATAAACAATAGTCCTTGTACTCCTCGTGCATGAGTTGAGATTCCACTACGTATCGCTAGAATATAGTGTTCCGCTGCTCTTTCATATCAACCAGTATTTACATCAGTTTTACAAACATGTTAAGAAAGGTTTTATTTTCTACTTTAGTGGTATCTCCAAAAATTGTCTGCTTCAGTATCACTCAAGTGCTTATGAAAACAAATACAGACTCCCAGGCTGCACCCCAGATGCCCTCACCCTCTGCCCCGCCAGGGTCAGGGCTTAGGGGAAACTTTTTGAAAAAGTGCCCCAGGTCCTTCTGATTTGTAACCAACTTGGGAACCAACACTCTAGCTGATTAAATTGTTAAAAATCACTCCATGGTTAAATCAGTCTTTATTACTCAAACCTCTTTTGGTTAACTACAATTAATTTGGAGGACTTTTATACTGGAGAAAAATTTGTTATCTTCACTAAATTTACTTTAAAATCACTGTGTAAATGATGTATGCATAATTTAAATGTTAAAGATAACTGTTGTATGGTTATATGGACTTCTCTGACATAAATCACTTTCTGGACAAGAGAAACGCTATTTGAAATACCTAAATAGAGCAGATGTGGATTTCTCATTAGTTGTGAGCTCCTCCTTTTAACCTAAAATTGACCATGTCCCAACCTTGAGATCTGAAGGGCAGGAAAGATGGAGTGTTACCAGTGGCCCCAGCCCTTCCCACTACTTACCTTTCAGTGCTACGGGTACGAATTGAACCACAAAAATGATTTTAGGGGTACTATTGGATCAAGCGTATCTTTGGCACTAAAATGTCACCATACATACCTGAATTTTTCACCATAAATTGCTAATTTAAGATAAATTTTTTTCCCAGAAGAGTACAAGTTAGGAAGAGAAAAAAGGTGGAGAGAACAGATAACCTAACACCCCCAAGCCCTCACAATTAGCACAGTGATAGAGATTCATTTTTGAACAGAACTATTCAAGTCATGGGGTATAAAGTAAAAACTAGAATATAAGAGTATTTCTCAGACCAAAGTAAAGGGGTAAGTGGGTCCTACTATAAGCCACTGCCCTGGCAGAGTGGGAGGGTAGTACTGTCAGCGCTTGCACAGCCCAGGCACACCACTAGGCTAACAGGATAGGACAGAGATGACAAACAGGGCAGAACTAAGTCTTTCAAAGCTTTGCTTCCAACCACAGGGCCTGAGTCTTCTCATGCTTGTATTTAGAATATATACAAGGTGCCCAATGTAAATCTACTGAATTAAATTGGATGTAGGAACTCCCAGGAGAGCTCACCTCCCTGTGCCTGAGGTAAACAGAAAGTACCAGAAGTTCTGGGACTCTGCCCCTGGCTTCCAATACTCATCCAACAGCCTTTGCTTGCTTTTATGTGGCAGTGTAGTTCATGTTCACATCCTTTCACTGAGAATCTAGTCATCATCTAAGCACTTGAGATACAAAAATGAAAAATCCAGTTAAAGCAAGCACAACTAAAAAAGTCCAATATAACTTCATACATACCATGCCAGAGGGATACACAAAGTACTTTGGGTGCATAATGAAAAGACACTAAGCCAATCTGAGATTTTGGGGAAATTCCCCAGAGAAGATGTCAAAAAGAGTTAATTTTGGTTGATCTGGTAAAGAATGGGAGAAGGGCATTCTAGGAGACGGACCTCTATGACTCTGTGGGTAGAAATACAACACTGTATGGTGTATATAAGGAACACTCAATCTAACACAGATGACAAGCATTGAGGGCTCAAGGCACTGGTGATAAGGGTAGAGAAGATGCATTTGAGAAAAATTTAGAAGGTAGAATTGAAAGGCTTTAGCCTATCACTGGATATTGGGGGGAGGGGAACTCAAGATGTCTCATGATTCTGCCTTTACTGATCGGGTAGAAGGTGGTCTCACAGAGACAGGAAATATGTTACAACAAAACGGAGATTTAAGGCAAAGATAATAAGGCATATTAGATGAATTGCACTTGAGGTTCCTGTAGCACATTTATTTGACTACAAAAAAACAAGCAATTGAATATGTAGGTCTGAAGTTCCAGAGAGATGTCAGGGCTTCAGACACACATTTGGAGAATTTAAACATACAGATTTTAAAGGTATTTAAAAACATGAGAAAGAATGAGTTCATTCAAAGAGGTTTAGAAAGAGAAGAACAGGGCAAAGTGGAAACATCTCTGTTTATGGGAGAGTGGCTGCAGGGTGAGAGGTCACAGACTGCTTGCAAGTTAACTCTTGATTCACTTGGTCACTGTTGCCTTGGTTGACTCCATCTTGGTCTGTACTTGGTAATTATCTGCCTGCTTCTCCTGAACTCACTGGCCTCCCAGATGCTGGGTATAACCCAGGCATCCTCTTGTTACTCCTGTTCATTAGGCATGTCCTGACATCTCTAATGAACAAAGAAGCTGACAGAATCTCAGCTTCTTTGGCTCCATACTACTTGTAAAGTCTTTATTTATCAAACCACTGGCTTCAATCTGCTGACTTCCTATACTTGTACCATCTTCCAGGTGCCTAGGCCTCCCTGACAAACACAGGGAAATACACATGGTAGAATGCAGTGGTCTGTAAATTTTTTTTTTTTTTAATCAGTGGGATCAATGTTTCAAATGAGCTCTAATAGATGAGAGATAAATCAGGGTTGTTCTAATTAAAGCTGAGCGTATGTCCCAGAACAAGGTTCACTCAGATCCCATTTTATTTCTATAGTAGCCCCTTAGGCATCTCCTTAGGACCCTAGGGTTTTATAGGACACAGAAAATCACTGTTATAGGTAAACAGTATGCACTTTATGAAACAAATTTATGAACAAACTGCTTAGGCTTTCTCAGTCTTATGTTCCTCAGCTATAAAATATAATTACTTCATGGGCTTGTTAGCATCACATGAGATAATGTGTCAGTGCAAAGCTCAAAGGGCATGGGAGCCTCAATAAATGTTAATTTTCTTGCTTTCACCATATCTTGGCCCTAGTGGACAATTTATGGAATCAAAATAAAATGATAGAGTCTCACACTGGGAAGGGGTTGAAAGCTATCTAGTCCAGCCACCCTGGGGAGTTCCTTTCAAAATGTCCACATCAGATGGTCATTTAGTAGCTGCCTGAAGATTGCTCAGAGACTGCAAATTTATTTTTTTTAGTGATGGATTCTCCTTCACTGATGTACACCTGAGTCAAATATGTGACCCATTCTTTTAAATGTTGTTCTTTAGAACTGCACATATAATGGTAGTCATTCAAGTTTTAAAGCCAGATTATCAAGTATTATGTAAATTGTGATGCTGTTTTGGTTTGCTGTTAAAAGATATATAAACATACTCACATATGTATATATGTATGTGTACAGACATCTGCTAGATTTATATAAAATTTTAATAGCTGTTAACTGTGCATTGGTATTATAGAAACATTTCTTCCTAATAAAAACTCTATACTACATCATTTTTCTCTTTCATTAGCACATATTTTCAAATATAATATAGTCTTTTATCTATTTATTTATTTGGTCTTTTTTTTGGTTTTTTTTTTTTTGGTTGCATTGGGTCTTCATTGCTGCGTGCAGGCTTTCTCTAGTTGTGCTGAGGGGGGCTACTCTTCATTGCGGTGCATGGGCTTCTCATTGCGGTGGCTTCTCTTGTTGCGGAGCACGGGTTCTACGCAGGCTTCAGTAGTTGTGGCATGTGAGCTCAGTAGTTGTGGCTCGCGGGCTCTGGAGCGCAGGCTCAGTAGTTGTGGTGCACGAGCTTAGTTGCTCCATGGCATTATTTATTTGGTCTTGATCTTCATAACAATTTTTAATGAAAGACAAGGGAGATGTTATTTTTGTTCTGTACACACACACATACCTGGAACCCAGAAGAATGAAATGATTTTATGAGAGTGATTTTCTGAGGTTTGTTGAGAATGGTGGAACAAAATTTAAGCTCAGATTTTCTAACTATTATTCTTCCCACCACACCTTTTGTTTTGGCTTGGTCTTTTTTTCATCTAAATGTCTCAGTTTCCTCAGCTCTGTCACTTCTGACATAACTCTCAGACGTCCTATAATTCAGGTCGTTCTTCCCTGAATGCGTTCCCGCCTGTTAATTTTCTAATTAAGATGTGTATTTGGAAGTGTGTGTAATATTCAAGAGTAATCTGAAAAAACACATAATAGACTGGATTACCTTCCTTGCTTAGCACATCACACATGGATTAAATTAAGATACAATACTTTTATTAAATATGCATGCCTTTCAGCAAATTTTAACATAACATTTTATATCTCCATTATGAATGTCATATATATTCACTGTACAATGTTTGCTAAGTACAGAAAAAGCAAGAAATCACTCATATATCACCCAGTTTTTCTATCCCAAAATAACTTCTCTAAATATTCTGTGTCTTTTCCCACCAGAAAGGAGGAGCTTTGTGGGCAGAACTTTGATTTATTTTGTTCAGTGTTTTCTCTGTGCCTAGAGTAATGCCTGACATATATTATTAGGTATTCAATTAAAATTTGTTGAATGAATAAAATATTGAAGTGTATACATTATTTTTGAGTACATATTAGGATCCACTAAGTTTTGTATCCTAATGTTTTTCAGTTCATATTAAGTTATTAATAGTACTAGTATTTTTATGTCATCATAAATTCCAACTCTCACCATAATGACTGCATAATACTCTATTGAGTGAATATTCTGTCCTTATTTTGGACAGTTAGAGTGTTTTTAATATTTTGCTGCAATGACAACATTATCACAAACATCTCTTCGTGCATATTTTTATAATTTTTGAGAAATCTTTTGCAGGTATTTCCAAAGTGAAATTATTCATCCAAAGGTGTGAGAAGTTCAAAACAAACATTCTTCTTCCCTCCCCAAGGTTATACAAAATCTGAGTACATACTGAATTTATGGTCATCTACTGTCATTGGGCTCCCAGCTCTTTTCCACTTCACAATCTACATAGACACTAACCGACAAGTTTTAGGAGTGTTGCTGACGCAGGTATGAATTCACGTTACTGTAACATCCTTGTCTATATCTCCTCTCACTTCTCAATACCAACCACTTCTTCCCTTCTGGTCAGAATAAAGTAGCAGTCCCACCTTTTGCTTCTACTACCTTCTGAGAGATGAAATTGTCAGCAAGACAAGTCAAGAATTTGTCTGATTCTCAGCTTTTTAGTCTAATGAGATTTCTAGCAGATGTCTTTATAGTGGAAGTGCCCCATTACTGTTATAGCTTTTCTCTGTGACAGATTTTTAATCTGTGTTAAGAAAGGGATGCCCATATCTTTTGTCAGGCTGGGCAGACTATTGTAGGCTCTTCTAGTGTATTCCTTTAGTTTCTCTTTCTTCATGAGGCTTTCATCTTTACCAGTCCACAGACTTCCATCTAGAAGCTATCTTTGTAAAAATCAAAACATAAAAATGTTTCATTAAAAAAAAAACATAATGCATATTTAGGCTTCAATTTTAGAGGTCACACTCGTCAACTGTAAAAAGCCTAGGAAATGCTGAAAAGTACAAAGAAGAAATCCCCAAATAACTCGTAATCCCACAACTTTAAAGAGAGTATTTGTTAACATTTTGCCATATTTTTTTCTAAATTTGTTTTTTCTGTGTAGGAGTGTATAAGTGTGTGTGTGTTAGATGTAACTGGAGTAAGAGTATGTGCAACTCTTGAGATTATATTTGATATCATATTATAAGCATTTTCTTATGGCTTTAAAAACTTTTGGAAAAAAGGTTACTTTAATAATTACAGAAATTTTTCATGGAAACCATCTATAGCTAATTTAATCATGTTCCTGTACTCCTCATTTGTTTCAATCTATCCCTAATATAGATAATTCTTCCACAAACGTCTCGGTAAGTAAATCTTTACGTACTCCTGCAAGGATTTCTCCCAGCTGGGTTCCTAGATGTGGATTTGCCCGAGAACATGCTGCACTGCTTCAGGCTGTATCTATGTGCTCCTGTATTCATGCACCCTTACCAACGCTGAGCTTCCGTAGTCTTGCCTAATTTTATAGGTGAAATTGAAGTCTTCTAGTTTCAATACTCATTAGATTATTAGTGAGGATAAACTTTCTCATCATATAGGCCATTTTTCTTTTTTTTAATTTGAGCTTTGTTACCTTTACTGTGCTTCTTCTTCCCATGCAGGAACTTGCTATATCTGTTATTCGTATTTTTCAATAACTTGACAGTTTTTAACTTAATTTTTATTTTATCGTATGAATTGATGCATAATTTTAAAAGTCACATTGTATTATAAGGTTTCTCACCAACAACAGCAGTCCTCGGCTCACTCCTACCTACCACCAATCCTACTTTTTCAGAGGCATCCACTGTCATCTCTCTTAGCTGTGTTATCTGCTACTTTGTTCCACATTTCTGAATAATGTGCCAGGACATCTATTTAAAATATTTTAAATTCAGATTGACTTCCTGTTATGAAATTAGCTATCTTATGCACTCCCCATCTCCACTGATATGTAATTCCTCTCCACTCCACCTCTCAAGTATAATTATAACATGATTTTTGGCTAGAATCAGTAGCTGATATTTTCACTAGTGTGTCTATGTAACTGTTATTCATAGTTAATTATATTCTTGTACATGTTATATTGTCCCCTTTTGTTGTGTGTTTAGTTTTACATCATTAATCACTAACTTATCCTCAAACCATTTGGAGCTATAAAACTTGTCTATGTGATCAAACATACCAGATAGACTTTCTTCTTCCTTCCCTTGGCGGCATCCCTCGTGGGGACCCTCTAGCCTCCTGCCACAGTCTAAACTATTCACTTGCTAGTCTTGCTTCACATCTGTCACCCAGAGCTGCCTTTGCCCCTCTCTTGCCTAGAATTCCATGTGTTTTTTTTCTTCTTGAGTTACTCCTTTCATCAGTTTCCTAGAAGAGGGTGTACAGTATAGGAAGTTTTTGTGATCCTGCATATTGTTTAACTGACCCTTATACTGGATAAATGGTTTGGCTTCTTACATAATGCTCTATTGGAAATAACATCCTCTCAGGATTTTTTAAATGGCTCCATTGTGATCCAGTTCCAGGGTTGCTACTGAGAAATCTAACATATTTCTCTTCCTACCCTCTGTATTTGTCCTGTATTTTCTCTCTCCATGCAAGGTCTAAAATCTTTATTTTACTTCTAGTGTTCGGACATTTCATCCCTTTTGGTGGCAAGTCAGCCACCCGCTCAGCTGCTTCTGGCACTCTGCATCTTTAATGTCCCCAGAAAGTAAACCTCCTGTATTCTGGGTGGGGAAGGAGCAGTCATCTAGCTTGAGAAACAAGCATGGGGGCGGGGTGTATGGAGGAGAAGGATGGTTTCCTTTAATTTTATTCATTCATTTGTTGATTCATTCTTTTTCTGTTTGTTCAGTTATTCTTTATGCATTCAACAAACACTTATTAAATAATAAAAATGTGTGAAGCATGGGGCCTGGCAATGCTGATACAGGGGAACATGCTTTCTCCTCTCAAAGAGTTTATAGCCTTGGTCCTTTTACCTCTAATTAGCATCCTGATTGTGATGTTTTTCTGTTCTTTCAGTTGAATATTACATCTTAATACATACCTATGTTTTAACAGTAGTTTTGACTTTCCTCCAACCAATTAGTGTATCTTTTTGTCCCCCATAATGTTATTCAACAAACATTTATTGGTAGCCCACTCCGGGCACACTCGGTGCTTGGGGCCAGGGATACACAGGTGGGTAAGGATGGAGTCTCTGCCTGTACATTACTCTTCTGCTCTCTCTCTGCCTCTCTTGTGCCCCAGAGGCCGAGAGAACACTATGAGAGATTTCCTTTCCTCAGAGCTCCTGAAAGTAAGTAGAGAACACATCTTTTCTCTTAGATTCATAATCTTAGGTGGAATTTTATTATCTCACTCCAATCCCAGTAACTCCATCTGAGGGAGTCTCTCTCTTCCTTCTCTGATCAGATGTGTATGAAGTTTGATGGTTGCACTCATAAGGTGGAAGGCAGGATTGATGCTACTGGGAAGAAATCTCAGACAGTTTTATTAAACTTAAAAAGACAAAAATTTGATAACTTAGCTCTCTGTTACCCCTTGACATAATGGAGGTTGGGTTCAACCATGAGAATGGGCAATGTCCCAGGGCAAAAATGAAGTGTGGAAAGGAACATTCAATTAGTAACATTCCATGTTTTTCTTCTCACAATCACTCTCTCCATTTCTTTGGTAGTAGGATTGACAAATGTCTTGTCAGTTGCTTTACCAGCTCTGACCTTTATGATTAAACAAGACAAAATTTTCCCTGACTCTTGCATTTTCATGCTCTGTTACATGCACATAAGTTTTGGGGATTCCTGAATTCTTCTACTTGTCTATTAAAATTTAGAAAGCTTTCTCAAAGAATTTTCTTAATGTCTTTCAAAGGAATATTTGAGATAGGATGATATCATACCACGTTTAAAATTATTTACTGTATCTGCCAACATCTGTATTTCTTGTAGTGTTTCTTTTTTATAGGACTAACAGTTCAGAAAATTTATAATTTCATCCTTGTGTGTAAATAAATTATAATTTGAAAGTAAATAATTAAAATGATTTAATATATGTTAGGCATGTAGAATAATGCCTGACACATGGGAAGCACTATACGAGTGTTTGCTCTTATTCTTATATTCATTTATTCATTCTGCGTCTTTTATATGCCTGGAATTATACTAAATGTTGGGGATACAGAGTTGCATAAGACGCTATCTTTTCTACCTCCAAGGAGTTCAGTTTAAAATAGATGTAGGAACATGGCAATTAAGCTTTTGCAACAAGAGATTTAAGTAAAATACTCCATACTTTATAATTGATGACAGATATATTATTTACAATGTAAGATGTGACTAAGCATTGTAAATTAAGCAAAATTTATCTCTAATATTTCTCACATCATCTTTCTGCTTGTTGCTTTCCTTTCACATCCTTCTTCTCTACTCTCAACACTAAGTGTTTTTTTAGTCCAAATTTGCAACACATGGAAACTGTCTTCGGCCTAGCCCTTCGGGATTTGAACCTTTTCAGAAAGATTATCTTTTTCCTGTAGATCTTACGTCTCATTTTCTAATTGCCTGGACAAATCACTGGCTAAACAGAAAAAAATATTGTGAATTTTAAAAGGCTGGGGTCCACTGCCGCCTCCCCCACGTATCGGACCTGGCGGTATACAAGGAGAAGGAGAAGAGGGGTCAAAGAGCAGCCGTCTGAGAACAGACGATGTCAGAGAGCGGAAATCAGAAGCCCAAATGGTGAACTTGAGAGAGGAAAAACTGAGGCACATCAAATTCACGGGCTGGAACAAGGTGGTGAATGGAACACCGTTACAGAGGACAGCCCACAAGCAGGAGTTCAATGTCCTAAACAATTCAAACGAAGATGAATATGGGATGAAGTAGGAGAGAGAGTGGGATGAGTGCAAGGACTGGATCCATGCCCGCACGAGCCTGAACGGAAATGCTCCCCATGCCCTTTCTCTTTCCCCTTAAGATGTGGTGATACTTCGCTTACCAAGTGGCTATACTTCCTGAATTTGAATACGCAAAAGGACAAGAAGAAGCCTACACTTCAGTCCTTTGCTTAGCAGTGGATGTGATAGTGTGCAAGAGGACCCTGATTCTGGGAAGGGCAAAAGTTTGTTAATAGGGCAGCTAGAATTGGCTTGTTTCCTAATGCATTAGGAGTTATCTACCTGGAACTTCCAATCCATGATTATTCTTTCCATGATCTTGTCTCATGATTTGACTAATCCTTCTCTCAACTTTGCCTGTTTTTAGAAAATGCTCATGTTCAGTCTAACTCTATATGCTTTCATTAGAACTTCTCATGACTTACATACCTCCATAAACTGATGATACTGTATACATATTTCCATCACTGAACCAATTTTTAAGTTTGAGTCCTACATTGATTTGACTGCCTGACATATCTACTTAAATATTCCCCAGGCATCTCAAATATAATATGTGTAAAAGTGAATATATTTAATCCATTTCAGACCTTCCACTTTCAGCCACATCTCAGTCAACTAACCAACCAAATATCAAAAGTTGGAAGAGACTGGCGCCCATGGGAGGGAGCTGTAAAAGAGGAAAGGTGCCCTCACCCTGGGAACTCCCTTCACCAGCTGAGAGGTCCGCCAGGACAGATAGCGGAGCTGGAGGGGCCTGAACTCTGTCCATGAGGAGTGCACCTGTGCTGGCTTGCTAGCCATCAGGGCGGAGGGGGGACAGCAGCGCTGACTGCTGCCGTGTCGCAGTACTTCCCAGGCTGGGAAGGGCTGCTTCTGCACACAGCGGCAGGGCGCTACAACTCAGGCTCCAGCAGGTGGACCCCGGAGAGGACTCAGTCTAGCTGCGCAGAGACAGCTGGAAGGATCACACTCCAGGCCGCCACTGTTAGCATGTGCAGGGTGGCGCGTGGGCCCGCCACAAGAGCCCCATCGGCAGCCTGGCTACGGCAGGGCCAGGGCTTGGTGAGCACACACACAGTGGGGGCCAGGGCTGACATTACAGCCCATTATCAGCACTCCCACAGCAGGCGCAGGCCGGAGGGCAGTTCTAGCAGCTGCAGACTTTGTTGGCGTGCACACGGGGCGGCACCACAGGATCACACGGCCTGGGCAGGCAGCCCCTGGGGAGGAGTACTCAGTGGTTGCTTTCCTGGCAGGAGTGCTCCATTCCACCTACCTCACACCGCAGCTTGGAGCCAGATTTGGGGCAGACAGGCCCTGGGAGCGCCCTCCCATGTAGGCAGCCCAGGTCTCAGGTGGCAGCACAACCACTTCGATCCTCGAAGCCACAACACCCTGGCCCCCGGTGTCATCCTAGTACTAGGTCTGGGACAAACACAACGGAGAAAGGGTCACAACCTTGGGCTGCTTCTCGGCAGAACCTCAGACGCCTGCACAGGTGGCGCATAGGTTTGCTGTGACCACACAGCCCTCACTCGCTTCAGTGCTCATCTCCTTGATGACTCCAGAGCACACACTGAAGGGCAACAGAGCCTTATCAAACCCAACCCTCAAGGCTTCCACTCCAACAGCTGGGGAGCAGACCCTGCCCCTGACAGAACTGTGACAGCACAGAGCAAAGAGGAGGCCCCACCCAACATCCAGCGTAGGCTCTGGTCACCACCCCAATCACAACCCCATCAAGGGGATAATGGCCAGCACACTCTGAGGAAAGACATGGCAGGCATCCATACCAAAAACAGCCCTCGCACCAAAAATACTGGACTCACACAGTCTCCCCAGGGACGTTCCCACATAAAAACAGTGCTTCGAGACCACAGTAGATATTCATAGAAAAAGAGAAATTTAGGGAAAATGAAAAAGCAGAGGAACCACTCCAAATTAAGAGAAGAGAAATCCCCTGAAAGAACCACCAATGAAATAGACATCTCCAGTCTACTACACCCCGAGCTCGAAAAGGAGATAATAAAAATGCTAAAGGAATTAAGAAAGATTATTGATAGAAATGCAGGTCACTGTAACAAGGAACTAGAAACTATAAAGAGGAACCAATCAAAATTAGACAACTCAATTGCTGAGATAAACACTGATCTAAAAACAATGAATAGCAGACTAACTAATGCAGAAGAATGAATAAGTGATATGGAAGACAGAATAATGGAAATCACCCAATCAGAACAGCAGACAGAAAGACAAAAAACATGAAAGTGACATGGCAAAAAGAAAATTACAGGGCAATATCTCTGATGAATATAGATGCAAAAATCCTCAAGAAAATATTAGCAAACTGAATCTAACAACACATAAAAAGGATTATAATATATGTGAAACGAAATATATATATTTGGGTTTTCCATAACCTTGTATGGAAAAATGAGAACGAACTTTCTGGCCAACTCAATATTACTCAGCCATAAAAAATAATAAAATATTACCATTTTCAGCAACATGGATGGACCTAGAGAATACCATACTGAGCAAAATAGGTCAGACAGAGAAAAACAAACATTATATATCACTTATATGTCGATTCTAAAACAGAGTACAAATGAATATATATACAAGACAGAAACAGACTCACAGACATAGAAAACAAACCTACGGTTACCAAAGGGGAAAGCAGTGGGGGAGGGATAAATTAGGAGTATGGGATTAACAGATAAACACTACTATAGATAAAATAGATAAACAACAGGATTTACTGTATAACACAGGAACAATATTCAATATCTTTTAATAATCTACAATGGAAAATAATCTGAATATATATATATATATATATATATATAACTGAATCACTTTTCTGTACACCTGAAACTAACACAATATTGTGATCAACTATACATCAATAAAAAAGTAAATAAAATTGCATGTGTCCCTTTCATTAAGCTAAGAAATTAACATAACAAATACACCTGTAAGTTCTCTGTGGAATCTTCTCTGATCATACACCCTTACTCACTGTGCCATCCATTCTCCTATCTCTCCTTGTTACCAATATACTGAATTTCATGTTTATTTCTGTGCCTATATTTATTTCACTAGATTGTATGAGTCACCAAATCAAAATATAATAGTATTTAGCTTTATTGATAACTGATATCATATGATATATATATATTTTTTTTGCAACTTGCTTTTCTCCCTTAACATCTTGCTTGGTAGATTTATTCCTGTTGATACTTATAGCTCTAGTTTACTTCACTTCTGTGCAATAGTTAAATATACTACACTTTATTCATCTGTCCTCCCTTGATAGGCTTTTTACTAACTTTTTACTTTTACAAATAATACTATTAGAAACATTCTCATATACGTTTCCTTGCGTTCTTTTGTAAGAGTTTCTCTAGAATGCATGCCTAGGAATGGAATTTCTGGGTTCTGAGTTTTATTATGTATCTTCAACTCTATCAGGTATTGTCAAATTTCCCTCCAAAATTCGTATACCTATTTACATTCTGATAGCATAGAAGAGTTCCCATGGCTCCACAACCTTTCTGGTTCTTATTATTGCCACATTGTTTGCCAATCTGATGGGTATGAAATGGTGTCTCATTGAGGTTTAACTTTGCATTTTCTTCACACTGAGCTTCTTTTCATGTATCTATTGACTATTTGAGTTTCTGCTTATGTCTATTTTCTTATTTTTATAACACATACTACTTTCTTAAAAATAACAGTAGAGGAAAAAATGGAAATGTAACACTGTTAACCTTCTCCACGACCCCCAAACTCTCTCCCCATCACCCCCAAATCCATGGCCTTATCAAAACAGACCTGTCCTGTCTTCTGCCTGACTTTCATTTGGGCCTCTGCGCATGCACTTCCCTCTGCTTGACTGAGCCTCCACAAACTCTCTTGAAGTATCCTTTCCTGATGCTCCTGCAGTACTGCTCTATTAATATATGAGGCACATTATATTTGAATGACTTATTTTTATGTTTATTCCATTCCTGCCTTTCCCACCTCCCTGCAACTGGACCTTAATCTCCTGAAGACCAGGGGTCAAATATAACTAGTTTTTGCTTTCCCAGAGCTCATCATATTGCCAGATATGAGATGAGTTTAACCTTATGGAGAGTTTACTAAGATCTGGGAAGAAAGTGTGCCAGCCCCACAGCTGCTCCTCGGTGGCCCAATAAGAAATCTGTGAGTAGATGCTATCTAGTTATGCTACTAAAAGGGTGAGGCTGAGCAGGCAAGCTATTCACAGAACTAAGACTGTTCTAGAGTAGTGGTTCGCAGCCTTGGCTTCTCATTAAAATCACCTGGGGAGCTTTAAAAAATACTAATATCTGGCTTCTGCCTCCAGAGATTCACATTTAACTGGTCAAGGATACACACTTAGAACTGGGATAGTTAAGAGTGCCAGGTGATCCTAATGTGACCACAGTTTTTAAAAATGCTATTGTTCTAAGGATGCACTATTAGAATTGGCTACAGGAGGAGCTCTTTGTAGCTTTAATATCAAGAAATGGCCTCCGTGACAGACGAGGGAAACATCTCAGATTGCTTGCAGGTGTGAACTGCTGCTCTTCTCATAATGACCACCAATAGAGAGCCACTGCTATCATAGGAAGGGGCTGCCACGAGGTGATGAGAAGATGCTATTCACATAGTATCACCTCTAGTTGCCGCCATAAATATAAGGCTGGGGAGACCTCAATGCACCGAGGTTTCTTTTCCTCCTTTCTATTCTAATGAATAACACATAGCAATGAGGGAAGACCAGAAATCATATGCCTTCTCTGGTGGCAACTTTTCCTGAATAACCCTATCTAAACGGTTATTTGAAATAGTAGAAAAGACTCTGAATCATAAGACAACCTTCAGCTTTTCAAAGAAAGTGGATGACTTTGAAAAAAGTGAAGTACATAGAGTGTAGATTAAATTTAATGTTTAACACAATTCTTCAGTATAGTTATGATAAAATTCTCAAAGAAAAGCTTTGTTATAGGACCCACAATAAAGTTAAACATGAACTATCCTATTCTCTAATGTCTACGTCACGTTTTATTTCCTCATTGACTTTTCCCGTTTCTTCACCTAACAGATGGAGCAAGAAAGAGGTGTGTTACAGGACGAATAAAGTGGCAGTCATATTAAGTTCTGGTTATATATTGCTGCATAGCAAACTACTCCAAACATTTAACGTCTGAAAACAGCAGCTTATTATTATCTCACGGTTCTACGTGTTGACTGAGTTTACCTGGGTGGCTCTCACTTGGTGTCTCCTGGGTTTCAGTCAGTTGGAAGCTGAGGCTGGAGTCTCTGAAGGTTGGACTGGGCTATTTAGACTCACGCACAGGCCGGCGCGCTGCCGCGGACAGTCTGTGCGCGGAACTCAGCGGCGCGGGCTGTTGACGGAAATGCCCACGGCTACGCGACTCCTCCACGTGACTTGGTTTTCTCACAACATGGCGGCTGAGTTCTGAGAGCGAGTGTCCTTGGAGGGAGCGTTCTAAGAGGCCGGGGATAGAAGCTGCCGGTACTTTTTAGACCTAGGTCCAGAGTTCCCAGAATGTCACTTTTGCCTCAGTATACCGGTCAAAGCAGTCACAGTGTCCACGCAGTTTAAAGGGTGTAGAAAATAGTCTTCATCCCTTGATGGGGGGGTGTCAAGGTCACATTGGAAGCAAGCAAGGGACCATCTTAGGAAGCATAATCTATCACCCACAGCTCTGTTTTTAAATTTTTATTGCTGTTAATAATTTGACCAGAGAAATGTCTCAGAGTTACTAAAGAGTTCACTATAAACGGTGAAAACCCGTACGTCGTTAAGACTATGTAAATTGTGACATGATGAGCTGCCGTCATGTTGTTATGAAATCGGAAACAGTAACCTCAGAGTTACATCTTGAGATTAGTTTTGATAAGTGAACCTCAAATGTTTTGTTTATTTAATGAAATAATTTAGAAATTATTTGGTCTTTTCAATAACATTAAAAAAGTTATGATTATTAGCCTTTAAATGTTCAGTATGATATTTAGCACATTATGATGACTGCATTATCTTTTTTGTGGGAAGGGGGAAGTATGGAATGTTTAGTGGAAAATTCAATTTACTACAAATATATTATTTTCAAAGATGAAATAGTAATCGTAAACTAATTTATTCTTATATCTTTAGAATCTTATAAAGTGAAGTTATGGAATGGCCTCAGATATATCTTTTTTTGTATGAAACATGTATACACACATATATTATTGGAGGTATGTCTTCTTGGTATGTAAGAACAAATTTGTTGGATTTATTAGAACGATAATTGCTCCATGTAGTCAACTGACTAGTGCTTTCGTATTTTATAATTGATGGGGAGCTACAAAATTCCCACATAACTTTATGCTGTGATAAGACTGTAGAAGGAAATATGTAATTATTCAATGGGCATTCATACTTGCTACATTTTTCTGTCAAAAGAAAAAAAATAATGTAACTAAACTCTATGCTCTCTTTTTCCCACACCATCTCTATTTTGTTAATCCCTCTGACAAGCTGTGCACATTTTTGTCAGTATATGAAGGGATGGAAATAGCATTTTGGCTATAAACGTGTCAAAATGATTGTGGTTAAAAAATGGCAGTTTATGGGACAAGGGGTTATTTTCTGAAGTAGTATTTAGAATAATCTGGGAATTGGGAATAGATACGTCAAGAAGTCTTTTGATGTATTGCAAAAAGAGAGTCATTTTAAAAATACATTGATTTGTAAGGTCTAGAAAGTCACTGTGGGAACTGGGGGGCTCAATCATAAAAACAACAAAGTGGGAAATACTTTGGCTTTCACACCCTCTTTTACTCAACTCATATCTCATTTCTTCCTCCAGCATAAACAGGCTTCAAACTTCAGTGAAGCACTTTTGTTATCATACCATGCATCAGATTTCCCTTTATGGGACACCCTTGGGAATACCTGAAAGTGAGACGCTGTATAGATGCACAAATTCAAAGGCGCCACTGCCTTCTCAGAAGAGAAGAGACAGAAACAAACTTATTAGCAATATACGACATCCAAATAGCTAATACGAAAAATTAATGCTATTAAAAGCTTTGATAAAAAAAATAATGAATTGGCAGAGATGAACATTTCCTAATCAAATTGGGCTAAACTGGTTAGAAAAAATACTTACCTTTTTAAACTTCTAACTTTTTCAGGAGAATATCAAGGTGAATTTTGTACCTTATTCAAGATTATAGAGGTAGTCAGTCCATAATTCATGAAGGAAAATTCTGGAACTGAAATTATTTCTTCTGGCTAAATCTTAACCACATGCATCAGTAGACAAGAGTTTTTTCCTTTGGGAGCATGAGAAAAGTATGAGGCTTTTATGTCCACACAACTATAGGGCAAATGTCAAGGCTCATTTTAAAAAGCAACTTCATGTATTCATTCATTCATTCATTCATTTACTCGTCTGTATATTCTTGAGCACTTATTAATGGTAAGCCCTTTCTGGGTGATTGGATACATCACTGACCAAAACAGACAAACATTCCTGCCCTCATGGAGTTTGCATCCTAGCAGGGACTGAAGTAAGTGTTATAACCTCATTCTTCCAAAATGATAGGTTGGAACAGAAAAACATGGTTTATGCTGATTAAGGTAAAGATATTTGCAGTAAAAACAAACAAGCAAAAAAGCCTCTAACTAAATATTAGTTATGTATTAGAAACTAAAAGTGTCCCATTCATCTGACCTTCGCCTGCTATTCTACTGCATTCCTCAGTGATGTTTGCTTCTGTAAATTTTATATGGCTTTATAAGTATGAACCAGTTTTCCTTGGTTTTAAGAGGTCACCAATTGTAAGAGGCTCCATTCAAATAAAATATTTTAGCAAAAATATATCAATAAAAAAGACACTACCAATAGTGAGTAGACACTACTACTGATTGCAAGACACATTTCAGGGAAAAAAGCGAGCTTTAGTTTTAATAAATGCTGTATGTGTAACCTGAGTAACCTCATGGTCTTCACCGTTATTTTGTGTAGTATAGGGAAGTCCCGTCCCCTTGCTGGAGTCACTCCGAACTCTTTTTCCATATTTCATTGTTAAGTGCCTCAAGCAATCTTGGCCTCCCCTCTGTTAGTAATGATGTAGTTAAGGCTTCCGGCTACTTCCTGCCAGAAGCAATGGCTTTCCAACTGTCTTTAAAGGCTGGCAGCTAGGACCTACTAACTTCCTCTAGAAAGTTTTTTTTTATCTCCTTGGTTTTCTGAGTCTCAGCACCCCGGCTCTTGCTACTTTGTAATATAGTTTAAGACCTTTCCTTGACTCAAATTTATCATATTAGAAGAAGTCCAAATGTAGTTAGCTTTTAAAATATGAATTTTTCTGATTTCCATATATAAAGGATTATATTTATTAAGAACAAATGGAATCATGTTACATATTCTGTTCTAATGCACACACATATGTGTATATGTATATGTGTGTATGTGTGAATGTTTGTATATTTTGTGTAACTAAATATTATAGGTAATTACCTTATTCATTTTACTGGGTTGTATAGTGTTCTACTATATGAATATATAAAACACTAATAAATATGTTGCTTCTATTATTACAATATTGCTACAATGAATATCTTTTACACACACATATATGTGAAGATGTATATGTGTGTGTATATGTATCTTTGAACACTAATGTGAGTATATATATATATATATATATATATATATCTTAAATAAATAAATGAATTTATTTGTTAAATAAATTCCTAGAGCTAGATCTTGCGGGTCAATTAATATTGCTATTTGAAATTTTCATTTTTTTGCCTAAATTGTCTATCATATAACCTTGATAGCAATTCTAAAGTCCTAGGATGGAAGTCACAGAGGAAGCAAAGCCTCCTGCTTTGCAATATTTGTCATGGACACTGCATAACATGAAGAAAACATTTACATCTGCTTTTCTTGGAATAGTAGTATATTGATTAAAAATCATACTGAATAGAATAATTTTGGTTTAGTGGTTTGGGACATCAAATTTTGGGGGACATCAATAAATTCTATTGGAATAGTTTCCTATATGTCTGTCTTTTAAGACTAAAGGGATGTTACTATCATTGGAAGTATTTGATAGATGCTGATAAAATCTAAATGGTGATTTGGGGCGTGCCAGTAGCAATCATGAATAAAGATTTAGAGGCCACTCCCACTTATTGAACCTATTTTTATTGTATTTGCTGTATTGTATGTACTTATACAAAACTTATTAATTCTATTTTTTTTTCTATTTTCAAGTAACTCTCTAAATGTGCGGATAATGGCAGAAAATCAGCTTGACACAGACAACTGTGCTTTTGCAGTGCAGCGTACTCATCAAGCTGACTGGTGAATTATTTCATGATAAGATAATTTTCCTTCAAATCTTAATACCATAGAGGTCATGTGGTCTGGTGATATTCATGAGGAAACTGTCACTTTCAGGCTCCTAATATCAGTCACTCTTCTATCTATATTTGGTCTATGGATTCAGGAAAGTGTGATAGCAGTTATTAGCTGCTCTCAGAAAATCCTCTTCCAAGATAGATTTATTTCCTGATTAATGATGGGAATGATCCCATATTAATTTCAGTTTTTGATATCAACAATTTTATGTTAACATCATTCTTGTTATGTTCACCTTTCAAATTACTATGATCATTCTAATGATTAAAAAGCTATCATTTGACTTAGATTCACTCCATAATTATCGATCATAGCATTTCTGACATTTCTTACTAAATTGGGGTTCAGGAGGTTGTACTCCAACTAAAAAAAGCTTTTCCTAAAGAAACTTTTTTTAAAAAATATGCATATTCAGGTAAATTTAAAGCATAGAAAACCAGGGAAGTAATATTAGTCATACATTCTATCCTGAGTATGATTTTTGATAGATGCAGTGAAATTTGTTTTACTGCTTTTTATTCTTGAAATTAGGATACCTTCTGCAATCTTGTGTTTGCAGTCATAATATTCTCAACATTTATGTTATAACAACATCAAATTGCTTTTTCCATTATTCTATTTTTAAAGTTGCATTCTTAGACCGTTCTAACTATATTCTACATAATTCACTATGATTAATGAGTTAGGGCTTTTAATTGAAGCATAAGAAAACTACTCTCAGTTAGTACCTAAAGAATATAATAATTCCCTTAATACTTCTCCCTTTTGGATATGTTCTTATGAAGTAAATCTATGAAGGCAGCAAACAATTTAAAAACTAGGAAGTACTATACAAAATTTTATATTCCCTTTTTCTTAGTCAATTCTGTAAGTGTGAATGACAAATGTTTGTAAAAATTTTTCAGTTATATACAAATCTTTACTTACTGGATTTCCTGTTGTTTATCTATTGCCAGTTTTGTTTTGTTTTGTTTTCAAATACCATAATATCTTCTCCAATAAAGTATCTCTTCTTTATTCGTTGTTTTGTTACGGTGGATTCAAGTAAAATATATGTCTCTTTTCTAAAAATCTGAAGACTGCAAATAATAAGACTACATCTTATTGATATCCTTTGGTCATTTACACTTACCAATATTTTAATATTGGAGTTACATCTTTTGAATTTTCATACTCTGCTTTTAATGCATTAAATATAACATCTACAGTGGATCTTCATTATGGAAACATCTGTGTAAATTTTAACAGTTACTCTTCTTTACACATTGGACAATCATTGAAGTGAGATCTTGAAGGTCAATCAAGTTCCTTTGACATCTGCCTGAGTCTTGTGATTAGATGTCGAAGCAAGGAACTAGATAAGGAATTGCAATGGCATTGAAATTTAGAAGCAGAAAATATATTTTGGGAAGTTTGTTCCTAATGTTATTCTGCACAGCAACAAATGAGTGTGACATCAATAATTATCCTTGGTTTTACTCAATGGGATCAGAGCCACTGGTTGGTAACCCCTGAAATGTTTTCTGAATATTATTACCACGAGAAATAATTTTTTAAGATGGAAACTGGTCTTCACACTGGATCAAAACTTTATTTAAAAAAAAAAAACTGTTATACTAAAGAGACTTTTCCATTCAAAAGCAGTAAAGGAAAGACCAAACTTATATTCTGCCTTAACTTTTAATCCCTATATAGATTTAAAAAGAAAGTGAAAATAGTAATTTAGATCACACCGTAGAGGACAATTTAGGAAAAAATGCTTATTTAGTAAAGACACAATTTAATGGTCAGAATTCTCTTTAGAGTTGATTGATTTCTAAAGTTCAGATCCAGAAGACATTATCCATCCTCTTACATTATACTCAGTTTATTGACTCAAAAGAATGGAACTGGAAATGACTGCAAAAGGTTCATAAACTTTAATAGATAACAAGCTACATAGTGTTAGAGGCAACTCTGAGAATCAGTTTCCAGGTTCTTAGTCAAGTGTTCTATTACAATACGCTGCTTTGACTCCTTGTAACCCATCCCTCACATAAACCTTCCTTGCTTATTTAACATAGTCCCCTGAATATCCCTTTAATTGTGTTTTTTAGCCATTATCATCTGTTAGAAAATACAATTAACATTAAATTCCTCATGATGCAACCTATGCTCATTTTGTTCTTTTTTAAAAAAAACTTTAGACATACTGACAAGTAGCATAAACTTAAATATCTTCTTTTATTCCTTTAATCTAAAAGATATTCTAGTTTATGATACTAAACTTGCTTCACACTTCTTTTACTTTGTAAGATCTTGAAATCAATATAGAAATGTTATTTAATGATTTTCAGTGTAAAGTATGTGACTCTTTTTCTGTCTTTGTAAAATATATGTAATATAGGTAATAGCATCCCTGTCTGTAATGCTTATGGTAACAAATGTTATATATAAAGTATTTTTATCTAATCTCTAGAGTATACTCTGGTTGACAGATTTTCTTTTTAATTTTGCCATCTTCTATTGACAACAATATGTCACAGATTTTTTTATTCATTTCAAATAAATCATTTCTTCCCACCAAAATTTTCATTTTGTCCTGACTTCGTGCTTTTTTAGATTAACATTCTACCTAGAAAGCATTCCATCTGCTTTATATATTCCTGGTACATAACTGCAGGTTAGTAAAATTGTTTTTGAGTGAAATAAGAAAAAGAGGAAGGGATATAACATTTATTTAGTGTCATTGTATCAGGCACCACCATGCTTTATTACCACCTTGTTACAAACTAGGCAGATTCCCAGGTAAAATAATTTGTACATGACAACAGTTAAGAAGCAGCAGATCCAAGATTTTAACTCCAGTCTTTCTGACTCTAAAGCTGCTTTCTACTTCACCAACCTGCCTTGGTAGAAGTACGTAATCTACAAATCTTTTGCAGTGATTTCTTAATATTAAAATAAATAAAATAGATCTGGTAGTACTATGAATGGTGATTCTATTTCTGCACCAAATCTTGCATTTAACCTATTCTTATCATACCTCCCACTATTTTTCTATTTCAGGCATTTGTTACACCCCATTTAGATTTCCATAATAACCCCTTAATTATTCTCCTCTCTCTCTGGTTCCCTTCTATACTGAAGTAATGTTCCCAAAGCATATCTTTTATCATGTCATTCTTCTGTTTGAAAGTGTTTCAAGGTTTCTAATTAACTACATGACAAACTTTAGTTTATGCTCTTCATTGACGTGGTCTCACTGTGCTCCCTCAAACACCTCCGCTGAACTCTTTACATCTTTGGGAGCTAATCATCCCTTTTCCAAATTCATACTTTGCTTTCTCTGCTCACTCCACCTGGAATAATCCCTCCTTTCCCCATCACTTATAGAAATGCTTTTCACCCGAAAGTGAAATGCTTCTTATTCAATAAATACAGCTCAGGACCCCACCTGGAAGTATTCTCTCCTGCCTCTGTTTCCATAGAGCTTTGTAGCTAGGTGACAACTAAAGTTATTGAGGATGTTTAGACTCTACAAGAATTTGCTGTGACAACTGTCTTCAGATATTAGAAGAGCACTCAGCTGGAAGAAGGGTAGGCTCTGGGAAGAACAAGAACCAGATGGATATATTATGGTGGGATGGTGGGATAGGTTGCAGCAACTTTAGTATCTGCTTCAAGAAACAGTGAATTATTTCTTCAAATGAAGCATTTCAGCAAACTCTGGATGTTCCCTGAGTGTGGATATTATAGGATTTATGATTCAATCACCATTATTTATCTTACAGTAGTTTGTGTTCATGGTATTTTCCCTACTAGACTTGAGCTCTTTAAGAGTAAGGACTTTAAAAAAAAAATGAATAAGGACTTTTGATTATAGGTGTGTCTCTCATCGTGTTTATTGGTTTGGCTTTGTTACGCCAAGAAAAGATGAGCACATACCCCTAGTACCACATGGTGTAAATATAAAATAGATTTTATTAGGAGAAAAACTTTCAAGCAAAGAAATAGCAAAGCGTACCATCTTTAAAGTCTCACAATCCCCAGTAGAAGTGAGGTTATATTGTGCCTAGCTTGGCTGTGTGCACCTTGCAAAGTGCTCAGCTGAAGAGGCTTCAGTGGTAAGATAAATCTAGGCAAGCATTACTTCCCTGCTGGAGGAACTGGCCTTGTTAGAAAGGAGGAGCCTCTGGATCACAGCCTCTAATATCAATCTATTCTTCTCTTGAGCTAAGACCTGCTGAGCTAATTTCTCGCTAAATTATCCAAAGCAAGGTAATGAGTCACCCAGGTCTGTTTCTTCATATACTTGCAATGCCTTTGCATGAAAACAAGTACTCCTTAACAGCAGTACTGAAAGAGAAAGAAGGTAAATAGATCTCTATCATGTTCATATTTTTATTTGACACAAGAAAAAAGAGTAGAAAATGGAAATAAACCTTTGGACTTTTGTATCCATTTAGAAACTAATAATTAATGTGCCCAGTAAGGAAGTGTGCCAATTCATCATCAGTTGTAAGAAACAGAAACCAGTTTGCAGATGACATGATACTATACATAGAGAATCCTAAAGATGCTACCAGAAAATTACTAGAGCTAATCAATGAATTTGGTAAAGCAGCAGAATACAAAATTAATGCACAGAAATCTCTTGCATTCCTATACACTAATGATGAAAAATCTGAAAGAGAAATTAAGGAAATACTCACATTTACCACTGCAACCAAAAGAATATAATACCTAGGAATAAACCTACCAAGGGAGACAAAAGACCTGTATGCAGAAAATTATAAGACATTGATGAAAGAAATTAAAGATGATACAAATAGATGGAGAGATATACCATGTTCTTGGATTGGAAGAATCCACATTGTGAAAATGACTATACTACCCAAAGCAATCTACAGATTCAATGCAATCCCTATCAAACTACCAATGGCATTCTTCACAGAGCTAGAACAAAAAATTTCACAATTTGTATGGAAACACAAAAGACCCCGAATAGCCAAAGCAATCTTGAGAAAGAAAAATGGAGCTGGAGGAATCAGGCTCCCCAACTTCAAACTATACTACAAAGCTACGCTAATCAAGACAGTATGGAACTGACACAAAAATAGAAATATAGATCTATGGTACAGGATAGAAAGCCCAGAGACAAACCCATGCACATGTGGTCACCTAATTTATGACAAAGGAGGCAAGAACATACAATGGAGAAAAGACAGTCTCTTCAATAAGTGGTGCTGGGAAAACTGGACAGCTACATATAGAAGAATGAAATTAGAACACTCCCTAACACCATACACAAAAATAAACTCAAAATGGATTAGAGACCTAAATGTAAGACTGGACACTATAAAACTCTTAGAGGAAAACAGGAAAAACACTCTTTGACATAAACCACAGCAAGATCTTTTTTGACCCACGTCCTAGAGTAATGAAAATAAAAACAAAAGTAAACAAATGGGACCTATTGAAACTTAAAACATTTTGAAGAGCAAAGGAAACCATAAACAAGACGAAAAGACAACTCTCAGAATGGGAGAAAATATTTGCAAATGAAGCAACAGACAAAGGATTAATCCCAAAATATACAAACAGCTCATGGAGCTCAGTATCAAAAAAAACAAACAACCCAACTAAAGAAATGGGTGAAAGAACTAAATAGACGTTTCACCAAAGAAGACATACAGATGGCCAAGAGGCACATGAAAAGATGCTCAACGTCACTAATTATTAGAGAAATGCAAGTCAAAACTACAATGATGTATCACCTCACACTGGTTAGAATGGCCATCATCAAAAAGCTACAAACAAGAAATGCTGGAGAGGGTGTGGAGAAAAGGGAACCCTCTTACACTGTTGGTGGGAATGTAAATTGACACAGCCACTATGGAGAACAGTATGGAGGTTCCTTAAAAAACTAAAAGTAGAACTACCATATGACGCAGCAATCCCACTACTGGGCATATACCCTGAGAAAACCATAATTCAAAAAGAGTCATGTACCACAATGTTCATTGCAGCACTATTTACAATAGCCAGGACATGGATACAACCTAAATGTCCAATGATAGATGAATGGATAAAGAAGATGTGGTACATATATACAATGGAATATTACTCAGACATAAAAAGGAACAAAATTGGGTCATTTGTAGAGATGTAGATGGACCTAGAGTCTGTCATACAGAGTGAAGTAAGTCAGAAAGAGAAAAACAAATATTGTATATTAACGCATATATGTGGAATCTAGAAAAATGGTACAGATGAACCTATTTGTAGGGCAGGAATAGAGACGTAGACGTAGAGAATGGACATGTGGACATGGGGGGGAGGAGGGGGTGGGATGAATTGGGAGATTAAATTTGACATAAATACACTACCATGTATAAAATAGATAGCTAGTGGGAACCTGCTGTGTAGCACAGGAAGCTCAGCTCTGTGATGACCTAGATGGGTGGGATGGGGGGTGTGTGGGAGGGAGGTCCAAGGGGGAGGGGATATATGTATACATAGAGCTGATTCACTTCATTGTACAGCAGAAACTAACACAACATTGTAAAGCAGTTTTACTCCAAAAAAAAAAAAAAAAAAAAAAGACCTGGGTTTGAGAGTTGAATGTGACTTTCTTTGCAAACTGAGGCAGGTCGTCTGAATTTTCTGTAACTTAGTTTCCTGCCTCACAGTGATATTGTGCAGAGACTCATACAAGTATGTTATGATATACTTTCTGTTTTTTGTTTTATGGAATCTTCCTCAAGAGACAACTCTATTTTCTCAAAATACTGCTCATGGTTTTAATGTTGTTTGAGGTAAAATAAGGAAATATAGGAGCCAGTTAGTGCCACAAGTTACCTATTCTAAGAACAAGCTTATTCTGAAAATTGCTGTCCTTCCATTGGCAAAATCACACATTTGCTTCTGTTGTGGGGTTGAGGTTAATCCAAGAACCAGTAAATTTCGACTGTGGCTGCCACTTACTGCCAGCCTTCATCTCTTACTGCCTCCTAAACACATGCTTCACTCACAGTAAGGTTATTTAACACCGGTTCTTAGTTTTGCCAAGTGATCTTCAGTGACACAATTCCTGACAATAAAATAAAATAGAAGCCAAAAGACAAAACCAGCATGAAATCTGTAGGTAGCACGATACAACAATAGGACAATGGGGATGGGACTGGTAAAGGTCATTCTCTGTCTACACTATCAGTTGAAAATATATGGGAATGGTAATAGTAAATTACAGCTGGAGAGGAGTTGGCCTTCACTTATTCTATGTCGTGGTGGGAAATGGGGTGGAAATTGACAGGTGAGTAGTAGAGGGAGGGGAAGAACAGTAAAGGAGACTAGAGAGACTGGGCGGAACATGAGGAATGGGAGGACAAACAGTATAGGCATCCAAGCGCAACTGAGTTTTAATTAGATTCTATTTTAGATTATGTCAAATAACACTTTTACCCATGTAGCAATTGGGAACTGACATTTAATTAGTGAATGACAAGCAAGATATAGCAAGGTGACATGGAACCACTAAAGAATAAAGCCATCATTATTTCTCTCGCAGTTTATACTTGCAAAAGTTTTGTATTGTCCTTTATTAAACCTTTGAAATATTACTGTGAGAAAGATGGATAACGAGAACTAGCTATTGACTCTCTCTTGTGGGCTAAACAAAAGGAAATTGGCTTAATTGTAGTCAAGTAAAAATGTCTTGGCTAAAAAGCCCATATCTGTGCTAAAAAGTAATCCTAAATGAATTGCCCTTTCAGTAAACAGCTATTGAACCTACTAATTTTTATCTTTACAATACATCAGCTTTAAGCCAGGGTGATTACATTGGAAGACCCAGGGTTGAACACAGACGTAGAAGGCAAAGGCAGCTTTCTACACTGTATGTTTAACACTCGCTTGCCCTCAAATTTTTCCCAAAAGACTGCCACATTTCCTGAAATTTTCACATTTTTGACTCTTTGGGATGAGTCACTGAGGACCCCCACCGTGGAAAATTGTACCTGGACTACACTGTACTTAATTTTAGCCATCTGCATTCACCTAATTTTTTTAAGAATAATTCCCAATCATCTAAAAAAATTCCAAGAGAATGGAACATGGGAGTGGGGAAGTGAATGAAGAATTGTTTAAGACAAAAGTTACCAGGTAAAATTCCCCAGTGGTGGCTTGTGAGCATGAAAATCCCTAGAGAAGGAGGCCATCCATTTGAGATTACAAAGAACATGTCCAGTAATTGAATTATTCACTCAACAAATATTTATTGAGCCCATATAATAATGCAGAAGACACTGTCCTTGGTGCTGGGGCTAGGGTAGTTAATAAAACAGACAAAAATCCCTGTCTTCATGGACCTTTAATTCTAATGGGGAAGACAGACAAAAAACAATGATAAATGAGCCAACTATATATAGAGAGAGAGAGAGAGACAGAGACACAGAGAGAGACACAGAGACACAGATCGAATGTGTGTTAAATATTGACATGGGTTAAGGAGAAAAAGAAAGCAGGGAAAGAAAAAGAAAGCAGGGAAAGAAAACAGACAAGAAGTTTGTGTGTATGTGTGCTTCCCAGAGAGGAGCTTGTAATTTTAGAGAAGAAAGTTGTTGTTGATTTTTTTTTTTTTTTTTTTTTGTGGTATGCGGGCCTCTCACTGTCGTGGCCTCTCCCGTTGCAGAGCACAGGCTCCGGATGCGCAGGCTCAGCGGCCATGGCTCACGGGCCCAGCCGCTCTGCGGCATGTGGGATCCTCCCAGACCGGGGCACGAACCCGTGTCCCCTGCCTCGGCAGGTGGGCTCTCAACCACTGCGCCAACAGGCAAGCCCCAAGAGAAGAAAGTTGTTTTATAGTTAAGGTTAAAGGAAGCCAGGGAATGAGCCATCAGATATCTGGGGAGAAGATCCTTCAAACAGAGGAAACAGTCAAAGGCATTGGATAATCTCATGAGGGTAAAAGGAAAGAGGAATTCCAAAAGGAATCAGGAATGCTGAGGTAGGACTGGTTCCAGAATATGATACCTGTCTGGGTGCAAACCCCTCAAAGGAAGGTAATCTTTCATTTTAAAATTCTCAAGTAACTTTTCCTTAGGTAATGGGCTGCTTGCCTGCTTTACTGAGGATGCTACCCACAGGGACTCCATGCTGACTTGTCCCCTAAGGGAGGTTCTAGGTAGGAGGACTGGTTCCAGGATACAAAGGTCATTCTCTGGCTACACTATCAGCTGAAAAAATATGAGAAACATCCTCCTCATCACCCTCCCACAACATATCAATTTCATCTCTCCTGGGGTGCCCAGCCTCACAACAGTAAAAAGGAGAATTGTTCTAAATTTTTAAGGAGTTTACAATCTAGTTGAGAAGACTAAGGTTAACTTACCTTAAGGGGAGGAATGCTGTCTTTCTTCGCAGTCTTTTCAACCAAAGTTCTCAATTACTTGCTGAGGCTATTGCCACATAAAGTAAATAAGAGAAGATAATGTATTCAGTTTCAGATTTGTAAAATGTATCAAAGGCCATTCAAGTGGAGACATCCAAATAAATAATGAAGATAAGCAAGGCATAGGCGAGCTTTATGACCTGAAATGAGGACTAGAGTGTCATCAATATAGTGATGAGAGGAAAAAAGGAGTAGAGTGTTATGCTAAAGGAAGTTAGTTGTAGTTAAAGATTACACTGCAAGAGGTTTCAATATGTAATAATAAACTGTTTATTTTATCCCCTGGCGTTATCTCACTTAAACCTCTCAAGTCTTACGGGGTAGATGGTATTATAATCCCTGTTTCACAGATGAAGCTCAGCGTATGTAGGTTACTTCTCCAAGACCATACAGTATACGGCAGAGATTAAGCTAGAACTTAAGAATTTGAGCTTCAGAGCTGCACTGAAAAAGACTAATGACTTGATGGCTTCTGCAGTTTTGTATATTGCCCTATACTGTGAATATTTTTGTTTTATATTTATGTGTATGTATGTGTATATGCATGGATGTATAGGTGTTTGGTTCTGCCTCTGATCCTTAAACTAATCTTGTCTCTAATCAGAGGAAATGTATAAGATCCTAGACTCGTAGCACAGAGCTTTAAACTTGTCTTCTATTCTTGACACCTTCAGGTCTTATACCTAATTTTAGGGATGGAGTTTTTGTCTCGTGACCTACTTCCAGGGCCTTCTTGTCCCTTTTTATTTCCATTTTGGCTACATGGGCAGCATTCCAGTTCTGCCTTTTGCATAGTCTTCTGCTATGAAATTAAAGTATTCAAGTGTGTGAACTCGAATCTTAAATATGTGAATCTTCCAAGTATTCAAGTTTACACAAAGCTCAGTATGATCAACCGCTCTATCATGTGAGAGAATAAATCTAAGAAACTTTTCCAATGGTAAGATCTACCAGCTTTGGTGACTGATTGCATTGGGTGGGGAGAAAGTACTATCTACATTGCTACTATCACTTTCTCTCTAGCTACATAGATGGGATATTGACATGAGCCTGCTCCACATTTCTGGCCTGAATTGTTGGATGAACGTTGATGCCTCCATTTGAGATACAGAAGGAATAAATAATAGAAGATGAGGCCAAGAAAAGGACGAAGAATGAAGCCAGTCTGCTGACTGGCTGGCTGGTCGTGCCATCAACTAACTAAAATAGAAAATCTGAAAGAGAGAAATGTTTGGGGAGACTGTAGTAAATTATGAACATAATTTTGGACATAAGTTTAATATGCCTTTGAGAATGAAGGTAAATATATAACTCTTGACTTTAGGAGAGGGTTAGTATTAGAAAGATATGGGAGTTATTCACACATGATTTTATGTGTCTACAGTGGCAGTACCACTGAATGGCTGGAGGGAGGGAGAACATATTAATTCCCAATAATATTTTAAACTGTCACTTACATAAAAATATGGTTGACTCTCTGCATCCATGAGATGTAGAAACTGTTGATACATAAAACCGACTCTAGTATGCCATACGAAACTCCACCACTTCGAGGTGGTCCTGGAACCAATCCCTTGCAGATATCGAGGGACAACTGTAATGATAATATTTTTCACGTGAAGATTTGTGTTTTCTTAAACTTATGTAAAAGCCAAATAAAATTTTATAAAATATTGATGTTTTTATCCACTATAATTAACAACCCAAATAAAAGTAGTGTACTTGCTCTGCAAATGTAACCTCAACACAAGATCCTTGGCTTAACCAGATTTCTGTCCTAAAGCCCCACTTATGTAGAATTTCAAAGCCACCATTGATTGTGTTACATATAAATTTCTGGGCTTCATTTTCTTCAAGATATTCAAGACTTTGCTGGTTACAAATTCAGTATAATTTTTTTTTTTTTTTTTTGCGGTGCGCGGGCCTCTCACTGTTGAGGCCTTTCCCGTTGCGGAGCACAGGCTCCGGATGCGCAGGCTCACCGGCCATGGCTCAAGGGCCTAGCCGCTCCTCGGGATCTTCCCGGACCGGGGCATGAACCCGTGTCCCCTGCATCGGCAGGCGGACTCTCAACCATTGCGCCACCAGGGAAGCCCTAAATTCAGTATTTTTTAAGAGGAGGTTCTACTTTTATTTGCTGTTGAACAGTATATAATTCATGAGGACGGTAATTTCTCCCTAAAAGTATGGAGTCAATACAAGCAGAATACAAGTACAGCATTATTTGTTTCTGAAACCCAATCTTGTCCCCACCAGTTGCAGTAATGATGAAAGTTATAGAATGTCATTGATTTAAAAATACTTATAGATGATAATTTTAATACTTTATTGGTTGGTTAATCAGACAATATTTGTTTTCAGTCATAACACTTTATAAGCTAGTTTTTCTACCTGCCTCACTTCCATTTATATCCTGTTACTTTGTATTCAATAAAATACATTTTACATAAAAAATAGTATTATAGGTTAAGATAATTTTTACAATAAACGGAAAATGATTATTTACATATTATACCTTCAGAATTGTATTTTGTGTACTTTTCTTACAATGTTATGAAATTAAAGAATAATGAGTGCAAACTTATAAACTTAAAAATACTTATTGGACAGGTGATTAAAAGTCTTAGTCATTATTGTAAATAGAATTTCAATAATAAACATGTGTGCCAAAATATACCCTATTCTACCTATAATCTTTCAATAAACTTTTCTATACTGGTCATAATCTTTCAGCATGTTTCTTCTCATGGAATGCAAGGGAGGTACCATCTGTGACTCTCTGAACAACTGGATAGATGGGACTCTGATAAAAGGATTAGTCCTGATTTTACTATGAAATACTTGACTTTCATCATTTGGAAAATTATTTTTTAACCCTACTCAGTGATTACAACTCTTCTTCCCTTCTAAAATGTGTGTGCTGCACTGTAAGCTAAGCATTTTCAATAGTATGCTTGTATGTTGCCTGAGAATAGGAAGTGTGTCTTTTCCATTTTGGGTAACACCTGGCACAATTCATAGATGTAATAGGTGCCTTATAGTGCCTGTCAACTAATGGAAGAGTTTTTTTTTTTTTTTTTTTCAGATTTATTGAGTTTGATCCGTAATTGTCAAGTGTTCTTGTTGCTGTTGCTGCCTATTTTCTGGTGATATAAAAATGTGCCCAGTTTAGACAAAACCCATGGTTGTGCATTTTTAAACTGAGCTGATCCTAAAAATATTTTAACAAATATTCCTTTCTTCCTTCTAGATTCGGCACAAAGGTTATCTCTTCTGGGAAGCGTTTTTAAGTCAGAATCAATCATTCACCTCTAGCTACTCAGCAAGAGTATAATAGGATCTATATGTTGAACATTATTTACGTGGCTTACTCTTTTGCCTTTCTGAACTATATTCCACCAAAGAGATCCTTCTGCTTTGATTTGGTTAAGGTTTCTTCCAAAAGGAATGAAAAGATACAGTTTGAGGTAGTAATAAAGGTTCAAGAATAGAATTTGTAGCAAGGCCATAGTCTGGAGCTCAGTGATTGAGAACTGGACTGTCCAAATTTCATTATTTATTATTAGCATAGACTTAGGAACTTAGTCCATAGATATTTACATAAGCATTCTAGACAGGAAGAGGATGGAAAAGAAGCCTGTCCCTTTCAAATCTTGGAGAAATGTGTCAAGAAAAGAGAGATGTGGGAGAATATGATGAACAGATCTATCCTTTCTATGAATGAATATCACTGGGAGCAGAGTGAGGCCTCGCCCCCATCCCCATTTGGGACTTTGGGTGGAGGGCCCCCTCATACTTTCCTTTGTACCATCCTGTCAGGGACTCAGCCATAAGAGAATTATTTTAAAGGCACAACTTGATATTTTATTTTTCCAATTCACTTTTACTCTTTCCTGTGTAGCACAGGCCCTTGGATGGCTAAGAGAAGTGTACTTCTGTGAGTGGACCACCTAGGCTTGTATTGAATGCGACATTCAGCTTACTGTTTATATCAGCAATATGGGCAAAACTGAGGCTGAACCCACTAAGGGAGCAATCTGTACATTGTAGATGCCAAAAGAATGGTTCACAATTTTCTTGCTCACATTTTAGCACTGGAGGCCCATAGAGCATCCATAAACTGGGCACTCAAGGAACACCACCAGGAGGCTGGAAGAGCCACACTACTTCACCAAGAGAACTTCCCACCCCTGCCACCCTTACGCCACACCCAGATGCCCTGTTGGAGATGAACCTGAGAGGCAGAACAAAGAGTAATAAGTCTGAGAGACTGATAACAGTTTCTTGGAGTTCCTGAATAGTACCCCACTGTATTACTTCAATTGTTGGATTAAGTTTTAGACTGGATTAGACAATTAGTTAACGCTTCTCTCAATAAACCAGGGGGGGGGGCCTCTTGAAGAAGACCATATCAGCTATAGACAAAAGTAAAAAACTGCATGCTCTCTAGGGATTAAATTTTGTAACCCATCTTCATATTTTTATTAGAAAAAAAATTAAATTTATTCTTTCCAGATATTTGATTTATACATCTATTCTTTTCATATTCTTTTATAGAAAATGATACATGTATCTGTCTTTGCACTAGTCTTCAAAGCTGCCCTAAAGAATACCACAGACTGGGTGCCTTCAACAACAGAAATTTACTTTTGCACAGTTCTGGAGCCTGGAAATCCAAAATCAAGGTGTTAGCAGAATTGGTTTCTGGTGAGACCTCTCTCCTTGGTTCCTTCTCACTGTATTCTCAGATGACCTTTTCTCCATGCATGGACCCTCCTGGTGTCTCTTCCTTTTCTAATAAGGACACCAGTTGTATTGGATGAGGGCCCCACCCTTATGATCTCATTTAACCTTAATTACCTCCTTAAAGACCCTATCTCCAATACAATCACACTGAAGAATAGGGCTTCAGCATAGGAGTTTGGCAGGGGGTGGGGGGGAACACATTCAGTCCATAGCAGTCTCCATTACTATATTAGTTATCTGAAGACAGGAACCTTATCATTATATCCCTAATCCCTAGCTGACACATTTTAAGTGCTTAATAAATAATGAATAGACACAAAGGAAAGTAATACATGCAAAATGCAGTATAATGTGGTGATTAAGGACACAGACTTTTGAGGCTTTTCTTCAAGTTCCAGCTATACCTCTTATACAAACCCAGTTTTTAAATCTGTAAAATAGGCATATATAATGCCTCTCTTTTTTAATTGTTAGAAGATTAAAGGAGTGTGTCTGGTAAATTACAAATGCTCAATAAATGTTAGTTGTGATTGTTATCATTTAACTGTGCTTCATTTGATCAGCCTATTTTCATTTGCATGTCAGCTAAAACCAACATCGTTCTTGTCTGAAAAGCAGGATCAGAGCACCCTAGGTTGTAATCAAGGGCTGCAGACAGGAGAGTAGAGTGAGCATGTCACAGAGCCATCATCCTGGGCAGTCATTCTCCAGGGATTGTTTCTGTCTGCTTGGGGGCGATACTTCAGCTCTTGTGATGGGTAATATTCTTAGTGTTTTCAGGCAAAGTTAGGCTGCATTAATTTTAGAACTGACCCACTTACATATTTTTAAACTTTGGGCTACGGCAGCTGAACAGCTAAGTTGGACAATTTACAAACTGTATTATGGCTTATATGGGGCAGGCCACTCTCAAAATAGGACCAAGAGGCTCGGGAGTCCAAGTGAGTGTGGTCCTTGACCAATTCAAAATATCAATTAAATACTTAACCCTTAGTTGTCTGCTGGAAATCTAACACTTTGGAGGAGGAAGTAAACATGCTATAGGCTGTTTGAGGAATAAAAAACAAAAAAAAAATCAAATCTAGAATGTCACAGAATTGTTATCAAATAAATATAAATTTGGGCAAGTTTCAATTACACTGAACTATATTCACTTGCCAAATTTTGATTTTAAAATTTGAATTAACGTTGTAAACCTGCAGGCTCTTCAAGTGTTCAGGGAATGATATAAGACTGATTGTCAATGTGAAAATAGTACTATTTCTTCAAAGAGCTGAGACTAATATAGAAAGTTTTATCCATTTTTCTTAGAAAATATATTACAAAACACATAACCATACAAACTTTACATGTCTAATATCACAAAGGACTACTATATTTAGAAGGAAATTTAAAGATATTAGAATTTTATCTCATCAATCAAACTAAAGAATAAATTTACCTCATATGCTAGGATTTATTTAATGGCAAATAGTTTCTTCCTGTCAAAATTCTATTAGGATCTGATTTTCTAAGGCTATTAAAAATAATAGGTAAATCAATAATAATTTAGTGAACAACTTCTTTCCACTTCAACATTCTTCACATAAAATGAATAAGAACATTCCATTTGACCACTTATTGAAAGAGGGATAAAATCATAATCTATTGACATAGAATCAATGTCTCCTGTTTGCCTTGGACTTGCTATTTTACCTAAAGCAAGGAGATATTACCTTGTGAAAATATTTTGGTTTAAGTACATGCATTTTTTAATTAATTGGTAAGCCTTTCTAGTCAACTAAAGAAAGTCATAAAAGGGACACTTTAATGATGCCAACATTTTGCTAATAGTGAATACTGTTGTCAAAATTCCTGAAGTTCTCAGTGTTTATCAATGGCATTGGATTAATATCTGATTATGGATCACATTTTGATAGTATGTTACTAGTAACAGCTGTACATAGTTCTTCTAATACAGGGAAAGAACAAATTGCTTCAAAGACATGTTCATAGTTATTGGAATTTATTGATAGGTATTATCTATATCGTGTGAGAAACACTTCCCAAATACTTACCAATATAGACTAAAACCATTAATCACTAACGACTGATGGAGCAGATTGCCTAAAAGCACTTTTCAGTGACAATACAAAAAGTCTATAATTAATAAATGGAAGTATAAATGCCATTCAAATTTAAAATTACTGACAAAGTAACACAAACCCTTCTGCATGTGGAGGCTGTTTTCATTCTTAATGGAGAAATCATGGGATAATAATTCACTTCTTCATTAAAATATCAGTATACCACAACTTTTATCTCCTTTAGAAAAATAACTTTGAAAACTAAAATCACATCCGTTCTCAACTTTGTGTTTTTATTACTGTTAAAAAGGAAAAGTGCTATATTACTTGGAAGCTTGATGAAAATTTTAATCTATACCAGCTGTAAAGTTGTGGATGATATTATTATATTTTTTTTTAGGTAAACGAATTAAGTGTATAAAAGACAGAAAGATACCAAAGGACTCTAGAACATCAACATTCAACTCTCCTCTGCCTTGAGCCCTGCCTTGTTTTTAGTCCCAAATCTGTTTTCAGTTCTTTCTTTGCTCTTAGGACATATTTTGAACTCCATATGAAGACCTTACAGGGAGTCCAGGCATGGATCATGACTGCCACATGCTGGGCAAATAGAACCCACTGTAATTATCTCTATTTTATAATGGATGAAACTGAGATGCAGAAAGGTTAAGCCATTTGTGAGAAACCACATATAAGTAAGCATTCTTTGAGATGGAGATAGAAACCTTTAATCAAGAAGAGGTTAAATGTCACGATTCCAAATCTGAAATAGATGGTCTGAAATGGCAGATTCTTAAGAGAGAATAATTAAATAAAGGAGTTGATGCCTCATTGTCTTTAACGATATTCCTTGCTGTTCCCTCAAACCATTGAACAGATAAGAGGTGAGCAATAGGTTTCAAGCTGATCTTTTGTGTCGCTAGATAATTTAGACAAAAGCTCATAGGGATGGTGTAGAAAGTAAATTCACCTGCCTGGCCTCCAAACTCCTCAACTTTCAGTAGAGGGTGAATGAGTGACACCTGGACACATAGAGGAGACTAAAATGACTCTAGATCTTTATTTCCTTTTTGGTATTTGCAGTGTTAGGCCACAGACCATGTATGCTGATTGTAGTAACTTGAATCCTGGAAACCGAGATTGCTATGCCACTTCTGAATTTTAGACTGGGCAAATGAACTTTATTCATATTCTATTTTCACTTCACCTATGCTCAGAAGACTTAACCTATAATTATATAAGATGGTTAATCCTTATTCTTTGCTGCAGTAATTATAATTTCTGGTGTTTAAGGATGGAAAAAAATATTGCCTTCCAAGTAAGCTAGGACTTTTTTTTTTACCCCTCATGTCTGGGAAAGTTCTGGATCAGAAACCTTGTAAACCTTCCCACCTCCAATTTAAGTTTTGATTAGTCCCCTGGGGAAAGGACATGGCCAGACCTAAATTTAAAACTTTTACAATCAGGTGGAAGTAGTGACAGTATGTATTTATCACATCTTCTCTAACGATTCTAATTCCCTAATGTCACTTTTTAATGGATCATTTCCCTCACATCTTTATATTTTATTTAAAACTACACTTGAAAATGATCTAATGTTAGTCTGCTTGTCCATGTATTCATAACTCTGTTTTCTACTCTATTCTTTAAAGTTTCTTTTATCTTTTGCGAAGTCTATATACTACATGATGCAAATTTATCCCATAGGGCTTCTTATATAAATGAGTATGGTAAATAGCTTCATATTACATTAACACATGCTTATTGTTCTTTTAAAAGGATTTCTTCAGAAAGATAAAAAGCACTCTCCTTTAGACTCCAGATAGGCAGTGGAGAAATCGCCTCCAAGTGAGGATAAGCAGAAAAATGATGACATATCAGTGTTGTAGGAATCCTTTATCAATTGAGGAATCATCTTTGTACTTTCTCACTGCACTGGAATTTGATAATTATCCCAGTGTGGTTTACTTCGATTAAGAGGCTAGATACCACTTCCATTAAGGGGACTTGATTGATTCTCAGAGTTCCATTTTATAGACCATCCCTGTCTCAAGTATGGATACAATAAAAATATCTAGAAAAGAAGGGTTCAGCTGCTACTGATCTGGAGGACTCCTTCAGGAAAGGCACAGGGACACATTTCAAGCAGTCCTCTTAATTATTAAACAAGATCTGCTTAATGAGTTTGAGGGAAAGACCATTGAATTGTGAGCCAGCTGATGAAGCGCTGGCTTTGCCTATGCTGCTAGTGCACTCATAAAAGGAGGGGGGAAATTCCCTTCTCTCCTATAGACCTGCTTCTTTCCACAATAAAATGAAGCAGAGGATCAAAATGCTCTCTAGAATCCCTTCCAGTTTAAACATGCTCTAGTACACAAACATCTTCTAGTAAGGCTCTGTACTTGGAGCTGTGGGAGACATGATATCATATGAATGCTTTTCCAGCCCTTCAATAGCTAGCTCTCACTTCATCATATGTGAAAATGATGGAGATGAACTGAAATTTTGAGCCAATCCTATAATACTATGCAAGTAATGGAAAAGAGCTCATAATGTTGTCTGATCTGAACCTAGTGACAACTATGATACTATCTTCATAGTCTGTTTCTTGGATATGCAGATCTCCTAATAAGAATAAAACACCATTCACCACAGCAATCCAGTGTACTTCAACCTGATGCATATTTGATGTAGGCAACTTACCTAAATAACGTGTGGAAAGCTATGCACTAACATTTTAAAAATTAACAGAAAGTCACAGGCTGATAAACTTTTAAGGAAGTAAAAGCATGAACTCTAATGATTGCATACAAAAATATTTGCCTAATTCACAATGGAGAAGTTATTTAAGTTACATTTTCTGTGATAAATTGTGGTGCCCTTGAAGGCAAGGGCATGTTCTTATTCACCCTTTCATGAGGTTAGAGTATCAATAAATATTTACTGAAGTGAATCTTATAAAATGGAAGTCCTGGGGGTCAATCAATAGTGCCTGTCCCAGCACATACATGTACACACACAATCAACAAATTGGCAAAATTCAATATACAGGTTTAAGCACATTGCAATAAATTTCATGGGGCATAGAGTCAGAATCAGAAAATTAAAAAGGACCTTGGAGATCAACTAATTGTTTTATGATAGTGAAATTTTGTTTTAATGAGAGAACATGATGAGGAATCACATTCTCTTTCTGTGGGAGCTGGGGATGAGAAAGAATTTATATTTATCCTTTCTGAGGGAATTATCAAATTGAAATAAGTTTAAATTCCAGAAGCGTAAAAAGGGTAGTATCAGAGCCTTCCTATCCCCACCTCTTTACACTTTAGGCCTGTAGGAAGTTCTTGTGTTCTGTTAGGCTATTTTGGTGTGGTTTGAGAGTATAGGTGGGTGTTTTTCAGATGGGCTGATGGGATTTGGGAGTGGAGATAGGAAGATTGGGACTTAACATCTTCAATGAAACAAGATACAATAATTAGGACTCTTCTTCTATGGTTGTTCAAGTACAAATTAAGCACTACAAGTTACTGTCTTTAAACGAAAGCTACACAGACAGAAACAGAATAAAATGTTATAAAAGTGATAATATGTAATGAATATTGTGCTTTAAAAAATGTAATATTTTTACACGAGTTTAAGGCAATGGACTACCTTATTTTTATTTTTATTTATTTATTTTTTGCGCGGGCCTCTCACTGTGTGGCCTCTCCCGTTGTGGAGCACAGGCTCCGGACGCGCAGGCTCAGCGGCCATGGCTCACAGGCCCAGCCGCTCCGCGGCATGTGGGATCTTCCCGGACCGGGGCACAAACCCGCGTCCCCTGCATCGGCAGGCGGACTCTCAACTACTGCGCCACCAGGGAAGCCCAAAATTACCTTATTTTTAATTTCCTGTACATTATTGCTAACTGAACACCGGCTATGTGCTAGGCACTGCGCTTGACCTTTAAAAAAAACACCTCATTTAACATTCATAACAGTATAGTTATCATCTTTGTTTTACATATGTAAAGAAAATGAGACTCTTTAGAAAAGTTAAATACTTGCCCAAGTTCACATGACTGGTAATATATGAACCATAGTTTGAACAGAACTTTCCAGACTCTAATGCTCTTTTCATAATATGCTGCTCTCTCCCCAGTGGATTTCAGCTGAATTGAATTTATTGTAAAGCGGTGAGCAGATAAAAAGTACTAGCTCTGGGACTAATGCCATCCTTTTACTAACTAGCTGTGATGGGGTCAAGATATGCCGTGTACCTGCCCTTTAATATCTACATCTCTAAAAAAGAAGGGTTTTAGCTAAAGTTCTTTATTGCTCTAGAAATATGTTCTATTTAATTTTTTTCAAAGACTTTCTTGCTGGAGACCATCTAAAAAACATGGAAATAGCTTTTAAGTTTTTTTCTTTTTATCAGAACAATCTCATAGATCATCATTACTAGTTTACTGGAAGTTTGTACTTGTATGGGTGAGGAAGTTTGGAAATATTGCACCTATAAATCTATAGAGAATATAGATGTTAGAAAATTGTATCCTACCTAGGAATGCTTGTTGTAACAAAGCTGAATGCTATAACTAATACGAAAGCTGGATGCTATAGCAGATGAAAGAAGCTGACAAGAATAATATTATCTTACATTTAGGTTCATAAAATCAATTACACTAATACACATTGAGGGAGAATTGGTATATTTAAAAGACAGAAAAATTAATTTCCCTTTCTGTTACGATGCCATATATCTTGTGGCAGACTAATTATCCTGCCAAGACCAATGAGAAAGAAAGAAAAATGGTTATCAGACATGGATTTTAAAATCGCTGTGAACATAATGTGAGAAAATAGGGCAAGATGGAGAATTTCACCAGAGAATTGTATCTTTAAAAATTGAGACATAATTCACATATCTTTAAATTCACTCTTTAAAGTATACAGGTTAGCGAGCTTTTAGTATTTTCACAGATATGTGCAACATCAGTATTATATAATATTTTCATCACTGCAAAAAGAAACCCAGTGCCCATGAACGGTTACTTCCCATTCCCCTTACCCTCAGCCTCTGACAACCACTAATCTACTTTCTCTCTCAACGGATTTGCCTATTCTGGACATTTCGTGTAAATGGAATTACACAATATGTGGCCTTTTCTGTCTGCCTTCTTTAACTTAGCATAATGTTTTCAAGGTTCATCCATGTTGTAACATGAACTTCATTATTTTCTATTGCCGAATGGCATTTCATTGTATATACCACAGTTTCATTGTATATACCACATTTCATTGATACACTGCAGTTTGTTTATCCATTCATCTGCTGATGAATATTTGGGTTTTTTTTTCACTTTGGGGCTATCATTTATGAGTTTTTGTGTACATAGATGTTTTCATTTCTCTTGGGCATATACCTAGGAGTGAAATTGCTGATTCATATGGCAACTCATATTTAACCATGTGAGAAACTGCCAAGCTGTTTTCCAAAATGGCTATAGCATTTTACATTCCCACAAGAAATGCATGAGACTTCGTATTTCTCCAAATCCTCAACAACACTTCTTATTGTCTGCTTTCTGATTATAGCCATGCTTGTGGGTATGGAGTGGAATCACATCGTGGTTTTGATCCATATTTCCTTAATTACTAAGGAGGTTAAGCATATTTTCATGTGCTTATTGACCATTCATAAATCTTCTTTGGATAAATGCCTATTCAAATCCTTTGCCCATTTTTGAATGCGGTTATTTGTCTTTTTATTGTTGAATTCTAAGGGCTCTTTATATATTTTACATATGAGATCTTTATCATATATTATTTGCAAATATTTTTCTCTCATTCTGTAGGTAGTCTTTGCATTTTCTTGATAGTGTCTTTTGGACACAAAAGTCTTTAATTTTGATGAAGTCCAGTTTATTTTTTTCTTTTATCATTTGTGCTTTTGGTATCATGTCTAAGAAACTATTGTCTAATCCAAGCTCATAAATATTTATGCCTATGCTTTTGTGTAAAAGTTTTCTAGTCTAAGCTCTTAAAATGAAGGTCTTTTTGAATTAATTTTTGTTTATTGGGAGGTGGGGTCCAACTTAATTCTTCTGCATGTGGATATCTACTTTAACCAAGGTTAAATTTCATACTTGATGGTGAAATATTGTAATCTTTACCATATAGATGAGACTTACACAAGGATGATAGTTACAGCCACTACTATTGAACATTGTACTAGATTTTTCTTTTTTCCTAGTGCAATAAATCAAGAAAGTAAAGCAACAGATAAAAATATAAGAAACTAAGAAATAAACTTCCAGTATTCACAGATGATGTGACATTGTACACATAAAACACAAAATAAACTAAATAAACTACTACAATGAATAAATGAATTTAGTGAGGTCACTAGCTACAAGGTCAGCTTACCAAAGTCAATTGCATTTCTATATACCAACAAAAGGGAAAATAGAAATGGAAAAATAGAAAATTAAATACTTAGAATGACATTATATACACTAGCACAGCAAATTAAATACCAAGAAATGAATCTAATGATATATGTGAAAGGACTCCTCACTGAAAACTATCAAGTATTATTAAGAGAAATTTTAAAAGAGCTAAAAACATAGGCCACACAATGTTTACAGTTTGGAAAACTCAGTATTGTAAAAGTGTCATTTCTCTTCAAATTCTCTTCAAGTAACCTATAGGCTCAATGCATTCCAAATAAAATCCTAGCAGACAGAATTTTTTGTAGAAATTAACAAACTGATTTTAAGGTTTAAATGGAGTTACAAAGGGTCAAGGAAATTTTGAAAAAGAACAAGTTTGGATTCACTTTAGAGAATATGAAGACATTATGAAGCTACAATAATTAAAATGTGATATCAGCACAAAAATAGTAAGATAGAACAGTTTTCTTTTTTTTAAAGATTTATTTATTTATTTTTGGCTGCATCAGGTCTTAGCTGCGGCACTCAGGATCTTCGTTGAGGTATACAGGCTCTTCTCTGTGGCGTGCGGGCTTCTCTCTAGTTGTGGCGTGTGGGTATTCTCTTTCTAGTTGTGGTGCACAGGCTCCAGGGCACATGGGCTCTGTAGCTGTAGCATGCGGGGTCCAGAGGCAGTGAGCTCTGTAGCTTGTGACACACGGGCTCTAGTTGAGGCACGCGAGCTCAGTAGTTGTGGTGCATGGGCTTAGTTGCCCCACGGCATATGGGATCTTAGTTCTCTGACCAGGGATGGAACCCGCGTCCCCTGCATTGGAAGGTGGATTCCTTACCACTGGACCACCAGGGAAGTCCCTAGAACAATTTTCTAGATTAGAGAGTACAGAATCAGACTCTCACACATATGGTCACTAATTTTATTACAAAAGTGACACCATGGTGTAGGGAGAAAGAACAATCTTTTCAATAAGTTATGCTGCACACACTGGATATTTTTATGCAACAAAAATAAATCTTGATTCTCCTACCTCATATTGTATCCATAAATCAATTCCAGATGGACTGTAGATTTAAATGTGAAAGGTAAATCATAAAGAATTCACCTCAAGGACTGGCAAATGAATTCTACTTAAAATAAATTCCATGTATCAAAAGACACCACTAGGGCTTCCCTGGTGGCGCAGTGGTTGAGAGTCCGCCTGCCGATGCAGGGGACACGGGTTCGTGCCCCGGTCCACGAAGATCCCACATGCCGCGGAGCGGCTGGGCCCGTGAGCCATGGCCGCTGAGCCTGCGCATCCGGAGCCTGTGCTCCGCAGTGGGAGAGGCCACAACGGTGAAAGGCCCACATACCGCAAAAAAACAAAAACAAAAAACAACAACAACAAAAAAAGACACCATTAAGAGTGAAAAGATAGATCACATAACAGGAGAAATAATACACATATAGACATGCACACATGTATTTATGACAAAAAAACAATATCTATCTATCAATCGATCGATCTATTTATCTGACTTGAACAGTCACTTCACAAAAGAAGACATCCAAATGTTCAAAAAATGAAAAGATGCTTTACTTCATTAGACATCAGGGAACAACAGTAAGATACCATTTTATAACTACCAGGGTGACAAAGAAAACTGTTGACAATGCCAAGGGCTTGCAAGGACTTCAAGTAACTCAAACCCTCATACATTGCTGTTGGGAGTGTATATTTGTCCCACCGCTTTGATAAACTGCTTGGTAGTAGCTATTAAAGGTAAATGTACACATACCTTAAGATCCAGCAAATGCACTCCTGGGTATATACCTAACAGGGGTGCATACACCTGTGCACCAAATGACATATACAAGAATGTTTACAGGTTAACTGTCTTTAGTGGTTCATCTATTAACAAACCCATGTCTTTCAACGGTAGAATGAATAATAAGTTATGATCTATTCATAAAATAGAAGAGTATACAACAGAGAGAATGGATGAATCTCAAACATATAATATTAAGCAAAAGACAGTAGGCCAAAGAGTTTGGTTCCAGAAAAATTAAGCTTAAAAACAAGAAAAACTCATCAGTGGTGATTGGAAGTCAAGATAGTGGTTACCTTTAGAGGCAGCTATTGGGAGTAAGTATGAGATGGATTTCTTGCTGGAGTTGGTAATCTATTTTTCAAACTAGTTGGTTAAATGGCTAAGATCACTTTAGGAAAAAATTCAGTGGGCTGCACACTAATGATTTGTGAAGTTTTAGAATAAATGTAGTACTTTTAAAAGTTTTGCTTCAGTTGACACAAATTTTTATGAAGACTTTGGTTAAGGCAGTAAGTTCTTATGAAGATATCAAATCCTGCTTCTGAGACAAAAATAAAAATAAAACACAAAAACTAATATAAATTAAACTGTAGCACAAAATAATAGAACTTTTATTAATTTTTTAAAGTAGAATGTGATGCCTCATGAAGCAGTGAGTTTGTTATCACTGGATTTATACAAGGTAAAGATAGAAGCATTCCTATTAAATAATCTTAAAAGGGAGTCTTTAAAGGGTGGACTTTGGATAAAATGATTTCCAAGGATCTTTTCAACTCTAAGACAAAATAATGTCAACCTTACAATGAACAAACACAACCTCCCAAGTGGGTCATACCAAACAATTTGCCAAACACTGTTCATCAGTGAGCAGATCATTTAAACTATCAAGCTGATTCCACTTAAAAGAAAATATATTTCTCACTTCCTTATATGTTTGACAACTTTTAGTTACATAATTTAAAATATATATATTAAACTACTGAGTTAAGCAATACATTAAATTATGCCTAGATTTTTTTAATGTTCTTAACAAAAACCTAAAATAATCTAGTGACAGTTGACTGCTCTATTGGTCAAAGATGTTTTGCCATGGGAAAATTTAGAATGTTGCTAACTATATCTATTCACTGTACCAGGACTGCCTTATGAAAAATTAAGCAAGTTCTATTTATCGCTCACCTAAATAGTCAGATTAGATATGCATAATGTGTATATGTGTTGATATAAACACCATCGTGTATTTTTCACACTACATAGCAAAGAGATATTTATAATGGATACTGATTCAGTTTGGGCTGAACTTTAGGTGCATGAAAGGCAGAGACTGGCACATATTCTATTTTTAATTCATAGGACCAGCTCCTCCTGGTTGTCAAACAATTATTTGCAGATATCAATAATTCTTAAATTTTTTGGCTCAGGACCTGGAATAAAAATTGTGTATGGTCAGCACAGTAAAATGTAGACATGAATAAATTTAAAATATAATTTTAGAGACTTTTCAGACCCTTTGTTTTCTACCCACATATCTGGCAGTGTCCTGTACACATATATCACAGGTCCTGGCCTGGTTAACTAAAATAATGTATAGTTGGCACAAACACTGACAATGTTGCTGGCTTTGTTATAATATTAAACACTATTAGGCATCCTACCCTGCATGGTAAATTCAGTTTGAGATTCTTTAAGTTGTTGTGGAAGCATTAAGTATTTATCATCACCCAAAATTGCGCCAAGCATTGAATAAAGCATTTACCTGTCTTTGAAATTTTGAGAGAAATCCACAGTTAATGCTGAATTTTTGCCTATATTAACCAACTCAAATGACATAAGACATAAAAATGTACGTCACATATATTACAATACTACCTTGTAAGTAGATTGGAAATAAATGTAGTTACCTACATGCTTACTTCTGTAGGCTCCCATAGTAAAATCCCAGAAACTCTTAATTTCCTTCCATGCCCTATGTTGTTTCATTCTATCTTAAACAATTTATTGAATTCAATGACTACAAGGAAGGACTAGTATGAAGTGGAGAAGAAGGCAAAAGTCTTCTAGTGGTTTGAACCTATGGCGACACAGTGGACAGAAAATATATACCTCTAAAATAATGTAGCAGAAAATGAATCTGAAACAACTAATGCAATTCTTTCTTCTGCTTTTATCTGGATGTGCACATAATAAAACGTCACCAACCGCATGCATTGGTATTTACATTCTGTTTACTATGGGAAGTATCCAGCCTGAACACAGAATAGAGTACTCTGCTTAACAAATTATTTTGGCAGATGGAGAACTGCCACATATTCCACATATGAATAATTATTTTTAATAATTTAGGAGTTACTTCAGGACCTTACATTATAAACATTGATTTTTACTACATTGCAGAAGTACAGAAATAGTAATAAAAGGTATACTTGAATTCCAGGAAGATGATGGCTTATGTTGAAGTCATTCATTCTGCCTACCACTCATCCACCCATCCATCCAGCTATCCATCTGTCTTTCTATCCATCCATGCATACACCCACTCATCCATTTTACATAATATGGGATATAAGGAAATAGAGTGGTACACAAAATGGATAATTTTTCTTATGAAAATGTCATGAATAAAAATGTAAGAAAAATACACAATGACTATACTAGATGATTGGATTTTTAAAAATTTAGTGAGATATAATTGACATATAACATTGTTCAAGTTTAAGGTGTACATGTTGATTTGATAAATTTATATTTTGCAATATGATTACCACCATAGCGTTAGCTAACACTTATATCATGTCACATAATTTAGATGATGAGATTTCAAGTGATCTTTTTCCTTGTAAATTTTAACCACCGTAATTGTATATTTTTTATTGCTTCATAAGCTTTCCATTCATTAACTATTTGATCCTTGTAACAACTCTTGGAGGTAGGAACTATTAGTATTACTTATTGCACAGATGCAGAAATAAAAGCACAGATAGGTAAATAATTACCTAAAGTCACTCAGCTAATATATAGAAGCAGGATTTGAACATATGCAGTGCATCTCCATACACTGTGTTCTCAAATCCCACAGTTGTATTATCTCTCAAGAATGGAGGTATGTTAATGTGATCAACAATATTGCAATATTAGCATCAGCAAGAATAACAATAATGATATACACAATTTTTATTGTTTATATAGACTTGTCACTGTTGACAACTGCTTATACACAAGTTCTAGTTTAATCTTTACAACAACCCAATGACTTAAGCATTATTGTGCTCCATTCACAGAATGAAAAATGAGGCACAGAGTAGTTGAACATCCTGCCCCAAAGCAAAAAGCTTATAAGGAAAACAGCAGGCATTTGAACCAGGTTTGTTTGACTCCAAAACTTACTCTTAACCACTTTATTAAACTTCCACCATTAAATATGTTCAATGAAATAAACATTTGTGTCTGAAAAATATGACAAATGTGTCAGAGTGAATCTAGATAAACATTATCTAAAATTTAACTACTAGAATTTATAACTTTAAGTATTAGGTTAATTTTTAAAATAATTTTTTGATAATTCATATTAATATAATTAGGGGGAAAAAACCCTTGAATTTGCTTTTCTTAATTGTGTAAAGCAGCAATTCTAGGCTAGGGCTATCTATATCATACCAAGGGATATTGCGCTCTCAGGTGGACTCCTAAGTATTTCTTAGCTGGTTCCCTCACCTACAGGAAAAATGTGGGGCGAAAATTGAGCAGAGCAGGTTTGGTTAACATTCTAACACTAGAGTCTCTGAAAAAATAGTCAATAAAATTAACAAAGTAAATAGCAGCCACAAGAATCAGTATTTTGTAGGATGTGGAGTCTGAACTTCTTTTAAAAAAGGGATAGATCAGTCCTGGCTGCAGATGAAAGAATTTAAAAACCTGTCTACGAGACAAGAGTCCAATTCTAACCCAATATACTTCTAACACAATAAAGAGAAGAATATTGTAAGCCAAGTTCCCCAAATTTTCCAATCAATGACTAAGGATGTTAGGGCAAGAAAGTGAGCTATATTATGATGAAGGGGACCTATTGTTGCCTATCTCTCCACCAGATGCTAGGCTACTGAGAAAAGATTGCGTATTTTATATTTAACTTTGTAGCCTTAGGTTATAGCACAGTATGTGGCACAGAGAAGGAAGTCAGTGTATGTTTGTTTCACATACAAATGGCAACCTGCAAAATAAAAGGCTCAAGGGTTTGCAGATTCCCAAGTTTTAAGGAGATCTTAAATAAATATCTGGGTATTTATACAAAGCAGGTAAATAATTTCCAATGTTATACAATTTCCTAGTGATAAACGTGACTCCAGAATTCAGGCCTACTTACTCCTAGTGCAGTGTGCCTAGCTGTACTTTTTAATATCAAAACACATACACTATGAGCATGCTTTTTATGGGTCAATCAGCAATTTACTAAGATATTATCAGATGGTATCTGTCTTTCAGAAGTTTACAATATGATTTCCTTCTAAGGTTAATGCTGAAATCACCCACAACCCAAGGTAAGGATCCAGTTGACCACTTAGATTTCAATTTTCTTATATGTAAAATGAAGGGGGTAGCCCTGATGCTTGCTTGCTAACTGTCCTTAAAACTCTAGATTTCTATAACTACTCTATGCTTACATGCCTTTATTTTGATCAAAGGAGATTAAAGCATATTATACAATACATATAAAATAAGCACTTGGTGCTTGAGTATGTTACTAGTTTTTCTTTTATAAATTAAGCTAAAGAATCTAGATGCTGCCTTTGGTGGCAAAGCCTTCTGTTGTAACATGATCAATTACCTATACTGAATTATTCACCTCTCCACGGAATAAATGACACATCCCTTTAAACATTTACCTGCATATGGCAAAGTTTTCATTTTCTGCTGACTTATCTGGGTATGCTTTATTGGTAGATGTGTACATTTTCAAAGGATTTTTTTTTCCAGTGACTGGGATCTGATGAACAAATCTGCGTCTCAAGCTATGTTTGAAGTAGGACCCTTTAACAGTCCTTTAAAATAATAAATATCAATATTAGTTCTAAAGAGATCATATAATTCATTTTTATAACTGAGACCAGTAATTACCAAATAGGAGTATAGCAAAGTCTCTGAGGGAGCAAGAGAAAACAGTGTAAGATATTATATTTACCAAAGGAGCATAGGTTAAAAAAGGTTGAGAGACTCTGCCACAAATAAAAACTATCTGGACACCTCTGGAGATATTTCAACAAATGGAAAAAAGAAAGTTCACAAAAGTTAATTGATTAAAAAAATAAACTAGATCTAGAACAAAACAAATTTTAATGACTATTTTTCAAAGAATGATTAATTTGTTAATTATGAATTGGTGTATGGATGGTATAATGTGGAGAATACAGGACTGAAAGCAAGAGAGAGCTGAGTTCAAGTCCCAGCTCTGTTATCAAATGATGGGGTCCTTCATTGCTCTGGATTTCAGTTTCCTTATGTGAAAATGAAGGGACTAGACTAGATGATTGCTAAATGCCTTAAAGTTCTGATACTCTGAAACTCAACTAAATTTTTATGTCATTTTTTTGGTAAAAGTATTGTATAGCCTCTGTATAAAAAAAAGCATGTGGTACTTGAGGTATGATAGCTACATCTCTTTCTAACTAGAACCTAAGTCCTGGACCCTATGGGGATCATGCCTTGTAACCAGTCTGTATACCAGAATCACTTGCGGGGCATCATCAACCTGGAAGCTCACATTCAGTAGACCTGATAGTGCACCTGAGCCTGTGGAGTCTGAACATCTCACTCAGTGATTTTTACTATGTATCTCTTGTTAAGAATCACTGTTCCAGGTTCTCTTTTGACAAAATTTTCTTGAGTTTAGGTTGCAGACAAAGACATGCTAACAAGGGAAACAAATGCAACGTTATAATTAATCTCAAAAAGATCATTTCTTTCTTAGTCATCCATGGATAAGCTCAATATTTCTTATGTGGCTGGATCAGAGCTTAAAGATCTTAGATATTTGAACATTTTTTGCTAGGATAATAAAAGATCAGGTAATAGAAACTCAGTTGGCATTGAGATGGAATATGTATGAAGAAAGAGCAACACATACATATGCTTAAATATAACGCATAAGCAGATAAAGATAAGTAAATACAAGATCTTAATCTCCAATATCTTTTGTTTGCTCTTCCAAACCCACTCACCACTTTTTTCACCCTTTTCCACCCTGCTCTCTGCTCTGGGAGACTGACCTGAATGAACTGTAATAGAAACCATAGCCTCTGGCCAATGGGTAGCCCAGGCAGGATAGTGTAGGAAAGAAGAGTGAATTCAGTGTATTTTTGTCCATGGATCACTCCTGGCAAGGTCATCTTCAGCTGGCTGTGTCCCTTGACCAAAGATCACTGATCCCCTTCAGGCTGGTATATAGTTTATGGCACTCTGTGCTTTCAAGTTTTGATGATTGTCCCCTTTCCTCTTCCCTTGAGGAATGTAACAGCTCTGATGCGATTGGCCCCAGTTTACTGCACTAACCCTTGTGGCTTTTCTGCATTTACACGTTATAAATAGACCCTTGTAAATAAGCCCTCCTGGAATTATCTTATTTTGAGCATGACATCTACTTCCTGTTTACAGGGATCCTTATTGAAAGAGCCTTTTATGTTAAAGGTAACGTTGAGAATGTTTGATTAATACAAAGGAAGTGGAATGTGTGGAAACTTGAGCTGCCGTTTGGTAAATGAACAAATAAATAATTTTTTTAAAAAGTCATAACTCTGATAAAACCGGTGTACCTAAGGTATTGAGGAAGAGTGTGGTAAAAGTCACGTTAAAACTGAGGTAGTAGTGAGTATGAGAAAATGAGATGTTGGTTTGATCTATGATATGGAAAAAAAGCAAGGAGATGTGAATTTTAACTGATACAAACACCAAGTCACAAGGCTGAAATTGGCAGAGTTTCTTTACATGCCCCAGAGACACTCGATCTATGCTACTGCATTCATATGGGGGCAGCTCATTAACAGAATAATATAGGCAAGCTGGAAGGAGTTCACAGAGGAGTAACAAAACGATAAGAAGTGCCAAAGGACTGACATGTGAGAAGAGACTGAAAAGATGAAATCACTCTGCTTTAGCTAAGTGGTGACTAAGGGGGAACATGTCAACCGTCTACAATTACGCAAAGGTTATACACTCCAAAAGATAGGCAGTGATTATTACAAATCAAGGGAGTATTGCTCTGTGGGAAGAGAAATTAAGAACAGGAAAGTTAAGCTCAAATACAGGACCATTTTCTAATGTAGAGCTATTTTATGTCTTGTAAAGCTAAATGTTATATACTATAGCCTTTAAAAAAAGACAAAAATGACGCAAATTATAAACCATTACTTAATATTGTATAGGTAGATTCTCTATGTCTGTCCGTCTATCTATCTATCTATCTGATCTACCGGTGTATCTTAAAATCAACCTTTCACAAACGTACATAGAAATAAAAATAATGATTGCTTCTATTACTATAAGTTTTGTGCTAAACATTTTAGCAAGCATCTCATTTAATTGTTAACATTGCATTTTAGCAATCAGGGAAACTTAGGGTAAGAAAATTTGAGCAACATTTGAAGGTCACCCAGCTAGTAAGTGTCACAGCCAGTGTACAAACCCAGGGGTCTTTATCTCCATGTCTCTGCTTATAATCCCTGGATGTACTACTTTAGTACATTATTCTATCTGCAAATTTTCATTATTCTATTGTTTATATGACTGTATGGATTAGTTACAAATTCTATGGAGTACTTTGTTATGAATTTCCTTGACTAGCTAATGACATATTTTAGGTACCTTGGAATATGGCTACTCATGGCTCATGGGCATTACATTTGCAAGGGACAGTCATTTCCACAGCCATTTTCCATTCTTGAACAATCCATGTGGTCATCACCCATTCTAGCTATGTGGTAAAGCCTAAATAATTTTATTCCCTTATCCTAGACACTATTTATTTTTAATTTCAAAAATAATTTCTTGATCCACTACTGTATGCAATTCAAACTATTCAGTAAGTTATAATGTATTTATAAAGCAGTAATTTTAAAGAAATTATGCTATTGAGGTCTCTTTTTTAAAAAAAATGATCACCTCACACTTATTAATTTGAGTTGAAGATATATTGAAAGAAAACCTTTCTCATGGCTAATATTTCAAACAGTACAGAGACCATAAACTGAAATGAATGAGTCCTTTTCCCTTAGAAGCTTCACCCTCTGTGGTTAGAGATAACCACTGCTAATAGTTTCTTTTGTGTCTTTCCAGAAATTTTCTATGCACATATTTGTTCACACTTTCCTTTCTTCACTTAGCCATTTATTTTGGTTGCCTTTCCATATCAACACATAAAGTGGTACCTTATCCTTTGTAATGACTATAAAACATTCTACTGAATGGGTGTAACATTATTTGTTCATTTCCCTGTTGATGGATAATTTAGATAGTTTCTAGAATTTTAAAAATAATCCAATCCTATTATGAACATACATCTACATTTATCTTTGCATACTTATCCCTACTGATAAGGCAAATTCATAGCATTTCTGGGTCAAAGCATATGTATGTTTAAATCTTTTAAGGTTTTTCCCAATTGCCAATTCCAAAGTGGGTTTTACATTAATACAAAAAAATATGAGAGTCTAAACAGGCTGCTCACACTTTAAAACTCACATAGAACCCCAACATGTCATGGTATTAACTTCTGCTCTGTGGGCATAAAATGGCAATTTGCCAAAGAAGAACATTTTATTCTACATAAATATTTTACTCCTGGGCCGGGTTTACCATTGCCCACTTATATTTTCAAGTTAATTAAACATTACTTGTTTGTATTTTTCCATGGCTTAATTGAAAGAAACAATAATGTTTAAAATAACAGATTTGACTAATTATTTGTTCTAGGCCTTGGCTTATGCTATTTCTTCCACCTGGAAAATCCGCCTCATTCCAACCCTGGATGTATATATTCTACCTACCCTTCACGGTTTATTTCAAATGATACCTTCTCCACCTAAATCATGTTTATTTCCTCAGAACTCCCAGCACCTCTATTTAACCCTTTAGAGTTCACATTATATATAAGTCCATGATAAATGGTAGCTATCATTATTATTAGACACTGGATCTTTCCAGTTCTATAAATGTTCTCATTCTCTCCTGTGTTCCCTTGCCTGCTCCAATGGATGAATTTAGCTCAAACTACATATTTAGTATTGTGATATTAATTTTATTGTCTTTTAAAATAAATGGTTCAAGTTTTCATTTTTAATATCAACTGGTTAAAATAATATTTTTATTTTAAAGTTTCAGATTGTTGAACACAGCAGAAAATGATTTAAGATGTCTCTTTGGAACTCATAAACATATGCAACTTTAAAAACTGAGAGTTAAACCTGAAACATGCTGGTGAGAGTAACATGGATGCTATCATATTAAAGGCCTTTGGAGGCAAGCGAGCATAGTTTACACGCCATCAGACCTATTTATAGAGCTGACTCCTTTCTGCAATGTCAACTGTAACCTTATACTTATTTTAAGCCTCAGTGTCTCAAGTATCAGCCTCTACTAGTCGTACAGTTCTCCCTTATTTGATATCAGAGAGCCCAATGGAGCCTTCTGAAGAACCTAGTCAGATTAGCAAAGATAACTTTTTAGAAGTTCCTAATGTACCTGATTCTCTTTCTGAAGATGAAGAAGTTAAAGCTACCTTCAGACCTGGTTTCTCCCCTCAACCTAGCAGACGAGGTTCTGATTCATCTGAAGACAGTTACCTGGACAATCCACCTTCAGGTGCAAGAAGAGTTTCATTTGCTGACAACTTTGGGTTCAATCTTGTGTCTGTTAAAGAATTTGATTCCTGGGAATTTCCGAGTGGTTCAACTGATTTTGACTTAATGAAGGACATTTTCCACACAGAAGAATATGTTTTATCTCCACTATTTGACTTGCCTTCTTCAAAAGAAGACCTTATGCAACAACTTCAAGTACAGAAAGCAATACTGGAATCAACTGAGTATCTTCATGGATCTACAAGTATGAAGGGCATTATTCGAGTTTTGAATATTTCTTTTGAGAAGTTAGTATATGTGAGAATGTCCTTAGATGACTGGCAGACATATTATGACATATTAGCAGAATATGTCCCAAATTCATGTGATGGTGAAACTGACCAATTCTCCTTTAAAATTTTATTGGTTCCTCCTTATCAAAAAGATGGCAGTAAAGTTGAGTTTTGTATACGTTATGAAACTTCTGTTGGTACATTTTGGTCAAATAATAATGGCACAAATTATATACTGGTTTGTCAAAAGAAAGAACAAGAGCTGGAGCCTGGAAAACTACAGGAAGAAGTTCCTAACAGACAAATAAAAGGCTGCTTAAAGGTAAAATCAAGGTGAGGATATATCTTACATTCCTTACTTTTTTATAATCTTAAGGTTATTTAAGGTCATTCTTTATTTCACTGGTTGTAAGAAATAGCCATTCTGTTTAAAAATATATTTTTGTTATGTATAAAACAATGGTGCTAGGCTTTAATAAGGTCAGTGCTATTCAAATAAAAGCACTGTGTTATCTATCCTCCAAATGTAAGGAAAATATGGGTATAATGTAACAGATGGCAGGGGGACTGCAATGTGTATGTTGCCTACCTAGCAAGTTATAAATTGCTTAAATTCAAACCACAGAATCTAGATTCTTAACATATAAAACTATTTATTTTGTCATTTAATGTATATTTATTTTCAGTGGTTTTTAAATACTTTTGCCGTACTTCAAAACATTTCTGATTAACATAAAACTGTATTTCAGTATGTATCTAGTGCTCAGAAATTCACAGACTTCCCCCCAAAGCTGTAACGAACTTTTTAACGACTGATTGAGTCATACAGGGATGTTTGGAGTGATACATATTAAGTTAAATTGGAAGAGCTATGACTTTAATGATAAGCTAAGAGAAAGACAGAAGTATATGAGTGATGGATGAATTACACATAAAAGTTTATAATTATAACCAAATGTAACATTATAGAACACAAAGTAGTATAATTTAGTAAAAGTAAATGGAGCAGAATAAAAAAATGACCCAAATAGAAATAAGGATATTAGCTTTATAGATTAGAGATTTGGGATATGACCCCTCATTAGTAACCTTGCTCTCTTGTTAATGTAAAAAATAAAGAAAACTGAGTCTTCAATTCTATCTCTTGTAGAGTTGGCTAATTTCCATGACAGTAGGCGAGTAGATAAAATATCCAAGAGGAGACGGATGTCTCCTGTTCCTCCAATCCACATGCTCTACCAGCCACAGGCAAATGTTTGATTATCCTCTGGATGGTCCACCATAACTGTCACTGGACCCAAGGATTCTAGTAACTGCACCAGAAATCGTGTAAGATGATGAAAAGGGAACTGTATTAAGAATCAAGACACCCAGATTCTAAGTGGAATTAAATAAAAACATAAAGAATTACATTGGGAAGGTTCTAACCTCTTATGCTTTAATGCCTTGATCTCTTATACAGCAATAAATAATAACTACTAAATGTGTTATTCTAATGCATTAATGAACTAAATATAATGTAGGTGAAGCAATTCAATCATATAAAATATTTCTGTTTTCATTATCCTTTAAAGTCATTTGAAAGATTGGTTTATCTGACTTTGTGAGATATGCTACATTTCTTAGTCCAAACAAAAGTTTCTCAGGTTTTAACTGATGCTATTGAGAGATAATATAATCATAATCTCTATGTGCTAAAGTAATAGTTTATTAATTTATGAAATTATTCAGCAACATGTTAGCTATATAGATAAAATAAGTTCAACACTATTTAATAAACTATTTATATACATAAACATACACATATTAAATACTTTACAAATAAGATCATCATCTGTGAATATCTAATATACATGCTGCAAGTTGCCCTTATATTAGAGAAAAGTGAAACTTAAAAAAGGCATAGCCTTATTGTCAAAGACCTCATAAAAGAAGCAGCGTTTAACTCTGGATTTTTCTGCAAGTTAAGAAATGCAGCTTTAAAATTACAAGCATTACATGCTGAACTATGGTAAAGATAGAGGATTCCTTTGATAGAGCAAACTTGACTTGATAGCAAGAACAAAAAAGGATAACTGCTAGGCCTAATCTATCCCAGTCATGATATTATTGAAACTTCTCCTAGTCTAAGATATGTATAACTGGATATATATCAATACCCACATTTGTATTCAGAACAGTAACCATTGGATTCATGGCGGACACCATTCAAGTTTTAATATTGCTTTGGGGAAAAACTTGAGAAGATCTAAACCACAAAATGGTCTAAAGGCCTGTAAAGTTTCCTAATGAGTTATAAAAATGGAAAAAATCTCTCTCCTTCAAAACCACAAATACATTTTCTGCACTTCTATAACTTAAAAATGACCAACATAATTCAAACCACATTTTGAAAACAAGCATTTGCCTCTGGAGGAGGCCTTTTGTGCTGAATTTCAGTCCAACGTGAATTTTTACATCTGATTTATATACCACTCAAAATGGAGTGTATAAAGGAAATCCTGACAGATCCTTAGAACAGCATGTGCCTTAATAGAATATTTATACAGCTTTTCCATGATATAATTTATATGCAATGGGGTTTCAAATATTCCTAAAACTCACACAAGAGAGCATTATCAAATTTCTAAATGAATATTGCAGTTGGATTTCATTGTGAAGAATTTGGTTAGGAAAAAACAGCACACCTTATTAGTGTTCTTTTACAAAATGTGTACTTGGCTAAAGCAAAAATGGACTAATACTTATTTGATCAAAAAAGTTATAGCTTCTAAAATATCTTCCTCCCATCAAAAGTTACAGAATCTAAATGGGTCTGTTTTGAGCATTTCCACACTTCCTATGTAACTTAATTTGGAGGTCACTTCTTTGAGAAGGTAAATGCAGAAGAGAAATGTATGTGAATTTTTACTTCACACATGCAAGTAGATTAATAGTAGTGTGTAACAAAAGTCAGAGTTAAACTGAAAATAAGTCTGTCTTAATGTAGAGAGTAACAACTAACTTGAATTCCTCTTGATACCAAAGTTAATTTGCTATCAGGGTCTCAGAGATTGTATCTTCTAGAAGTGTCAATAATCCCTTCTAATAAGTACAGAATGAACTGTGGGAACACACTGAGTGAGGTAGGATTTCTGTTATGTTTTCTCTACAGAGATTTTTTTCAGGTCAGAGTTTGCAAACCTCCACATCGATGTGGTTGTCTCTTTTCTTTGATTCTTGTTAATCTATCCACTTTAGACAGAAAGAAATATCTAGAGGGAGAGGGAAACAGTTTGTAACGCATAGGCATATGACTGAGAGTGACCCAAAGGTATTTAATTGCACTGAAAGTCATGCATCATGAAATACTTGGTAAGTGTCACCACATATGTGGCACTGGTGTATGTGTTAGCAAACAAACTAAGCAGATTTCTGATCTACATCTCAGGGCCATTATTTCAAAATAAACGACCAGGGGCTTCCCTGGTGGCGCGGTGGTTGGGAGTCCGCCTGCCGATGCAGGGGACACGGGTTCGTGCCCCGGTCCGGGGGGAATGCCACATGCCGCGGAGCGGCTGGGCCCGGGAGCCATGGCCGCTGAGCCTGCGCGTCTGGAGCCTGTGCTCCGCGACGGGAGAGGCCACAGCAGTGAGAGGCCTGCGTACCGGAAAAAAAAAAAAAAAAAAAAGACCAAAAGAATTAAATGACATTGATATAAATAATATTAAATGTACATAGATAAATAAACTAAAAATAGCATGCATAAGTAGTATAACTTCAAAGTTAAAATTTGGGGCTTCAGAATTAAACATGTCTGGGTTTGAGTCCAAGATGCACCACATGCTAGCTGTGTGACTTTATGCAAGTTAAACTTGGTACCCCTTCTGTTAATTGTGAATAACAATCGTACTATCTCATAGACATTGTAAGAGATTTCCATAAAATAATACATATAAAGTTTTGGCATAGTGTCTGGAACATAGTAAGTTATCAGTAAATAATAAATCCTGCAAAAAGACAAGGCTAACTCTAGCTTTAGGTGGATCTGAAAAACCCTAGAAAAGCCCAAACTGCCCAAAAGTTCCTTTTCTCTTTCCTCTCATGGGTTCTAAATTTTTACCTTTAGAGAGCCATTTCTTTGTCTTTTGCAGGCTTTTAATCAACAAGGGAAACTCATTGAATTCTAAATTTTCTTGAGATGTAGTCACCTGATATCTAGAACATCTTAAAGTTGGAAGAGATCTTAATGACTATTAAAATTTCCATGTTTAATAGATGAAAAAATGGAGGACCAGATCAAAAGGGTTAAAAAAGGCATTGATTATGGCATTGAACAGACACACATATTAATCCCAGGTAATATACATTTAACTATGTGGCCATGGACATATTACTTTACGTCTCACAGCCTCAGTTTATTCATCTGTAAATAGGGGTAATACTGCCTGCCTAATGTTGTGATGATTAAGCTAAAATAAAATGAGATTATATTTTAAAAACTTCTAGTAAAGTGTTGGGCACATATAAAGTAGTCATTAAAACCCAAATATAATTGCCGTCATTATTACCAAATTGTGTTCACCTAACTAATTTCTTGGTTCTTGGACTTGTGTTTTTTCTCCTGACATCATAGTCTTCCTTGTTCAGGTTTCAAAATTCATTCCACAGGTGTTTATTAAGGGCCTGTGTGTCAGGTACTGTGTTGTTAGGCATATGGCTGGAAACATGACCCCGTGAAGACCAGAGGCCCCAAGGGAACAGGCCTCACAGGGGCAGAGAGCAGTTGGGGTGAGGGGGGAAGAACACCAAAACAAAGCTCAGATTCTCTGGGTATACCAGGGAAGCCATGGATGAAAAAGAACTATTTACATTACATTTCAGGTGTTCTCGGATCTGTGATCTATAACTGATCTTGTGTTCTGGACAGCGGACTGACCTTTTCAGCATCTCTTTTTTCCTCCCAACAGCTGCTAAATGTTCCTAACCATTGGGTACACAGACTGACTTCATATGGTTTTGTATTTTGTTAAGTGAAACCAATTTATTATTTTAAGTAATGAAATGGCATGATATAGGTGTTGGATGGTATTTATAACTTGGCCAAGTGAATGCAAATAAATGCCCGAAAGATTTCAATGCCAAAGGAAAAAAACTGACCAGTCTTCAATTTTTGTCCTTGAGGAACAGAACCAGGTACATTCAAGAATGGGAAAGAGAGAGATACTTTCTAAAGCATGACTTTAAGATTAGAGAGAGTTTATCTTTCAGGGTGGGAAAATCATTAAAATGAAGCCAAGAAAAGCACTGGAAAATGGTGCCTAAGATATGGTCCTGTTGCATGTTCCAGTCAGAGCTTTAGGATTGTGAGACTTCCTTAATTTTCACTTACAGTATAACCTGGGGTCCTGGAAGTAGTGCAAAGTGTCAATAGCCCCATGAGGCCTTTAGGACTTAATGTATTCCATAACTAACCTGTTCTGAGCGCACGCTAATTGTGGAAGCCGGGTCTGTTTAAGGGAGGGACCTCTGGCAGGGCCATATGGAAACCCAGAACACAGCTGCACAGGACCCATCAGGAGGACTGTTTGGAAGCTGCCAGATGGTTGACAGCAAGGAACCAGCTAGTTTAGAGTTTCCTTGGAGATCTACCAGGGCTTTGTGGCTTCCTGGTCTTGTGGGAAATCCATACCCCTATAAGCCTAGACTTTCCCTAGAGTAGTTCTGAATCTTTTCTGAGAGAAGAGGAAGAAGAGGGTCTCACCACTCAGGGTTTCTCTCAAGCCCTAGCGGAAGGGAATTACTACGGATGCCAGGCCTCACATGGATCCTCTGGGATCTCTACGAGCCTAACTTCCCACCTGAAGCCCATCTGCAGCCTGTAAAAATGGAGCAGGGACCAAGAACTCTGAGCCAATAACACTCCAGGCAAAAGATGACTGTGAAGTGGGACACTTCAGTTTTTCACCTTCTTCCAATTCTGCTCACTGTGACTCTTGTCCTTGTTCCAAGGTTTTACCCCAGCACCCCAACAGGAATAGTATAAGAGAAGTTACCTCAGGGGCAGTCACCTGAAGTAGGCCTGATTGTCTACTGCATTGTCAGACTTAAAAGATCATACATATATAAGTGTGTGTGTGTGTGTGTTTATATGTGTAAGCACATATTTATATAATACACACACACATAGAAATTCCTTTCCTTAAATGCAGACCTCTAGGCTGGCAGGGACTATCACTATCTTACACCCAATTAAAGTCAGCTGCACAAATGGGCTTTGAGTTTGGATTGAGACAGTGGAAATGGATAATTTTAGAGCAGGGAGCACTATGGTGTACAAGGCAGATTTGAATACAGAGTTTTGGTAGGAGATCCACAGAAGCAGGAGGACCCTGGGGGTCTGGAGTGTGTGTGTGTATTTGGGAGGGAAGGAGGATTCCAAAAACAAGGCATATTGGAAACAGCATGGGCTTTAAAGTAGGGCAGATTTGGGCTTTCATTCTAACTAATTAGTAGCTGTATGAACTTGAATAAATTACGCTTTGTATCCATTTTATTCAGGTATAAAATAGGGATAATAATCTCCACTTGGAAGAGTTGCTATGACAAATACATTAGCTAACATATATAAACATCTATCCCAGTTGCTGACACTTAGTAGATACTCAAAATGGCATTGGTGATAAATTCCATATTTTAAAATCTTGTACATGGCTAGTCTTATGCCCAAGATTAATGGAGAGATGATTTTTCCCCTCAGTATCATTCCTGCTGCCTGGATCCAGGTTAGTACAAATACATAGTTTCAAAATTATGGGTTCAATAAGCTTTTGGGCACTAACCAGGGAAGCTAATATTTTATGGCATTGCTACTGTGGGGAAAAATGATTCCTAAATTCCAGCAACTTCTGGGTTACAAAAAAATTTTGGAACATCGACTGGATTTTTTAGGTATTTTTTTAATGAAGTACAACATGTTTTTTCTTAAGGTAGTTCTTCTTAAGATGGTTCTTTTGGAGTAAAAAACTGAGTTAGCTATACACAGTTTCACCTTATCATCCCTGTATACATATGAATAGAAATTGAATTTTTTTATTATATCTCTATTGGAGTATAATTGCTGTACAATGTTGTGTTAGTTGCTGCTGTATAACAAAGTAAATCAGCTATAAGTATACATATATCCCCATATCCCCTCCGTCTTGAGCCTCCCTCCCACCCTCCATACCCCACCCCTCTAGGTCATCACAAAGCATTGAGCTGATCTCCCTGTGCTATGCAGCAACTTCCCACTAGCCATCCATTTTACATTTGGTAGTGCATATATGTCAATGCTACACTCTTACTTCGTCTCAGCTTCCCCTTCCCCTTCTGTGTCCTCAAGTCCGTTCTCTACGTTTGTGTCTTTATTCCTGCCCTGCCCCTAGGTTCATCAGTACTGATTTTTTAGATTCCATATATGTGTGTTAGCATATGGTATTTGTTTTTCTCTTTCTGACTTACTTCACTCTGTATGACAGACTCTAGGTCCATCTACCTCATTACAAATAACTCAGTTAATGAAACTGGATTTGATATAATTATTTCCTCTAAGAAGATCTATTATACACCATTGAATTTTGGTCATTTCTCTGCTTTTGAAGCATTTTCTGTACCCCACCACCACTATATAAAAAGAAAAAGCTCCTCAGGGCATAACTCTCAAATCTCTTCTGGTTTTTATTCTGCTTCCCTAATAGCTTTACTTGGGTAACTGGCATGGTAGTGTTATTATCTATTATATAAATAATAACTGGTTTTTAACCTCAGTTTATAACCTCAGTCATACTATCCTGCTGTTTAGAGATTTTATGACAAATAGAAATAGATTGCTAAATTGGACAGTTACACAGCATTGTTTAGTGACAGAGACCAATTGTACATTAAACAAACCTGCTTTAGGAAATTTTACTGTTCCCTCCCCCTCTAGTTATTCTGAAAATGGTCTGTCTGTGCTGTACATCAGTGTTATTCAAGTCACAACTACAAATGGGATTCTAATATCATAAGACAATCATTGTCCTGGGTGTGGTTGTAGATTTGAATTTCATTCACCCCTTTTGAAGTTTGCAGTAGTAAAAAAGATCAAAATATCCCCCAAATTTAAATCTGTAAAGCATGCCAAATTGTAGATGCTTTTCCTAATTATGTGAAACAGATTTTACACCCATTTAACACTGATGGTACTCTGCTTGTTTTACAGAATTAAACCATGATACAAAGCTAACCTATTGACTCTAAAGCTGTGATAAAAACCCTAAGCTGATTTTCATTCTTAAAAATTACTGTGGATGTATTCACACAATTACAAATTACATAGAACTGCTCAGGTAACTTTCAGCTTCATAAGCCACATATGATATAAAGCTGAGTATTTTCACATTTTACTAATATCTCCTTCTGAGGATTAATGTTTATAAATAATTTTATAATAATATATTGTTACAACTTAAATCTCTTGAGTATTTGCCAATGGAAAAATCTCACCGAATTTTAAAATCACATTCAGGCACAAGCAGAAGAAAATATGATCTTCACATATAATCTTGAGTAAGTGTATAAGACTACTGTGCTTAGTGTAAATAAAGTTATAATCATTTTTTTCCAATGCTAATACAGCACTTGATTTCTGAAGAGTCTTCCTTGAATTGTATTGTAGAAGAGACCATCTAATTCTATCCTTTGCTTTCAGGCAGAATTATTCTGAAAACTACCAAGCCAAATGCTTATAATATTCTCTTTTTAAACATCTCCTGGGAAGACTGTGTTCTTTAGTAAAGTATTCGATCAGGAAATTCTATGTTTTTCATGTAGCCATTCATGTTGTTATATACCTTTAATCTTGTCATTTGTTTACTTCGATTCTCAACTGAATTAAATGTTGGAGTTCCTATACTTATACTTTAAAATTAAAGTATTTAATTTCTATTTTCCATGTCAAATAAGCTCAACAACATTAGATTTCCCCCCTGAGTTCCTAATGATCAAACTAATAAACTAGTTTGTAGTATTTCAATGCAAGAGTCAGAGAAGAAAAAAATCATCACCAACCAGTGAATGATAGCACTGTTACAAGGACTGTGCACTGCCGCAACCAAGGTATCAGGGCAGCTGGATAGGTTAATAGGCTAGCTAAGCAGCTTTCCCAGTCCTGCCCTCTTTAGCTCTGAATCCTGAGTATTGGACTCCTGTGAGAGTCAGAGAAGGGAAAGAGGCTTTATTTCACTAAATCACAAAATTAAAAGTACTTCAGAAGATCATGTCATTTATTTCTCAATCCTACCTAAAAAGATAGCTGCATTAGAATTGTTGAAACTCTCTTAGACAAATAATGAATAATTTTGAATAATGGCTACACCCTTTTTTAGAAAGCTCATTTTTAATACAATTTCATTCAATAATATAATTTTGTAAGTATATTGAAAAGAAATTTTGAATAGATTTGTAAAAACCAAATGTAACACTGACCAGCTGAAATTTAAACTGTTGTAAGTGTACCTTAAGATTAATACTGTGCTCACAAGCAGAAGTCATTTGAATATATGTTAAAATTATTGATTCTGTGTGTATGTGTCTATGTGTGTGTACAATTTTAACTAAAAGGCATTGTTTGAAGCAATGAATATGTACAGAGGACTGGTACAGTCAATCGAGCTGATAATTTATTTAGTAAATTGAACATAGGGAGCAGTATAAGTAATATTGCCCACCTCCATTCAAGTTATCCTTGATGCACTGCTTTTTTGTGTGGAAAGCACACATGCATATGTATATATGAGCTTTTCACTTTTCACAAAGATAGTTCATAATTTTCTAGTATTTTATATTGTTTGTATTAGTAATACCTCATTCAAAGTTACCTTTGGCAAACCAAGTTAAGCTTTAGACAATGGCAATTACGTGAACATTCAAGGCACTTGTTTACAAATCTCATAAAACTCGTGTAGTTCACCAGGGCTACTCCTACTGTCGATTTATCCATGTTACGGAACTTGCTTTTGCCCTTTCATAGCTTCACTATACTGCCTTAAAATTACCAGCGTTTCTGGCAATATTTTCCCATGGAGTAGCTACTCCTATGATGCAAAATAAAACAACTTTCCTTAAATGAAAGGGTTGCTGTTTGCCATGTTTGCATCTGATGCAATTTATAAGCAAAGAAATTAACATTCAGTGAAACTTACTGTTTATCAGATATTTTTATTTGGAAGAAGAGAACTTTTGTCATATGTCCCTCTATATCTGTTTAGCCAGAATTCTTCCAATGGTGGCCTTTCAAATGGTGGCCTTTTCCTGCACTTTTAAAAACTTTTATGTGTGTGCCATCCTCTCAAATGGATTGCAAGATCCTTGAGGTCAGCAGTGGTATATTAGTTTAAGCATTATTCCCCACTGTGACTAACAAAGGGTTTTGTGTGGAAAAGCTCTGAAAAAATATTGATTAAACCTGATAACCGTAGAGCCTGGTAAAATCCTAAGGTATTCATTCTGAATACTTAAAGAATGAATTATGCTTTTTATAATTTTAATGATGAGTGCTTTTATTGTTTTCACAATCTTTAAAAATCAGGGTCCTACGGGTCATCTCCATCTGGATATCCACGTGGCAAATTAATTCCCTTACGTCCCAAACCAAAGTTACATTTCCCTTTCAATCCTAATCCTTCTTCCTCTATCCTGTACTTTGTTTAAAGTCATAATCATCATTCCAGTCATGCAAATAAGAAACGTCAACATAAGAACTGATTTCTCTTTTGCCACCTCCTATTAATTCTACACTCATATTCGATTCCATTGCCACATAAGTAATGATTGTTCATTTGAATAAAAATAAACATTGTTTCTGGGGCTTCCCTGCTGGCGCAGTGGTTAAGAATCCACCTGCCAATGCAGGGGACATGGGTTCGAGCCCTGGTCCAGGAAGATCCCACATGCCACAGAGCAACTGAGCCCTTGTGCCACAACTACTGAGCCTGCGTTCCAGAGCCCTCGAGCCACAACTACTGAGCCCGCATGCCACAACTACTGAAGCCCGCGTGCCTAGAGCCCATGTCCTGCAACAAGAGAAGCCACCACAATAAGAAGTCCATGCACCTCAATGAAGAGTAGCCCCCGCTCGCTGCAACTAGAGAAAGCCCGCACGTAGCAAGAAAGATCCAATGCAGCCAAAAATAAATAAATTAATTAAATAAATTAATTTAAAAAAACACATTATTTTAAAAGTAAAGAACAGAGTATACAAAAAACATACACATTATAAAAACAACAGCTAAGAGGGAAATTTATTTCTTCAGTAACCACATATTTGTTGTCTAAATTGACTCAAAATTAAATATAGAATTGAACATATTAACCATATTAACATCTTGTAGTAGTCTAAATTTACTTGCAGTTACCAGGGTATCAAAGAAAGATCAAACTGAGAAATAAGTTAATATAGTGGACACTTTATTTAGTCTTTCCTTCTTTCCTGTCTTCTAATGAGCTGATTCATTGAGTCAGTACAATGTTACTATTCTGTAATATCAAGTAATCTTAACATCCCAAATAAAAGAAATACTCATTGGTCAGCTTTTGGCTTCCTTCATATCACAATCCAGACTAGTGGGACAAGAGAAAAATCCAACAGGCTGAATAATAAAAGACCAAAGGCAGATATCGAACGTCCACTGATCAGAACTGAGTCATTCATTCTTTCTCTTTGCCAGGCCCAGGACCAGGGCCAGTACTCATGTTAGTTCTGCTGCCGCTGCTTGTGGCACTCACTGATTCTGACACCTGTGGATTCTGGGTCTGGCTGTTGTTCTGTCTGCTTTTCTTTACCTTAATGACTTCCTTTGACTGGGCCTTTTGCCTCTACCAGATTCCTCCCCTGTACCTAAACCTAAACACCTAAACCACGTCCTCTCTGTCTTGAAATTGCAGATTCTTGGCCTTCGCTTATATGAAACCATAAAAACAAGAACAATTAAAGAGAAAAAATGCAGTGCATGTAAATGTTTAACCTTAAAACCTACAAAAAGGTAGTATGATGAATCTGCTACATTCTGTTGAGTACTTTTTTAAAAAAATATTTCTTTATTTAGCTGTGCTGGGTCTTAGTTGTGGCATGTGGGATCTAGCTCCCTGACCAGGGATTGAACCTGGGTCTCCTGCATTGGGAGCACAGAGTCCTAGCCACTGCAGGGAACTCCCTATTGAGTACTTTTTCAAAAAATTACTTTAATATAATTTTAGATTTAAAGAAATTTATAGAAATAATATGAAGACTTCCCATATGCTTGTATATAAATGTTTTAAAACTATATAAGAGGAGTCCAGTTACATTGATTCTTATAGGCAAAAGCTTTTACCTTTGAAAACCATAAGCAATGGTGACTTTCTAGTTTGTAGCTAACTGCTGATTTTTGCAGAATATAAACTACAATTAAAATGTTTTGTGAAAATATTAACAAACTCAGATGGAAATAGTACTGTTATTATATTATAATGCTTTAAATTTTAAAATTATATTTTTCTTTTTATGATATAAGAATTGGGAAACAAATATATGTTTTTAGGAAATTAGCATAAATAATTACATATTTTATATGGCAAAATAATAATATACCCCGTCTATAATGACACATCAATTAACTCTTACATCACTACCCTCAACTATCATCTCATAGTTTTCATTAAGAGTTTTACTATAATTTTCCTAATATCCTAAAGAGCTTTATTGTATAAAACCTGAAGTTTCCACCCAAAGTATAAATGTATTATTGAGGTAGGTAATGCATAGCATTTGTAAATAGTTATGTTTCACTTTCTCAGAAGAAGTGTTTTAATGAAACTTGCTGAAAATTAAAGTTTTATCATTTACGTTTGTTGTTGTCCAATTAACTTTTAGTATACAAATATGGATGGGATCCTACTGAAAATGGCATTTTTGAGACTGATTTAAACAATTTCTGGGGAAAGCTTAGCTATTGACTGAGCATCCTGGAGGGGTATTCTTATTAGTACAACAGAATACTCCTGTCTGTGACTAATTGAGGCAATTAATTTTTTTGAAAACCCTCAAAATTATGTTGGTGTGATTATAAGAGTCTTTTTTTTTCTGTGTTATTCTTCAATTCCTGGGGAATTCCTTGACCACTTATGGTAATTTTGGACCAGTTTGCTTTCATTCTTTTAATTTTTATCTGAGCATCTGTAACATTTATTAGAACTTGTCTACAAAACCAGGTGGGACTCTCATCTTGTGCATGGATTGTAGCCCATTGACAACTTTAAATTTATGATATTTTACTACTTTAACAAGTTAGCTCGTTCTTTGGTTTAGAAATTTCTAATTATATAAACTTAAGGAATACATACTTTAAATGTCTCTATCATTATTTCTTAAGTGATATAAAATTACCTCCTACTAGATCACTTTTATACATTGTAGTCAAGAGGCCAGTCCTATTTACATAAGAAGAAATTTAGGCAAAAGGGATTTATTTGATCAAGACCAGGAAATATATAAGAGGAAAAGCTCTTTTTGTGATTTAAGGTCTCTAATTCCCTGTAGCTTTGAACCATAGTGCCCCAATCAGCCAATTAACCATAAAGAAATTACAGAGTCCTTAATTTATGTAGGATTCTTCTAGTTAGCTTCTATTTTCAAGCATTAATTTGATAAATGGATAACATTTATGCACATGAGAAGTTACTTATCAACATAAATGGAATGACACAGACTTAGAGGACAGCATAGGAGATGCAGGGCAACAGGCTTTAGAGAAATGATTTACTGCAGGCGGACCTGATCAGAAACAGCATCACAGAGGAACTGAACTTGATCTGGACATGGTAAAACTTGGGTAGGTGGAGAAGAGTTAGGAGACTGTTTACACAGAATAAAAAATACTTGTGGACACGGCAGCAAAAAAGATAAGTCGGAGATTTTGTTGTCAATTTGACTGCCTGGAATGGAAAGAATTGTGAGAGCCAAACTTGAAGAAAAAGGTTGAAAAAGAATTGCACAATCTTGTTAGACCAAGGATTTTGAACTTTAGTTCCTATGCTCAAGGATAAAGTATTATTTTAGTTATATCAATCCAGTAAGCATATGCAGAATAGAGTGAAAAGTATGAAATAGGTCACTGTCCATAAGAAGGGATATTGATTTTCTATGTTCATAACTGTTTTTTACTTACTGTTTCTGTATGTTAGAATGTTTAAAACATAGGTTTTATCCTTTTCTCATTATCAATATTAACTGAATTCTGCTATAGGTCATCTTTAACATAAATAAACACACATATATATTATGGCACTAATTTTTAGGTATTTCTATACTATTTCATGGGTGATTTATTTTACTACTCTGGTGACACTTGGGGGAAATTTATTTCTATAATTCTTTCTCACCCAAATTCTTCCTTCAAAATCTAAGGTTTACGTTTTAATTTAGTGAAATAGATTAGTCCAGGCATCTCAGTCTTTATCTTCTTGGATGGATACATGGAAATTACACTAGTATATTTTTTTCTATAGTACCAATGACCTCAAGATTAAGAGGGTATGAATCTTGGTTCACATGAAAAAAAAGAATCAAAATATTAGTATCAAAGTTCTAACTATGCTTTTCAGCTTGTGTATTAAAAGAGAGTAAAAAAAAAAGATCGATGACTAGAAGAAATGAATACAGGATCTTCATACATTCAACAAATCTTTGTTGAACACATACTATGTGTCAGGTACTGTTCTCAGTACTAGAGATACATCATGAAAGAAATGACAATCCCTGTCCTCATGTAGCTTACATTCTAATGGAAGGAAAACTAATAAGTAATAAACATAAAGAATAAGTAAGTTATTTTAGAAGATGACATATGCAATTGAGAATATACAAAACAGAGCAGCATAAAAAGAATAAGGAATAAAGACTACTTCATTGAGAAGATGACAATTGATCAGAGACTTGAAGAAAGTCAGTCATGAAGAAATATGGGGGAAGTGAGTTCCATGCAGAGCAAAGCAACCAGTGCAAATATTCTAAGTAAGTTCAAGTGATGGATCTCCCCTTCTGTTTACATTAGGTTCTCATGCTCTTTAGGTCGCCTGTACATTCTTGGGCTTATTTCCCACAGGACCCATCACTACCCACAGGGTCTCTGAGAGAAAGGGGCAGGGTAGCAAAGGTACAGATGAAAATATGTCATCAGCAGTTTGTCTTTGACTCAAGTCTTTTAGGGTCCCTTTCTGCTTTCTCTGGCTGCCCAAATCCCTATATCCAATCTTTTAGATTCATCTTTGCAACTGAAGGACTGAGTTGCAATTTTGTCTTGGTGAAGGTGCAGTTGTGTTACAGGTAATCTAATCAAAGAAGAAACTCCACATTTGAGTTATCTTAAAAAGCACTGAAAAATTCTATCTATTATTATTTTATTTCAAATTTTTTGATTATCCTGACAATAGACTATAAGTACTGTAGATACTGGATAAGTTTATGTAAATTGATACCTGTAAGAAGAAAACATTTTTCATAAATTAACACTGTATATGTATAATAAATCAAGCAAACCATTGTAATGATGATTTGGAAAGAAAGCAAGTGTAATCTTGCAAGTGCCTTTACTTATGTAGCAAATGAGGAAAAAAGAAGACCGGAATATAAGCAGTTTTGATCTTTTTATATGAAACATTATTTTACATATTATAAACTCCAAACACATTAAACTATCAGCATTATCCACAACTTACATTTAAGCCACTACATTGCGTGTTCTGCTTTTTTAATAACTGTCACCTCATCGCTACCATTTTCATCTCAAGACTAATTGTCTCTTTTATGGGATCTAACCAACTAGTGTCCTTGGCAATACACTTTACGGTGCTTGCATTTACAATAATCGTTTGGGCAATTTGCCATAGTACAACTGGAAAACATTTTACCATCCCAGGTCTAAATCTTAACAAACATGATCAGTGTTAGGGTAGAAAAGATTAATGTCTCTTACCCTAAACAGCATCTAGATTTCATTTCAGTTAAAAAAAATCAGTAAATTTAAATTCACTGATGTATGGATTGGTAATTCCCATGATGAATAAAAATTAATTGTGGGCTTCCCTGGTGGCGCAGTGGTTGAGAGTCCGCCTGCCAATGCAGGGGACACGGGTTCATGTCCCGGTCCGGGAAGATCCCACATGCCGCGGAGCGGCTAGGCCCCTGAGCCATGGCCACTGAGCCTGCGCGTCCGGAGCCTGTGCTCCGCAACGGGAGAGGCCACAACAGTGAGAGGCCCGCGTACCGCAAAAAAAAAAAAAAATTAATTGTTTAATAGACCTAACAGTAGCAGAAGTAAAATCCCTAAAGAATTTACATTATTGCTAACCTGCCTGATTATGTATACCCTCTCCTCCCACCCCACAGAAAATCTTAAGAGCAGAGTATTTTCACTGAAGGATTTATTTTCCCACTAACCATACTTTGATATAGTAAAAGCCAGGGTAGAATAGTAGTGTAAACCAGTGTTTCTTAAACTTGGGTGTGCATAGGAAGGGGAAAAATAAGGCACCCACACCTAGATCCTCCTATAAGACCCCAATTTCATTGGTTGGGGTCAGGTTGCAGGCACTGGTATTTTTAAAAAGCTCCCCAGCTGATTCTGATATGCACCAGGGTTGAGAATGATATAAACAAAAGACTAAACACATGTGTTTTGAGTTGTAACTTTTTTTTAAATTTGAAAATCAATTAGTCTCAGTATCCACCAAAAGAATAATGCTATTAAACAAAGAAAAATTAGCAAATAAAATAATGCTTTTGCAAATATGGCCTGAGGGATTTTTAAGCATTAATAGCAACATTAAGTACTGTGGGAATTACGATACAAAAGATAAGCTTTTTAAATAGGGCATCTATTAAAGAAATTTTGCCCCATCATTTGTGATGACTTGGGGAAGGCGAAAAAGACACTTTAAATAGCATGGTAAAGTTAATTTCCATTTAGAATGAAGTAAACTTTCAGAAAGTATTTACTTTTCTTTTTGAAAAGTATATATTTTACAGTTCAGAAAAGTCAAACTTTTAAATATGATTTGTAATCATATTAAGGGATATGATCTTCCTTCAGTCTGCTCTCTTTACAAGCCCATGTATATACACAGTTGCTACTGCCTTCCCTGAGTTTGACTTATGGATTTTATTACAGTTGACCCTGTATGGATCCTGTATGGACCCTGTTATGGATCTTATTACAACAGGGATATCAGGGGTGCTGACCCTCTTTGTAGTTGAAAATCTGAGTATAACTTATAGTTGGTCCTCCATATACTCAGTTCCTCTGTATCCATGGTTCTGCATCATCAGATTTAACCAACTGCAGGCCACGTAGTACTGTAGCATTTACTATTGAAAAAAAAATCTGCATATAAGTGGACCCACGCAGTTCAAACCTGTGTTTTTCAAGAGTCGACTGTATTTTCTTCTATAGCACTCCATGCTTCCCCAATCATGAAATGTACAGCTGTGATTTTATACTGCCAGTTTTCATTTATCATTCTTTAGACTGTAAGCTCTATGAAGTCAGAGTTGGTTCAATCTCAGGTTGTGCTAGTAGTTTAACGTCTAGCATGATGCCTAGCACAGATTAACTACTTGCTGAATGAATACATACTAAATTTTGTCCAACATTATTCTGACTTAGCATGATGTCCAGTAGAAGGACTGAATCCTTTTAAAGCCACTTGATAGCTGTATTCTTCAGAATGTTGACTGTAAAGTCTTGTGCTGCCTTGTTAAAAGTGTGGCAGAGATCCCCATCTTTGGCAACATAACTGCATCCCTTCAGGATTCAGCCCTTGCATTTGACTCCTTCAGCAATCCCAGCCTGTGGCCCAACTTCTTCAGTTGCCTGTTCCTTGCCTTTTAGTTCATACTGGTTCTCAACTTGTCCTTCCCAAGCATCGTATTGCTCTTCTATTAATCTCTAACCGTAGTCTGTCTTAGTGAGACCTTCACACTTCATCTTCTTAGGTTTGCTGGCAATGAATTTTGCTTTACTTAATCAGGGATCCAAAAGCCTTCAACTGGGAGAGCCATCTTGGCAGTGATGAGCTCCTCCTACCTATTCCATCTCTTCCAGTGAAAGGCACCAACCAGAGGAGTAAGGTGGTGTTTGTACTGTAAACTTCTTAAATCAGTTGGACTTCTTTTCTTGACTCTATAGGTTCATTTGCATCATCCCTGAATCTGCTTACATCTTCTCCAGTCTAGAACTTGGCTAGGACCAATAACTGGTGGACATTTTCTAGCATTTTAGTATTGAAATTAACATGAGCAAGAATATGAAATGTAGTTGGTTGCATGTGATAACTACACTAATAAAGATTATTTATGTTAAAAACAATATTGCCTCTTATTTAAAGAGTTTTAATCAAATAGATTCTATGAAGGATCTCTGCAAGTTAGCAAAGAACTTAAAGCTAATTTAAAAATTCTATTACTTGGACATCGTCCAGATTAAGAACTCTTGCACCCAAAGACACAGTCAAGACAGTGAAAATGGGAGAAAACATTTACAAATATATCTAATAAGTGACTTATCCAGAAGAACTCTTACAACTCAATAATAAAAAGACAGCCTAATTTTAAAATGAGCAAAGGACTTAAATAGATATTTCTCCAGAGAAGATATATTAATGACCAATAAGCACATGAAAAAGTATTCAATATCATTAGTTACTATGAAAATGCTAATCAAAACCACAATGTGATGTCACTTCACGCCCACTATAATGACAACAATCAATAAGACAGATAATAAGTGTCGGTGAGGATGTGGAGAAACAAATTATAGGATTATCATAAACCCAGCAATTTCACTTCTAGGTATCTACCCAGGGGAAATGAAAACATGTCCATGCAAACACTGGTATGTAAATGTTCATAGAAGCACTGTCCACAAGAGCCAAACGGTGGAAACAACTCAAATACCCAACAACTGGTTAATGCGTAAAGTGAGTGTATCTATACAATGGAATACTATTCATCAATAAAAATGAAATATTGATACATCCTACAACACTGATGAACCTCAGAAACATTTTCCTCCATGAAAGGGGCCAGACACAAAGAATGCATATTGTATGATTCTCCTAATATGAAATATCTAGAATAGGCAAATATCTCAAAACAGAAAGAAGATTAGTTGTTGCCTAGGACTGGGGATGGGAGTAAAGAGTGACTCTAACAGGCTTATTCTTTTGGGGGTGCTGGAAATGTTCTAAAATTAGATTTGGTGATAACTGAACAACTCTGTAAATATATTAAATATACTAAATGTCACTGAATTGAACACTTAAAATGGGTGGATTTTGTGGTATGCAAATGATACCTCAGTAAAGCTGTTAACTTAAAAAATTATTTTACGGGGCTCCCCTGGTGGCGCAGTGGTTGAGACTCCGCCTGCCGATGCAGGGGACGCGGGTTCGTGCCCCGGTCCGGGAGGATCCCGCATGCCGCGGAGCGGCTGGGCCCGTGAGCCATGGCCGCTGAGCCTGCGCGTCCGGAGCCTGTGCTCCACGACGGGAGAGGCCACAGCAGTGAGAGGCCCGCGTACCGCAGGAAAAAAAAAAAAAAAAAAATTATTTTACTAATTTTGTATGGGGATACTAATATTTTATGATAAACAGATATAGATTTCTATAGACGGACTGTAGAATTTAGGGTTTATAAGTTTAGGGTCTGAAATTTCCCCTGAAATTTAGTAGAGAAATAGTAGTAAAAGATTGTTTTGTATTTTAGATGAGGCTAGAATAAAATGGCAAGAAAATGAATACAGGTTGCATACATAGTCCCAGATGAAAAATTATATTTCCCATACATGGTATGCGTATAAGCTTTGAAAGATACTTGAGTACCTTTCCATGAATTCTGTAGATAATTCTGCTGCAGGAATAAGGACTATAAGTTTGATCCCCTTCTTCAGAGTATGTTAATTCAAGGACTGAACAACTTTCACTCCGTAACATTTTTCTTATTGTTTCAACAGGGAATGTGGATATTAATTTTATCTTTTTGCAAAGTGTTGATGTAATAATAATAGGTAATGTTTATTGATTGCTTGCTGTATGCCAGACACTGAGCAGTTTAAATCCATTTCCTCATTTAATGTGTTACATTGGTACGAACACCTACTCTTCTTAGTTTAATTAAACTTTTCTTTCTTGTGTCCTCTTTCATGGCCTTTCTCTGCTCTCATTTTCTTTCTTCTATTCTACTACTCTTTCCCTACCCACCTTCAGAGCAAAATTATTCAACTGCTGGTTACACTATTCATGTTTCAGAATCTCATTTTTTAAAAACAAGTGATTCGTTCACATTGTTCTGCCTTTAGCCAAAAAGCAATTTGACATTGCAGAAAAATAGCAAATCAGATTTTGTGCCGAATTTTGACTGATTTAGTCAAAATGTTCAAGTGGTTTGTATATATAAACCTGCCTTAAATCAAAGAAATGTGGGCTGAAGGGGAGGAGGTCTTTGAATATGAAGTGGTAGATTCCACAGGAGTGCAGAATCTTTTGTGAAGAAATCCACAAGAGGACAGAAAGAAAATACTAATTCACAAAAGGTGTGGGTGAAGGGCTGGCAAAGAAAACCTGTAACACAAGATGTGGACATTTGTGAGTATGCCTCAGTGCATTGCATTAATAATTTGCATATTAATAAGTCACGAGTCTTCATGTTAATGAATCCCTAACTAGTCTCTGACACAATAGAATGAGTGTCCCTGGAGGAGTCATTATGGCCTATCATGTCAATGATCCGCATATTAATGACTCTCTTACAGGCTCATCAACAGGTAGCCTAATAGGCTTCCATTGAGTTCTTTTTCATTTGCTTTTTAAATGTATCCTCTCCTCCCTTCCTTTTGTAATCCTATTGTGAAGATTCGACAAAAAGGTGCATTAAGATGATTTTAATGTGTGACGTAAGTTCACAAAAGCATTAAATTTAGAAATAATGCTTTAAGACTTCCTGAGTCTGCCTAGAAAACTTTTCAAATGCAGTTAAATACAAATCCAGTTCGATAATAGGGTTCTTATTTGGAATTTAACACAAACCATCCAACCCAATTTACCATATTTCTCTTTCCCCTGATATATCAATTTATGCTGTGATTAGCATAAGTAGAGTAGGTAGTTTAAAAATGTTTGTGAAACTGAATTTCTTGAAAATGGAAATGAATTCCAATGGATTTCACATGATAGAGGTTACTAAACACTTATTAAAACTAAAAAGCAGTAGCTGATAATATTAAAAAATTTTAAATATAAAAGAATTTTAAATTTAGAGAAAATACGTGTATTAATTGCATAGCCATAAATAAAAGGTCCTAGGATTTTGAAAAAATGATTTCATAACTTTAAATTTAACATTTAATTAAAAGCAATAACAGGAAGGCAGTACTTTAACATTTCTAACTTGATTTGGCATGCCCTGACTTTTGTTGGCCCTAATTATTATATTTAAGATACTTGGTCATTTTTCTTATGAACATAAAACCTACCATCTCCTATACGGAATACTGAAGAACTGCTTTACCAATATTTTACTGAATTATACATCATTTCACCTGATTTACTCTCCAGATAAGGGGAAGAGTATTGATACATGCTTGAAATTCTCTGTCAAGAGCCAGGAAGAGGAGAAAAGCTGGGGAAAGAGTTGGAGAAGTTTGGCACTTTGTTCCCCATTAAAGAAAAAACAAAACGAACAACCCCATGTAAACTTTACTATCTTGGGGAACAATAGAGGGCACAGGTGCTCAGGGGAGTGGCTGCCACCCTCAGCTGGGCAACAGATCCTTTTGAGAAGTGTCACTTCGGAATGATTTGATTTCAGTTTGTAAGTCTCATGCTCCTTTGTTTTCCTTCCCGCTCCTAGCCCTTCCAAATACAACCTTTCCACACATACACTGGGAATATCAATTTACATTTTAAATTACCTTTTCTTAAAACAGTTTTCAAAACAATATTTAATACAAATTCTGTAGAGCTTGGATGTCAAATCTCAGTATTTAACAGACCAAATATCTTAGGTGATACTTACATGTAGATTTCACAGAGAAAACATGTTTAATCATGATTTCCTTAATTGCAGTTAGTTAGCTCATAGTCATGATTTTGTGATAATGACTTTTTACACGAACACAGACAAATCAATATCTTTATGAAGGAAATAATGCCTGAAAATTAGTATCCTTAGGAAAAAATAGATATTAACAATTCTCTGATAATTTTCAAAAGATGGATGCTGTATAAAGTTCTTAGAAATCACTTTGTAGGGGAATTGTGGAGAATCAGAATGTCAGAATTCTGAAGTAGTAAGAGTCTCAGCTGGACAATGACTAATTTTTCTGTCACCCACATGCTCCACGGATAACAATTACTTCCATTAAGAACTCAGGTAAAATAAGGACTTTAGACCAATAAAGTTAAGAATTCTTTTCTGATATCTGTCTGATGTATATTCTTTAGTTTTTCCAGTATCCATCACTTAAAAACATTTACATTTCTCTCTTGGTAGAATATAATTGGCAGATTGTGGCAGAGAAGTCCTTTGGGCCAGGTTTACCTATAACTCTTCTTTCACTGAAAATTCATGGATTCTGCTTGTAATTACATCTCTCCCAAAGCAACCTACAATTTTTGTTGTTGTTCATACGTGAACCTCCAAGGTTTGACTTAATTAAGCACTAGATTCTCGCAATTTAGTACTCCTTTAGAAGACACTCTAAGGAGATCCCATCTCTACAAAATTGCACATGATGCCCAGATTCAATCACAGAATTAAATCCGAATAATGTTTTCTCCCTGATTTCTGTGGGGTGGGTGAGCAAGAAAAAATAGCACCCACTGCTTTGACATGACAAAGCAGATTTGAAAACAGCAATCCTTGGCAGAAGACAAAGAGTTAGGAAATGAAGCAACTTTGGAAAAGAAACTTAACAAAGAATTCTTCAACAAGGTTATGCTTTTTTTTTTGCGGTACGCGGGCCTCTCACTGCTGTGGCCTCTCCCGTTGCGGAGCACAGGCTCCGGATGCGCAGGCTCAGCGGCCATGGCTCCCGGGCCCAGCCGCTCTGCGGCATGTGGGATCTTCCCGGACCGGGGCACGAACCCGTGCCCCCTGCATCGGCAGGCGGACTCTCAACCACTGCGCCACCAGGAAGTCCAGGTTATGCTTTTTAGTTGCTTCTTTCTCTGCTATTGAAATTTCCTGCATCAAGAAGGCATCATACCATCGTTTTCAATATATTTTCAAGATCAATCACTGAGGCAATAGGGAATGTTCTAATTTAGTAAAAGAAATAGAGAAGATTTTTAGGAACATAGCAATTCAGGTTTGTGGAAAACAGGAAAGTGACTCAATAAAACCATCTGGTCACTAATGTGGTGATATGTTCTTAGTTACTTGAATACTTGAGCAGTTCACTAGACTTTACTCAAGGGGCTTGTGGTTTGCCGTGGTTTATGCTTACATTCTAAAAGTAATAAATTAACTTATATCATATGTATTATCCAATATATTCATTTATCCCAATCATTTGTAGATATTGATAATGTTCCACTATTTGAAAAGTTTTATCTGGACATAGTAAAATAATTTGGGAATAAATCATTGTATAATCTGCATTATAAATAATGTAAGTCTAGCTCACAAACTGTGTGGGTAGGATTTCTGTAGGTATTAAATTTGAAATGCTGACCATAAGATTTAACTGAAAATTTATCTTTGTATTACAAAGTTAATGGTTATTTCTATTGATCCTACTAGCATTTATATCTTTTGAAAACAAATTTAAGAAACTTCCAAATTACATTTCAAAATTATATTTATGGAATATTATTAGTTACATAAATATGGAACTCCTAAAACTGGAAAGCATGTTATTTAATGTCAAAATTGAGAAAGGCAAATTGTTTCCATTTTGAGCAATAAAGGGGTTGAGAAATAAAGGGGTAGTGGCTGCCTGATTGTATAGAGAAGGATCACAGTGCTCAATCTGGTCTCAGCTAGGAAGTCCCTTGATCTGTTATCAGTGCTTGCCATGGGTGCGAGAGAAAGAGGCCAGCATGAGAGTATTGTATTTGATATCCCTAATCTAATCCAGAGCTTTCACTTTGAAGATGAGGAATCCCACAAAAACCATGTTCTTTACCATATTAGTTATTAGTCTCCAGATTTAGCATCTAAAGGAAATAGAAGCCATTTAAAATATTTGATGTTTTTTTCTTTGAGATTATTTCTTGCTTCTTTCAATCCCCGTTATTAATGCAGAACTGTCTTCATTTTGTTTTCGTCTGTGGAATTATTATCAAGGAACTGAATTTTAATTCACCTTTTCATCCTAGATTCCTTCTTGCATTATGCCTTTAAACTTTTTCCTTAGACACTTCTGTTCACAATTAGACATTTATTGCTCTAATTGTCTCTCTTTTGATCAAATATTTCTCTTCTGTTCTGGTTTTATTCCTGATCAAAAGACTATTGGTACTGTAACACCAAAGGAATATATACTAAGCCCTAGTAGTTGGTTAATGTATTATGAACTTTACTTCTCATTAAGTACAAGTTTCTGCTTTCCTCCCTCCTCCAATTCATGGCTATATAATGTCAGAATACTAGAAAGTCCATTTTTAGAGAAATATCACCATAAAATTATGAAAATAAACAGTACACAATATGTAATTATTTATTCCAGGAAAACCTTTTCAGTATTTCTGTAAGTATCCACTTAGCAATGCCAATCCTGATATATTCTTCTTAAGTGTCTTTAAAAAATTTTCAAGTGAGGTACATAATATTTTTAACTTAAAATCTCTCCATTCATTTAGGGAGAGTGGGTAGAGGAAATCAAATGAGAGCACAAGCTTCGAAGTAAGAAGGCACACTTAACGTCTTCTTGAAGAGTTCAATATTGACTTTTTAGCTGTTTATCAGAGTGAGAGGTGATGCCTAAGAATTCCAAGTTGGTTTTCTTTAGGCAATGCTGAGTACTTTCAAGCAGAGTGTTAAAGAGACACAAACGCAATATTCATGACTCATTTTGGAAATGATCCTTTTTTTATGTCAACTTTTTGATTCCTCTTGGAACAGAGTTACATTTCTGCCACCTACAACCTAATCCTCACATTTACCCTGACTAGTTGGGTAATTCCACCACTTCAGACTTAGACTGGGTGGAACAGGTTTTACTCATATTTTAAGAGACATATGGGCTTTTAGCACAATAGCATTACAGAAACCCAGGAAAAATGATATTATTACTTATACTAAAACTACTGTATTTTGACAGTGTTAAAATTAACCATAACTCCAAAAGCATAAGTGCCACATACCCAGAAACTGCAAGAATATTAACAGGGTGCCTAAATTCTGACAGTGAATAAATCAATTGGGTAATAGCAGAAAGTGTGAATTTGCATTCACATGCACACTGTATTTGTATTTTAAATAAAAAGTTACTTTCACTGATGATCTAGTGATCTTTCTTTGGAGGGTGGTCCGATAATAAGAGTATACTTTAGAAAGACTAATAAGCTAGTATGTCATCATGGGCTGCAAATTTTACTCCTGAAAGTAACTTGTGGAAAAATAAGTAATTTGTGAATTAAAGATATGAGAGAATGGAGTAAACTTTAAAAAAATATACATAATTCCAAGTAAAAGGAGAAGCACGGGAATCGGGTACTGTGGCAGTATAGAACTAATGATCAGTGCGGTATTTACTACATGTCACTAATAATAATGGTAATAACAGTAGTGATAATACATTTATTAAACACTTCCGCATATTGAGAATTATGATAAATAATTGCCCTGTGTAAGGACTAGGCAATATTTTGGAGAAAAATGAGATACAGAGAGGTTAAGTATCTTGTTGGAGGTTACATGGCTAGTAAGTGACTTAGTAAGGTAAATAACAGGAAAGACTGTGATTTGAATCCAGGTCTTTCTGCTCTTTTTCGCTATGAATTGACTAGAATAAAAGCCAGGAAACTAGGTATAACTTGCTGATGCACTGTCCAGGCACACGTACCAGAGATTAGAGAAAAATGCTGAAAGGTGTCTACATGGGCACCGGAGAAGCAGATTACCCAGTGTGCAAGACATCAGAAACCAGCCAGCAGACTAATTCAAGACCTTACCGACTTAACAGTGAAGGAGCCGCGGTTAACCACCAGACTTAACTCTCTCTTGCTTAGGTCTTGGAAAGGGCAATACTTGATTTCTAAATCTCATGAACACAGCCAAGGTCAGGCAGAAAGAAGGCATTTTTAAAATCTACATTCAGGGAATTGATCAACAAATCGCATTGATGCTACATCAAAAGTTTAACTCAAATTTGATTCCTTTTCTCTTTCCTCATTGCCATCACCTTTAACAGTCATTATTTGTGCCTGAAATATTGAAGGAGTCTCCTGACTTGTCTTCCTGCTTCACTATGGCTCATCCCATCCAGGCTCTCCTAAAATAGATCCTTAAATGTACTTGCAGAGATTGGTCCCTAAATGTAAATCTGATGGTGTCTCTCTCCCATTTAACTCCTCCACTCGCCTCCCCCGCAACGGGAGCACTGCTTTAAAAGTACAGAAAGAATTCCGTCCCACACTTCCTGGCATGCTAAGCCGTTTAAACCTGGCTCAAACCAACCCCAGTTCTATTCTTTGGCATTCTTTCCTCAAAACACAGTCCAAGCCCTCTGAACATCTCATTGTTCCTGGATGGTTCTCTTCTTTTTGTGCTTTCTTACCTGTACTTCTTTGAGCACTTCTTATTCTCTCTGCCTGAAATGACCTTACCATTCTCTATTTGAGGAACTCCTATTTCCCCTAAAACCTAATTAGAATGTTACTTCCTTTGTGAAAAATTCCCTGATTCTTCCAACTGAGTGCTCTCCTCATTTCTGTTATTTTTCCTCTAGAGAATATCATATCCCATTATTATAATATTTATCACATTATAATAATTGCCTGTTGATGTGTCTATTTCCATCGTTACATTATAGCTTCCTTGAGGTAAGAGGCTACATATATATTATTCACCTTTGATTTCCCAGTGCTTATTAGAACTTATGGCATATAGTGGATATTCAAAATATCTATTAGAAGAATGAATGACCCCTCTTATGATTAAATAATACTAGTGACTATATTATATGATTTAAGGTGCACTAGAAATGAACTCTCCCTCCACAAACTACATACCTTTTTGACTTTTTAATTTCTAACTTTATATTAGAAGATTTTAAAATTTTTGTTTAGCTATTTAAACCCATAATTAAAAGCACTGTTTTTAGCTTTAGAGTGGGAGGTAAACATTATAAGACACACAAAAACATGCACGTTTTAATTTATTAGAATCTTTTATGAAAATAAATTTTAATGAGGAAAGAAAAGAAGAATAATGTTATGATAATTTTTTTTTTTTTTGCGGTACGCGGGCCTCTCACTGTTGTGGCCTCTCCCATTGTGGAGCACAGGCTCCGGACGCGCAGGCTCAGCGGCCATGGCTCACGGGCCCAGCCGCTCCGCGGCACTTGGGATCTTCCTGGACCGGGGCACGAACCCGCGTCCCCTGCATCGGCAGGCGGACTCTCAACCACTGCGCCACCAGGGAAGCCCTGTCATGATAATTTTGACAAGAGGTGGACAGAAGGGAAGAGTAGAAAGGACACTGTGCATTTATTCAGCAGCATTTATTATGCCACTATTATGTGTCAGGTAATGTATTAGCCACTGGGAATACAGATCAATAAGAAATTCCCCTACTCCAAAAGGACTCAGGGAATATAAAGGGGAGACTAGAAATCTTCACTAGCATATTTCACTTATACCACAATTGTATATAGTTGTGGGTCCTATCTTCATCAACCATCAAGTTCTTTGCCTTTTTCCTCAAATTTTCTGAAGTGGTTTTAATTAAACCCTTTAAATGTAATTGGTCATATAACAGACACTTTGGATTTTGGAGTGGGATTTTATCTATAAACATTCTGTAATTTTGGCCAGACAGCAACCCATTTGTCTTAATAAATGATCTAAAACTAGAATTTAACCATTTAGATATTTTAAATAATAAACACCTGCAAAACTACCACTCAAAACGATCGATTTCTCACCATTTCCTTTGCTCATTCCTTTCCTCTGACTCACCCCACTTGATGTAAGCATAATCTTGAAAATCAACCTTTCTTGTTATATTCTATATATTATATTATACATATTCCTTGATAAATATATTTAAATTATTTTAGTAGGTTTTAGATCAATAAAAAAGAACCTCCTCTGATGTAATGTTTTAGCACTGTTCATTCAATATTATGTTGCTAAGATTTATCCATATTGTTGTATGTTTCTGTAGTTTATTAATTTTTAGTGCTTTATAATATTTCTTTTGTGGTATTCCAAGTTTTGTATCTACTCTTCTGTTGATAGGCATTTGGATTGGTTCAATTTATGCAGTTGACAGCAATTTTTACCAATTAAATAAGTATAAGATAGCATCTCCTTGTGATCTTGATTTGCATTTCTCTGTTTTCTAATAATGCTGACCATCCTTTACGTGCTTATGGGCCATATGTATTTTCTCTTCTGTGAAATGTCTGCTCCTCTCCCCCTGATTCTATTGAAATGTTTGTGCTTTCTTACTGATTTGTGGAAGTTCTTTATATATTCTTGATATTTATTTTGTGTTGATTTTGTATAACATAAGCATCTTCTTCCAGTTTATTTATATTTTTCTATTATAAAGATGTCTTTCAATGAACAAAAATTTTTAATTTTAATAGAGCTAAACTGACAATCTTTTTTATAGTCACTTTTCTTTTTCTTATTTAAGAAAACATTTTCTACTCTGAGGGCTGAAAGATATTTACATATTCTACTAAGAATTTCAAGGTTTTTGACATTTAAGATCTTAATCCATGTGGAATTGATTACCAAATATATGTTTTACCTATTTCATATTTTTTCCATGAGGGTAGCCACTTTCCCCATCTCCATTTACTGAAAAGTCCCTTATTTCCCTGCTTGGTGACATGCTATATTTGTCATATACCAAAGTTCTATATAAGTAGGGATCTGTTACTAAGCTCTCAATACTTGCCTGTCTCTGTACCAATATAACTGTCCTAATAACTATATCCTCATAAGAACTATTGAAACTAGGTAGAGCAGTTTCCTCTACCCTTCTATTTCTCTGTAGTCTAGCTATTTTCAGTCCTTTATTCTTCTCTTTAGAATCATATTTTCAAATTTTGTGAAAACATGTTTTGAAATTTTGATTAGAATTGAATTGAATCTGTAGATCAAATTGGGAGATAATATCTTCACAATCTTCTTCCTATCTATGAACATGGTATATCTCTCAATAATTTCTAGGTCTTTAATATTTATTGATACAATTTTATTCTTTTCCCTGTAGAAGTCTTACACATTTTCTATTCATTTTTTAACATATATTTGATATAACATTTTAAATATCATCTATTTCAGGTTCTCTTTCTTGTATTTACCCCTGAATCTAAGATTTCCTTCCTATATTTCTGTATTTATATGTTTTTGTAAGAAGTCAATATAATAATACATGGTTTGATACCTAATTATTTGTCTCCAAAGTGAGCTAAAAGCAGGTTTCTTTCCTTTTGATGCAATCACTTTAAAAATTAAAGCATTTTAGAGAATTTAATAAGAAAAATGATTAATAGCATTTTGCTTAGGCAAAAACAAAAAGCTTTAAATGGTTATGATCTTTCCTTCTACAAATGAGATTTTCAGCATTGCTATGGGACTAAAGATAAAGAAGGGATAATTAAATGCTGTTTAATGGTTTATATATTTTTAAGAGTACACAGATCTTCTATGTACTCTATGAAAGAAAAATGTGTCAGCTTGCAGTTCGATTCCACAAAAATTGAATCTTTGCATAATTATAGGCCTCATAAACAATATAGATTTATAGATTAAAGCAGTATCACTTATTGGAAGTACAATATTTTTCTAATAAAATTATACTTAGGTAAAAACATTATTTTCATTTCTGGGCCCACTTCAAGGTATCAAATAGTACCTTAGTAAAGCTAAAATTAAGCATCATAAAATGTACACAAAGCTGAATTACTTCTTACATGGTCAAGATGGAAGAATTTGCAATTTTCTTGTGATTTGCTGAAACAAGATTAGCCTTCCGGGGATTTGAATCAACATTGTCCATGCAACGAAAACTAGGCTCTATTACACAAATTTATCATCCATTGTGAACTCTCTGTATTTCTTTTATTGCAGAAAAAAGTCATTGAGAAAAGTCACTAGGAGAAAATTCAGCTGAGACAGTACAAGAAAATGGGGAGACTGGGCCAATCATTTCTGATAGACTGACTTGTGACATAACTATACACAAAGTGAGCTCTTCACTAACTCTTTTCTTGCTGAGTGTCATGGACAAATCTAAATTCTTATAATTCCACAAATACACCTACAAACATTACATTTGGAGGAAAAAGTATTTATCTTTCTCAATAAGCATGCAGAATATGAGAGAAAAGCTAGTATAATCTGAATTATTTTAAAGAACGAAAAGGTATGCTTCCATATGAATGATCTAAAGCCTTGGTTGTAAAATTGGCCTTTGGCGATACATGAAGTCTTTAAACTGGATATAAATTTAGCTGCCTTTCAGTTTCTAGTAAGTTTGTTTTTTTTCTCCTTTTCTAGAGAGACAGAGTTAATAATATGTCAGTTCAACTGGAAGAATTTTGAGTAAAATGGAACACAAAAAAATAACTGGAACGTTAGAAAGTAATTTCAATGACCACAAATGGACTGTCAGTTCATAAAACTTCATAATTTAAAAGAAGAGAAAAATGTTTTCACTTGCAAAGATTAAATTCATGAATGATGGAATAATCTACACTTACATATATATTTTCCTTTGGTTATGTGTTTTAATATGAGTAAAATAATTTTATTTAGAATTATGGAATTGTGTAAATAATTTTTACATTTTTCTACAACTAATATATATTATTGCACCATTCTAAGAGATCAATTTAATTTAAAAATATACAAAGTAATGCAAGAAAATGTGAAAGGTTATATAATATTTGTTTGGCTTGTAATTGGTTTGAATTTCCTCCTCTATAAAAATACTTAGAAATATAGTCCCAGAAAAAAGTATAACATTTTGTTTTAAATTTAACAGTAAAGAAGAATCATTGGTAACATCAGATGAGAATAACTCTGAGAATTCAAAGATTACAGGTAATATTTCTTTAATTTTTAAACAGAATATATTTATTTTGTTAAAGCCTACAATTATAACAATCTTACATAGGTGCAATTATCTTAACTTTTCAGACACCTATGTCCCAACAATTGTTTTTTCTCATGAGGACAAGCAAGACTTGGAAACCAGTAATCAGAATGTAAAAGATGTAAACACGGAACATGATGAACATAATGAAAAAGAATTAGATTTGATGGTAAGTGTTCTGTTTGCCTCGGTATTAGAGAAGATGAATCCATTTATGCTTCAAAGATGCTGCAATGCCTGCCTTTCAATAGCTTCAATTAATAAGTAATTTGCAAATGTGAAAGTGCAGCCTATTCTGTCCTTGCATCTCTAGCTTGATCAACAAGGCACTTTGATTTCAGTATGTTGCTTCCGGTCTCTGCAATGGTAAATTAATGACATTCATTTCTTACCTATTTACCAGTGGCTCTGAGTAATAGTTTGTAGGAATTACAGAAGAGGTAGTACTATCCTGATGTGCATTTCTAATCTTTGTGACAAGTGTACACTTACCATAAAACTCGTCTATAAAATGAGAGGGCTGGGCTAGATGATTGTTAGGGTTCTGTACAGCTCTACAAGTCTGATTCTTGCATTTAGCAGCATTTTTTTTTTTTTTTTTTACTTACTTACATCTGTGAGAATCTCTAAGCTCTATATCATTGGAAAGTATTAAATTACCAAATGAGGATAACATAGCCTGTGCCATATTTTTCAAACAGGAAACAAATTCAGAACTGTACAATTTAGTATTAAATTTGTTATCATAAATTTCACACTTGGTGAACATTCAATCTATTTGGGATTTTTAGGGGGATGGTTTAGATAGCATTTTTATCACAAAGGAAGAAATAGGAGTAAATGAGTCACATAATGCAATTTATCCTTTACTGTATTTGGTTGGAGCTCATATCATTAGGATACATGGATTCATAATCATCTAAGATTAAAATGACATTTGCCTCTTCAAGTGTCAGTGCTGAAACAGAAAAGAAATGGAGCTCACCTCTTTCCCCACACATTCCACCCTTTCTATAGTGATATGGAAGCTGCATCACTAAAGTATGCAATTTACTTTGCTCCAACTTTAAGAAACTACAAAGTTGTCATCCATTGTGAGAATTCTCACCAGCTGAAAGTTAACATCGCCATCTTTTTCAAACCACAGAATATAATGAAAGGGCCCTGAAAAATCACATACTTCACCAATATACCTCATTACAATCAGCAGGCTCAAATATAAAAGTTTGTTTGGAAGTTACTGAGATTGTACATCCAATAAATGAATAGGGAGCTGTAATTTAGATGCTAATTTGCTCCATGCTGATGTTAATGCATAAAACAATGAAGCTCTATAATAGATGGAAATACAACCAAATCTGTGGAACCCACAGGCATTGGCTTACAAGACAGCTGTGCAGTTGACAAGTAACATGAGCCTTATGTGAGAAGAAGGGGAAAACGTAAGATTTGCATATAATTATTGAGATCATGCAAATGTCAGTTATGAGGAAAAAAAAAAAAAAACACAGGCATCTCACTGTTAAATCCTGACAGTTGGCATCACTGAAGAGCTCAAATACATTTGAGCACCAGTTGGCAGAGGGTCATTAAAACAGAATTTGCAGAGACATTAACTCCCTCACTTTTCTTTGAGTGACGTTTTGCTATTAATAGTTTGCAGAGGCTTTGCAGAAAACATATTAATAAGAGAAACTGTAATAGGGGCACCTACAGCAAGTGTGAATGCAGAAAGGGGCATCTAGGAAGCTGCTCTCTAATTGATTAGCATGGAGCTATCAATGTGTATATCCTAAGTGAGGAGAAAGTGCAATGACAAGCAAGAATAGTTGAATAATACAATGTGATATTTGGAAGCTAGGAAAGAGAGTGATTAATTTTGGCCCCTTTTCTGATTAATCTCATTCCCAAGTCATAGCCTACATGGATCCCCCCAAAACATCCAGCTTCCACAATCTGTGCAAAACCCACAAATGAAATGAATCAAGGATATATACCAGATAATTACTAGCCAAGTTAATGAAACCTATCTAATTTGCTTTGTATATTTAAAATCATTTGATCATTATTTTTTGTGTTTTTATCCCTTAAGATAAATCAACATTTAATAAGAAGTACTGCTTCCAGAGATGAAAAGAATACAGTCAATTTTCCAAATAAAGCTGAGGGGTTACAGAAGAAGCAAATCCATGATGAAGTATACACTGACTTGTTTAACAGGCCTTTGTCTTCAAGTTCATCAGCAGAAAGATCCTTAAAGGGAGAGTTTTACCACAATGAAAAATATTCCTCAGGAAATAAGTGTAGTTATCAACCTTCAGAGGAAATTACTTCAGATATGGGAGAAATCAAGCCATCATTGGGAAATACTAGTAGTGATGAATTAGTGCAAGTACATATTGGTAGCAAAGAAGTACTGGATAATAATGCTAATCCAGCCCAAGGGAGAGGCAGAGTGCAAATATCTTGTCCCTCTGCAGATCAACTAATGGCAGACAACCTTAATCAAAAACTTGAAGGAGAAGCTAAACAAACTGAAGTAAAAGATTGGGAATGTTTAAGAAGTGATTTCCGTTTGGATTTCCATTCAGAAGAGTCTATAGAAAAAGGATCTTCCAAGAAAGCTTATGGCAATGGTAAGAATGAGGAGGGGCAAAGAATATGTTTAGGTGTTAATGAAAAACACAGCAAAGATTTACAGTCAATCTTACATGACCAAGAAAGGAAGATGAGCCACTCTGAAATAAGTGTGGAAGGGATGGGAGCCAGTAACAGAGACCTAACTGCTCTGCCGAGTAAGGATACCCCAATTCATGACCAGTCAATCAGAGCAGATATATTTCATTCACCGAGGACAAATCTAAGCTGGGAGGAAGCTGTGTTAACAACCTCAGACCTTGAGCTCTCGACTAGTGAAGGCACTATTTTAGGAGGGATGCCTGGTCAAGCTTGTTTACCAAGAAATAGAAATGTTTTGAGGAATGAGTATCTTTTCCAAGTTGAAGAAGAAAAATCAGCTTGGATTAATCCCGAAGATCAAAATAAGAACACCCAGCATAAACAAAGTTGGAATGTTCTGGAAAGTCAGGGAAGAGCAAGAGAGAGTAAGACAAATATAACAGAGCAGACCAAAGAACAAGCAGATTGTGGAGACATGTGGGAAAAAAGAGATAATACAAGGAATTTGAAAGCTAATCCTACAGAAGAATTGTTTACCTGCCAAGAAACAGCGAGCTGTGAACTGTCTTCTCTAGCTGATCATGGTATTACTGAGAAAGCAGAAGCAGGTACAGCTTATATAATTAAGACAACATCAGAAAGTACTCTAGAAAGCATGTCTGCTAGAGAAAAAGCAATAATTGCTAAGCTACCTCAAGAGACAGCACGAAGTGACAGGCCCATCGAGGTAAAGGAAACAGCGTTTGATCCACATGAAGGGAGAAATGATGATTCACATGATACCCTTTGTCAACGAGATACAGTAGGTATAATCTATGACAATGATTTTGAAAAGGAATCATGTTTAGGTATTTGTAATGTACATGTAGGTGAAATGGAGAAGGAAGAAACCATATCTATTTACAATCCTGGGGAGACACATGACAGGAAGAAATGTGTCATTGGAAATACAACATCTGTAGAAGAATCCTCACAGGTCATTACAGACTATCAAAAAGCAGCCTCAAAACTAGATTTACATTTGGGAATGTTACCAACAGACGAAAAAATATTTCCAGAAAATAGAGATCACGGGCAGATCCAAGAATTATCAAAGAAAACGAATATAGATGCCATTATTCCTTCTGCTTTAAACTCAGACACTAATAGAGCTTCTCAGAATGGCTCTCACATTTCTAATCACCATGTTAAAACTTCACTGCCATCTCATGAACAGGCCACTGCTATAGAGAATGCAATTACTCCCAAAACTCTCCAATCTATTTCTTCTAAATCAAAATATAATTGTAATCCAACAAGTGAAATCCAGGGTGCTGAGAATCACCATCATCCTGCATCTACACCTGAAGAAGTTTCCAAAAGTTCAAGAATAGTGACATCAGGTAGTAGGAGGGAAAGATGTATAGGCCAGATTGTCCAACAAGGAGAATGCAGTGTGGAGAAATCTCTAGGGCCAACAATTTTACTCAGTGAAGCTTTTGAGAACATGGAAGAGGCAAGGAATGAAAAAGAAGGATTAATAAACTCTGGACAATCACTGTGCTCTTCAGGAGACAAGGAATCTGAGAGCCCTGATTCTGACAATCTCCCTGCCCAGGAAAGTCAAGCTCAAAGGGAATCTCTGCTTTCGAAATACACCAACTCTAAAATACCTTATTTCCTTTTGTTTCTGATATTTCTTGTAACCATCTATCAGTATGACTTAATGACCGGCTTGGCATTCTACGTTTTTTCATTGTACTGGCTGTGCTGGGAAGGGGGAAGACAGAAAGAGTCTGTCAAAAAGAAGTAACCTCAGCACTATTATTATTCTCTCTTAAAAGATAAGCTATTTAGCCCCAAACATTTGGATTGGTTAAAGAGACTATTCGTTGTTCAAAGAGCCAGCGCAGTTTTTCTCTTGAAGGATCATTTAGAAAGGAATGCGTATGAAGTTTGCTCCTTCATATAAGTAATTATTCTATATAGGACCATTATGTTTGGATCATTAAATACCTATATGAATATGAGATCTGAAGCACGTCAAGTTGAAATTAGGTACAGCTGTTGCTCCTTAGCAGGCTATGAAGTTTCAATGCTTCATGTCTCTTCACTACTTAAAGTGCCATTTCTTGCATTCATTTCTTTTGCAGTAAAGCTTCATTTTTTTTTTCCTGAGTGTATTTTTCCCTCTACTGTTTCTAAAAATAGATAAAACATGGACAATGGCAGAGGACTTTTTTTTTGTCTTTTAATACTGACCATGAAATTTGCATTTACCACTGTATCATTTATCAGCACAGTTTGATAAATCGAATCTTTCAACTTTGATTACATATTTTTAAGAACAACACCCATGCATATTGAAATGTGTAGATTTAACCTGAAGAAACACATTGTGTACTTGAATAACACTTAATACACATACACATGTTTTATATCCTGCATACCTACAAAGTCAGGGCATTCGTAACCCAAATTTGACAAAGACTGAAACAATCAAGAGATGATCTTTCAGTTCTACAAAATTTGGGGGATGGCCTGTCTTTAAGCAATATTTTTCTCCTTTACAGGGAGACTGTATAACACAGCTGAACAATTTTGATGCCAACTATTATTCAGTTGGAAATTTAAATTAAAAGTTCCAGAAGCATTGCTTCAGAATGAATTTGTATCTATAAAGCATAAAGCATTAAATGATAACAATAATTAAAAAAAGATTTCCTAATGAACTATTTTACTTGGTAGTATTTTTTGTCTTCAAACAAATTTTTAACTTTTCTCATTATAAAACAATAAATTATTCCCCAAGGTGCATTTAGAGAACAAACAACTAATCATTGGTGATATTTATTATATAGTTATCAGGTTGTTAAATGACAATTCAAATTTTTAAGGAGACAAATAGGTAGATATGGAGATCTACTGAGAGAGAAATGAATATCCAGTACAGCAGTGACTTCAGTTACTGTTATTATCTATGGCTAAGTATGTGAAATAATGAACTAATCATTTTAGCCACACAGTGGTAATGCAAATAATCTTACACAATTGATTTCAACAACTATTTATTGAATGACTAATATATGCAAAACCTTGTGCTCTGTTCTATGGCAGAGCACTTCCTTTGATACCCTGAATGGCTAGTCCTCAGGGAGGAGGCATCGATATGTATTTTGATGCTTTTGACTTGGCCAGAAATATGGGAGAAAGTCACATTGAGGGAGCCCACTTGGATGATTTCTTTTTAACAGGAACTTCTTTTATGGAGAATATAACATTGATCTTCAGAGAGAAAAAGTAATCTATTTATTAACCTGTAAAGGTAAATTCAATGACTAACACTTGTATATATTATCCTACACTCCTAAGAAACATGCATGCATGGGAAGACAACATGAGAATGAAGCATTTAAACTGACTTTCATGTGGTAGTAAATGATTTCCTTAATTTTCATTAGGTACACAACTATTTCCAAATCCCCTAATTGCATGCTTGTCTTAAGTCCCATTGAAATTGAATGCTTGACTTTAACTTTTTAGTTGAACAAATACAAACATCCTGAAGTAGAACTTAGGGCAAATATTTGATTGTTTGAGAGAGCATATTTTCATTTAATACAAGTGGGATACTGTAGGCTGTACCTAGAATATTATCTCTAAAATTGCTATCTTGATAATTTTGTTGACAGGTCTAGATTACTATGAAGTTAGGGTTAGCATTTCTTCAGTTCCTAATGGCTTGGTTTTTGCATTCTACCTTTAAGAGTTTCAGTCAATATGCCATATCTTATTAACGCAAAGAACACTATATTACTTTATGAACACAGGTGCCCAAACTGTAATTGTTCCCTTATACATAAAAGAATGTACCTTTTTTTATCTCTTTTATTTGACTTTTGGTAACATTAACTTACTATACCTTCTCATGCATATTTGTAATGTGACAATAGAAGTTTCAAAGGATTTAAAATACTCCATTGCGTACTTTTCTGCAGGCAAAGAAGAAATAATTGGTGATTTAACTGACTTTCCAAACATTACTTATGAAGAATTAGAAATAAAGTTATAAGAGCTATGAAACTATTGCCAGGTGGAGAGGTAGATTTTTGCAACCTGTTTTGGTCACATCACTATGTTGAACAAGAAAAGTGGATCTCAGGAAGAACTGGCAGCCCCTGGTTAATAAAGATTTGACTGTGAATCATCATGACAAGGGTCAACTTTATAAGCAAAGCTGCCTTCATCGTGTCCCCTCAAGTATTGGTTAAGGGCCAAAAGGGTGTGGCATAAGAATAAACAAAAAAATATATTGTACATCTGCTTCTATAGTGGGTAAGAAATGTGATGTAATAACTATCACCTTTTTATCTTGCTGGGCTTCTGACTATTAGAAACAAAGTTCTAAAAATTAATTGATGAGTCAAGCAAGTGTAGGTAGTAAAATCAACTATCTCAAAAAATCACATCTGTATAAGCCACCAATATCTCAACAGATTTTTCAATGTAAGAGAAATAGGTCAATGAGATGACATTCACCTCTCAATATTCAAGAACATTGGCTTAATGCAATTGTGTTTCCCTGCTGAGTTCCAATATTTTGATAGTGAATTTTTTCAAAGAATATATATATATTCTGCACCATTTTGTGAGAGAAACAGGATCATCTTTTGTCATCTTAAACCAGTCTTCTGGTTAAATGGAAAACTTAAAAATATCCAGACCAAATTTGGGGAAATAAGTATTTTTCCCAAATAGCATTCATGATACTTTCTTAATAATTTTTTCAGTCATGAATATTATTTTATTTCACTAGACCTGTTGTCTTCTTTATTAGTCTCAATTTTTACATGTAAATTTTTGCAAAAAAGCAAACAAAGCAAAACAAAAAACTAGCAGGAAAACTAGTAAAGATGCAGGTAGGAAAGCTGTCATCCCCAGAGCCAGTACATCTACTGATTTCTGATGTCATGATCTCTGACTTTTTAAAATTTCACTGAGTGAATACAGAAATTGAACGATGCAATAAAGATCGTGGTTTGTTAATTTAAGTCCTGTCTTAGCCAATTCCATGGAACTGAGGAATAGGACTGACTCTGATTCTGAAACAAGGTATGAAAGGACTATGACAGGCCATGCTCCTCCAGCATCTCCACAGTTGTACTCCTACATAAAGAGAACAACTAAAAAAGTTACTTTTATTTATTGGATTAAATTAATTTGCTTAATTTTTTTCTACTTAATTTTTTTCTACTTTCAGAAATAATTCATAATAAAACTCATGGCAACATAAGTTACTTTTCATCTTTTAAAAATAGATTCAGTCATTAATACATTTCCATAATTTTACCCAAACCTCTTTAAATAGCTAATCAAATTTTCACTAGAATTTCAGCCTAGTTTGAACATGTTTTATAAGAAATATTATTACAGTGTGTTAAAACCTTATTAAACAAACAACTCTTTAAAAAGTTCAGCATTTTTATTTTGTGTCATTTCTATATTTGTTAGATACATACATACTACCTTCATTCATCAAATATGAAGCAATGTAGTATGTGAAAATTTAAGGAAAAATTCCCTAAGTCTTTTCTTAATATATTCAGCTCTTTGTATTCATAATAGTAAAGTAAAGAGTATCATGGGTAAATCAATAGTGGATCACCAAGAAATCACTTTTATTTGTCTGAGACGATGCAAAGATCTGATTTTGCAGCATATTTCAATGCCTAATTAAGTTACTGGTCTTGGTTGGAATCAGCGCATCGTCCTTCTTATCACCCCATCTGAACCACGCAGCCCTAATTCCCACTGCTCTTTGCTTCAAGTCCTCTGTCAGTCAAGCAAGTCACGCTGTCCCTAGAACATGCCATGCTCATCCATTCCTCTGTGACTGCTCGTGTACACCCCTCTGTCTAGAAATCACTTTCAGTTATCTTTCCTCCTCTCTTCCTACCCAACTCTGTACATTTTTCTATGTACTGTTTTAGTCCCCATCCTTTTGAAGTCTCCTAATATTTCTGTTGGTGGGATCTCTTCGTTTTCAGGTCTCTTATGACACTAACCATCTTGCATGTGCTAGGTATTTGACTGATTATACTAACTGGACCATCTGCTTGTTCAAGACAGGAATGTGGCTTCTTCCCTCCAATCACCTCACAAGGTCTAGTTTATAGGAATCCTCAGTCAATACTTGTGGATAGAATTGAATTGCAGTGATGTCTCCTTCCTATGCTGTCCCTGAAACGTGGACAGGATACTTTGAGGTCTGATTTTAAAATGAATAAACTTAATCAAAGCAAAGCTGGAATGTTTTCATAAACTACCAAAGACAATGTAGAAAAAGGCAAAGAGAATGTAGCTACAAGACAGAGTGGTGCAGTGGATCTGGGATGTGGGAAAGAAAGAAAAAAATCCTTCCTCTCCATTCTTCTTAACAATTAAATTAGCTTTCTATATATATTAATTCTTCCTAGCACAGGCAACATTCCCTTCATTCTATTTCATGGGAAATACTATACAGATTATATATTAAAAGAATAATAACGCATAACTTAATTTGCTGGCTAATGTGAAAATTAAGAGAACAAGGCATGTCTTCAGATAAAGAAGCTTAGTAGATTAAAAACCAACAAACATCACAAGATATAAAGTGTAAGAAACTCAATCTTCCCAACTGCTGCCATGCCCTTTGAAAATGGCTGATCTCTGAATTTCACACCTGTTCTGCATGTCAACTTTTAGGATAAGCAAACAGAACAACTAGCAAAACTAGTAAGTGGATTTTTAAAAAGGAAACATTTGCCTGATTAGCCTATATATACTGAAACACACACACATATACATGCACACATACACACAAAGGCACACACATACATACATGTATTCCAAGATCTGATAAATGACAATATGGCAGTAAACAGTCTACTAATACTATGCATAGTGAATATATATAATGTAATATATAAAGGGTTTATCCTTTCTTTGAAGAGATTCATTCTATCATATTTAGATATGAAATTAAAATGATAACACAAAGATAGCCTGTTTGGGGGGCAGAGTCTAAACGAAAGCAGTATATGGCCTAGAGATGTAGTAGCATGCCATATAACAGCTTAAGACCATTAGCAATTAGTCTCTTAAGACTTAAAGAAAAGCCAGATACATGTCTAGTCTTTTGTAGAATTCATCAGTATCATGCATCGGTTGAGTTGGTTCTGAGTGGAAACATTTAAAATTTCCTAAAGACACACTCTATAAAACATAATAGCAGAGAGAAAGTTTAAAAATCACTATACGAGGTTAGAAATTCTCTTTGTAAACACTTAAATAACCCATAACCTACTTTTAATAATTAATTCTATGTAGGTTTTAATGTACAGTTTATAAAATTTTTTAGTGTGGGGTATTTATGAATATATCACACATGTAAATCATTTTTACACATACATTCTACAAATGATATTGATATTTTGTTACTACACATTAAGTGTCTCTTCCCAGTTAATCCATAAATCTTTGGGAAAATTCAATTGTCATTTTTTATTATGCACATAAACTTTCCCTGTGTTTCTCACTTCTCAGTCCTGCCTAAGAAAGAGAATAAAGGTTAAAGAAAGGATAATTTATTTCCTACCTTCACAGATATGAGTGGGTATATTTTAAATACATTTCTACACTTTGAAAGTTGGAAAGGAAAGTGAGATAAGAGATTATAAATGTCCTTCATATTTATTTCATAGTCTTTAATATTTGGGATCAGGCATATAGACTTCAATTTAAGTCAGTTGTCTTCTCCCATATAAATTCTTTGGCCTACATGATCTTACTCCCATGCTTAAATTAATATTTAAGTGCAACATGTTGATTTTTCATTATGTGAATAAGTAAGGAAACCAGTTGCAGCCTGAATCTTTGAGTATAACAGCTACATCTGTATCTTTATTGATCTATGCATGTGAGGTTCAACCTTTAATAATAATAATAGTAGTTGTAATAATTATTATTGTTATAAAAACATAATTGCCAACTTTTGAGTGTTTACAATAATTGGGCACTGTTTTAAACTCTTTATGTGAAAAACTCATTTATGTTTTATGACTTCATGAGAGAAGTGTTATTACTTTCCCATTTTACAGATAGATGCACAAAGGCTGGTTTTCCCAAGGTCACATGCTAGTCTAGATTCAGACTCCACCAGTCTTTCCCCAGAGCTGAGCCTCTTAAACTCTGTACCATGTTGTTCCTTCAGTTCAGATATACTAAGTTATCTTACAAATTGCAGTTATATGTTAGCATGCTGCATGGTGCTATACTAATATATAAGTACATTACATACTATGAGATACGAGTATACCACTATATCTTGCACAGATAATCCTATCTTTATTAATGCTCCTAAAAAAAGAAAGCTCCTAAAAGTATTCTGTTCTTTTCAATTTATTCAAATGACCTCAAAAAATACACTTTGACTTCCTTCCAGGACACAAACATTGCACTAGTCCCAAATCTTGCCTAGCTTGAGTATAGCGAAGGAGTTAGAGACCAGTAATTGCAATATCTTGTGACCAGTTCAACAATAGAGGTAAGATCTAAGCACAGAAGTGGCACAAAGAAAGGAATGTTTGGTCCTGTAAGCACTTTGCTTCTTATATTTCATAAATGTGCCATCTTTTTTGCATAACAATTTTAGGTATCAAGGAGATCAGAATAAAACCCTCCAAATGCCTCATTACAACTGGCGTTTTACAGACATAATAACTACAATGAGAATACATCTTGATGTGACTGGTATAGTATTTATTTATGCCTGATGTCCCAGTGTAATTATTAATAGCACTCCTTTCACTTTCAAAAGTAAAATGATTTGGCTGAAAAATGCTAAGGTCAGCCTAAAAGTCCAAGAAAATATTTTAGCCAGCAGGTGTATATCACTCTGTGTCACAAGAATAAAAGGGGAAACTTCCAATATGAATGCCATCTATAACCTACCGGCAGAATTCTTGTCCTTAGGGTTGTAGAATATAGCTCAGATGTACCAGTCCCTGGTCAGCCTAAGTAAAGAAGAGCAACATTTTTGCAGATTCAGTATTGCAGAGGGCAATGATTTTTTTAAAAAGTAGGGACATTTTGTAAAGAATGTGCTGGTCAAAATCCATTAGAAAGAAGTCATTTACATTACTGACACTGGATAACTGTAACTTTGTGGAACCTGATACTATAGCCTATAGCCTATTCAGAGGGCACAGGACATGATACTTCCACCATCCAGGATAGTCAAAGTGGAACAACATGGAAGAACCTTTAGCAAAAGTTGTGGAAGCCACTGTGTGTTACTCAAAATTATAATGGCGTTATGTTTCTGGAAGCTGTATTATGAGTGTACATGCTGCTCATCATTTGTAAGAGAAACAAATATTTTTGGAAATTAAGCTACATATTACTGGCATTTAACAATCATGAGACAAGCTAATAGTATTTCAGTAGCAAAAATAAATTAAAATATAAACAAATGAGCCAAGATTTCAATAAGAGACAAGGACATTTTAAGGCAGAACCAGTGTCACTCCGTCTAGTTTTGGCCTTTGCAATAACCATTACTTTTGGCCTCACTTCACACAGGTGTGCTGTGCTGACACTGTGAATGACGATGGATCAGCATTCCCTTCACTTCTGCTTAAGGGATATGTGCACCGGAACCTTATCCAAAGAACTACTACCATAATTTAAGACCACAAAATATGTTCATACTGAATGAATGGCAAAAGGCTAGCATAGTTGCCCTAAAAGTGTTGTGCCTCTGGTGACTTCAACCCAGCCTTACACTTACAGGGTGTAGAAGAACAGTTTTTAAATAGTGGTCTTTCTCTATGTACTCTTTGTTCATTTAAAAAATGTCACTGGGGCCACTTTTATGTACCTATAAAGCTGTTCTATCACTGAAGGTGTAGAGCTCATGATATTTTATAAAGTTGCATATTATCATTTTTAATTGTTAGGGACAAGGGAATTTTGATAATAGTCAATGTGCATTACTCAAAGCCCTTTGGTTGGAAATAACCAAAACCTTTCAAAGTAGTTTAAGCAAAACAAAACAAAACACACAGAAAAAAACATATCTTAAGGAAACAAGACCACTACCCCAGGGCTAGATGTGAAAACAGGCATCAGTAGGGACAGAAGCCGGGTCATGAAAAGCCATCAGAAATGGAATCTCTCCCGACTTTCCTGTTTTCCCATCTTTTTTTCCCTTTTCTGAGTCTACTTTATTTTTCTGTTTTTTGCCAGTGGATTTTCTCTTTCAACTTACTCAAGATGCATGGTCCCTGAAGTAGAATTTTCCAATGGCAATCTTGCATCTTGATTATATATGTCCAAAGGTTAACTGCTTAGAGATACCTGGATCTCAGTTCTAAACTCTTAGAAGACAGAAATTTATACAGTTGTTCGTTCTACATGCAATCCATTGTTTCCCCGTAACTGGAGGCACAGGGTGATAGAGGGACTCACTGTAACGGAAATGTTTGTAGGTTCTCGAAGGGTAGGTGGGAATATGGAATTTGTAATGTGTATCTCTAATGTGCCAATTGTCATATATTTATGGATATATTTCTGCTTCTCTTTTTCCTTTTGTAGATCTACATGGCCCAAATTTCTGTAGATTTATAGTAGATCTTGATATTAGGTGAGGCAAGTTCCTATACATTTTTCTTTAAAACTCTGTAACTCTTGGCCCCTTGCTGTTCCATATGAATTGTAGGATCAGCTTACCAAGTTTCATGAAAAAACTTGATTTTTAATGGAATTTTACTGAATGTGTACATTAATTTGAGGAGAACTGACATTTAAAAATATTGAGTCTTTCCACCCATGAGAATAGTATATTTCTTATTCATTTTTTGTTCCTTCAATTATGATTTATAATATTCTCCATGAATACATTGCATATTTACTATCAGATATACTCCTAAGTACCTCATGGATTTTGTTACTATTTTGAATGAATCACTTTTTCCTATTATATTTTCTTTAGGGAAATTATTGATATTTCGTAACACTTGATTTTTATTTGTCACTTATTCAACTATTTTGCCAAAGTTTCTCATTAGTCCTACTAGTTATTAGTTTGATATTTTGGTCATTATGCCAATAATGTATAAGAACAGTATTGATTTTTGTATGTTCTTTTATGCATCTTGCCAAATTCTATCATTAATACAACTAGTTGGTATTATTTTTAATTCACTTGCTTCTATTTTCTTTTTCTTGTCTTCTTGAGGTAAATGTATGTCTTATTTATTTTTAATCCTTTCCCTTAAAAAAGTTCATATAATACTATAAAATAAACCAAATATTTTTAAATACATTGAATTGATTTTGAGATAATTACCTGTAACTCAAAAATATATGTGTGAATACATATATATAACATTTTAAACATTTTTATTCCCTTTTATTTCCTGTTTCCCTCTATAATTCCCACTGTAATTTAACACGAGTTATTTAACAGGACATTTAATTTGTTATGATCTTTAATAATTGGTACAAATTACATTAGACTATTGTCATAGAATGTGGTTGACTGCCAATTATTTGAAATGTGATAATACTTCCTTTGTGATCCACTGCACTGTCAATGTAATTATTATTCTATGTATTCATTCTTTTGGGGGGTACAGAGTTCTTTATGTATTTATCAGGTCATGCTTCATAAGTCTGTTGTTCAAAACTATATTCTAAGTCCAGAGGTAATCCCACGCACCTGTGGTCACCTACTCTATGGCAAAGGAGGCAAGAATATACAATGGAGGAAAGACAGTCTCTTCAATAAGTGGTGCTGGGAAAACTAGACAGCTCCATGTAAAAGAATGAAATTAGAACACTCCCTAACACCATACACAAAAATAAACTCAAAATGGATTAAAGACCTAAATGTAAGACTGGACACTATAAAACTCTTAGAGGAAAACGAAGGAAGAACACTCTTTGACATAAATCACAGCAAGATCCTTTTTGACCCACCTCCTAGAGAAATGGAAATAAAAACAAAAATAAACAAATGGGACCTAACAAAAAGTAAAAGCTTTTGCACAGCAAAGGAAACCATAAACAGAATGAAAAGACAACCCACAGAATGGGAGAAAATATTTGCAAATCAAGCAACTGACAAGGGATTAATCTCCAAAATATACAAACAGCTCATGCAGCTCAATATCAAAAAAACAAACAACCCAATCCAAAAATGGGCGGAAGACCTAAATAGACATTTCTCCAAAAAGGACATATAGATGGACAACAGGCACATGAAAAGCTACTCAACATCACTAATTATTAAAGAAGTGTAAATCAAAACTACAATGAGGTATCACCTCACATCAGTCAGAATGGCCATCATCAAAATATCTACAAACAATAAATGCCGGAGAGGGTGTGGAGAAAGGGAACCCTCCTGCACTGTTAGTGGGAATGTAAATTGGTACAGCCACTATGGAGAACAGTATGGAGTTTCCACAAAAACCTAAAAATAGAGCTACCATATGATCCAACAATCCCACTCCTGGGCATATATCCAGAGAAAACCATAATTTGAAAAGATACATGTACCCCAATGTTCATTGTAGCATTATTTACAATAGTCAGGACATGGAAGCAAACTAAATGTCCATCAACAGGAATGGATAAAGAAGATGTGGTACATATATATGATGGAATATTACTCAGCCATAAAAAGAATGAAATAATTCCATTTGCAGTGACATGGATGAACCTAGAAATTGTCATACTGAGTGAAGTAAGTTAGACAGAGAGAGACAAATATCATATGATACTGCTTACCTGTGGAATCTATAAAAATACATTCATTTAACCTATTTACAAAACAGAAATAGAGTCACAGATGTAGAAAACAAACTTATGGTTACCAAGGGGGAAAAGGAGGGGAGGGATAAATTGGGAGATTGGGATTGACATATACACACTACTATATATATAAAATAGATAACTAATAAGAACCTACTTTATAGCACAGGGAATTCTACTCAATACTCTGTAACGATCTAAATGGGAATAGAATCTAAAAAAGAGTGGATAAATGTATATGTATAACAGATTCACTTTGCTGTTCAGCAGAAACTAACACAACACTGTAAATCAACTATACTCCAATAAAAATTAATTAATAAAAAAACCTGTATTCTAACTAATATTTAGTGTGCTTTGACTACCATTACTTGAAATCTCCTAATATTATGAAACTATCCATTTCTTCTTGTAATTGTGTCAGTTTTGCTTTAAATATTTAAGACTCTTAATTCTTAGCTGCAAATAAGCTCATTGTTACCACTTCTTAGTGAATTTGTCCTTTATTATTATACATGATATTCTTATTAATATTCATCTTAAATTATATGCCATCAGATATTAATATTGCTGCACTAGTTTTCTCATGATTAATATTGACATAACATAGCTTTCCTCATAACTTTATCGTATCTCTTGCCAGAAACTTATAGCTATATTTAAAAAAATTCAACCTATAGTCTGTCCTTTAATAGAGGAGTTTGAGCCATTCATGGTATTTCGATCAGCTAATACATTTGGACTTATTTTTACCATGTCATTTTGAGTTTCTATTTTATATTTTTCTCTCCTTGTTCTCTGTCCTTCATTCTTAATTTCTTGAATTATCTTTCCAATTTACTAGTTCTCTCTTCTACTTTGTTTAATATAGAATTATTTTTCATTTCAATAACGATGACTTTTATTTAAATATATAGAATTTGTTTTTTCATACCTAGCCATTTTTTTCTTCTTTAAAAAAATAATTCCACACACCTGAAACTAACACAATATTGTAAATCAAGTATACTTCAATAAAAAAATAATTCCTTCCCATTTAAAAAATAAAAGTTATTCCTCCATTTATCACTTTGAGTATCTTAAATGTAGATATTTAAAATCTTTAGTGGAATATCCCATTAGTTTGAAGTGAGTGTGCCAATTCTTGGTTTGGTTTTAGCTGTATTTGGTATTTGATTCCTTCATGTGTTTTAGAATTTTTGTTTATAAATTCATTGTCTCTCTCCTTCTCTGAGTTTATTTCTCCCTGTCTCAACTCTGTTCATCATTGTCTTCACCTGGCTTCTTGATCCTCACACGTGGAGCCTAATAATATTACCAGAAGTGGGGGCTTCTGTACTATGGGGAAAATAGAAATACTGCAAATTCTGTCAATTGCAAAGTCAGCTGGTTGTTTTGTGCTATTTTTAGTAGGGAGGATATGATATGTCTGTATTCTCCTTAGGTCTGGAGCTTGTTAAAGTTACATTTCAGGTTTTAGTTTATTCATGAAAAGGAGAGACCACTTTAATCCATGGTTTCAAATGGAACATGCCTTCTGTACAGCAGAAACTAACACAGCACTGTAAAGCAAATATACTCCAATAAAAATTAATTAAAAAAATTAACATGCCTTGAGTCACATTGTCAAATGTTTTTAGTTATTGTAATTTTGTATGTGTCATATCCTAGGAAATGGCAGGAGTGAGAATTAGGAGGGAGAGAAATTCAGCCCTGTGTATAAGCTAAAAAGGATATTAAAGGGATATGAAGACATTAGGTGCACTGGCTGTCTCTGTTTCAATACTGTATATTTAGGATTACCTTATAGCCCAGTTTACTCCAAAGAAAGAATCTGTTTAGAAGGCTTAATTGATCAATGCCAATTTTAACAGTAGTAAGAGACAGTGGTTGAGTGTGTTGTCTCTTATTCTCTTTGACAGGTGCTAAGAGTATCCTAAAATTAATAAGAATTTAGAATTAGATCAAAGATGATACGTGAAATTAACTTCTCAAATATTTATGATGTATCCATAAATCATACCACTACATGTCCTTTTATGGATTGCAAAACATGTAGAGCTTATATTTGAAAATCATTATGTTTGAAAGAGAAGGAAATGACCTATTATTAGGGGCTCTTAGACACTTGATAAAACGCTTGTTTCATTGTGATCCACGGATTCTCTAGGGCTTGAAAGGTATATGTCTGAATTACTGGTGGAATCAAACACCCTTTTGTCATGAAATCCAGGTACATGAATTTGAAGTAATTGACATTATTTTTCTCATATTCCTCACACTTGTAGCAGGGAAACTGAAAGTGGCCTGTGCAAGAGAAAACAATTTCATTGAGAAACCTGAGAGAAAACTCAGCTTTTGGATTTTTAGGCTTTATCTTTTCCACTTTCATTTTATATCCAACTCTCCTCTTTTTTCTTTCTGTCTTTGCCACTATGAGTATTTTACAAGTCAAGTGATCTCAGACATTAAATATATATATGTGTATATGTATACACACAAATATATATATATACACACACACAATCTCACAAGATTTAGGACTGAGTCAAGGAAGATTTGTGTTTGCTATGGTGCAACTGAAGTATGATCTCACTAAAATATGAACTAATACCTAGTATTATATAGATTATTCTCATTAAATAACTAGAGAAAAGAGATGAAAAATTATTTCAGTGCTAAAAACCACATTAGCCAATGATTGACTTAGATTACTCTTATGTTTCAGTTTCAAAAGGCATCACCAAATCTAGCAACATCAAAATACTTCATTGCAACCTCACTGCTGATTATTTGTGCCACTCTCCTGAACCACATCATGGAGCATGGCTGAACTAATAAGCTATCAAGTCCTGACAATTGTAAAATCCCTTTCATCTTATTCAGGGAAAATGCCTGGTATATATTTACTTTTCATTATAGGAAAATACATTTTTATGGATTACCTCATCAAAAACATGCCTTAATATTACCTAGAAAATTGAGTATGGTTCCTCAGATACCAAAACAATTCCTGCATGGGAAAAGACTGAATTAAATTGGGATTTTACTAGAGTATTGAGTAAACACTTCATCTTTGATATGTTAATGCTACCTGGGTACCTTGAGAGATTTTTTCCTTCCAATTTATAAATTAAAATTCTGCTGTAGTTGTGACAAAGTATAGAGTTTTGTATATTCCCACTCAGGTTTTTCAGAGTATCCTACCTACCACAAGAAGAGTTTTTAGAATAACTTAGGCAAGTCAGTAGAAAGATTGAATTCAAAACACAAGAGTTTAGACAATAATGTTTTTTATAATGAGAAAAAGTTGATAACTCTATAGCAATTTCTTACATTATTGCAACTATAGTTGACCATAACTATTTCCTGAAGTAACTTTTTTTTTTTTTTTTTTTGCGGTACACGGGTCTCTCACTGTTGTGGCCTCTCCCGTTGCAGAGCAGGGTCCGGACGCGCAGGCTCAGCGTCCATGGCTCACGGGCCCAGCCGCTCCGCGGCATGTGGCATCTTCCCGGACTGGGGCATGAGTCCGTGTCCCCTGCATCGGCAGGCGGACTCTCAACCACTGCGCCACCAGGGACGTCCCCTGAAGTAACTTTATAGTCAGCTGCTATATAAGGTTACAAGTATACAACTCTGTGAAAATAATCCTGGTGGCACTGGGAATGATTTCACGGAGAAGTTAGCTCACGGACAGGTTCTTAAAGCTAGAACAGGATTTTGATAGGAGGTGAGAAAGTAAGAAGTGTTTTACCTAAGAGGGTTGAATTAATTTAACTCAACAAATACTTAGAACAAACTCGATAACATGAATTATCTAATTTAGAACAAACCTTGATAACATGAATTATCTAATTTAATCTATTAATTAATTATCTAATTTAATCTATTAAAAAACCCATGAGTTAGATGTTATCAATATTTTCATTTTATAGATAAATCCCTGAGGCACAGAGAGATCACTCAGCTGTTAAGTGGTAGAATCAGGATTCAATCCCGAGCAGCTGACCCCAGAGCCCACACTTCTAAAAACAAGGATCAACTGCCTGCCTTCAAATTCTGACTTCATCTATAACACTTAGGTTAGTGCCTACCCCCACTGGGTAAGTGCCTAATAAATGTTAACTATTTTAAATATGTTTATTGTTATTACTAGTGAACTGCTCTGTCATTGCTACTTCTCTGTGGCTATGTGTAAGTTATTCAATGTATTGCAGATTATGCAAATATGCTAGATTGAAGGTCTCAGTCTTCAATGAACTTTCAGTTTTTTGGGAGCAATAGATATATACCCCAGAGGTATAATAGGCTAAATATGGGGGAGATTAATTTCAACTGGAAGAGATGAAGGAAAACCCCAGAGGTGGTTTTTGAGCTGAACATAGAATGGATATGCTTGCAGTTGAAAAGATAAGAGGGAAGGCTTACAGGGTGAAAGGACCATGTGCACAAAGACACAATGTTCAGAATGTGTTTGGAGAATAGGTTAGCTTATATTTACTTTGTATAAGAGAGGGAAGAGCAGTGAGAGGAAAGGCAGGAAGGCAGCCTTAAGTTCATATCTCATGGAGCCTTGAAGAGGTCTTTAAACAAATCAGTGACAGTTCAAAGGCATTTTTGGAACACATTTTAGTAACAAGGCACAGAGTGGAGGAAAGGAGGGCAGGGCTATCACTATAGACATGAAAAGATTCAGGTTTGCTGCCACCGTTTTCTTCTATCTTCATAATTCTAACAGCACACTCTATCATTAATTTTTTGTGTGTGCTGGACAAGTCACTTACTATTTCGGTCCTCTGTTTCCTCACTTACAGAATAAGGGAGCTGAATTGATAAGTATATGATCAACAGTTTTGAGAAGTCATGGACTCTCTGTGACTTGACTTTGTGCCTATATATTTTCACATGTAATTTTTGTTCATGATGGTGGTCACAAATATGAATATCTTCCATCTCTTAGTAAATACCTATTTTTATTTAATATTTCTATTCATTTAGCACATACTATATTATTTTTCCCTTATGTTCATTTCTTCTCAACTGTTAGTTCATTGAGAAAAAGACCATATTTTATACTTTTATATATGCTTTATGTTCCTTTACCAGTGAGGTGAAAAATTTACCAAATCCAGCTTTCAGAACAAATTTTATATGTGAAATTAAAAGGATAATTTATTTTACCATCACTGCTTATGTAAAGTAAAAAATTGATATTAATTTCCATTGTGTGTATTTTTATATCTCATATCCAAAACCAGAAGACATACTACAAAAAAGAGTGGAAGAGGATATGTTTTCTTTTTCTCAAAATAAATATACAAATCCATAGCATAAGAAACAATTATACAAAGATTACTTTTAAGATTATGAAAAGTCTAAATATATTATCTATTCCAAGTAAGGAGAACTAACGTCAAGTTAAATGGCTTCTATTTGGGAACTTTTTCTATGATTTTTACAGTATGAGCATATTTTCACATAGCTTTTTGAACTAGAGTAAGACATAATATCCCTTGATATTTGAAGCCTGAATGTCCCCTAGATACTTTAAGATGTTATAGCAAACAAAGTCCCGTTGGTCTGAGAAGCCACTAGAAGTAAATCTTAAAACTAATTATGGTTCTCCTGCTGAGAGTTTCTTCAAGAGCCACTTTCCAATTTCTGTCAAACATTTGCAGTTCTAGTACAAATACATTTATTTTTTTTTCAGAATTAATTCACCTGCATTTCAACTTCAAGATAGTGTTTGCCTTTCATTGTGAAACAGAGAAAGGTTATGAAGAAATTTCCAAGGAATTAAAAAATTAACTCTTAAAATCCTATTTTAATTTTGCAAAAACCTAATAGGCCCAGTCCTAACCACAGTAGAGTTACACAATTATCTGATAGATTTAGAATGGTCTCATTGCCAATTTGGGCTTTGAAGAAAACAAAATCAGGTTCATAAAAAATTCTCTGAACTGACTGTATTGCCAATCTAAACTTTAGTGGAAAATTACTAAACATCCTTTATACTTTTGGTTACATTTATTATTTTTCCCCACTGAAGACAAACATAGCAGCAATGGATTCCCTGTACTGTTCTCTGACCAACACAGCTGAGATAGAATTGCCTGTGAATGACACGTCTCCCCAGTCAGGAGTTGGGTGGAGACTTTCTACATTTAAGGTGTCTCTGGCTGACATCATTTTTTTGTTCTAGAAAAGGAAGAAAATTGGACTTAGTTCAATTTGTCTCTAACGTCGGTATCTTAACATTTGGTCAAAGAAAAGAAGCAAAATCAATAATAAGTCTAATTGGGCCATTTTCACCAACTAGAAACTTGTTATTCAAAAATCAACATTTGATACTTAGGTAAATACCATATATATAAGAATTATATGAATACAAAAATTTAGTTTGTGTTAGACTGTGAAATGCAAAGGTTTATTGTCACCATCTCAACTAAATAATTCATGGAAAGCATCTCTTACGGCCACTAATATATTAACTACCTGAATGAAATGAAGGCTACTATTTAGAATTTACTAACATATCCAGTAAAATGTGTAAAGTTAGTTCTATTAACTAGGTTTACATAATGCATTTTTCTTATGACAATCATACCTCTTATGACATTCAAAGATATATGTGTTTAATAAATTTTAAATGAATTTTTAAAATAATTTTTAAATTTTAAATAAATTTTTTCTTGGTTCATTGTCATTTGACTGAACCCCACAGTTATATCCAATAAGAACTAAGTTAAAAATGAAGTTTCTGTCAACTATTTTCCACTAGCAAACATAGTGACTCACCTTCCAAATAAAAGCATATCAACATGAAAGTTTCCCAAGGGTATATTCTAGGTCATAATCTTTATGTTAATGAATTCCTTACTGAATAGTAAATTGTAAGAATATATTACCTTATTCCTCTAACACATTACCTGTCAGCAGGTAATTACCCATCAAAACCTAAACAGAGAGGAAGATTGCCCTGTGACACCAGTGACCCCTACAGGTAAAATTAAGGAAAAAAAGTACACTGTAATTGGACAAAAGATACCACTGCATATCTGAATGTAGCTATATAATGCCAAAGCATAACATTTATCAGTAACTCCCCATAAGACTTATTATTATTTTCTAATTGCCATTGGAGATTTTGTAAACTGTGGAATAAACCAGGCATACCTTTTTGGATTTTATTAGCTATTATTGAACTCATTTACATTTTGCGTATCACTATAGTTTCTAGAGAACCTTGTCCGGATAGGGCCTTTAAAAAGCTGTTTAGAGTTACCTGGCTAAGGTTCTGGAAGAGATCAAATGGCCATCTGGTTTATCGGCATGCCTGATAATTAGTTTCATAACCAGCTTACTGGGTGCTTATGATACAAAGTATTGCATATGCAGTCTGAAGAATTCCCAGTGAGATAAATAATATTATTCACACATAATAGAAAAAGGTGGCTAAGTGGCAATAAGTTGCAAAGCTGGAAAACATCCCCCAAGTATCTGCTCCTGAGCATTATACTACAGGGACAGGGTGAAGGTCAGGTTTAGGAAAGGTCACACAGACACTACATATACTTCAATTCTCAACTTAATAGCATACATTCAATGGCCACTCATTTATTTAACATGTAGGGAATGCTTACTTATTATGTCATTATGGGCTGTGTTCTGAAGAGGTATGAAAAATAGCCAAAATTAAGCATGGGGGATTTTTTTTAAACAATAATCTATCACATTCATAGTTTAAATAAATGCAGTTTGATACTCTAACTGATGGTAATAAAGAGAGTAGACACCAGTCCAACCATTTCATATACATAATTGAGTCATTATTTGTAGTACTTATATCAACATTAAAATTCCCCAGCAACCTATGAAAGGTATGAACAATTTTTATAGCTACACATATTTTTCACCTGATTTCTTGTATTATTTTCAGAAAATATAAAGAGCTATCTTTTTAAAAAAATATGTGCTTTGGAGTTTACTGTTAAGTATATTTTTCTCTTTTATGTTCCCAGTTACTTCATGTAAAATGTAATGCACACACAGAAGGATGATGATTTTTGTTACTTTTAGAAAATAATGATGGAGGGGTGTGGTCAAATATTGTTTTTAAAAGAGCTATCAATCAACTATAAAACTCCTAAAATCTTAATGTTGTTACTTAACCACATAACAAGAAATCAAAGCAGAACATTCAGTGTCTTGGTATTTCTTTGACTTCTGCCACACAGTAGTAAGCAGACTGACAAAAACATAAATAGTATTAAAAATGCACCAGGGTTTCACAAGGAAACCAAGTATTATATATCTATTTATTTTTCCACAAATATTTAATAAACACCTAATATATGCCAGCCAATGACTTAGAAACTGGGTGTATTGTGGTCAAAAAAACAGACATATTATCTGTATTCACAGAGCTTACAGTCTAAAGGGTGAACTGATAATAACAGGTAAACAAATAAATAGTAAAAGGTGTTGTGTTCTCAAGGAAGTAAATAGTGCAAAATGTTAGAGAATGACATGGCTGGAATCTATATACAAAGAATAAGCCAGGAGGGCAGTGAAGAAGTGTTGCAATTTGAGCTGAGGCCTGTAAATAGAAGGAACAGCCCTGGAAGAGCAGAGGGAACAGCGTGAGTGGAGGATCCAGGAAGGAAAAGAACTTGCTCTTGTTGAGGAACTAACTACAGGGTGGTTGGTGTGGCAGTGTGGTGTGTGCTGGACAGCAGGACAAAAGAACTGAGTTAAGACCAGGCAGTATCTCATGAACCATGATGGGGAGTTTGAATCTCATTTAATGTGTAATGGGCTTCAGGTAGAGACTAACAGAACCTTCCCTTGCTGCTGTGTAGTAATAATTTATGGATGGAGATGATTGGAATAGGGAGAGAAGAAAGAGGATAATACAGTAGACAAAAGCTAAATCTTACCATTACAACAAATTATTTATTCAGGTTCCTGTAAATGGACCAGATCTAGGGATACTGTCTTAAAAATATCAGATTGACATATTAATTCTAAAAGCAAAGGTTTGTATAGCTTGAATTGATTCGATATTGGTTATACCAGGTAAACAAATGCATTGACATAGTATAATGGTTTTAAATGCTGAGTGTGTGCTCTACAATCAAGTAAAATAAAATTATATCCCTTTTATCTTTAAAAAAAGCAGAAAAATATTTTACCAGTCTTCTGAAAGACTAGTGGGGAAATAAATCTTCCAAAAGGTAAATTAAGGATGAATTTTACCCTCTATAATAAACATAGCCCAAGCATAAAACAGTAATGAGTCAGTCTGCACATAATGCCAAACAACCACTCAAGTCAGTGAGGAAAAATTAGGGAAGCCACTTATTTAGCTTCAGGGAGAATTCAAAAGGGTGGGTTTTCTGCATTTAACACTTTATAAGAAGCAGTTGGCCTCATGTAACTATGATTACTTTGTTCAATTATATGTAAGATGGATAGAATAATGCCAGTATAATGGGATTTTAGGGAGAACTCTATGAAAAGCTTCTTTCCCAGAGCCTGGAACATAGTAGGCACTTGGTTTATAACCAGAGTTACAGGCCCATCTAAAGAGAATCTGAATGACAGAATTAGAGGTTATGGACGCTCAGCTGATTCTTTAATATTCCAATATAAAATAAAAATTTTTAAATATATATAAATAAAATTTAAAAACCTACTTTGTATGATATTAATATAACTACCAGCTTACTTTTGGCTAATCTTTTCTGTTATATCTATTTATACCTTTTTATATTTGATCTTTGTCTTTATCTCTTTTAAGCAGTACAGAATTAAGTTTGTGGGCTTCTTTTGTTTTGTTTTTTCATTGAAGTATAATTGTCATACATGTTAAAAAAATTTCAGGTTATTTAAAAAATTCCATCAAACAAATCATAAACTAAGAAACTCTGTGCTTCAAATATTCTATAATTTTTAAAATATAACAATGTGAGAAGAATGCTGTAATTAGATTGAAAACAAACATAACTTCAAGTATTCCTACAATTTTGTTCCTTCCTGAAATGTACTTCTCATCTAAATATATGATTCAAAAGGTATCAGGTTTAGGAGGAATATAATTGAGAATTGTATGGGTTAAACTGTGTCCTTCAAAAAGATATGTTGAAGTCCTAACCCCCTAGTAATTCAGAATGTGAACTTATTTGGAAATAGGGTCTTTGCAGATGTAGCTAAGATGAGTTCATTCTGGAATAGAACGGCCCTTAGTACAATATTACTGGTGTCCTTATAAGACGTGGAGAACAGAGAGACAGAGACACTTAGGGAAAAGATGGCCATGTGACAACAGAGATAGAGACTGGAGTAATATGTCTACAAGCCAAGGAATGCCAAGGCCCGCTGGCAAATAGCAGCAGCTGGAATAGGCAAGGACGGATTCTCCCCTATAGATTTCAGGGGAAGGATGGCCCTGCTGGCACCCTGATTTCAGACTTCTAGTTTTCAGAACTGTAGGACAATAAATTTCATTTATTTTAAGCCACCCAGTTTGTGGTACTTTGTCACCGCTGCCCTAGGAAACTAACACAAGAGTAGAGCCACACAGAGACCTAGCTGACTGTAACCTTCAATGTGTAGGTTTTGCTCCATCAAACAAGATAAGCTAAAAACCACATGGAATGAGAGGGTACCAATACCATTTTATTCTTAACCTTGATTTTGGTCTGACCAACAGCATGCCTTAGCAAAATCAAAACAAATCCCAGCAATAAAGCAAGGCAAACAAACACCCCTCCACATACACATTAATTGGATCTTCCCTGCTGAGTCATTTATGCCTCATTTAAGCGACAAATGTTTATCACTGCTAGACCTCCAGAGCCTCCCCAGCTGTAGAGATATAAGGTCTATTCCATTGACTTCATGCATCTTTAACAAAGGTGCCATTGCGGTCCAACCCCAGAAATCTCTTTTATTGGTGATGATGTACGCAAGTAAAAGAACACAATCTGATTTTTTTTCAGACCCAGGTACATGAAATTGAGCTTACAGTGCTGCAAGTTAGGAGAACCTTGTTTTTAAGGCTGTAAACTGCATATAACTTTGTGAATGTATTCATAAGCATGATATTAAAATAGCTTATCTGTGCCTAAAATCCTAGATTATAAAAATAGCATCTAGCTAAGAACTGGATTTTTTTAGTTGATACTCTTTCTGTGACCATTATAGTTTTCTGTGTCCTGTCTTTCCTGCACAGTCTTATTTGCCATCAGTCTTAATTCATTTTCACAAACAAATTAAGGCAGAGAGCCAGATGAGGTATGCAACTCTACTCTCTATCATCCTCTTCCCTATGCTTCTGTCAGAATCAATAAATACTCATTCAAAGGAAGGGGGCTAAGCAACTCATTAATTCTCCTGCTCACTGCTTCCAAAATATGGGTGGCTTGTTAGGTGCCCTCTGAAATCCACAGTGCAAAGTGCAACTCTTGAGTCCTGTTAAAGAGCCAGCAATACAGGCGCAGAGCATGAGGAGAGGGACTTAGCAGTGATAATTAGACTGGTGCATGCGTGTTCTGTGATTTACCCACTCACAGCATTTTCCAAATAATACTTTTTTCTTCATAAAAGATATAGGTTGTCTTTGTTTTCAAAGACTCTTCCAAGCCTGATGTCACCTCATTGTTTAAATCTGTCCTTGAACATAAACAACACCCTGGAAATTTCCTATTTTATACAACATTTTTCAAAGCACATAAAAAGAAAGTTCTTCAAACTTAACAGAGTGAATAGTGATTGCTGATTTGTTTGCAGTGAATACTGAAGGAGAGATGCTGTGTAGAAACTCCTTTAGCAATTTGTGTGAGGAATGTGGCTATCCAACACCACAGAAATTCACAGGTAATACTGGGGGTTAAAGGAAGCCAGACAAATAAGACTTTGAATGTATCTACATCCTTAGGTTTCTCTCTCTCCTTGACCTTAAAAGTTAGAAGTGTGATATCTTGGGTTTACTCTGCTAATTCTTTTGTTGCCTCCAGTTTGGGGGATTTTATTGTTATTCCTCATGGATTTTCTAACTCTAAGAGAAGTGACGTGAAAAATAACATCAGTCTGAACTCAGTAACCACTACTCTTTTTTTAGTTTGACTTGGCTAAAAGCCATTGTAGCTGCTGTTTATTAGTTCAAAACGCCATGAATACTTACTATGTGATTCACTTCCATGTAAATTTTTCATTTAGAGATCTTTGATTTAGAGCAATGTATGCATTAGCAGGAAAACATCATATAACTATTTACTCAAAAAACAAGAGAGAGGAGGGTTGAAGAAGGCATATCCCAGGAGATTTAAGACTGACAGATTAGCAGCAGAAAACCTTTTGTCTGAAAAGTACGAAAATGATCATAAGAACTAAGAACAATATACCTCTCATCTTATCAAAACCAAAGAAGGTGCTTTACATGTGCAAAATGTCCAATTCTGTATTCTCAATACACAACTAACTTGGAAATTCATCTGACTTGGAAAATAACCAAGTTGAAAATAAAACCTGCAATCATAAACACAATATTTTTATAGATTAAAAACAAACAACCATAGGATTTTTTTCAGAAGTAGGATTTTGCTGCTCTATACCTTTAAATATTTATTCTAGTATATCAAATTATTGGTAAAGTATAACAAGGTGATAGTTTACAGTTAGAGAATATAGAGCATCAAAATTTTAAAGATAAGGAGGGAAAGATGGCGGAAGAGTTAAGTTGCGGAGATCACCTTCCTCCCCACAGATACACCAGAAATACATCTACACGGGGAGCAACTCCTACAGAGCACCTACTGAACGCTGGCAGAAGACCTCAGACCTTCCAAAAGGCAAGAAAGTCCCCACATACCTGGGTAGGGCAAAAGAAAAAAGAATAAACAGAGACAAAAGGATAGGGACGGGGCCGGCACCAGTGGGAGGGAGCTGTGAAGGAGGAAAGGTTTCCACACACTAGGAAGCCCCTTCGCGGGCGGACACTGCGGGTGGCGGAGCGGAAAAGCCTCGGATCACGGAGGAGAACACAGCAACAGGGGTGCGGGGGACAAAGCGGAGAGATTCCCGCACAGAGGATCGGTGCCGACCGGCACTCAGCAGACCGGGAGGCTTGTCTGCTCACCCGCCAGGGCGGGTGGGGCTGGGAGCTGAGGCTCGGGCTTCAGCCAGAGCGCAGGGAGAGGACTGGGGTTGGCAGCATGAACACAGCCTGCAGGGGGTTAGTGCACCACGGCTAGCCGGGAGGGAGTCCGGGGAAAAGTCTGGACCTGCCGAAGAGGCAAGAAACTTTTTCTCCCCTCTTTGTTTCCTGGTGCTCGAGGAGAGGGGATTAAGGGCGCTACTTAAAGGAGCTCCAGAGAAGGGCACGAGCCGCAGCTAAAAGCGCGGACCCCAGAGACGGGCATGAGACGGCTGCTGCTGCCACCAAGAAGCCTGTGTGCGAGCACAGGTCACTATCCACACACCCCTTCCTCCGGGAGTCTGTGCAGCCCGCCACTGTCAGGGTCCAGGGATCCAGGGACAACTTCCCTGGGAGAACACCCAGCGCGCCTCAGGCTGGTGCAACGTTATGCCGGCCTCTGCTGCCTCAGGCCCACCCCGCACTCCTTACCCCTCCCTCACCTCCTCCAACGACCTACACGCAGAGGTGGGGCCAAATCCAAAGCTGAGCACTGGGAGCTGTGTGAACAAAGAAGAGAAAGGGAAATCCCTCCCAGCAGCCTCAGAAGCAGCGGATTAAATCTCCACAATCAACTTGATGTACCCTGCATCTGTGGAATACATGAATAGACAATGAATCATCCCAAATTGAGGAGGTGGACTTTGAGAGAAAGATTTATGATTTTTTCCCCTTTTCCTTTTTTTGTGAGTGTGTATGTGTATGCTTCTGTGTGAGATTTTGTCTGTATAGCTTTGCTTCCACCATTTGTCATAGGGTTCTCTCTGTCCATTTAAAAAAATTTTTTTCTCTTAATAATTATTTTTTATTTTAATAACTTCATTTTATTTTATCTTACTTTATTTTATCTTTCTTTCCTTCTTTCTTTTCTTTCTTTCTTCCTTTCTTTCAATCTTTCTTTCTTTCTTTCTCCCTTTTATTCTGAGCCGTGTGCATGAAAGGCTCTTGGTGCTGCAGCCAGGTGTCAGTGCTGTGCCTCCGAGGTGGGAGAGCCAACTTTAGGACACTGGTCCACAAGAGACCTCCCAGCTCCACATAATAACAAACGGTGAAAATCTCCCAGAGATCTCCATCTCAACACCAGCACCCAGCTTCACTCAACGACCAGCAAGCTACAGTGCTGGACACCCTATGCCAAACAACTACCAAGACATGAACACAGCCCCACCCATTAGCAGAGAGGCTGCCTAAAATCATAATAAGGCCACAGACACCCCAAAACACACCACCAGACGTGGACCTGCCCAGCAGGAAGACAAGATCCAGCCTCATCCACCAGAACACAGGCACTAGTCCCCTCTACCAGGAAGCCTACATAACCCACTAAACCAACTTAAGCCACTGGGGACAGACACCAAAAACAACGGGAACTACGAACCTGCAGGCTACAAAAAGGAGACCCCAAACACACTAAGTTAAGCAAAATGAGAAGACAGAAAAACACACAGCAGATGAAGGAGCAAGATAAAAACCCACCAGACCTAACAAATGAAGAGGAAATAGGCAGTCTACCCTAACAGGAATTCAGAATAATGATAGTAAAGATGATCCAAAATCTTGGAAATAGAATAGACAACATGCAAGAAACATCTAACAGGGACCTAGAAGAACTAAAGATGAAAAAAGCAACGATGAACAACACAATAAATGAAATTAAAATTACTCTAGATGGGATCAATAGCAGAATAACTGAGGCAAAAGAACGGATAAGTGACCTGGAAGATAAAACAGTGGAAATAACTACTGCAGAGCAAAATAAAGAAAAAAAGAATGAAAAGAACTGAGGACAGTCTCAGAGACCTCTGGGACAACATTAAATGCACCAACATTCGAATTACAGGGGTCCCAAAAGAAGAAGAGAAAAAGAAAGGGACTGAGAAAATATTTGAAGAGATTACAGTTGAAAACTTCCCTAATATGGGAAAGGAAATAGTTAATCAAGTCCAGGAAGCACAGAGAGTCCCATACAGGATAAAGCCAAAGAGAAACACACAAGACACATATTAATCAAACTATCAAAAATTAAATACAAAGAAAGCATATTAAAAGCAGCAAGGGAAAAACAACAAATAACACACAAGGGAATCCCCATAAGGTTAACAGCTGATCTTTCAGCAGAAACTCTGCAGGCCAGAAAGGACTGGCTGGACATATTTAAAGTGATGAAGAAGAAAAACCTACAACCAACATTACTCTACCCAGCAAGGATCTCATTCAGATTTGAAGGAGAAATTAAAACCTTTACAGACAAGCAAAAGCTGAGAGAGTTCAGCACCACCAAACCAGCTTTACAAGAAATGATAAAGGAACTTCTCTAGGCAAGAAACACAAGAGAAGGAAAAGACCTACAATAACGAACCCAAAACAATTAAGAAAATGGGAATAGGAACATACATATCGATAATTACCTTAAATGCTCCCACCAAAAGACACAGATTGGCTGAATGGATACAATACCCATATATATGCTGTCTACAAGAGACCCACTTCAGACCTAGAGCCACATACAGACTGAAAGTAAGGGGATGGAAAAAGATATTCCATGCAAATGGAAACCAAAAGAAAGCTGGAGTAGCAATTCTCATATCAGACAAAATAGACTTTAATATAAAGACTATTAGAAGAGACAAAGAAGGACACTGCATAATGATCAAGGGATCGATCCAAGAAGAAGATATAACAATTGTAAATATTTATGCAACCAACATAGGAGCACCTCAATAAATAAGGCAAATACTAACAGCCATAAAAGGGGAAATTGACAGTAACACATTCATAGTAGGGGACTTTAACACCCCACTTTCACCAATGGACAGATCATCCAAAATGAGATTAAATAAGGAAACACAAGCTTTAAATGATACATTAAACAAGATGGACTTAATTGATATTTATAGGACATTCCATCCAAAAACAACAGAATACACAAGTGCTCATGGAACATTCTCCAGGATAGATCATATCTTGGGTCACAAACCAAGCCTTGGTAAATTTAAGAAAATTGAAATTTTATCAAGTATCTTTTCTGACCACAACGCTATGAGACTAGACATCAATTACAGAAAAAGATCTGTAAAAAATACAAACACATGGAGGCTAAACAATACTCTACTTAATAACGAAGTGATCACTGAAGAAATCAAAGAGGAAATAAAAAAAATACCTAGATACAAATGACAATGGAGACACGACGACCCAAAACATATGGGATGCAGCAAAAGCAGTTCTAAGAGGGAAGTTTACAGCAATACAATCCTACCTTAAGAAACAGGAAACATCTCGAATAAACAACCTAACCTTGCACCTAAAGTAATTAGAGAAAGAAGAACCAAAAAACCCCAAAGTTAGCAGAAGGAAAGAAATCATAAAAATCAGATCAGAAATAAATGAAAGCAAAGATCAATAAAACAAAAAGCTGGTTCTTTGAGAAGATAAACAAAATTGATAAACCATTAGCCAGACTCATCAAGAAAAAAAGGGAGATGACTCAAATCAATAGAATTAGAAATGAAAACAGAGAAGTAAAAACTGACACTGCAGAAATACAAAAAATCATGAGATATTACTACAAGCAACTCTATGCCAATAAAATGGGCAACCTGGAATAAATAGACAAATTCTTAGAAATGCACAACCTGCCAAGACTGAATCACGAAGAAATAGAAAATATGAACAGACCAATCACAAGCACTGAAATTGCAACTGTGATTAAAAATCTTCCAACAAACAAAAGCCCAGGACCAGATGGCTTCACAGGCGAATTCCATCAAACATTTAGAGAAGAGCTAACACCTATCCTTCTCAAACTCTTCAAAAATATAGCAGAGGGAGAAACACTCCCAAACACATTCTACAAGGCCACCATCCCCTTGATACCAAAACCAGACAAGAATGTCACAAAGAAAGAAAACTACAGGCCAATATCACTTATGAACATAGATGCAAAAATCCTCAACAACATACTAGCAAACAGAATCCAACAGCACATTAAAAGGATCATACACCATGATCAAGTGGGGTTTATCCCAGGAATGCAAGGATTCTTCATTATATGTGAATCAATCAATGTGATACACCACAGTAACAAATCGAAGGATAAAAACCATATGATAATCTCAATAGATGCAGAGAAAGCTTTCGATAAAATTCAGTACCCATTTATGATAAAAACCCAGCAGAAAGTAGGCATAGAGGGAACTTTCCTCAACATAATAAAGGCCATATATGACAAATCCACAGCCAACATCATTCTTAATGGTGAAAAACTGAAAGCATTTCCTCTAAGATCAGGAACAAGACAAGGTTACCCACTCTCACCCCTCTTATTCAACATAGTTTTGGAAGTTTAAGCCACAGCAATCAGAGAAGAAAAGGAAATAAAAGGAATCCAAATTGAAAAAGAAGAAGTAAAGCTGTCAGTGTTTGCAGATGACATGATCCTATACATAGAGAATCCTAAAGATGCTACCAGAAAACTACTAGAGCTAATCAATAAATTTGGTAAAGTAGCAGGAAACAAAATTAAGACACAGAAATCTCTGGCAGTCCTATACACTAATAATGAAAAATCTGAAAGTGAAATCCAAAAAACACTCCCATTTACCATTGCAACAAAAAGAATAAAATATCTAGGAATAAACCTACCTAAGGAGACAAAAGACCTGTATGCAGAAAATTATAAGACACTGATGAAAGAAATTAAAGATGATACAAATAGATGGAGAGATATACCATGTTCTTGGATTGGAAGAATCAACATTGTGAAAATGACTCTACTACCCAAAGCAATCTATAGATTCAATGCAATCCCTATCAAACTACGACTGGCATTTTTCACAGAACTAGAACAAAAAATTTCACAATTTGTATGGAAACACAAAAGACCCCGAATAGCCAAAGCAATCTTGAGAACGAAAAACGGAGCTGGAGGAATCAGGCTCCCTGACTTCAGACTATACTACAAAGCTACAGTAATCAAGACAGTATGGTACTGGCACAAAAACAGAAATATAGATCAATGGAACAGGATAGAAAGCCCAGAGATAAACCCACGCATGTATGGTCACCTTATCTTTGATAAAGGAAGCAGGATAATACAGTGGAGAAAGGACAGCCTCTTCAATAAGTGGTGCTGGGAAAACTGGACAGGTTCAGGTAAATGTATGAGATTAGATCACTCACTAACTCCATACAGAAAAATAAGCTCAAAATGGATTAAAGACCTAAATGTAGGGCCAGAAACTATCAAACTCTTAGAGGAAAACATAGGCAGAACACTCTATGACATCTATCACAGCAAGATCCTTTTTGACCCACCTCTTAGAGAAATGGAAATAAAAACAAAAATAAAGAAATGGGAACTAATGAAACTTAAAAGCTTTTGCACAGCAAAGGAAACCATAAACAAGACAAAAAGACAACCCTCAGAATGGGAGAAAATATTTGCAAATGAAGCAAATGACAAAGGATTAATCTCCAAAATTTATAAGGAGCTCATGCAGCTCAATAACAGAAAAACAAACAACCCAATCCAAAAATGGGCAGAAGACCTAAATAGATATTTCTCCAAAGAAGACATACAGACTGCCAACAAACACATGAAATAATGCTCAACATCATTAATCATTAGAGAAATGCAAATCAAAACTACAATGTGATATAATCTCACACCAGTCAGAATGGCCATCATCAAAAAATCTAGAAACAATAAATGCTGGAGAGGTGTGGAGAAAAGGGAACACTCTTGCACTGCTGGTGGGAATGTGAATTGGTAGAGCCACTATGGAGAACAGTATGGAGGTTCCTTAAAAAACTACAAATAGAACTACCATATGGCCCAGCAATCCCACTACTGGGCATATACCCTGGGAAAACCATAATTCAAAAAGAGTCATGTACCAAAATGTTCATTGCAGCTCTATTTACAATAGCCAGGAGATGGAAACAACCAACGTGTCCATCATCGGATGAATGGATAAAGAAGATGTGGCACATATGTACAATGGAATATTACTCAGCCATAAAAAGAAACCAAATTGAGCTATTTGTAATGAGGTGGATGAACCTAGAGTCTGTCATACAGAGTGAAGTAAGTCAGAAAGAGAAAGACAAATACCGTATACTAACACATATATATGGAATTTAAGAAAAAAAAATGTCATGAAGAACCTAGGGGTAAAAGAGGAATAAAGACACAAACATACTAGAGAATGGACTTGAGGATATGCGGAGGGGGAAGGGTAAGCTGTGACAAAGCGCGAGAGTGGCATGGACATATATACACTACCAAACATAAAAGAGATAGCTAGTGGGAAGCAGCCGCATGGCACAGGGAGACCAGCTCAGTGCTTTGTGACCGCCTGGAGGTGGGATGGGGAGGGTGGGAGGGAGGGAGACGCAGGGGGGAGGAGATATGGGAACGTGTGTATGTGTGTGGCTGATTCACTTTGTTGTGGAGCAGAAACTAACACACCATTTTAGGGCAACTGTACTCCAATAAAGATGTAAAAGAAAAGAAGATGTGGAAGATGTGGTGTATACATACAATGGAGTACTACTCAGCCATAACAAAGAATGAAATTTTGCCATTTGCAGCAACATGGATGGACTTGGAGGGCATTATGCTAAGTGAAATAAGTCAGACAGAGAAGGAAAAATACTGAATGATATCACTTATATGTGGAATCTAAAAAATAAAACAAACTAGTGAATATAACAAAAAAGAAACAGACTCACACATATAGAGAACAAACTAGTGGTTACCAGTGGGGAGAGAGAAGCGGGGAGGGGGAAGATAAAGGTAGGGGATTAAGAGGTAAAAACTACTGTGTATAAAATAAATAAGCTACAAAGGTATAATGTATAACACAGGGAATATGTAATATTTTATAATAACTATAAATGGAATATAACCTTTAAAGTTGTGAATCACTATGTTGTACGCCTGAAACTTACGTAATATTGTACATCAAATATACCTCAATAAAAAATATTAAAAAAAAATTTAAAGATAGTGAAAATAATAGATCCATCTTCTAATCATTTACAATATTCCAAGCATAATGCTAAACTCTTTATTTAAAAATTTCCCTCTAATCCCCACAATAAGCCTATGGATTTAACAGTATCGTTTCCATTTAATAGATGAGGTTATCTTAGAATCAGCTAGCTTGCCCAAGATCACATAACTGAAAAGTGGCGGAACTGGGGTCATATGCAGGTTCATCTACCCTGAAATACGTTTTCTGTCTACTGTGCCCAAGTAGCTGTGCTGACCAGATGTTAGAGATGACAAGTATTACCAATTCACTGGATTTTCCAAACTCAAAATGACCCCCCTTCTTATTTCTCTCCCTTTCTTTTTTCCTCCCTCTCTCTCTCCCTCTCACTTTCTCTCTCTCCTTCCTCCCTCCCTTCCTTCTTTCATTCCTTTCATTCGACTCCAAAAATGATTAGAAGGAACTTACAATGAAATACATGTATAACTGGACAACTGAAAGCTCCCCCAAAGATTATATGTCCATAAGTGTGTGTGATAACAAAGATTAAGAAATAGAACTCCTTTTAAAACACAATATTAACAGAGCAGTACTGTTTACTCATTCGACACAATATATTGAGCTGCTCCTATGTTCTAGGGATTGTGATGAGTCCTGGGAATGTGAATATGAATATATGCAGGCCTTCCCTTCATGCTGTGTCCTGTATTATGACAGTACACACAAAGTAATGTACGAAAGTGGTGGAAATAGAGGACCTAAGTAAAAGTGTTCAGGACAATTAATAAGGCTCGACAGGAGAGTGAGCATTTCAATGGGTCATAAAGAATAAGGAAAGACTTTCCAGGAGAGAGACAAGAAACAGGTCTTCCTGGAAAAGGATTAGTGAAGGCTTAACCAGCTCTGAAGCTAAAACATGTGGTTATTGCCAGGGAAGTGGTAAGATGCAAGGTAAGATACAAAATTGGAAAGTCTGTGGATTCCATGCTAAACAACTTGGATGTTTACTAAGCCTTGTATAATTCAGAAAATCAACATTGATACATTACCGTCATGTGATTTTCAGACTCCATCCAAGTTTTCTCATGGTCTTGATGATGCTCTTTACATCAAACACACCCAGTTCAGAATCACATGTTGCAGTTAGCCCTTTTGGTCATCTCCAGTCTGGAACAGTTCTTCAATCTTTCCTTGACTTTAATGATTTTGACACTATTAAAGATTACAGGCCAGTTATTTTGTAACTGTTCCTTAATTTGGTGTCTGATGCTTCCTCATGATTTGTTTCAAGTTATGCATGTTTTGCAGGAACATCACAGGAGAGGGGCTATGTTTTTCTCACTGCATGTCAGGTGGTGTGTAATTTTAATTTGTCCCATTAATGATGATGTTCACTTTGATCACTGGATTAAGATAGGGTCTTCCAGGATTCCTATCTGTGAAGTTCCTTTTCTACTTTTGTACATAATAAATATTTGCATGGGGAGGTAATTGGAAAGTGTGTATATATCCCATTCTTCACTAAAAGTTTTATTTATTTATTTAATTCAATGGGTTATAACCAGTTACTTTCATTATTTTGATGTTCAAGTAGTTCCAGAATTGGCCAACGGAGCTCCTTTAAGCTTTCCCCTGTGTCCTTTTGACAACCCTCATCATTCTTTTATTTCTGTCACAAGTGGTTCTAAAGTCACCTTGTTTTTTCTCTAGCTCTTGAATCAGCCATTTCTCCAAGGAGCCCTGGTTCCTTATAATAAAGAGTGATATCTGGAAGTCAAGATCTGGGCACCAGGTGTGCTCACTGCTGCTGAAGCAGAGTGCAGTTGCTGCTCTTGTGCCCTCTCATTGGACTTAGGGAATGTGCACACAAACACACACATGTATGTGTGTATATATGTATATGTGTGTATACAAGCATACATAATGTGGCAAATTGTATTTTGCAAGCTAGCTATAACAAGATCTCCCATTCCATATAATCCATATGTTCTTTTTACAATATAATGTTAATGCTCCTCCCATCCAGAAGTGAGAGCCACGCTTGTCTCCTACCTTGCACCAGTGGTTGCTAGGGACTGAACTGTGTCCACACAAATTCGTAAGTTGAAGCCCTAACCATCCAGTGTTATGGTATTTGAAATGGGGCTTTTAGGAGTTAGTTAGGTTTAAATGAGGTCATGAGAGTGAGGCCTCATGATGGGATTAGTGACCTTATTTAGAGAGCCACCAGAGAGGGTTCTCTCTCTCTCTCTCTCTCTCTTCCATGTGAGGACACAGTAAGAAGGCAGACCCCCCAATCATGCTGGCACCCTGATCTTGGTCTTCCAGCCTCCAAAGCTGTGAGAAAATAAATTTCTGTCATTTAAGATACCCCATCTTTGGTATTTTGTTATGGCATCCCAAGCTAATTAATACTTGTGACGATAGCGTAAATGAGGCTAGAGACTTCCCAGTCTAGCACTTAAAAGATTATACAACTTCTTTCTGGTCCTCTTGGGATGCTTGCTCTTAGAATCCAGTCAGCATCCTGTGAAAAACCAGACAGCTACAAGGAAAGGACAGGTGTACATGCTCTAGTCAACAGCCTCAGTGGAGACCCCAGCTAACAGGCAGCATCAAACTCTAGCCTCTGGATGATTCTAGCTCCCAGCTGCAAAGTCATCCCCAGCTTTCAAGCTTTGCACCTGAGCTCCTGGGGATAAAGTGTCCCAGTTTCTGGGACAGTTTATTTGCAAGTTCCTGATGCACATAAATCATGAGAAATAACATAATAATTGTAATGTTTTAAATCACTGCATTTGGGGGTAATTTGTGATGCATTAATACATGGCCAGAACGCATACCTCCATTATAATGCAACACCACAGGGTTCATTCTAGCTGTCTCCCTTTCCTAATTTGTACCCCACCCTTTCAAAACTTGGGAAATCTGACTCCCATTTTCCTTAATATCTTTAGTTGTTTGATCGATCCTCCTGTATCTAACCAATCTTTTATAAATTATATTGCCCCTACTCTTATGTGGATGCTCTCCTGATTCTACTTGGATATTGCTACCCTGAGATGGATCTTCTTTCTTTCTCATGGGACTCAGACACTTGATGCTAGACTGCCCCCCACCTCTGTGTGGATGCCTTACTCACCCTGCTTGGGCTCTGACTCTCCACTTTGGTCAACCCCTCTGCACAGATACCTGCCTTACTCTGTCTCATTCAATAGCATTATCATTGACTAGTTTAGGAAAGAGAAGGAAATGAAGGAAAGGGAAGGGGAGGAAAAAGAGAAAAGAAAAGAAGGGTAAGACATGGAAGAGGAACCATGTGGCCAAAGTGAAAACTTTGAAAATTTTTACATAGATGACTGTTAAGATCCAAAATGCATTTTAGAAATATCAGCAAGACTGTTTTCTAACAGTTTACTGCTAATAATTTTTTTCTTATGAAATGTTTATCTAATGATTGAATAGAGTAACTGATGGAAATAAAGATGATCGTAGAACAAATAACTAAAACTGTGGTCCCTAGGCCAGAAATTTTCTTCATAGGAAAGAAGTAGGAAATATATTTTTATTTGTTTGTTTGTCTCTATTTCTTTTGGTTTGCTTATTTTGTTCAAAGATACACACATGGGATCAAGTTCAAAATCAAAGAACATTTTGAACCTGCCCCCTACATAACACATACCACATTTCTACTTGTTTTCTTCTGCATCTATCTACATGTAAGGCCAAATTAACTAAAGAAATACAATCAATTTCTCAGTATTAAGTTTACTGCTTCGTAGTTTTACTACCTGACACAGTACCTGGCATAGAGTAGGCATTAGATATAAGACATTGAATGAATGAGACAATACAGTAATAAGGCTGTAGCTCAGCAATTCTTTAAAGTTCCACAAATGGGACTGACCTCAGAAATTCCATAAGGATACATTCCAGTACATACTCAAGTCGTCCACATCAGAAGAAATAGTGGGAGACAGTCTAGTGATAATAACCAGAGCTGGGATCACTTTTAATGCTCTTAACTATTTCTAACATCTCTATTAATACACGGAGCATTTCTTGATTTATCTTTTTGAAACATGTATTCAATTCCTGGGAAGATAGATGAGAGATTTGGCTGTTATATGACCTCAACACCTTGCCTCACCCATTCTCCTGTATAATTATTTTAGTTAAATGAGTGAAGAATATTTTCATAATTAAGCCTGCATATATTGTACACTACGGAGACAAGACTTTCAGTTTTATTTCTTTTCATTTATCATTTTACTTTTTGGTTTTCATAGTGTTGCTTCTTGCATTTCTTTTTTCCTATACTGTATGCCTTTGTCATATTTCTTTTTTCAAACTCTCTGTCATATCAGAAATTCTGTCATATGGCTTTTCCCCCCAAGATGTCTTTCCATTTTTCCTGCTTCAGTTAGGACTAGTTGCTTTCCAGGTCTGTTGCTCCTGGGCTGCATCCACTTCTCCTGGTTCCTATGTCTCTCTCTTTCTTGATTTCTGGTGTCACTAAAGCTACTTCCTAATGTTAGATGTAAGAGAATTAAAATTTCTGAGCTCTTACATGTGTGAAAATTTCTAAAGGATAATGTTTACATAAAGTCTAAAGTAACTGCTAGGCCACTACATTCAAATATATGTGTAATAAAATAATTGCCTTCTCTTAGCTCCTTTCCCTTAACCAGTTTGACTGAATTATGAGCAAAATACAATATAAATGATAACTACTTTTCAAGATCATAAAAATGACTTGGAATCTCATTTATTAATAATCTTGGGATTCAAATTTTAATTAATATTGAAGCTTTTATTGTATATTAGAATTCATTCTCTCTGGAAATGGTTTTTGTACCTATTATGCATAAATATACACTTGTATTATATACCTAAACTAATTTGCACTTAAAAATAGTTGCCTCTGGGCTTCCCTGGTGGCGCGGTGGTTGAGAGTTCGCCTGCCGATGCAGGGGATGTGGGTTCGTGCCCCGGTCCAGAAGGATCCCACGTGCCGCGGAGCGGCTGGGCCCGTGAGCCATGGCCGCTGAGCCTGTGCGTCCGGAGCCTGTGCTCCGCAACGGGAGAGGCCACAACAGTGAGAGGCCCGCGTACCGGAAAAAAAAAAAATAGTTGCCTCTGACTCATCCTCTTGTTCCCACTGGTTCCCTCCTCCCCAATACTGCTGCTGAGAGAATGAGTGTAGGAAAAATTTTGGAGCTTTTAAAGAACTATTTAGAAGGGAAGAAAGCCAAGGAACTTGAAAGCAGAATTAATTTAGAAGGCTAACCCTGGAAACACTTGTATATGTAGTGATTCCCAAGTCATCTTATTATATTTCAAGTCACACTTTATTAAAGTTATGACACTCTACAGATGAAAATTTCATTTGGGTTAACATGAATTCTCCTTTAAAGATGTGATATGGCTTTTAGAGTTTAGTAAGTGGTGTCAGTTCTCCACACTTTAAAGAGAATTACCTCCCACCTTCACCCCCCTCGATGTTTCTCTAATATCTAGCTGAGGTCAGTAGCACTGGGGCAGAGAAAGTAAAGATAATTTTAGTGAATGGTTCAGCAGACTCAGGGCAATGCCAAGGCACCCAAAATGTGTATCAAGCTAATGTGACTCTGGCGTCAGTATCAGGAGGCAAAATTTGTCAGGTAAACCCACGAGAAATAGAAGTGATTCTAATGGGGTAATTGATAGTTGAGGCAGCCGCTCCATCTCAATAGGATAACGGATAGTAGCTAGCGATAAACGACCTAAACTGGCTGTGATAAGACTAAGACTTTTCCACACATTTCCAATGGCCTCCTATGACACTTAAAACCACACTCTTTCCCAGGACCTATTCAGCTCTACTGAATCAGGCATTTGTTTATTTCTTCAACCCCATTTCCTACCACCACCTTCTTCTCAGCTCACTAAATTTCAGCCACACTGGCATTCCAGCTATTCCTTGAACATGCTAAACTTGTTCTGCCTAGGTCTTTGTACTTGGTGTTCCCTCTGCCAGGAACGCCCAGCCCCAAATCATCTGGTGTCTTTTTCATGTCATTCATGGTCCAGCTCAGAGGTCACCTCCTTAGAAATGTCTTCCAACTTAAAATAGACACTCTCCATTTCTACCAGCCCTGCTTCCTGCATTCTCTATCTCTTCACTCTGTTTGTTTTCCTAGGACTTATCCCTTTTTGAAATTGTCTTATTTTCGTCTTGTTGCCTGACTCTGCCCTGAGTTTATATGTGCTTATGAGCAGGGACTTTGTCTTGTTAACTTTTTGTCCCCAGTTCCTAAAACCAAGCCTGCCCTGTAGAAGGTATTCAATAAATGTATGCCAAATGAATAACTAAATAAATGAGCTACAGAGATAATGGAGCACGAATTAAGACAGAACCTCAGTGGGCTAGTCTGACAGGGTGGAAGGAGGCAGGGAGGGAAGAACCATGATGTGGTAGACAGTGTGTTCAGGATGGAATAAAAGCTCAAATTTGCCATTCTGCGACATGGAAAAATTACTTACCCTTGCTGAATGTCAGTTTTCTCAGCTTTGAAATGATAATCACTATTGTATGTCCAATTTAAAGATTCCATTAGGTGAAATTATGAATATATAAATGTGTATATAAAGAGAAGAGGCACAGAGAAGGTTCTCAATATATAGTAGCCATTATTACCATCAATATTGGGACAAATGAATTTTTGAATGCTCATTGTGTTGACACTGAAGAAGGGAAAGCTTAAGTACTCTCTATTCAATTTTCTTATTTTTCTAAAATATCCCTTTTTATAGGATTTATTATATGTTTATAAAAGTAACAGTAACTTTAGTGTATTTTGCATATAAAATAAAATATTCATATAGTCTTGGTTTTCAGATGCAGCCAAATAATAAATTGGACCATAAAGTATGAATACTGTACCTAGCAATGAAATAGTTGTATACATGAATAGAAGAGACATAATGGCTGGTCATAAAATATGATTAACCTAGTTGAAACAAAAGGCCTCAGTACCTCACAAGTGGTGATCTCATTAGTGGGTTATAGGAGTTCCACATGAGTGAAGAAATCATGTATAATGGTTGCTCATTACACACCCTATTTATTCTTAGGGTGCCTTTTTTGAAGCTTGTTTTATTCTATTAAGTTTAAGCAAGAAGAGAGAAAAGTATGATATAAGAATATGCCAATTATATTTTAAAAGAATATTATTATTATAAGTTGGTTTGTATTAATCAAAAGAAACTTAACCCTTAATAATAAAATGAGTTTGGTGTGTATTCCATGTATGACCAAGCCATTTAACATTGCTTTCAAATCAAGACTTTTATGAAGCAGAACCTTTTGATGGGCTATTTCTGTTCCATCTCTCCTTTGTATTATTACCAGTATTGCTTCTATAGCCCCAGTTTCACCATCACTTCCGTGACTTTGGATAGTATAATTAACCATGTTGGGCCTCAGTTTCCACGCTTGTAATATAAGAAGGACATCAATGTGGCCCACCTCATAACTCAAAACGTGACAATACTTGTGAATGCTGGAAGCACTTTAAATTACCACATGCAAACAATGTGCTATTACAGAGAACTTAGTGCAGTACCTTTTGTATAATGGGTGTTTAATAAATATTAACTGAATGGACAGAACCATTGTAATAACAAGATCAGCCTTGTTATACAGCGATTGGGAGAGTAGGACTCTGACTTACCTTTCTTACATGTATTTTATATCTGTAAGTGCCAGGTGATAAAGATAGGAAACCTACAAATGTTTACCTCATATCTTCCTCCATTAAAATACTTTGAGGATTAATATTTAGCTATCTTTCATCAATGCTGAGGGTTTTTTTGTACACAGTAGCAAATGCTTTATATTTTTCTTTAATTGAAAATTTTGTATCTTTAAAACTGGTTGTTAATAGGATTTAGTAGTTTAGTAGATTTTTAAATGTATTTTAACACACTATAATATCTGCTGAAAATGTTCACATTTGAATAAGATTTTGTATTTCACTGTTAGACAACAATATGGTGTTATCAGAACGCTATGTACTCAAATTGTTGAGTTAAATTTTTTAGCCCTGTTAAAATAATCACAAGAAAAATCTATGGTAGTTTATGACTCAAGGGCACAGGTAATAGACTAGGCTAATTAAATTAGTGATCAATTTTCTTTTAATCCAATGAAGTAGATTAATATAGCCTATCCATCTGATTAATTCAGGCCAAAATATTTTATTTTCTCAAAAACAAAATTTCAATCTGAACCATCCAGTTACCCCAAACCATTCCTTTAACTTGTCAGTGTGTTGCATTGGTCATTCCATCACTTACCTTTTCAACAAATTTTCGACTGTGCGACAGAAAATACATCAGGTTCAGGAGAGTAGAAATAGTTGAGTGGTCCTTATGCTGGAAGAGGTCACAGTCTTACAGGCAGTGCTAATGGAAAATAAAAAACTGTATCTAGTTAATATAGGCAAAAAGACTTTGAAGATTAATTTTCAAAATAACTACCCCAACTCAAAATATCTTCTTTGGGTTGGGCTGTTAGCCTAACTCTCCACACTGGTATTTCAAGTGGCTTCATTTAATAGCTGTTTTGTAAAGGCAATATAAGGTAAGATTTGAGAGCACAGACCCTGGAGCCAGACATGTGGGTTTGAATCCCAGGTCTAATACTTATGAACTGTGCAACCTTGATCTTATTCCTTAACCTCTCTGTGTCTTAGTTTCCTCATCTGCAAAATGTGGATAATAAAGACTACTCACCTCACAGTTGCAAGGTTTAACAGCAAAGCACTTAGAACAGTGCCTGATAAAGTGTAAGTTATAGAAGTGTTAACTATTACCAGCAGAAATAAAATATTTATTTAAATATACCATGATCTATGTAATTATAACATGATACATGATAACTGCATATATCATACAGATATCTATATACCTACACATACATATAGATGATAAATGAAGCAATGTTGTAATAGTAGTAAACTATAAGTTATATCTTAGATGAGGAATACACTGCTTACGTTGAGTTGGAAGAATAAAGAATAAATAAAACCCCCTCTCTTGTTTTTCCACTAAAATTTAAAATTTACCTTTTTATAATGCATATGGCTCAAAGTGAAGTTGTGTTGATATGGACTGGCATACTTTAGTAACCATTGTTGCACTTCTTAAATAATGACGATAAGAAGGAGAGATGTAAAATCAAATAGAATATTTACTAGCCATAAACATGAATATTTTTAATAACTTGATTTCATAGGATTTATTATCTAGCACTACAACACTTAGATCTATTTATAGAGCTTAAAAAATGAGTTCTACAGTTCTGAGTCTAATTTAGGGCATATGAAAATTCTTAATGTTTTAAAAACACCTCAGAGAAATAGAGCAGCCTCCCTTATCAAAATAAAACACTAAATCTCCCAAGATTTGAGCCAGGTAATGTTTTAATTTTAATGAAATTGGCCTTTGTCCTTGAAAGGGACAAAATAAACGGATTGGCTAGTTCCTGAACGCTGCTACATCCAGAATTTTTTTTTTTTTTTTTTTTTTGCGGTACGCGGGCCTCTCACCGTTGTGGCCTCTCCCGTTGCGGAGCACAGGCTCCGGATGCACAGGCCCAGCGGCCATGGCTCACGGGCGCAGCCACTCCGCAGCATGTGGGATCCCCCTGGACCAGGGCACGAATCTGTGTCCCCTGCATCGACAGGCGGACTCTCAACCACTGCACCACCAGGGAAGCCCCAGAAATATTTCTTAATCCATGAGTAGGCCTTAGGAAAGGAAAGCAACCCTGGCAGCTAGTGGTGATAGTAAGTAAGCAGCTCTAAGTACAACATAAAGGCAAAAGGAAAAGCTCAAAAGGAGAACATCAGGACTGTTCTCACTGACAAATCTCCTTCCTGGTTCATAACTGCTAAATTCTTATTTAAGCATTGTTTTAATAGAAAGACTGTCCTTCGTAAACTTTTATTTCAATTTTATTTTTAACTACATAGAATCCATAAAAGTATTAATTATTATATTTTCATATCTTGCAGTTTTACAAAGTAGGTAATAACTCATATTCTCTATTGCTATATTAGGCTGTAATTTTTCTGGCTGTGTAATATTCCTTTAGGAGACTATATCATGATTTAGTTATTTTGTGGATAGACATTTATGTTCTAGTTTTATTTTTCAATTTTTTAACATATTTATTGGAGTATAATTGCTTTACAACGGTGTGTTAGTTTCTGCTTTATAACAAAGTGAATCAGCTACACATATACATATATCCCCATATCTCCTCCCTCTTGCGTCTCCCTCCCATCCTCCGAGTCCCACCCCTCTAAGTGGTCACAAAGCACCAAGCTGATCTCCCTGTGCTATGTGGCTGCTTCCCACTAGCTATCTATTTTACATTTGGTAGTGTATACATGTCCATGCCACCCTCTCACTTCGTCCTAGCTTACCCTTCGCCCTCCACATGTCCTCAAGTCCATTCTCTAAGTCTGCATCTTTATACCTGTCCTTCCCCTAGGTTCTTAAGAAACATTTTTTTTTTTTTTAGATTCCATATATATGTGTTAGCATATGGTATTTGTTTTTCTCTTTCTGACTGACTTCACTTTGTATGACAAACTCTAGGTCGATCCACCTCACTACAAATAACTCAATTTCATTTCTTTTTATGGCTGAGTAATATTCCATTGTATATATGTGCCACATCTTCTTTATCCATTCATCTGATGATGGACACTTAGGTTGCTTCCATGTCCTGGCTATTGTAAATAGTGTTGCAATGAACATTGTGGTACATGACCCTTTTTGAATTATGGTTTTTTCAGGGTATATGCCCAGTAGTGGGATTGCTGGGTCATATGGTAGTTCTGTTTGTAGTATTTTAAGGAACCTCCATACTGTTCTCCATAGTGGCTCTATCAATTTACATTCCTACCAACAGTGCAAGAGTGTTCCCTTTTCTCCACACCCTCTCCAGCATTTATTGTTTCTAGATTTTTTGATGATGGCCATTCTGACCGGTGTGAGGTGTTACCTCATTGTGGTTTTGATTTGCGTTTCTCTAATGATTAATCATGTTGAGCATCCTTTCATGTGTTTGTTGGCAATCTGTTTATCTTCTTTGGAGAAATGTCTATTTAGGTCTTCTGCCCATTTTTGGATTGGGTTGCTTTTTTGATATTGAGCGGCATGAGCTGCTTATAAATTTTGTAGATTAATCCTATGTCTGTTGCTTCATTTGCAAATATTTTCTTCCATTCTGAGGGTTGTCTTTGCATCTTGTTTATGGTGTCCTTTGCTGTGCAAAAGATTTTAAGTTTCATTAGTTCCCAATTGTTTATTTTTGTTTTTATTTCCATTTCTCTAGGAGGTGGGTCAAAAAGGATCTTGCTGTGATTTATGTCATAGAGTGTTCTGCCTATGTTTTCCTCAAAGAATTTTATAGTGTCTGGCCTTACATTTAGGTATTTAATCCATTTTGAGCTTATTTTTGTGTATGGTGTTAGGGAGTGTTCTAATTTCGTTCTTCTACATGTAGCTGTCCAGTTTTCCCACCACCCCTTATTGAAAAGCCTGTTTTTCTCCATTGTATATTCTTGCCTCCTTTATCAGAAATAAGGTAACCACATGTGCGTGGGTTTATCTCTGGGCTTTCTAGCCTGTTCCATTGATCTGTATTTCTGTTTTGTGCCAGTACCATACTATCTTGATTACTGTAGCTTTGTAGTACAGTCTGAAGTCAGGGAGCCTGATTCGTCCAGCTCCATTTTTCTTTCTCAAGATTGCTTTGGCTATTCGGGGTCTTTTGTGTTTCCATACAAATTGTGAAATTTTTTGTGCTAGTTCTATGAAAATATGCCATTGGTAATTTGATAGGGATTTCATTGAATCTGTAGATTGCTTTAGGTAGTATAGTCATTTTCACAATGTTGATTCTTCCAATCCAAGAACACGGTGTATCTCTCCATCTATTTGTGTCATCTCTAATTTCTTTCATCAGTGTCTTATAGTTTCTGCATATAGGTCTTTTGTCTCCTTAGGTAAGTTTATTCCTAGGTATTTTATTCTTTTGTTGCAATGGTAAATGGGAGTGTTTCCTTAATTTCTCTTTCAGACTTTTCATCATTAGTGTATAGGAATGCCAGAGATTTCTGTGCAATAATTTTGTATCCTGCTACTTTACCAAATTCACTGATTGGCTCTAGTAGTTTTCTGGTAACATCTTTAGGATTCTCTAAGTATAGCATCATGTCATCTGCAAACAGTGAGAGGCTTACTTCTTCTTTTCTGATTTGAATTCCTTTTATTTTTTTTTCTTCTCTGATTGCTGTCGTTAAAACTTCCAAAACTATGTCAAATAATAGTGGTGAGAGTGGACATCCTTGTCTTGTTCCTGATCTTAGAGGAAATGCTTTCCATTTTTCACCATTAAGAATGATGTTGGCTGTGGGTTTGTCATATATGGCCTTTATTATGTTGACGTTAGTTCCCTCTATGCCTACTTTCTGGAGAGTTTTTATCATAAATGGGTACTGAACTTTGTTGAAAGATTTTTCTGCACCTATGAGATGATCATATGGTTTTATCCTTCAGTTTGTTAATATGGCTTATCACACCGATTGATTTGCATATATTGAAGAATCCTTGCATTCCTGGAATAAACCCCACTTGATCATGGTGTATGATCCTTTTAATGTGCTGTTGGATTCTGTTTGCTAGTATTTTGTTGAGGATTTTTGCATCTATGTTCATCAGTGATATTGGCCTGTAGTTTTCTTTTTTGTGATATCTCTGTCTGGTTTTGGTATCAGGCTGATGGTGGTCACGCAGAACAAGTTGGAGAGTGTTCCTCTCTCTGCTATATTTTGGAAGAGTTTGAGAAGGATAGGTGTTAGCTATTATCTAAATGTTTAATAGAATTTGCCTGTGAAGCCATCTGGTCCTGGGCTTTTGTTTGTTGGAAGATTTTTAATCACAATCTCAATTTCAGTGCTTGTGATTGATCTGTTTATTTTTCCTATTTCTTCCTGGTTCAGTCTTGGAAGGTTGTGCTTTTCTAAGAATTTGTCTATTTCTTCCCGGTTGTCCATTTTATTAGCATATAAATGCTTGTAGTAATCTCTCATGATCCTTTGTATTTCTGCAGTGTCAGTTGTTACTTCTTCATTTCTAACTCTACTGATTTGAGTCTTCTCCCTTTTTTTCTTGATGAGTCTGGCTAATGGTTTATCAATTTTGTTTATCTTCTCAAAGAACCAGCTTTTAGTTTTATTGATCTTTGCTATCGTTTCCTTTATTTTCATTTATTTCTGATCTGACCTTTATGATTTCTTTCCTTCTGCTAAGTTTGGGGTTTTTTTGTTCTTCTTTCTCTAATTGCTTTAGGTGTAAGTTTAGGTTGTTTATTTGAGATGTTTCTTGTTTCTTGAGGTAGGACTGTATTGCTATAAACTTCCCTCTTAGAACTGCTTTTGCTGCATCCCATGTGTTTCAGGTTGTCGTGTTTTCATTGTCATTTGTTTCTAGGTATTTTTTGATTTCCTCTTTGATTTCCTCAGTGATCTCTTGGTTATTTAGTAGTGTATTGTTTAGCCTCCATGTGTTTGTATGTTTTATAGGCTTTTTCCTGTAATTGATATCTAGTCTCATAGCGTTGTGGTCAGAAAAGACACTTGATATAATTTCAACTTTTTAAAATTCACCAAGGCTTGATTTGACTCCCTCCTGGCTCGCTGTGGCACACTAGCCCCCTTCAGGCTGTGTTCACGCTGCCAACCCCACTCCTCTCCCTGGGATCCGACCTCCGAAGCCCGAGCCTCAGCGCCCAGCCCTGACCTGCCCCGGTGGGTGAGCAGACAAGCCTCTTGGGCTGGTGAGTGCTGGCCGGCACTGATCCTCTGTGTGGGAATCTCTCCACTTTGCCCTCCACACCCCTAGCGGAGCAACTAGGCCTCTGAGCCACAGCTACTGAGCCTGCGCGTCTGGAGCCTGTGCTCCGCAACAAGAGAGGCCGCGATAGTGAGAGGCTCACGTGCCACGATGAAGAGTGGCCCCTGGTCGCGGTACTAGAGAAAGCCCTCACACAGAAATGAAGACCCAACACAGCCAAAAATAAATAAATAAAATTTATTAAAAAATAAATAAATAAAATAAAATAAAATGTATACCCAAAGAGAGGACTTTTATACTGATAATTTTTAAAGAGGCTATGATCAAAATGAAAATACAGATTTGAAATATTACTGTAGAAGTTTTGACCTTGAAATTGTGTGCCCTGTTTCATTCCAAGTTTTCTAGAGATCCTGGGAAACCAGTTTCTGAAACTATGCTAAACCAATTCTCGTCCTGGTGAGAGAACTATTTTTACACAAAATATGTGGTAATAGTTTACCTTGAATTTTGTTTTAACTTTCTATTTTAAAGGAACAATACTTTTAAGAGCCAAATAAATGGAGCCACATAGGGACTTTTCTATTAAAGAAATCCTGACCTTTAACATGTAAAACTATAATTTAGAAATTTTTAAATTAATTTTATCTACTCTCCGATGTACATATTTAAAGCCCTATAATTTTTCCCTCTAAGTATAAGTATTGCCACTGTGGCAAACTGTCAATCAGCCTCTCTGCTCCCCTTTTAGAAGGACTGTCTACATCAAATGGCCTTGACATGTAACAACTGGCAGATGACAGTCTAGGATTACTGCATACTACTTAAACAAATGATTTGCCCATATTGCACCCAGGACCTCCCAGTTTTAAAGTGGGGACATTTAATTGAATACTAGGGGGAAACTACTAATAAGTTGATTTTGCTTATGATGAATTTTTTAAAAACCTGCTTTTTCCAAAAAAAAAAAAAAAGTGCCATCTCTGTCTTAATTAGTGTTAACGTTTGTCAATACTAGGCAGGATTTTGTTGTTGTTGTTGTTTTGCTTATCTGTGTATAATATATAGTTAATATATTTGAAAATTTAGTAGGATGAACTTACAAAATATCATAGGAATGCATAAAACAAATGATCAAAATCAAATTTCTAATAGACTTTTCCTCCCTCAGATTCATGTTCATGCCTTTACAAAATAATTTACTGAGACTGGTCCTGAACAAACCAACAGAGGAAGCTATTTAATATTTGCCAGCTGGTGGTAGTAACTTATAATGTAAAAGAACTAAAGTATAATGTATGCACTATTTACAGAAATTTGGACATATGGGAAAAAAACACACAGAAGTATATCTGGCACCTAGGGCTTTTTGTCAAAGAAGTAGCAGAAGCTGGGAGAGGCATGCAGGTGGGGTAAAAGGAGAATTTTACCACAGAAAAGCCAAAGCAACTAAAATATATATTCTGTTCAGGGTTGTAAATGCCAAGAATGCACAGCTGAAGGAATTCCTAAGGCACCAACTCTTGAAAGATTTGTGGATTTCAGATTGTTGATATTAAATCTAAATATGCTGGGATGAAGTTGTTGGATTTTTTTTCTTTTTACGCAGTTTGGTTGCACTTTCCTGATCCATGCATACATATAGTATGTGATCCATAAATGTGGATTTACTAAAATACAAGAATCTTGTGGCCCTGACTCTATTGGAAAGTACACACGTTAGCTTTTCTACTCTGAAGAGAAAGGTAAAATCAGTGTCGTTTAAGGCATCAACGGCTTTAATGAGGGTGAGTCATAGCACTCAGGGAGGTGAACCTGTTTATTTTTATTACACAACACTTTTAACTGGGACCATTTTAAAAAAGCCAAATGACAGACAGGGACCAAGATTAGATGCATCCTCAGTAGACAGCTGGCATGCCCTGCCAGAAGGAGGATTTAGTGGAGTGTGGCTGGTAAGAAGTAGTCAACAATTGGGGGAAGGGGAAGTGAAAAAAAAACTCCCTGAAGAAAGTAAAAAAACAGGTCACAGTAATTTCCCTCAGGACTAAAATGTGTGACATGAGCTTTTGCATTAAGTCAGAAATTTCAGAGTAAGAGGAACCAGGAAAGAACCAAAACTATGTGGAATAATGTTGCTATTGTATTTGGGAGGGCTCAAATAAAAAGTTACTGAGTCCTTTCCAAACTAACTAGCTAAATGGTGTGCTATTTCTCAAAAAGAACTTGCTTCCAGGAAAAGGGAATTAAACTTGTTTTCCTATTTCAGATTGAATTATAGTCGTGAATTTATTAACTAATCAACTAAGGTACATATGGTTAAAAAAAAAAAAACTTCCTCATACTGCAGCAAAAAAATGTATTCTAAGACTTATCAGGTGACAATACCTTATATTGGAGACATGACATCAATGAAGCAAAGTCACTGTTGACCATCCCAGAAAGTTATAATACTGTTTCTAGCTTCTTCTAAAAATGTCCTGTCTATAGCCAGCCTTTCCAAGAATGTTATTCTCCTGCATTTAAATTAGGCAATAGTTTAGTGCATAAGTTTGCATTGGGGATTGGGGATATTTCCTTGAAAACACTTTATTTTTTTTCCAGAAGCAATGTAAAAATGATTGTCCAAGAAGCCTAAAATAAATGAGTAGCTCCCCAGGAGTAAATGGTGTACTTCTCTGAGATATGTGAATTCCAAAAGAGGCAAGGGTTTCATGCACAAAATAAATGGAGAAAGGAATCAACAGCATTTTCTTGATCCAAACTACAGAAGTTGCAGGGGAAGCTGGAGGTGCATTTTTATAGCCGTACACCCATGGGAAGAGAAGAGGCTCTGCCAGGAGATCCTTAGGGATACAGGGGAAAGAAGTGATGTTTCGGTATTGTCAGGAACTAATAAGTTGTCTGGAACTCAATAAATGTTTGTTGAAATAACAAGGAATGACTTTTGATATGCAGTTATGAATAATTCTGCACAGTACAAAAAATTGCTACAGATAAATTTTAACTATAAAGTCATACAAAAGTTTTCTAGTGGGTTGAAATTTTTATAGTTATAATGTCTCAATAATGATTTTGGGAAAGATTGAGGAAATAAAATGGTGAAAATAATTTAAAGTGATTTTTTAAAAAATAAAACTTATGTGATGATTTTCTAATTCAGAACTACTTAAAGATAATTGTTTCTTTGATGATATACATTTTTTCTTATATATATATTCTAAAGTATATCCTATATATTTTAACAGCAGCCAAAATTAATCTTTATAAATTAAAAATTTTAAATAAAAACAATATAATCATTCTTAACAAACTGATTTGCTAATATATGAACGGTGTAAGTCAATGACTTTATCAAAAGACTAAGATTTTGAGACTATATATCTATTTAATACATAAGGTAATGAATTTGTAGCACGGAGGATTGATTTAAATTTAGGGGGATATTTCCTTAAAAGAAACAAGTTCATGGTCACTTTGTATGTAGAAACATGGTTCTCAAGGCAGTCCCTCAATTAGTAAGGAGAGAAAACGAGAGAGAAAATTATTCTGCATTAAAAATTCTTTAGTTTCCTGAGAGAAGTGTTGGTAGGGCCCAAAGTAAAGTAAACAGAGAAAAGAGTGAAGAGGAGGACGAGAAGAGAGGACTTAGGAAGGGCATTGTCTAAGAAGTGATGGGAAATGTCTAAGGAATGTGAAAGAATAAGGGTCTGATCTTGAGCTACAAATTGTTTATTACACAATCCTGACAAAATAAACCTGTCTTTGACTTCAGACTTTCAGAGCGTGGTACAGACATTGTCTTTTATATCACAATTTAAAATATTCTATAGTAAAATGAGCTTCAGACTGACAACTATATTTTTTAACACATATTTGATGTTCTTTTGGAAACATTAATATGGAGAATTTCTATAACATAAAAAGGAGACATTAATTTAATGAAGTTATCGCCTAACATAAACAGCGATCAACTCATAATCAATTTTGTTGTATGTTTACCACCTCATCCTTTGCTGCCAGCCTGCCCGGATTATTTTGAAGCAAATGCCAAACATCCTATCATTTTATCCATGAATATGTCAGTGTCTTTCCTCAAAATACAAGGACTTAGTTAAAAAAAAAAAACACAATATAATTATCACACATAAATTTTACCAAAAATTTATTTTCATAATCGTCTAGTCAGTATTCAAATTTTCTGATTGTCTCATGATTCTATCTGTTTTTCAAATTGAAATCCAAATAAGGTTCAAATTTTTCAGTTGATTGATGTATATCTTTGAATCAATGTATATTGATCCATCTCTCACTCTATTTTTCCTGTCAATTTATAGGTGTATGAAAGTGGGTTATTTTTCCTTTTGAGTCTAGATTTTGCATTGCTAGCAGATAATAACAAAATTTTGAATTTTGCTAATTAGGTGAGAAACTGTATCTCAGTGGATTTTAATTTATCTTACATGTGATATGGAATATCTTTTCACATATTTGAGCACCACATTCACTTATTTCTTTTTCTGTGATTTTGTAATTCATATATTTTGTCCATTATTCTATTGTATCATTGATACATTGTTTTCTTCTCTATCTTTAGAAGTCCTTTATATATTGGTATTAAAGATATTAATTCTTTGTGATATAATTTGCAAATATTTTTGTACTATTTTGTCATTTATCTTTTGACTTTGGTGGTGGTTGTGTGTGTCTTAATATACCAAATAAAATTTTATTTTTATGTTGTCAAATTTATCAATTTTTTTTTCTTTCTTTTTTTATTTTTGCTTCTAGAGTTTGTCACTGTTAGAAATATTGGGTTGGCCCAAAAGTTCGTTTGGGATTTTCATGAGATGTTATGGACAAACCTGAACAAACTTTTAGGCCAGCCCAATATTTTCATCTCTCCCAGGTTATAGAATTCACCCAGGTCACAATGTGTTGCTGGTAGGACTCTCAGAAGTGAGTAATTGCTTTTGTGGAATAATATGATATAAAATAGGAATGGCATGAGTAATAAGTGAGACACAGAGCAGAGACAGAGAAGCTGGGGAAGCTGAATTAAAAGTTAACATTTAAGAAGCCCCCAGAGAATCTCCTTATCTATAAGGACACTGAAGTTTCTTCTCTAGAAAGGGGGATAAAATCACTTTTATCTGAGGGTCACAGCAAAGAGTATTTCCAGAATGCTGGAGGCCTGAGGCTTGGGTACACCCAAGGAGTGGACAACTTGGTCACATTCAGCCATGTGCAATATAATTATTCACAGCACTTTTCCATGGCCTAACCATATCACTTCAGAGGTAAAGTGACAAGTAGACTGTTAATTTAACCTGCATCTAAATATCAGCATATTGAAAAGAAAGAAGTATTTGATAAATGAAAAGCCTTGTTTTCAAATAATGAAAGCATTCTCTTTGTAACTTAATATGTCAAATAGACTATTTTAAAATCAGTTAAGCAAGGTAACTCTGTGGTGTTAATCCCATGACTACTGACTTGACTATCTTTTGGTTCAATCTAATTCAGTGCTAGATCTGTGGTTACGAAACTATGCTGCCTGAGTGGTCTTAAGTACATTCATTAATAATATAGGCAAAATGCTTTTCACAGATTTCCCCTAGGCTGACACATACACAGGCACACATACTCTATAGTTATTACCAGGCATACCTATAATCATACTGTTTATGATGAAGAGATTACAAAATAATCTGAGCTTCAAATTTTCATTTTAAAATAGTGTATCTTCTCATTGATGCACATGAGATACATCACATCTCATCCACATGAGATACATCAAATTATGGGATTCAAAATAGAACCTACTAGAAAATTTACCTTGAAAAAATATGTGAAAGGATAGCTATTATCTCAGCTAACCCTGTGTAACTTCCTCTCTTTCCCTTTGGTCTATTAACTAAAGGACATGTTAACACTTGATAACAGGTTTTGAAGGATTCCAATCATAACTGGTTAATGCCCTCTATGTTGGAGGCTACATACTGTGAACAGCATGGCCTAAATCTCTCTTTTCCCAAAGCCACATTGATTCTTCTGAGTTTTTCCTTCTTTCTTTTTTAAATTTTACTCTCTTAGAAAATGTCAATGATACAATACAGTGTTATCAACTATATTTCTTTATTTGTTTAATTAATTTGATAAGCTGACACTATATACCTTGTAGGATCTTGGTGAGTATGAAGTAAGGCTGTCTGTGTAAAGTTCTTATCACTTGCTGGCTATATAATAGCTGTTCAATAAACACTAGCTCTCTCTCCCCAACACTCTTTTCTATACTGTATATACACAGCCTATAATGTATATTTGAATGAACCATGTATTTGCCTTGATATTCTAGGGAAGAATAGCTTTTCCTAGGGTAAGGTCATTATACGTCAAATATTGTCCCAGGAACCTGAGCTGCATCTCTTAACCTTTTCCAGTTTATAAAAAATCTCCTTGGATTGCCAAAATGAACAGGGATATTTACTGCCTCTTATGAAGCATGAGTCATCAGTTTAATTTAAGAGCTCAAGTGTTTCAGAGGACATTTGTCAGTTGAATCAGAAACATCTCTATTAACCAGCAGACCTTACCATAGCATTAGCTGGCTCCATAATTAGACACTACTAGGAGTTATGGGGGAAAATTAACAAGGTAGCAATAAAAATAATAGTGAAGTTTGCTCTTCTGATGGATGCAAAAATTAATGTTCCTTTCAAAGCTGCAGGAAGCTCTGGTTGATTCTGCATCACAATGTCTGTTTGTAAGGAGACACAACACAAATGCCCACAACCCACTGTGTCCTCCAAAGTTATTCATCAGTTATGAAAATTGGATTTGGGTTGATCTGGAGATTTCCTGAACAATATCTATAAAGAAAAAACTTTTTGATGAAATAAATTAAAAAGTGAGATGTGTATTTAACTTCAGAGGTTATTTATTTAAATACAGTTATTAGCACATAGTTAAAAATGATGGAGCTAATTACAAATGAATCCCTTCTCATTAAATTAGGTTTTGAAGGATCTTTACTTGAAATCCTCATTTTTTTTTTTTACATCTTTATTGGAGCATAATTGCTTTACAATGGTGTGTTAGTTCCTGCTTTATATCAAAGTGAATCAGTTATACATATAAATATGTTCCCATATCTCTTCCCTCTTGTGTCTCCCTCCCTCCCACCCTCCCTATCCCACCCCTCTAGGTGGTCACAAAGCACCGAGCTGATCTCCCTGTGCTATGCAGCTGCTTCCCACTAGCTATCTATTTTATGTTTGGTAGTGTATATATGTCCATGCCACTCTCTCACTTTGTCACAGTTTACCCTTCCCCCTCCCCATATCCTCAAGTCCATTCTCTAGTAGGTCTGTGTCTTTATTCCCATCTTACCCCTAGGTTATTCATGACATTTTTTTTTCTTAGATTCCATATATATGTGTTAGCATATGGTATTTGTCTTTCTCTTTCTGACTTACTTCACTCCGTATGACAGACTCTAGGTCCATCCACCTCACTACAAATAGCTCAATTTCGTTTTTTTTTATGGCTGAGTAATATTCCATTGTACATATGTGCCACATCTTCTTTATCCATTCATCTGATGATGGACACTTAGGTTGCTTCCATCTCCTGGCTATTGTAAATAGAGCTGCAATGAACATTTTGGTACGTGACTCTTTTTGAATTATGGTTTTCTCAGGGTATATGCCCAGTAGTGGGATTGCTGGGTCATATGGTAGTTCTATTTGTAGATTTTTAATGAACCTCCATACTGTTCTCCATAGTGGCTCTACCAATTCACATTCCCACCAGCAGTGCAAGACTGTTCCCTTTTCTCCACACCCTCTCCAGCATTTATTGGTTCTAGATTTTTTGATGATGGCCATTCTGACTGGTGTGAGATGATATCTCATTGTAGTTTTGATTTGCATTTCTCTGATGTTGAGCATTCTTTCGTGTGTTTGTTGGTAGTCTGTATATCTTCTTTGGAGAAATGTCTATTTAGGTCTTCTGCCCATTTTTGGATTGGGTTCTTTGTTTTTTTGTTATTGAGCTGCATGAGCTCCTTATAAATTCTGGAGATTAATCCTTTGTCAGTTGCTTCATTTGCAAATATTTTCTCCAATTCTGAAGGTTGTTTTTTGTCTTGTTTATGGTTTCCTTTGCTGTGCAAAAGCTTTGAAGTTTCATTAGGTCGCATTTGTTTATTTTTGTTTTTATTTCCATTTCTCTAAGAGGTGGGTCAAAAAGGATCTTGCTGTGACTTATGTCATAGAGTTTTCTGCCTATGTTTTCCTCTAAGAGTTTGATAGTTTCTGGCCTTACATTTAGGTCTTTAATCCACTTTGAGCTTATTTTTGTGTATGGTGTTAGGGAATGTTCTCATACTTTTACATGTGCCTGTCCAGTTTTCCCAGCACCACTTATTGAAGAGGCTGTCCTTTCTCCACTGTACATTCCTGCCTCCTTTATCAAAGATAAGGTAACCATATGTGCATGGGTTTATCTCTGGGCTTTCTATCCTGTTCCATTGATCTATATTTCTGTTTTTGTGCCAGTACCATACTGTCTTGATTACTGTAGCTTTGTAGTATAGTCTGAAGTCAGGGAGCCTGATTCCTCCAGCTCCGTTTTTCGTTCTCAAGATTGCTTTGACTATTCGAGGTCTTTTGTGTTTCCATACAAATTGTGAAATTCTTTGTTCTAGTTCTGTGAAAAATGCCAGTGGTAGCTTGATAGGCATTGCATTGAATCTGTAGATTGCTTTGGGTAGTAGCGTCATTTTCACAATGTTGATTCTTCCAATCCAAGAACATGGTATATCTCTCCATCTGTTTGTATCATCTTTAATTTCTTTCATCAGTGTCTGATAATTTTCTGCATACAGGTCTTTTGTCTCCTCAGGTAGGTTTATTCCTAGATATTTTATTCTTTTTGTTGCAATGGTAAATCGGAGTGTTTTCTTAATTTCACTTTCAGATTTTTCATCATTAGTGTATAGGAATGTCAGAGATTTCTGTGTATTCATTTTATATCCTGCTACTTTACCAAGTTCATTGATTAGCTCTAGTAGTTTTCTGGTAGCATCCTTAGGATTCTCTATGTATAGGATCATGTCATCTGCAAACAGTGACAGCTTCACTTCTTCTTTTCCAATTTGGATTCCTTTTATTTCCTTTCTTCTCTGATTGCTGTGGCTAAAACTTCCAAAACTATGTTGAATAGAAGTGGTGAGAGTGGGCACCTTGTCTTGTTCCTGATCTTAGTGGAAATGGTTTCAGTTTTTCACCATTGACGACGATGTTGGCTGTGGGTTTGTCATATATGGCCTTTATTAAGTTGAGGAAAGTTCCCTCTATGCCTACTTTCTGGAGGGTTTTTATCATAAATGGGTGTTGAATTTTAGTCTGTAGTCATCATTTTAGCCATTTCATTGATCACCATGGAATTAACCCCTCAAATTAGTCTGGATCAGTGTGGATTTACATTATAAACTACAAAAGTTGGTTTGTAGGCCTGACAGACATGGCAAAAGTAATTAACACTTCAAAACACTACCAATTTAGTGACCTAATTTAGGGAAGAGTAACGTATATTGAGGATGTGAAACTAAATTAAATTCCAGTTAAATACAAATATTTTTCTTCACATACTGAGTCATCTGATTCAGACCCCACAGGGTGCAGTGTTACCTTGCTTGGTGAACTGCATAATTATTTATAGATTTCTCTCAACATTAAGTTTACCCCTTATCTAACTTTACACAGGCAGTCTAGCTAGTGACTCTCAGAGAGATACCGTCCTGTATAATATGTTCCCACATGGCAGGTCAGGGCCCAGGTGCCCCTTTTTCCATTCTTTGTTGATGGTTTGAAAATATCAGGACAACGACTGCATGCCACATTGGTTTTATAATTCCTAATCAAATGTCTCTACAGGGGGCTCTAATTCCACATAACGTGTATAAAACAAAGAGATAAATGTTACTTATTATTAGGAATGGAGGCTCAAGGATCTATTGTGAAGCTTTGTACTTATTGATGGAATTCTAAAACTAGGCTATAAAAAAGTTATTTCTTGATGAAACATTAATGATAAATAACAACCCTTCAGGCGGTTAAATACTTAACACTCAAAGACATTTCCATTTGAAGCATTTTTAAGAATATGAACTAATGGAATGAAATTGTATTTCTAATAAAGTACAATATTAGTTCTACAATGAAACTCAGTGTTAATTGAGTGAAATCTTTAAGGTCTTAAAAGTAATAATTTGTGTGTGTGTTTGTGTTTTAAAGAGATTAATTAGAGGATGCATATGGTTGACTTTAGGCCAACTAGACATGTTTCTCTTGTTTAAGAATAGAGAAAGAGAAAAACTTCTTAGAAACATACTGGTGAGAACATTTACTTACTGTTCAGTGTAGAAATGAATAAGAAAAGGAAGGAAGTGATAATAGTGTCATCTAAGGGCAGGCCTCCTGGAGCCAGGCAGAGTCAGATAAAGTACAGATTAGGCTGCTCATTCTTTTTGAAGGCCATAACACTAACTCAAATATAGTCTTAAGAAAATTCCTGAGGATAACTGGCATGCACAATAGTCATGAGGGACAGATACCAGAATGTCAATGTATTAATTTGCAATTAGAACTAGTTCAATCGCATGGGACTAGAGTACTCTACTAGCCTGATTAGCATATTCTCTCTCTATAGTCAAGCTACATAGAGAAAGTAAATCATAATCAGAAAGATGCTATTTGAGAGTAGAATCAGAACAAAATAAGTTAAACTATATAAATATGGAATTGCCTCATTCTAGGGTGGTTTAACATACCCCTCTCACAAAGTAAAGTGTTTGCCAATAAAACCAGAAATCAGTAAAGTCCACCAGTTATCATCACCTCCATCCGTCTCCATTGGAGGGATAGACTTGCCATATGGACTGAAAATACCTCATGGTTGGAGGCTAAGTTTTTCTCTACCTTATGGTGTTTGAGCAGGCACTGCTAACAGCTGCCTCTCTGACTCTTCTTATTTTTATGCTGACCAATTGCTTTTCTAATAGACATAGTCCTTTTGAATGGGTGTGCATGTATGTGTGTATGCAAGCATATGTGTGTATAACTGGATTAGAATTAAATCCAAATGTATGGCCTATAAGCCGTCCCGTCTCTTTCCAGTGATTGCGTTATGTCTTCTCTGATCCATTACTTGTTGCTTTTACAATTTACTTCTCCATGGACAAGTTCATTTTACTTATTTCCAAGTTCCTTGAGGGACATCTCTGTGTAAGCTCATACTTATTAAGAAATGTTATCATATACTTTCTCTCACCAAAAAAATAGATAAATGGCCTTGGCATAACAATTTTGACAACTAATAAAACTGTTCTACCTCTTCAAGTAATGAAGTCTTTTTAGTAGTGCTAAGCAAATTTCTATTAGATGGTTGCAAAGATTTAGTTAATGAATAATTTGAATTATCTGTGGTTAACCATCTATTGAATGGTTTATAGCATTTGAGCACTACCTATATAAATCCTGTATTAATCATTATACGAGCTGACTTATGGCATAAGGGAAAGCAAATTTGATGTTTGTTCCCAAGTTTAGACTCCATATTACCACCACTTAGACCTTGTCTTGGTTTGGATACTATGATGTAAGCACTATAACATTATTATAGAAGCAAAAAAATTATTGAACATTAAAAAGTGGAGTTTTAACCAGTAAAAACACACTATTGCATTTAATTTTTCACAAACTGTGCTCCTGGGATTTGTTTGAAAGCACCACTGGAAAATGCTGAGTAATACTGCATGAGTAGGGCTTGGGGGTAGTACTTTGAATTACCTCCTGATGTTTGCTTTAAGAGGAGTAACTTTGCTTTCTAAATTCTATTAAAAAATCAATTTGGTTTCCAAAAACAGTATTCTAATTTAAAGTTTTCTCAAGACATTAGTCAATCTCTTTGCTGATAACTGATTCCTTACGGACAAATATCAGCACTTTATATGCTACCTTATTGAAACCACAATGCTGGCTGGCAACAGACAGCTTTCCAGCATCACCTCTAGTATCACAGACAGAGTCCTGGACTAGGGGTTAACAGATCTAGATTTTAATCCTGACTAACTGTGTGATTTCAAATTATTTAATCCTTGGCTATTGGCCTCTGTTGGGTTGGATTGTTTCCCTCTCAAAATTCATATGTGGAAGTCCTAAGCCCCAGGACCTCAAATACAACCTTATTGGATATAGGGTCTTTACAGAGGTAGTCAGGTTTAAAATGAGGTCAACTAGGGTGGGCCCTAATCTGTTATGACTGGTGTCCTTATAAGAAGGGGAAATTCGTATACAGACATGTACACAGGGAAAACACTATGTGAATATAAAGACAGTCATCTATAAATTCAAGACAGAAGCCTTGATCAGATCTCTCCCTCACAGCCCTCAGAAGGAAAAGACCCTGCCAACAACTTGATTTCAGACCTCTAGACTCCAGAACTTTGAGACAATAAGTTTCTGTTGTTTAAACTACTCAGTTTGTAGTACTTTGTCACAGCAGCCCTAGCAAACTAACACAGCCTCTTGGGCTGAAAGGAGATGATGAAATCCTTCTATAACAGCCCTCTAGGCCCTTGTTTTATCTCTTCTGTGTTAATGAAATTATTCTTTTATCTCTGTGCTTTGCAATCATATTTCTGAAATAAAGATCTGATCTTGCCAATGTGCTGCATAAAGCCTCCAAGGGAACACCTCCATATATGGCAGACAGAGCCTTTCCTGGTCTGTTCCAAAGCCACAATTTCAGGTAGCCTCTCTGCCCCCAAATGCCATTGTTGTCCATTTCCTCCCTGGACAACTCTGCCCTTTCTTTTAGTTTGGGAGATCAAGACCAAGTGCAAGAGAATTATGGCAACACGACCCTGGACAATGTTGGAGCAGATCAAAGGGAGAGCACATGGGAAATGGGAAGAAGAGAGAAAAATGGTAAATTTACATAGTTTCTGTGTAAAAACTTGTTGACTAATGTTTTAGGTCAAACAAAATGAATCAGAACGTTTATATATTGAGATTTTTTGTTTGATGTTGCCAAAATTTTTTCAGACTTCTAGTGGCATGAATGTCTGCTTTGTAAACAGTTAAAATTGCAGGTTTTTATATATGGAAGCAGATACCTTAAAGAAGGCTTTCTACATATCCAGGAAAGACTAGTCAGCTTTGCTCAGTGTTGACATAATACACTGTCTAAACCCCTTCTCCATCATGCATTACATGAGGCAAATATAGTTTCTTACCTCACAGGACTGTCAGTTATTTGAGGTCAAGTACTACAACTTAAATATTTCTTTCAATTCACTATATATAGCATAGTACTTGACACTTGGTATATAGGAAAACTAAACAAAACCAAAGAAAAAAGTGTATTGAGTTTGAGCTTGGTTTAGGTCTTGATTTCTTCTCTTGAAATTTGCATTGGTTCTCTTCCAGAAATATTTTGGTCCAAGTGTGAAACAACGTAAAGCTATCAATTTATACCATTTTGATAAGAGTATAAATAATATTTTTGAGAAATTAAAGCTACAACATGGTATTGTCATATACCAGCTGGACACTCCAGAATCGCTTGGCATAATCAAAGACTATCTTTAAATATAGAAGTCCTTGCTACTGCTCACTTACGGGAATGTCCACAAGAAAGGTAGCCCAACTGCAAGTCAACCCCTGCCTTTTGGGCTCATATTTGAAACCACTGTCTTCTTTCTGCATAGCAGTCCTAAGGGTCACTTTCAGCAGCAATCTGCAGATGACTGCCCACCCTTGGAGATGCCCTTTATCACCACCGCCAGCCAGGATGCTCCAAAATGAATCTTGTACATACCATACCAAACACACCATCCAAATCCACCCAGCCATTCTCCTGTGACCCAATAACCAATATAGACAGAAACTTGATTTCAATAGATGAAGATGATAACCAGAGTTTACTTAGGAAGAGAAATAGCTTTTTTCACAGCCTATCAAGTCCTTTACATTCAGTATTTTGTGACAACGCATTCAGACTTTAGGAGACCCAGTTAATATATAATTATAACAAAATTGAAAAGATTATCAGCAGCAAAAAGTGACTTAGAGAATAGGTTAAAGGATAGGGTTGGGGAAGACGAGAAAGGTGGAGGCTGTAAATGGAAAAAAGAAAAAAATGGCAAGGCTTACAATTTACGCAGATCCTTTGTATATATTTCTTGACTGTTCAAATGAAAATTGAATTATGGGGGGTTTTATAGTGAAGGAAAAACCCTCCAAACTTTAGCAGCTTAATTGGTAGCTTTTTAAAAAATTGTAAAGGGTTTTAAAACTACAATTCCACATTCTATGAAATAGAAACATTTTAGTGCTTTTATACCCTATTATTTTAAGCTTTAATATTTTTTCTGGAACTAAGTGTGGAAGATTAAGATAACAAAATTTGGCTTCTGGGTCTGCCTTGGCATTCTTCACCTTGCTCAGATGTATATGATTACATTTTCTATTATGCAAGCCATGGGGACATACGGTATTTTCACCAAAAAGTGATGAAAGGAACATCTTTAGGAAAGTTGAAAATATTGTCTAACTTAGGAAACAAACTTCTGAGACTGGGGATATTTTTTTCTGCTTGGCTACCTGGCAGTCTAAGTGTTGCATGTATGCGTAGAGTGTTGAGGGAAGGGGTATAGTTAGAGAACAGGCATGCAAACAAATAACCAAAAATATGTAACCTCACAAAATTTGGTCAAATTCTAGATTGTTCATGATTGAGTGATACATGTAGAAATTGATCAATTTTATTTCTGAAAAACTTTGGCAAATGGTAAAGATGCTTGCTAAAAAGTAAGACTACTTACTCATTCTCCCTTGTTTCTGGACTTAACTCTTGATTAACTCAAAAGTAGGCTGAAGACTATGCAGCCGTTCTGCCATCTGCACTTTGACTGAACAAAAAAAGTTAGGCTTCAACTCCCTCCTCTGCCTAATATGTTAGGAATAAAAAATGATAGTTACTAGCAGGTCCCACAGTGAAGTTTGAGTTCAGCCTTGACTTCCCCATAAGCACTTTATGAGCTGAGCACCCAGCATGTAAATTTTGGTCATACAAAGAGTCACTACATCGTTATAAAATGATTGCTACCCTTTTGGAGAATTTGGTATATGCTGGATTTAACCCTCATCTCACATTCTAAGAACAACAAAGCATAGGATTTTGTTCATAAAAACATCTAAATAATTAAGTGAATGGGAGACAGTATTAAGAATATTTTCACCACACATTCTTCTTTTTTTTCTGGTCCCTCTACAGCCAGAGCATTTCTTTCTTCCTTAAAGTGAAATGCAACTAAAAGTTGTATCAATGTAGCATCCATTTAACAAAATTGGGACAAAAGATATGATCGCGTTTTCTAGGAAATAGTCTTCTTTGAGAACACATTTTAAAGAACTGACACAAAAGCTTTCTTCAAGGTAGAGGTAGTGTTAAGACATTAAGTAACTGGGACGAAGTGAGAGAGTGACATGGACTAATATATACTACCAAATGTAAAACAGATAGCTAGTGGGATGCAGCCGCATAGCACAGAGAGATCAACTCGGTGCTTTGTGACCACCTAGAGGGGTGGGATAGGGAGGGTGGGAGGGAGACGCAAGAGGGAGGAGATATGGGGTTGTATGTATAGCTGATTTACTTTGTTATAAATCAGAAACTAACACACATTGTACAGCAATTATACTCCAATAAAGATGTTAAAAAAAATCTATTTCCAGTACTTTGTTATGCAGGAACCATTTCTAAATAGAGCATTGGGTCTTTCAAATGAAAATACTTTTCTCATGTGCAGACCAATTTGTTCCATTGCTTCTGAAATGATAAGGTAATAGAAAACGCAGCCCAATACAAATATTAGAATGTACATCAAAGTACTTACTTCAGATGGATGTGTTCTCAAGAATAATTTTCACCTTTTCCTTTAAATATTTTTTCTTTCCTAAAAAGCAAAATATTAGAAAATAAATAACTTTGGGTAGAAACATAAATAATGTTCCAAAAAATGTAGAAAGGGTCAAAAATCTTTCAAGAAAACTGCAGATTTAAAGATGATTATAATATTAATAGAGAAAAACGAGATTCAAGAGTAAATATAAGAAGCATAAGAGAATTTAATAGTAATAAAATTACACTCAAAAAACCAATAGTTATTCTGTGTGTTCATTACGTATTTGTCTTTAATGCATTGAATTTTAGTGACAGTTCCTTCTTTAGTACTTTTGCAATATGCTTTGGCTCTTGCACTCTGAATCTATATGTTTGAGCTAATTTCTTGTTGATAGCAAGTAATGCTTATAAGCATACATAGGTCCTCTGCACTGGTCTTAACAACTCATAGAAACAGTGCATCTGTTTTGATCTAATCATAATTTTGAAACCACTGGTTCATGATTATGGCTCACTTTTCTATTCAAATACCTGTTTTGAACTTTGATAAAGTTCTCAGTGCTATTCTTTTTGAATAACTTCTTTCAAGGCACCAAATATAAAATAGTACAAAATATGGAAGGCTAGTAATATCCATTCTTTATATGAAAGTGGCTTGCTTTAAGGAGGAATAGTTACAGATTTGATAGTAACATGAAAGGAGTAAATTTCAAAGTACAATAATTTTCTCAGCATAAAGTGAAATGGAAATTTGGTGTTTTTCTGGTAAGTTTGACATATATGCAGAAATATTTGAAAATTTCACTTTTTAAAATGTGTACACAGTAACTGGTTTTAGAATGTATTTGAAATTGTTCTTTTTATCTCACTTTACTCACTGGTTAAAGTATTATTCTAGAGATAATTTCACAAGAAGTGTCTTCAGAATATAAATAGTTACAGTACAGAAACCTGATTATTTTCTTGGGAATATTCTGCAAGCCCTATGAAGGCAAAACTGCCTTTCAGAAATATTAAATTAAATATTTATATATTAAACATTTATAAAATTAAATATATATTAAATTTATGTATAATTAAATATATAATAAATTAAGTATTTAATATATATTAAATTATCTATTACATGACATTTCCAAAGCAAATAGACCATTAATAAATCTAAAAGCCATTTTTAATGCTTATTGTCCTCTCCTTTTTATAGTGTTTGCTTTAATTCACCAGCTCCGTCTATGTGAAATGCTGGCTTCCGTGACACTAGAACCCTTCTGTTTTCTTGTCACTGTTCATTGCTCCCTCTCATGAGAAAGACAGTGTACACAGTTCAACTACTCTTTTCCTCTGACAGCTCTGCTCATTCTGTCCCCATTACCTTGGTAGCTTCTTTTCTTCTTTCTTCTTTGACCTGTTTGTGTCTAAAGGGTGCATGCTTCGCCCTCTTTCCTTTCACACAACTCACTCTTCCTTAGTAATCTCATCGCTCATATTACCAGCCCTAAACTGGTAATTGCCAACACATCTTTTATCTAGAGTAGAGGATGCAAACTTTTTCTGTAAAGGCCCAGATAGTATATAATTTAGGCTTTGCAGGCCACACGGTCTCTGTCACAACTATTCAACCCCACTGTTGTAGCACAAAAGCAGCCATAGGCAACGTAAATGAAGGAGCACAGCCATGTTCCAATAAAACACTGGAATTTGAATTTCATGCAATGTGGATGTAGTCCTAACTCCTAATACCTCAGAATGTAACTGTATTTGTAAATAGAATCTTTAAAGAGGTAATTAAAATGAGGTCATTATGGTGGGCCCTAATCCATTATGACTTGTGCCCTTCTAAGAAGAGGAAATTTAGACAGAATGATATAGAAGGAAGACCATGTGACAACATAAGGAGAAGACAGCCACCTACAAATTCAGGAGAGAGGCCTCGGAAGAAACCAACCCTGACAATACCGTGTGGACAACTCAGACTTCCAGCCTCCAGAACCGTGAGAAAATAAATTTCTGTTGTTTAAGCTATCCAGTCTGTGGTACTTTGTTGTGACAGTCCTATAAAACTAATGTAACATATTCTTCTTCTTTTTTAAATTAATAAATTAATTTTTTTACAGTAGGTCCTTGTTGGTTATTTATTTTAAATATAGCAGTGTGTACATGTCACACTTCTTCATTTTTTTTCAACCATTTAAATTAGGCAAAACTATTTTTACATCACAGGAGGTACACAAACAGGTGATGGGCAGGCCCTCGTTTGCTGAGCCCTGATCCAGAAGTCCCTTTTCAAGCTTCGTTTTATAAAGCAGACAACTACGTCTTCACTTCCTCAGATTTCCTCAAACTCAACCTGTTCCTAGGGCAGGTCATCCTGTCCTTCTCTGTTATCTAATCTGGTTTATACTTTCTCCTCTTTTGTGTTCCCTGCCTTGCTGAGTGGAACCACCATCTACTTTGTCACCCAAACCTTAAACCTGGTAGTTATCCTAGATTTCTCATTTCCTTCATTTCCCACATCTAATATGGAACCAAATCTTACTGATTCTGTTTAATATTTCATTGACTACGTGGTGTGTCCTATCACTTATTCTTTTATAATACTGTGCAAATTTGTCCAGATCTTTAGTCTTACTGTCTACATTGCTGCCAGAGAGACTGTCTAAAGTCTAAATCTAATTACATTGCCCTTCCAGTGAAAACCTTTTAAAGCTTCTCTGTTATCTAAATCCTAAGCTTCTGAACATGATATACATTGTTTTCCATGAGGTCTTTCTTCATCAAATTCATTCCCTAATGGACTCCTCTTTCAACAACGGTTCAAATGAAATACTTGCCATTGTCAAGAAGGGGCACAAGGCTACCTACTTCCCGGCCTTTATTTATGCTGTTCTCTTTGCAATACTTTACTTTTCCTTCTTCACTTGATGGACATTTGCTCCTTAACGATGGGAAGTATTTTTCATCTTTAGCTCTTACACAAGGCTTAGCAAAAGGTAGACTCTTCAAAAATACATGAATTATTAACTGTGATCAAAAGAGCTGTGTGAAAGATAATAACATATATATATTTGCACATACGTATGTATGTGATGTTAATGTGTGTGTGTATGTGTGTGCTTATGTACATAAATATGTGCACACAAAATCTCTGATTTCTGGCCTAACTAACAGTGGTGTAACAGGTGCAACAACTTTTAGAGCTGGGTTGAAGGATAATTGGACTCCAAAGAGTTTGGGTCCAGAACTCCATCAGTTGAGGATGTATCCGGAAGCATCAGGGAAAACATCCCTGTCCATTTCCTGCTCACTCTGTCTGTAGCCCATTCGAAGCATGCATTGTCTTTTGCTTCCAGTTACTCAAGCCCTACATGACCTTCAAGGCTCCACTTAGAGCTGTACTCCTTCAGGGATCCAGAAGCCTGTTCCCACTATTCCAAAGTTTAGTGACTATTCGTTTCTCTCTTGTAATATTTAATAACGGCGTTTAGCACTCGCTTTTAAAATTTCCTTCTGATTTGGAGGTTTGTCTTCCCTTGCTTTGCAAAATACTTTGTTAAATGGTCATCTCAGCACATAGCTTAGTCCCAAGCACCATGTAGGCAGTTGGCAATTGAAGGACCAGGTCAGAAAGAGTCCTTTGTTTGATCACTCTCATAGCTCTGAGAGTCTACCCTGTATTGCATACATGAACTTTAACATTTGAGGGGTCACTGAACTTTTTGAGAATCCAGCAGATAGTGCCCCTCAGAAAAACCATAAATGTACACACACACACACACACACACACACACACCATCTATGCAAACAATTTTGTATATGATTTTAAGGATTTATCAACGCCAGCTTACCAGACTGCAAGTTCCTTTACCTACATGTGTTCCAATACCTATGTGTTGTATTTTTTAATACTTAGCACAGTACCTAGCTGTTCAATAAATCTTGTCTAAAATAAACAGTACTGAACTCAAGCCTTTACTAGACAACATTTCCTATATTTGTATTCCATACAGTACTTAGCACAGTGTCTTGGCCATAATAGTAATTTAATAAATATTTGTTGAATCAAATTGAATTCTGCTTTCTTTGTATCTCAGAGAAATACCAATTATAGTGATATAGGTAGGTGGGGCTAAATAAATATTTACAATGACCCTTTTAACACTTAATCTTATTGTTTTAACATTCTACAGACCTGAATCCACTAATTTGAGTATATTAGTGTTAATAGATATACTCTTTTAATCTTTTTTTCATGAAGTGTTTAAATTTTAAAGCATTTAGTTAGAAAAAACACAAAGAATTCATCTGTCCTTTTATAAATGTCACTACATTCTATTTTGAGAATAATGTGAATAAGGACCAGGTCTGAGAAGTCTAAAATAAAGCATTTCTACCAGTGAAGGGAAAGTGTGAGGCACCTTTTTCTTCCACAATCAACCCAAATGCCTCACCACTTAAAACAGATTCTCTTCTGCTTGGGTAGCAATCCTGTTCTTAGCAGTTTTTGGAATAATGAACAACCCTCTTCATAATGACAGAACTTTAAGCCTTAAAAATAAAATAAATAATTAAAAAGGAGAAGGGAGAGCTGACTGATTGGAACGACACCAAATTTTTATTTTCAATGGCATTTGTAGCTGCTAGAAGTGACACAATTTATGTCAGTCTAGGAACTCGAGGTAACCAAACATAATAAGTTGTAATTGACCAAATTAAAGTCAGAAGAATTGTAGTTAGTTCATTAAATAAATAATATGGAGAATTTCCCAACTTAGCGGTGAGGTACAAAACAACAGATCATTTATACAGTAGAAAACAAGATGAAAAGGGATAAAATGAGAATAAAAACCTAACTTTCTCTTCAAAGAAAGCAAAGAAAAGACAAAGAAAAGAAACATTAAAAAAGGAAGATTCAATTAGCAAGGAAGGGAGAAAAGAGAGAAATACAAGTGGGATTCTCTATGAAGGAAAAGAACGTGATGAGAGTTTAGATCATAATCTATAAATAGTCTTTTATTTTATAAATCCTTCATGTGGTGCATAGATTACACAGTGAGCCTCCCGTGTCCTTAAAATGTATAGTCTCACAGCACATCCCTTTTAAGGCAATAACAAGCACAAAGAATTAGGTCTGGAAAATGACTTGCACTTCTCTTGATGAGGAGGGAATTTGGGAATATGGCACAAATTGTCAGGAGAGCACGGGAGGGATAAGGCTTAGTCGTCTATGAAATATTTCGGAGAAGTAGTATGCCCCGCTTCTAACTTACCAGTGTGAGGGATAATTTTAATTACCATTCTGTAATGAACCTTCCTCCAAATAACACAGAAGACCACTTTACCTGTCATTCTTCACACACGTGTCAGGTCCTGTGTTGTTTGTCTCTTCTCATCCCTTTGTTCTGATTTTCAATTCTATAAGATGCTAGGGGTGATGGAAGGGGGCTAAGGATGGAAAAGCAGAGTGTGAGAGGGTCGATATTTTACAATTAATTCTTTGATATGTTTTGTTGTCTTTTATTGTATTTTCAAGGACTCCTTTCCATAATATTTCCAAATGCTTGAAATAAAGAAGCAGTCTTTCAAATCCTATATCAAACATAATACTTTTTCCGTTTTTTAGCAGGGCAAAGAATGGCAAATGTAACAACCATCATATTTGGCACTTCTCTAGAATATTCTTTATTACTGGCCTTTATGACTTATTTTTAAAAAGAACTGTTATTTTTAAAGAAGAATTAAAATAGATTCTGACATGCCTGAGCTAGGGATGAGTTGTACACATCTGCATTCTTAGCTCTCTCTTCCCATCTGGCCCAGAGAACCAGAGTGGCTGAGGAAAAAGCACTCATCCGTGGTTGGATGAGCATGGTCAATGGATTTCCCCTCCTGTCAGACAGGTATCAAGACATTTAAAAAGCTATGCCATCTTTTTTTAGGAAGATAAATATATCACATCTTCCTTCAGTCACTTATCTTGAGAATCACTGTCTTCTGAACATTTCTTCTTGCCAGAAAGATTATAGAGTTTTATTTTTAGTATTTTCATTACAAAGGAAATGTGTTGTACTTTAACAGTTAAAAAATATATATAATCTATACTCCTCACTACATTTTTTTCACCCTAAATATCTAAATATCACTGAGTTTTTCAAAATGTCCATGGAAACAATGATTTAATATAATAAAGTTATGTGTGTCAATAAGAGTTGTACTTCTCCAAGGATTATCTTCCCTCTTCTTCGGAATAAGAAGAGTCATTCATTTTAAGAGTCACTTTCTAAAAGAGTTCTTTCTAAATACAATATCCCTACTTTCATTGTCTAAACTTCTTTTGCTGACCACAATTTTGTTGCTTTGTACATTTCCATCTTCAGAATTTTTGTCATATTTCATATACTCTCTCTGGGAAATCTCATTCTGTACCATAATTTAAAATCTTTTCTTTGTATCAACAGCTCCCAAATCTACACTCCCAGCCCAGCTCACTCTTCAGCTTTAAAACTATAGGACATATCCACTTGTTTGTTCAACATGTTCTTAAAGAAGGTCATTATTCAGTGGGAACCTAATCCAGGCCCACTCCCTCTCCCAGATTCCACCTCTTAAAGAAGATACCACAATTGACCTGGGTATCATCTTTAACATTTTCTCTTTCACAATTTCCTTTCATCCCTGCCTGACATAGTGGCATCCAAAGATATACCATATCCTGTTAATGTTCCTTCTGATACGTCTCTCAAAGTCATCCCATCATTGCCACCCCCACTGCTAGGTTCTATTACAGTGTCTTACCATCTCTTGCCTGGGGTTGCTTTTAGAGAGAAGAAAAATTCATCATGCCCAGTAATGACTCATACTCCAGAATTATCAAAATAGTTCTACATACCCCCCTCATTTTGCCCTGATCATTATGATCATTATACAGGAAGTGGCCAGAGAAGATGATCCACTTTTGTAGAAAGTCATATTCAGTGACCAAACTGTCTTTCTGAACAGTGTGGACCAGGACAAGGTAAGGGAGAGTCAGAAAGCTTCTGAAGTCAATGTTTTATGAGACTGTTCCAACACACAGCAATACCAGATGATTGTGAATGGCAGAGTACATGGAAGACCATCAAAACCTTGAGTATTATCCTCTTGTTCACTGGCTGTTGCATGATTTTCAAACTGCAAATGGACTGGAAAGCTGAAACCCTGATACCTGTTAGTGGCCAGTTGGCTGATTGGACTAGAACAGCAACATCATAATCTGAAAAGATGTCAGTGATGTTGAGGCACCACTAAAAACCCTGAAAGGGGACCAAAGGCTAGATATAGCCAATCTGCCAGGAAGATGCTTATAATCTGCTGGATTATAGTTTCCCAAGTGGCAGACTAAACATCTAGGCTACTTGGCAATAGCCCAAGATTCATTAAAACTATAACTAGGTTCAGCAAGGGCTGTAATAGCTAGAGCTATGAGAACTGCCACACTAAAAGGAAAAACCACAGATATCTTTGATTCTGTACAGCTGGCGCTGAGGTTGAAGAGCCACAATACCCCAGTGGACACCACCAGGTTTCTGCTCCGCTAAATTGTTCAAAGAACCAGGCCCAGATATTTAGGGGAAATTCTGTGAATTCAGGGTTCCATTCAGCCAAAAGCTTTGCTTTAGGCTGCAGGGATGACAGAGAGATGGGTTAAGAAGTATTTTATGTGTCCCCCTAGCACTTCTCCAGATGCAGATCTTTTTTTTCTTTTTTAATTAATTTATTTATGGCTGTGTTGGGTCTTCATTTCTGTGTGAGGGCTTTCTCTAGTTGTGGCAAGTGGGCGCCACTCTTCTTTGTGGTGTGCGGGCCTCTCACTATCGCGGCCTCTCTTGTTGTGGAGCACAGGCTCCAGACGCGCAGGCTCAGTAACTGTGGCTCACGGGCCCAGTTGCTCCACGGCATGTGGGATCTTCCCAGACCAGGGCTCGAACCTGTGTCCCCTGCATTGGCAGGCAGATTCTCAACCACTGCACCACCAGGGAAGCCCCAGATGTAGATCTTTTTGATCAGAAAAGTCCCCCTAGACTTTATGAACATTCTCAGTACCATCAAGTGAAACACCAGTGTCAATTATACATTCAGCAAGGGAGGTCACAACAATACTACATTAAATTAACTCAAAGCGTCACACCCATACAAGATCACTGTTAACTTCTTTTCCCCACTGCAAACCTTGCCCAAAGCCTATCAGTTGAATTTGAGTGTCCCTTCCCCCCATGGGACTGTATAGGATAGTAACTTTCTCCCTATACCAAACAGAGCTATAAAAATTTGAGTCCTTACCTTCTCCAAAGTTCCCCAGATTACTAGGATGGGTATGTATGGACTTCAGTTCCCCTTCGGGATAAGGAAGTTCCCCCTAATTATCTTTCTTTTTAAAGCAGTTGTGTAAGGTTAGAGAAGGAGAGAGGGAACAGGGAATGTGCAGGGTGAGAGTGGAACTAGGCTATTAAATAAAGCACATTTACCTTAGGTCTCCAGCAACATGGTGGCTGTTCATGGCTCAACCAAACAAACTTCCAATGTTATTGGCCCACCAAAGGCCTATATGGGGCAGCAAAGTCAGCATTGCTGGCGCCTATATTACAGATCTGGGGGCCCTTTGATTCAGCCATGGACAAATAGCCTTTGAGCAGCCACAGACAAATTGCTTTGAGACTGTGACCCTGAGGTTTGTATTCCTTGCTTGACTTGGGCTTAACTCACATAGAAGTCTTCTTTTTAAAAGGAATCTACCTTAATCTACACCATTTGCTATCCCATTATCAAAACAGTATACCTTAAGTGCTTACTCAATTTCGACATAAAGGCTAGGAGAGTTTTCTATGGTGTCAAGGCTGACTGCAACAATTTATCTACATGTCTTTGAGTGGGTTTCTAATTCTCCAGTGGGGTGAACTCCAACACTCCACTGGTATTGTTAAGTCAATCAGGGCAATAAGAGTCCAAAGTTTAGTCAATGCCTCATCTGGGGTTTCTCAAGGGAGCTCGTCTGTCTCAGGGAAATCTCTGTAAAAGGGCCATATCTCCCTTATAACAGCCATGAACCACTGCAACAAACAAACAGAAAACGACAACAAAAAGACCTTTGTGACCTTTTGCTGTCAATTCTAATGGATCTAAGTTAGTCATACTAGACTGTGGGTGGGGCTGAGCTATAAGCCTGCCTGGCTGTTGCATTCCTCCTTAACAAGCAATTAAGTCCCCTGCCTCTCATTTCCTCATGTCTCAAGTAAACCAGCCAACGTTCTAAACTTTGTCTGCGTCCTGTCCATACTATTCATTAATTTTCCTTCTTTCAGCCAGTGTAGTGTACATTCTTTAGTTATTGTCTGAAATGGATTGGAAACATCTGCCTACTCAGGATGACCCTTAATGTTAGTTGTCTGGGTGACAATGGGGCAGACCTGAGACTGACTACCAGATTGTCAAGGAATCCTCACCCTCCACCTTAGGAGAAAAATTAGCAGCAACCAGGGCACCATTCACGCATCTATCTCTGAACCAACTTCCTGATACTTGGCCTACAACCACCCTCCTAACGTTTCCTCATTCATAAGTAATAAAACAGAACACCATTTACTGACAGGCTGGCCATACAATTTGGTCAATATGTCTACTACTGAGTCCTATGGACCTCCCTCAGATACCATTAATTGCCCTGTGGCACTAATTTTTCCTCTTCCAGAAAGCATGTCTTTGTCAGTATCATATTCACCACCAAACTGTCAAGAACTGTGAAGGATCTGAGCTTTACTTTACAGGGGGTCTATGGATGCTTGCAGTAGATGTGAGACTCCTTTGTCAGAGTCAAAGAACTTCATTACTCATGGCACAGAAACTAGCATGAAAGTCAGCATACATTATGCAGAGTCTCCGAGCCCAAGTTCTCACAAAGAGGGCCAGATGATACCTGCATGTGCAGTAGGTTGCACTCCAGGAGATGAACTCAGAACTTGGGAACCCAAATCTTTTATAGTGGGCAGTAAGCATACCTGACTATGCCCTGGAGGGAGACATTATCTTTATTACCCCAGACAGTAAGCAAATCTGCCTCTTCCTCTGGAGGGAGATACCATCTCTATCTTCTAAGGCTGCTTTCTATACAAATATCCTTAAAAAGATAATCTGGGGCAAAGCACTCTTCTCCCAAGATACGCAGAAACATGAAAGAACCACGGAGATACTCTCTTACTTTCCTCTCTACACACTCCACCACAGCCCAGGAACCAGGTGCCAGATTCCAAGGTTCAGAATGTTTAGCTCTGACTCATTTCACCATGGTTAACATAGTACTTAGACTGTAAACCTTTCCTTTGAGAGTTCCTGTTATATTGGGACATATGCCAGTTCAAAAATCAAGGCATTCAAGGCAAAGTTATGTTGCACAGCATAATTCCTTATTCACTTTTCTAGTTTTCTTACTTCCTCTTTCACCCCTTCTTTTACCCTTTTCATGGGTAGATTATACTTCATGATAGATTATATTCCTAAAATTTAAATACTGTTTTAATAAATGAAATAGATTTTATTAAATATTATACTCAGTATGTTGAGAATATGACTAGGGAAAAACCTACTTTATTCTGGACAGCTATTTTAAAACCTAGAAAAGTATAGCCAGTACTCAAATAAAGGTGGAGACAATATGTTAAGTTTATGAGCAAATGAAGATTTACACTCTGCACAAGATTTAGTATTTGCTATTTCCCCTCAATTCTGAGAATTGCATTATAGAATGAAGTTGAGGAGGGAGGACTCTGCCTCATATTTCATTTATTTGATTAAGTTTTTACAGAGGAAATAAGATTTCAATTCAATAACTCTAAGATACGTTGTTTCAGCCCTTACCTTAATACCTTCAGTCAGATTCTATATAAGATGTTTATATAAAGGGACGATGGAATACCAGGGTTTTGGTGTAAGATCAGAGTAAATGTTAGGACATCTATAGCAGAATATACTAATGGTTCAAATTAATTCATTCCAATGGGATGTACTTAAACTGGGTGTAGCTCAGTCATAGAAAAACATGAGAAGTCCAAAATATATGCGCATATCCAGCAATGCATGACCACAAAAAAATTCTTTATAAAATAAAGAATTGAGGGAAAGTTTCCCTTCATCATCCTAAAAGTATGCTGTATTGTAATTTAGAGAATTATAAACAAATCCTAATGAGTTAATATCAACCACTTATCTTTTGTCAGACTACCCACGAGTAGGCTGCCCATTTACAGAGTAAAAAGGATCTAGAATAATCTTTGTTGCTACTTTCCTTTTAATGAAGTGCAACCATTTCTGAGATGCATATATGACTTTAGAAATACTTAACATTTCTTTAATGATGAGAAATCTCAGCGCTTACTGACAGTGAGATGGAAGGTATTACATTTTACACCATAAAACTTGCTTTCTGTTCCAGAATTCAAGTAATATGATAAGTGAGGCCTATGACATGTCCTTTAAAGATACAAGGACAGAAAGGCATGCCATTTGCTTCTAATTTTAATTGTTCTAGTGAGCAATAATTTTCGAGCTCCTTGTCAAAGAAGGGAAAATGGTAAATTAAGTTCTTATGTACAAATCCATCCAAGACCAGAATTCTCTAGCCTTCATGTAGAAACCACTGGATCATCACAGGGTTTACCTACATCCCATGGAGAAAATTATTCAAACTCATGTCTGGATTACACAGGTGATCCCATCTGTCAGTCCTTTGAAATCCTTTCTGCTCTCTGGCCTTACTTGTTCTCTGTTTTCAGCGAGTCTTCTGGCAAAAGAGCAGTAGTCAAGGCAAGCTGGGAACCAGAGTGTTATCAACTTGTTTGTGATGCTTTCTCACCTGGCTTTCTGCAAAGCTCTAATAACAAGAGGAGGTGGTATTGGCCTGTTAATAATTAATAGCACCCAGTGCAGATGAAGCACTTCTGTCATAGGGCTTCATCAGTAAAGTCATGGTACAACAGGGGCTACAGGTTTTGTAAGCGTGAGTGGTATTTGCATATGTCAGAACAGACCGTGCATGCTAACAGCACAAACACTTCACATCTGCTTCTGTTTACTCCCATGCTAACACCCCAAAGAACAGAGGTCCTGTGTTAATTGCTCAGTTACATACTGACTGTTGATGTGTTTTCCACAGAGCTTTTCCTAAGTGCACTGTTGCAAATAAACTGCTAATGACTTTGCTTATTCCAGGCACCCTTTCAAGGAAATCTACAGCACATACTCAGATTAATGATTCCTCTATTTAGCAGTGTGTCTTGTGACTAGGTTTGCATAGAAGCAGCATCAATTAAGTAGCAATTATCTGCAAAGTGGGAAAAAAAGAGGGAAGATATAAATAAATAATGAGCATGATGCTAAAACCTCTGAGAACAACTAAAATTGAAGTCTGAGGCAAGGGCACTGACTAGTGAACATATTTTTCCCATATTTTCTTACCTGAAACCCACAGAGCCCCTGCAAAATCCAGAACAATTACAAACACTTATGTTCTTAAGTGATATTTTTATATTTGATATTCAAGGTGACCACTATTTTGAAAGAGCAAAGAAATGAGAAAACAGAGCTGTATCTAAACACCACTAACAAGACAGTTTAGAAAATGAGGGAGAGAGGGAGAGGAAGGATTGGCCTATAAATGTTTGTTTTGTGAAAGGACTCGACTAAAACATATTTTCTATGGACTAAAACATATTTTCTATGTGCCTTAGTAACAGAGGTCAGCACCATGTCTCAATTTATCCCTCTATTCTTGTCAAGCAATGGCCTTTATTAGTACCTCATAAGACTTATCTGGAAAACTCTACATTATCTGCCTGTAAAGAAAAAGAACAAATGGGGTTCTGAGGCAATACAAAGTGTTCAAATTAGTAGGCTTGGTAACAAACTTTATAAGATTTATCTTTCCTTACTAACCTTGGCTTATAACAGCCAGATAGGTTCTTTCAGCTCAGGATCCCCTTAGGAAACACACAGAAAGGCAGAGACCCTGGTGGCATCCATCTGGCCTTGGTCCTTATCAACCAGGATGTTTTTGACCTCAGTCTCTTTCATTAACATGGACTGGGCAGAATGTGAATTAGAGCAGTAGGCAAATGTTTTAAGGTTTCTCCAGAAGATCTAGAGCCCAGTAATTCCTTTGATAGTTTTTTCCCCTCAGGGCTCAATGACTATGATAGTTCAAAAGTGTGGTTTATTTTCTTTTTTCACCTACAATGATCATATTTTCCTGCTCCTAAATGATGACATTTAGTTTGACAAATATACATGAAGAAAGACAATTACAATTGTGTAATGTATTGACTAGAATACCATTAGGCTAATGTAACAAAGAGACCCAATAAAACAGGAGTTTACAGAACAAAGAAGATGTTTCATTGTAATATCCCAATCCAAAGGGAAGCTCCTGGCTGCTGGGCTGGTCTGCCCCATGTGGTAAGTCATGGACTTTGGTGACCATGAAGGGGTACCCCCCAGATTTTCTTAAAGAAAACCTGCTAGAAGACAAGCTGCTGCACCTTCAGATCCTCCAAGACATTCATGTTGATGCCATACTAGCCCCCCAGGCTACTCTCAGCCAATGACTAAGCATGGTCGGGGTGCCAGAGCCAGGCCATCTTTGCCTGATGCAGGACCTTCTCATGGGAAATTCTGTTCAGGGAGTCCACATTGGCTTGGCTGACATTTCTCAGAGATGTTCTTTAGTTTGGAACATACCCTGCCCATCCTTCTTACCTCCTGCTCTCCTTTCACAGGTGTCAAAACCGCGCTCAGGCCAAAAGCCTCTCCCCACCTCTTCTTCTCCCTCTCCCCTTTTAAATACCTTTCACAAATATTCCCTCCAATATTTGTTGTAGGTTCAAGCTCATTTAGCTGCACTACTTTCTTGCAACTGAGAAGTCTTTAAACTTCTGCAGGTACTCACTCTTTTACCTGAAACCCTTTGAGCCAAAGGGTTTTCTGAATTCAGAATATGGTGCATCTACCTTATATTATATACTGACGCCATCTGGAGTATTATGCAGTAAAATCCAAACACACACACACACAAAGTAGGATAAATAGAGGCTATACATGATATCACATAATTATAGGTCACTTTATTGCCAATAAATACGTCTAGATCAGAGTGGGAATGGTCTCTAAATAAATTACCAAAAAAAAGGTGTTTGGTTTTCAGAATTGTGAACCTATATCTTTTGCACTATTGTTAACAGTTACTGTAGGCTCAGATCCATAATTTCCCCCTCCTTACTTTATTGAGCTGTTAGATCCCAGTCCAATAGTTCTCACGCTTCAGCATCAATAAAGGGGGCAGTTTTCAACTCCTAAATTTTTGTTCAGTAGGTCTAAGGTAACACCTGAGAATCTGCCTTTTTAACAAGCTAGGCAGGCCCATCACCACCTGTGATTCTGATGCAGAAAGCCTTGGGATTCACACTTTGAAAATACTGTCCTAGACTTTATGCTTCACTATGGTAAACTACTAATGTCCTTAGTTCCAGGTGTAATCTGGATTTTGAGGCTTTTTGTTTTTTAAACGCAGAAACAGCTAACTCACTTATTCTCTTGTTCTTCCTCTCTGAGTCTGGCTACTTCTGCAGACAAGTCCTATAGCCATTGACTTCCTAGTATGATATTAATTTCACCAATAACTCTTCAGGGATGTTTATCTTGCAATGGCAGGAGTTAGCTTTTTGAACTGAAATAGAGCTGAATAATTTCCACTTATCTTTGAATATCTGTCTCACCAGAGTATCAGCTTGAGCTTACAGAGTTGTGCAAGGAGGCCCCTGTTCCCCTTATAGTTGGAGTTATAGGTAGAAAAACTTTAGATACACTCTAATGGGTAAATGAATCCACAACAGGTGTAGCAGAACAACTGGCATGAAATAAATTTGTAAGTGTCCTCTCAACTCAGGACTACTTTTAGCTTGGTTCTCTTGCAGGACCAATTTTCTTTTGAAGGAGTTAAAACAGTTATATTTCTAAACTTTCCTTTCCCCTTCCAAAGATATTTCTGATTTTCTATTTTAAGCTGAGTGCTTCCTGAAACTGGAGACTAATCAGAGACTGGAAGGTGATATTTTAAGAGGACAGGTTAAGGGAAAAAAAAAACGTTGTTTGTAAAAGGATCTGGGTATTTATTTGGGCAGTAAGTTTTCTGCAAATAAATGTTTGCTCCCCTCGTAATAGGAATTTAAAGTCCTCTGCTAAGCACAGCTTGAATGGTTATTAATATTAATAAGGGAAAACACAAGAAAAACCATGTCCAAAAGCATCCTTTAGAATTACATAAATACCATCATTTCTACAGTTTTACAATTATCAAACTGAAGAATATGACATTTTGCCAGGATTTAACTGGAATTAGAGGTTAAATGTGGTGTATATCCCTGGAGAAACAATTTTAAGAAAATGTTAGAAAAAAACTAATAATTTTATGCTAAAATAAACACAGGCTTTATGGTACAGAATATGAAGTTTGTGTGCTTTAATTAGTAAAACACATGCCTGTTAAGAAATATCATAAATAAAAATGCCTCTTTAGTCCAAGACCTCACATCCTATAGAGCTCTGTCTTCTTTCTCAGTGATTCAGGGTAAGCTGGTGGGTAGAAAACACTGCAGTTGATTGTGACATGTGTGGTTAGGTATTTCCTGTAAAGAGTGTAAACGTGCCTACTTTGTTATTCTAGTGCCTGCTCTTGAATTCTCCATCTCAACTGGCAATATATGGAGTTGAAAACTGTATGAAAATTGTGTTTTAGTTATGCTACTAAGGATATGCAACAGGATGTTAAAGTTGAACTATTTCTGACTCTGTTTTGGCTAAAGCCCCAAGACAATATTTGCCAACTATTCCACATTCTAAAGCTAGACCACCTATGTAGGACTTGTAAAGAAATGGAGGAAATGAAGAAGGAATCCACAAAGCCCTTTTCCCCCTTCAGGTAACCACCTATAGGAGTCAATAGGGGCTGAGGAGAAGCCCTAATTTTAGATGACTGGACATTTTAATTGCTGAAATGAAACTTTCTTTTTGTGACCACACGTGATCAGAAGACTTTTTATTACCTATGAGTGACCCCAAAGTCATAATATTTCCTTTCAATTTCATCTGCATAGCAGAGAAAATAACCCTACAAAGTGGGTTTTAACGAACATTACAAAATAAATTTTTTTTATTAATACCTGTGACTAGGACATGAATCAGGAAAAAAGAAGCCATATGAGGCAAAATTCAGAGCTTTCTAACAATTCTTTTCTTTTTGTTTGCTTACATTTGTGAACCCTAAGCTTCCACCAAAACAGGACTTTTCCTTTCCACTTTACAATACATTCTCTGCTTCCCTCTCCTACAGGTCATGAACTCTTTCCCCATTCAATGCTGTCCTTGGTGTTCGTTTTATCCATACTTCACTTGATTTAAAATATTGGGATGGAATTGTGGTACTACCTTCTACAGCGTCTATATTCTCCCATTTGATGATGCTGGGATGACGGTAAGTGTCTCTCAATTTCCAGAAATACTTAAGCTAAAAACAGAAAATTACACTCTAAAAGATATGGTAAATAAATAACAGTTATAACATTAAAAAAGTGCTTATCATTTGGCTTATAAATTCCTGACCTGCTTACCAGTTTATCTAACCAGGAGGAATAGACTGGGATCCAGGTTATATAAATTGACTTAATCCTATTATTATGAGAACTCTGACTTCCAGATCACAAGACATTTTTTTCCAAGCTGAGCAAAGGAAGAATTCATTTTACCGTCAGGGAAAATATTTTTTAAGGAAGTCTTTTTAAGTATATGAGAATTGTTTTAAAAATTCTCTAAAACCAGAGGCATAAATTCATACTGAGATGCTTCCTAAAGGTTACATATCAAATACTGAGAGATGTCAAAAAATGGATCTTAAGAAGACACTAATAATAGATGCAAATATGAACAGATATTTATGGGGCACCAATTGTTAGGCACTGTGCTGGTTCTGGCCATATAGTGGTAAATAATGGATAGTTCCTAGTCTCTAGGTGTTCACAGGGGTAGAAAAGAAAACATGTGATTCTAAATTAATATTTAGAATCATGCGTATGATATGAGGATATGTGAAAGATAAAATGAGAGATGACCACAGGAAAGGGGTTATCTCTGTTAGGAAGTCAGGGGAACCCTCTGGTCAAAGGTCAAGTCAGCACTGGCTTTTGAAGAACAGATCAGGAGCTGATGGGAACTTCCAGCTGAGGAGCAAAAAGGGAGGATGCCCACATGCAAAGCAGCGTGGGGTATTCAGGGACACCACTAGCAGATTGGTAAAGCTGCAACATTAAATGCACCCGGACAGGAGTGAAGCTAGTAAAGGAGGCTAGCACGGCCAAAAGGAGCAGGTGATAAAAGGTCTTTGCTAAGGAACTTCACCTTGAGAGCAATGGGAAGTCAGTCAAGGATTTTATGCCAATGAGAGAGAGATGAGGAGATGAGCATTTTAGAAGAATTAATCTGGTGCAAAATAAGACATGAAGTAGAGGGCAGGGGAGTCTATAAATAAGTAAAAAGAAACCAGATTCCTAGTGGCAGAGGAAGTAGAGAGAGGAGAGACAGCTGCTTCTACTGGAAAGAACTGCCACTGCCAGGATGAGGAGTCATTGCTGGGATGATGCTCAGAGGAACAGGAAGCAGAAAGCAAACAAAGCAGGAGAGAGCTCTTCTTCCTCTTTATCCTAGCAGAATCCCTCCAGTGTCTCCTACTGCACAGCCTAATAGCCTTCACCATGGACGTGAGACGCAGAAATGTGCTTTGCAGAGTTCCAGCACTGGCATCACAAAGCCAAGTATGGAACAGTGAGTCTGGAGCTAACAGACAACAGCTTGATAAGCAGCACAAATGGAAATCAGAAGGTCTTGGGCTGTGTGTGTGGAGGAAGGGGCTTGCTAGAGAGAGGACCTTTCTAATTCTGGCTTTAATTCAGTGACTTGATGAGTCTGCCCACAGCCTAAATTTCAACTGGACACTGAGCAGTCCTTCCTGATGAGCCAGCTGCTCCGGAAGATAGCTGAGGGGCACAGTTCTGCAGACGGAGAGGTCCATATCCTTAATGCTTTTGTAAATTTTGAAAATAAGTTAAGGATAGGATGCTAAGAAATGCACTCTCTCAAATGCCAAGGAATGTGCCTAGGAGACAGGAAGTTTATCCTGAGATGCAGAGATTGGAAGAGCTGGACAACTCTTTGGCACAGAGTCATCTCAGTGGGTGGGATAATTGTACATCTTAATTGTCTTTGGACCCCAGGTCAAGAGATCTTCTCCCAGTTCCTCAAGGCTCTTTTAAGAAACATAGATAGTAGACTCCAAATTTTTTAAGTAGTTGATATGATTAAAGTAGCCTATTGAAAAGATTAATCTAGCAATGACACGTTAGATGAAAAGGAGGAGTGAGAATCTGGAGACAGGAAGGACTATTAGACAAGTAAGCCTATGGTCTGACTTATGGTTGTGACCGGGGAACTAGGAAGACAAAAACATAAACATCATGCGAGAGGGAAAGGAGAACCGAGTGAAATTATAGCAAATGAAACTTATCACATAATTTTATAGCCTGTTGTTAATATGTCCATCTCCTTTGCTAGACTCTGAGCAATGTGCTTACAAAGACAGTTTCTCATTTATCACTGTTATGGAAGGAGGAGGGAAACAAACTCTAAAGGAAGAGTTGTAACACTGTTAAAACATCAAGAGAGCAATACTTCTCTGAGCAGCTTAGTGAGAAGAGTATCCCTGGTGGAGACTTGGGGGAGGCCGCCAAAATAAATGTGAGTGGTGTTGGTAGCTGCTGGACGGTAACCTGAGAGATACTGGCAGGCTCAACCTGTGGCAACTGGGAAAGTCATGAAGTCCATTGTCATCAGCAAATGTCATGCAATAATAGCTGAGTCTATGAGGCTGTCAAGTAGATGGAGAGGGGCACACATTTCTTCAGTGCTTGTAATGGCTGCCAAAGCAAAAGTATCTAAAAACTCCACAATCCTGTTCATAGAAGGGACCACCTCGAGGATAGGACAATTACAGTGATGATGGTGGTGATAATGTAGCATCTAAACATTAAGTTCCTTCCATGAGCCAGGAGCTAACACATATGTTATCTTATTTAATCCTTACAGGTGATTATAAAGTAGATACCATATTTCACTCTACAAATTATGGAACTTGGATTTAGTAAATTTAATTAGTCAAGATTACATGGAAATAAACAGAAGACCCAAGCCTGCTGTCTTAAAAGACTATGATGTGAACTACTAGGTTTTGTAAAGACGCTCAGGACCAAGAGCTCAGCCTTCTTCTTCTCAGCCCTTGCTCCCTACAAGAGATTGTGTGACCTTGGACAAATTACTCACTCTCGGTTTTAATTTTCTCCTTACTCAAGCTGAGACAGCTGGATTTGTACTTTATTTCTATGATTTCTACCATTCTATGATTCCCCCTCTTCACCTACCAATCTGCAAAGATGAAATTGGTTAAAAATTTAAAAAGCAGTAGAGAAGCAAAAGAGAGAAAATAGAGTAAATATTACTGCTCTTTAGTTCAGGAAAATATTTGTTATTTGTTAAGCAATATTTGCTTACAATACAAAATATTTTATATAAAATATAAATACAAAGGTATTTGCTTCTTTTTTTTTTAAACATTAAGTGGCTTCTCTCCTTTAACTGTTCCTTTTTTATATTATAGTACTCTCTTTGAGGTTATTTTTAGTTATTTTAAAGTCCCATTCCTATTACTATATTAATTCTGTTTTTTCAAGTGTAAATTCAGATTGATGGTTTTATTGCCCTGTCCTTCATAATGTTGGTGCTTTTTTTTTTTTTAACATCTTTATTGGAGTATAATTGCTTTACAATGGTGTGCTAGCTTCTGCTTTATAACAAAGTGAATCAGTTATACATATACATATGTTCCCATCTCTCTTCCCTCTTGCATCTCCCTCCATCCCACCCTCCCTATACGACCCCTCTAGGTGGTCTTAAGTATTTGTGATTTGTGATTCTTGATCATGAACTCAACTTTCCAAGTGCTATTTCCCACTAGATTGTCCATGGCCAACTTAAGTTTGCTGTAGATTTCTGTAGATGCACTTTATCTGGTTAAGAAGCTCTTGTCTATTCTTAGATTGCTAGAAATTTTATCATGAATTGCTTTAATTCATCTATTGTGTTTTTAATATCACTTACAATATTTTTTATTTTTTGTTCTATTGATTATCATTTTTCCCATTCTTTCCTTCTTTTTAGCCTTTGTTATACTTCTATTACTTTATTATAATTTCTATTTCTTCATATATTTCTTCAATCATTTTAAAATTCAGCAAGATACTTTGCAACTTTCTCTGGTTGTTGTGACTGCACTTTCAAGGCCCATTCATATGAATGCAGCCGCTTTCGCTGTGAGGTGTTTGCAGGACATGGGGTCCCAACTACTCTCCTTGCACTGGTTTAACGATACTCTCCTATTTCAGGTGAGTGTTAATAGCTCATTCCCGAGTGCCCTGGGGCTGTGTCATGTCCGATACCCTTGTGCCTGGTTATGGTATCAATTGCATATATATGGTTTTGAGTATACTCTTCAGTTTTGGCAGTAAAGAATTTCCCTTTCTTTTATTCTGTTCTTTTCTTTAAGCATGGCTGTGATTTATGTGGTTTTGTTTTATTTTGTCTAGTACATCTATATGTTTCCATGTTGCTGGAAAGCATTAATGTTATAGTAAACATTTCTCTATGTGTTCTTTACACACTAGTTTAATTTGTTTTTCTTAGAATAAATTCATACATATGAACCTTCTGATAGAAAAAAAAGCAATTTGGGCTTCTGATTTTTCTTCCAGTTGTCATGCAGCAAGTTTACCAGTTGACACTGATACCAGTAGTATCTGAGAATACCTGTTTCTCCAGAGACATACTATATCTTGAAGGTTGAATAAAAGGTCACTAAGTGAAGAAGAAGAAAAGACATTCTTTCCAAACAAAAAAGAACAGTAGGTGACAGTGCAAAGAAATATTCAAAACATGTGTTTGGGGAGTTACAAGAGAGTCACTAGGATCTAATGGAAAAGTCATAGCTTCATGAATCATTAAGTATTAAAAATCTTTGCTCTGTTACTTCCCTACAGACATCCTGGAAAAGTGGATAAATTAATTAACCTCTTAGATCTGAATTTTGTCCCCTGTGAAATGGTAGTCATCCACTTTTTAGGTCTCCAGTATTAAATAAAATATGTTGGTAGTGTACCTAGTAGGTGATCATTCCATAGTAAGTTGTAGCTCATATATTCATGCCAACAACAATAGAGCCATAATAACATAGAGTTGAGGCAGAGGATGGAAAATAATCCTGACTCCATAGTATGAAGGTCTCTTGAGGTCAGAAAAGGAAAAGGTTTAGATTTATTTTCTGGGCTATGTAAGATAAGACTTTTTGATTTTGCAGTTTTAAACCAGCCATGCATTCCTCAGATAAACCTCATTTGGTAATGATATATTGTCATTTTTATATATTGCTGAATTTGATTTGCTAATATTTGCTGAGGAGTGCGAATCTATTAACACAAAGGATAGTGGCCGTAATTTTGTTTTTCTTATGAAGTCTTTTTTATTTTAATTTTAGAATCTGGGAAATGCCAAACCCATAGAATACATTGGGAATTGCTCTATTCTCTTCAATTTTCTGGAAGGGTTTATTTAGAATTGGTAACATTTTTTCTTCAAATATTTGTTCCCCAGTAAAACCATCAGGATCTGGAGTTTTCTCTATGTAAAGGTTTTAACTACAAATTAAGTTTCTTTAATAGATATGGGGTTATTCAGGTTATATATTTCTTTTTGAATGAGTTTTGCTAGTTTGTGTCTTTTAAGGCTTAAAGATATTCATAATAATTTATTTTTACTGCTTAACTATCTATAGATTCTCTAGTGATGTCACCTCTGTCATTCCTGATATCAGTAATTTGTGATTTCTCTGTTTTATTACTAATCAACTTGGATAGAATTTCAGAGATTTTATCGTCTCAGAGGGCCAGCTTTTGTTTGTGTTGATTTTCTCTATTGTTTTTCTGTTTTATAATCTATTGATTTCTGCTCTGATATTTATTATTTCCTTTCTTTTACTTCATTTGGTTTTAATTTCCTCTTCTCTTATTTCTTAAGTTGGAAGCTGAGGTTATTGATTTGAGACCTTTCTTCTTTTATAATCTTTGTGTTTAGTGCCACAAACACTGTAGTGCTATAAATTACTGTATTACTGTATCTCACAAATTTTGGCCTGTTTTCATTTTTGTTCAGTTCAAAATACTCTCTAATTTTCTTTTTTCATTTCTTCTTTGTCCAATAGGCTATTTAGAAGTATGTTATTTCTAAATAACATATCTAGTTCATATCTTTGAGATTTTTAGAGATCTTTCTCCTAATGACTGTTCTATGATAATTATGACCAGAGAATATACTGTATATGACTTGAACCCTTTTAAATTTATTAAAATTTGTTCTATGATCCATATTATGGCCTATCTTCGTAAATGTTCCATGTGCACTTGAAAAGAATGTATATTCTGTTGTTGTTGGATGGAATGTTTTACAAATGTCAAGCAGGTCAAATTAGTTGATGGGGTTGTTCAAGTCTTCTACATCCAGACTGACTTTCTGTCTATTTGTTTTGTCAGTTACTGAGAGTGTGGTATTTAACTATCTGTCCATAATTGTGGATCTGTCTACATCTTGCAGTTCTACCCAGTTTTTTTCCCCATGAATTGTGTAGCTCTGTATTAGATGCATAAGTGTTTAGGATTGTTTTGTGCTCTTAATGAATTTCGTTTTTATTATTATGAGGTAATTTTCTTTATCCTCATTACAATTCTTTGCTCTGAAATCTACTTCGTATGATATTATAGCTATTCTATCATTTTTAAACTAATGTTAGCTTGGTATTATAATATTTCTTATACTTTTATTTTTAATCTATTTGTGTTTTATAGTTAAAGCACATTTCTTGTAGGCAGCGTATTGTTGGGTCTTGCTTTTTTACCCAATCTAACAGCTTCTATCTCTGAATTGGGGTGGGTAGGTTATTTTCATTTCATCTGCATACTGATATGGTCAGGTTTAAGTCAATTACCTTGCTATCTGCTTTCTGTGTCCCATCTGTTGTTTGCTCCCCTTTTCTTCTTTTTCTGCCTTCTTTTTTGATTACAGACTATCTTCCATGATTGCATTTTATCTCCTTTGATGGTCTTTAATTTTTTACTTTGGTTATTGTATTAGGATTTATAGTAAACATCTTTAACTAATTAGAGTAACTTCAAGTGATATTATACTGAATAGGGACCTCATAATTATATACTTTCATTTCTCTCTGGTCTTGTGTTTTTGTTGCCATATATTTACATATGTTATATACCTCACACAATATTCTTATTGTTTTTAAGCAGTCAATTATCTTTCAAAGAGACTTAAATAATAAGAGGACAGTTTTCTTTTAAACTTTTTAGTGTTATATTTCGATTTGAGAATGTGCTAAAAACTATGAATTGATTCCCTAGAAAAAGTACACATCAGCACAAAGTATACTCTAAATACTGCAGATAATTAATGGGGCTTTCTGAAACCTGAAGCCCATTCACAGACACCTGCTTTAAAAAGCAAAGTTGTCATGTAAGCAGTGGGAGTTCAAAAACACTGGAACTGGAGGTATTAGTCTTAATACGATTTCATTTACAATAACATTTGTGAGCCTTGTGGAAATTCTCATTGTAGTATATTTATAATGTCATGTTATGCAGCCATTAAATAATAATTTTGAGGACTATATTCTAACATACGAAAATGACAATGAAATATTGTGTGACAAAAATAAGACACAATTTTATACACACTGTGATCATAACTGTATATTTAAGCACGTATGTCATTTATGATGTTTTTGGCTGCAAGTAACAGAATACCTGGCCAAAAGTGGTATAAAAAATAAGTGCTTCTTTTTTCTCACTTCAGTCAGTTGTATACTTCAATAGAGGTATACTGTTTCAATGTTGGCTCCACAGTGTCAGCTTCTGTTGGCCATCATCTCATGATCATGAGGTGGCTGAACATTTCTCACCTCAAATCCTTCTCACACATCTCTAATTTAACGGGAAGCAAGATATTTCCCATAAGAAGTAAGTGCCCTTCCTTATTCAGACTACCCCTCAGCCCTCACTGGCCAGGACTGGGTCACATGCCCTTGCTGCAAAGGAGTCTGGGAAAACAAGCATTGGGTAATTTTGGCCTCTGTTGTGGAAGGTGGTTTCTTTTAGCAAGAAAGCAATGTTGGGAGACAACTGAGAGTCTCTGGCATGGTAAACATGAAAATATTCTGGAGAAAAATTCATCAAGACAATAATACATAGCAGATTATTATTGATTTGGAATATTTGTTCTACATTTTCCAAACTTTCAGAACTATGATCACAATATTTTCATGAATAATTTATTTAACTGAAGAATAATTATCTTAGGTTGAGCTAGACATAATAGTTTATAATAATTCAAGTTCTTCTTTTTCCTTTCTTAAGATGATGAGGTCACATTGGTTGTCTCCTTTACAATTTGCTAATATTTCTAAATTGACCAAAACATTGATTTCTTACATTAGAACATTTAAATGAGCTAGCCATTAACTTCTCATATTTTGGAACTTCCCTGGTAGTCCTGCAGTTAAGACTCCATGCCTCCACTGCAGGGGGTGCAGGTTCAATCCCTGGTCAGGGAACTAAGATCCCGCATGCCGTGTGGTGTGCCCAAAAAGTAAAAAACACAAGCATTTAAATTAAAAAAAAAAACAAAAAACTTCTTGTATCTTTCTTTCCCTTTCTTAGTTTTATTATTGATGGTAATAGTACCTGTTTTATGATGGAAGTATAAAATTATTAGTGTAAAATAAATATTTTTCTTCAAGTGGAATTATTATTTATTCTACTTCTCAAATATTTTTATGAATACCCAGCACATATTAATTTATTAAGTGTGGTATCATTTACCACCAAAATGATACTTACGGTATCATTTATTATGTTTAACTGAAAAGGTATATATAATCTTGTGTACTTTAAACAATGAATCTTTGTTAAAAAATTTATCTCCTGAAAAAGTTGAATGAAAACTTTTCCTTATTTTTGGAACATTTATAGATTTCTTCCCATTCACATATCTTAAAGCATTTTGATGAATCTTAATGAGGGAAGAAGTGCAATAGAGGTGACTTCCTTAGGGTATTTACTTAGAGTGAGAAGAACTTTGGTATCTTTGATAAGTTACTTAGACAAGAAAAGAAAATGAGGAGTTTTGTGGACACGATGTCAACAGATGGATTATTTTTCTTGTCTTCCCCATAGTCCTGTTGTGTTTTGTTTTTCTTTACCACTTCTATGTGAAATCAAAACATAATTTTTTTTTTTTTTTTTTTTTTTTTGCGGTACATGGGCCTCTCACTGCTGAGGCCTCTCCCGTTGCAGAGCTCTGGACGTGCAGGCTCAGCGGCCATGGCTCACGGGCCCAGCCTCTCCGCGGCATGTGGGATCTTCCCGGACCGGGGCACGAACCCGTGTCCCCTGCATTGGCAGGCGGACTCCCAACCACTGCGCCACCAGGGAAGCCCCAAAACATAATTTTAATGTTAGCATTTGGAAGATGTTGTTTGAATTTAGTACGTTCTCTCAGGCAGTTATGTGTAGGGCAATTTTAAGTCAATAATAATATATAATTGTAATTCAAGTTTTAATTTTTTCTGCTTGCCAGTGAAAACTGGATAGGAAAAGAAGGAAACAATAAAAATGTCAACATCAGTGGAAAAGTATTATTCAAAATGTACATTGTGGAGTTAATTCAAACATTTTGTCCATATCCAGTTCTTGAGTCATTTTTTGCAGTTCTACTTCACTATTTTTACTGTGTAATCTTTTAGTGCCACCAATATATTTGAAAATAAAGCTTCATTCAGATAACTGTAAAAATACTTAAATAAAATAAGAAAATACACTGTTAAAAGAAATATTGCCAGCTATTAATAAGTAGTCATGCTACTATACCTAATATTCCTGACAAAAGGGGGAGGGGCATCAAATTAGCTTCCACATTAATTCCCTTTTCAAAATTTTAGTGTGTTTGAGTTTAAAGCAATACTAATATCTTCTATCCAGACTTCTTAAAATGTATTTTTTATACCCTTGTACAGTAGATATTGAAATATATAGTGAAAACTTATATAACATCACCCATTCTACATATCCTGCAAAGTGGAATTTGGCATAAGGCTGGTTTAACTTATACAACATTCAGGTGAATTCATTACTGTCAGGAAGACAAAATAAAAATTTCAGAGGTGTTATTCTTCCTTAATATCAATCCTGAGATCATGCCATAATAGCAAGACCCGACTATACTATAATCTCCAACTGAATACTGCGCATAGGTAATAAAACATTGGTTATATATTAATCCTAAACTATACATTCCATCTCATAGTAAAATATAGTTTTTTCCCCACTTCCTCCATCTATTGATATTAGAGAATCTACTCTATCCTGAGACTAATGATGGAAATAATCAGGTTACAGGAAATTGGCATGCCACCAAACCTTTCTTAATTCATTTAGGATGCTAGTCTAATCAGGGATTATGCCAGGTATTTGACATTCAAAGTTAAGTAGAATGCAGTTCCTAATTTCAAAGATCTTAGTGTCTAAAAGAAGGACAACCAAGTAATAATACATGTCCATCATATATTTCTAGCACCGAGTTCAGAACCTGGGATATGCAAGGCATTTTAATAGTAATACTAATAATAGTGGTAACACTACTACTGCTACAACTACTACTGTTACTACTAGTGGCTGACATTTATTGAATGTTTGCTATATACAAGGCACTTTTCTAAGCACTTCATTTCATTGCTCTTAAAAATGCAATAATGTAAAATTCATTATTTGCCCATTTTTACCGGATGACAAAACAAAAGCCCAGATATCCATTGTCAAGGTATTGATTTGGCACCATGGCCAGCTCTGTCTGGTGATATCAAGGAAAGTGTCATAGATGGGGTAAACAGAAAACGGTGTATCTGAAGGCAAGAGGACATCTGTCTCTCTTCCCTTGGCCACGCTACAATTAAGTTGTCCCTAAGTATGAAAATATACAATCTTATGGAAAATAATAAACAGTTTTAACAATTAATGCTTTTTAAAAACTGTGTTCTCGTTTTACCCTAAAAATCATTTATTTTAACCTAAATCTTATTATTCTGGATTCACTGATGATGGGAAATCTACAATCACTTGAATGGTGCCATTCTCTTAGATAATTTATGTCATTAGATATGGATTGAAATAGTTTATTATTATTTTTTCTTTCTTATTTCATAATGAAGTATTCTGGAAAGATAAACAGTAGTACATTCAGGAGCTACTGGGCAAGCACAGAGTTTTGTCATAAGCATTGTTTATAATAGCCAGGACACAGAACCAACCTAAATGTCCATTGACAGAGGAATGGATAAAGAAGAGGTAGTACATATATACAATGGAATATTACTCAGCCATAGAAAAGAATGAAATAATGTCGCTTGCAGCAACACAGATGGACCTAGATATTATCATACTGAGTGAAGTAAGCCAGACAGAGAAAGACAATTATCATATGATATCTCTTATATGTGGAATCTTAAAAAATGGTACAAATGAGTTTATTTACAAAACAGAAATACAGTCACAGATGTAGAAAACACACTTATGGTTACCAGGGGGCTTGGAAGGCAGGGGGAGATAAATTGGGAGATTGGGACTGACATATACACACTACTATATATAAAATAGATAACTAATAAGGACCCACTGTATAGCACAGGGAACTCTACTCAATACTCTGTAATGGCCCACATGGGAAAAGAATCTAAAAAAGAGTGGATATATGTATAACAGATTCACTTTGCTGTACAGCAGAAACTAACACAATATTGTAAATCAACTATACTCCAATAAATTTTTTTAAGAAGTTTGTTGAAGAATTAATAAATGAAATTAAAAAGGGGCTATTACTTTAAGTCCTTTAAGGGTAGTTTTGGTCACAACTGGCTTTTTAAATTTTAGAACATCTATTTTAGATCATACCTTAATTTGGCCTCAGTAGAATAAAATGAATACTTAAAAAAGGAAACATATTTAAAGCAAAATGGTCCCAATCCCTACCTTAGAATGATGCAAATCAACTAACCTGTGTAAGAAAGTTTAAATCTCACAATTTCTTTAGAAGTTAGAAAACCTGAAAAAAATAAAAAGGTATTATATATTTTCTTGTGTAACCATAAAATCATATGCATTTCAAATTTAGATATCTGACAAGAAAGTGTTACATGTCTGTGGCAGGATTAATTTTTGCTCTGTCAGAACTGACCTGGTGCTATAGTTATTTTAAGCCCTAGAATTAAAGTGTTATGGTTGCCAAATACTAGGTGCCATCTAGTGGCCATTGAGAGGTAAGACAAATGTTCACAAGAATTCCAAAGTATCCTGATTTTCTCCTTTTTTTCATGGTGAGTTATATTTATCTCTTTCTGAATGATATAATCCATTTTAACCAGGCTTCAACTTCCTCAAATTTCTATTTCTACAAGTGAAATTACCTTCAGAGCTATTGGTGTCTGTTTAGAATCTTGATTGGTTTAACATTTCAACTTTGTGTCAAGAGATTTTCTTACTTGATTTTAGTCGAAGGGATATTCTCATCTAGTATATTCTAATTAAAATGAATGTCAGATATTGTATTGTTTTCCAAAAGTCTCAAATCTATGTTTTCATTTTCTTCCCCAAATTATAACTAAGTTGGGGATGCCCCACAAAGCTAGACAAAGGGTCAAACAGAAGTATTTGACTGCCATTAATAATGCTCATAGTTAGTCATTTTGAGTGTAGAAAGTCAATAGCTTTGGATTTATACAGAATATAGATGTAAAGTCTCAAGAAAATCTTTAACATTTTAGAATTCCCGTATTTAGAACTAGAGAGAAATGTGGACGAAAACCAGTTCTGGTGAATGTTAAGAATTCTGTTTCCAAGAACTTGTTGGAAATAAAAGATTAATAAATTATAGGGACTTCCCTGGTTGTCCAATGGTTGGGATTTCACCTTCCAGTGCAGGGGGTATGGGTTCAACCCCTGGTAGGGGAGCTGAGATCCCACATGCCTCTCAGCCAAAACACCAAAACATAAAAAACAGAAGCAATATTGTGACAAATTAAAGACTTTAAAAATGGCCCACAGCAAGAAAATCTTAAAAAAATAATAATAAATAAATAAATTGTAGTGCATCTAATGTTGTGCCTTTAATAAGCATAATAATGTGATGCATTACTTGATATTGATACTTATTCTGATTTTAACAAAAATCTATAAAGAAATGGTAAATGAGTTACTGCTCATTTGATCAAATCAAAGTGAAAATTGAGGAAAATTAACATTAACATCATCTTGACATCTGGCGTTTATATACATTTACTATATAGTTTTGATATAACACATTCATTTTATTTTGGTAAGTTATCACTCACTTTTTAAAATAAATTTATTTATTTATTTTTGGCTGCATTGGGTCTTCATTGCTGTGCACAGGCCTTCTCTAGTTGCAGCGAGCGGGGGCTACTCTTCATTGTGGTGCCCAGGCTTCCCATTGTGGTGGCTTCTCTTGTTGCAGAGCATGGGCTGTAGGCGCGCAGGCTCAGTAGTTGTGGCTCGCAGGCTCTAGAGCACAGGCTCAGTAGTTGTGATGCAGGGGCTTATTTGCTCTGCGGCTTGTGGGATCTTCCCGGACCAGGGCTCGAACCAGTGTTCCCTAAATTGGCAGGTGGATTCTTAACCACTGCACCACCAGGGAAGTCCCTATCACTCAATTTTGATCAGTCACTTCCAACTTGGGAAATTCCACATTAACCCCATGATAAAGCAAAGATTTATCAAGATTCTCTAATCTGACCTGAAAGGACATCATTTCTATGTAGCAATCCTGGTGAGTTAATGGGAAATGAAATATTTAGAACTTATGAAATATTACTTGTTTAGTAGAAATTATATACAAAATGCATGGGTGCAAAGGTTACCTTCAATCAACAAATATTTATTGAATATCTACTATAAGCAAGGATCTGGGGATATATCTATGAACAAGATACACAATGTTGTCACCTTTAAGGAGATAGTATTTTAGGAGGAATATTTAGGAGAGATATTTGATGGATAAGTGAAAAAACTCATGGTGGATTGGAAAATAAAGACTATTTAGATGCAAAATAAAAAAATAATTAAGGAGGTTCTTAACTTATTTGGTGATTTGAAGTTTGGAAACTACTTATCTAGGCCCTTCTATAAGCACTTAGAGATTTATATTGAGAGTAATTTGGTGCAATATTCTTTCCTATCATAACTAGTGCCATTATAATGAGTTAACACCTGTCTCTGAGTTTTAAAAATGAAATACTAATGAAAACAGTAACCCATCACTATAACTGTGTCCCACTATCTAAAGCTTTGAAGAGATTTGTGTAACCAGGATATTGAAATGTCAGTAGGACATAACATGAAATTATTTTTTTTACCAATCACTGCCCTAACCAGAGCTATGTTAAATCTTATTTTTCTTGTAGGTATCAGATCTCCTAAGAATATCTGAGCAGATTTCTATAGCTTTCTAGTCATTTCCAGTTATTAAAATCTCAGTTACTCTTAGTCCAAGTTGTTTCCTCCCAGCTAGAACCTCAATCACGGAAAGGGGAGGAAAATTGGTATGCTACTGCACTCTGATTCTAGACTCTTAAATTTGGGATCGGGTAGAAGGATTATGGAGAAAGGGCAAAAATCTTTTTCCGAACTGAGCACATGGTGGAGTGCTGTGTTGGGTGATGCTGCTTTCTTAGGTATCACTGGTTAACGCTGTATGGAGGGAGTATTGATGCTGGTACTCTTCTAGGAAATGTGCCTTAGCCTTGTAGCTGCTCCAACTCAGCCTCGTTCAACTTCCTTCTACTTCCAGAATAAAACTCTAGCTTCAAAACCCACTCTCAGCTTCTAGCGCTGGGGTCCCAACAAGATGATTCAAGTTCAGGTATCCTCAGCTGTGTCCATTTAATTAGTAGGAAACTGATGTATCCTTGGCATGCCAAATAGTGGGAGTGGCAGTTTTGATAGTTAGGAGGATACAGGGCATAACAAATGCTAAATTTAGAGACTGAGAGGGAGGCCTGACAAATACTAAGGACTCCAAAATTAAGGGGAGAATAGTAGTAGTTAGGTATTGTGATGAAGATTAGGATGTGTGATACATGAAACCATTGCCTAATTTATGAGCGAAGTGACCTTTGATTCCCCAATATTCTTAGGTATTTTTAATACCCAGCATAGCCTAGGGAAGACACTAGAGATTAAGCAGTGTCATTTAAAATTTTTAAGTTGAAGACCCACCATGTTTCCAGGTTCAAGATACAGATTCTAGGGAGGTAAGGAATTGGAAAAGGTTGAGTGGAAAAGGGAGATTGTTCAATTCAGTTAAACAACCAGGTAAAGTGTGTCACTAACACTAGTGGCTGGTTATTTTAAACAAAATTGGTTCTACAGATGCTGCTTTAGGTGACATTCCATACCATGTAAAATCATTTCTACAATACCTAACACTTTTGTTGCAAAAATATGATTTTCTTATTAAAGTGGTGATGAATAAATACAACCACTTTTTGAAACTGTATATGTTTCCTTTTTCCTTCATGTCTTACTGTAACTGTGAAACATGAATATTAAAACCATGTCTAGAAAATCTTTTTGAGTTCCTTAGAGAAAATCATCTATAAATACAAGGGTTTATTATTATTACATAGTGGGTGTTAGACAATAAAAAAGCCCACATGACTCATTTGTATTTGCATGGCACTTTTATTTATTTATTTTTAGCTCAATTGTCTTGATGCCATTGTAGAAATAATGCTCTATTGAATCAGAGCCCACAAAATCTGTGTGAATAATCTATTAGCACTCTAGATCACACCTGATTAATGCTAATATAAATGTGAATACAGTTTTATTGCTGTTAGAAATGTTAGTTCTACTTATTTACCTTCATTTTTTTTAATGATGGGAGCAAAGAAAAAGAAAGTCGGGTATGCGTGAAACTGATTATGGAAATTGTGCTGGTAACATATTTAAATTTCTATTCTCATCAATGCTACACTACTTGTTCAAGTGAGGAAACACATGGGTGCCTTCATTCTGAGATGTCTTATCTCATATGGGAATAGAGAAATGAGGAGCTCACTTAAATAATATTTACAAATATGCTATAAAATATTACTCATTTTGTCTTGATGTAAATCCCTCTAAAGTCGATTATACACATTCCAATATTCTTAAAATTAAATACAATAACATTTACTTGAGACAAAAGCAATATAAAGTAAAACTATTAAAGGTAGTTACGGGAAGGGGAAAATATATGCCAAGGAGTAAAAAAGAAATACAACAAAATTATTTAAAACAAAATCAATGTAAATTAAATTTAGTGGAAATAGCTGCTAGGAAGGGAAAGGTATATGCCAGGAAGTAGTAGCCATAGGGAAAGAAAGACAGGAGGTATTGAAGAAAGACCTTCTGCTTTAAAAAATTTCCATACTATTGCCCTTTACCCTCCTCTTTTTTGGAGTCTCAACAGAAAGGAAATAAAGGCTAGCATTGGAAAGGTTTAAGTTTGTTGATCCTTCCCTTTCAAAAATTAAATTGGGGCATCTGCTTAAACATGAGACACACACAGTCTTCTTGTGTTTATTTCCTACACCTACTCAAATGCCATTAAAATACAGTAAAGAAATAGTAAAGTGTTAGAAAAAAAGAAAAAATAAAGTTGGGGGAAGAAGTAAAAACTGAATGAAAGCTTTCAACACAGTTTCTAAAAATGAAACTCAGAAGGATAATTGATAACTAAAGGGGGAATTGAGGCAGTTATAAGATAAATGCCTAAGGAGGGGAGAAAAAGCAAAAAAAAGCAAGAGAATTTTCTCAAGAACTCTTGAACACAGGTATTAGAAGCACCAGCTATGAGAAAAGATGGAGGATGAGATGGATGGTCTTATTCAGAACAATTATGTCCTTGGGTCTCCTCATTCTTTCTGAGAAGCCTGCTATGATCCCCCTCACCCTTAAAGGGCACACTCCTAGTTCGGTGAATGCAAACAGACCCAGGACAAAGACACCTCATTAAGACATTTCAGAATACCATAAAGATGTTCTGAATAAAGGAATAAAAAGAAGATCCCCAAAGTGACAGACACAGGACAGGTCACAAACAATAACGGGAAATCAGAGCACAGCTGGAATTCTCTCAAGAATAACACTGGAAATTAGAGAACAATGGAGCAATATTTTCAAATTTCTGAGGACAAATCATTTTCTATTTGATACAAATACCCAGCCAAATTATCAGTAGCTAGCAAAACTATCAATCAAGTATGAAAGTAGAATAAAGGTACTTTCTAATGTGCATGGGCAAAAGAAGTATAATTCCAATACATCTTTTCTTAGGAACCTAATAAAGGGTAAGTATCAGCAAAATACAGGAATAAACTAAGAATAGGGAAAATTTAGGATTTAGGAAATGGGTGATCCAACACAGAAAACTGGTGAACGTAGGTCGTAGAATGACAGTTCTATTTCAGGCTGAGAGAGAATCAGTCCAAAGTTGAGAAAAACGAAGGTATAAGGAAAAGGTCTTACCCAGAAAAGAAAATGAAACTAAGATGAGTTTCAACATCTAGAAAATATTGTTAGGTGTTTGATAGATCTATCAAAATAATTGGCAAAAACAGTGAAAGCTACATCACCCATTACTAAAATTAATGATAAGCACCTAGATAACTAAGCAAACAAATGTTCTTTGTGAAAAAGAAATTCTAGTTCATTACTTGGGTCAGCTCAGCACAGAAAAGAGTTGCATAGTCTTAACAATGTAAACACTTACTATTGTTTAACTGAGAGCAAGGAGGCAGAAGTGAGTGAGAGGAAGTGTATAGTAGTTTAAAAGAGCTAATTAACTAGTCATAAATTAAGAAATTAAGCCGATACTGTATAATATTGATAAATCAAGTATATCTAGTATAAATAAATTCTTTAGGAATATTTAAGTTAATACCTGAAGAAACAGCTAAGAAAGTTAAAAGATTCTGCCTGTAAGGTACAGGACTGGGACGAGGGTAAGGTGGCAGAAGAGTAAGACGCGGAGATCACCTTCCTCCCCACAGATACACCAGAAATACAACTACACGTGGAACAACTCCTACAGAACACCTACTGAACGCTGGCAGAAGACCTCAGACCTCCCCAAAGGCAAGAAAGTCCCCACGTATCTGGGTAGAGCAAAAGAAAAAAGAATAAACAGAGACAAAAGGATAGGAACGGGACCTGCACCACGGGGAGGGAGCTGTGAAGGAGGAAAGATTTCCACACACTAGGAAGCCCCTTCACGGGCGGAGACTGCGGGTGGCAGAGGGGGAAAGCTTCGGCGCCGCGGAGGAGAGCACAGCAACAGGGGTGCGGAGGGCAAAGCGGAGAGATTCCCGCACAGAGGATCAGGGCCGAGCGGCACTCACCAGCCTGAGAGGATTGTCTGCTCACCTGCCGGGGTGGGCGGGGCTGGGAGCTGAGGCTCGGGCTTCGGCCGGAGTGCAGGGATAGGACTGGGGTTGGCAGCATGAACACAGCCTGCAGGGGGTTAGTGCACCACGGCTAGCAGGGAGGGAGTCCGGGGAAAAGTCTGGACCTGTCGAAGAGGCAAGAGACTTTTCCTTCCCTCTTTGTTTCCTGGTGCGCGAGGAGAGGGGATTAAGAGCGCTGCTTAAAGGAGCTCCAGAGACGGGCGCGAGCTGCGACTAAAAGCGTGGACGCCAGAGACGGGCATGAGACGCTAAGGCTGCTGCTGCCGCCACCAAGAAGCCTGTGTGCGAGCACAGGTCACTATCCACACCTCCCCTCCCTGGAGTCTGTGCAGCCCGCCACTGCCAGGGTCCCGTGATCCAGGGACAACTTCCCCGGGAGAACACACAGCACGCCTCAGGCTGGTGCAATGTTATGCCGGCCTCTGCTGCCGCAGGTTCGCCCCACACTCCAAAGCCCTCCCTCCCTGCGGCGTGAGTGAGCCAGAGTCCCCGAAGAGGCCGCTCCTTTAACCCCATCCTGTCTGAGCGAAGAACAGACATCCTCCGGCGACCTACACGCAGAGGCTGGGCCAAATCCAAAGCTGAGCCCCGGGAGCTCTGAGAACAATGAAGAGACAGGGAAATCTCTCCCAGCAGCCTCAGAAGCAGCGGATTAAAGTTCCACAATCAACCTGATGTACCCTGCATCTGTGGAATGCCTGAATAGAGAAGGAATCATCCCAAATTGAGGAGGTGGACTTTGGGAGCAAGATTTATGATTTTTTTCCCCTTTTCCTCTTTTTGTGAGTGTGTATATGTATGCTTCTGTGTGAGATTTTGTCTGTATAGCTTTGCTTTCACCATCTCTCCTAGGTAGGGTTCTATCCATCTGTTTTGTTTTGTTTTCCTTTCTTTAAAAATTTTTTTTTCTTAATAATTATTTTTTATTTTAATAACTTTATTTTATTTTAACTTACTTTATTTTATCTTCTTTCCTTCCTTCCTTTCTCCCTCTCTCTTTCTTTCTACTTTTTCTCCCTTTTATTCTGAACCGTGTGGATGAAAGGCTCTTGGTGCTGCAGCCAGGTGTCAGTGCTGTGCCTCTGAGGTGGGAGAGCCAACTTCAAGACACTGGTCCACAAGAGACCTCCCAGCTCCACGTAATAGCAAACGGTGAAAATCTCCCAGAGATATCCATCTCAACACCATCACCCAGCTTCACTCAACGACCAGCAAACTACAGTGCTGGACACCCTATGCCAAACAACTAGCAAGACAGGAACACAACCCCATCCACTAGCAGAGAGGCTGCCTAAAATCATAATAAGGCCACAGACACCCCAAAACACACCACCAGACGTGGACCTGCCCACCAGGAAGACAAGATCCAGCCGCATCCACCAGAACACAGGCACTAGTCCCCTCCACCAAGAAGCCTACACAACCCACTGAACCAACTTAAGCCACTGGGGACAGACACCAAAAACAATGGGAACTACAAACCTGCAGCCTACAAAAAGGAGACCCCAAACACAGTAAGATAAGCAAAATGAGAAGACAGAAAAACACACAGCAGATGAAGGAGCAAGATAAAAACCCACCAGACCTAACAAATGAAGAGGAAATAGGCAGTCTGCCTGAAAAAGAATTCAGAATAATGATAGTAAAGATGATCCAAAATCCTGGAAATAGAATAGACAAAATGCAAGAAACATTTAACAAGGACCTAGAAGAACTAAAGATGAAACAAGCAACGATGAACAACACAATAAATGAAATTAAAAATACTCTAGATGGGATCAATAGCAGAATAACTGAGGCAGAAGAACGGATAAGTGACCTGGAAGATAAAATAGTGGAAATAACTACTGCAGAGCAGAATAAAGAACAAAGAATGAAAAGAACTGAGGACAGTCTCAGAGACCTCTGGGACAACATTAAACGCACCAACATTCGAATTACAGGGGTTATAGAAGAAGAAGAGAAAAACAAAGGACTGAGAAAATATTTGAAAAGATTACAGTTGAAAACTTCCCTAATATGGGAAAGGAAATAGATAATCAAGTCCAGGAAGCACAGAGAGTCCCATACAGGATAAATCCAAGGAGAAATATGCCAAGACACATATTAATCAAACTATCAAAAATTAAATACAAAGAAAGCATATTAAAAGCAGCAAGGGAAAAACAACAAATAACACACAAGGGAATCCCCATAAAGTTAACAGCTGATCTTTCAGCAGAAACTCTGCAAGCCAGAAGGGAGTGGCAGGACATATTTAAAGTGATGAAGGAGAAAAAGCTGCAACCAGGATTACTCTACCCAGCAAGGATCTCATTCAGATTTGATGGAGAAATTAAAACCTTTACAGACAAGCAAAAGCTGAGGGAGTTCAGCACCACCAAACCAGCTTTACAACAAATGCTAAAGGAACTTCTCTAGGCAAGAAACACAAGAGAAGAAAAGACCTACAATAACGAACCCAGAACAATTAAGAAAATGGGAATAGGAACATACATATTGATAATTACCTTAAATGTGAATGGACTAAATGCTCCAACCAAAAGACACAGATTGGCTGAATGGATACAAAAACAAGACCCATATATATGCTGTCTACAAGAGACCCACTTCAGACCTAGAGACACATAAAGACTGAAAGTAAGGGGATGGAGAAAGATATTCCATGCAAATGGAAACCAAAAGAAAGCTGGAGTAGCAATTCTCATATCAGACAAAGTAGACTTTAAAATAAAGACTATTAGAAGAGACAAAGAAGGACACTACATAATGATCAAGGGATCGATCCAAGAAGAAGATATAACAATTGTAAATATTTATACACCCAACATAGGAGCACCTCAATAAATAAGGCAAATACTAACAGCCATAAAAGGGGAAATCGACAGTAACACATTCATAGTAGGGGACTTTAACACCCCACTTTCTCCAATGGACAGATCATCCAAACTGAAAATAAATAAAGAACACAAGCTTTAAGTGATACATTAAACGAGATGGACTTAATTGATATTTATAGGACATTCCATCCAAAAACAACAGAATACACATTTTTCTCAAGTGCTCATGGAACATTCTCCAGGATAGATCATATCTTGGGTCACAAACCAAGCCTTGGTAAATTTAAGAAAATTGAAATTGTATCAAGTATCTTTTCTTATATTCATTAAAGATGATACAAATAGATGGAGAAATATACCATGTTCTTGGAATGGAAGAATCAACATTGTGAAAATGACTCTACTACCCAAAGCAATCTACAGATTCAATGCAATCCCTATCAAATGACCACTGGCATTTTTCACAGAATTAGAACAAAAAATTTCACAATTTGTATGGAAACACAAAAGACCCCGAATAGCCAAAAGGCTAAACAATAGACTACTTAATAACGAAGTGATCACTGAAGAAATCAAATAGAAATAAAAATATACCTAGAAACAAATGACAATGGAGACACAACGACCCAAAACATATGGGATGCAGCAAAAGCAGTTCTAAAAGGGAAGTTTATAGCAATACAATCGTACCTTAAGAAACAGGAAACATCTCGAATAAACAACCTAACCTTGCACCTAAAGCAATTAGAGAAAGAAGAACAAAAAAAACCCCAAAGTTAGCAGAAGGAAAGAAATCATAAAGATCAGATCAGAAATAAATGAAAAAGAAATGAAGTAAATGATAGCAAAGATCAATAAAACTAAAAGCTGGTTCTTTGAGAAGATAAACAAAATTGATAAACGATTAGCCAGACTCATCAAGAAAAAAAGGGAGAAGACGCAAATCAATAGAATTAGAAATGAAAAAGGAGAAGTAACAACTGACACTGCAGAAATACAAAACATCATGAGAGATTACTACAAGCAACTCTATGCCAATAAAATGGACAACCTGGAAGAAATGGACAAATTCTTAGAAATGCACAACATGCCAAGACTGAATCAGGAGGAAACAGAAAATATGAACAGACCAATCACAAGCACTGAAATTGAAACTGTGATTAAAAATCTTCCAACAAACAAAAGCCCAGGACCAGATGGCTTCACAGGCGAATTCTATCAAACATTTAGAGAGGAGCTAACACCTATCCTTCTCAAACTCTTCCAAAATATAGCAGAGCGAAGAACGCTCCCAAACTCATCCTACGAGGCCATCATCACCTTGGTACCAAAACCAGACAAGGATGTCACAAAGAAAGAAAACTACAGGCCAATATCACTGATGAACATAGATGCAAAAATCCTCAACAAAATACTAGCAAACAGAATCCAACAACACATTAAAAGGATCATACACCACGATCAAGTGGGGTTTATTCCAGGAATGCAAGGATTCTTCAATATACGCAAATCAATCAAAGTGATACACCATATTAACAAATTGAAGGAGAAAAACCATATGATCATCTCAATAGATGCAGAGAAAGCTTTTGACAAAATTCAACACCGATTTATGATAAAAACCCTCCAGAAAGTAGGCATAGAGGGAACTTTCCTCAATGTAATAAAGACCATATATGACAAATCCACAGCCAATGTTGTCCTCAATGGTGAAAAACTGGAAGCATTTCCACTAAGATCAGGAACAAGACAAGGTTGCCCACTCTCACCACTCTTATTCAACATAGTTTTGGAAGTTTTAGCCACAGCAATCAGAGAAGAAAAGGAAATAAAAGGAATCCAAATCGGAAAAGAAGAAGTAAAGCTGTTTGCAGATGACATGATACTATACATAGAGAATCCTAAAGATGCTACCAGAAAACTACTAGAGCTAATCAATAAATTTGGTAAAGTAGCAGGATACAAAATTAATGCACAGAAATCTCTGGCATTCCTATATATTAATGATGAAAATTCTGAAAGTGAAATCAAAAAAACACTCCCATTTACCATTGCAACAAAAAGAATAAAATATCTAGGAATAAACCTACCTAAGGAGACAAAAGACCTGTATGCAGAAAATTATGACACTGATGAAAGAAATTAAAGATACAAATAGATGGAGAGATATACCATGTTCTTGGATTGGAAGAATCAACATTGTGAAAACGACTCTACTACCCAAAGCAATCTACAGATTCAATGCAATCCTTATCAAACTACGACTGGCATTTTGCACAGAACTAGAATAAAAAATTTCACAATTTGTATGGAAACACAAAAGACCCCGAATAGCCAAAGCAATCTTCAGAACGAAAAACGGAGCTGGAAGAATCAGGCTCCCTGACTTCAGACTATACTACAAAGCTACAGTAATCAAGACAGTATGGTACTGGCACAAAAACATAGAAATATAGATCAATGGAACAGGATTGAAAGCCCAGAGATAAACCCACGCACATATGGTCACCTTATCTTTGATAAAGGTGGCAGGAATGTACAGTGGAGAAAGGACAGCCTCTTCAATAAGTGGTGCTGGGAAAACTGGACAGGTACATGTAAAAGTATGAGATTAGATCACTCCCTAACACCATACACAAAAATAAGCTCAAAATGGATTAAAGACCTAAATGTAAGGCCAGACACTATCAAACTCTTAGAGGAAGACATAGGCAGAACACTCTATGACATAAATCACAGCAAGATCCTTTTTGACCCACCTCCTAGAGAAATGGAAATAAAAACAAAAATAAACAAATGGGACCTAATGAAACTGCAAAGCTTTTGCACAGCAAAGGAAACCATAAACAAGACCAAAAAACAACCTTCAGAATTGGAGAAAATATTTGCAAATGAAGCAACTGACAAAGGATTAATCTCCAGAATTTATAAGGAGCTCATGCAGCTCAATAACAAAAAAACAAACAACCCAATCCAAAAATGGGCAAAAGACCTAAATAGACATTTCTCCAAAGAAGATATACAGACTACCAACAAACACACGAAAGAATGCTCAACATCAGAGAAATGCAAATCAAAACTACAATGAGATATCATCTCACACCAGTCAGAATGGCCATCATCAAAAAATCTAGAACCAATAAATGCTGGAGAGGGTGTGGAGAAAAGGGAACCCTCTTTCACCATTGGTGGGAATGTAAATTGATACAGCCACTATGGAGAACAGTATGGAGGTTCCTTAAAAAACTACAAATAGAACTACCATATGGCCCAGCAATCCCACTACTGGGCATATACCCTGAGAAAACCATAATTCAAAAAGAGTCATGTACCAAAATATTCATTGCAGCTCTATTTACAATAGCCAGGAGATGGAAGCAACCTAAGTGTCCATCATCAGATGAATGGATAAAGAAGATGTGGCACATATATACAATGGAATATTACTCAGCCATTAAAAGAGATGAAATTGAGCTATTTGTAATGAGGTGGATGGACCTAGAGTCTGTCATACAGAGTGAAGTAAGTCAGAAAGAGAAAGACAAATACCATACGCTAACACTTATATATGGAATTTAAGAAAAAAAAATGTCATGAAGAACCTAGGGGTAAGACAGGAATACATACACAGACCTACTACAGAATGGACTTGAGGATATGGGGAGGGGGAAGGGTAAGCTGTGACAAAGCTAGAGAATGGCATGGACATATATACACTACCAAATGTAAAATAGATAGCTAGTGGGAAGCAGCTGCATAGCACAGAGAGATCAGCTCAGTGCTTTGTGACCACCTAGAGGGGTGGGATAGGGAGGGTGGGAGGGAGGGAGACGCAAGAGGGAAGAGATATGGGAACATATGTATATGTATAACTGATTCACTTTGTTATAAAGCAGAAAGTAACACACTATTGTAAAGCAATTATACTCCAATAAAGATGTAAAAAAAAAAAAAAGGTGTAGTACTGGTAAAGGTGGTAAAACCGTTGTGTTGGAAAATGACAACTTTTTAAATATAAGCAATTTAATCACTGGTAAATTGTTAACTATGCATATGCATCACTTGGATTAAAATAAAACTTACTTTACACAGTTACAATTACTGATTTGCGCATCTCTATTTGGGAGGTATTTCAACCACAAACTCTATGGAGTATTACCTGCATATGTTAAAGTTTTCTATATCATCCACAGTAAGCAAATCAACAAATACCCAGATGGCAAAGTATTAGGCAATATGTTTAGTAATGTCATGTTGTTGCAATTTCTCCTTATACCTGGGAAAGTTCCACAAAGTAGAGCCAGCCTATTTTTAGATATGATAACTTTGCCTGAAAATGTAATCACTTTAGAAGACTTCTCAGTTGCCTTCTGGGACTTTTAACTACGCCTATTATTACAGTTAAAAACAAAACAAAACAAAGAAACAAAAAAACCAAAGAAGCTAGTGTGAAAGAAAGAAGGTAATGTTTAAAGATATATTACTCCTCAGACCTCCAAGAATTCCTCAAAGCCTACATTCTTAAACATATTTTATGATCTCTCTGATCTCTGATCTCACTGTTTTCTTAGTATAAATGGGCAAAGCCCTCTGCTAGGAGCTAGGCTTACAATCAGTGACATTAAAGCTTAGTTCAGTTACTTTATGGTCAAGAAATACACTCCAGACATCACACTGTCTTGAAAAGATCTCATTAAAAAATATTAAGGCATTATAAATAATTTTTAAATGATAGAATAAAGATGTTCTTTTTGTTCCAGACAGCGCTTATGGGATATTTTCTGTTAAATTAATAAAACAAAGAGGCCATTAGACTGAGGTAGCTCTAATGCCATGGTGACCTATGTAAGGAAACCAAAATCTAAGCCTGTAAATGCCTCAAGGTTACAAAATTGAAACCTAAGGACAACCAATCATGAACATCCAACTAGACTTTAAGCTAGAGCCAATCAATGATTTCCTTACTTTGCTTTCATCTTTTTCCTATAAAAGTCTCTGTCTGAGCTCCTGTGGGATGCAGTGCTCCTAACCACTTCCAGTTTGGCACTGCCCTGTTCAAATCAATTTTTGCTGAAATAAACTCTTAACATTTTTAATATGCCTCCACTTATCTTTCAACATTTCCAATGGATTTGTAAGGTCAATTTTAATTGGAAAATTAAATAGTTTGAAAAATAGTTCTTTTGAAACTTTGAAAAAGTAATTGCATTAAATATATCAATCCATACAAAAAGAAAGGTTAGCTCAAAAACTGTGTTCAGTAGCTGTTATTGTCCTATTACAGTTCAGAAGAAGGCTTGACATCATATTTTTGTGTCACTATTCCAGTAATAGAACTACTTGCTCCTAAAAATATTTCTTGGTTTCCTTGCTCATAAAACAATATTTTTTTTTCCTTCTTGCAGATAAGAAAAACAGCTAACCCACTGAAAAACAATCCAGAATACTGTGTAAAGAGAAGTAAGATAAGGCACAGGTTGATTCAGAAGGATTATTCCCAGAACAACCTTGCAAGCAATTTATTGAACTGCCTTATTGGGTGGATGCGTTATTTGGGGGCAGCAAAAGATAGAGTAGATAATTTAAGAATGTGATTGGGCTTGTCAACTGAAAAAAAAACACACAAGGTAAGGTGAGTTTTATTCAGTGTCTTACTGAGGACTATAGCCCAGGAGACAGATGCTCTGAGGATCTGTTCCGAAGAGGTAAGGGGAGAGGCCAGTATATAAGTGATTTTGACTAAGAAGTACCTGCAATCCAGCATACATCTCAGTAGGTTATTGCTAGTCATAAAGAACAGATATTTCAGTTAATGATCTTAGTGCTTTTGTAAGTATGGAAAAATGCAATAATCCGTGTTCATAAACAATTTTTTTTTCCCCTGAAAAACAACTCTCTAAGGGCCTATATTGTCTGTTTTTCCTAAAGCACAGAGTGCCTCATCCTGTTCTTCATCCTGAATTTCTTTCAGGATGTACTGTAGGTCAGCAACTGCAATGGCTAATGACTTAATCCTTGCACAACACGATGGTGGGCAACATTTGTTCATAGGCTTAAAATTTTTGTCATCTTGACAATTGGCTCAAACACTCCCCTTAGAAATATGTTTTACCTGGCTATTTAGTAGCTTCTCTGAAGTATGTTCAAATGTTTGATTTTAATAAGAGCCCCTGCAGAGTACATACGGGTTGTCATTTTCTGGGGTATTGTGTTAACTTCACAATTTCATAACGGGATATGATTGTATTTCAGAAGATGTCAGATTAATTTATCTTTTGTTTTTCTGGTCATTTAGAATTTTTGTTGCTTATATGAAAGACACCAATGGCTATAGCCAACTTGGCTATACTTTATCCCATAGGATGGCAATAAATTCTACCAGTTGTACCTCAAACACTAAAATATCTTTTTGTCTCAGAGACTAGAATCTCATGTTAGAAGAGAGTGATTCTAACATGCCTGTTCTATTTTAACCCATGTATCCTTGAACATAATTTAAATTAGACACTCTCAGAATCTTACTGATGGAAGGGGAATTAAAGACCACCTAGTGGAATTCCTATCCCAAACTGAAATCTCCTCAAAGAGTCCAAGGGAACAAAGTGGGACAGCAGACCTCCCATGGAATGCCCCTCCTAGGAAGGGATATTCATTCATCAACTCTTCAATTCACTCATTTACTTGTTAAGTAATCAGTCTTAGATTGTCCAAGTCTATTACCTCTTTGGAATTTAAATTTAAAAGAGTTATTAAAAGTGATCTTTATTTCACAGGAGATTCTGTTCACAGACCATCTTAGATGATGGGATTATGATATTGTATGTTTTAAGGGCAAATACAAATTAAAAATAAGAGGCTTAATTTTCCCTGTTAAAAATTAGGAAAGATACATCCCTTTCCCATTTCTGAGAGCATTTTCTTTTGTAAACTTGCAATTGTAAATTCTTTCTCTGCCCCTTTGAGATGTATGTAAATCATTTTGAAAGCCTCTTGCTAGTTTTACAACCCAGAAATATCTTTCTCAGTGGCCTGGGATCCTTCCCTTTGGAATGTAAACATCAAAGGAGACAGTGCCCCTATCTCCCAGTTTCTGTGGGAGGTAGGAGCTTAACTCCAGTTGCAAAACTATCTCTTGTCATAAAGATATGAGAAATTTGTTTTTCCTTTGTATAAACCTAACTACCAGGTGAATTTAGGATAAACTGAGTGTGATAAATGGTGCTGTCAAGTTCTCTTACTTGAGGACTTGCTATTGTTTATCTTGCAAACATGTATATAATGGGTCATATCTGCTTGGCTATAAAAAAGGATGAGATTTCTTTCTGTCTTTCTGTCTTAGCAGATTGCCTGTGATGTGCGTGACATACTGGTTTAATGCTTATTCAAAAATAAAATTGTTTTCTTTCTCATCTACCTTGGTGGAGAGGTTTTCTGGGTTGGGAAGATTTTGCTTTTAACTATATTTCTCAAACGATATTTAAATGCTTTCCAAGAAGAACTGTTAATATGAGTCACTTGAGGGACTTAATAAACAAATTCCTTCCATAGATCTGCTGAGTTAGAATTTCTCAGGGTCTAAGAATTTGTGTTTAAAAATAAATGCTCCCTGGTGATCCTGATGGATGGGCATTGGGATACTGGACTAATTTGATTATTCGTATTGACCTATAAAAACATCTACTAAGTTCATGCATGTGAGACATTTCATGTCCAACATAAAGATAAATTACTCAATTCAGGGGTTCTACCTTATTTGAAATTTGACTTTTATATACAATGAGGCCATAACAGTACTTGGTATATAATGGTGACTCAGTGAATCCTGTTTTGTTTGTTGGCATTTTGACAATGTCAAGGTGAAAAAAATTCTATAGCCTCTCTCAGAAATCCATTTTAATTTCTCTCTTTTTTATCCATCCTTAGCTACTTATCCTCAATTCCTGATACTCCCTTTAAAGTCCCATCATCCCTTCTTAGTATACTATCAATATTTAGCATACTACATTATAAACTAAGTTTTCAAAACTTACATTCTACCCTGAGTTATTATTTACGTCTATTAAGTTTGTTCATATTTAATTACTGTAAGAAAGCAAAGCAAAACAAAACATTTGGATAATTTTTCTTAATTTTCTAGTACTTGTGAAAAGTGATAGTGCTATAAAGTATTTTCAGTTATGATGTCTTTTATTTTAAAAAATTTTCTCATTTGTTAATGTAATACCGTAATTTATAGGATTCATAAATACTATATTCTATGGATGGGTACATTTATTTTGCATAGTAACTTGTGTTAGGGACATAAGTAAGAAAGAAGTAGTTTATTTACTTAAATATTTAAACTAATTAAAAATTTGAACTGCCAAATAACTATGTCAATATTCAAGTTTATTTCTAGGTTTTTCTCACTCACTTTATAACAATTCTTATTATGATAATTTCCCAAACTGATGTATATGTTTATACCTGGGTTAATTATTAACAATATGTATTTATTATTCTGCCCCAATTCTTTTTTAAACAATGGGCAACTGAGTCTTATAAGGAGGACTGAAGTGTCACAACCATTTATTGATTGGAAATAAACTACATTATGTAATTTTTGGCGGTTTCTCTCAAAGATTTCCTGGGTCAGCTCATCAGAATTACTCATTGTTGAAGTATCGCCTCAGGGTTTAGTTCTTGGACTCTATTTTATTAATAGTTATTTAAAACTTAGGTTCATTTGGAGGAAATTCTAATTATCCAAATTTTTGCTGATATGTGTATGTATGTATGTGTTTTTTATAAACTGTGCTTGCTTATGTAACTTCTAAAAGAACCTTCAAATACAATATTACCAAGTTGAATATCATCTACTTAATTAACAAGGCCTGACAGACTGGGAGGTTATCAGGAGATAATCACAGCCCTCAGGTGCTGTGAGGCACTGGGTGCAGCCAAGTGCCTCTAATTCCCCAAGGGTGTGATTAGCTCATGATGACAATGCTCCCTTGAGTTGTTTTATTGCTTTTATAAAAAGCCTTTATTGTGGAGAACATGTTTATTTTCATCCAGGAGGAGGATGGACAGTTTAGACTGCCGAGTGAATAGCAGTTACTTCTAACTTCTGGTACACGCCATGACAAATCTGCTCATTTAGAATACTTCCCAGCCAATCTGGATGTTTTGACTACCTCAGTACTTCTGCAATAAAGCCCAACTTCCATATAATACAGCTGTAAAATTGTGTTTTCAAGTTAATGGTGTGCATTCTCTAAAATTAGAAAGTGAATCATGTTGTAGAACGGCTGCATGTGAAAAACTGACCAATGATTCAGTGCGGAACAATATTTTGTGTACACAAATGGTCTCAAACCATGATTAAAGATATCAGCTGATTTGGAAATACAAATGAATACAGGTGAAACTGTGACAGACAACAGAAAGCTTTACTTTCCTTTGAGGCCTCTGTTTCCTCCTCATAAATCCAACCCCAGTGGTTTTCGAGGTCAAGAAGAATAAAATTGAAACATTTCATTAAGACCTGGAAAGTCTGGTTGACTTGAAAGAAAAAACAAACAAATGCAACGGTAAGAGTTGTGACTTGAGTTTATTCAGTGTCTTATTGAAGACTATAGTCCGGGAGACAAAGCCTCTCACATAGCTCTGGGAAACTGTTCATAGAGGTAACGGGGGAGGTCAGTATATATGTGATTTTTGGTGAAGGGTATGGGTAATCAATTACACATCTCAGCTGTGGATTCCTGCTAGTCATGAGGAACAGATATCTTACTTAATGGTTTTAGTGCTTTTCTAAGTACCGGAAGATGCAAGATTTTGGGTTCATAACGTTTTCTCCTGAAAATATCTATCTGAAGGTCTGTTCTGCCAGTTTTCACAGAGCACAGAGTGCCTCATTCCTGATCTGATTTCCTTTCAGGGTGTGTTGAAGGTCAGCAACTGCTTTGGCTAATGACTCAGTTCTTGTCGAACCAGATGGCAAGTGACGTTCTTTCATTGGCAGCTTCACATGAGCTGGCCCCAATGACTTCTCAGAAGTCGTCCTTCCTTCTTTCACTTGAAAAGGCCAAGCTTATATCAAGATTTTGCACCGCTATTCTCTCTGAAATGGAACATTCTTTTCCCAGGTCTTCACCTGGCTGCCTTTTCTCATCATTCCAGTCTCAGCTGGGATATCACCAACTCTGAGAGGCCACCTCCCTAAAACAAGTGTTCACATACATTCTACTCCATTACCCTGTTTCAGTTTCTTCACTGCACATATTAATCATTGAAATTATATTATTAACTTGATTGTCTGAATTCACCAAATAGAATGTAAGTTAATGAGGGCAGCAACTATCTTCCTTATTCACACTTATAACCCCAGCTTCTAGAAGAGTGCTTTACATATAATAAACAGTCATATGAATACATGTTTAATTAATATATATCCAATTTGTTACCATTATATACTTTTTAGTTGCCTATTTATCATCCATTTTCCTTCCTTCCTCCTAACAGAACTCATAGGTTGTACTTTTCATCCTTCCCCCTTCACTGATCTGTCAGGGGAAACTGGACCAATGCCAACTCCAGGCAATGAGTCCCCTTGGACATATGAACCTATTTGAGCCAATGAGACTTGAAGAGGGACTTGACAGAGACTTCTGAGAAAGCTCTTCCTCATTTTCTGTAAGAGCTTCAAGAACATCTTTCTCTTTGTTCCACTGATCATGGTCAACGGGAGTCATGAAATTCACTTGTAATGAGTGACAAAAAAAAAAAAACACTTCATTTAAGCAAGAGTGTTTACATCATGTGTTGGATATAATTTCTTCAGTGTGAGGATAGAAAAATTGGATTTTCATGAGAATACAAATTTATTACAGAGCTATTTTATGAAGCCTGTAGGATCCTCTGATTCAGAGAAGCAAGGAGTGATCTCACCTAGGCCATTTTGCATGCACAAACAAGATCAGGCAAGTTAGACCATAAAAAATGATTACACAGTCACTCTTACTTTTTATATAAACAGTTCTTCATATTTCATTCTACAAACTCTTAAGTTTATTTACAATATTTTGATTTCCCATTTTTATCAGCAGAGTAGGTTACTAAATAAACTATTTAAGAGTACTAAATAAATGGTTTTAACTGCTATAGTGTATCAGAAATGAATATTAAATTCATGAATTCAATCTTAAATAGGAAAGTAAGCATTTAATTTTGAAATATAGAGAAACATATATAATGGATGATATAAAAAAAGGCTAGACAAACTATATGTAAGAGTACTTATATAATGCCCCTTTCCCCCTAAAAAGCTATATTCCTTAGTTGTACACACTAAAATGTCATACATAGAATATTTACTAAGAAAGCCTTGTAGGGCTTCCCTGGTGGCGCAGTGGTTGAGAATCTGCCTGCTAATGCAGGGGACACGGGTTCGAGCCATGGTCTGGGCAGATTCCACATGCCGCAGAGCAACTAGGCCCGTGAGCCACAACTACTGAGCCTGCGCGTCTGGAGCCTGTGCTCCACAACAAGAGAGGCCGCAAAAGTGAGAGGCCCGCGCGCCGCGATGAAGAGTGGCCCCTGCTTGCCACAACTAGAGAAAGCCCTTGCACAGAAATGAAGACCCAATACAGCCAAAAATAAATAAATTTAAAAATAAATAAATAAATACTCCTGTTCTCTGTTTTTTTTTTTTTAAAAGAAAGCCTTGTAGCTTTGAATAATAATGATAGTAGCTAACATGTATTAAGTGTTTATGTGCCAGGCATTGTTGTTCTAGGGATTTATGTGCATTAACTCAACTTAATCTTCTTATCAACCTTAGGAGAAGAGGAAATTATCCAGCAAGGGACAGTGATTTGGTAACTAGAAGAGGAAGGGCAAGATTTTAGCCTAAGTAGTTTGGCTCCAAAGTTTACCTGTGGAACCAAATTATGTGAACCCCGAAGCTGATTTGTAAACAAAAAGTAACAAAGCAGATTTTCAGCCAAGGAAGAAGACTATAAGTGTGTATTTGAACATGATCCTCATCATCTATCAGTCCACCTTCAGCAAATAAGTTAATCATTACCTTTCTCCTGATGCAGAGGCCACTATAGTGAGAATACTCATTGAATTAAGTAGCTTATAACAGAATATGGTGGCCACTGATATTATTTATTCTTAATTGAGATGGAAAAAACCACAGATATCATTTCACCATGGTCCATAAAATGAAAATAGCATAAGACAACTCTGATATTTTTGAAAACAATTTTCACAATTTCTTAGACCCTGTTAATATTCTATTTGGTCCACAAAAATATTTGTCTTGACCTTTTCCAATATTTTCAGTTACTCTTATAGGCAAGAAAGACCAAGCACATGACTGTAGCTTGCATACCTAGAGATCTGCATCACAAAAATAAGTTTCCCATGAAACCAAATTAAATTACAGTTTGAAAGGAGGGATTGACCTCATATGATGCTATGAGAAGGGTACATTATGTTTGTGATATTCTTCCCCTAAATCCAGTTAGCTCAATCCAATCATGAGTAAACATCAAACTCAAATTGAGGGGCATTCTACAAAATACTGGACAATTCCCCTTCAAAAGCATCAAAGTCATGAAAGATAAAGATGGAGAAATCATCACAGATTAGAGGAGACTAAGGAGATATCATGGCTAAATACAACGTGGTAACGAACTAGATCTGGCAACAGAAAAAGGACATCAGTGGAAAAATGGAAGAACTCTGAATAAAATCTACAGATTAGTTAATAGTTTTATGTCAATGATAATTTCTTAGTTTTAATAAATGTAACTTGGTTATATAAAGTGTCAAGAACAGACAAAGCTGAATGAAGGTTATATGGTAATATTTTTATAATACTTCTATAAATCTAATGTTATTTCAAACAAAAAGTTAAAATAAATACACACACACAAACATATATATATATGTACACCCCCACCATCCCTCTCTCAAAAAAGGAGAGGTTGAGACTGTCTCTACATGAAGATTCAAAGTGACTTCTATGATTTGACTCCTTTCACACACAATGGCAATTATCAAAGTAACGTTAAGATGATCCTTCCCTCCCAAATGATCAAGTCAATATTGGCTCTCCTATATGTTGGGACCAGATTTATTGCCTAGCTTAACTTGGAGATAGTATAGACACAGAGTGTAAATTTTACTACATGATTCTAACAATTGATTTGTTTAGGACCTAAGCACATGTGCAATCGTATATGACTCAATAAATACAGGTTGCTGTATTTATTGACTCAATAAATACAGGTTGCTGTATCTAACTTTGCTGAAACAAAGTTAGAAAATGCTTTTTATTCACTCTTCACATTTGTACTTCATTTAAATGGTGACGATTTGACTATTTTTTTGTTGTTCTTAAGTATCTAATAGTAACACTATGCCTGGATCCTCCATAAAGTGGCCATAAAATCAGATATTTTCATTTGTATGACTTACACATTGGTAATACTGAAATGCTTGCCTGTCTTTTTCTTCTGTCAAAAATATCTCACCACCTAGACTGCATACTTCTGCTAAATTTACCTTATGTTCCATTCCCCAGTCCCACCCCATATCTATGTTCTTTCAGTAAGAAATAATTTGTAAGAGTAAATTAAGAATACAATTTTCACCTTTGATTTGATTTTATTATTCATTTTCCTTACACTTATTTTCTTCTTGTAATACTTAAGAATATATAAAAATATTGCCTAGCCACTTAAGAGCTAAAAACAACCAAATAAAAATATAGTGTTAAACATTTATTATCAGGTAATAATAGTTCCATTTCCAAATCCCATCAAGTTCTCATTTCTGAAATTCTTTTTTTTTCTTTTGCGATATGCAGGCCTCTCACAGTTGTGGCCTCTCCCATTGCGGAGCACAGGCCGGACACGCAGGCTCAGCGGCCATGGCTCACGGGCCCAGCCACTCCGCAGCATGTGGGATCTTCCCAGACCGGGGCACGAACCCGTGTCCCCTGAATCGGCAGGCAGACTCTTAACCACTGCGCCACCAGGGAGGCCCTCATTTCTGAAATTCTGTTGAGAGAGACTCTTTCCTGCGTTATTGTTAAGTGACCCTGTTTGCTTCATAGTTAGTCACAATTTTATATCTCTTCTGAAAATGGTATAAAATAATGTGCAAATTCTCTAATGCATTTGCAAGATAAATATTTTCTTTTAATGACTACTAATGAACCCCTGTTTTATGCAGGGTGTGAAAAGTTGCCAAGGGGTGTAACACAATTATGATGACAAAAAGCATGAGTTTTAAAAAGCCATTTCATTTGTACAATGTGTGTGAAAATCCAGGAAAAGTCCTAAGGGAAAAATTAATTTTAATAAGCTTTTAGCCTTGCTTAAAGACTGTGTAAATTTAAGGCATGAAGACCTATGTATTAATGTATCAGGAATAATACGAGAGTTTCATCCTGTAGAATAAATCTATTTCATCATCAACCTGTTACTTTACATTTGAACTATAGCGACATTTGGTTATTTACTAGAGAAAATATATGTTATGTCTCCTAGGAGTGAAATGCTGGGTAGAAAGTTTAAAAAGGTGAAATCTTGTTTTTTTTTTAATTGGGGTATAGTTGTTTTACAATGTTGTGTTAGTTTCTACTGTACAGAGAAGTAGAGTTCCCTGTGCTATACAGCAGGCTGTCATTAGTTATCTATTTTATCTTAAATAATTTTTTGATGTGAATTTATTTATTATTAGAGAATACTGTTTATCCTATAAGCCCATTGATAACTGAAACCTAATCCTTGGAACTTCTATTTTAATAGATTCAGAGATAATCACATTTTAAAGAAGTATTTGGATTTTAAACCTTTAAATATGAATAAAGTATCCCATGAACACTTAATGATCTAGTTCCAGGTAAACTTTATTGATTAAAAAAGTCTGAAGATTCTAGGAGCTACAATACATGACTTTCTCATGAAACGGTTATTCCTGAATCAAACATAATAACTAGGAGGAAGTTTTCATATGATTTTAATAGCTAAAAGTCAAGGACATACTCCAGCATTTAAGGTGGAAGAGTCTCCATGAAGATTTCCAGGATATTTGTTTTTACGGGGTTCATTATTGCTAATAGCTCTCTTCTTCATCTTTGCTTCTACATTTAACTTCCAAAAGAACCAAAGTATGGGAGGAATTTTCACAATGGTCTCCTGAATGTGAAACAACCAAGGCAAAATAAAGGAAAGTGTTTCAATAATACCAGAGATATTATTGGTATCTTTGAGAGAGTGTGAGAATAGACTTGTGGTTAAGAATTTATACGTTAGAATCGGAATAATTTGAACTCTAATCCTGATCCTGCCACTTATTAGCACTGAGACTGTGGCCAAGTAACTTATCCTCAGTTTCCTCAACTCTACATGTGAAATAATTATAAATAGTCCTTGATTCATTGGGTTATTTTGTGATTATATAAAGTACCTTGGCACTTAATTAAAACTGTCTTTATACTGGCTATGAAATAGTTAAGTCTTAAGATCTTAAGAGGCTGGGAGATGGACATTTTAATGTTGCTATTGAAGGGGATCAGAATATGCCCCCCCCAAAACACACTACTTTGGCAGATTAACTTATTTTGAATTAAAGTTACTTAAGAAACAGATGGTGCAAGAAGGTCATTCTGACCTGCTTTGTCTCCCTGAAAGCAGGAAATAAATCTTCCAGGTGAAAGGTACCATCTCTATACCAGGAGAATAGAAGGCATCTTTATCACCAGAGATAATGAATTTAGGGCTGAGAAGGCTGTATAAACAAACCTTGTTACTTCCTCACTAATTTGCTACCCCAAGCCCACACCCCTTTGCTTGTCAATTTCTTCATAAATTTATTGTTTACTTGCCTAAAAGGTATAAAATGGCCACTTTCGTGGCCACTTCTTTGAATCTCATACTTTTATGGACTCCCTTATGCGTGAAATTCGTTTTTCTCCTGTGACTCTATCTTATGTCAATTTAATTTTAGACCAGCCAAAGAACCTAGAAAGGAAGAAGAGAAAAGTTTCCCTCCCCTACACTATATAATGAGAGAAGCAACACAGCATTCATAAAGCAAGAAAATCTTATCTCATCTTGGATCTCAAATAGAATGTTCTCTTCTTACCAAAAGTCATAGAATATAGCTCTGGTCAGTGCAGCAGAGCTTCCGAATGAACATAGGATAGAGTTACCCTTGGGGCAAGTAGGGGCAGTGCCTGGAAAGGGCCATGAGGGACTACTAGAGCTCTCCTAATATTCTGCTTCTTGGTCTTGATGATGGTTTTATAAGTGTGTTCACACTGAAAGTTCATTTAGCTGTGCACTTGTAATTGGTGCACTTTTCTGCATTTATGCTGAAACAGGAAGGGGCAGGGCACAACCTTTAAAAGAATGACATAGCTGTTGAGGACATGACATAAACTAGTTAGAACCAACTAGGTTCAAGATGGTGAATGACTGACTTCCAGCAGGCCTCATTATACGCTCATTGTAATACATCAGCATGCTAAATGACACACCCACAGGTGCCATGACAGTTCCGAGGCTGACCATAAAAGGCCAAAAAGTGGGTGGTGACCTAATCCCTGGAATAATCCTCCCACTCATTAGCCTATGAAATTACTCAGCCTATAAAAACTAACCACCCCATATTTCAGGGCCTCTCACCTTCTAAAATAGCCCACACTCTTGTCTGTTGAGTGTGCATCTCCCATGGCATCTTGCCTTCTGAGATGACCCACACTCTGTCTATGGAGTGTGCTCCACTTTACTCTGGCTCGCTCTTGAATTCTTCCCTGCACGAAGCCAAGAACCCACACTTGGTGGCCCAACCAGAGGCTCCCCTGAGACTTGGGACATGACCATCCTTTCACACCTCACTTTCTTTCCTGCAACAATGCTATACTTCAGTAAAATTTACAGTTCACACTCTCCAACTATCCCTGCATACTTTATGTTCCCATAATTTATTTGCCATCTCTTTTTCCCACTAGCATGTAAATTATATGTAATCCCTACTGGATTTTTTGGTCTGTGTTGTCTGTTTTGTTCACTCTTGTATTTCTAGCACCTGAAAAAATCTTTGGCACCTTGCAGGCACTCAAAAAACATATTTATAAGTAAATAAATGAGATAGAATATTGGCTAGAGGGTGAATGGTGTTATAGAGAAAATGAGAGAGATATAAAAGCAGATATTCTGGATAAGAACACTGGTTTAACATTAACTGGTAGAGAATTAAGAGATGTATATACATAGCTACTTAACAATGTTCTGGTCAAAGTGCTTTTTAAAGCCATTTACCTGAGACAGAGGATTTTCAGCGATGAACAAATTCATATACTAAGTATAATTTAGTTAAGTGGAAAAACCTCCATTTCAGAGCAAGTTTTGGCACCCCGTGGGTAGCATACTTGCTTTCTTAATATTAAATTCTGCTCCTGTAGAGCAATTTACTTTAAAACAGTTCCCCAGGTGGGGCACAACGTTTCTGATTATTTTCAGTGTCTAGCCAATTAGATAGCAGGGCAAGACCTAGATTAAAAAACCAAACATTGAGTCAAGTGGTTTTGGGGCTCTTTAATTTAGCTGAACCTCTTGTTTAATCACTGATTATCAAGACTAAAACTTCCAAATTGCTTTTGTATTCCAATATTGAAAATTCTTATGAATGTGAACTGCTTACAGGATCACATGAGAAAGGATGAAGGGTTCAGGATTACACATGGGGGGTGTCAAGATAACAAGAGCATAATACAATCAAATACGAACAGAGGAGGATGGACACACAAGAAAATGAATATCCCCTTACTAAGATAAATGTCATGAATCTCTTTACTTTGGCTTGCATTCTTTTTGAGAAATTACTTTATGGAGAACTTTCTTACTAACAGGGGCAGAAATATTTTCCCTTCTTTCCTTTTAGTTTCTTTGGCTGGATTAAAAATTAAATTGACATAATGCAGATTAACAGGAGAAAAACAATTTTAATTTTGAACATACTGGAGCCCCAAAGATATGACTCAAAGGCAAGGCAGGCAATTGAGGCTTATATACCATCCTGAGCTAAGGAATGAGATATGGAGGGACCTGGGGCTTCAAAGGGGAGAAAGGTGATTCACAGGACAAAGAGCAGATGTTTGGTAATCAGAAGTTTGCCCCACCATGCAGATAGGCCTTTCAGATAAAGATGTTATCTCTGTGGTAATAGCTTTCTTTCTGGTGTAGGCTCCCTATTTAAATTCTTTTAGGCAGTTAAGAGGGAGGATAGAGTTTTTCAGGAGTCTGCTGGGTCTTGATAGCCCTCAGCTCAAAATAATCCACATGCCAAAGTGACATATTTTGGGTGGCATATTCTGCTCCCTTTCACTAATTAACATTATATTGAAATATGATATAATATTCAAGACAAATTTACTGAGAGCATAAATTAAAATTAGAATATTTTACTAATAAATTTGAAAAGATAAAGAACATCACCATCAATATAATCACTCATTATACTTTAAAATAGTGCTGGGATGCAGGACACACTACCCCAAAACATGGCACCCTGGCATATTGAATATTCTAAGCTGAAGGAGTTTGAAAATCCAGCAGAATCGGGAAGGTCACTTTGACTTCCTCCCCACCCTTGCCCTACTTCCCTGAAACAGGTCATAAAACCCTTAAGTGAGAGATGCCTTCCCTATAATCAGAAGAAAGGAGCATCTTTATCTCAGAGAACAAAGGGACGCCAAGCGGACTCCTAACAAACGAGCCTTGCCAAGTTTCCCCAGTTTACTGCAATTACCTATACTCCTTAACCTATCATATTCCTCTACAACGATTCATTCGTCATCAAACTTGGCATAGAAATACAAAGGTCTGTTTCTTTGGGTCTTCATTTCTTTATGAAGGCTCTTGTGTCATGTAAAACTTATATTAATTTAATTTGCATGATTTTCTCCTGTTAATATGTCTTTGTCAGTTTAATTTTCAGATCCAGCCAGGGACCCTAAGAAGGGTGAGGAAAACTTTTTCGTTCCCTAAAACAGCTAAAATCTAGCATTTATCAAGCACCTCCTAGAAGCTGGAAACTGTACTAATTTGCCAGTATTTATTTATTTAATTTTATTTCAGCCTTAATTCAACACTGTAGGAAAGAAATTATCATATCTATCTGAGAGGATCAAGAGGAGACCCATGCAGAATTAATGGCCAGCTAATGGTCCCATAGGAAAAAAAATGGCATGAATAATATCCCAATCTCGGACTACCTAATTATTTGTAAATTTAACTTTCCTTATAATATTGTTCTAGAAGAGTAATAATATACATCAATTCAAAACAATATTCTACACCTTCAGTGTGGCTTGGGGGGTCAACATTTTTTCTTGAATTCAAGAAAGCACAAGAACACAAATTAAAAGTGAAGAATTTGCAGATATGTAGATTAAAAACATTTCAGTGTATATCCTTATGCTAATAACTTTGAAAATGTCAATGAAATAGATGATTTGGGGGAAACTACATATTATATTAATATGTATAATATTACCTCATATAGCCCAGATTTGGAGCTTAAGAGGCAGGCAACCTGGAAATGCCAATGGATGCAGACAAAAATAACCCCCCCCCAAAAGCCTGCTCTCTCTAGCCAATGACTAAGTAAGGGGCAACCTGGCAACAGAGAAAACTTTTAGAAAATAGCTGCTTTACTCCAGCTAAACAGCATAGAATAAATGGTGGCCTCATTGCCATCTACACCAGCAAAGGCCATGTAGGGATCCTGGAATTCCACCCATGCCAGGCCTTAATGAGGTGTCCCAACCTTCCCCCCACTAATGTGGTGTCAGAGACAGCAAAGAAGGTAACCAGGAATATGATTTCTGTCAGGGATGAGGTCCCACCCTGTGGAGTCAGTGGAGACCACGTGGGTGAGGAGCCTGGATTTCCAACCTTAGTAGCAATGACTAGGAGCCAGCCCCTCTCATCCTCAGTGGGGTGCTGTCAAAGGAAATCTAGTGGAGACTGAGTTCATTCACCACTGCCCAGAAGCAACAAGGTCCCTCCTCTCCTCTGCAGTGTCAGTGGAGGTCCATAGGGAACAGTAGTGAGACACTCCTATCCCTCCCAGCCAGGGAGGTATCAGTGAGTCACAGTGAGGAGCAAGAACTTCCACCCTAATCCAACAGTGATGAGGAGAGGCCCCTCTGGGCTTTGTACTCAATGGAAGCCAAGTGAAGAACCTAGATTTCTACCACCACCTGGCAGTGATGAGGCAGTACCCAGCTCCTCCTGTGGAATAGTGCCAGAGAAGCCAGCCTAAACAATGTTTAAACAACATTCAGTTTCATAACATAATACTCATGTTTCAATTGAAGAACCAGGAATATCTCTAACCACATGAGAAAACACACTCAATAAATGCCAACACCAACATGACAGAGATGTCAAACCTACCTGACAAATAGGCAGATATCATAAAAATGTTTCCAAAAGCAATTAAGAGTGTACTTGAAAAAAATGAAAAAAATATTAAAAGTCTCAGCAGAGAAATTGATAGTCTTGGCAGAGATAGAGAAGATGTAAAAAAGAAAAAGAAATGGAAATTTTAGAACTAAAAAAAATAACTGAAATAAAACACTCAGTGGATGAACTCAGAATGGAGGCGAAAGAAAATAGTCAGTGAACAAGAAGTTAGAACAATAGAAGTTATGTCATTAGAAAAACAGAGAGAAAATAGACTAAAACAAAGAAACAAACAAAAAACCAGAGCCTCAAGAACCCATGTGACTGTAACAATTGATCTAACATTTGTGTCACTGGAGGGGCTAAAAGTACTTGACGAAATAATGGCTGAAAACATCCCAAATTTGTCAAGAGACATAAAATTTCAGACTCGAGAAAGTGAACAAATCTCTAAGAGGATAAACTCAAAGAAATCCACACCAAGACACATCATCATCAAATTCTGAAAAATAAAGACAAAGAAAAATCTTGAGAGCAGTGAGACAGAAATGACACTTTGCCCCCTACGGGAGAAATAATATGAACAACAGTGCATTTCTCATCAGACACCTTAGAGGCCAGAAGGAAGTGGCATAACTTTTTTACATGCTGAAAAAAAAGAACTGCCAACTCACAATTCTGTTCCCATTAAAAAATGTCCTTCAGGAATATTGGGGAAATCAAAACATTCTGAGGTATAAAGGAAAACTAAGAGAATTTGTCACCAGCAGACATACCCTAAAAGAATGGCTAATAAAACAAGTCCTCTAAACAGAAAGTAAATGATAAAAGAATTAGTTTTGGAATATCAGGAAGGAAGAAAAAAATATAATAAGCAAAAATACTGGTAAACAATATTTCTTTTTCCTCTTGGATTTTCTAAATTATGCTTGATTGTTGAAGCAAAAATTATAAAATTGTGTGATGTGGTTCTAAATGAATATACAGGAAATATATAGTACAATTATATTATAGAGAAGGGAGAGGTAATGATGTAAAGGGAGGTAAGATTTCTGCACTTAAACTGATAAAATGATGACACCAAGAGATTGTGATTATATATTATATAATCTATAGATATTATCTATCATCTATCTACAATGACCCCAGCCCCCAAAAGCTATATATAAAAAGAGATCCATTCAAAAACACTATAACTAAATCAGAATGGACTTTAAAAGAAAAGTTTAAACTTAGTAATACACAGGAAGACAGGAAAAGGAAACAGAAAAAAAAATTTACACAGAGAACAATCATGCATACACTAGAAATGGGGAAAAGTTTTAAATCATTAATCTCAGGTGTCACCTAAAGAACCTAGAAATCCAAGAGCAAAATGAACACAAAGCGAACAGATGGAAAAGAAGAATAAAAATAAGAGCAGAAGTCAATGACATTGAAAACAGTGAAATGATGAGGAATGTCAATAAAACAAAGATCGTTTGTTGAAAAGATCTGTAAAATTGACAATCCTTCTGCAAGAGTGACAAAGATAAAGAGAGAGAAGACATAAGAGAGTAAAATCATATACAATTTTACCAACAAATATGAAAAAATATGTTTAATAAAACATTAGCAAAGTATCATGTATATTCTATGTACTTCTATATGGATACACACATACACACATCATGCATGTATGCATGTATTTGAGTGTATGCATATATATGGATACACATAAACAAAGTTTTGTTTGTACAAAGAAGAATTATTTATCATTGAAAAGTCTAATCATACGATTTAATGCATTAATAAATTAAAATTAAAAATAGATCATCTCATTAGGTATAGAACATTTTTGATAAAGTTATACTCCTTTTTCGATATAAAAAGAAATTCAATTAAAATTAAAATAAAAGGAAACTCTTAACCAAATAAAGATTATCTAATAAAAATCCAAATTATTATACCTAATGGTGAAATGTAAGAATCATTCCCTTTAAAATAAGAATGAGACAATATCTATTATCACTGTTTCTATTCAATATATTTCTAGCTTCCCACAATAGCAGCTGGAGAGGAAAAAGAAATGAAATTTGTAGGATTTTGAAAAGAAGAAACAAAACTATACTCATTTAAAGATGCTACAGTGAGCTAAATATATAATGCATCTTCATCATATTATGTGACTGCCCATCTTCTCTTCAACTGCCCTCAAAGTAGAAGGCTGAACTAATATTTTCATCTTCTTTTATAGCTAAGGCATCATCATATGACAGCTAGACATATACGTGCAAGAATCATATCTGAAAGTGAATTATATGAGGAAACATGTTTTTGGAGAGTTTTAATTTATCCTCTTATTGGTAGTGCAGAGGCATCATGAAGATATAAATTCCACCAAAATTAATCTATAAGTTCAATGCAGTTCCAATCAAAATACCCACGGAGATTTTATGGAATTTGACAAATTTATTCTAAATCTATATTTAAGAGCAAAGGTTTAAGAATAGGTAAGATAATTTGAAGATGACTAACAAGGTAGAAGGATTTATCCTACTAGCAAGAAAGACACATTAAAGCTACAAAAGGTTACTAAAAAAGAGGCAGACAAATAGGCCAATGGAATAGAAAAGAGAGCTACAGAACAGACTAACTTGAAACATGAAAACACAATGCAGAAAGGATGAGTTATTCAATAAATGGTGCTTTAATAATTGGTTATCTCTACAGATCAAAAATCTGTTAGCTTTCTATGTCAAAACCTACAAAAAGTCAGGTCAGGTAGAATAAAAATGCAAATAATGGCAAACACTTACTCAGTTCTTATTATGTGCCCAGTGTGATTCTAAGCATTTCATATATGCCAACCCACTTAGTTCTCATAACAACCCAGTGAAGTAAGTACTATTAATATCATTCCCATTTCAGAGAAAACTGAGACAAAACAGGTTAATTAATTTGTCCCAGGCCACAGAACCCTAAGTAGAAGAGCTGTGATTTGAATTCAGGTAATCTGACTCTTGACTCTCTGTGTAAGCCACTACACTGTACTGCCCCCCTTTCACATGGAAAGAGGGAACAAATTTCTTAAACAAGATTAAAAGAGTGCAAACCACAATAGAAAAGACTGTGAAAGAGGGCAAAATTTGCCACCCCAAAATATGTCTCTTGGGCATAAGGATTAGCTTAAGCTGATTATTTATAAGAAATAGCAGGTACAGGAAAAGCTCTGAAAACTGAGTATGTAGAAGTTACACTTTTGTAAGAAACATTTACATTTATAAGGGAAATCTCCATCTGTAAGGACTTCTTCCTCTGTACCAGGAAGATGATGACTAAATCTCTAGAAACTCCTTATCAATGGAGAAGACCATGACATAAACCTGCATAACAACCGTATCCTATTTACTGTGCTCTTCCTGATATCTTCCCATAACTGGCTCCTGCCCCTAACATCTTCTTTTGTCTTTAGCTGGGAATGCTACTTAAGGTGGTGGTTTGGGTCATTTTTGAGAGTTACTCAGTCTTCCTGGGTCTCTCCCATGTGTATAGAAGATACGTATACCTTGTAAAACAAACAATGTTGCCTGCCATCCAGTTCTATAAGAATCACTAGCCATTGCATTCGCTGACCTTCAGTACACCCTGAAAGGAATTCAGGACAAAAATCAGGGTGAAGCATTCTGTTTTGGATATATGGGACCCAAGGTAGTTGAGATGCCTATCTAAGGAAGAATTTCAATGGCCTCAGATTCTTCATCTTCCCATACATGGATAAGCATTACAATCATTAACTTGAGATATCTGGTTTTGTTTGTGTGTGTGTGTGTGTGTGTGTGTGTGTGTGTGTGTGTGTGTGTGTGTGTGTGTGTGTGTGTGTGTATGGTAAGCAGTAATCTTTTACCAAAATGTATACTTGACTACATGTATTTCCCAGACAAAAAAATAATAATAATTTATCTATAATGGCTTCTCTCCTATCTCTTTGAAGCAGTTCCTTAGAGCTATCTAAGAGGCTGTTTCCTTGGCTATAGCCCTCAGTAAGGTCCTTAAATAAAACTAAAACTCACTGCTCTTACATTGTGTGTGTGTGTGTGTGTGTGCGTGTGTGCATTTTCAGTTGACACCATACTATTAAACTCCTACTAAATTTGTTTTTCTGATAAACTGTCTCTTATTACAGGGGGCGGGGTCTCAGCCAAGAACCTAGAAGGATAGAGGAAAAGTTATTTTTCCTACCGTACAATTGATAATTGGACTACATTAAATTTAAGATCTTTTCATCAAATGGCAAAGATAGTGAAAACACAAGCTACAAAAGTGAAAAGATATACATCTTCACCAAAGAACTCCAATAATTAATAAGAAAAAAGGCAAACAACACAATTGAAAATAGGCAAGTGACAGAAAGTCATTTCACAAATGAGGAAACTTGAAAGGCCAATAAATGTTTAAATATTTTCAAAGTTACTACTATTTAGGGAAATGTAAATGACTTGTGTCATACTCATGAGATTGGCAGAAATCATTCCGAGGAGCTGGCCAAAACCTGAAACCAAAAGTACTCTCATATTTTCTAGTAAGAGTATAAGCTAAACAACCACTTTGGAAAGCACTTTGGCAATAATTAGCAAAGTTGAAACTCTTCGAACCTTGTGATCTAATAATTTCACTCTGGTATCTGCTCTTTGAGATACATACTGCATTGTATGTAAAAGTAAGAAAAAAATGGAACAAATGATTATAAAGAGAAAAATGGACAAATACATTTAGAATATTTCTACAATGGAATACCACATAACAGTTAACATGAATCAACAAGAACAGAGTTCAAAAACAAAAGCAAAGAAACAGGTTGCAGAAGGAATGTGCAGTGTTATATACATTTATGTAAAGGTAAAAACAAAATAATGCCACTGTTTATTCAGGAACACACCACAAGCAGGATGGTGGTTACCTCTGAGGCAAAGAAGAGAAAGGTATTTGTTCAGGAAGAAACAGAAGGGAGTTTCAAAGGTATTTTGGATACTTTATTTCTTAAGGTGCTTGATTTACTATTTTCCATACTTTTTTGTGTAGATATGAAATATATGAAAATAAAAGCAGAAAAGAAAATCTTTCCTTAAAAGTTTCTGCTTGAAAGGTCATGCTTTATTGAAATTTGATTTGGGTAGAATATCTCCAATCTAAGGATGTCAGCTACCTGAGGGATTCCTGTATGATGACAAGTTTTCCCAGCTCGAAGGGCTTGAAACAAACTCTTATTCTCCCATAGTCTTATTTCAAAATGTGGCTAGTACAATATCTGAATCTGTGATGAAGGTATTGAATGAGTATTATATACCATTGTTAAAGTTATAGATATCAATAGAGTTTAAGTGGTTTTAAAGCCACACCCTTATTCTATTGCTGAAATAGACTTCCAGCCTCCCAAGCATATTTCACTATATGATTTATTTTTTAAATTTTGGTTATTTCCTTAATTCTCATTATTTGTTTGTATGTTTTGCTATTACCTTGGGGCATGTCTCTATCTTCCATTATATTGTGAGTTTCTTGAGGGACAGAACTCTGCTTCTGTTGTGTGGAAGAGAGGTGGCATGTGTGGCAATGTTGTCTGTGCAAAACCAAAAGTTTGTGGGTCTTGTTTATTATCAAACCTCCTTTCATCATAAAAAGTAATGCCATTTAGTCTGTAATGAACTTCCAGAGATCAAAGAGAGTTATCTTGTTTGGTAATGTGGATTTTGTTATTATCATTAATATTACAGATGCTAAGGGCCAAGATGCATGGCTTACATGCCTCTATGTAATGTCACTTTCCACACAAGGGCTAAGCAGCTCTCACCCAGATACGCGACCTGTGGCAGTTACATTTCTCATGGACTGGCGATGGGGTGGACCTAGAGATATAAAAATAGTACTTGAAACTGCCTGATTGTCACATGTTAGAGACTGAAAGAGGATATTATTTTGGGATCAGGTGCTTCTGAGCTCTCCAGCCCCAAATGCTGCATGAGGAAGCCCTGTCTTAGGAGACAGTGTCAATACTTGAGAACGTTAAAAGAAAAATACTTAGGAGTTGAGAGTATGTGACAGTTTTCCTCATAGTGATTTTTATCTGGTTCCTCTGCTTTTAATATTGAAAACAATCTAATAATCTCTCTGATTTGTTATTAAAAAGACACACACAGTCTAGGAGAATATAGATTTAGGGCAGTGGTTCTCAAGCAGGGTTGAAATTGCACCCCTCCCCGCCCAAGAGGAATCTGGTAACAACTGGAGACATTTTGTGCTTGTCACAAATTGGTGATGGGGGAGGTTGTACTGGTATCTATTGGATAGAGACCAGATACATTACTAAACATCTTATAACGTACAGAGAACCCCTGGCCAAATAATTATCTGCCCCAAACATCATTAGCGCTGATGTTGAGAAATCCTGCTCAGTGGCAGAACCTACAGTATATTTGAAGGCTCCATGTGTCTGTATGATTTTCACACTTATATGTACACAAACTCTCTGTGAATTGACATCTCCGGTTTTCACTGCCCCCTTGTTCACCCTCCCCCACCCCCAGCACACACATATATATATCTTTGGTCTCTTCTTACTATTTGGCCATTGACACAGAGAAGTTCTTTAAAATAAGAATTGTTTTTGGTTTGTTGTTTTTGCTATTGTTCACATTATAAAGCAATACTTGGTTTTAGCAGAGATATGAAAGATTTACAAATGTATAAAGAATAGTCTTGAATGGTGGGAATCCATATATTTTTGTTTGTTTTTCAAATTAGAATTTTGGAAATTATTTTCCAATAATTTTCCCAATTAGAAATTAGACTGCTTATACAGTTTTGTATCATTTTTGTACTTTATATTAACCAGTCACATTTTTGACATATTATTATTCTTTTGATTTTGATGGCTACATAATAGTCCATTACAGGAGTCATCATAATTAATTTAACAAATATCATATTTTGGACATTACTGTTGTTTCCAATCTCCCCCCTCAATAGGGAATAGTGCTATATTTATATCTTTATGTGCCCCTCCCGACATTTCTTTAAAGCAAAGTCCTAAATTTTGAATTTCTGGGTCAAAGATTATGAAAAAAATTGGAAAGCCTCTTGTTACTTATTACCAATTTACTATTTATAAAGATTATACTAATTTAAACTGTCATTGAATTGTATGAAAATGGCAGTTTTCTCTACTACTGGATATTAGTATTATTGTAAAACACTCCTGAACTGGTGAAGGAGCTCAAGGAGTAGAAGATAATAAGGACAACTAGATATCTGGATATTTCTTTCATCTCATGGAGGTCAGCAGCATTATTTCAAGACAAAGCACACATTGCCTAGGCTCAGAGGTCACCAGCTCAAACTTGTCGGGAGTCAGGCAGGCAATTCACGAGTCGAGGAGGGCTTGGCAGCATGAGTGTACCAGGCACCTCCAGAAGGAGGAAAAAGACAAAGCTGCAAATGGGATTCATGGGAGTCAAACTACCTTTTCTCAATTCTGTTTAGAACTTTCTCAATCACAGAGCTTTTGGATAGGAGGAAATGTTAGATAACTTAAACCAACCACTTCACGTTACCAACAAGGAAAATGAAATCCAGGAAATTTCAGGGATTATCAGAATACTCAGAGTCAGGTAATGGTATAATTAAAGCAGCACTCAAGGTTGGCTGACTCGCAGCGCTAAGCACCTTTTACTGGATGATGCTTTGATTTGGCTTTGGGTCAGGATAGTGAAAGTACACAGTCACACAGAAACCCAGAACATGAAAAGACTCAGAGAGACCTTACAGGAAATCAAGTTGTTTACTTCAAGTAAATTATTTCTAGTAGGCATTTACTTGATTGCCTCAAAAGTATACCATCATGAATTTATTCTCTCAGACTGGCTGAAGAGTAAAGATTGACAAAGATTGAAGACAATGGGAATGGCCACAATAGTGGAGGTAGGTAACCTACATGGGTAGGTTAAAGCCAATGGCCATACAGTTTAAAATAAAGGCAATACACACATAATTCATCAGACACATAGATCCATTATATAAGATCAAGTTAGAAGGCATCATTCCTCGTGCAGTATCAACTTTAGACAAGATACAATGTATGTGAAAAGAAATATATACATATATAATATTATATTATATGTTATACACATATATAAGCAACACACATACTTTTTTTCTCTTCTTGGAGGCAAGAATAATATAAAAAATAAATACCTGAACAAGATACAGGTAGATACAAGTTAGGTTAACAAGATACAAGTTAGGTTAACAGCAAAATAGAAAACTTTTTGGCAAAGTCTTAGTAACTATTACTTTATCCTGTGGGAAAAGCTCTAGCGTATTGCAAAGACCTCCAAACTTGTAGGTCAAAGGAATTAACAAGGGAAATGTTAAATTGCTTTGCTTTCACCTGCCCTAAATTAATATTCACCACACCCCACAAGAGAAAACAGCTATTAATAATGTTTTCCCATCCTTTTCAAAATAGCTTAAACATGTATTAGACTGTTTGTCAAGCCAAATAAAGCAATTTTGGATGTGTATCAGACACTTAGAAAATGCTTTAACTCTTTCAGTAAAAGTTTAATGATCATACAACAGTCACAGTTGTTTTAGATATAAAATGTTCTAAGGATGACATCTAAATGGAAACAGATTTATAATTCAGGAGATAGCTTAATTTCTGACTGTAGCACTTACCCTCTTAGTGTTTAAATAATGAAACTATTATTGTCCATTAAATAAATCCTCATTAACATTAAAAGTCTCTTATCTGACCATCTTACAGCTGTATATCATGATTTAGGCAAGCATGTGGCTACAAATTCAGTTAAGCCAATTGATGAATATTTTGACTAAACATTAAATATTGATTAGGATTGCTAAAATCTAGGTAAATGAAAAATAATCCTTCAGGTAGGACAGATCATTTACATGGGCATAACTGAGGGATAAATCTCAATCTGTTATTTTCATAAGCTGGGACAGAACTGTTCTGCCATTGATGATAATCAAGGACAGACAGTTTGGGAATAACAGAGCCTGGAGAGGCTAAATTTGGGTTCAGACATATTTAGTATCAGGTGGCAGGAAGATAAATATCAACGGGGGCATAAACTGTGGAAACTAACCTATGGGGAGAGTCAAGGCTAGAGAAAATTTTGATGGTCACCTAAATAATAAAGTCTTTTAAAAATAATTGTAGATCATCGTGAGAACTGTAGAATCGTGTGCAATAGGGTAAACGATGACATTTGCAAATGTGGAAGATAAAGTTTTAGATAATCATGAGTATACACAGTTGCACATACTGTTCCTCAGTTAATTCTGAAAATATTCAAAGAAGTTGATCAATAATATCAAACCATAAAGTACAGAGATCATATTTGCTAATAAAATTATTTGAGTACTTTTTTTCTTTTATGGGGGATGCAAATTAACAATGACATGCCCATTATTCAGAAGTAAAAGGCAAACTGAAAAGACCGAATGATTAACTGAATCTGTGAAAAATAAAAATATGATCAGAGGGGCAAGAATAGTCATTTATCATGTCAGCTCAATTCTAATAGTTATATCTGTGAGTTAGAATGTTAAGGTCACCATTTGATATAGAAGAAATTGGAAACCGCCAGTGACAGCAAATGTTCAAGAGGTCAGTTCACATTAGATTTAAAGGTCTTTAACAACTGTGTGCAGATCGCATGTAGAAGGTGATGTAATATCTTCCCCTGTGAGGTTATATTAATAAAGTCGTCAACCTCAAGTGAAGAAGCAAAACTTCACAGTAATATGTCAAAAATTGTAATGCCAATTCATCTGTAAAAAATTCACTATGTTATTAGCTACGTTTTTTGGCAACTATTTTTGCTGCTTATTTGTGTTAAAGGTTTTTATGAGATGTGGGCTCTTTCTTTCTGGCTCAGTTGATCTCTTGCATGACACTGAATCTAACCTCACAGGTTGCCAGAGTGGTGCTATTTCAGAAATGAGTACCTATTCTGAATAGGCTGTCTGGAGGGGAAAGCCTATTTCTACTAAACAATCAGTTTAGACTGGAAATCCAACAAAATCTGGGTATATATCCTAATATTTTATAGCATCTCAATGCCTTTAATGAGTTTTCATTTTAGAAATTTCATACTATTTAATATCCTATGCATTTTTAAAGTTGGACATTCACAGCAGAAGGAGTTTTAATTCAATTCTTTTCAACAAGTGTTGAATGAGTATTCACTATGGCCAAGGCTCAGAGTAGGAATTTCAGAGATACAAACAGGAATGTGAAAAAAAAAACTTCTTTCATTATGCTCACCATCTCTAGAGACAAGAAGATGAGAGAATGGAGAAATAGTTACATGCAGAGTAAAATTGTGATGTTTGACTTTCCAATACTGTTTTATGTGTTTTATTATTTCCTGTGACTTTTGGGGGGTTGTCTTCAGTAAATCCTCCAATCAAAATTACAAAATAAAACACTTGAGCAAACATAAGGATCTATGTCTCTGACTAGAAGATATTATGTAGGAAATTTGAAATAGTGAAGAATTGGAAAACTGTTTATATTTGGTCCCAGAATTGTCTTTGTTCTTATGTATAAATAGTCTTCTCATACTGCCCCTCAGGAATGCATGAACTCCAAACAAGACTTTGAAGCCACATCACAATACATAACCCACAAGTCACTGGATAAGTTGCTCTCTCAACTTGCTCAGTTGCCCTCCATTCTACAACAAAGACAGCAACAACTTCAATATAAATAGTACTGAAAGCAATGGTATGGTCAACTTTGTGTTGTGTTAAAAAACTCCTGAGCTGTAAGACATAAATTGAAATAGTGTTTTAGTTTCAACTGCATGGAGTAGTAAAGGAAAGTAAATGCTAGGGAAGAGTGTGAATATATTCATAGCTAAATTACAATAATATGAACAGGAAAGTAAGACTTTATCAGACTTTGTATTACGAACAATCTTCTTGAAAATATGTTAGTCATCCCAAATCCAGGAACAATATATTGAACAGGCAGGATTTGGCTAAGCATGTTTTTAAGGCTTGATAATACTTTGCTCCAGGTAGAATGACATATAACCTTAACTTAGCATAAAAAAAAATATTATTCAGTTTTGTGCATTATTTTATTGAGGTATGACAAAATTTACACGTTAATTAAAACTTTTTAGGGCCACTATACAACGGGCAAACAAGCCAATATAGAAAGATCTTACTTTTTATTATTAGACAAAATGATACATGCCTACTTTAACAAAGAAATCTAATTTAAAAAAACCTTGAATAACAGGCTAATTACTAAAAAATTTTTTAGTTTTTTACTTACTGTTGATGTAATCTCATAAGTATAGATAGATGCTATAATAACTGACTTGATAACTTTGAGCTGGAAGATGAGGTGAGGGATTCTTTGAAAGAAGTATACATAAATGATAGAGATCAAGATCCCAATAAAACAAAGAAATTTGAAAAATGAAGGGGAATTAAACTAACATATTTTAATATTTTTGTGAAATAGATTCCAAATTTTAATCACATTATCCTATTAGAGAAGTGGTCAAAAATAAACAGAATAAGATTCAATAGAGAAAAATACCAAAAAATTAAAAAAAAACACACATTGCAAGAATGAAGATAAAAATTACATTGTAATGCACAAAGTACTAGACACTACTTGTCAAGCATAATCAACCACTAGCCAATAATTTAACCAGCTCAGATGAAAAGGGAAAATTAAAAAAGGAGCAAAGATATTTAACTGAAACTTTCTGTTTATTACTTCCAAGTTGACTGGGGTTCATTCATTCATGCACTGTGCCAGATAATGGGACTCTTAACAGTGGATAAGACCAACATGACATCTCTATTCATGGAAGTTATAGTCTACAGAGAGAAACAGTCAATATTTGAGTAATCAAATGAATATTCAGGTAATTAAGAATACTGATGAGTGCTATGGAAGTAACAAACAAGGTATTAAGATGGACAATAATAAGTGGCTGCCTGATTTAAACAGGGTAGTAAGGGAAAACCTGTCAGAGGAAGTGATGTTTAAGTTAATATCTGCATGACAAAAAGGAGCTAGAAATCTGAGCGTGTGTAAAAGGGAGTATTCTAGGTAGAGGGAAGAACAAGAGTCAAACAAGAGTCAAACAAGAACAAGAGTCAAAGCATTGAGACAGAAATTAGATTGGTCCCTGGAAGAAGAAACAGTTGCTGTAGCAGAGAATGTATTTAAGCAGAAGAAAGGGGAAAGTATATTTTTACATAAGAAGCAACTTATAGGGAAAGACATATGAATCGACATATCGATAAATAATTATTAATGCAGATAAAACAAATTCTAAAAGTTACCTAGTCTAACCCCTTCCTACTTAATCCAAGTCTCACTTTTCCTATTTGGATAGAACATTCATCCCCTATGACAAGGAAGGAGACTAGACAAGCAAATTCTCAAGAGGATATTTGTGTATTTGGTTTTCTTTGTGTTCTACCATATCTGGAACATTTAGCATTCCTGAAATTTATATTTTGGAGGGTCACTGGAAGACCAGAGGCCTATTTATACAGTTTACATAGGTTACATAAAATTTTTAAATTGTTTTTTGTCTTCGAGTTTCTGGAGATGACTCACCAGTTTGGGTGGTCATAACATATTAGACTTTCAAAGAAGTAGCCCAGGGTCCAGAATCATATTTTTAATTTTTATTAAAATTTCTGCTAAACCATGGTCCAAGTTGTCTTATTTTTCTTAGGTACTGTGCCTGTGGGACTTCACTGATTTGCCAGGATGTCCTACTTCAAGCCGATTTCAGAGACAGAGTAATTTGTTACAATTTTAGAAACTAGGTGAATTTGCAGAATTGGGCCATGACATAGTAATATAAATGACTTTCAAAGTAAAACTAAAATAAATAAAGTTTGTGTGTATGTAAGAGAGATAGAGACGGAGACAGAGACACAGAGAAAAAGAGGAGACTCCATTATCAAATATAGAAATTTAGATAAATGATTCTCCCCCCTATTTCCTTTGTCCCAATAGTCTCTTATGTAGTAAGAATTTAATTGCCTCTTTCTTTATACCGAAAAAAAGGAAAGATTTGAAGAACAGGGGCTTTAATTTCTATATGGAAATTGAAATATTGATACTCTGGCCTCTTACTAAGAATTGTTAAGAGGTGAACCCTCCTCCTTCAAACCAGCTCCTTTCAATACATCAAAAAAGACACCTCTTTTAAAGAAAGTGTCAGACAGACCTGAATTCTGTTGATATCTATTCTCTGGCAGAGGTTTCAGTATGTTTTTAATAAAAGTAAATGCCACCAAAATTTCCGGGCACTATGTTTCAAAGGAAAACATTCAGAATCCCAGAGAAGGTTTATAAGATGGTTACGGGTAGTTAAGCCACGCAAGTCCTAAGCCATGAGAGAGCGTGCCTGTGCTCCCCAGCACTGGGACCCAGAGCATGCAGCCATGGCTGCTGACTGCACAGCTTTCAAAGATAAAATGGAGCATGTGGACATTTAGGTGCTGACTCCAGCTAAATTGGTTAATGACTAGTATCATCTAAATAAGGTAGCAAGTTGAAAGGACTCATAATCTCTCCCTGTGCACAGATTTTAATTAAAAAATTATAATGTCCTTGTTGTAATTATTTATCAGTAACTGTGCTCCTGAGTATTGCTTCTTTTGCCTTCATCTGTTCTGTCAGCACAGCTGAACAATGAAATATTCACTTGGCCAAGATGAGGGGAAACTGAATGATTCTTATTCACCACGAAATAATACTCGAAGAACTGTGGCAGTGAGGCAAGATTCTAGGCTCTCCATTTATAACTTTGTATTTTTAGGAGAGTAACCTCGGTTTCCTGATCTGGGATGGTTAGGCTTGACATATACTGTATTTTTTCTACTTCTGAGAGGTTTCAAGAATATGACCAGAAAGCATGTTTTCTCAGTATCTAGAACTTAACATTACACATTATAACAACGGCATTTAAAAAAAATATGCCATTTCCTATTTTGTGACTGTGGAATCTGTAGTCTATAACATATGTTTCAAATAGTGAAAATTAGGAATGATGCAAAAAAACAAAAATGACTAAGCAACTTTTTGTTGATAACACCCATAATTATTCAAAACAGCAGTGAGAGAACAGACTCATTAAGCAGTGAAGCTCATTTCTGAGTCAAAAGTGGGGCTGCAGAAAATAGAGATGGATATAAACCATGTAAAAGAAAGCAAGATCTTCATAGTAGACTTCCCCTGAGAAACTAACCTTAGTAAATAAGTATTACATTTCTCCATTTCTTCTGGGGGTTCAGGAAGAAGAAAAGGAATTTAACTGTAATATGTGAGATTTAACTTTAATAAAAGAAATACATTATGAGTGTGAGCAGGGTAATAGTAAAGCACTGTTATGCAACACTTGTTAAAGGTCTCTCCTTCCTGTAACCTCCCCAGTCTGCACCTCTTCCCATTCTGGTTACATGTTCCTATTACATAAGGTATTTGAGAAATGTAGCTTGAGACTTCACCCTCTCAACAGACTTTGCATTTAGTGTGAAAAATCTTAAAAACAAGAATACCTCAAAAGCAAAAAGAATATTTGGGGATAATGATATTTAAAAAAATGAGTAGGTTAATGTATTTGTTCAAGGAAGTTCTTTAAGTTTGAATCAAAAAAGTTGTCACCAAATCCAACAACAGATACTTAAGACAAGTCTGACTTCAAGGGTAACAGACAATAAGGAGGACGCAGGGAAATTTATTAAATTGTATTTCCACACATGTTATGGAAGTGTGTCTGTAAGAGGGTTGAACACAGGAAAATGTAGCTCCTTTAATTTCTCCTAGTAATATCTTGTACTTTTTTGTGTAGAGTCTTGTTTACCTCTTGTTAGAATTATCCCTAGGTCTTCTTATTTTTGAAACTATTATAAGTGATATCTAAACATTTTTACTCTCTAATTGCTTATTCCTGGCAAATATAAAAAATTCAAGATATATATATATATATATATATATATATATATATATATATATATATATACAGATTTTGCATATACAATTATTTCTCATTATTCACAGTAGTTATGTTCCATAAAGTCACTGAATTAGAGAATATTGAACCATGGAATCCTGGGGGTAATGCAGTTATCTTCTTATGAACCTCTGGTCACAACATTTTTGTCAATCAATCAATGCATAACCTTGTTTTATGTATGTTTCTACCCAAAAACATCTTTATTTTAATCTATATTGTTGATTCATTAATATTGACTTCACGGTCAACGGCCTTATAATACACACCTGAATAAAGCTTATCTAACACACATATTTTCTCTATAAGGCACAAGACAGCACTTTAGCTCTATCCTTGGGGGCTATTTTAAACAGCAAAACCACCAAGAAAAGCACAAAATTGCATAAAATATGTCACAGTAGACTGTGAAAAGGACAAAGTCTATAATATGAGAGCTGAAACAAGAAGGCAGAATGTCACCTTGTTTGATCTCAGCTGGGAACATGTGTTGGGCGACTCAAATTTTTCACCCTTCGTGTATGTTTACAAATGACCATGAAATTGCTACCTGTACTGATTTTGCTGCCACAAATAAATTTTAACAAGTAGAAGAATTCACAAATATGGAATTCTCAAATAATGAAGATCACCTGTAGTGATTTTGCTGTATTCCCTTAATTCTAATAATTAAAAAAAAAATAATATACAATAGTGAATACAATTGTGAATGATGATAGTATTTTGGGGCTTTTTTTTGTTTTTGCTTTTTTGTCTTTCCAATCTTTATAAGTTTTATTTCCTTATATTGCCTTACTCCACTAGATAGCAACTCTGGTGCAGTGTCAAATATAGGTGGCAAGAGCAGGCATCTTCTTCTTAGTTCTAAACTCAGAGGGAAAGCTTTTAATATTTTAGAGAAAGTATAGCGTTTGCTGTAGGGTTTGTTGTAGACTCTTTTATCAGTTTAGGAAAGTTCACAAGTCCCCTTTTACTCTTAGTTTAGAGCTTTATTATGGATGATTTCTAAATATTGTCAAGTGTTTTTTTTTTGCAACTGTTGAATAATTATATATATGTGATTATGGATATGTATATATGCATTTGGGTGTATATATATATAAACATATATATTATTTATTTCTGGAATAAACCAATTTGGTTGTCACGTATAATTTTTCTTTATATAACTTTGAATTTTATTTGTTAATAACCTCTTTAGAATTTTTGTATCTATGTTCATGAGACAGATTAGCCTATAATTATTCTTTCCTGCAATGCTTTTGTCAGGTTTTCATATCAAAGTTACTTGCCTTGTAACATGATTTGGGAAGTGTTTTCTCTTTTTCTATGCTCTTGAAGAGTTTCTGTAAGTTTGGTATTACTTCTTAAATGTTAGAAATATTCACTTCTGAAGCCAACATAGCCCAAGGTTTTCTTTTGAGAAAGCCTGCTAATTATATGTTTTTTAAAGTGGATACAGAACTATTCAGATTTTCTATTTCTTCTAATGTCAGTTTTCATAAATTACATCATTCCTTGAGTTCTTCATTTATAAAAAGTCTTAGATTTATTGGCATAAATAAATTCAAGTTATAATTTTAGATGTATTGCACAAATTTTGATAGATGATATTTACATTATCATTTAATCAAAATATTTTCTACCTTCCACTGTGATTTCTTTTATCCAGGGATTATCCAGAAATAATTGCTTAATATCAAAACATTTGGATTTATTTCCAGTCGCTTTTTTGTTATTGATATTCAACTTTATTTCAATGTGTGATTACAATATTAGTTTGAGAATTGATGTGTTTCAGAATATAAATTTTATTTTATATAAGGATTTTATTATATATAAATTTTTTACTTTATATAAAGTAAATTTTATTAAGGATTCATATACACTCAAAAATACTCTGTAGTTGTGTTCAGTGTTCTCTGTATTGCTAATTATGGTCAAGTTTATTTATCATGTTTACCCATGTTTTAAATCTACATATTCTTTCAATTACTGAAGAAGATGTTAGAATTTTTCCTAACTTGACTGTAGATTTGACTGTTTTCATTTATGTTATTTTATAATTTTACATTTTTTAAAGTCTTTGTTAAATACACCCAAATTTACAATTGTTATCCTTTTTGGTAGAAAACAACACTAGGAAATATTTTTTTATTTTTTTGTAACTCTTGTTGCTTTAAAATTTACTTCCCCGATATCAATATAGCTATACCAACTTTCTTAGGTTTAGTGCTTATATAACACAACTTTTCCCACCCGATTATTTTAAATCTTTCTGTATTCTTATGTTTAGGGTGTGCTTTTTGTACTTAGTAACTTTTGCATTTCGCATCTAAAATGACAATTTTTGTCTTTTAATTGGAGTACTTATTTGAATTTTTTAATGTATTAGACTGCATCATATGTAATTGCCATCTTTACAGAAAAATAGAAGATCTGCAATTTTATGTGATTAAATCTAATAATTAGTAATGTATTTGGGTTTAAATCTACCATCTTACTATTTGTTTCCTATTTTTACAAACTTTTATGTTCTTTAATCTCTAGTCTTGTCTTCTTTTAGATTAATCAATTTTATTTTATGATTTCTCCTACATGAGTGTGTTACTTACACTGTTTTTTACTTTTCTTTGGGTGGTTAACCCAGAGATTACAAATGTACCCTTGACTTTTAAATGTGTAATATAAATTAATACTTTTACCACTTGTCAGATGAGGCAAGGAATTAGGAAAGTTTTACTCTATTTACACACTTCCTCACCATCTTTTGTGCTGTTGCCCAAATTTTACATATTTTTGAATATTTAATAAACTTTTACTTTAGAATAGTTTTAGATTTACACAAATGTTGCAAGAATATTATAGAGTTCCCATATATACAATTTCCCATTTCCCCTTTTGTTACCATCTCACATTATTATGCTACTTTGTCATAATTAATGAACCTATATTGATACCCTATCATTAAGTAAAGTCCATACTTTATTCAGATTTTCTTGTTTTTTCCCTAATGTTCTCTTTGTGTTCTGGGATCTTATCCAGGATCCACAACATGTTTACTTGTCATATCTCTTTAGGTTCTTGTCTACTGTGACAGTTTCTGAGACCTTCCTTGTTTTGATATCTTGAGGATTTTGAGGGGTACAGGTCAGGTTTTTTCTTTGTTTTTTTTTTCTTTTTTTTAAGAGTGCAGGTATTTTGTATAACGTCCTTCAATTTGGATTTGCCTGATGTTTTCCTTATGGTTAAACAGGCATTGCAAGTTTGGGGGAGGATGGTCACAGAGGTAAAGTGCCATTCTCATCACGTATCAAAGGTATGATTTATCACTGATAATATTAACCTTGATCGCCTTGCTAAAGATAATGTCTGCCACATTTCTCCAGTGTAAATTTTACCCTTTTTTTTTCTTGCTTTCCAATACTGTACTTTTTAGAAAGAAGTTACTGCACAGAATCCATACTTAAGGAGTACGGAGTCATGCTCCACTTCCTTGAAGGCAGAGTGTCTGTGTAAATTATTTATAATTCTTCTGTAAGGAAAATCTGTCTACTATTCCCTTTTCAACTATTCATTCAACCAGTTATTTACATAAGTATGGACTCATTGGTATTTATTTTATACTTTGGGTTATAACCCAATATCACATTACTTTGTTACTCAAATCATTACTGCTTTGGCCATTACGAACTCTTTCAGTTGGTTCCTGTGTCTCTTTGACATATCCCCATTGTATCATTTTTTTGAACAATTCCCTACTTTGTGGCACTACAAGACGATCCAAGCTCTTCTTGTATATTCCCTGTCCCAGACTAGAAACAGCCATTTCTTCAAAGACTCCTAGTTTCTTTTACTGGAAGATGGTATTCGGAATCAAGATCTATATTCTGGATATGTTTTTTGCTACTGAGATGCTCTTGATTCCTGTCCTCAGCAGACAGAACTAGGAAATACATGTGGTATACTGACAGATGTATTTATAGATGTCTGTAATTATTTGTATATGTAACCATCTGTTACATAAGTTAAATATGAGTTTATATTGATGTCCCTGACTCTCATCTAGTACCACATGGTTAATTCTAGTCTTTTCTTATCTGTAACTTCTCACTCCAATCTTAAGAAACCTGGATCCCACTATACATCATCTCTTTGCTTATTTGCTCAACCCCAATATACATGTATAGTGGTGCCAGAATTGTTAACCTATACTCCCATGGGAAACAACTTTATTTACTAGAGTACAGTGCTTATGTATAGTTTCTTTAATCCTTAGTTTTATAGTCTCTACTTATTTTCTAATTTACTTAGGTTAAATTTTCTCTCACTCCCTTCAATGAAGTTATACCATACATCTGTAACACAGTTAGATTCCTTTGTCACAATATGCATTCCATTATGAAGCCCACAACAGCCAAATTGATTTTTTTTAATTGCATTCATTAAGGTCTTGCTTTTTGTGCTGTAAGGTTCTATGAGTTTTGACAAGTGTATATTCCCCAGTCTTTTACATGTATTTAAAATCTCATAGATATTAGAATTATTTTGTATATTCAATATTCATTTTCATTTGACCACGTATTTACACTCTTCTTTCCTAAGCAAATGTACAAATAAAACAACCCCTGGGTTTTTATGTATAGAAACTGGTCTTATTGTGTAGATTGATAGCTGATTTGAAGCTTGAGGCACAGCCTGGGTCACAAGCATCATAATGTCAGCCTGTCAACTATCACATTTCTCCAACACAGCATCCAGTTACTTTGGACAGGGACTGGCCTGCTGGAACCTGACAGTTCAGTCACTGCCAGCAGTCTTATAATAGCTGATGGAAATTGCAAACAGTAACCTTTTCATTTAACACAAAGATTCTGTCCAAAAACCTAAAGCCTGGGAGACACCAAAAAAGATTTCGCTCAAGTCAAAGTAAAAGTTCTGGTTTTATTTTTATCTTATTTTTTAGTCTTTTTTCTTTTTTTTTTTAAATTAAGGGGTGTTTGCAACCAAGTGGATTGTTTGCAAACAACAATACTAAGAACCCTGAAACCATGAGCCCTGTGATTAAAAGTCCCGTGTCAACTGCTCTGCCTCCAGCATTAACATCTACATAAGGCCATTCTGACGACATAGGAGTGAAAGGGTACCCTTTTATCACTGGACTACACGAAAGTGACAGAAAGAAGTTAGGAGTAAAGGCTTTCAGAAGAATGTTGGTCTCTTGGGTATAACTAAGCAACCTCTGAGAAAGTCAGCGGTATTTCAACACTTGAGTACCATGCTTTGCTAGGTTATTTCAGACATTACAAGTAATGTATTGTTTAGTTGTACCCATGTACACCATTAAATGCATCACAGTGTGGCATGGATTCAGCAAGTTTTAGTCATAACATGCCAGCTGGAGAATATTAAGGGGGGAAAAATCTGTTTTCAATTTCTGCTTAATGTTCTGGTGAAAATAATGTAAGTCACTTCTGTGAAAGTATTTACCTTCCAAACACTCTAACTACTCTTCAATAATATAGGTACTAAAAGAGAGTTTTCAGTAATTTAGTGTTTGCTCACTCCCTCTACCTTACTCAGCTTTTGCATTCCTTTCTTACTCTTCATTGATGCATATATGTTTCAACATGTTTCTTTTACTTCTAGAGTTAACCTTAACACTAGACTGACACTGGCAAGTTTACGGAGCAACAAAAGTGTCTTTGTAGGCAAGAATTATACAAACACTGTGACTGTATTTTGCAATCGTTTTCCTGAACACTTTATGGCTATTTAAGCCTCATGGTGGTCTTTCACAATAAGTACTGTGGACTATGAAAAAAATGTGTAAGTTTCATTTTTGCCATTAAAAATAATTTTCATTTGCTTTGCTGCCTCAATCATTAAAATCTACCCAGAGGGATTCCTCCTTATCTACTGAGCATGTCTACTAAGTACTGCTCCATATTTAACTCGCTCTTAGATCACACCATGGCTTGAGAATTCTTTTAATCTCTTTTCCATTTATAACTGTACTGCTTGACCTTTTTTCAGCAAGGTGTCTTGTATATAAAATGTCAGTGAGAGGATTACAGACATGGGACAAAGACATAGTTTAATTAAAAAAGGTCCTGTGAGATTGAAAAAGGTTACTGGCCTAGATCACAAATATTTAATGCCAGATGACTATTTATGAGGTTAAAATAAAAAAAAAGAAAAGAAAAGATTTACTGGCCATTTGTAATTGATCAACCATTAAATTTACAAAGATTCGATTATACTTCTGATGAAAATGTTTGCTTTGTATTTACAGTAAATTAAAATGTCTAAGCTATGAGCTATGCCAGTTATAAAATAAAAATTAATTCAAATTCCCTATAAGTGAGACAATATAACAGAGGTATATAGACCTGCTTATTTTTAATGTCGAAGTTTGAATATTTAAAAACTCATTCATTGTTCCGAAGTCACGATATGAAGCTATGTATGGATTGATTAAACCCAATGCATCCATGTAACAAATGGCTTTCCCACTCATTTATCTTTCCATCCAACCTCATGTATATCTACATATATAAAAGTCAAAATATTGAACACCAGTTATTTAACCACTGATTTGAAAAGGATGTCAATTATTCAGAAGGGATACCCAAACAATCAAAAAAGGATACTACTATTAAAATCTAGTTTGACTAAAATGTGTGAAGCCAGCATAATACACAAACATACAAACACACACAGACACACACACACACACACACACACACACACACAACCTGTCAACATGAAGCTGAAGCTATGTCAACAACTAGTAATTCAGCAAGGAGGATCTTTCTTTGACTTCAGAATTTGATACTAAACCTATACTCCTTAATGATTATAATAGTACATGGGGATGTTGAAGAATGCTAGAGAGAGGTACCAGAAGTTTCATTTAAACTCTAGAATTAGCAGTCTTATAATGTTCTGAAACCAACAATCGAAACTCCTATTCACTAAACTCAAAAGCTTCCAAGCACCAAACATCTCACCTGAGCATTAAGACAGTCCTGGGCTGGGACTTCCCTGGTGGCACAGTGGTTACGAATCCACCTGCCAATACAGGGGACACAGGTTCGAGCCCTAGTCCTGGAAGATGCCACGGAGCAACTAAGCCAGTGTGCCGCAACTACTGAGACTGCACTCTAGAGCCTGCGAGCCACAACTACTGAGCCCGTGTACCACAACTACTGAACCCCGCATGCCTAGAGCCCGTGCTCCACAACAAGAGAAGCCACCGCAATGAGAAGCCTGCACACCGCAATGAAGAGTAACCCTGCTCACAGCAAGTAGAGAAAGCCTACGTGCGGCAACAAAGACCCAACACAGCCAAAAATAAATAAATAAAATAAAAAAAGAAAGTCTTGGGCTGCAGTTGTCCAACTTGAAATAAAGATCAAGTTTCCTTAAACCATGAATTAGGGATCTCATTCTTCTTTGCAACCACCTCACGGTATTAACTCTGATCAAACATTTCTTCAGGTGGATGAGAGTTTGCAATTCTTCTGCTGGAGATACTCAAGTGCTTTGTGGACTTATAGAAGGCAAGTTTTGATGTTTTTACATGACTCCAAATTCAAAAATTTAAAAACTCAGATGAAACTCCATAATTAGCATTATATCTATATTTGGATGTTTCAGGTATTTGAATGTTTTAGCCATAGAAGCACCAAGAAGAGCAGCAGTAGGAGAAAAACAAAACAAAACAAAACAGTTTCAATAAATCTGATCCATTCAGTGTCTGCATGAAATATACCCAGGAGGAAATTTCTCATGGTAATCAGGATAAAAGAATGTATTTACTTATTCATTCATTCACTCAACAGATATTCAATTTAATTGGTAATTACTATGTGTCCAGCACTGTGCCAAGTGCTAGGGATAAAATGGTGAACTAAAACATGTATACTTCCTGTTCTCATGGAGTTAAGAGTTTATTGAGGGTGAAGGAGGGACAGATCATTGTCAGAAAAATCATACTAATAAAAGTGTAATTACAAACTCAGATACATGATACCAAATAAAAAGTACTCTATGAAATCCTGTAATGAAGGAAGTTGATTTAGATCGTGGGGTGAGGGGAGTACTGGGAGTCAGTGGTCAGAGAAGGCTCAAGGGTGAGACAGTTATCTGAAAACCATGGAAACTCCTAAGACTTCAGGAGAAGTAACCTTTGTACAGACACTTTTACCACTTAAGAATCACAAGTCTTATACAGAAAAATAACCCCACTATGATGAAGCATTAGCAGAGGCAACACACAAGAAACTTAGGTCCCCAAAATCTGGACTGATAAACAACCTTAAATATTATAAAGTAAGTATTTTAAAATAATCTAAAATTATCAACACAGGAATGGAAACCATAATGTATGATAGGATAACCTATCATAATGTATGATAGGATAACCATAACCATAGACAGGAAAATTTGAAAAGAAGGACCAATCAAAATTTTTAAATTCATTAAAGAAATAAAATAATTTAATGGAAGAGTTAAACAGATTAGGAACTGCTCAAATGATGTTAGTAAACAGGAAGCTGGATCTGAAGAAATCACTTAATAGATATAAAAAGCAACAATTTTGGGGGCTGGTGAGTCCCAAGTCTGCAGGGCAGGCTGGCAGGCTGAAGACCCAGGGAAGAGTTGATTTGCAGTCTTGAGTCAGAGACAGTCTAGAGGCAGAATCTCTTCCTCCTCAAATGATCTCAGTATTTTGTTTTGTTTTGTTTTGTTTTTGCGGTACGCAGGCCTCTCACTGTTGTGGCCTCTCCCATTGCGGAGCACAGGCTCCGGACGCACAGGCTCAGCGACCATGGCTCACGGGCCACTCCGCGTCATGTGGGATCCTCCCGGACCAGGGCACGAGCCCGCGTCCCCTGCATCGGCAGGCGGACTCCCAACCACTGTGCCACCAGGGAAGCCCGATCTGTTTTTTTCTTAAGGCTTTCAGATGAGTGAATAAGGTCTACACAAATTAGGCAGAGTAATCTGCTTTGGTCAAAGTTTACTGAGCTAAATGTTAATCATGTCTAAAAATTACCTCACAGCAACATCTAGACTGTTTTTTCACAAAACCACTGGGTAGCTTTGTGTAGCTAAGTCGACACATAAAATTAACCATCACAATGAATGAATATTGAAAGATGTGGAGGATAAAGTGAGAAAACCCTACATCCATCTGAAAGGTGGTATAGAAAGAGAGATAGGGAATTAGGAGTGAATCAATATCCAAAGCAATATTGCCTGAAAGTTTGTCAAAATTGAAAGAAAACATGAGATTTTAGATTGAAGTGGCACACGAATTCAGAGCAATAAAATAAAATAAAATCCATAACTAGTCATGTTGTTATGAAACTGCAGAACATAAAAGGTAAAAAGAAAATATTCCAAGGTTCCAGAATAAAATACCAACCATCTAGTAAAGAAAGGTAATTAGAATGAGAGCAGACTGCTTATTGGCATTAAGAGCTATATAAGGTAATGGAAAGATATCTACCAAAAGCTCAGGAGAAATCAGTGAACAATTAGCTTTTATACCCAGCTAAATGACTGGTTAAGAAAGAAGGTAAGATAAAAACATTTTTTTCAGACAAAGTCTGAGAGCTTTTCAACCTGTGGGCTTCACTGAAAGAAATATTAAATGATGCATTTAAGTACCAAAAAAGAAAGAAAAAAGAATTTTGAAGAAAAAAACTAGGATGCAAGAAACAATTCTCCCAAAGAAATTTTAAATATTTCGGTAAACTAAATAAGCTTTAATTGAAAAAAAACATTTTTTTGAAGATTTTAAAAGCAAGTAGTATCTAAAATACTAGACAACTAACATAAAAGAGGGGAAGGATAAGTTAGAAATTAAAATTTTCTAATCTTTTTGAGAGGATATTATTTAATATTATTTATTGCTAAATTTTGTTCTGTCAAGAGGGAATGTTAAAAACAAAAGGACAACTGCTAGAACACATTTCTAATAGAACACATTTCTAAATTAGTAGAGGAATAAAAGAGAAATTAGAAAACTTGAGCAGAAAGAATAAGCAAGAAAGCACGTAAAATAGTAAACAAAATAAGGTGGTGGAAATAAGTCCAGATATATCATAATATCAAAAAATGTAACTAGATTGATAAAATATTAACTTTATTCATCATATTGAATTTGTTTAATCTAGCTTTGTCTCATGAGAATACCTAAGCATCAAAACACAGCAAGGCCAAAAGTAAAGAGATGGTAAATGATATACTGAAAAATACTAAACAAAGAAAGCTACTGTTGCTATGTTAATTTCAAATAAAACAAATGTTAAGTTTAGCCCATGGAATAACTAGCCCCTTGAATAATCTTAAGTCACTGTATTTATATTCGCTGGAAGAAAATTAGTAATTGAATTTATTAAGCTGCTAACTTCTGGGCACTCTGAGAGGTTCTTAGGAAACTTTCAGGACAGCATCTTAGGAAATGTCATTCTGTTCCTAAATATTTTTATATACTAATATACAGCCAGGTAGAGTGTTGCTCTGGGACAGTATGATATATTTGGATGCCTTCTCAGCCCTTTGAAACTTCTTATTGGCTTACAGAACCCAGTGCTTACTCTCTGGTTTGGAAAAATAAGCTAATATTTAAAATTTATAATTAAAAATAAAAAATAACGGGCCACATACAGGTTTTTGTGTAGAATGAGAGCTATATCCTATGTATCTGAGACATTTGGATTAGTGCCTGGATGATGAGTTTAGCTGTTAATGCTATGGGACTTCTGACTGCAATTCAGGCTACCTACCACTAGATGGCATGTTGCTTATTTGCAAAGAGCAAGCATCTCAAACCCATCCAACAAGTAGCCATAAGAAGGCAAGTTGCTTAATATTATAGATAGAAGGGTGATGATCATACACAGATGATAGATAGATGATAGAGATATTCTACTTGTCAACAGAATAAATATGAATTAAATATTAGTTACATACTTAAGAGTTAAAATCAAGTATAATAATATCAATATAGTCTAATTAAAAGAGATTGGAGTAAAGAATGTAGGCTCTAGACTTTGCATCACTACAAATGTGACTTTTAGATGAGTCATGTGACCACTCTGGACTTCTATGTCCTATAAAATGAAGAACTAGGTGATTTCTAAGATCCTTTTCCAGTGCTGCAATTCCATAATACCATTTGAGGCAATATATGAAAAAAAAAACAATTAAACTTATTCAGGCATCTGGTGAAATTTATATTTTCTTTTAAAATTTGTTTCATTTACTGTTTTACAAACACTATTTTAATTTTTAGAAATTCCAGATATTTGGCGACCTCAGCCTACGCTAGTCTCATATGTGTTTGGATTTTATAAGCTCTTATTTTATCTGTATCTCTGATCCCTCATCTGTAAATTGAAAATAATAGAACTTGCTCCAATGGTTATGTGAGAATTAAAAGATATATGTAAAGCATCAAATACATGGGCACAGGTTGACATGCACTTTGTAGAATTTGATTTTTTAATATTTAGAGAAAAAATGTTCAGAGATAAAATGAAATTCCAGTGATACAATCTCAAACAAGCCTGATTAGGTATACAGAAAGGGATGGAGCTACTCAACTTGCTCTCAGAGGAGCCCAGAAATGAAAGGGACAAGGAAAATTTGTTTCCATGATCTTTTTTAAGAAGTATTTATTTATTTGGCTATGCCGGGTCTTAGTTGTGGCATGTGGGATCTTTAGCTGCGGCATGCGAACTCTTAGTTGCGGCATGTGGGATCTAGTTCCTGGACCAGGGATCAAACCTGGGCTCCCTGCACTGGGAGTGCAGAGTCTTTAGCCACTGGACCACCAGGAAAGTCCTCCATGATCTTTTAAAGTAAAATGAAGTAAGTTTTGAAAAGAAAATAAGGAGTAAAATATCATTTAATTGAACATATGTAAAAACAAAATTAATTAGGTGAAGATCAATATTAGTTATCAGTGTGATAAAGCTGCCCAACAGGCTGATGTTACTTTAGACTCTATTAACGGAAGTGAGTCTACAATGAGGGAGGTGCTAGTTCTATCCTGTTCAGCTCAGGTCACTTCTCAAGTAGAATATTGTGCTTGGTTCTAAGTGCAAACACTATCAAAAGTTTACTGGCTGTCATACTTTAGGATATAGATACCCATGACCTGGATGAGGGGGATAAAGGCTTTCCAAGGAAATAAACCAATTGTGGGTTTGAGAGAGAAAGTCCACTTTGGTGGTCATGGTTTACTATTTGAAGGTCTAAGACAAGATTAATAGTCAAAACTGGGGGGTAGGTAAGGTTGCCAGATAAAATACAGGTCACCCAGTAAAATTTGAATTTCTGATAAACAATATGTATTTTTGCATGGAACATATACTAAAATTATTTGTTGTTTATCTTAAATTCAAATTTAAGTGGGTATTCTGTATTTTTATCTGCTAACTTTGGCAAACCTGGGGGGTGATTTAAGGAAAGCCATGTTCAATGAACAGAAAACACAATGACAAGAATTTCAGAAGGGAGATAGTTAAAATCCACATTAGTGAATGCAATACTGTGGCAAAATGTCAGTCTGTCATTATTTAATTGATATCAGTATAAGTATTTTATTGACAATGGTCAGAATTTATAAAATTAAAAATCATTGACATTTAATATAGTTTAAGTACTAAAACTTTTGGAAAAGTTCCTCTGCTGCTACCAGCCTGGCTATGTTCACATACTCTTCTGTTTTCTGTGCCAGGGGTCTATTCCAGCTGGGTATCTGCAAAGCACAGCTGTTGGGTTCAGCTCCTTCCCACCCTCTTAAGCTCCCTTGAGAGAGCCTTTGGGAACATTGTGCAGGAACAGCCAGTACTCTCTGGCACCTACTCAGCTGCCTGTCTGACAGCCTGTCCTGCCTGGGACCTTACTCCTTCCTCTCCCTAGAGGAGATTGGAGGGACCTCAGAGCTCACATTTGGCGGTTCCTGAGTGCCAAAGAGGGAGGCAGGGTGCTTTGTGCTTAAGGTGCCAATGCTGGAACGAATGCAAGGAGGCAAGGAAGGGGGATGAGAAAGATTAGAGTGAACTACTAAAGGTGAATGAAACTGCTGACTGACGCCTAAAACAAGGATTCACAAAAGTGAGGAATGCACTTGTAAATATAAATGAGTCATAGGATACCAGAGTACCGAAAACAGACAGAAATCCAGCGCCAGGGAATTCTGAGAGCAAAGTATAAGACACTAGCAATATCAACTGATAACTGTAATGTTGAGAAATTTTACAGCTTCTAAAGATAAGTGAGATAAGTACACAGATACTTACACCTATCAATTTTAGGTAACTCTGTTATTCAGGGTTCTCCAAATAAACAGAACCAATCTCTATGTAAAGAGATTTATTATAAGCAATTGGCTCATGTGATTATGGATGCTGAGAAGTCCAAAATCTGCAATGTGGGACAGCATGTTCAAGACCCAGGAGAATCAGTGGTGTGGATCCAGTCCTAAGGCTGGCAGACTGGAGACTGAGGAGAATCAACAGAGTTGTTCCAGTCTGAAGGCCAACAGGAGGAGACCCAGGAGAACTTATAGTACAGATGAAGACAGAAGGCAGTTTGCTGGAGAATTCCCTCTTGCTCAGGGAGGCCAGTCTTTTAGTTCTATAGTTCCTTCAACTGACTGGATGAGACCCACCCATATTATGGAGGACAATCTGCTTACTCAAAGTTCACCATTTTAAATGTCAGTCTCATCCAAAATCATCCTCCAAGTTGACAGGTTAAGTTAACCATCACAGTAGGTACATACTACATTTTGTTTACCTATTCATCTATGGATGGACATTTGGAATGTTTCCACCTTTTGGCTGGTGAATAATACTGTTATGAACATGTTGTAAAAATACCTGTTTGAGTCGCTGCTTTCAGTTATTTTGGATATACACCCAGAAGTGGATTTGCTGGATCATATGTTTAATTTTCTGAGGAACTGGCAAACTGTTTTCCACAGTATCTACATCATTTTACATTCCCACCAGCAGTGTACAAGTATTCCAATTTCTCCACATTCTGGCCAACACCTATTATTTTCTGTTTTTGTTCGTTTCTTTGTTTTGGTTTTTTTTAGAATAGCCATTTTAATGGGCTTGAAGTGGTATCTTACTGGGGTTTTTATTTTCATTTCCCTATCATTAGTCAATATTGAACATCTTTTCACGTGCTTATTAGCCATTTGTATATCTTTGAAGAAATACTATTTAAGTTCTTTGTCCATTTTACAATCAGGTATTTTTTGTAGGTGAGTTGAAGGAGTTCTTTATATATTTTGAATATTAATTCCTTATCAGATTATGACTTACAAACATTTTCTCCCATTCTGTGAATTGCTTTTTTTGCTCTCTTAATAGTGTCCTTTGATGCACAAAAGTTTTTATTTTTCATTAAGTCCAAATTTATTTAGTTTTCTTGTGTTGCCTGTACTTTAGTATCATATCCAAAAATGTCATGAACTTTTTCCCTGTGTTTTCTTCTAAAAGTTTTGTAGTTTTGGGTCTTATGTTTATGTCCTTGATCCATTTTGAGTTAATTTTTGTATATGGTGTAAGGTAAGGGCCCAACTTCATTCCTTTGCATGTGGATATCCAGTTTTCCTAGTGCCACTTGTTGAAAAGACTGTCTTTTCCCAGGGTTGAATTTTATTTTTAATTTTTTTTATTTTTAACATCTTTATTGGAGTACAACTGCTTTACAATGTTGTGTTAGTTTCTGCTGTATAACAAAGTGAATCAGCTATACATATACATATATCCCCATATCCCCTCCCTCTTGCGCCTCCCTCCCACCCTCCCTATCCCACCCCTCTAGGTGGTCACAAAGCACCAAGCTGATCTCCCTGTGCTATACAGCTGCTTCTCACTAGCTATCTATTTTACATTTGGTAGTGTATATGTGTCCAGGCTACTCTCTCACTTCATCCCAGCTTATCCTTCCCCCTCATCATGTCCTCAAGTCCATTCTCTACATCTGTGTCTTTATTCCTGTCCTGCCCCTAGGTTCATCGAAACCATTTATTTTTAATTATTTTTTTAGATTCCATATATATGCTTTAGCATACAGTGTTTGTTTTTCTCTTTCTGACTTACTTCACTTTGTATGACAGACTCTAGGTTCATCCACCTCACTACAAATAACTCAATTTCATTTCTTTTTATGGCTGAGTAATATTCCCTTGTATATATGTGCTACATCTTTATCCATTCATCTGTCGATGGACACTTATGTTGATTCCATGTCCTGGCTATTGTAAATAGTGCTGCAATGAACACTGTGGTATGTCTCTTTTTGAATTATGGTTTTCTCAGGGTATATGCCCAGCAGTGGGATTGCTGGGTCGTATGGCAGTTCTATTTGTAGTTTTTTAAGGAACCTCCATACTGTTCTCCACAGTGGCTGTATCAACTTACATTCACACCAACAGTGCAAGAGGGTTCCCTTTTCTCCACACCCTCTCCATCATTTACTGTTTGTAGATTTTTTGATGATGGCCATTCTGACTGGTATGAGGTGATACCTCACTGTGGTTTTGATTTGCATTTCTTTAATGATTAGTGATGTTGAGCATCCTTTCATGTGTTTGTTGGCAATCTGTATATCTTCTTTGGAGAAATGTCTATTTAGGTCTTCTGCTCAGTTTTGGATTGGGTTATTATTTTTTTTTTTGATATTGAGCTGCATGAGCTGCTTGTATATTTTGGAGATTAATGCTTTGTCAGTTGCTTCGTTTGCAAATACTTTCTCCCACTCTGAGGGTTGTCTTTTGGTCTTGTTTATGGTTTCCTTTGCTGTGCAAAAGCTTTTAAGTTTCATTAGGTTCCATTTATTAATTTTTGTTTTTATTTCTATTTCTCTAGGAGGTGGATCAAAAAGGATCTTGCTGTGATTTATGTCAAAGAGTTCTGCCTATGTTTTCCTCTAAGATTTTTACCCCAGGGTTGAATTTTAGAAGTGGAAAAATCAAGAGGAAATCTAACCTGAGGCTAAGTAAGACCAATTTCCAACTGATAAAAGATCTAACTTCTCAATAATATTGGAAAACTTACTAATTGTTAATTGCTTTTCTCAGTCAAAAAACAATCACATATGTAATTTAAATTAGTGTCAATTTTATGCTGGATATTACACTTATACTTTTGCTCTAAAACAGCTATAGGTAATATTCTGCGTATATTTTCCTAAATTATTATTGTCTATTTCATACTTAACTGAATCCTTCTAACTGTTGTTTGTTACTTTTCAGAGGATCATATTTTTCAGCTTGTTTTTTTCCTATGTATCTTTTTTTTTTTCTATCAAATCCATTCTTTAAGCTCTCAAGGTCAATTAGAATAGTTTTCTCATTTTAACTAACATACACTGAAACTCCTACCTTTAGATCATCTGCAAAAATGCATTAGTGGGTTATACTCCCTCTCTAGAGCCATTAATGAAGATGATAAAATCATTAGCTTAAGAGATAATTCCAAAGAGTGACAGATGTACAACAGCTCTTTACGCTGATGATATCTAGTTCTAGCAGAAGCTTTATAAAGCCACTGATCAAAAGTTGAAGTTGCCCCAAATGTAAAGACTGGAGAGGCATAGAGTACTTAAGATTAATTAAATAAATTTATTTCTCAGACATTTATATACCAACCTCATTATAGTTCATGGAGTTCAGCTGGTCTACCAGATTTTTCCTCTCAGAGACACTGGAGTGACTATGTTTGCTCTTATAACTTTGTCCTCAAAGGACGAAATGATTTGCCTTGTTAACAATGGAGTCTCATCTTGTTTAAGAAAATAAAGGATAGCACAGCATTTTGCCTATTGCTAAGCTTATTGGTGGTAGTGTATTTGAAAGGAGAGTGAAAAAAATGAGAACCTGAAATTGTGTACATTTTTTCAGCTGCTTAGTTTTTTAAATATACATCAGTAAGCCCTTGCAAAGGAAACTTCAAAGTTCAGTTCAGTACAATCCACTTGTGTTTGTTATCAGAGTAACTGTACTTTAAACAGTTAATAAAATGTATATTTAGCCGAGAAGGTTGAGGGACAGATATATGCATGAATTTAACTCTGCAACTTCTCTGAATGTGAAGTTCAGTAGTCGTAAGTTCACCTATTCTGGTTTTAAAAATCTATCTAGGGCTTCCCTGGTGGCGCAGTGGTTGAGAGTCCTCCTGCCGATGCAGGGGACACGGATTCGTGCCCCGTTCCGGGAAGATCATGCCGCGGAGCGCCTAGGCCCGTGAGCCATGGCTGCTGAGCCTGCGCGTCCGGAGCCTGTGCTCCGCAATGGGAGAGGCCACAACAGTGAGACGCCTGCGTACCGCAAAAAATATATATATATATACTTAGCGGGTAGGGGTGACAATATTTGCAATATTTCTATTGTAGTGAGAAATCAGGAAATAAGAAATCTTACATGCACGTATTCAGAAGTCAACATTATTATATGCCAAGCACATGTTTTAGCAACCTCAAAACTTTTCTTTTAAATTTTATTTTAAAAATCATCACAGAAAGCCAAAGTCTTAGCCTAAAATTTTAAGCAACAAGAAAACTAAATATGAACATAGATAGGACTCTGAAATATGCTGTAATCCCTCTGGGATCATAAAACAATACAAATAAATCAAATATATAGCTAGATTAATTCAGGTTATGGTGTTTAACAGATAAAGTCCATGACTATTCGGTTACAAAATTATTGGCACATTAAAATATTTCAATAGTCAGAGTGGGATTAAAGCTAATTTGCAATTGGTAGTAATGACTTCAGAATTTGCTTTATCATGAGAAAACTAAAATGCACTAGAAAGGCAATGCAATATAATGAAATAGTGACACAGGGATTCCCTGACTTAATAAATTAATTGAAAGAATCTACAGGCAGAGTGAGCATTTATTATAAAAGGCTTGTATCCAGAAGAAAAGAGATAAACATACTCTAATGGTTTGTTAAATAAATAAGAATTTTATAATATGTAAGTAAACCTGAAAAATGAGGTATAATCTTGCATCTGATTCTGATTTATATAAACTTGCTATTTCCATTGGAATGTTGAAATACTCACATATTTTAGGTAGATATTGACAGTTGAAGAGGAGAAAGGAGCAGTGAATAGAGATTTAAAGTCCCACATTTAAAAGCAAGGCATTATCTATTTTATTCCTATTTAAACTAATCAAGGGGGGCAGTACCATAACTTGCACATAACAGCACTATAATTTGCACATAGCTGACATTTAATAAACAAATATTAATTGAATGGATAAATAAAAAGCAGCACTTATTTCTAACACAGTTTTGTAGCCTTAAGGTTGTTAATTTAGAAATTAACTTGTATTCTTAATACCTGACTATCCCAGTAAAAGAAGTACAATTAAAAAGAGTGAACCTCTCCCCTTCAGTTTTTCCTTCACTCCCTTCTTTCTTTTAGATCTCAATGCTGGCATGTAGTGTCATTTGGAAATGGATTCTCATGTTTTGATTAGTTTTTATTAACTGGCCATTTGACATGTACCTAAATTATAGTTGAAAAGTAAATAGAAAGTCACCTATTTACTGATAGATTCTGACACTTGAAATGTGGAGTAGTTTTCAGGTGGCAGAAGGAGAAAAACTGCTATGAGAGACAAGTAACATTTACTATTTAGTTCCATTCTTTTGTTGTTGTTGTTTTTTTTGGTCATCCATCCCTATTTGAACTGGCAGCTTAGAAGTGTTAAATAAGAATTTACCCATTTGGGGCTTTAGTTAACAATCTAGGGTCATGCAGATGCTTTTGTTTTGGTTGAAAAATCTAGATAAGAATAGAAAAGGAAAATAGAAGAAATCCCAAGGATTCCTACTTTCTTTCTCTTTTCATCTTTCATGTGGTAAAATTAGTTTAGTTCTCAGGTCAAAGACCATAGCCCCCCAAAATCTTAGATATCTAGCCTGAAGTAAAAGAGAAAAACACATGAAGTAACTTTTCTTATACCAACTTCATACAGACCAAATAAAATTAGACAATAATACAGGATAATCATGGATAATACTGTCACCCTGTAATTTTTGACAAGTTTTGTCTCGGGAAATTCATCCTGAATTTCATTCTGTGGCAGTCATCTTTTAAAAATAATAATTTTCAAAGTTCGAGAAAGATTTTAAAGTCACTTAGATCTGCTTAAAATATTTCCCCATCCTTTCTTGGTTTCATTGATTATATCAGTCAGTCAAGTTCAACAGATTTATTTTCCAAAGAAATATCTGAATAGCTTATTTTTATAAACCAAACAACCAATTTTCACACTCATATCTATTGTGAAGGACTAACTTTTGATTATGTGTGAAAATCTATGGCAAGTGAATAAAAAGACATACATATTCTTTAAATAGTAAAACATATGCACATTCAAAATAAAAGGGGCAAACTGATTATCAGGAAAGTATGTTTGATTGACTCATGATTTAAATATTAATATACTAAAATATAGAAAAATTTACAGTCATTTTAAAAGCCAACCAAGACACGTGCATAATTAAAGATTTTAATTATGCTTGTTATAGAAATTAAAATACTTGGAATAAAAAAATACTCAATGATGCCAAATGAAATATCAGCATAAATTATAATTGTTTATTTTTCGATTACATTCTGGTGCTATTGTCATGAATCACACATTCTTAAAGCACAATTTGTCCTTATGGAGTATAAGATTTTCCTAAAATTACTATGCATGTGCTATGATGAGTTCTTTCCTCCAGAGGGCAGTGCAATACAAACTCAGAGGGCACAAAGTGCACCAAAAAACCAAACATTAAGTAATTTCATTTTATTCCAGTGGTAAGGGCAGTATAGCAAAATTTCTAGGATCTGCTATAATGCCAAAACACCTGACTGCAAGATAGAAAGTGCTGTCAATCATCCAATTAGTTTGACAATGTGTCAATTTCTTTAATGGAAATTGTTTTTTAAAATAAATTGACTAAATTGATCCTCTGTTGGTTGACCACAGCATCAGTAGATTTTTTTAAAGAAGATAGTTTTTTAAAGAAGATAGACAAAAATGTTCCTGGGACTCTGAAAGACTTTGATTCACATTGTATGAGCACCTTAAAAAAGAAGTATTCCTCTACTTCCCCTATACAATGGAAGATACACGCTTGATTTTATGAACTAACTTTTTCTTGCTTATGGCTCTCCAAAAACTTTTCCAAAGCTACAAGTTAAATCTACTTACAGCATATTATAAACCAAATAGAATTTTTATACTCTCAAGAATAGTTCTTGCAAAACTCCTAAGACTTTTGCACTACTATTGAGAACTATTCAGCAAATGCCAAGCGATATTAAACTTCAAACTCTAGGCACCCAAGGTAAGGACATTAACCAACCTCTAACGTCATGCTAAAGACTTAAAATACTTGCCAGGTTTTTCATATATATATTATCTCATTTAATCCTTACAACAGTTCTATTTTCCTTCCTCATTTTACAGATGAGGGAACTGAGTCATAAAATTAAGCAAATGGTCAATGTTTCACTGCTCTTTGGTGGGAGAATCAAAAAGAAAATTCTGTTTTTTTCCTAATGCCAAGCCTTTAACCATTATGTTATTTTTCTCTCAGTTTTGGAGTGATTAGTATTATGATGTGATTAGCAGTATGCTCTAAACAGCTTTGGTTAAGTCCAGTGTCACGTAAACTTCAAAGAGGATATATCACCATGGAGGTAACTGAGTCACATGTGCTATACAAATTTGTGTTAAGAGAAAATTTTAACAGTGGTTCTCAAAGTGCTGTTTCAGATCGCAGCATCCTGGGAACTCACTAGAAAGGCAATTTCCCATGCTCCATCTCAGACCTGCTGATTCAGAAGCTGGAGCTGGGAACTACCTGGCAATTTGTGCTTTAACAAGCCCTGCAGGTGATTCTTATGTTTGCAGAGTTTGGGAACCACTAGTATCTACATCATGGCTAAGACGGTTTCTTGCCTCCAGCCAGACCATATGGATTTTAACCCTGGTTCTACCACTTTTAGCTATATGACTTAGAGCAAGTATCTTAATGTATTTGAATCTCAGTTTCCTCATTTGTAAAATGGGGTTAATAATAGTCAATTCATATGGTTGTTAAGAATGTTGTAATAAATGGGTAATACAAATAAAGAACTAGTGTCCAGCACACAGAAGTGGTGCCATAAAGTTTAGTTACGGTTATTATTTAAATATACATATACACGTAGATCTTGAAAAGATATATACCTATATCTGTCTATATATGTGTACTTACATAGACAGATCTTGAAAAGCAAAACCCCCAAATGTCTTAGTTTCTCCTTTTCACTGTATTTTTCAAACATAAAATTAAACAACAAATTTAGGTTTGTAGTAAAGAGTTTAACTCTGTCTTTGATATTTGATTTTAACAGTTTCCAACCCCCAACCCTGTCTTTTCTCCTCTAGCCCCACATTTGGGAAAGCCCATAAGAAAGCCAGGATGTAGCAAGTTCAAATTACACAAGAGGAATCCTCACTCCATTGCTGCCCCCTAACTACAATGAAATCAAAGTTAGTGTCCTCCCTACTCTTGCAAGCCATTTTCAGACCTGCTGGAGAGCCTTCCCTGCTGTCCCCAGAAAGCCCCATTTTGTGCATAATAAATCTCTTCATACCCTCTTGGTATGTGTATGTGTGGCATTACCACTCTACATTCAGATCAAATTTTAAGTGGGCTGTTGATCCCATTCCCCATGGAGCAACCACAGACCAAGTTTGAGATCTGTCTTTCTGATGCACTTCTCCAAATTCATTCATGCATTTGCTCCCTTTGAAATGGACAGCTCATCTGACGGATATGGAAATTCATTTTTTTGTTATTGTTTTAATACAATTTTCTCCCAAATTATGAAAATCCTATAAACTAGAGATAATTAAAAATTCTAGGGCATATCTTCTCCTATAGTAAAAATATTCTGAAAAACTCTCATGGGAACCCATTTTCACATTTAATCCTTCAGTAAGCTTCAAATATTCTTTGATTGAGGACTTCCACTTTGATTAGCCTCCATTTTCAGAGACCTACTTTATGAAGAAGAACTTTCAGGTGTGATGCAATAACAGGACAGAGAGCCACAATGCGGAATTCTTGCTAAAAAGGCTTTGAGCTTGAATCTAATAGATTTCTGCATCTGATCACAGATTAATAAGTAACAGAAGATAGAAGTGGAACATGTTAAAGAACACCACAAGAATAGTTAGTCAGATTCAGAATGTAGGAAATTTTACAGCACACATGACCTAATTTCTTCAATAAATACACATAATTAAAAGAGAGAATTGTTATCGATTAAAATGTGGTATATACATACATGGATATATTATTCAACTTTCAAAAACAAGGAAATCCTACCATATGTGACAACATGGATGAACCTTGAGGACATAATGCTAAATGAAATGAACAGGTCACAGAAGGACAAATACTGCATGATTCCACTGGTTTCAGGTATTTAATGAAAGGTAGCAGAATATTTCACCCCAAAATATTCCTCACTGGATATTTTGGATTATCAGCTCATAAGGATTATTTGAGCTGATTATTTTGACAAACAGCAGACACAGGAGAAGCTCTGAAAACAGAGGAGAAGTTATCCTTTTGTAAGGGAAATTTACATGTGTAAAGGAAATCTCTGTTTGTGAGGGTGTCTCCCTCTCTACAATAAGAAGAGAAGGATGACTCTAAATCATAAGAGAATCTTACCAATGGAGGAGGCATCAACTTAGATCTGCATAACAAACATTACCTTCCTCATTTACTGTGATTTTCCTGGTAACGGTTTCCTGCCCCTACCCCTCAAAGTTTCTCTTTTTTCTATTTAGTTGAAGATAATATTTAAAGTGATGGCTTAGCCTACCTCTGAGAGTTACTTATTCTTCCCTGGGCATCTCCCATGTGTACACAAAGTATACAGGTTAATAAATTTCTGTTTGTTTTTCCCTTATTAATCTAAAATACAGTAGTCACAGCTAAGAACTCAGAAAGGTAAAAGGAAATTTATTTTTCTTCCCCATACACTAAAACAGTCAAAGACATGGAAGCAGAGTGTACAATGGTGGTTGCCAAGACCTTGAGGGAAGAGGGAAATGGAGAGTTGCTATTCAATTGGTATAAAGTTTCAATTAATCAAGTTGATTAAATTATAGAGATTTGCTCACTGTGCCTATTGTTAACAATACTGTATTGTACACTTAAAATTTTGTTAAAAGGGTAGATCACATGTTAAGTGTCCTTACCACAACTTTGAAAAAAGATTTTTTAAGAATACAAAAAATACATATATTTTAAGAGTCACATCAAATAAATGCAATTTGTACCTTGCTTGGATATGATTCAAAACCAGCCAACTGTACAAAGATAATTTTGAGATAGCCAGGGGAAACTGAAAAAGGACTGAATATTAAATAAGAAGAAGAAATTGTTAATGTGATAGTATTGCTGCTCATTTTTTAATTTTTTAAATCCTTATGTGTTAGAGATTCATAGTGAAGTGTTTATGGATGAAATAATAGCATGGTGGAATTTGGATTAAAATACTCCATTCAAATAACAAAGAGAGATGAAATAAGGATGTTGATCATTTCTGAAGGTGAGTGATAGGTATGTGGATTTTTATAATTCTCTCTCTACTTTTAAATATGTTTGAAATTTTCCAGAGTAAAAGATTTAAAAAATAAATAAGCAAAGGCCTCTTTTTGCCAGAATTCTTTATAAATATTGGGGACTTATTTTTTTTATTTTTTCGGTACACGGGCCTCTCAGTGTTGTGGCCTCTCCCGTTGAGGAGCACAGGCTCCGACGCGCAGGCTCAGCGGTCATGGCTCACGGGTCCAGCTGCTCCGCGGCATGTGGGATCTTCCCAGAACGGGGCACGAACCCGTGTCCCCTGCATCGGCAGGCGGACTCTCAACCAATACGCCACCAGGGAAGCCCAATATTGGGGACTTACTAAAGAATGAACTCTGAGTATGAAATTCATCAACAAAATAACATAGCATTCTCCTAATGTCTGGTGATTTCAAATAAAGGTACAGATAATTCAAAACTTAAAGTAGACTTATCTTTGTTCACAAGACAATGTAAATGAGCAAAGTACAAGGAGTTAGTAAAGTAATAGTTTATTCACAAGCCACATGATTTGAGAACTGTGATGAGGAGGACTGTTGAGTCCAAAGTCAGAAGCCATTATTGCCACAAGCAGTATGCCCCTTCTCTTAAAAAAAAAAAAAAAAAAAAAAAAAGTTGGCATTACACAGCCATCTGCTCACATCCCACGCTGTTTATCTGGCTGTTTGCTCTGCTTGTCAGAATAGCATTTGGATATTCCCACCATGGCATGAGGGTCAGGCTACCCACCTGGTGCTAGTGACCCCAGGGTTATTTTTCTTCTGCAGCTAATTTTTTTTTTAGCTCATATCAGCTTGGGACTTGGAGAATTCAGCTGTCCAGTCTCGGCATCTCAGCCAGTCACCCGCTCAGGGAGGCATCCCTTCTGTGTCCCAAGTCCAACTCTATGTTCTTGCCAATTTAGAACTGACAGTACAAAATGTTGATTTGCATGTTACTCATAAATAACTTGGCCATGACGTGTAATGTTTACCAACCTGCATCAGCATTTTCCTTACATCAGCCTGACTTGAAAGGACTAAAACTGATTCAGCTATGCAAGATTTTATTGTTGTTATAGTTGTTATTGTTTCTGTTTATTTGACTATTTCTTTTTTGGTGGGATGAACACTAATGGATATTGTCTAAGATAATGTAACATTAAATTTAATCCCATGCTTTTCTAAGTCTTATTAAAATGAATACCCATGGGTTTATTTCTTTGCCAATTCAATTCCATGAGACTGCATTGAATACTTCATACATGCCAAACTTGGGACTGGGTGTATGGGAATACAAAGATCATTAAGACATGATCTCTCTCTTGAGAGGCTTACAGTTAATCTTCTTGGGGTTAGATTGATGGTGGGACATGGTGGATAACAGCCATGTAAACAAATAACTGTGGTAGAAAATGATAAATATATACCAGGAATAGTGTAAGTGATATACAAATAAACAACGCTTAGAAGTATCAATGTATTATAAGCCTATGACTTACAAAGGCAAATGATGTGAAAAGAAAAAATGCCCCAGAGTTTCAGGAGTCACATGTTATTCTCATAAATACATCTGAATAAAAAGTTAAAGGTGCATTGTATATAATGTGGTAGCCACTGGCCACCTGTGTCTATTTAAATTTGAATTAGTTAAAACTACATAAAACAAAAAGATCAGTTCTTTATTGGTCATTAGCCATATTTGAAGTGCTTAATGTGGTTACTGGTTACTGTATTGAATGGCACAGGCACAGGGCATTTCCATCATTACAGAAAGTCCTATTGGACAGTACTTACTTACAGTGCCATGGTCTATAGCAGTCCCTCTCACTTTAATGTGCAAATGAATTCCCTGGGTATCTTGTTTACATGTTAATTCTGGTCAGAAGGTCTGGGGTAGGGTCTGAGATCCTGCACTGTTAATAAGCTCCTGGATAATACTGATGTTGCTGGTCCATAGACCATACTTTGTGTAGCAAAGGTCTATACTATTCTATTAACACTAATAAAGAAGTAATGTTTCAAAGGGTTTTCCCCCTAGTTACCTCTGTTAATTGAAGCTAGGGAAAAGTTAAATGATTACTATATTTTTAATAGAGAGAGTTTTTCCTCCCAAAATCTTTGATGTTACATTCTACAATTTAATCATAACCATAATAAGGTCATTTTAAAGACTTTAGCACTGAAACATAAAGTATAACAAAAATATCTTTGTTTTAACTATGCACAATCCATATCCTTCCCCCTCTGATTCTTGGCATTCATGAATCAATAAAAAAAAAATCAAATCTCAAATCAGTTTTAAAGTGAGTTGAAATTCATTTACCCACCTTAAATATAATCCTAATGTATTTAACTACTGCTCTAATAATGCCACATGCAGTTTTCTCCTTTGATTAGTTCATTTCAAAGTTTTACTTTTCTCAATATATTTTTTCCTAGTTAATACAATTATAAGGGATTTCACAAGAAAAAATAATTTCAACTTTAATAAGAGACTCATTCTTGTTCCTAAAAATAGGGCTGTTATTATTATTTAGGAAGGAATGAGAAATGAAAATAGCCCTAATTCCTTGGTACTAACAGAATGTGTGCCACTTCTATTTCTGCTCCCATTCACTGGCTCTTTAAATTCAACAAAGACACACCATTCCAATGTCAGTTCAAAATATCCATTTCCCCAAAACAGATCAGGGACAGTATCAGTTCTCTCTTCAGTATTTCAGTTCTGGCATGGCTCTCTGGAAAGCTCTTAATTACGTTTTGATGTTGCACATTGCTTATCAGTGTGGCTTCTAATCTCATGCTAAAATCAAACACATCAAAGTAAAACAAAACAAACCAAACAAAAAAACTGGGTTCTTTTCATTCTTCTTTTATTTGGGGAGTGATTAGACATTTAAGTCTTCCAAAATCTCTTGGAGACATTGAAGTTTCCTGAAATTGTGCCTTAATGACCTATTAATTTAAATAACCCATGTAATAATACGTGCCCAAGTAAAATAGTTTTACCAACCAAAGAGTCACAGGTAACTTATAAAGTCATATTATGTGTTTCCCATCTCTACTGAAATGATCAAAATTAAAAAGTTAACAAAAGCAGGAAGCTTGTTTCCTACTAACAAACTGAAAATATAATCCATTAGTCACTCTTTTCAAATTGCTACCTAATTACTTAGAATCTTTCCAACTCTAATTTACTGATTTAGATAGAATACCATGAAGAGGAAAGAGCGAGTTGTTTACAGGATAGAGCCAATTATGGCTAGACTGGGGAAGGTTAGGGTTAAACCCTTAAAGAGACAAGAGATGCTTGAGGTGGTACAGAGAGCATTGTTGTTATCTGGTCTCATCTGGTTGAGCTTGAAATCACCCTGCTCTTTGGTTTTCTTTACGCTATCTACGTTAGAAGAAGCTGTGGACCAAAATTCCTATTTTATATTTGCCCATCTGCAGCCATTCACAAAGAGTTCCATTTCATTTGTTTCTCACTTTAATCAACAGGCCATTTTAGCATGAAAATAATGATGAAAAGGGATAAAGCGAAGCAAAGGTGTAAAGAAAAATAGAGACCAGAGGTGGCTGGGAAGCAAGCAAGAAAACAAACAAACAAGAACTCTGGAAGAGTTTACCTTTACAAGTGAAAAAAGCCAGAATGAAGATAAGGGAAAGGTGACCTATTAAATTAGGTTTCCTGAGTAGTCTGCTCTTTGATCTTGGAAATAGGTAGGAGACAAGGTCTGAGATAAGTAGGATTCCCTTTTCTAGCTGTGTTTCCTTGCTGTTATTTTAATTTATATTAATCTTTTTGTGGAACAGAAATAACTCTTGAAAGAGTATAGTTTTCAAAATGATGGACTGTGATTTACGAGGTAGAGAGATGCTCTGTCAAGTTGACTGACTCACTAAAGGAGGTAACTGTTCTTTACAATACATTGTTATCAGAAAACTGAACAGAAGTCAATACAATGTCTATTTCTTCAACTCCTCAATAAATGCAATAAAATGCGTTCCTTCTCCTTCAGTGAATGACCAGGTTTGACAACCAGATAAAACAGAACAACTGTGGATCAGAAAGTAGGATTTCCAGTACGACCCAATAACTTTTATATTAAGGGTGCCTGTGAGCTACATTAATATTGATGATTCAGGGATTACAGGTGTACTTTTTTCTCAAGAGTATGCCAGCTAGTGGGATTAATAGCTGTTTTTCCTTATGCAAGTAGGTATCTGCATACACACTTTGATTTGAAGGGTTTCTCAGGTTTCCACCTATCCAACAGTAGTTTTCTATTTATCTGTCAAGGTGCTACTGTACTTCACTACTTTAGGAATTCAATGATTAAAAAAAAACGAAAACCAGATTACTTAGAAGGCAAAGGAGAGAGGCTCTTCATAGATAGAATGAGACAGCCAAGATATTTGGCCAAGATCCTGAAGCCAAAATTTGTGTTTTGAGGAAGATAAGGAAAGAGTGGGTGAAAATCTCCCTCTTTATTATTAGCAAAGGCTTTAACCCAAACTCCCATATGAAGATAGCTGGGTTAGATCACTCGAGAGACTTGGTTTAGATTGACTGCTATTTATTTGTTTTAAAGTCATTAATTTTTCCCTGACAGACCTGGATGGTGATTTCTTTTCCTTGGTGATAATCTGAATCCTGTACAGCTTTCTCAAAACAGGAAGCCCCTCCCAAGTGGGAAGTAGCCCTAGTCCAATTTACCTTACCTTACCCAAAGTGTGTAAAACAAATCTAATTAGTAAAGCTGCTATGAACACTCATGTATAAACATTTTTGTGGGCATTTATTTTAACTTATTTCGATAAATACCTAGAAAAGGAGCTGCTGGATCATATAGTAAGCATACATGCAACTTTGTAAGATACTGCCGAACTATTTTCTAGAGTGGTTGTACCGTCTAAGTAGCCCCACCAGCAGTGTAGAGAGTTCCAATTGCCCCACACCTTCAACAACATTTGTTATACTAAGTGATAGTTGGCAACATATGGTTATTCTATATTAATATAATGAATTAATATAATTTCCATATTAATATAACAAATACTACTCAGCAACAAAAAGGAATAATCCACTGCAACAAAACAACATGAATGTATCTAAAAAACATCCTGCTAAGTGAGCAAAGTGAGACACAAAAGGATACATAGTACATGACTCTGTATTTTTGAAGTTTTAGATAAAGGCAGAACTAATCTATAGAGACCAGAAGCTTATCAATGGTTGCCTGAGGCGCAAGGTATGGGGTGGTGGTGGGGCCATGACTGGGAAGGGCACAAGGGAACTTGTGTTTGGGTTGATAGAAATATTCTATAGCTTGAATGAGATGACAGTTACATAGGTATACACCTATGTCAAAATTTACCAAATTGTATGGTATTTAAATGGGCATATTCATTTTATTATATACATGGTACCTCTCAATAAAGTTTATTAAAAAATGTAAGGAAAATCAATCTAGATTTGAAAGTTAAAGAAGGGGAGGAGCCAGAGAAAGGTGAATCCAAAAAGACCAGTGTCCAAAAAAAAGCTTCACCCTGTAGCAGAGCGGCCCCAAAGACTCTTGAACTCCTCCTGCTCCTGGAATGTGGTGTGGGGAGCGAGGCCAAAGCTCTCACTGGAAGCCAAGTCTGTCAGTATCAGTTGACAAGATAGGTGTCTGGCTACTAAGGTAGGAAAGGCTCTATGAAGAACAGGAGGGAAATCTCTAAAATCCACTTCCTCTGATTCACACATTGGCTTTGTCTGAACCTAGTGGTATTAACCTCTCCCATTGGCTTTGTTTCTTTGTTCTCTTTGGTTTTAAATATTTGAAAAGTTACATACTTGGATTCATATGCTATTTGCATCCTTTTTTAAATTTTTTTTATTTTTTTGCGGTACGCGGGCCTCTCACTGTTGTGGCCTCTCCCGTTGCGGAGCACAGGCTCCAGACGCGCAGGCCCAGCGGCCATGGCTCATGTGCCCAGGCGCTCCGCAGCACGTGGGATCTTCCCGGACCAGGGCACGAACCTGTGTCCCCTGCATCGGACTCTCAACCACTGTGCCACCAGGGAAGCCCTGTTTGCATCCTTTTGATGGATTTCCTTAACCAGTCTCTCTCCTTGGTCCTGGTTTTTGTGTGCAATTTCCCAACTTTGTCTTTTGGGATACGATAACAGATCTTTGAAAACCTTTCTGCCACTGGTATATTCAAATATCCAATTTATTTGCGTGCCTAATAATGCAAATCTAGTAATATTCTTTTTTACTATGATTCATGACATAAAAATTAAGTCAGAGGGATTTTATAGTTATAGTCTTGGAATCATTTTTTTGGTATCAGCTAGGAAATACTGAGAAGCAAGTATTTAGTTGTATACTTTTCAGAAATACTCTTTCAGAAATAAATCCTCTTTCAGAAATAAATCTTAATTGACTGTGGTACAAAGACAGAGTTAAACAGATTTATATTTATTTTATCAGAAAATAAATATAAAATATTGGTTGTATATTTATATCTAAAGAATACTGTTTTTCTGTGTCATTTGTGACCTATTTACTCAAAGCACATGTGTACATGCGTATAAATATTCTTTTTGCATATATTTTTATAGGGACACATTTTCAACATAACATTATTTGGACTTGTCATTATTTTCCAATGTGACTGGAAAGTTACTTTAAGAGAAAAATACCGTTGACCTTTGTTTTTCTACTTCAGATTTTTAATTTTTCCTTGCATGATATTCAGGCTTCATAAGTGATGAAGTTAAAGAATTATTTTAGTGTCAAACTTCCTGTATTCAATGAGTTTTAAATATAAAATATCTAATTATAAAAACTCTGTATTTAATGATGCTATGTTCAGACAAAATTGTAAGATTTATAAAAAATACTTTTACCAGTTCTCAGAGTTTCCTTAAATGATATATAAACACCAAGTGATTATATTTTATTATTTATCAATTATTTACTAAATAAGATGGTATTTCTTCCTCCCTCCCTCCCTCCCTTCCTTCCTTCATTTCTTTTTTAAATTTCAAACCAGTGAGAGTAACACCTAATTTAAATAGTAAGTCGATGTTTTGGAAACTATAAAATAAAGTTTTCTTCTTAGTCTACTTCCTGTTTTCTAATAAATTTTATTTTAGTCCTACCCTGCTGATAAGGCATTTATTATGACACATCTAGACTACCTGACAGAAATACAATTTCTTTCCATGCTCTTTTACATTATTTTTGCTCATCTAAGTAGCCTGAAAAAGACAGTGTAATTTAGAGAAACTTGCTAAAGTTCCTCTTTTGATGGCTTCTCCTTTTATTAGAAAAGTGCTGAATCAACTTAATAGTCATTCTGGAGAAAGGTACCATGTACAATGTCAACATCAGCCTGCACAAAGGGAAAAAAAACTCTGAATGTTGAGATATTAATTAGCAAATATAGAACTAAAAATAATAGATGTAGTTAAACACTCTTTTTGTTATATCAGTCCAATGCAGGCATTACCAGAGAACAAATGTAAGGACTACCAAATACTTCTCCATTTAAATGACATGTGTTGTAATCATTGTTAAGCAAATTGATTGACATTGCTGATATTTGTACCTAAATATCATTATGCAAATGATTTTAAGATTATTAAATGTAATAATAATAATATTTTTAAAGGTATAATCTGAGTTTTTGCCACACTAGCTAGATTATTTAAAGCTACTGTTGTCCTATTTAGGTTAAAGGAGACCCTCAACTACTCATTATTTTTCCCTCCGAATTGTGCCATGTTTCTTTGATATCTACAAGTTGCACTGAATGTTTTTGTCAGAGCTGGTGTTGACACACTGTCCTATGATCTGTAATGAATCCAGGGCTGGTGCTGGTGGGGCTCAAAGGGTGCTGTATCCATGGATAAATACCAACAGGGTCAACCTTATCTAAAAATGTAAGGAAGGTATACTATACATAAGATGGAAGGAAAATTACAAATCATACATTCAAAGCCCTAATTTATGTGAAAATAGATTAAGAAGCTGGTACAGGTCACAGAGCAAATTAGTGGCAGAACTGAGATTGGAGTCTAGGGCTCATGAAGGTCTGCTGCCCTGACGGAAAAGTTTTTTATTTAGCCCTTACTATCTCTCATGTTGTTACTGACTGTCATATGCTCTGTTCAACACCCATTTCTCGATGACCTGCTCCAAATGACTTGTTAGAAAATATCACTTGGCTATAGTAATTCACAAAATTCTAAGGAGGTCTGAGAGCTTCCTGAACACTCCCCAGGAATAGGGAGCTCACTCTCTGACACACAACTGGATAAAATCTGAGACAATGTAACAAAGATCTTCTAGTGGACCTTGAATCCACATCCTTATGATTCCCACCTGTCCATTGCCCGTCTCAAAGTCTCCTAGAGTAACACAGCTCAACAGCCCTTCCAATATTTTCAAACTTGGATCATGCTTTTCTCTATTTCAGAATTCATCTCTCCAGATCTATTAAAAGTTATTCATGCAATAGTGTCCATATATCCTTCATCATCCTCACTGCATTCCCCTGGATGTGCTTAATTGCTAATGTTGAACCTCTCGCAATTGATTTTATTATAATAATAATAATTTCAAAGACAGACTTTAATCCAATTTGCTTATAAAAGTTTGCATGTGAATAAATATCCCATATAATCTAAATGAGATGATTCTGAGCAGAAATTTTGATGACCCTTCTTTTCTAGTCCTATCAATTTGTTCTCACAAAACCAACCTAGTAGAAGACTTAAAGAAAAAAAGGGGGAAATGGTATATTTTTCTCTTCTCTATACAAATACAACTCAATCTTGATGATTGCTTTCTGCTGAACTTATTTTATGTACATATTATTTAATATTTTGAGCTTTGTGGGGACATTGAAGGAGGAGAAAGAAGAATAATATAAAAACCTGCAGCCAGAAATGAAGAAAACTCTGTATCAACTGTCTTTGTGTAGGAGATGGAAGAACAAGAACCTACCACCTAGGCATTCTGTTCAGCTACCTTGATCACTGTAAATAAGGATATAAGAATTGAGTCAACGTCTTGGAAGTCAGATTTCCTGAAGTTACGTTTTCTTTTTTGGTTCTCAACTACCTTAAGAAAACTTATCTAGATTGTGTACATTAGATTATTTATAACAGATTAGCCAGGCAACAGTTTAGAAGTAGCTGTCATTGTCATCACGTGTGTGTGGGTTGGCATTCCAGGTGGCAAATCTGGGCGAATGTAATACTTCAGTGTTTTGGACAACAAATCATGTAAAGTATTACTTGTTAAAGAAGTATGTGTGCTCTGAGTGTTATAATTGGACTGTAAAGCACATCTTCATGTTCTCTCCATTTATGAAGTATATTTTAATTTCTGGTTCTAAGTGGAAGAAAATAAATATATCAATGATATGATTTTTGCATGTGTTTCAGTACTTAATGTGATTTACAATTAAATAGTAGAATATATTGTGTTTTTTAAAGTTTTATTGCCTCCATTTAACCCATACGATTTAGGCATGAGTCATTTAAATTAGTCTTTGCATAATTTTAATTAGCTCAACTTTCTCTAATTATTACATTAGCTGAAGTTCTCATTAAGTCTTCCTGTTCCTTATCTCTGAAAGGCAGTGTCATAATGAGGGTGAAGGACACTTAGAGGACTAAGGAGATAGTAATTTATAATTTAATGTGACAAGCTGACATTTCATTTATTATGATGAAACCATTTTTGGTAAAGAGGATAAATCATATTTTAAAAATACATGTATTAGTAAGTACAATTGTAAATATTTCAATGAATACAATTATAACTTGTGTATATTCCCAAATTCTTTAGCCTTGCGGGAGGGATACCCTTCCTTTAGTATTCAACTAAAACCCCTAAGTCTCCATCCTGTATAATCATGACAGAAGTCCAATGATCTAAGTGCTGTATTTTATGAAGTATGAGGGGCATAGCTGTTCACATTTTGATATCACTGAAGTAGGATGTACCCTATAGTCAATGTAATCTTTCAATCATTGTCAACCAGGCAACAGTTATGAAATAGCTATCACTGTCATCACATGTGTGACTTTGTAGATATTCCTGGTGGCAAAACTGGCTAATGTAACTTCTCAACATTCTGAACACTTGAATGTAAGGACAATTTAATGAAGAAATATGGTAACTATTTGTTGTACAAAATCTTTCTCATGAATCCCACAGCAAGATTAGAAAAGCACTAGCTTCAAAACTAGCATCATTGGCTTGGAAGAAAATATCAGAATCAATAGTAGAGCACTCTTTGAAGATATGTTGCCTCACCAAGAAAGTGTTGGAAAGACCAAGATATCAATGACTGGGTCAAAAAGTGACTCAAAGAGTCAGACTTAGAAAGCAGAATCAAATATAAAGAAGCTTTAGAACTATTTTATTCATTTTATTTTCTTATATTTTTATTTTTATGTATGTGCAAGAGTGATATGTGATAAAAGTCTATGTTTAGGTAAATCTAAAAGGGCTCTTTCCTTAAGTAGAAAATAAAAATGTAAGTTATAAGAAAACATTATATGATAATTTAATTTGCAGAAATTTTTCTTTCATTGTGGCACATAAAATAACAGTGCACCTTAAAATAATGGCACCTTAGAGTCAAAGAACATAAGTCTAGAAACTTCCAGGGAGTCATCATATGCTCTATCATTTAGTACTGACTGTTGCTTGTCATCTTTCTGATGATACGAGACTTCACACAAATCATAGGGCCACTTCTCAAGGTTTGCGCCTATTATAACAGCAGTTTGCCTTATGAGGAGCCACAAAGCAGAGTTGACATTAAGATATGGCATTAAGAAATCTTTACTGGAATCTTTTGGATGTGAGGGGAAAAAATGTAATGCCACAACAGCAAATTTTCACCTGGAATATTTGATAGCATTGTGTTTAGAGTACTTTTCCCTGATCCTCCACAGAGAGATCCTTTTTATATTTCTCCTTGGTCTTGCTTCTCTCTATTGTTGCAAGAAACAGCTTGCCTCGCTAAAAAGGGAATACCCTTAGCCAATATTGAAACCCCACTGATGTCTAAGAAACTTGCCGAGTTTTCTCCCAGTTAAAAATAAAGGTGGGCTTTCACATTATTATGGAGAGTAGCTAATTTTCTCATTGACTCGAATTTCTCCCTTCTAGAATGGCATTTTTACTTTACTATTTCATGACTAAAAATCCTATTAAAATGTCTCTTTGTAACGTGTGTGCATGTTTTCCAAAACCAAAGAACAGTATACTCTTAAAGATATATTCTGCTTCTATTACTAAAACAATAGAGAAAAACATGAGGCAGCCTGTTAAAATAGCAGCTTGTTCCTGATATATAAAAAATTCACTGGAAGAAAATATAAAAACAAAAAAAACCCACTAAAATTTCAGAGACCACCCTGATGATTTGAATTTTGATGCTATATTTGCTCTAAGAGCTTAATAACACAAATGAATGGGTTTTAATAGACACTGATATCCTCTGAAACCACAAGAGAGTGAGACAGATTTACAAATAGGGATTGGTGAGATTTGAGCATAAATTCTACTTCCAAAGTCTCCAGAATGGAATTAACTAAAGTTAGGCAAAGTCACTAATTTTTCAATATGATCTATAAATACTGCAAATGAAAAACAAAATAAGAGCTACAAAGTAGAGCAGTAGTTTTCAAACTTTAGAGACATAAATTTCACCCAAGGAGCTTGTTAAAAACTGGAGAGTTCTAACTCCTAGCCTCTAATTATTCTGAATTAGTAGGTCCGTGGAAGGTCTAGAAATTTACATTTTTGTCACGAAAACATCAGGTGATTCTGAAGCAAGAGTTCAAGGCATCACATTAAGGAAGAAAAAAACCGCTATAAAGCCTGTATCTCAAATAGGAAAAAAAAAGAACCCAATAACATGTTACAATAATATGCCCAAATGGTTTGGACCATTTGCCCGCATATCTGGATACATAGTCTAACAATTAGCAGATTTATGATAAAAATAATTTACAATGATTTCAAGCATCTAATGGACAAATTATTCCTTAATATTTAATGATCTTCAGAGAGAAAAAAAATCTTAGTATGATAATTTAATTACATTACTTGTAAAAATATCAGTTATTTAAAATATGTACACAGAACATCATAGTCTTGGTCTTGCACACTGTATTTGGTGTTCAGTGTAAACTAAATTTCAATAAATTTTATCATTATACGTCAGCTCCCTCACACAAGCACATGCCCCAGATAACAGCCCCAGAGTCACAAGCAAATGCAGGTTCCTGAGTGACTTCCCTAACAGCCCTTGTGATCACCAGCCTCCCCTGTGCACCCCTTAGGAAAGACCTCTGTAGCGCTTACCAGCACCCTGCTTTTTTGGTTGGAATTGACCAATTCACCAGAAGGCCATGAACCTCAAAGCATTCTACTCTCGGACCCTAAGACATGTGCCCCAGGTTCTACCCTCTGTCTGCACTCTGCTTTGACCTCTCAATGTGGCCCCTTGAAACATGCCGTGTACTTCCTCCAGGACCTGTGAGTAATAGACTGCTCTATTTGAATTTCCCTTGCGGTCTGTTGTTGAACCTCCACTCACCATATGGCACCCTGTGCTCCATTTAACAAGTGTTAATTTTAAAAAGTCAGACACAAGGCAAAGGTTTTACCGTTTTAGAAATCTTCCAGAATATACTCTTGAATAAGTACAAATTTACCTTAATCTCCTCCACTACACGTATTTATACTGTAATCACTAAACTTCATCTCTCTGAGGGTCAATAAATTTTCCTTAACATATGACTTGAATACTGTGGTCTCTGTTTGATACTGGAAACATTATATGATTAGGAGTTGAACCAATTGAAAGTATAATGCTCTTGACAATTAATATTCTATCTTTTCCCAAAAGTATTATTTAATAATATTATTACTTTGGATCAGAATTAAAGCAAAGGTAGGATGCATGACGTTTAAAATTTCCTTCCAAGCTAATGATTCATGAATATTAAAGAAATTTACTATTTTATGATGCAGTTGAATGTAAATAACTTTATCCTTAAAACATAAATAAATAAATAAATAAATAAAACAAATATTTTCTCCCTTTTATATTTAGGTCCAATTCATGTTTGTTCCATTGCTCCCAAACTCCTTGGGGTTGTTTCAAGGTTGTAAGAGGAGACTTGTTGATGGATGCACGATGTAATTTTACTGTAGCCAAGCACCTGCCCTCCCACTGCCTGAAAAGCAGAGGAGGAAGGCCAAGAATACGCGTAAGAGAATTCAACTCATCACTATTCATGTACCTAGAAATATAAAGTTCCAGATATATAGCATGATAGAGCTCATGCAAACTGATAGCTGTAACAGGGCTACAAAAAAAAAGCACCGGAATGCATATCCTTTCTAAGGAGGGTCTCTTCATGCTCACACCCAGCCCCTCAACCCCCACTACTTAATCTTAAGCCTTGATTTTGCTGATTTGATGTATACGGAAGAGAGAACATTGAGAGAACACTAGAGCTGTAATTGCTTTACATTGGGAAAGGCATGGAGGTATCACTGAGGAAGAGAAGGGAGTGAGAAGCTGGGAGGACAGGCATCAAAAAGTGGGTGGAGCAGAAAGAGTACCCTTGACTCTAAGCGTGAGAGGAAGAGAGCAAAAAAGAAGAAATTTTGGAGTTGCCAAGTGAAATGGAATTTGAGTGGAGAGAAATGTATAAAGCATACTTTGTGAAGTTTTGACCTGTATTTTTTAATTCTCCTTTTTGTTTTTTCTTTATTAAGAAATTTCAGTGAAGACTTCTTACCGAAGATAGAAATATTTTCCAATACTTTGTAATTTGGTTTGTGATTTTTAAAAATGCAATGAAAAGGGACTTGAAGCAAGATAATAAGACTCAGATATTTTCCAGTTATATCAGAAACAGGTATTATTTAAGTAAAATTTCAGATAATACAAAACCCAAGTCAGGAAATTGTTCTTCCATCAGAAGTGCAAATCTAATGAATATAATCATTAGGGAGGGGGACTTGCCCTGTAGGTGGATTCTGAGTTCCGAGTAATCAGTTTGTCTGAGATTCCAAACCTACTAATTATTTAGAGATGAACTTAGAAAAGAGGAAGAAGAAAAGAATGAGGAAGGTGTGTGTGTGTGTTCACACCTAAAAGACTTTCTCTCTGGTTAGTCAAGTGTGACTATTCAGACTGCCAGTAGGTCTCCTCACAGTGCTCAGGGTTATTGCCTTGAATCACTGAACTCTTGAGATAGACTGGCATGTAATGAATACATGGAAACTTACACTTAAGCCTTCACAGGTTATACACATTAAAAGGATGTAAAGTTCGTTTCAGAGTTTCTCCTGCAAGGCATTACTCGTATTTAGCAAATGTCATTTCCTTAACACCCCAATCAAAACAAAGAGAAGCACGCAAAACTAAACAGATTAACATGCCCTATTTTCTAAATTTCCTTTAAATATTTCTCATAACACAAGTAACACATATTCATTGTGCAAAATAAAAAATTCCAAGTAAGAAAAAAATCAACCAAAATATTCATAGCTGCTCTTAATATTTTGATATATACAAAACTTAAATAAACATTAATATTTTGTTTCCTTAAAATTTTCCATTTCATATAAGTTATCTAATTTGCAGGCATACAGTTGTTCACAGTATTCCTTTATAATTCCTTTTATTTCTTAAGGTCAATAGTGAGGTCCTTTCATTTGTGATTTTATTAATTTAATTTTCTTCTCTTTTTTTCTTGGTTAGTATAATTTCTATTAATTTCATTTGGTTCACTGAATCTTATTGCTGTAGTGTTCCAAGTGTTACAAAGCCCATCTTTTAATTTTCAACTATTATACTTTTCACTTCTAGAATTTTCTTTCTGGTTCTTTTGTAGTTTTCATTTATGTGCTCAATTCCATATCTGTTTATCCATCTGTTCTATTAAGTCATTAAACATGTTTATAATAGTAGGCTTTTTAAAAACTGAAGTATAGTTGACTTACAATATTATATTAGTTTCAGGTGTACAACACAGTGATTTGATATTTTATAGATTATACACTATAAAAAGTTATTATACAATATCGACTATATTGTCTGTGATGAACATTACATGCCTGTGACTTTATTTTATAACTGATAGTTTGTACATTTTAATTCCATTCACATACTTTGCCCCTACTCCTACCCCCTCCCCTCTGGCAACTACTAGTTTGTTCTTTGTATCTGTGAGTCTGTTTCTGTTTTGTTATATTTATTCTTTGTTTTGTTTTTTTAGATTCCACATTTAAGTGAAAGCATAAGCACTTGTCTTTCTCTGCCTGACTTACTTCACTAAGCATAGTACCCTACAGATCCATCCATGTTGTCACAAATGGCAAGACTGCATTCTTTATTATGGCTGAGGAATACTCTACTGTATTTATAATATATACCACATATTCTTTATCCATTCATCTGCTGGTGGGCACTTAGGTTACTTCCATATCTTGGCTATTGTACTGCTATGAACACTGGGGTGCATATATCTTTTGAAATTAGTGTTTTCTTTTTTTCGGATAAACACTGAGGAGTAGAAGTGCTAGATGGTATGGTAATAATATTTTTAATTTTTTGAGAAATCTCCATGTTGTTTTCTATAATGGCTTTACTAATTTACACTCCCAAAAACAGTGCATGAGGGTTTACTTTTCTCCACATCCTCGCCAACACTTGTTATTTCTTGTATTTTGGATGACAGCCATTCTGACAGGTGTGAGGGGATACTTCATTGTGGTTTTGATTTGCATTTTCCTGATGGTTAGTGATGTTGAGCATACTCTCATGTGCCTGTTGGCCATCTGTATATCTTCTTTGGGAAAATGCCTATTCAGGTCCTCTGACCATTTTTAATCAGATATTTACCCCATATCAGACATATCATTTGCAAATATCTTCTCCCATTCAGGAGGCAGGCTTTTCATTTTACTGATGATTTCCTTCACTGTGCAAAAGGTTTTTTGTTTGGTGTGGTCCCATTTGTTTATTTTTCTCTTGTCCTTGCTGAGGAAAGAGATCAAAAAATATTAAGACTGATGTCAGGGCTTCCCTGGTGGCGCAGTGGTTGAGAATCTGCCTGCCAATGCAGGGGACATGGGTTCAAGCCCTGGTCTGGGAAGATCCCACATGCCACGGAGCAACTGGGCCCGTGAGCCACAACTACTGAGCCTGTGCGTCTGGAGCCTGTGCTCCACAACAAGAGCGGCCGCAATAGTGAGAGGCCTGCGCACAGCGATGAAGAGTGCCCCCACTTGCTGCAACTAGAGAAAGCCCTTGCACAGAAATGAGGACCCGACATAGCCAAAAATAAATAAATAAATAATTAAAAAAAAAAAAAAGACTGATGTCAAGGAGCTACCACCTGTTTTCTCTTAGAAGTTTTAAGTCTTACATTTAAGCCTTTAATCCACTTTGAGTTTATTTTTTCATATGGTGTGAGAAGATGTTCTAGTTTCTTTGTTTTACATGTAGCTGTCCAGTTTTCCCAACACCACTTATTGAAGAGACTGTCATTTCTCCATTGTATATTTTTGCCCCCTTTGTTGTAGAATAATTGACCATATGTGTGTCGGTTTATTTCTGGGCTCTCTATTCTGTTCCATTGATGTATGTGTCTGTTTTTGTGCCAATACCATATTGTTTTGATGAATGTAGTTTTGTAGTATAGTCAAAGTCAGGGAGCATGATACCTCCAGCTCCGTTCTTTCTCAAATAGTTTTGGCTATTTGGGGTCTTTTGTGTTTCCATAAAAATTTTTAAATTATTTGTTCTAGTTCCATGAAAAATGTTTTTGGTATTTTGATAGGGATTGCATTGAATCTGTAGATGACATTGAGAAGTATGGACATTTTAACAATATTAATTCTTCCAATCCATGAACATGAAATACTTTTCCATTTATTTGTGTTGTCTTTATTTAATCAATGTCTTATATTTTTCAGAGTACAGATCTTTCATCTCCTTGATTAAATTTATTCCTAGGGGTTTTTTCTTGACTTGACTGTAAATGAGATTATTTTCTTGATTTCTTTGTGACTGTTCATTATTGCTATATAGAAATGTAACTGATTTCTGTGTATTAATTTTGATTCCTCAAAATGTAGTGAATTTATTTATTAGTTCCAATAGTGTTTTGAGTGAGTTTTCTATAGATAGTATCACGTCATCTGCAAATAATGACAGTTTACTTCTTTTCTTCCAATTTGGATGCTCTTTATCATTATTTTTTCATCTGATTGCTGTGGCTAGGACTTCTAACACTCTGTTGAATAAAAGTGGTGAGAGTGGTGGCCGTATCTTTTTCCTGGTTTTGGAGGTAAAGCTTTCAGTTTTTCACCATTCAGTATAATGCTAATTGTGGGTCATAAATGGGATTTATTATGTTGAGGTATTGTTCCCTCTATAACAGCTTTGTTGAGAGTTTCCATCATGAATGGATGATGAACTTTATCAAATGCTTTTTCTGTATCTATTGAGATAACCATGTGATTTTTATCCTTAGTTTTGTAAATGTGGTGTATCATGTTGATTGATTTGTGGATATTAAACAACTCTTGCAGCCTTGGAATAAATCCCACTTGATCATGGTATATGATCCTTTTAATGTATTATTGTATTTGGTTTGCTAATATTTTGTTGGGGATTTTTGCATCTATGTTCATCAGGGATATTGGCTTGTAATTTTCTTTTATTGTAGTGTTTTTGTCTGGTTTTAGTATCAGGGTAATGCTGTCCTTGTAGAATCAGTTTGGAGGTGTTCCCGCTTCAATATTTTGGAATAGTTTGAGAAGAACAAGTATTAACTCTTCTCTAAATATTTGGTAGAATTCCTCTGTGAAGCTATCTGGTCCTGGACTTTCATTTGGTGGGAGATTTTTTGGTTAGTGATTCAATTCATTACTAGTAATTAAGTCTGTTCAGACTTCTTATTTCTTCCTGATTCAATCTGAGAAGATTGTATGTTTCTAGGAATTTATCCATTTCTTCTAAATTGTTCAATTTGTTGGCCTATAATTGTTCATAGTATTTTCTTAGAATAGTTTATATTTCTGTGATATCAGAATGAGAAGTTGTAACTTTTCTTTCATTTCTAATTTTATTTATTTGCCCGCTCTCTCTGTCTCCTTTTTTCTTGATGAAGTTGGCCAAAGGTTTACCAATTTAATTGATCTTTTAAAACAAACAGACAAAAAAACCCAGCTCTTAGTTTCATTGATCTTTTCAACTGTTTGTTTTTTTAAAAACCTTTTAGAGCTTTATTGTAGTGACATGGAAAGAAAGTTCAAAACATAGGATGTGGGCTTCCCTGGTGGCGCAGTGGTTGAGAGTCCGCCTGCCGATGTAGGGGACACGGGTTCATGCCCAGGTTCGGGAAGATCCCACATGCCACAGAGCGGCTGGGCCCATGAGCCATGGCCGATGAGCCTGCACGTCCGGAGCCTGTGCTCCACAACAGGAGAGGCCACGACAGTGAGAGGCCTGCGTACCGCAAAACAAAAAAACAAAAAACCAAAAAAAAAATAGGGTGTACACTGAAAAAATATGTGAGACCTTAGCTAACACTTAACATTGATTTTCTCTGAATGGGGTGTGTGTGTGTCAATCTTCTATGTTACCTATTGCTACAATTTATAATTAAAATATATTACCTTTGTAATTAGAAAAAAAGTAATATTTTTAAAAGGTAACTTTACAATTTCTTTCTATAGGAGATTACATGCTTTATACAAAGCCAAAAGAAATTTTAGAAATTCAACGTTTAAACTATGAGCAGGTAATAGATACAATTTTTGTTATATTAAAATAGTTAATTTTTACTTATGGATATATTCATTGGTCTCTATCATTGGCTTTTCTTTTTTTTAATTTTATTTTTTTATACAGCAGGTTATTATTACTTATCTATTTTATACATATTAGTGTATATATGTCAATTCCAATCTCACAATTCATCCCACCACCAACAACCCCCTGCCACTTTCCCCCATTGATGTCCATACATTTGTTCTCTACATCTGTCTCTATTTCTGCCTTGCAAAATGGTTCATTTGTACCATTTTTCTAGGTTCCACATATATGCGTTAATATACAATATTTGTTTTTCTCTTTCTGACTTACTTCACCCTGTATGACAGTCTCTAAATCCATCCAAATCTCTAGAAATGACCCAATTTCGTTCCTTTTTATGGCTGAGTAATATTCCATTGTATATATGCATCACATCTTCTTCATTCATCTGTCGATGGGCATTAGATTGCTTCCATGACCTGGCTATTGTAAATAATGCCGCAATGAACACTGGGGTGCATTTGTCTTTTTGAATTATGGTTTTCTCTGGGTATATGCTCAGTAGTGGGATTGCTGGGTCCTAGGGTAATTCTATTTTTAGTTTTTTTAAGGAACTTCCATACTGTTCTCCATAGTGGTTGTATCAATATACATTCCCACCAACAGTGCAAGAGGTTTCCCTTTTCTCTACACCCTCTACAGCATTTGTTGTTTCTAGACTTTCTGAGGATGCCCATTCTAACTGGTGTGAGGTGACACCTCATTGCAGTTTTGATTTACTCTTCTCTAATGATTAGTGATGTTGAGCATCTTTTCATGTGTTTGTTGGCCATCTTTATGACTTCTTTGAAGAAATGTCTATTTAGCTCTTCTGCCTATTTTTTGATTGTTTGTTTTTTTAATATTGAGCTGAGTGAGTTGTTTATATATTTTGGAGATTAATCCTTTGTCCGTTGATTCGTTTGCAAATATTTTCTCCCATTCTGAGGGTTGTCTTTTCGTCTTGTTCTAGTTTCCTTTGCTTTGCAAAAGTTTTTAGGTCCCATTTGTTTATTTTTGTTATTTCCATTACTCTAGGAGGTGGATCAAAAAAGATCTTGCTGTGATTTATGTCAGAGTGTTCTTCCTATGTTTTCCTCTAAGAGTTTTATAGTGTTCAGTCTTACATTTAGGTCTCTAATCCATTTTGATTTTATTTTTGTGTATGGTGTTACGGAGTGTTCTAATTTCATCCTTTTACATGTAGCTGTCCAGTTTTCCCAGCACCACTTATTGAAGAGGCTGTCTTTTCTCCATTGTATATCCTTGCCTCCTTTGTCATTGATTAGTTGACCACAGGAATGTGGGTTTACCTCTGGGATTCTATATTTCTGTTTTTGTACTGGTACCATATTGTCTTGATTACTGTAGTTTTGTAGTATAGTCTGAAGTCAGGGAGTCTGATTCCTGTAGCTCCGTTTTTCCCTCAAGACTGCTTTGGCTATTTGGGGTCTTTTGTGTCTCCATACAAATTTTAAGATTTTTTTGTTCTAGTTCTGTAAAAAATACCACTGGTAATTTGATAGGGATTGCATTGAATCTATACATTGTTTTGGGTAGTATAGTCATTTTCACAATATTGATTCTTCCAATCCAAGAACATGGTATATCTCTCCATCAAACTGTTTGTGTCATCTTTGATTTCTTTCATCAGTGCCTTATAGTTTTCTGAGTACAGGTCTTTTACCTCCTTAGGTAGGTTTATTCCTAGGTATTTTATTCTTTCTGTTGCAATGGTGAATGGGATAGTTTCCTTAATTTCTCTTTCTGATCCTTTGTTGTCAGTGTATAGGAATGCAAGAGATTTCTGTGCATTAATTTTGTATCCTGCAACTTTACCAAATTCACTGATTAGCTCTAGTAGTTTTCTGGTGGCATATTTAGGATTCTCTATGTATAGTATCATGTCATCTGCAAACAGTGACAGTTTTACTTCTTCTTTTCCAATTTGTATTCCTTTAATTTCTTTTTCTTCTCTGATTGCTGTGCCTAGGACTTCCAAAACTATGTTGAATAATAGTGGCAAGTGGACATCCTTGTCTTGTTCCTGATCTTAGAGAAAATGCTTTCAGTTTTTCACCACTGAGAATGATGTCTGTTGTGGGTTTGTCATATACGGCCTTTATTATATGAGGTAGGTTCCCTCTATGCCCACTTTCTGGAGAGTTTTTATCAAAAACAGGTGTCGAATTTTGTGAAAAGCTTTCCCTGCATCTATTGAGATGATCATATGCTTTTTATTCTTCAGTTTGTTAAAATGGTGTATCATATTGATTGATTTGCATATATTGAAGAATTCTTGCAACCCTGGGATAAATCCCACTTGATCATGGTGTATGATCCTTTTAATGTGTTGTTGGATTCTGTTTGCTAGTATTTTGTTGAGGATTTTTGGATCTATATTCATCAGTGATATTGGTCTGTAATTTTTCTTTTATCGTAGTATCTTTGTCTGGTTTTGGTATCAGGGTGAAGGTGGCCTCATAGAATGAGTTTGTGAGTGTTCCTTCCTCTGCAATTTTTTGGAAGAGTTTGAGAAGCATGGGTGTTAGCTCTTCTCTAAATGTTTGATAGAATTCACCTGTGAAGCCATCTGGTCCTGACCTTCTTGTTTGTTGGAAGATTTTTAATCACAGTTTCAATTTCATTACTTGTGATTGGTCTGTTCATGTTTTCTATTTCTTCCTGGTTCAGTCTTGGAAGGTTATACCTTTCTAAGAATTTGTCCATTTCTTCCAGGTTGTGCATTTTATTGACATAGAGTTGCTTGTAGTAGTCTCTAATGATGCTTTGTATTTCTGCAGTATCTGTTGTAACTTCTCCTCTTTCATTTCTAATTTTATTGATTTGAGTCCTCTCCCTCTTTTTCTTGATGAGTCTGGCTAAAGGTTTATCAATTTTGTTTGTCTTCTCAAAGAGCCACCTTTTACTTTTATTGATCTTTGCTACTGTTTTCTTCATTTCTATTTCACTTATTTCTGCTCTTAGCTTTATGATTTCTTTCCTTCTATTAACTTTGGGTTTTGTTTGTTCTTCTTTCTCTAGTTCCTTTAGGTATCAGGTTAGATAGTTTATTTGAGATTTTTCTTGTTTCTTGAGGTAGGATTGTATTGCTACAAACATCCCTCTTAGAATTGTTTTTGCTGTATCCCATAGGTTTTGGATCATCGTGTTTTCATTGTCATTTGTCTCCGGTTACTTTTTGATTTCCCCTTTGATTTCTTCAGTGATCTCTTGGTTATTTAGTAATGTATTGTTTAGCCTCCAGGTATTTGTGTTTTTTACATTTTCTCTCCTGTAATTTATTTCTAATCACATAGCACTGTGGTCGGAAAAGATGCGTGATATGATTTCAATTTTCTTAAATTTACTGAGGCTTGATCTGTGATCCAAGATGTGATCAATCCTGTGGAGAATGTTCCATGTGCACCTGAGAAGAAAATGTAAACTGCTGTTTTCGGATGGAATGTCCTATGAATACCAATTAAATCTATCTGGTCTATTGTGTCATTTAAAGTTTGTGTTTCCTGGCTCGAAGGGAAGATGGCGGAAGAGTAAGACGCGGAGATCATCTTCCTCTCCACAGATACACCAGAAATACATCTACACGTGGAACAACTCCTGCAGAACACCTACTGAAGGCTGGCAGAAGACCTCAGACCTCCCAAAAGGCAAGAAACTCCCCACGTACCTGGGTAGGGCAAAAGGAAAAAAGAATAAACAGAGACAAAAGAATAGGGACGGCACCTGCACCAGTGGGAGGGAGCTGTGAAGGAGGAAAAGTTTCCACACACTAGGAAGCCCCTTCGCGGGCGGAGACTGCGGGAGGCGGAGGGGGGAGCTTCGAAGCCGCGGAGGATTGCACAGCAACGGGTGCGGAGGGCAAAGCGGGGAGATTCCCGCACAGAGGATCGGTGCCGACCGGCACTCACCAGCCCGAGAGGCTTGTCTGCTCACCCGCCGGGACGGGCGGGGCTGCGAGCTGAGGCTCTGAGGCTAGGGTTTCGGTTTCGGACGGAGCGCAGGGAGAGGACTGGGGTTGGCGGCTTGAACATAGCCTGAAGGGGTTAGTGCACCACAGCTAGCCGGGAGGGAGTCCGGGGAAAAGCCGGCACCTGCCGAAGAGGCAAGAGACTTTTTCTTCCCTCTTTGTTTCCTGGTGCGTGAGGAGAGGGGTTTAAGAACGCTGCTTAAAGGAACTCCAGAGACGGGCGCGAGCCGCGGCTGAAAGCGCGGACCCCAGAGACGGGCGCGAGCCGCGGCTGAAAGCGCGGACTCCAGAGACGGGCGCGAGCCGCGGCTGAGGGCGCGGACCCCAGAGACGGGCGCGAGCCGCGGCTGAGGGCGCGGACCCCAGAGACGGGCGCGAGCCGCGGCTGAGGGCGCTGACTCCAGAGACGGGCGCAAGCCGCGGCTGGAGGCGCGGACCCCAAGGCAGGCGGGAGACGTTGGGGCTGCTGCTGCCGCCACCAAGGGGCCTGTGCGCGAGCGCAGGTCGCTCTCCACTCCCCTCTTCCGCGGAGCCTGTGCAGCCCGCCACTGCCGGGTTCCCGGGATCCGGAGACGACTTCCCCGGGTGAGCGCACGGCGGGCCTCGGGCTGGTGCAGAGTCATGCCGGACTTTGCCGCCGCAGGCCCGCCCCGCATTCCGTGCCCCTCCCTCCCCGCCGCCGGCCTCCGTACGCCAGAACCCCCGAATCAGCGGCTCCTTTAACCCCGTCCTGTCTGAGCAAAAAACAGACGCCCTCCAGCGACCTACACGCAGAGGCAGGGCCAAATCCAAAGCTGAGCCCCTGGGAGCTGTGAGAACAAAGAAGAGAAAGGGAAATCTCTCCCAGCAGCCTCAGAAGCAGCGGATTAAAGCTCCACAATCAACTTGATGTACCCTGCATCTGTGGAATACATGAATAGACAGCCAATCATCCCAAATTAAGGAGGTGGACTTTGGGAGCAAGATCTATGATTTTTCTCCCTATTCCTCTTTTTGTGAATGTGTATGTGTATGCTTCTGTGTGAGATCTTGTCTGTATAGTCTTGCTTCCACCATTTGTCCTAGGTTCTATCCGTCCATGGTTTTTTCTTAAAATTTTTTTTCTTAATAATCAATTTTAATTTTAAGAACGTTATTATACTTTACCTTCGTCCTTTCTTTCTTTCTTTCTTTCCTTCCTTCCTTCCCTCCTTTAGACAACGAATCATCCCAAATTGAGGAGGTGGTCTCTGACAGCAAGATTTATGATTTTTCCCCCTTTACCTCTTTTTGTGAGGGTGTATGTGTACGCTTCTGTGTAAGACTTTGTCTGTATAGCTTTGCTTCCAACATTTGTCCTAAGGTTCTATCCGTCCCTTTTTTTTTTTTTTCTAATTAAGAATTTTTTAATTCAATAACTTTATTATACTCTATTTTATTTTTACTGTATCTTCTTTCTGTTTTCCCTTCTTTCCCTCCTTCCTTCCTTCCTCCCTCCCTCCTTTCATTCCTTCTTGCCTTCTTTCCTTCCTTGCTTCTTTCTTTCTTCCTTCCTTCCTTCCTTCCTTCCCTCCTTCCTTCCCTCCTTTAGACAACGAATTATCCCAAATTGAGGAGGTGGTCTCTGACAGCAAGATTTATGATTTTTCCCCCTTTACCTCTTTTTGTGAGGGTGTATGTGTACGCTTCTGTGTAAGACTTTGTCTGTACAGCTTTGCTTCCAACATTTGTCCTAAGGTTCTATCCGTCCTTTTTTTTTTTTTTTTCTCTAATTAAGAATTTTTTAATTCAATAACTTTATTATACTCTATTTTATTTTTACTGTATCTTCTTTCTGTTTTCCCTTCTTTCCCTCCTTCCTTCCTTCCTCCCTCCCTCCTTTCGTTCCTTCTTGCCTTCTTTCCTTCCTTGCTTCTTTCTTTCTTCCTTCCTTCCTTCCTTCCTTCCCTCCTTCCTTCCCTCCTTTAGACAACGAATTATCCCAAATTGAGGAGGTGGTCTCTGACAGCAAGATTTATGATTTTTCCCCCTTTACCTCTTTTTGTGAGGGTGTATGTGTACGCTTCTGTGTAAGACTTTGTCTGTACAGCTTTGCTTCCAACATTTGTCCTAAGGTTCTATCCGTCCTTTTTTTTTGTTCTAATTAAGAATTTTTTAATTCAATAACTTTATTATACTTTATTTTATTTTTACTGTATCTTCTTTCTTTTTGTTTTTCCTTCTTTCCCTCCTTCCTTCCTCCCTCCCTCCCTCCCTCCTTTCGTTCCTTCTTGCCTTCTTTCCTTCTTTGCTTCTTTCTTTCTTTCTTCCTTCCTTCCTTCCTTCCTTCCCTCCTTCCTTCCCTCCTTTCCTTCTTTCTTTCCTCATACGTCTACTAATTCCCTCTACTTTTTCTCCCTTTTATTCTGAGCCGTGTGGATGAAAGGCTCTTGGTGCTCCAGCCAGGAGGCAGGGCTCTCCCTCTGAGGTAGGAGAGCCAACTTCAAGACACTGATTCACAAGAGACCTCCCAGCTCCAGATAATATCAAACGGCGAAAATCTCCCAGAGACCTCCATCTTAACACCAGCACCCAGCTTCACTCAACGACCAGCAAGCCACAGTGCTGGACAACCTGTGCCAAACAACTAGCAAAACAGGAACACAACCCCACCCATTAGCAGAGAGGCTGCCTAAAATCATAATAAGGCCACAGACACCCCAAAACACACCACCAGACGTGAACCTGCCCACTAGAGAGACAAGATCCAGCCTCTTCCACCACAACACAGGCACTAGTCCCCTCCACCAGGAAGCCTACACAACCCACTGAACCAACCTTAGCCACTGGAGACAGACATCAAAAACAGGAGGAACTACGAACCTGCAGCCTGCAAAAAGGAGACCCCAAACACAGTAAGATAAGCAAAATGAGAAAACAGAAAAACACACAGCAGATAAAGGAGCAAGATAAAAATGCACCAGACCTAACAAATGAAGAGGAAATAGGCAGTCTACCTGAAAAAGAATTCAGAATAATGATAGTAAGGTTGATCCGAAATCTTGGAGATAGAATGGACAATAGAATGGACAAAATGCAAGAATCAGTTAACAAGGACCTAGAAGAACTAAAGATGAAACAAGCAATGATGAACAACACAATAAATGAAATTAAAAATACTCTAGATGGGATCAATAGCAGAATAACTGAGGCAGAAGAACGGATAAGTGACCTGGAAGATAAAATAGTGGAAATAACTACTGCAGAGCAGAATAAAGAAAAAAGAATGAAAAGAACTGAGGACAGTCTCAGAGACCTCTGGGACAACATTAAACGCACCAACATTCGAATTATAGGGGTTCCAGAAGAAGAAGAGAAAAAGAAAGGGACTGAGAAAATATTTGAAGAGATTATAGTTGAAAACTTCCCTAATATGGGAAAGGAAATAGTTAATCAAGTCCAGGAAGCACAGAGAGTCCCATACAGGATAAATACAAGGAGAAATACGCCAAGACACATATTAATCAAACTGTCAAAAATTAAATACAAAGAAAGCATATTAAAAGCAGCAAGGGAAAAACAACAAATAACACATAAGGGAATCCCCATAAGGTTAACAGCTGATCTTTCAGCAGAAACCCTACAAGCCAGAAGGGAGTGGCAGGACATACTGAAAGTGATGAAGGAGAAAAACCTGCAACCAAGACTACTCTACCCAGCAAGGATCTCATTCAGATTTGATGGAGAAATAAAAACCTTTACAGACAAGCAAAAGCTGAGAGAGTTCAGCACCACCAAACCAGCTTTACAACAAATGCTAAAGGATCTTCTCTAGGCAAGAAACACAAGAGAAGGAAAAGACCTATAATAACGAACCCAAAACAATATAGAAAATGGGAATAGGAACATACATATCGATAATTACCTTAAATGTAAATGGACTAAATGCTCCCACCAAAAGACACAGATTAGCTGAATGGATACAAAAACAAGACCCTTACATATGCTGTCTACAAGAGACCCACTTCAGACCTAGAGACACATACAGACTAAAAGTAAGGGGATGGAAAAAGATATTCCATGCAAATGGAAACCAAAAGAAAGCTGGAGTAGCAATTCTCATATCAGACAAAATAGACTTTAAAATAAGGACTATTAAAAGAGACAAAGAAGGACACTACATAATGATCAAGGGATCGATCCAAGAAGAAGATATAACAATTGTAAATATTTATGCACCCAACATAGGAGCACCTCAATACATAAGGCAAATACTAACAGCCATAAAAGGGGAAATTGACAGTAACACATTCATAGTAGGGGACTTAAACACCCCACTTTCACCCATGGACAGATCATCCAAAATGAAAATAAATAAGGAAACACAAGCTTTAAATGATACATTAAACAAGATGGACTTAATTGATATTTATAGGACACTCCATCCAAAAACAACAGAATACACATTTTTCTCAAGTGCTCACGGAACATTCTCCAGGATAGATCATATCTTGGGTCACAAATCAAGCCTTGGCAAATTTAAGAAAATTGAAATTGTATCAAGTATCTTTTCTGACCACAACGCCATGAGACTAGATATCAATTACAGGAAAAGATCTGTAAAAAATACAAACACATGGAGGCTAAACAATACACTACTTAATAATGAAGTGATCACTGAAGAAATCAAAGAGGAAATCAAAAAATACCTAGAAACAAATGACAATGGAGACACAACGACCCAAAACCTGTGGGATGCAGCAAAAGCAGTTCTAAGGGGGAAGTTTATAGCAATACAAGCCCACCTTAAGAAGCAGGAGACATCTAGAATAAACAACCTAACCTTGCACCTCAAGCAATTAGAGAAAGAAGAACAAAAAAACCCCAAAGCTAGCAGAAGGAAAGAAATCATAAAAATCAGATCAGAAATAAATGAAAAAGAAATGAAGGAAACAATAGCAAAGATCAATGAAACTAAAAGCTGGTTCTTTGAGAAGATAAACAAAATAGATAAACCACTAGCCAGACTTATCAAGAAAAAAAGGGAGAAGACTCAAATCAATAGAATTAGAAATGAAAAAGGAGAGGTAACAACTGACACTGCAGAAATAAAAGAGATCATGAGAGATTACTACAAGCAACTCTATGCCAATAAAATGGACAATCTGGAAGAAATGGACAAATTCTTAGAAATGCACAACCTGCCAAGACTGAATCAGGAAGAAATAGAAAATATGAACAGACCAATCACAAGCACTGAAATTGAAACTGTGATTAAAAATCTTCCAACAAAGAAAAGCCCAGGACCAGATGGCTTCACAGGCGAATTCTATCAAACATTTAGAGAAGAGCTAACACCTATCCTTCTCAAACTCTTCCAAAATATAGCAGAGGGAGGAACACTCCCAAACTCATTCTACGAGGCCACCATCACCTTGATACCAAAACCAGGCAAGGATGTCACAAAGAAAGAAAACTACAGACCAATATCACTGATGAACATAGATGCAAAAATCCTCAACAAAATACTAGCAAACAGAATCCAACAGCACATTAAAAGGATCATACACCATGATCAGGTGGGGTTTGTTCCAGGAATGCAAGGATTCTTCAATATACGCAAATCTATCAATGTGATAAACCATATTAACAAACTGAAGGAGAAAAACCATATGATCATCTCAATAGATGCAGAGAAAGCTTTTGACAAAATTCAACACCCATTTATGATAAAAACCCTGCAGAAAGTAGGCATAGAGGGAACTTTCCTCAACATAATAAAGGCCATATACGACAAGCCCACAGCAAACATCATCCTCAATGGTGAAAAACTGAAAGCATTTCCACTAAGATCAGGAACAAGACAAGGGTGCCCACTCTCACCACTCTTATTCAACATAGTTTTGGAAGTTTTAGCCACAGCAATCAGAGAAGAGAAGGAAATAAAAGGAATACAAATCGGAAAAGAAGAAGTAAAGCTGTCACTGTTTGCAGATGACATGATCCTATACATAGAGAAGCCTAAAGATGCTACCAGAAAACTACTAGAGCTAATCAATGAATTTGGTAAAGTAGCAGGATACAAAATTAATGCACAGAAATCTCTGGCATTCCTATATACTAATGATGAAAAATCTGAAAGTGAAATCAAGAATACACTCCCATTTACCATTGCAACAAAAAGAATAAAATATCTAGGAATAAACCTACCTAAGGAGACAAAAGACCTGTATGCAGAAAACTATAAGACACTGATGAAAGAAATTAAAGATGATACAAATAGATGGAGACATATACCATGTTCTTGGATTGGAAGAATCAACATTGTGAAAATGACTCTACTACCCAAAGCAATCTATAGATTCAATGCAATCCCTATCAAACTACCACTGGCATTTTTCACAGAACTAGAACAAAAAATTTCACAATTTGTATGGAAACACAAAAGACCCCGAATAGCCAAAGCAATCTTGAGAACAAAAAAAGGAACTGGAGGAATCAGGCTCCCTGACTTCAGACTATACTACAAAGCTACAGTTATCAAGACAGTATGGTACTGGCACAAAAACAGAAAGATAGATCAATGGAACAGGATAGAAAGCCCAGAGATAAACCCATGCACATATGGACACCTTATCTTTGATAAAGGTGGCAGGAATGTACAGTGGAAAAAGGACAGCCTCTTCAATAAATGGTGCTGGGAAAACTGGACAGGTACATGTAAAAGAATGAAATTAGAACACTCCCTAACACCATACACAAAAATAAGCTCAAAATGGATTAAAGACCTAAATATAAGGCCAGAAACTATCAAACTATTAGAGGAAAACATAGGCAGAACACTCTATGACATAAATCACAGCAAGATTCTTTCTGACCCACCCCCTAGAGTAATGGAAATAAAAACAAAAATAAACAAATGGGACCTAATGAAACTTCAAAGCTTTTGCACAGCAAAGGAAACCATAAACAAGACCAAAAGACAACCCTCAGAATGGGAGAAAATATTTGCAAATGAAGCAACTGACAAAGGATTAATCTCCAAAATTTACAAGCAGCTCATGCAGCTCAACAACAACAAAAAAACAAACAACCCAATCCAAAAATGGGCAGAAGACCTAAATAGACATTTCTCCAAAGAAGATATACAGACTGCCAACAAACACATGAAAGAATGCTCAACATCATTAATCATTAGAGAAATGCAAATCAAAACTACAATGAGATATCATCTCACACCAGTCAGAATGGCCATCATCAATAAATCTAGAAACAATAAATGCTGGAGAGGGTGTGGAGAAAAGGGAACCCTCTTGCACTGCTGGTGGGAATGTGAATTGGTTCAGCCACTATGGAGAACAGTATGGAGGTTCCTTAAAAAACTACAAATAGAACTACCATATGACCCAGCAATCCCACTACTGGGCATATACCCTGAGAAAACCGAAATTCAAAAAGAGTCATGTACCAAAATGTTCATCGCAGCTCTATTTACAATAGCCCGGAGATGGAAACAACCTAAGTGCCCATCATCGGATGAATGGATAAAGAAGATGTGGCACATATATACAATGGAATATTACTCAGCCATAAAAAGAAACGAAATTGAGCTATTTGTAATGAGGTGGATAGACCTAGAGTCTGTCATACACAGTGAAGTAAGTCAGAACGAAAAAGACAAATACAGTATGCTAACACATATATATGGAATTTAAGAAAAAAAAAATGTCATGAAGAACCTAGGGGTAAGGCAGGAATAAAGACGCAGACCTCCTAGAGAACGGACTTGAGGTTATGGGGAGGGGGAAGGGTGAGCTGTGACGGGGCGAGAGAGAGTCATGGACATATACACACTAACAAACGTAGTAAGGTAGATAGCTAGAGGGAAGCAGCCGCATGGCACGGGGATATTGGCTCGGTGCTCTGTGACAGCCTGGAGGGGTGGGATAGGGAGGGTGGGAGGGAGGGAGACGCAAGAGGGAAGAGATATGGGAACATATGTATATGTATAACTGATTCACTTTGTTATAAAGCAGAAACTAACACACCATTGTAAAGTAATTATACCCCAATAAAGATGTTAATAAAAAAAAAAAATAAATAAAATAAAGTTTGTGTTTCCTTATTGATTTTCTCTCTGGATGATCTGTCCATTGGTGTAAGTGAGGTGTTAAAGTCCCCCACTATTATTGTGTTACTGTCGATTCCCTCTTTTATAGCTGTTAGCATCTGCCCTATGTATTGAGGTGCTCCTATGTTGAGTGCATATATATTTATAATTGTTATATGTTCTCCTTGGATTGACCCCTTGATCATAATGTAGTGTCCTTCCTTGTTTCTTGTAACATTCTTTATTTTAAAGTCTATTTTATCCGGTATGAGTATTGCTACTCCAGCTTTCTATTGATTTCAATTTGCATAGAATATCTTTGTCAATCCCTTCACTTTCAGTCTGTATGTGTCTTTAGGTCTGAAGTGGGTCTCTTGTAGACAGCATATAGATGGGTCTTGTTTTTGTATCCATTCAGAGAGCCTGTGTCTTTTGGTTGGAGCATTTAATCCATTTACATTTAAGGTAATTATCGATATGTATGTTACTATTACCATTTTCTTAATTGTTTTGGGTTTGTTCTTGTAGGTCCTTTTCTTCTCTTGTGTTTCCCACTTAGAGAAGTTCCTTTAGCATTTGTTGTACAGCTGGTTTGGTGGTGCTGAACTCTCTTAGCTTTTGCTTGTCTGTAAAGTTTTTGATTTCTCCTTAGAATCTTAATGAGATCCTTGCCAGGTTATCTTGGTTTACGGTCTTCCCTTTCATCACTTTAAATATATCATGCCACTCCCTTCTGGCTTGTAGAGTTTATGCTGAGAAATCAGCTGTTAACCTTATGGGTGTTCCCTTTTATGTTATCTGTCATTTTTCCCTTGCTGCTTTCAATAATTTTTCTTTGCCTTTAATTTTTGCCAATTTGATTACTATGTGTCTTGGCATGTTTCTCCTTGGGTTTATCCTGTATGGGACTCTGCGTTTCCTGGATTTGGGTCGCTATTTCCTTTCCCATGTTAGGGAAGTTTTTTTTTTTTTTTTTTTAACCTCTTTATTGGGGTATAATTGCTTTACAATGGTGTGTTAGTTTCTGCCCCATAACAAAGTGAATCAGTTATACATATACATATGTTCCCATATCTCTTCCCTCTTGCATCTCCCTCCCTCCCACCCTCCCTATCCCACCCTTCCAGGCGGTCACAAAGCACCGAGCCGATATCCCTGTGCCATGTGGCTGCTTCCCACTAGCTATCTAATAGGGAAGTTTTTGACTATAACCTCTTCAAATATTTTCTCTGGTCCTTTCTCTCTCTCTTCTCCTTCTGGGACCCCTATAATGCGAATGTTGTTGCGTTTAATGTTATCCCAGAGGTCTCTTAGGCTGTCTTCATTTCTTTTCGTTCTTTTTTCTTTATTCTGTTCCGCAGCAGTGAATTCCACCATTCTGTTTTCCATGTCACTTCTCCGTTCTTCTGCCTTAGTTATTCTGCTATTGATTCCTTCTAGTGTAGTTTTCATTTCAGTTATTGTATTGTTTATCTCTGTTTGTTTGCTCTTTAATTCTTCTAGGTCTTTGTTAAACATTTCTTGCATCTTCTCGATCTTTGCCTCCATTCTTTTTCCGAGGTCCTGGATCATCTTCACTATCATTATTCTGAATTCTTTTTCTGGAAGGTTGCCTATCTCCACTTCATTTAATTGTTTTTCTGGGGTTTTAACTTGTTCCTTCATCTGGTACATTGCCCTCTGCCTTTTCATTTTGTCTATCTTTCTGTGAATGTGGTTTTTGTTCCACAGGCTGCAGGACTGTAGTTCTTCTTTCTTCTGCTGTCTGCCCTCTCTACCTTGTTCTTTTGTTTGGACCATATTCCTTTGTTTTTTAATTTTCTTTGACTTTCTCTGTCTCTGTGAAATTAGGCAAAACAGTTACCTATACTGGAGTTGAATGTGTGTCCTTGTGTAGGAGCATCCCTATGCAGCCTGCATGTTCCTATGGCTTTGACAAGAGAGCTGGAGCTAAAGTGTGAGGGACCACAGCTTTTTTCCAGGACATGCCAATGCTGCCAACTTGGTGGGGGTGAGTTGAACCTGGGTGGGTGGTGGGGGCTAGATCAGTGTTTGGTTCAAACTGGGGCCTCTCCCAGAGTGTAGTGGTGGCTGTTACATTTGGGGAGTAGGGGTAGAGCCAGAAGTACTAGAGCTGGAGCCTGGCATGGGCCAGAGATTTTCCCAGGATATGCTGGCAGCCACCAACTTGGCAGGGGTGGGCTAGATATGGATCGGGCTTCTCTGAGGGGGCACTGGTGGCTACCATTTTGGTGGTACGGCTAGAATTTTAGGGTCTAGATGGGAGCTCAGTGCAAGCTGGGGTTTCTCCTGAGGCACACTGGCAGCTGCTGCCTTTTGGGGGCTGGAGCTGGAGCAAGAGGGGTTGAAGCTAGAGAGGCTAGAGATGGAATCTGACACAAGCTGGGGCTTCTCCCAGGGCACACTGGCATGTGCTCCTTTGATGGGGAGGCTGGGGATGAAGGGAATAGACTGAAGACTGCAGAGTCTGGTCCGGGGGCTTCTCCTGGGGTGTGTGAGGTCTGATACCTTTGTTGGAGTGGTATTTGGAGCTTCAGCCCGATGTGGGCTGGTGGGTGTGCTCAGGTGGTCTTGTCAGCCTCTCTAGAACACCAGGAGCTTTTCAATCAGCTACCTCTGTGCTGTTACTGGAAGCAAATAAGTTTGTGTTCATGCCCCTTAAGGGTGGATTCTCAGTTTCCTATAGCTTTCCAGTTCTCTCAGTGGTAAGCCCCACTGGTTTTCAATACCTGTTAAGGGGGCTGATCTTCCCAGTGCTGGACCCCAGGGCTTGGGTGCCCAATGTGCAACTTGAACCCCTCACTCCTTAGGGAGGATCTTTGAGTTTGTGATATCCCCTTCCCTTTCGGGTCACCAGACTGGGGTGCAGATCTTGACTAGATCACTTCTTTTCCCATCCTACCCATCTCAGTTTGTGTGTGTGTCTGTGGGTTTTTTCCCCCTTTATATCCTTAGTCATAGAAGACTCATTCTGCTAGTCTTCAGGTCGTTCTCAGAGAGAGTTGCTCTATATGTAGTTGTAGTTTTGCTACGTTCATGGGAGGAAGTGAGCTCAGTGTCTTCCTGCTCTGCCATCTTGATCCTGCCTTCTATAATAGCAGTTTTTTGTTTGTTTGTTTGTTTGTTTTGCAGTACGCAGGCCTCTCACTGTTGTGCTTTCCCGTTGCGAAGCACAGGCTCCAGACGCGCAGGCTCAGCGGCCATGGCTCACAGGCCTAGCCGCTCCGCAGCATGTGGAATCTTCCCGGACCGGGGCACGAACCCGTGTCCCTTGCATCGGCAGGCGGACTTCTCCACCAGGGAAGCCCTATAATAGCAGTTTTAAAGTCCCTGTCTATTCATTCTAAACTCTGACTTTGCTTGCTTGTTTATTTTCCTGTTAACTGCTTTTTATGTTGATTACAAGGCACTATTTCCTGCTTCTTTCTGTGTGTGTGGTAACTTTGCATTCTATTTTATTTTTGAGAGAGTCCCCATTATTTACTATTCTTTTTAAGTGTTTTGAATTTTACTTTGACTTGTAGTAGCTTACCAGGAGATTTTTAAAACTTCTGTCATGCTTATTTTTTGTTTATTAAGATGGGTTTACTTTGCATTTTTCCTTAATCCTAATGTGTAGTCCTTACTTTAAGCATGGCCTCCTAGGATTTCAATTGAACACATGAAGAGCTCAGTAGTATCTCTCCACTCTAGCTGGGCTGCAGCTCCAACTTCTCTCAGGATTGCATGGCTTATGATATCTCTGACTAGATCTCTACACCCCCATCAGCTGTTCTTTGCTATGCTTCATGGTTCCTCATTCTGTATGTGACCCCAGAAGACACTCTTGTGTAGGAACTGTTTTACTTATTTTTGTACATTCAGAAGTGTCTCATAGAGTGCTTGACATATGGTTACACTCAGAAAATATGATTTTAAATGAACTATTTATTCAAAAATAGGTCAAGATTATGCAAAACTCTGTGTAGAAAAAACAAAGTGAGACCCTTTTTAAGAATTTAAATATGGGAGAGTGGGTGAAATGAGTGAAGGTGGTCAAAAGGTGCAATCTTCCAGTTAGAAGATAAGTAAGTCCTGGGGGTGTAATGTATAGCATGGTGACTATAGTTCTGTTAACAATACTGTATTGTAAATTTGAAAGCTGCTAAGATAGTACATCTTAAAAGTTCTTATCCCAAGACAAAAAGCTGTAACAATGTGTGGCAACGGATTTTAACTAAACTCACCATGGCAACCATTTTGCAATATATCCATATATCAAATCATTATGTTTCACACCTAAAACTAATACAATGTTATATGTCAATTACTTCTCAATAACAATAAATAAATAAATACTGATAGTATAAAAAAAGAATTTAAATAATATTTTGTCCATAGTATAAAGAAATCAAACATTTCAAAATGGTTTGCAAAATTTTGTTCAGTAAAATCATACAATATGAAAAAGAATCATAGAAAAGAAAAATTACATTTACTATTTTGGAATTTGTCTTATTTTAGTATACTGAGCTTAAGTATTAAGTTTATTCATTTCAGTTTATTAATGCCAGTTGTATCTGTTTAAAAGTGTTGAAGATGGAGAGTTAAAGTTTACAAAAATGCTCACCAGTATAACTGCATTTAGAGTTTCATCAAAATATTAAAATTTTGTTTCAGTTATTTACTACAATTTTAGAAAACCATGATATATCAGGAAATGTGGTTCTAGTTCTTAGTTTTACTGTTTATAGCCATTATACCCCTGTCAAGTCATTTAGCTGGACAGGACCTCAGATTTCACATTGCTAAAACTGAAAATCATATTACTTTCTTAGAGTTGTTTTGGAGGTTAATTGTTCTAACATGCAAAACATTTTTGTAGTGTGATTTCTTACACTACAAAAATGTAGGCACTCAGTAGTATTAACCAATTTGGATTGAAAGTGAATCCCAATCAAAACACTACTTAAACTTGTAATAATGTCATAATCAAACTGATTTGCACATGTAATTATAGAAAAATTGGAGAGTTTATATCAATATTTTCAATTAAACTAAGAAGTTAACATTAAAATATTTTACTTTCTCCAGTTACTATAATTTTCTATGTTAAAAGCACATATATTTTACAGTAATTTTTAAACTAAAAACAAGACACATTTTATCTTTATTTCATTAGTTAGCAACCTATTTCAAAAATGATCAAAGAAGATTCATTTATTTTTAAATTTCAGCTGCATTTCTAAATATCAGCCACAATTTGAAAATATTAACCATTATATTTTCAAAGGAAAACTTATTTTTTGAAACGTTTGTGTTCATTTTATTCTAATTTTTCTCTTTTGCTGTATTGATTTGCAATTGAAAATCAGTAGCACTTGGTGCTATAGAAGACTATGTAAATTATTTCTTGGCAAGCTTTGGTAGCACATATGCTTCTTTTAAGAATAACTAAGAAGCAATCTGCTGATTAGTATACTTTACATCCTTGCGTCCAAGTCCTTCAAGAACATTCAATATCTGTGCCACCTAAATAGAACAAATACTCTGACTCCAAGGTATTCATTCTCATTTCCCCTGTATGCCATGCCATTCAAAATCGGTAGAGCACAGATATATTTAAAATCAAGATGAAGTAATGATTCCTGTTTACACTGTACTATACCTTAAAACAAGAGTATAAGTGGTTTTTAAACATCCACAGAGAAATTAGCAATAAAACTTAACAATAAAACTACTATTTTTTTCTATTGACAGAAATAAAACAAAAATAAATAAAAATGTTCATTCCATAGAAGTGAAACAAAATCAGCTACCATAACCTTCACTGTGAACATCATCTTAATTTATATTCTTCAAACAATTAAAATCATAGAATTAAGGAGAAAATGTTTTATGCATCTCTTAAAACTGATGAACAAATGCCAATATTTGTTCAGGTGAATTAAGGTTACTTATTAAATACACCCAGCACACCTTCTAGATTCTCCATTTGTATTGGTGTAATCAAATTGTCCCTAGCTTCTCCAACACTAGTTACAGATATAATATTACTAGCTCTAATGCTCAGTGCTTCCAGTTGCTTGGCCAATCCTATACAGAGTGTCCTGCTTTCTTAAATATAGCAAAGGCATGTTTATGTAAGTCTAAGCATCAGTACTAGCTATTGCTCATCTCCTGGTAAACCAATCTAGGACATATCCTAGACCACCAAATACACATATATACAATGGAATATTTCTCAGCCATAAAAAGGAATAAAACTGAGTTATTTGTAATGAGGTGGATGGACCTAGAGTCTGTCATACAGAGTGAAGTAAGTCACAAAGAGAAAAACAAATACCGCATGCTAATGCACATATATGGAATCTAAAACAACGGTACTGATGAACTTACTGGCAGGGCAGGAATAAAGATGCAGATGTACAGAACAGACTTGAGGACACAGCAGGGAAAGAAGAAGTTGCTGCATAGCACAGGGAGGTCAGCTCGAGGCTTTGTGAAGACCTAGAGGGGTGGGATAGGGAGGGTGGGAGGAAGACTCCGGAGGGAGCTTCAAGAGTGAGAGGACACGGGGGTATATGTATACATAGAGCTGATTCATTTTGTTCTACAGCAGAAACTAACACAGCATTGTAAAGCAATTATACTCCAATAAAGATTAAAAAAAAAAAAAAAAAAAGAGGCTCTGATCCTTCCAACATTTCTTCCACTAGAGCAGGACAAGATAACTGCTGCCCCTAATGTCAGAGTATATCTTGAGCTGCTCCTAAGTTCACTGGCAAAGTGAGAGAGAGAACATTCCTATTTTGATATGATCAACTAAAGGTCTCACAGCAAATTTGAGTGAAATATGTTAAATTGGTTGAGAAACAGCTATTTCATCTGCTGTGACACATAAATCTAAGGTCTAACAGCTTCAGTTCTCAAAAACTTCACCTGGTCACTCTCATCTGAATCACTTCCATAAAGAGGTAAGATGAACAACTTTATTTTTTTTTAACAGGTAGAGTTATATGAATTGAAATTTAAGGTAATACCAAAGCTTATTTAAATTCTCTAGTAGTTTCGAATTTGAAGACTGACTTGAAAATTTCCTTGATTTTCTGTGTAATACCTGGCACATTCATTCTGAGTTCTAGTGTGAACTGCTGAGAAGGGGAACTTCTCTAATTACATTTTGCTGTCTCCTTTCCAATTTTCCCCTACACCAAGGAGAATAACATTCAAATAAAATGACCAAAGCACTGAAATGAAAAAAGAATATTTAGACGATCTCTCAAATCTTAACTCAGTTTAGAAGTGAAAAATAACCACTGACACAAGGATAAAATTGTTTTCTTATCTGGCCTGGTCTGAAACTAGTAACTAGTGAACCATGTTATAATCAATACCATTAAAGCTAACTTAAAAAAAAAAATCCTCCTTACTATCCCTCTCTCACATGCAATCCATCTTTACTTCTTGTAGCTTCTAATACTTTATTTCTACATTATAGTCTCAAATCCAACCATTTATTTCCATTTCCACTGACAGCAAATTAGCCCAAGCCTCTGGCATCCTGCAGAGGGATTATTGCAATTGCTTCTCCAATTAAAATATTTTTAAGTGTAACATTAATTCATGCAAAAAAGTATTAGAAAAATTATAACAAAATTAAACACAAAATGAGTAACCACAATTCAATTCAATAAATAGAACATTATTTGCTTCTTAGAAGACCCTTCAAAAGTATTTTTGCCATGCTACAGTTGACAGTCATTTGGATTGTCCTTAGTTTGGAATTATAACAAATAATACTGCTTTAAACATTCTGTACAAGTTTTTGTGCATATACATTTCTCTTGTCTAGTAGCTGAGTCAAATGGTAGGAATGTGTTCCTTTTATGGCCAGTTTTTCAAAGTGGCAGCACCAATTTACACTTCCATCCACAGTATCTGAGAATTCTAGCTGCTCCCCTTTCTTGCCAACACTTGGTGTTGCAGACCTTTTTTTTTTTTTTTTTACCAAATTACTAATGATGTTGAGCAACTTTGCATATGCTTATTGGCTATTTGTATATATCATATATCGATCATGAAGTGCCTGTTTATATCACTTACCTATTTTGAGGGAGCATTGTCATTTTTTTATCGTAGCATTTTTTATATATTCTGGATATGAGCCCTTTATGAGTTATTTTGTGCTGCAATTTTCTTGTCCTATTCAGTGCTGTGCCTTTTCTTTCTCTTACTGATATCCTTTCAGGACATTTCATTCTTTAATTTTAATGTAATTTAAATTTCAATTTGTCAGACTATCATTTCCTTTATGGGTGATGCTTTTTGAGTCCAATTTAAGAAAATTTTACCTGTACTACAGTGATTAAGATATTCCCCTGTTATCTTCTTGAAGACTTGCTGTTCTGCTTTTCATTTTCATGTCTACAATCAACTAAGAATTGACTTTTGTATATGAGGTGAGGCAGGGGGTCAAGTATTTTCCCCTCACGTCAATACCCAGTTAATACAGTGCCAATAATTGAAAAGACTCTGCCCTTTCCTGCAGTGCCACCTTTATTTTAATCAACATACTTATATGTGTGGTATGTTTCTGAGTTCTCTATTCAATTTCATTGATAATGTTTCTATTCTTGCACCAATAGTACATCAATAGTTTTTACTCTGTAGCTTTTTAATAGGTCTTAATATCTAATAGAGTATGCCCTTCTCAAGTTAACTTGGCTATTCTTGGCCCATTGTTTTCTATTGAAATTGTACAATAAGCTTGTCAATTTATACATAAACACATAATCTATTGGGAGTTTTATTGTGATTGCATAAAATCTAAAGATCTCTTTGAGTAGAATTCTTGACATTTTTTACATTACTTAGACTTCCAAACCATAAACATGTTTCATCTATGAATTTATATTTTCTATATGTCAGCAATTAATTTTCTTTAGTTTTCCACGAAGAAATTTTAAACATAACGTTAAGCTTATACCTACATATTTGTGATCTTTTGATCTTGTGATAAAGGAACAAGTTTTTAAATTTCTTCTTTTTGTTGCTGATATACGGAAATACAATTAATGTATATTGACCTTATATTCAGAAATCTTAATGAAATTACTTATTAATTCAAACAATCTGTAGGAACTTTGGGTTTTCTATGAACATAATGATGCCTGTAAATTGTAATTTATTTGTCCCTATAAAATTCTTGTATATTTTATATTTTTCAATTGCTTTATTTCACTGGCACAAACCTCCAGGGTAATGTTAAACAGATGGGATGATAGCAGGAAATGCATGTCTTATTTTTGCTTTCAGGGGAGAATACATTCATCTTTTCATAATTAAGTACTACCCTTTCTGAATTATTTTGTGTAGATATTCTTTAGTTTACTAAGAGTTTATATTGTAAATGGATGATAAATTTTCTCCTTTACTGAGTAATTACACTACTTTTCTAATGTTAAACCAACATTTAATTCCTGGAATTAAAACAACCTTGTCATGATATATTATCTTTCTTAATATCTTTGTCATATTTAGATGTTTTGGTATAAGATTATGATAATCTCAGAAGTGAGTTAGGGAGTATTTCCACCATTATCTGAAAATATCTGTTTAAGGCTGGTGTTACTTTGTCCATAAGTATTTAGAAATTTCACTACTAAAGTCAGGTGTGTGCAATATATTGTTTCCTCCCATGACAGGTTTAGTAAGATTTTTATAAATTTCATCTAAAACTTCAAATTTACTTTTATGAAGTAGTTCATGTCTTTTTATTAGCATTTAAATACAAGTAGGATCTACAGTGATGTCCTCTTTTTTATTCTTCATATTAAGAATTTGTAACATCTTCTCAGGATTTTTTTCTTCACCTTCTCTGCCAAGCATTTATAAATTGCATCAGTTTCTCTAAGAAAGGACATTTTGGTTTTGTTAATTTTTTATTGCATATTTGTTTCCTATTGTATTTTTTTATTACAACTGCAATGAGATAACTGTTGAAGTACACTAAACAGTATATATTTAAAAAGCAAAATCTGATCTGTTTTGGTATATGTATACACCTGTGAAACAACTGCCACATTCAAGATAGCCACTTTCCTCATCTCTGCAAGTTTTCTCATGGCCCTTTGCAATCCATCTTTTCTTCCCCCTTCATCCCATGCAATTTCTGTTAATACAGATTCATTTGCATTTTCTGGAATTTGTGATGAATAAAATAATATAGTATGTACTTTTTGGGGGGCTTGGCTTCTTTCACACAGAATGTATTTTGGGATTCATCCATGTTGTTGCTTATATCAATATGTTCATTCCTTTCTGTTGCTCAATAGTATTTCATTGCATGGGTGTGCCACAGTTTATTCCCTCCATCTGTGTTCTTATATTTAAGATAGTCTCTTATAACTAATATAGAGTTGAGTTTCTTTTATTCCAATATTACAATCTTCTTATTATTACTATTGCTTTGGGTTTTTAAAATTTATCATTTTACTATTTGCTTTCTAATTAACCCATGTAGTTTTTTTTCTTTTCTTTTCTTTTTGTCTCCTTTTGGATAGATTAAGAACATTTTTATTATTTCATGCATCCCTTCTATTGATTTGCTAGTTTTACATATGAAGAATCTTAATAGTAGGCTCTCAAGAGATTATATCATATATGCTTGATATATTGAAGTCACTATGGTTAATATTTTTTCAAGTATTTAGGTATTCACCCTTTCTTGACTATGTGTATCCCTATGGATTTACCCTTTTCATTCCTCTTTACTCAGTCTTTATTATATCTCTGAGCTTCCTTCTGGTATCCTTTTCCTTCTACTTGAATAATGTCATTCAGTAGATCCTGTGGTGTGGGTCTGCTGGTGAGGAATACTCTGAGTTTTCATTTTTGAAAATGTCTTTATTTCTCCCTCATTTGGAAGGCTATTTTCACTGATTACTGAATTTTAGTTAGCAGTTATTTTCTTTCAACCATTAAAGATATCATTCTGTTATCACTGACTTCATTTGTGCTCTTCTATTAATAAATCAGCTGTCAGTCTTATTGCATTCTTACAGGTAATATGATTCATTGCTGCAAAATTTGACTGCTTTATACATTTTCTCTTTGTCTTTTATTTTTAGCAGATTCATAGTGATGTGTCTGGGTGTGATATTATTTATATCCACAGGGTTTTGATGCTCTAGTATCTATGATTTGATGTCTTCAATTGCTTTTAGAAAATTCTTTGCCATCATCTCTTCAAATATCGCTTCTTCTCTAAGACTTTTCTTCCCTCTTTTTCTAGACTACACATATATCCCATATGTACCATTATACCTTTTCCTCTATTTTTCATCTTTTTGTCTCTTTGCTTCCATCTGGTTATTTTCTCCTGACCTATCCTTTGTTCCTATCCTATTTCCCTTTTCAACATTGTCTAATCTGCTGGTGAACATTTCCATTGGTCTTTATTTTAATTCCTATATTTTTTAGTTCTAGAATATCCTTCTGGTTGTTTTTTAGTTTCCAATTTTCTCTGAAAACTTCCATCTTGCCTTTTAATCCAGTAAATGGATACACTAACCATAATTATTTTAAATTATGTCTCTTTGCATCATTACTTGTTAAAATCTTTCAGTGTTTTCCTATTACACTTTAAAAAGAATGCCAGGATCCTTCCCTCAGATTAGATGGCCATGTATGGTCTGACTGCAGCTAGATTCTTCAACTGCATCTATTATGATGCTCCCTACTCCCCACTCTGTATGCTGTATTTGACTCTGTGGCTGCCCTAAGCTTTTCCTCAAGTCACAGTTTTTCTCTTCCTCAGGATTTTTGGGTCTTTTACATATCATCTTATTAGTGACTCCCCTCAAATGACTCTCAGTATTTGCTTTTTCCTCCTTGCCAGCCTATTTCTTACCTATAATGGCAGTGACTATGCTTTCTTCCTGTTGTAAATCCAGGTCTTAGCATATTATTGGCACATGATAGGCATCAAATATTTGTGAATGAATGATTCAGTGAATGAAAGCTATACTTCTCCTATTTAACAATTCTCTTAATAGTAAAAAGATGAAAAACATCTAGTTATTATCTTATTCATCTTTTTATCTCTCAGAGCACCTAGAATATATTAGATAATTGTTCAATACCTTTGACAAGCTGAGTTGAACTATAAAATGCTCATGGTTGTGAAATTCATAGATAGTATGAATATAGATATGATATAGATATGTTTATAATATATATCCCTCCAAATCTATATATTTATATATGAATGACATGACCGTAACTATTACCATGACAATACCAATTACTAACATTCTTAAAAACTTGTACAATTTTAATGAAGTAGTGAACTTGACCTTTCACAGATTTTCACCAATAACTTTTTCTACAACTTTGAATACCTGTAGTTATAGATACCAAACATAGTTTGGTCACGTTTCAAATATACAAGCAGAGAGGAGATATTTGATTTGTAGGAATTATTTTAAAATGCTGTTTTCAGACCACTTTATTTTTAATATATATCAACTATTTTTTAAACACATGCAAAATTACTTGAATACTTAATACTTTCCCTTTGTTGTCTAAGAAGGGGTCAAATTGACAATCTCTGATTCTGACTCTCGCAACATTTCCTGTGAACTTGTAAAAAGAAATAAAAATAAGAATGCTAAAATCCAGAAGGAACTTCTATTTTAATAAAAATACCAAGGAGTTAATTAAAAAGCACAAATTTGGCTTGCACATTCTCTGAAACACAGAAGTCTGCTAGCCAAGAACTAGGTAGATAGAAATTTTAGCTATTCTATTTTCTCTGGATTTCATCTTAAAATAGATATTTGGCACATATCTAAACAGATGATTGGCTCACTTACTTAAAACTGCATGAAGAGTGCTTCCACAAAGATTTGGTTTACTCTTGCACTCACCCACACCTCATTATTACTTACACTTCTATAGCTATTCAGATACTCTGTTTGCCAATGAATGGCATAGAAGTTGGCTAGAAATGGCATTTTTGGATGGCTCATCTCCTTGGGTGAGGGAAGAGCCAGAAACCTGGGGACAACAAGGCATGATGGGAGTGGGAGATTTTCACCTGCTGTACTGGTTCAAAGTGCCCAAGAACCTTGTCATGTGGACAGAAGAGGATTAGTGGCATTCACTAAAACCATCGGAACAGTTGTGCAACTGACTGTAAGTATTTTTAAAAGGTTTTGAAAGGAAACCTTAAGCTGTAAAATCATCACTTACTGAGAATAATTGCCATCTAAAACTCAGGATTTAAAACAAAGACTAAAGTTGAAAATGGAGGGAGGGTAGATAATTTTGTTTTTAAATGGCCACTAATTTCATCCTATCATACAGGGAGATGTTAGAAGATACTGTTTTATTTTTGATTTGGATAACTTAAATTTTTCATATCAAAAAATTTAAAAACCATTGAAGTAGTATAAACATTCAGAAAATCATAGAGAGTTATAAAACATCCATGTGCCTACCACCTAGATTAAAGAGATTTTGTTATATTTGCTTCAGATCTCTTCCTCTTCCCCTTCGCTTTATTTATTTTTTAAAATAAAACATTAAAGAAGCAGTTCATGGTTCTTTGTATCCCTCCCCTATCCGTTCACTCACCTCCCTTTCCAGTTTCCATCACAATCCTGAAGTGTAACTTGCCTGCCTGCATTGTTTCTATGGTTACCAAACATGTTTTCATCCTTCACCAAAGTAGAAAACTGATTTATGTGTGTTAAAATTCTATAGAATGTATCATGATTTATGTATCATTTTAAACAATACTGAGTGAAAAATGCAAACTGCAGAATTATGGAAATCCTACAGCAGTTAAAATGAATGAATTTGACTTATGTGTACTAACATAAGTAAATCTTAGAAACACATTACACAGTATAAAAGCTGGCTTTTGTAATAATCTAGTGTTGATACATATAAATCAAATTTAATAACTCTTGCAGCTGTGTGGTTTTCTGCCATATAAATAAACCACAAGTTATTTATCCATTTTTATTTGATAAAAGGATATTTAGCTTGTTTCCAGCTATTTTCTATTACAGTTAATTATATAATGGACATCTTTGTACACATCTCTCTATGTGAATACATCTTCAGTGTATGTACCTAGTAGAAGATATGTTGGAATATTTTCAATTTTTATGGGTATTTTCAAATTAGGCTTTAAAGATGCTGTACCAGTTTATACCAGTTATACATTAAGAATCCTATGTATGAGTTTACAAATGTATATTTCCCATATTAAATTGGTGTATTTGGTTGTTGATTTTTTTTAAGATATATGTTGCAGGAGTTTTTATATGATCTGGATACTGCAAATTTATCTGTTAATATTTTGAAAATATCTTTCTGCTATCTGTCTTATATTTTCACCATTTCTTTTGTGTCTGTTTTATTTATATCTGTCAGTAAGTCTTTTTACAATTTGTGTTTTCCTGTGCTGTTTGATAACTTTGTACTCCAAAGTCTTAGATATTTTTCTATACTTTCTTCTAGAATTTTTAATTTGTAGTTTACATTTAGGTCTTTAATTAGGGAGACAATATGTCCCATTTTGCCAGAGTCTCAAATGTTTTAGAATTTATCCCAGATATTTCATTGCATAGTGAAGTATTATGATAATAGTTGCCTTCAAATAACCCATTACTTCTTTGGCAGACCTCCTCTTTAGATTTCCAACTTCTGCTGTATGTCTTGTCTGGTAAGTCTCTTCAGGTGTAGTGGTAGAATTCAAACTTTAAGTCATGATTAAATCTAAGAGATGACCAATGATAACTCTCTCTCTTTTCCCAATCTTTTCCAGGTGCAATGATACCAACTTTTCCTTTTCCTGGGTAGCATGGCAATGAAGTGCTCTCTGACATGAGGAACCAAGAACAACTGACTCCTTCCAGTGCTTTGTGTTTGTAAAATATTATACTTTATTGTCCTTGCTAGCCATTTGGTGCACCAGCCAGTTGTTTCATGGCCTGTGAGATGCACAGTGTCCTCGGGCTGTCCATCACTGGGTTCGGTGGAGATTATGTAATAGGTGTTTGCAAAATATACGTGTGGAAGATAGAGGCTGAGAAATCCTGCTCTAGTGTATGTAGAGAGTAGTCTGCATTCTCTTGCTTGAGTGGCTTTGTAATTTATTACATGATATAAACCTACAACTATTTGTTTGTTGTTTGGCTTTTTAATTTTTCAGTAAACCCTTTTTGCATCAGTAAGCTCAACATAAAAAGTACATATTTAATAAAAAGTTAGGTATTACATTTCTGTTTCTCAATAAATTTGATGATGAAACATATGATTTGCAGGATAAATGTGTTAACATTTGCCATTCACTATAGAGACCCTAGTAATAACACCAACCACGAGAAGACCAGAAGATGTAAATCTGCTGAAGAAGTATCAAAATCTACTTAAAAATTGAGTAATCAGAAAAGACTAAAGATGACAATTTAAGATGTGTAGATGCAGAAGGTGGATTATGTTTCACTCTACAAATACTGATTTTTCATTTAGATCAAATGACTATTCTTCTAAATTAATACCTCATTAATTAACTCATTCTTAAGCCAAGTTTCTTCATGTATGTGTAAAAAGTGCATCAATATCTGTTAATGTATTTAATTGGCAGAAGTAAAATTTTGCAGGAGTTTTTTCTTTCCAGTGTTATCAAATGCATCAAGTAGAGGATCAGTTAATTTAATTTGAATAACATCTTAATCTTTATCGTGTTATTGAAATCGAATTGAAATTTTGGAAATTCATTCTGTCTGAAGCAAAGCATCAGATCTTATTTTTACTATTATTATAAATTCAGTTAAAATAATCAATAGCAGATATAAATAATATTGCTCATTTGTGATAATAATCTGAAGACAAATTTTTGTGAAGCAAAGAGCAATGTAAACAATGTTCTTACTAAATTAAGCACACCGTTGATGGGAACGTAAAACAGTGCAGTCTCTATACCGGAAAATAGTATAGAAGTTCGAAAAAATTAAAAATAGAACTACTAAATGATCTAGCAATTCCACTTCTGAGTATTTATCTGAAGAAATGAAAACACTAACTTGAAAATGTATCCTCATCCCATGTTCAATGCAACACTATTCACAACAATTGAAATATCCATCGACCAATGAATGGATGAAGAAAATATGATACATATATATGACAGAACACTATTCAGCTTTAAAAAGCAAGGAAATCCTACAATATGCGACAACATGAATGAACCTGCAGGGCATTATGCTAAGTGAAATAAGCCAGTCACAGAAGGACAAACCCTGCATAATTCCACTTACATGAAGTGCCTAAAATAGTCATACAAAAAACCCCAGCAGAATGGTGGTTGCCAGGGATTGAAGGGAGGGGGAAATAAGAGTTGCTGTCCAACTGGTTTAGTTTCAGTTACACAAGATGAGTAAGTTCTAGAGATCTGCTGTACAGCGCAGAGCCTATAGTTAACAATTCTGTACTGTACACTTAAAAAGTAATTATATTGTGTGCTTACTAGAATAAAGAAGCTTATAAAACATTAAAAGTAGACTACGATTATAGTGCAAAAATAGCTGAATGACAAAATGTCATGATGCAAATACTGAATAAAACAATACTTCAGACTGTCAGTACATGATTTCTCTCTGTTGACCATCATTAAATGGATTTTAGAAATATTAAAGCCTTTGAATACCTATTTCAATCAAACTAGATGTCCTAAAAAGATATTTAACTTTAGTATGAATTTGTCTTGTAAAGTTTGGTTATATTTTATTCAAAATCTTTTGGAAATCTTTAATCAATGTATTCCACAAAGGAACACTTCAGGTTTTGAGGATCTGGGCAAAATGAAACCAGTAAGAGCAGCTTGCAAATAAGCTCATCTTTATAAAATCTATGGTAGACCAGAATAAATGAGGCCTCAGGTAGCATACAAGATTTATTTTTGAATTTATGGAAAGAATATTTTTGTAGGGCGCGGTCAGCTAACTGCTACGCGGCAGGAAGCTGAAATAAGCTGAGTCATCCTTCCTGTGGCCACTGCGCTTGCGCTAAGTATACTAATGAGGTTTTAAAGCAGCGACCTATCCGATGCTGGCTCACAAGTCGCACCACCGGCGAAAGCCAATCACAGAGCGACACATGTTCTTAATCCCTATATAAGCAGACTGCTCTAGGATTGCGGGGTCTTCCTTCCATCTTTCTTCAACCAAGCTGTGCTCCAATAAAGTGTGATACGAGAAGAATCTTGCGTGTGGCGGCTCGTTATTCTGCCGGTCAGAAACGGCTCGCCGCAAGTGGTGCCGAAACCCGGGAACTTCGCGCCCTGCATGGAGGACCGATTCAGAACTCGACACACGGAGTGGTAACCGTCGGTGAGTAGTCCAGTCAGGTATGTTTTTCGGGGGTTTGAAGCCTGAAGTTTTTACTTTCGCTTTTGTCCTTTTAGTGTTTCTCATGTTTTTCGTTTGCTTGTGGCTACGGTGCCACCAGCCCGATCGAGTGTGTCTTCCCTGGCCGATAGATAAGTCAAGCATTTTGGGGAATAGTTCGTCCACGGAGCCTACAACTGATTTTCATGAGCCTATTCAAGCCCTTTTAAGGGACCGAGGGCTAAAGCTCTCTCATAAAACCATAAGTAGGCTGCTACAAGATATCGAAAGTGCCGCGCCGTGGTTTGGGGTATCAGGCAGCTTGACTGTTCCGTCATGGGAAAAACTCGGAAAAGACCTAAAGGAGTGTAACACAAGGGGAGAACTTTCTCGAGGCGCTCTCCCCTTGTGGAGCATGATACTTTCTTGCCTAAAGGAAGGAAAATGTGAAGAAATTATTCAACGAGGACGCAAGGCTCCTAGCGTGTGTCAAGATAGCACATTAGAGAATGAACAAACAGGGACTACGGTAGACAGGCCTGAAATTATGAAAAGAGAAAAAAGAAAACAAAAGGAAAAGCAAGAAACGGTGCCAGGATTATATCCAATCCTAGATGAGTTTAAGGAATTATATTTGTTTCAAGATGAATTAAATCCTAGAGAGAAGGAAGATTTAGAAGGAGCGGCCGCGGCATATGAACAAGAGCGGTATGGGCATTGGTACATGCCGCCAATCGCTAGCCCACCATATTTTACAAGGCATGACCGCCCCTATAGAAGCCCGCGGAAATTTAAACCGCCGAGGCTTGGGTTTTTCTCAAGGGTCACTGAGTTTATGATTCCTATTACATGGAGGACCACAACACCTGTGTGGGTACCTCAGTGCCCTTTGTCAAAGGAAAAGCTGGAGACGGCATCCAAACTAGTGGATGAGCAGTTACAATTAGGGCATTTAGAACCCTCCTAGTCACCCTGGAATAATTAAGAAAAAATTAGGGAAATGGCGTAAAGATTGTTTCTTTTCTATTCCTTTGAATAGTCGAGATAAAGCCCCTTGTATGGAGTTGCTTGAACAGGCCTTAGGCGTTTTGATTAAATATTTAGGGAATGGGGGATTGTTTCTTGCTCCCGAGGGAATACAGAAGGGAGATGTTGTAAATTTTTTAGGAGCTGCTGTACATGGGAATAAGATAGTACCTCAGGAAATTGAGATTGGGACTAATTGCTTAGAAGCATTGAATGATTTTCGGAGGTTGCTTGGAGATGTGAATTGGATTCGGCCATATTTAAGTTTTAACCCGCTTGGATCTAAAACCTTTGTTTAGTGTATTAGAGGGAAATCCTGATCTTAATTCCCCACGCCAATTAACCCCAGAGGCATTCCAAAAGCTTTGCTCTTTTTTGTCAAAAAATGCAGGTGATTCATATTACAGGCTTGCCCTATAATCCACAAGGCCATGGCCGACGAAAAGCCCAAGGAAGGAGTCAAGACTGAGAACAACGATCATATTAATTTGAAGGTGGCGGGGCAGGATGGTTCTGTGGTGCAGTTTAAGATTAAGAGGCATACACCACTTAGTAAACTAATGAAAGCCTATTGTGAACGACAGGGTTTGTCAATGAGGCAGATCAGCTTAAAGAACTCTTAATAAAACAAAAAGGGGGAATCGCAGAGAACTGTACCCCTAGACAGAGACTTTCACTTGCCTTATTTACCATAAATTTTTTACATTTAAATAATGATAAAGAAACCTCTGCTGAACGCCATGTGGCAACAAACCATAAAAATTATGGCAAAGTGATGTGGAAAGATGTGTTGTCCAATCAATGGAAGGGCCCGGATCGTGTTATTACTCGATCCAGGGGATCTCTTTGTGTCTCCCCACAGGATCAAGATCCGATCTGGGTGCCATCAAGACTGACGAGAATTGTTGAAGAAAACTTCAGAGAAGATGCGGAGCTGGATGTTCCTGATGATTCTTAATCGAAGTCTTTGTATTAGTTGGAATTCCACAAAGGATTATTCAGATTGTGCAACTGAGTGCTGCCGGGCTGGAGCCCGTTGCCTTTGGAGATTTTGCCTCTTGGCTCTCTTCTGCCTTTTCCTCCTTTGGGGAGTGGGTGGGGGTAGGAATCTTTGGAGTCTGCTGTGTATTTGGGATTATGCTGTGTCTCTGGTTGGTCTGTCGTGTGCGCATTAGGGCACATCGAGATAGGGTCCTGCTTACTCAGGCACTTCTGGCTATTAAGGAAGGAGATTCTCCCGCAGCCTGGCTCTCCGCCCTGAATAATTCGAAATGATTGCCCTTGTCTAATAAATAAAAAAGGGGGAGATGTAGGGCGCGGTCAGCTAACTGCTACGCGGCAGGAAGCTGAAATAAGCTGAGTCATCCTTCCTGTGGCCACTGCGCTTGCGCTAAGTATACTAATGAGGTTTTAAAGCAGCGACCTATCCGATGCTGGCTCACAAGTCGCACCACCGGCGAAAGCCAATCACAGAGCGACACATGTTCTTAATCCCTATATAAGCAGACTGCTCTAGGATTGCGGGGTCTTCCTTCCATCTTTCTTCAACCAAGCTGTGCTCCAATAAAGTGTGATACGAGAAGAATCTTGCGTGTGGCGGCTCGTTATTCTGCCGGTCAGAAACGGCTCGCCGCATATTTTGATAAAGCTCCTTTTTAAAGTTAGATGTACAGTTGTCCTTTGGTATCCATGGGGTATTGGTTCCAGGATCTGCCCCAGATACCAAAATCCACAGATGCTCAAAGTTCATAGTCAGTCCTTGGTGTCCAAGGCTCTGCATCCGAGGGTTTAACCAACCTCAGATAAGTGTAATACTGTATGTATTTACTGGAAAAAAAAATCTGAGTATAATTGGACCCACACAGTTCAAACCCCCGTTATTCAAGGGCCAACTGTATTTATATTATCTGGGAATGAAATAAAACTGATAAAATCTACAATTTTGCAACTTCTTAATTTCCTGAAAATTTCAAAATATTCATAAATTGAAACAACTTGTTCCATAATTTAAAAGAATTTGACAAACAAAAATACTCCCAATAAAGGTAAAAGGATAGCATCCAAGAAAATACTCAGGCTAAATTTTTTCTACGTTGTAGTAAAAACAAAAAACAAAAGAGAAAAAAATATGAGCGAATTTAGTTCTTTGGTTGATCCACTAGGTAAACTGTTGAACATACAAAAATGGGTTTATTAAACATGCTAAGAAAGGGACATCATTTTGACAGAGTTTTAGTCTGACTCAAAAAGCGGGTCAGTTAGGGAAGAATATTTATAGTATTTCAAGAACTGGAGTCAGTCATGGATGGTTTTATGGCAGAAGTTAGTAAGCGTTGTATGGTCTGGGCAGAGATTTGTCAGATCTGTAAACTAGGTGACTTGCTGAACTAGTCAGTGGTCTTTGGAACATATGGATCTGGGTGGCATTACTGCTACTATTACCTGAGCTTGACACATGAATTCCAAAATGAGCTACTACATTTTATTTGTGCTTAGATTATGTGTGCTGCAGATAACAGTTTGATACAGTTTATCTGTTAGCAAGTCACAGTTGTTTTCTTTTCCTCTTTCAGGTCGTCATTTTCTGCTTCAACTCTCATTTCTACATCAATGAATATACATCTACAGAAAAAATTTTAATGACAGAATAATATTCCAAATGTTTGAATGAACCACACCTTTTAAACCAATCCACTATTGTTTTGGACATAGATGATTTTCATTTTAATCTTAGGTATTACTTATCCTTCTACATATATCAGTGAGTACTTGCTCAGCTATTTCCTTAAGATAAATTCCTAGAATTGGGGTTTCTAGGTCAAAGAAAAGAAAATTTTTAAAAAGGTCTCTGATAAAAAACTATCAAAGTACAGTTGGCTCTCCATATCTGTGGATGCAGAATATGTGGATAAGGACTGACTGTACTACAGTGTTTTATATAAGGGATTTGAGCATCCTCGGACTTTGGTATTTGTGGGAACTGAGGAACAACTGTACTTTCCAGAGACTGCACCAGGTGAGCATGAGTTTTTGGTTTACCTCCACTAGGTCAAGGATGATTAATTCATTTATTTGTTCAACAAATATTTATTTAATGTCTATTATGTGTCAGGTACTGAGTAATACTAGTGTACATGTTTTATGAATCACAGTGATAGAGAAGTTGGGAGAGCTTAATATGTGCCCTTAGAGCGTGTGGTTCCATCTCACTCAGTGAAGTGTGAAGGAGTCTGGCTACAGCTACCTACCAAGACAGGATGAGGAGAGAGCCATAGGGGAGCAGTTGGCACTTCTAATACTGACTAGGACAGGGTGTCTGATATTTTCTGTGAGCCGTATGACGCCGAAGAAGGCCAAGAGCTGTCTTGGAAGCTGAGAGGACCCTAACAAAGAAAGACTGGAGGCAAACTACTGGACGTAGGAACAAAGCCTAGAGGGAAGTGGGAGTTGTATGCAGACAGTAGGAGAGTGACTCACGTGTTTCAGGGAACTCTGTATACAGTACAAAAGTCTGCAAAGGGAGTCTCAAAAGAACCCACAAAAACACCCCTTGAGTGAGAACTGGCATGTGATGCCTGACATAATAAAGACTACCACCAGCCAAGTTACAATAGCACCAGTCTCAGAAGTCTCTATCTTTTCTTTCAATTCTTCTTTCTCTAAGGCTGGAAGAACAATAGGAGGAGAAGTGAAAAACTGACCATGCCCCCACTCTTCACTATGTGTCCCCCAGCTGAAAGTCAGGCCTAAGCCAGGGGAGGGAAACAGCTTTGAATTGGATGAAAGTTTGAAAGTTTAATTTAGTTTAGGCTAGAATTTTTGTTACCTGAATTTGAGGCGATACCTATAGCTGGGAATGAATGCCAAGCTACAGGATCTGCCTGAGAAATAGCCAAGGGACAGTTGAGATTTAGCAGAGAGGATCCCTGCAAGCAGTAAGTAGGTAGAAATAAAGCTGTTTTATAGTTGTACTTTAACAAGTTTGCTCTGTGCAATGAACTGGCTAAATAGGCACTTACAATAAGATTAACAACTCCTACTGAAGTAAGGTCAGCTATGTCAGCTATACAAGAAGGGTACTAACCTAGATTTCAAAGCCTATGAAGGCTTCCTGTGAAATGCAATTTTGCAACTTAATTGAAAGTTGAAAATGCAATTGAAGGAACTCTGACTGTAGGAATTGGCCACTTATATCATAGGCAGTGAGCAACCAGCATTTCAGGGGTAAGAAATGTATCCCTTCAATGCATTATTTCACTTCCAAGAATTTCCAGATGTATAACAACTCTGAAAAGTGGCCCAGGTGAAAAAATGGTCAAAACTTTTTGACTGTGGCATACTCAGCAAGAAGTATAGGAACGTAAGAGGCCCATGTCACACTGCTTCTCAATACTCAAAGGTCCAGTTAACAAGAATAGATTAGGTCAACCACCTTCTTTGTCACCCTGACAGTGGTCCTACAGTAAAAAAGAGTAAATGCATCATAGACCACCTGCTTCTTCAACTCCTTCCTCCTAGTGTGGGAAATAGAATATGAGCAAGGAGTTACCACCCCCCTCCAAAAAAAAGAGAAGGCTGTAGAAGTGAACAGCAACCCACACCTCCCAAAAAAAACGGCTGTAGAAGTGAACAGCGACTGGATGTTGAAGGGCATTATAGCCCATATTTAAAGAATACAGACTATCTTCAGGGCAACAGGAGCTACTAAAAGATTTTAAGCATGAGAGCTGCTCTGGCTGCAATGAGAAAATTGAATTGGAGGTAATATCAGAGGCAGAATGACCAGGTAGGAGATTGTAGCAGTAATTTAGCTGAGAAATTAGGAGAACCTGATCTAAGGTACTAGGAGTTAGGGACATAAGTAACTAGACATGTAACTGGAAGTAGACTAGCCAGGACGTAAATGGCAAGCTGGATAGAGAGAAAGTAAGAGAATGCTTGGTGGCAAGTCGCCAAGGGGGCCCTGCTACACCTTACTAAGCCTGTGGCACGTAGTCAACAGAAATCATAAGGAGGAGGGCATACATAAATTTTAAAAATAGTAACTTCTTCCACGTGTAAACACAGCCATATGGTGCCTTGGAATCTGACACAACAGAATACTACCACCCTTCTTCTGTTGAGAGGGTTAAGAAGAGAAAAAAGGGAAGATCTCTGAAAGATAGAGGGGATTTTGATGGGAGTGTAGTTTAGAGAGAGGGGTTGTTTGGGATTATTATTTTCTCTGTAATTCTTTGTTAGTCCTTTAGATTACCTGTTAAAAGGTATATTAAGCTAAAACCAATGGCTTGTTCCAGGAATCATGTCATGGCTAATTTTGCATTAAATTCTTTACTAGAATTTCTTGAACGCCATAAAATAGCTCTGGGAAAGGGAGCAGGCAGGGCTCCACACACTGTAGGTGTGGTATGGTTATGCTGCAAGAAGAGACCTCAGAGTAGAGGTCACAGTAGTCCATGGTGTTGATATCTGTCAGCAGTGACCTGTGATGCTCTGAAAGTATGGAATATGGGAGGAAAGAAGATGGTGAAAGGTATTGATAAAGGAAGTTTGTACTCTGATGCAAACACTAGCATCAGGATAAGTGCTATATAAGTTTTGACTCTAATACCGATAGCCACTTTATGATTACCTCTTTAGAGACTGCATGAATTAAGCAAAGATGGAGGGGGAGGCAGGGGGGGCTAGTTCAGCTGAGTGCTTTCACTGATGAAAAGCAGGCTCTGGTCCTGTCACCTCAGCTTCAAATGCTTCAGCTCATCTTAGGTTGAAGGGCCAAGATTAGGCTGGAGATATTTAGGTTATTTCCTTAGTTTGTGGTGAGACTATAAAGAACATCTGAAGAGATGATTGCATATGTCAGTTGCTCAAGATGCCTGAGAGCACTAACAGGAGATTAATGTTGGTCCTGGGATATGAAAATGCTCTTTTACTTTTTAATCAAATAGTTGATAGGGTTTGATTTATTCTTTTGATTTTCAGGGGTGAAAAAAAAAGAAAGTCAAAAAATGTTTATGGCTCATTTTCAATGAATGGGAACAATGAACTTAAATATTTTTCTCCCTACTTTTAAATTAAATTTTAAAATTATAAATTTACACAAACATGGACAAGGTTTTTTTTTACTGTGCATTTTAAATTAGATAAAAGAGGGAATCAAAATCTTTTTATTCTGCAAAGGTGATTATAGGAGCTTAAGATTAAATTTAAAATTTTATTATTTGTGAAGAAGCAGTTCACCCTGAGGCTCCTATCTTCTTATGTCTTTGCCTAAAAGTGAACAAGCTCTGAAATTATTTTTAGGTACAATCTGCAAATCCTGATAAACACAATGACTAAGCAAAAACATGCATGAACAAGCAAATAACAACAACAAACACACATGAAATAAGATTTCAATATTCCAGAAGTAAATTATCTTACATGTCTTGGTCTATGACTTTTCTAATCATCACTTCTGTTAATAAAATATTTTACCATATAGTTACATTACAGCTATATTTCTTTGAATATGAATAGTTTTAAAGTCTCTGAACTCTGTCCTTCACACCATACATATTATTTTCTTTGGGACATCACATTATTTACTTCAAGAAAGAGTCATTTAAAATTTTTTTATGAGATACACTGAAATGATCTGTGATTCATGACTCATGATTCAAAATTCTAACATCCTCTGACTACATTGTGTAAAATCTTAAATCACCCAAATATAACATCATACGTTGCCAGTTGGTTGTGGATTGATATTTTCATTCCACCTCTCCAGTCTCTATCCACTGCCCTTTGCAATGCTTAAATTTGTTGTTGAAATTGTTTGTAGACACCAATGATAAAAAAATATACAGAATTTGGAAGAGACAGTGATCTAAATGCTAGGCATCTTTTATGATTGATCACATATTCCTATCTGTTTATAAACATTACTGTAGGCTTATTATATTCTCAATTGTTCACCAGGTAATATGTATGTGCATAAGAAATTAAAGGCATGACATTGATCCTTCAGTTGTTTAACATTTTATTTGTAAAACAGACTAATACACAAAGACAATTGTGTACAATGCCAGATATTATACCCATATATCAATATCTAGGTTGAAAATTGTGCACTACAAGTGTAGGCACTGAAAAGAGAGAATGATCAATGAGGGCAAGGGAAATGAAAGGTGGCTCCATTGAGAAAGTGAGGCTTAAAATTGACTTTGAGGAATGAATAGAATTTACACAGGGAGAGTGACAATGGTTTTTAAAGCAAGGAATCAAAGAAGTGCAAGCCATGCTTGTAGACAGGTGAAGAAACATGTCTAACTGAATTTCGGGGAAACCAGTTGTAGGGACAGTAGGAAATAAGATGAGGTAAAATGAGGCCATATGGTCACATTGTTGCTGACTCTGAAAAACAGAACTCTATTATTTCTATCATTCAACTCAGTAGACAGTATGTACCTATGTGGCAGGCAAAGGGAATATTTGAGAGGCAGTGTGGGATAAACAAATAGTTTGAAAGAATCAAAATGGTATATAGAACAGTTATTCTAGCATTACTCTGCAGAAAATAGGTGTTTATAAAGAAATAGTCATGTAGAGCAAGTTTTTAGAAGGAACAGAAACATTTTAGGGTCCCAAATAATGCACTGTACTAATCAGGATGATTTGTCATTTTTAGACCATTTGCAGGTTCTCTAACAATTTATTCTCAGTTCTGAATCATCAATGTTGCTCTCAGACTGCTCTCAGTTGCTAATTTGTATGGTGAGTTATGCTTAGAAATATATGCTAGTTTTCTTCTAGGGAAGGCACCCTGGCCAACTATTTCTTTATCTGTGATTGTTCAGCTGCCATATCCTCTCATTCTCTAATTTATTTTCTCAAAAAAAAAAAAAAAAAATAGAGGAGCATTCTCTTTCTATCACTGAGCTAACTTCAAGTTTCACTTATGTTCAGGAATACTTCTTTTATAATAGTACAAAGCTTCTCAAAAGAAAATATAATGTAAAGAAATATATTTCCACAGTTGGTGAGTGTCAGGATGAGGGGAGAGTGGAAGGCGCTAGGGAATATATTTATGCTGCTAAAGCAGAAGTGTTTGAGATGCTCAAAAGAGGAAGTGACAATTCAATCCTTCTTCAATTATTCTATTTCTTTTCCTATAAATAAAACTAGGAATGCAATCAAAAATTATAAACGTAATATAGCTACACAATTGCCCATTTTTTAGATGAAAGCAGTTTAAAGTATCATGTCTGAAGAAATTTGCTGTGGCATTCTTCAACAGTGCAAATATATTCTGTATTAGTGATCAATATTTCTTGATATTATAGTGACCAACTGGGCATTTGTGGGTTAATAATAAGAAAATAATTTTTAAATGACAGTATAACATCTCCTGAGATACAGTCTTAGAGGTTAGCAGGTGATGAGTTAATTTGTTACAGGAAAGAATTGCCTTCCATTTTCACTCACCTGGGAAGATGGGTCAGAGTAATTGGACAAGTCTGAAGTCCCTGGGCTTTGCAAGGGGCATAGGTGAAGATATAACTTGTGAAAATTGGAGGCTAATTATCTTTCAGCTATGAAATAGTGACAAGATGTTTTCTTCTGCATCAAGCGAGATTTTGGGGACAGCTTAATGGAGTTGATAGTAAATAACACATTTTTAAGAGTTTATAAAATCCCCAGATTATTCTAATTTGAGTTATAATCTCTGATTTGATTGGGAGATGTTCTTGTAAAGTAAAAAACTGGTAAATTGAAATGTCTGAAAACAATGCACTTGCTTTAAAAAGACTCTCCAGCTTTTAGTAATTTAGTAACCTCTGCATGAATAAACTACGTAAATTGGTGCCATTTTCATAGGCTAAGTCATAGATTACTCACTACATTGGATACTGCAAAAAGGAAATAATTTTTGCTACCATTCTTCAGGATAGTCTACAGGCAAGAAGCAAAAGATGAAGCATCATTTTCATTTAATGTCTGGCCAAAGGACCACCAAATGAGGCATTATTATAGATTTTTACGAAGCTGAGTAAGTGAACTTCATAGCATAGTATAATGTATAATGAGGAACCATAAAGTAGATTGGAAATTCTGTTTCAAATCATGTTGGTCATCTTAAATGTTCAGAGAACTAATGAAGCCTTTTAAGGATGAGAGTTCCATTTAGGATGACAGAAAGGGTAGAAAAAGTTTACACAAAAAATAATCCTAAAACTAATCTAAGTTTTACAATTACATTTCTTTTATAATGAGACAAATAGCTAAATTTACTTTGAGATAATTTGGCTTGGAAGTGACCAATTTGGGTGTAGTTATTATCTTTGTCCTATACCTGTCAAAGCAGTGATATATCATTTAAAAAAGCATAATCTGCTCTTGGAACCGCAAATGTCACCATGTCTGTTATTGATTGCTTCTCAAGTTGAAATTACCTTTTCTGCTAACTTCTCTGTGGTATTCGTTGAATTTTTCTGACATTCACATAATTCAAATATTATCCATAGAGGTAAATATTTTTAGAAATCATGTTCTTATTAGTATGAAACAAAATTTGAGATCTGAAATGACTAATTAGCCAGAGGGTCAGCAACTGAAAAAGTGGAAGCAGTGTTAGGTTTATTCTACCACATTTACATAATCAGATAGCAAGTATTAATAATGTTATTAAGGTCAGTCATATAAGTGAGACTCTACCATGAAGGTAAATGTAAGAATAATGAACTCAAAGATTCTCAGTCTTAAAGACTTAATTTGCATTATGTGAACAAGTCACATGGTTGTGCCACTTCTACATTTGGTTTTCTAAAGTGTAAAATCTATATAAATGCTATTATCACTATTCTTCACCTATCTGATTGGATGTGATGTGATTAATTTAGGAAGAATTCAGCTTTATCATCAGTTCCCTGGACCCCGTGGGCTCCCAGTCCAAATCTGCCTCAGTCTCTTACCCCTAAGTAGGGGAAATCTAAAGATCTCTGGTTTTATAACTCAGCATTAAATCACAAATCTGCTGCAGGTTTTGTTCTTTCTTCTTTAGTTATAATAATAGATTCTCTATTTTATTCCTTCTAGGTCTGCTCAAAACTCTGGATTCTTGGACTTCTCTGGTGGCACAGTGGTTAAGAATCTGCCTGCCAATGCAGGGGACACGGGTTTGAGCCCTGCTCCAGGAAGATCCCACATGCCACAGAGCAACTAAGCCAGTGCGCCACAACTACTGAGCCTGTGCTCTAGAGCCCACGAGCCACAACTACTGAGCCCGTGAGCCACAACTACTGAAGCCTATGCACCTAGAGCCTGTGCTCTGCAACAAGAGAAGCCACCGCAATGAGAAACCTGCACACCACAACAAAGAGTAGCTCCCGCTCACCGCAATTTTAGAAAGCCAGCGCCCAGCAACAGACAATGAAAACAAACAAAAAAAACCACAAAAAACCCTCTAGATTCTTAAACTACTCTGCATAATTCTAATTTTACACTATATATCCAATGTCACTTCATACAATACTATCATAAATTATAATCATATTACCATAGCTATCCTTTTATACTGACTGCTATTGTATGACATTTTCACAATATCTTTGTCTCATTCAGTAAAGAGAACATAAAGTAAATATGCAAAATCCACAACTTGCCTGTAAGCAACACAATAGCTAGTTAAAATACTGATGAAAAAGGTTAAAATATATTCATCCTATTAAATAATAGCTTACTATCATGAGTATAAAAAAAGACACTAATAATTTGAAAAAAGCCCAATTAAAAATAGACAAAGAATAATAAAAGTAATTGATAATAGAAAACTACAAAACCACTGAAGATATATTCAACTGTGAATGCTTAGTTGGTGAGGGTTTTTTTCTTTTTTTTTTTTTTGTTACTCCTTGTTTTTTTTAAACATCTTTATTGGAGTATAATTGCTTTACAATGGTGTGTTAGTTTCTGCTTTATAACAAAGTGAAGCAGTTATACATATACATATGTCCCCATATCTCTTCCCTCTTGCGTCTCCCTCCCTTCCACCCTCCCTATCCCACCCCTCTAGGTGGACACACAGCACCAAACTGATCTCCCTGTGCTATGAGGCTGCTTCCCACTAGCTATCTATTTTACGTTTGGTAGTGTATACATGTCCATGCCGCTCTCTCACTTTGTCACAGCTTACCCTTCTCCCTCCCCGTATCCTCAAGTCCATTCTCTAGTAGGGCTGTGTCTTTATTCCCGTCTTGCCCTAGGTTCTTCATGACCATTTTTTTTTTAAGATTCCATATATATATGCTAGCATATGGTATTTGTTTTTCTCTTCCTGACTTACTTCACTCTGTAGGACAGACTCTAGGTCCATCCACCTCACTACAAATAACTCAATTTCGTTTCTGTTGACTACTTTAAAAACTACCTAACTGGCTCTCATTTCCCCTTCCAAGCTCTGCACAGAAACTACAGCTATATTTAAATATGTAAATTGGATTGAGACTGTACTCTACTTAGAGATAACTCAGTGACTTCCTATTGTGCTTAGAATACATTCTAACACATTACTGTGACTAGAGTTAAGGTTGTAAAAAATTAATAAACAGAAACCGCAATTAAATAGAGTCAGGAAACCAGAAGGGGGAGCTCTTAGGCCCTGCAATGATAGCAGATCCAACAGGAAGAAGAAACATTCCTCTTCTTTCCTGGAAAGAACTCAACCAATGAAAAGCCATGGGCTCTATGTTTACTAGAGACCTCTCAACTTTCTTTACTTCTCTATAAAAGTGTTCTCCTTCCCTTGCCATGTGGGAGACTTGCACGTGACTCGCCATGGTTGGAGAACCTGAATTGCAAGTCTCTGCTGATCCCAAATAAACCTTTTTTTGCTAGAGAAATATCTGGCAGTCTATCTGTTTCAGCTCAACATTTTGGTGACTCACATGGGGACCAGAGAAGACCCCCAAAGGCTCTGGGTCTGGTGAGCAAACAAGTGCAGGACGCACAATTGAGTCCATTACTGCTCCCTGCTTTTCTCACTGACCCTGGAGTTTGAAGGTACATATTTCTTCTGGATCTGAGCTCACACCCTCTTTGCATTTGAAGCTCTCCAGACTTTATTTGGAATCTACTTTAAGGTTTTGTCTTTCCAGTTAAGGCCTTGTTCTGTATGTGAGTACTCATTTGGCACTTCAATCTGATTTTGAGTTGAGACTGTTTCAACTGGAGCTAGCTGAGGAGCTGTTGGCCCATTCCTTCAGGAACAGGGCTGCTTCACTGAAACTGTGCTGGTTCAACTGTCAGCCCATTCCTTTGGAACAGGAGCTGTTCTCTGGAAACTGGCTGGAAAAGCTTTTGGCCTGGTGCCTCTAGGACCAAGCTGTTTTTCTTAGACTTGGTTAGGATTAGCTTGCAAGCTGTTTGGATTGAGCTGTTTGAGCTGTAAGCTGTTTGAGCTGTTTGAAAATTATTCTTTTACTCTAGAGGAAAAACTGAGAAATGGGATCTAAGTTATCTAAATATTTTGAGGACAACACCCCTACAGGGACTTCGAGCAATTTTAATGTTTGAAAACCATGGTCCCTCTGCATGTGCATTCCTAACTAATGGATGACCTGACTAAAGGCAATTTAGACTATCAATGGACATTATAGGGAACTTTTGAAATCCCCAAAGTTAATTTTCTTAAAACTGAATTGGAATACAATAGCTCTGAGATTTCCATAACTGAATGGTACCCCTATTTCAATGGGTATTTTGAGGTTTCCAAGTGTTGTCAGAAGCCTGTAATTGCCTCTCTGCAAAATAAGATTAGCAAAAGCAGGATAGATCAAGATGGCAGAGTAAGAAAACATGGAGCTCACCTCCCTCCATGAACACATCAAAAATACATCTACACGTGGAACAATTATCACTGAAAACTGGCAGAAGGACTCCCATACAACCAAGGCTATAAGAAAGATACACACGTAATCAGGTAAGGAGAATAAAGCTATCAAATCAAGGCATACGCCCAAGAGAGGACTCAGAGGAAAAAGGGAGAATACACATGTGGACACCTGCCCTGGAGAGTGAGTGGTAAGAGCCACAGACTGGGCACCCCAGTCCTGGGGTCCTATATGGGGGAGATGAGACCCCTTGATTGGTTGGAGGACCACTGGGACTAACAAGAGGGCAGTGAGATGCCTGGACTCCATTTGCGAAGAATGTGCACAAGCTGGCTACCCCCAAGGCCGGACGGAGAGGGGTCTACTCTAGCAGCTGCCAGTTTCCCACTATCACCTTGGCATGTGTCCCAACCCAACCAGAGCAAAAGCTCTGGCTTCGCTCACTCCATGTCACAGCATGTCACTGGATCTGCGGTGGCCTCAACCTGGTCTAAGACTGGACCATGGAACACAGAAGAGACCCAGTCCCTGAGTGGAACCTGGCTGGGGAAGCCACAGCCATTGAACATCAGTGCTTGAACTTGTCAGAACCTGCCCTGTTAAAATTAAGCCTTCTGAGGATCCAGAGGCTAAACCCTTAATTGTTTTATATTCCCTAGACTAAAGCTGAACTGCAAGCACAATCAAAGATTTTCCCAAAATAACTAAAAACTCCTCACAGATTTGCTGACGAATTTAATATAATCATTCAAACTTATCAACCTGGATTCTCTAACTTATATGAGCTAGTTCATATGTTTTTCATGAAGGCCAGGCCCAGCATTGGATGAAAACCACTAACTGGGAAAATCTGAAAGGTCTCTAGAATTACAACAGGAGACCAACTTGCTAATTTATTTGATCAGGCTCCAGCAATCCCTAAGTGACTTCATCAAAAAATTCCTAGGGCTTTTCCAAAGACTGTTAATTGGAACAAATTTCAGGCTTGTACAAAAATCTGATGAAACTGTTCATGACTATTACAATCAACTTTAGATTGTATTTTTAAAGAATATTCTGGTCTTCTTTCAGATGTTAATTCCACCTGGGTAATTTTAACTCTATGCTTATTAATGGACTGAAAATGAGACCTTTCCCTTCTAGTAAAAAGGCCCAGGATATAATATAAAACTATGTCCACTCCATATTTAGTTTATCTGGCAAACCAGCTCTCTCACACTGTAGATAAATCAGCCAAATATTACTGACAAAATTCTTAATCTTCAACTCCAGCAAATGAAGGTTCCTAAACGAAACCAAACTCTCCTAGTTTCTGCTATTATTGCAAAGAGCCAGAACAATGCAAAACAGATTGTTGCAAATTTAAGTACTTAAGGTGGCTTCAGCCCTCTAACCAGCCTTTCCTCCCGATTTTCAATGATGAGGCTCTGAGGAACTACAGAGTCTCTTCTCAATCCTCCCTCTTAATTGGCTTGGAGAAACAGTTCTCCAGATTGGGGATGAATCTCTTCTAGTCCTAATTGACACCGAAGCCACATTGTTGGTACTTAACCCCACTCATATAAAAAAGCCCCTGCCTTAGAGTCCTAAAACAGTTTACCTAGCAGGGATCTCTAACGAATCACAAGAGTACCCTATCTCTGAACCTATTCCATTTTGTTTAGGCTCCTTGAAAGATACATACTGTTTTCTCCTTAGTTCCTCTGCCCCTATCCATTTATTAGGCCAAGACTTCTTAGAGAAGTATGATGCTGGAATTTCTTTCTCCCATAAGGGGGAAATAATTCTAGAATTTGACAGTAGTCATCAAAGTACAGGTATACTTTGGAGATATGGTGGGTTCAGTTCCAGACCACTGCGATGAAGCAAGTATAACCATAACGTGAGTCACATATTTTTTTGGTTTCCCAGTGCATATAAAAGCTGTATTTACACTATACTATAGTCTATTATTGCATTATATCTTAGAAAAACAATGTACATACCTTAATTAAAAAATACTTTATTGCTAAAAAATGCTAACCGTCATCTGACAACGCAGAGTTGCCACAAATTTTCAACTTGTAGAAAAACACAGTTTCAGGCCAAAGCCACCTAAAGCACTTAAATTTGCAACAATCTCTTTTGCATTGTTGAAGCACAATAAAGCGAAGTGCAACAAAATGAGGTATGCCTGCAACCAACCAGGTGAATTAAAAGCCCTTTGATGTCTTTTATTTGTTCCATCTCTGACAGCATTAAAGCAGATTCTGGAAATACTGATCATTTGTCCCTATTAAATCAGCTACCACTTTCCTTATGGGCAAAATCTCCAACTGATGTTAACCACATCACAATTCACAGGGTACCTCCCATCAAAATTCAAAAAGACTCCCCACAAAACTTCTTCCCAGAATTAATCAATACTCTATAAGTAAAGAAGCTCCTCAAGGCATAAAGCCCATAATAGAATAAGACTCAAGGCCTCATTACCCCTTGTACTAGCCTTGTAACACTCCCATTTTACTGGTGAGAAAACCGAAGGGCCAAGGGTGGAGGTTTGTCCAGGATCTCTGAGCAATAAACAGCATTGTCAGGCTTCCCTGGTGGCACAGTGGTTGAGAGTCCGCCTGCTGATGCAGGGGACACGGGTTCATGCCCTGGTCCGGGAAGATCCCACATACCACAGAGCGGCTTGGGCCCATGAGCCATTGCCACTGAGCCTGCGCGTCCAGAGCCTGTGCTCCGCAACAGGAGAGGCCACAACAGTGAGAGGCCCGCGTACCGCAAAAATAAAAAAAATAAACAACACTGTTATCCCTGGACACCCTGTTATTTCTAACCCTCGTGTATTACTAACATCCATTCCCACCCGAAGTAAATTCTTTACTGTAATTATTTATGCAATGCATTCTTTAGTATTCCAGTTGATGAAGCTAACGGATACCTTTTTGCCTTCACTTGAGAAGAAAAATAATTCACCTGGACAGTATAGCGTCAGGGGTATACTGAAAGTCTTTCTTATTTCTCATAAACCCTGAAGGCTGATCAGGATGATATAAAGTTTCCTAGACGTTCTACTTTGTTGCATATATGTGGATGATTTGCTTCTTTGCTCTCCTCCAGCATCCTGACAAGAAGAGAGCATCCACTTGCTAAAGCTTTTACTCTTAAAAGGGCATAAGGTCATCAGAGAAAAACTGCAATCTCCCCATTATTTAGGGCATCTAATATCAGAACAAGGGCTACACCTAGATCCAGATAGACATCGTGGTGTCCTAACTTTCTCCAAACCCCAAACTAAGCACCAATTGTGAGGTTTTCTCAGGCTCGTTGATTATTGCTGAAATTGGATTCCAAATTTATCTCTTACAGCCAAAGCTCTGTATGTTTTATTCAAGAATAATAACCCCAACCCAACTTTACGGGAAGAACCAGACGACAGCCTTTGAGACCTTAAAGGAGAGTTTGATGAACCCACCTGCCCTTGGGCATCCCAATTATCAGATTCCTTTTTTTCCTTTTTTGTATATGAAAAGGAAGAGAATGCCCCTGGGGTTGTCACCCCAATATACGGGGACTATCACTGAGTATTATAGCCAGCAACTGGACCCTGAGGCGTGGGGATACCGCTGTAGCTTTAGACCCATTATGGCCACTGCCCTTTTGGTTAAGACCACTGAGAAAATCATTGTGGGATCCCCCTTTAACCATTTTTGTACCTCATGCAGTAAAAGCTCTCCTAAATTCTCATCATGCTCAACATTTTTCAGTTGCCTCACCTCCTAATGAAGTCCTTTTGTTAACTGCTCTTCACATAACTCTCTTACATAATAACCTTAACCCTGCTATTCTTCTCCCCTCCATCTTTAATGCTGACAGACAACCTCCTGACTACTCATGATGATTTGCAGGAAATTCCTTTTGGCAACGCTGACTTCCCGCGGTTCACAGACAGTTCTTATTTAAAAGGTGACAATGGCAAATATTGTGCTAGGTATGCTTTTGCAAGCTCTTTTGATGTTGTTGAGGCAGCATCTTTACTTACGGGTAAAGGCTGAATTATACACTATTACACAGACTTGTACTTTAGCCAAGGACACAACTGCCTGTATTTATACTGATAGTAGATATGCTTTCAGAGTAGCTCATGATTTTGGAATGTTGTAGAAGCAACGTGGTTTCCTTACTTCCATCAGAAATAAAATTTTAAATGGCCCCTATATTCAGGAATTATTGGATGCAATACTTTTACCTGCCTCTCTAGCTATTATTAAGATTCTGGGGCATTCTAAACTTGATTCTATGGAAGTTATGGAAAATCATCTTACTGATATTTCTGCAAGGAATGCTGCCCTTAAAGGGACCAAGAGCAGCCAAACCTCTGTCATGGTTCAAAGGGTATTTCTGCAAATGGTAATTTAGAAACACTAACTAGAGACACCCAACAATTGGCCTCAGAAAAGAGAAAACAGGACTAGAAATTCAACAATTCTTGGTTTGATAAGAAGATAAGGCTTAGGTTTGGACCAAATAACAGCCAAGTCCCACCGAAGACTAAAATTCTCACTCCTCACCACTGTACATGCGTTAAACCACTGATCTACTGACAAAATGATAGTCTTCATGAATCAATATTTGGCAGGGGAACATTAATAAGACCACAAAAAATGCCTACCTCATTTGTCTGATGTGTCTGAAGTACAACCCAGGGAAACCTGTTCACACTACTCTCAGACTTTTTAAACTGCCTAATGGACAATTTGACATCTGGCAAATGGATTCAATATAATTTCCTCTGTCTCATGGATATCAATATGTTTTAGTTATGGTCTGCATGTTTTCACACTGGACTGAAGCTTTCCCTTCAGGTTACTGACTCTTCTGTGGCTAATGTCCTTTCGGAAAAAATGATTCCTTCCTAGGGAACTCCTCTCAAACTTCATAGAGATCAAGGAACCCACTTTACTGGCTAGATACTTCAACAAGTCTACACTGTTTGGCTCGTTTTACAACACTTTTACTGTGCTTACCACCCTCAATCCTCTGGTTTAGTCAAACGCACTAACAACATTATTAAGACTCAGTTGGAAAAAGCTGTAGAGGCCCTCCAAATACACTGGCCAAAAGCATTGCTGTTGGTCCTTCTAAATCTCAGATCCGCCCTTTTGGAACCCATGAATTCTCACCTTTCGAGATAGTCACAGGATGCCCAATGCACTTGGCTTCTACTTCTTTGACCCACAACTGACGGATAAAAGGAGAGATACTACAATATTGCAAAGGCCTTACTGCTTCTATTAAAAGTAACCATGCTTTTGTAAAGCAATCTTTTCATAGTGCACTCTCTGGAGACAAAGACCTTAAGCATCACACCTTGCAACCTAGAAATTTCATCTATCAGAAAAGACCCTCCAGAGGAACTTTCTTCAAACTCCCTGGAGAGGACCCTATCAGGTACTGCAAACCAACCCTAGTGCCACCAAACTCCAAAAAATAGACTTTTGGATTCATGCAACATACCTAAAGAAAGCACGGAACTCTGACCAGACCTGCACATCATTTGGTGACCTGAAAGTAAAGACTTCCCAGAATTGAACTAATGACATCTGATAAGACAGCTTTCCCAAGATATCTGGACCAGGTCTGCTGGAAGTTTGTCACCAAATCTTTGATGAAGACAACACTTCAGATGATCTCCAGTGTCTATGATCTTGATAACATATGGACTTTAGAAAAAAAGTGCCTGAGAGTTCTCCCTCGTACTCCTCTTTGTTACTCAAATGTGACCTCAGTAGGTTTCCAATCTGTGTACTCTCTTTCTGATGTGAGATGCTACACCCAGGAAAGGTCCTTCCTGGCATTAAGGGACAAAAAGCCACTGAAACTAGAAAACCTCACTCTTGATCGGCTATGCTTTCAGAGAAAGATCTTGGTCAAAAGGGGAAAATGTAAGAAATTAATAAACAGAAACTTCAATTAAATAAATTCAGGAGACAAGAAAGGGGAGATCTCACGCTCTGTGATTATAGCACAGCCCAACAGAAAAAAGAAAAACTCCTCTTCTTTCCAAGCAAGGACTCAGCCAATGAAAAACCATGAACTCTTTGTTTACTGTATCCCTCCAACTTCCTTTTGCCCTCTATTCATAGGGCCTGGAATGGCAATGAAAAGTGAATTAAGTTGGATTGTAAGGAAAAATACGGGATAGTGAGGACTGGAAAGTTGGGAGATATATGCAGAATCAAAAGAGGGCTGCTGCTATTTCCAACTGAGTGTTCTCATGTGGGACTGCTGTCCCATGGTTGACAGATCTTTTGACTTTTTTCCAAGGGAAGTCAGAGATCATAATTTTATAAGAAATATCTGAATTTGTAAATACTGGCATTTGATTAAACTGTTTAAAAAGCTGTAGCGGTACAAAAGAATCATCTACACCCCAGATCCAGATGTTAACTGTGGTGTGAGACTTTTAAAAATCTGAAATTGGGGGGAAAGGCTCTGATGAAATGGTACACAAGACCAATAAGTTTTGATGAGGGTACCAGAAAGTAAGAAATTTGGATTATTTAGTGTTGTTCAAAGAGAGCAGATCCAAGGTCTTGAGCTTTATACCAAATGATTCTGTTTGGTTTTTCTAAAGTAATAAAAATCACACATCCTTAGTACATACATAGGCCAGACACTGTTCTAAAAATGTTACACATATTTACTTAATATTTAAAACTGCCTCAAGAAATGGATACAATTTTTATCTCTTTTTATTGATGAAGGAACTGAAAACCAGATAAGCTATGGATGTGCCCAAGATCCCACTTCTAGAAAGGGATGGAAATGGACTGCAGGGGAGTGTGCTATGAGGCAAAAGAGCACTACAGGAAAGAGGGTATGAGACTGATTAGGCACCGTGTAGTTTTGCCTAGGATCTGACTCACACAGCATTCACTGATGATTACCAGTCCCAGTAGCCCATTTCTCGGAATTTCAAAGCATCACATAATGGGCCTGTCCTAGCTTTAATAGTAAATAGGCCAGCTTGTATGCTGTCTAGTTCTGCAAATGCTTATATATATTGTCATCTTTCTTCCTTCATCTTCAGGCTGTCCACACCAGCCCAACTGTTCCATCACCCGCCCCCACTTCTGTCTGAGGGTGTTACTCCATCCTCAAGGAGTGTAGCCACCAACACTGAAGCAGAAGAATGCGATGACATAATGGTGATTGTTTTTTCTTAAATCAAATTTACACAGAAAATGCAATGCCAGCAAGAACTCTTTCAGGTCACAGCTGTTTCATAGTGAGTCATCCATCACTCTGAGGACTATCCCACATGGACCAAAGTAATGAAATCCCACGCACCAAGGGATAAATAAAGTTACACTAACTCAGGAATGCCTCCCATCAAATATTCACATGAAACTCTTACACAGGTTAGGGGAAGAGTATGCAGCATTGCTGCATCAAAGATTATGAGTTTCTTTTTAAGGAACTCTGAGAATATGAGAATTTTGTAAATGAATGATTTACCTCTGCATAGAGAGTACTGCATTCTACAAGAGCTTTGGAAAATTATATACTTTCCTCAAATTATATACTTTTCCTCAAAAAAACAAACAAAAAACACTACCATTAACCAACCAAACAAAATAAAACAAAACTCAAAACACGAATGGCCAGTATGTATTTTAATTCTTGACCTGTAATGCACATGTTACCAATTTGTCTTGCAAGGTACCTGTGTAGATCAGTTTTGTCCCTGACTTTGAAACTAAGAAACTTACTGGAAAGCTTTCACAAGACAAGCACTTATTTCTCTATCACCTCCCTGTATTTTCTCTATCAAAAAGTACTGATTCAAGCTCTTCTTAAAACCATCCCAAAAGAAAGATCCCTTATCTTCTCGGGCACTCTTACATTGTTAGATGATTATCTTAAAAAAGTAGTCCTAATTCCAAAGCTTCTCCATGTTAATTCTGAAGCCACAGAGTAAATAAATGAAGAGGGTGAACTAATACTCTTGGCCTCACTAGACAGAAAGATGCCTTACAACAGCAGCAACCTATGGACGTTCCTATTCATCTGGCATAAAGTTTATGTTTAATAACCTAGAGCAATGCTGCACAGTAGAAATATAATGTGAGCCACATCTGTAATCTAGAATTTTCTAAGGGCCACATCAAAAAAATAAAGCATATTTATTCTTAATATTTCAAATTTTATTTTACATAAAATATTCTATAACTAAAGAAAATATTTTAATTTTTATTTATTCTATCTAAACCAACTTATTATCATTTCAACAGTCAACATAAAAATTTATCAAGTTGATATTTCACCTTTTTTCATACTAAATCTTCAAATTCATTGTTTATTTTACAAAAAGCTCATCTCGACTGTACACTAAATTTTCAATGGTTCAAGTGAACTGCAGTCCTATGAAAACAGTAAAGTTGTGTTTAATGGAAAAATATTTTTAAATAATTCATTTTAAAAATTTAATTATAATTAAATGAAATTGAAAATTCAGTTTCTTGGCTGCATTAAGCACATCACAAGTATTGAATAGCCATTTGTTGGCTACCATAATGGGTAGTATAGACCTAAAGGATTGTCATGTTGAAGTATTCACATGAGGTAAACACATTAGCACTTCCCATTAGCCTTACTAAAGAAAAACATTGAAGGAAGAACTCTAAACCAAATCCAAACCGTAACCAAAATGAAGCACTTCTGTGGGAGAAAATATCTGTCAGAACAAAGATCCTTCTGTATGACCCATCTTGCATAAAATGCAAATTACACTAGCTTTTGATTTAGATAATATGTGAATGTGAGTTCCTCCACATATGGTCTGGAGAGTCAACATCGGCAATACAAAAGATTTGCTCTTGAAAATCAGACTAGACCTTCATATTCTCTCTCTGACACTCTGGGTTTGAATCAAAGGAAATTTATCTGTAAATGATAATAAAAACATCAATATTTTTGATATTAAAATAAAGGGGTGGAAAAAGTTACAGTGTCATTTATAATGCCCAAATATTTAGCTTAATCATGTAATAATTTACTTAGATTTTCAAAGATTGAAGATAGCCATGTATATATATCACTGCTTCAGTGACAATAATATTGGTTCTTTCACCACATGGAGAAATAAATATACAAACTTGTGTTCAGCTAATAAAGTTTCATTAGCCTATATACAATACTTTCTCCCCTCTTAAAAGAAAAGCCCTCTTTGACACAAATCCCTCTAGCTATTTCCCTATTTAACTACTTCCCTTTATTGAAAACCTCCTCAAAAAAAGTTCTCTAACATCACTTTCCACAAATCCTCTCCTTCTATTCTCTCTTACTCTCTTGAACCCACCTGAATGATTTTCACCCCTATCACTTCTCTGAAACTGGTCTTTTTTTCAGTAACCTCCATATTGATGAATCCAATGATCAGTTCTTAGTAAGACCAGATCTTATTTAGATTATTTCTCTCTTTCCTGAAACTTTTTTTGTTTCAGAAGAAACACAATCTCCTAAGTATTCGTCTGTCTCACAAATTCCTTTACTGATTCCTCCACTTTCCCCCACACATAAACATTAGCATGCATTAGGACTGAACATAGGATTCAGTCCTTAGAACTGTTTTATATATACAGTCACTTGCAGGATGATTCCATCTAATTTCAAGACTTTGAATATTATCTCTTTGTGGGCAACACTAGCCTTTAAAGTCTGGAACTTTATCCTAGATCCAGGCTCATATATTCAAAGGGCAGGTTGGCTTCTCATTTGGATGTCTTAAGGCAACTTTTTTTTTTAATTTTAATAATATATTTTATTTAATATTATCAAATATTATCATTTTAACATGCAATCAGTACAAAATTTATTAACATGATGTTTTTCATTTTTTTTTTATATTAAGTTCAAAATCTGTTGTGTATTTCACACTTACAGCACATCTCAACTTCTGCCAACCACATTTCAAGTACTCTGTATGTAGCTGGTGGCTCTTGTATTGGACAGCACATGTCCAGAAATACTGTATGAGCAAATGCATGTGAACTTCAAAGTTTTCTGCAGAAAATGTTTCATTTGATTTTTCTTCAAGACGTTTATGTCTTTACTGATTCAGTATATGTTGTCTTTTATAGCAGATTCCACAAATGAAATGGGTGGTTGGTCTCTGTTCCAAATACCTTAAACATTACTCTTTGTTTCAAGTTTCCTCATCTGTAAAATGGAGATACAATAGAAGCTATCCTACTGGGTGTCATGAAGACTGAATGTGTTAAAAAATATGCAAAATATATATATAAATTAAAGCATTTAGAAAAGCACCTGGCATATTGTAAACATGCCATGAATATTGGTTATTATTTCCTTCTTTCCTGATTCTTTGACAGAAGTATACATAATCAGTGTCAGCAGCAGGAATGGAAGCTTGCAGGCTTTGTAATGACTAAAGTAATTAAAATGAATGTTAGGTGTAAGAATTATTTTGGGACATATTTAAATCTGTATGAACATTAATAATTTTTTAAATCACTGTTTCATTCCATAACTAAAAGTTGTTAATATAGAATGCTTGAATTCAAACAAACCATTATTTTAATAATACTAAACAAGGTTTGTTTTAAAATTGAGTATTTACTGAATGCTTTTATTGTCTAAGGCACTGTATTGAGAGCTTTTATGTGCGGTATCTCATTCAATCTTTACCATAACCCTAGTGTAGGGCACTATTATTAAGCTCATTTTAAAGATGTGGAAACTGAAGCTCAGGAAAGCTCTGGCCAAGGTCATAGAGCCCACAAATTGCAGAGGTAAACAGACACCAACAGCACTGGTGGAGTGTTAAGGCATCCTAACTTAAAATCAGGCTTCTCATCTTCCTCCTCAAGGTATTTCCCAAGTCATCAATGACCAGTCATTCTTCTAGTTGCTCAGGGCAACAACCTCAGAGTAATCCTTCACCCTTCTTACTCTCCTTCTCTACATCCAAGCTGTTGCTTTATTTTGCATTTATTTGATTATTAAAGAATTAAATGTTTCCAAATGTACGTTTACTCTTTATATTTTATCTATTAAATAATTGTTCACATCTTTGTGCCAAATGTATAAAATAAGGTATATTCAGAGAAGTTCTCTGTCTCCTCCTCCCCCTCTTCCCTCCACTCCACTGTAGGCAACCATTTTTCTTCCACTTTTTGGCTTCTCCCCCTCCTGTTTTTAACTATAAACAAATATGTTAATATACTGCTATTTCTTTTCCTCTTTTCTTAGATGAATGGCAGTTTATTATACACACTTTTCTTCAACTTGCATTTTCTTCACCTAAAAAGCTGTCCTGGGTACCTCTATGTAGTGTGTAGAGATCTATCTCCTTTTTTTAAAGGAGCATAATACTACATTGAGTGTATTTAATGTAGTGTATTTAGTGTATTTAATTAAACTACATTTAAATGTATTCTCATTTAAATTCAGCCATTTCTTTGTTTATGGGCATTTGGCACTTATTGGCCTTGTTCATACGTCTTTTAATATTTTTATAGTGTATCATCCAGATAGATCTCTAGAAATGGGATTGGTAGGTAATTAGGTAAACTCAGGTACAATTTTGCTAGACATTGCATATCACTTTTCTATCAAAAACATATAAGAATACCTATTTTCCCAGAACCTTGGCAAGTATTTTGTTTAAACATACCAAATTTCTCAATGACGTTTCATTTTCTCATCAGTGAAACTGAACACATTTTAATATGTTCAAGGGCCATTTGTATTTTTTCCCTATGAACTATCTGTTGCCTATTCTTCTATCAGGATGTTGTCTTTATTTTCTTGCCCTCTGCTTCCTCTTACATAGTTATAAATATCACTGGCTTCTTTCTACCCTCAGTGGTTGGACTCCATCCACATATACTTTATAGTTTTGAGGATTTCTTGTCATCTAGTTTGTTTGCTTGTAAACTTTTAATTTGATATAATTTCAGATTTATAAAAAAAGTTGCTAAAATAGCACAAGGAATTCCCATTTGCCCTTTACCTAGATCATCAGTTGGTATATTTGGTCCCACTTATTTTCTCTCTCTCTCTCTCTCCACATATATATATATTTACTTACAAACACACAACATACAACTTCAATATATATTTCCTAAGAACAAAGACATTCTTTTGTATAACCACAGTAAAACTATCAAAAATCAGAAAATGTAACATAGATAAAATGCTATTATCTAATCCACAGTTCATATTCAAAGTTTGTCAATTGTCCTAACATTTACTTCTTCTGCCCAATATAGAATCCCATCCAGGATCATGGATTGCCGATAGGTGTCATGTCTCTTGCCTCATTTAATCTTGCACAGCTTTTCTGTCTTTGTTTTTCTTGATCTTAACATTTTTTGAAGACTACAAACCAGTTATCTTGTAGAATGTCCCTGCATTTAATGTATCTGGCACGTTCTTGTTAGAGTAAACTTATGCATTTTGGGCAAGATCACCACAGAAAATATATATACTTTTCAGTATCAGGAGAAATATGAGGTTGGTTTGTCCTATTACTGGCATTGTTACCTTATATCACTTACTTAAGGAAGTATCCACCAAGTTTCTTCACTGTGAGGTTACTTTTCCCCTGTGTAATTAATGAGTTATTTGGGGGGAAATATCTTGTATTACATAAATATCCTGTTTTTCACCAAGCTTTCACCCACTAGTTTCAGCAACCATTAATGATCTTCTAATTGTATTATTTCTTCTGTATTTGTTAGTTGCCACTCTACTTAAGGAAGAGCTTTCTTTTATCACTCCTTTATTTACTTATTTGTATTTTCTGATTTATATCAGCTTGGACAAATGGATTATTACTTCATAATCTATTCCTATCATCATTTCAATTTATCTCAAATTATTCCAGATTTGTCCAAAGGGAGACATTTAAGTTGGTTCCTTTGCCCTTTAATTATATCTCTATCATATTTTTAACACTTTATTAGTTTCTAACACAACAAGATATTCCAGATTCCTTTTGTATCTTCCATGATTCAGACCTGGAATCAATTATTTCCCTCCAAAGTACCCTTTGGTAACCAAAAAGATGTACCTACTTGGGCCAGGACTTCAGAGAAATTCCAGAGCACCTCCGCAGGAACTGTGGACGTTTCACAAAGAGGCTCTGTCTCATCTTCAGCCTTCTGAGAACTCCTATGGAAGAGCAAGGGAAAAATATGTCTTGGGAAAGAAAATGGTTTCGCTGTCAAAACTAGGAGATGGTGCTGGTTCTCTTGGCTCTTTAGAAACTCCAAAAAATCTGCTGGATTTTTATTTTATAATTTCACAATTCTTATTTTTCAAAATTATTTTTATATTTGCATTTCTCATTTTATGATTTGCTTCTAGATTTTAAAAATATTCCTTTTTTCCCACTTTTTGCTGTTTAGTTGTTATTCAATTTTTTCCTTTTGATTTTGATCATTTTTTTGGACTAGATTATATTAAGCCAACCCTTCCACCAAGAATGACTGCTATATCTGTGTAAAACATTTTTTAAAAATCTGTTTGAAGGCATTAGTTAAGAAATCAGCAAGGACCAGAGGAGTCAATGTTTCCAAAGAGGATGAACATAGATAAGTGAATCCAATATTCTACTTTTGAAGCATTTTCCAATCTATAAAACACAGCTGAGAGACTGAGAAGCTGAGCATAAAATAGTAGGTAGGAGGCTGAGAAGCTGAACAGAGCTTTCAGAGGTCATAAGAGGCTGGAGGAACAAAAATTAGAGGTTAGAAATCACAAGGAGATGGGACATTGGTTAACAGCCCAGGATTCCACTGAGACCATTGAAGATTTACATCTTGGAAGGAGTAAGGGCAAAACAGAAATAAAACCCCCTTCACAAATACTGAAATATGTCTCTGAATTAGGGCAATTGATTTGATTGATTTAAGATTATCAACTCCTTTATTAATTTTTACCAACACAAAGAAAATCCTATGTGGAGCATTATAGCATCATCAGAACCTCAAATTATATTGATAATCAGTGTTTTTCACTCCAGCAAAAAATGCTGCACTCCAGGAAACAAGACCAAATGACCAAAAGAGAAAGAAAAAAACATAATGTAGAAATAGACCATATGATCCAGACATTGGATTTAACTAGACATCAACTCTAAAATAAATGGTATACTGAAATAACATGATAAACTAGAGAAAAAAATTAAGAATTTCAGCTGAGGACTGGAAACTCTGAAATGGAAACAAATGGAAAATTTAGAAATAAGAAAACTAAAATTAAGACTCAGTAAATGAGTTTGACAGAAGATGACCCAAAGTAAGAATTAGTGAACTGGATTAGTGATCAGAAGGGAACAAATATTCATGCCAAATCACAGAGAGACAAAAAATTGGAACATACAGGGCTTCCTTGGTGGCGCAGTGGTTGAGAGTCCGCCTGCCGATGCAGGGGACGCGGGTCCGTGCCCCGGTCCGGGAAGGTCCCACATGTCGCGGAGCGGCTGGGCCTGTGAGCCATGGCCGCTGAGCCTGCGCGCGTCCGGAGCCTGTGCTCCGCGACAGGAGAGGCCACAACAGTGAGAGGCCCACGTACCGCAAAAAAAAAAAAAAAAAAAAAAAAAATTGGAACATACAGAAAAGAGGACAAGAGAATGGGAAGAGAGAACATGTGGTGTTACCACAGCCTAGAACCCCAGGATGTCCCTTGAGAGCTAGAATCACAGCGAGGACCACCTGTTGAGAGTCAGGACATAAGTAGGGAAGTGGTATCTGAGCAGGAGCAGAAGTCATGGATGATCCCCAGAAACTACAAAGATATCATACTGAGGAGACCTGCCCTGGTTTCTGTTCATCTTCCACCCACCAATATTTCAAGTATTCAACACAGAAGCCAATGTGCAGGGAGCATGGGAAATGTAGCTCCCTATGTTACAGTGTGTGTGTATGTGAGGGTGGATGGATATGAAAGAAAATTATCAGTTAGCCTTGCACAGATGCCAACTTTTCAAGTTTCCAGGGATAAAGCTAATTTACCCTGAACCTATTTTCCTACTTACTTTTGACCACTTTAATAGGGAACTGAGAAAAATAGAGTTTGATGCCTGTGCTCAGGATGATATTTTATCCAGATTTCCAAGATAGAGTTTATTTTGAGAAAAGCATATTGAGATTAATCCAAAAACTACCAGGGAATCAAACATTTCAACTGAGCTGATGAATTAAAGTACATTTTTGACTATTTTGGGACTAGTGAGTGAATTTTTTCATCAGCAAAAATATGTAAACTAGTTTGTGTTCCTAAATGCAACATAAGCTCAGATACACCTTTTCTCACCAAAGAAGTTACACTTATCTTTCTTCTTGGTGTTTACTTTGTGGAATAGGATGTATGTGAAAACGTAGCTTCTCATAGAAAAATGGTTCATTGTATTCTGATAAAGTGTCTTCAAATGTTTTCTTTCTTTTTTTTTTTTGGTAAATTACATATTATCCTCTGTAGTACTGAATATTGAATTTCAGGTACAAACTGAAATGTCATTCAGAAGTATTTGACTTGAAACAATTTGGAGGAAATTATTTTAAGTGAAACTGCTTTTCAGGCAATGAAAGAAATACTGGAACTTTGGAAATTGACTAAATATATTATTTTTTTCAAGTAATGAGCTCTCTAAAATGAATTGGTAATCAAAAATTATGCTACTCTTGCTTTTTGCATAACTGGCTAGCAGGTAATGAGTGTGATAATGTCCTCTTTGAACTAGGGCCAGGACTCTAAGCTATAACATCGAGTAAAGAGTAATTATGTTCTTTAATTTTCAAACTGGTTCAATCTCTAGCACCTACCATGTACCAGTCATGGTACTAAGACTTACAAAGATAAGTAAGACAGTATCTAGTCTTAAATTGAAAGCAATCTAGTGGAAGGGGTAAATTATTAATAGATACTAACTTATGAGGTATAATTAGTACAGTATAATGAAAGATACATAAATATGAGGTTTTAAAAAAAGCATTCATTGTATAATGCTAAATAGAAAGAATAGGAATTAAAATTATGTTCATAGTGTATTTCTAATTTGTTGAGCAGATAAATAGAATTCTATAAAATCATCCACTGTTCAAAGCAGTTACTCATGAATTATGTGATTAAAAGTTGTATATTCTTTTAAACATTTCTGTATTTTTCAAATTATTTTATTTTTTTCTTTCACAGTGAGTATGGATTAAACTTTAATTAGAAAAAAATAGAACCTGTTAAAAGATGAATCTATCATTCACTAAAAATGGCATTTCTTTGTTCTAAGGAAGGGCTTGGGAAATGACAACCAGCAGGCAAATCCAGCCTACAGCCTGTTTTTATTTTATGGCCCGTTATAGATAGAGGTTGTGAAACCTTGCCCTAAAGAACGCAACCAACAAATATGTATTCCACCAAGACCCTTTATTTGTCTCTACTTTATGGAGAAGAACTGGGGAAAACCATCAAGATACACTACAAATTATTCAGAGTTCAGAAATTGTCTCAAGGTCATTTATTCAGGCTAGAGCTAACCTTCCTGAACATCACTTTAAGCCAAGCAGTTTATGTGGATTATTGGATTTAATTCTCAAAACAATATTATGCAGCATACTTTTTATTCAACTTTTAATGATAATCAAATTGAGGCATGGAGAGATCATAGCCATAGCAAGAAGTGAAGCCAAAATTTAAATCCAGGCAAACTATTCCAGGGCCACAGTAGAGCCTTCTCCATCTGAGGGAATTTGAAATGCTATATATCTCCTGAATGGAATGGAAGTTGGCCTTGGATTTAGGCTTTTCAAGGTAGTTATCTAAGGATCCATCACTGAACTTAACTCCTATCTCTAATTGGAAATAAAATGCAGCTGTAATCAGCTCTACAGATCAAAAAATTCGTCTGCAAGTTGGCTGCATTCTCCTGGTAGATGGACTTGGTAAAGTGCTCTGAACTGACAGAATATACATAAAAATGAGATTTTTTTTTCACCCTGGAGATTTTCAATTTGAAGAAGTTAATAAATTACAAAGGCTTGCAAATCAAAATCATTAGAAGTATTCTCTCATTAAGAGTTCATGTCTGATTAATGATAATAAAGAAATTAGCATGATATTTATGTGGCTACTGCAAGCGTTTCCATGGAGATTTCATCACCTTTATTATAATCTAATGTAATAATAATATGACTTTAAAAATCCTTTGCTTGCTATTTCAATGCCCAGCTTTTGAATTAAAAGCATGCGAGATAACTGTAAATCCACTGTGAGGTCTCACATTTCTTTATAAAACCTTTTTTCTTGAGATCCCTCCCAGATATGAGAAACTAAAAGTATACCAAAATACAGACAAACAAAAAAATTCTAGACAAAAGTACAGTATGAAACCATAGTGTGTTACCATGGTATGAACTATCAGCTCTCTGACACAATAGAAATATAAAAGGGTTTTAGTTTTGTTTACACAATTTGAATTTTCCTGATTTTATAACCCAACAATGCTAATTATAAAGTAACTAAGATGTTTCCATTTGAGTCAAGAAATTTATTTTTATGAAGTGTGACAAAGCATTTGATGGATTTTTTTTCACATTTTTTCTGGGTACACTGGTGTCATATATACAAACTGAATCCTGGTTATTCCTTAAATATGCCAGATGATTCTTTTATGGGTGAGGGATACAGGTTGGCATTATAGTCATGGAAAAGAATTACCTGTCCCAGGGTTTAAGAAATGTCTTTTTGAAGCATTGCTAATACAACATCCTCTTTTTAGTCATTTGAATGATGTAAAAGCCAATAAAACGATATGCCAAATTTCTGTGAATAACAAAATAAGTTGTATTAAGAAAGGTTTTCTTCCATATCTGGTTCTAAGAGAATTGTAAATCTTTGTTCAAGGGCTTTCTTTGGAGACTATATCCATGATCATTTCTGGCCTTGTAATCTAAAAGTATTTAAGGGTAAAAAAGTCATTCAAAGATCTATGTTATTCTAAAATAATTCTCTGGTACCCAAAGCCATTTTTCATAGGTTATTAGTGACCTCACGTGAATAACATATGAACACTATTTGCTTGTTTACTTATCTAAGACAAATGATGATTCTTATACCCACTAGCGACATTTTCAGATGATCACTGATTTATTATTATGGAGTGTGAATGAATGGAGCCGAGGTTGAGATTCAGATGCACTTTACTCAGTTTTTAAAATCTTTTCTTATCCTAATAATAATTATAGTCCATCTCACATTCTTATTAAATTTTTATCATTACTTAAGGCACAAATATACACATACACACACATCAGGGTGCTATTATTTTCTGTTACATGTTCATTGAAATATATGACTTTTTAAAGCATGTACATTTGATACCTTAGTAACATAAAAATTAAAGAAAACCTAGCAGTCTTACACTCAGGTAATAAAATTCTAGATCTCAGGAAGAAATAAGATTAAGGAATGATGGTTATTATTTTGGGGAAGGTTTTATTTATTCCATAAGGTATACTTATTTTGTTACCAGAGATAGCTACATTCCTAAAAACACCAGTTTTATAAAATATGAAATTTGCTTTTAATTCTTTAAATGTTCAGGGAGCATCCTGTGTATATGCTGAAGCTGTTTCCCACTTCCTCGAATATTTCAATAAATTTTTATTGACTGTCTCCTTTGTGGAAAGCACTCTGGAGAATACAAAGATGAACAGAACATAGCCCATATCCCCAAGATGCTTAAAGGATAGCAGATGAGATGCATTCATAAAACTAAGCTACAGGAGAGAGTGATATGTAATATGTTGTGGATAAGGAATCAGCTAATTGAAATGCCTACAGATGGCTAATGAAAATATAAATGTGTGACTTAAGCAAGCAAAAGGTGATAGGGAGGAGGGGAGCCTGTGGATGGATTTGGGGAGTCCCTGCACTACTTAAAGCCTTTCAAAGACATTTCTGTAAATACTGTGCCAGCCAAACAAAACATAACTAAAAATTGTTATATTAAGCTACAAAGCTACAAGAGGAGTGTGGGTGATTGTTCTCTTACAGTTTTATCTATATCTATATCCATATATATATCACACATACGAGTGTGTGATATATGTATGGATATAGATATAGATAAATAGGTGAACTATAATAGAAAGCAGTATATCTTAAGATATAAATAACTTGTACTTGAATTAATATTTATGGCATTGAGAAAAATGGCCATTATATGTGGGTTGTTAAATATTTTTATGATAGGATAGAAAATATAAACTCAACTCAACTATGACATCATATTTTTCTCTTTTACCAGTATAGTTATTTTATGAAAATGATTTATAACATTAAGAAGATAGATAATAAGGGCTTATTTATGGATTGAAAAATATACAGTGTGATAATTTGTGATGGTGACTTCACTTGTGATGTATAAGTTAAACCCTAGAGATATCCTTCACGTGTTCTACACATCAGTGCACGGCAATCCAAATCACTGACAAAATTTATAAAGTAACTGACATCGACAGTCTCCACTACTTAAAATACTTTAGGGATTTTACTGATGCTTATATGAAATGCTATCCCACATTTAAATATGTACAATATTTGCCACCATAACAACTGAAATACAACAAAATAAACTTGGAAATATTGTATTTCAGTAACTTGCATAGTACTAAAATTGGAATTTCTCAAATATTTTATAGAAAACAGATCAGTAATATATTTAAAAATTTTTTCAAATATCTTGTTTAAGACACTAAGTTGAGTAGTACATGATCAAAGTTTCAAGAACAATAATATAAAAATCTCAAAAACAAAATAATTCTTCTAAGAAGAAATTGGTGGTATTTTCTAATAAGCTGATTATTTTTAAAGCCTAAATAATACTCTAATATGGTCATCTTCAGGCAAATGAAAAGAAATATCCATTACATCAAAATATTGTTAACTTGCTCTTCTTGGAACAATTCATTCAGTATATGTTATTCCTTCAATGTGTGAAAGTATAGAATATATTTATATTGGTTTCTGTCCCCAGTCCCTGGCACGGAGGTTCTAAAACCATTATAATTTCCTAAGTAATAAGAGCATTAGGAGCATGTTTTATTCTAAATATTTGTTCTTTGACCCCGTTTCCAGACTCAAATCTCCTAAATTCCTTGGAATTTCCTGAGTGATAGCGATATCTTTTGTTCTAATGAGGTGACTCTTGTGGGATCCTGGATGGAGGTTGGTTACCAGATAGATCAAGTCATAATTAGAAACTTGGAATTTTCAGCCCCAACTTCCATTCTCCAGAGCCGGGAGAGGGGCTGAAAATGGAGTTTGTGATTTGTCATGCCCACATGATGAAGTCTCCATAAAAACCCCCGAAGTGTGGGGTTCAAAGAGCTTCCAGGTTAATGAACACATCCACATACAGGGAAGGTGATGCACCCCAACCAACTCCATGGGAACAGAAGCTCCTGTGCTTGAGATCCTCTCAGACCTTGCCCTGTGTATCTCTTCATATGGCTGTTCATCTATATGCTTCATCACATCCTTTATTATTTAATATTATATAATAAACTGATAAATGTAAGTGTTTCTCTGAGCTCTGTGAGCTGTTCTAGCAAATAACCGAATCCGAGCGGGAGGAGGTCATGGGAACTTCCGATTTTTAGCCAACTCAGACAGAATTTGTGGATAACCTGGGGACTACTACTTGCAATTGGCATCCGAAGTAGGGGGCAGTCTCATGGGACTGAGCCCTTAACCTGTGGGATCTGAGGCTATCTTCAGGCAGTGTCGGAATTGAGTTAAATTGTATGACACATAGCTGGTGTCACAAAAAGTTGCTTGGTGTGGGAAAAACTTGATATCAGAAAAGTTGTGAGTGTGGTAGTGGTATGAGAGTAAAGGAAAAACACATAGGACGACTGGATTTTTCCTACTCACAATGCATATACAATTGATGTTTCTCTCATTAATGCCCCTAAAAGAGTAAAATCAATTACTATGAAGAAAGTCAAGCAGTTAAAAAATTTGGGGAAAAAATGTGTAACAGTAATTTTTAGTTGACCTTGACACCTGAATGTGTAGATATGAAAGGATGCACAAAAAATGACGAAGTAGAATTTCTCACATTGCTCTGTTTTAATGTTCCCAAACCATCCTAGACGCCTTCCATGCCAATACAAAAATTATCTGTGCTACTCTTAAAGTATGGTTCCTGTAGTGATGAATAATTCTACTGTCAACCTGATGAAGCTGGCAACTGCACTTCCCAGAATCCCCTTCCCTGTATGGGTATGGGTTCTGATTTGGTCGAGAGAAATCTGCATAAGCTATGGAGGCAGAAGTGACACAGCAGCCCCTACTCTCCGAATGTTGTTGTGGTTAGATGTGGTGACAGATAGATGCAAAGGTACTACCAAGGTTCAGGTACTCCTTGTCTTTTCCACTCCATGGAAAAGATCTTCTCCCTGACTAATGGCCTGTTGTTCAACAACGGCCCCAGACCTCTCACTGGACCCTTAGCTACAGACACACAGAGGCAACAACTTCCCACTGACTCCTCCATTATGGTCCCTCTTTAGTGGTTAAACATGCTTGGCTTAGCTTGACTGGTTCATAAGTCCTCTGATATTCAATTGTTATAATCAATTTCTACTCCTGAATTCATAGTGGTTCTGCTTCCTTGACTGAACCCTACTGCAATATTATCCCATATAAACACTGTATTTCAGTGGTCCCTGACCATGCCTTTATGACTGTCCAGATCATCACTCATCACTCACGAATGTCTAATCCTTCCTGGTCACCAATTCAATAATTAGACTGGATATGGACAGGCTCATACAGTTTTGGTCATTTTTCCTTCAGAGTAATTTTCACCTTTGTGATTAGATAATTCTTTTATGTAAAACTCCCTCACTAAAGAATAAGGGGCTGCTGGAATTAGTTTTCTATTGCTGCTGTAACAAATGACCACAAATGTAGTGGCTTAAAAAATGCAAATCTATTATCTTATAGTTCTGTAGGTCAGAAGTCCAACAGAGGTCTCAGTGGGCAAGATCAAGGTGTTGGCAGGGCTGCTTTCCTTTCTGGAAGCTCTTGGGGAAAACCTATTTGTCTCCTTGACTTTTCCAGCTTCTAGAGGCTGCCTGCATCCTTGGCTCATCCTTGGCTCCCTTTCTCCATCTTCAAAACCAGCCACATAGCATCTCTCTGACCATGCCTCTGTCATCACATCTTTTTCTCACCACAACCAGAAAAGGTTCTCCAATTTTAAGGACCCAAAGAATTGGATTGTATAATCCCTCCATCACAAGGCCCTTAATTTAATCACATCTGTAAAGTCACTTTTGCCATGTAAAGTATCATATTCATCTACTCTTAGAAATATGATGTAGATATATATTTGGGCAGCCTTTATTTCTGCCTATCACAACTGCATTGCAGAACACATTGACTTGCATCTACTAAGTGTACAATAATATTTAGTAGAGAAGTAAATTTTGATATAATTAATATATTGCTAGGGACTTATTATTACATTTTCTTTAGAGTAAGCAGTTCACTCAGTTCAGGTGTATCATTAACCATAATATCTAGGCTTTAAAAAGTTAGTGGTACTTTAAATGTTAAGTAACAGTTCCTGCATTAAGTTTTGGCCCTCTATACAGGACCTTATATTTATTCTTTTTAGTTTGTTTAATTTGGTTGTAAGTACTATATAGGATTTTGTTTACTAAATTGTCTGTTTTTTTTTTTTTTTTTTTTTTGCATTATGTGGGCCTCTCACTGTTGTGGGCTCTCCCGTTGTGGAGCACAGGCTCCAGACGCACAGGCTCAGCTGCCATGGCTCACAGGCCCAGCCGTTCCGCGTGGTAAATATAGATAGATATATTATATATATATATATATATAATATAGATAGTAATATATAGATTATAGATATATATAATATAGATAGTAAATATAGATAGTTGGTTGCCTATACTCAAGGCAATGAAAATGTCTTTAGCTTTTGGATATTACAAATGACAATTTAGGGCTTCCCTGGTGGCGCAGTGGTTGAGAGTATGCCTGCCAATGCAGGGGACATGGGTTCGTGCCCCGGTCCGGGAAGATCCCACATGCTGCAGAGCGGCTAGGCCCGTGAGCCATGGCTTCTGAGCCTGAGTGTCCGGAGCCTGTGCTCCGCAATGGGAGAGGCCACAACGGTGAGAGGCCCCCATACCGCAAAAAAAAAAAAAAACCGGATTGCATTTCAATAGAACTAAGCTGCATACAAGATGCTCAATTTTCTTTCTATATTATAATCACTGAAAATTACCCATTCAATTAATTTTTTTAATCCTTAACTTCACACAAAACACTGTTCGTTTTATAACAGGGAAGACTACAATAAAAAAAATTCAGCCCCTCTCCTTTAGAATTTTATATTACTAAAATATAAGGGGAGTAAGTCAATAACTACATATGTTTAGGTCGATCAAACTATTCTGTATAATACTATAGTGGTGGATACACTGTATACTTGTTAAAACCATTGTAACGTACCACACCAAGAGTGAACCTTAATGTAAACTGTGGACTTTGGATGATAAGATGTCAATGAAGGTTTACCCTTTGTAACAAACGTAGCATTCTGGTTCAAGATATTGATAGTCGAGGAGGCTGTGCATGAGTAGGAGCAGGGGCTATATGGGAACTCTGTACTTTCTGCTCAAGTTTATGTAAACCTAAAACTGCTCTAAAAAAGTCTATAAAAATACATGTAACAAAATGTTATATAGGGGCTTCCCTGGTGGCACAGTGCTTGAGAGTCCGTTTGCCAATGCAAGGGACATGGGTTCATGCCCTGGTCCAGGAAGATCCCACATGCCGTGGAGTGGCTGGGCCCATGAGCCATGGCCGCTGAGCCTGCGCGTCCGGAGCCTGTGCTCCGCAACGGGAGAGGCCACAGCAGTGAGAGGCCCGCGTACCACACAAAAAAAAAAAGTTATATAAATGCCACCAGCAAAATTCTATCAGGGTTTAGTCACTTTACGGGAGGAAGAGTTGGAAAGAGTTCATGATGGGTGGATGGGACTAACAGGAATTCTACTTAGAGGACACAGGATGAGCAAAATCTTGGCAGAGAGAAATCTGAAGGGCATTTGGGCAAAAACAAGGGTTCTTGATGCCGCTTCCCCTCCATCCTGCTGAGGTAATGGCCTGTGGAATATACAGACAAGGATTTATAGCCAAATGAGAACTAAAGCACACTTTATTAATCTGAGCACTCATCCTAACAACCCAGAAAATTCAGGTTTCCTATGAACTGTGTTGGAAAAAAAGAGGCCAGAGTGGAACTTGTTATTCCTCCCACTCTTTGCCCCCAATTGAGTTATCAACCCTTCTGGAGATGGAAAATATGGAGCAGGGGCTAATGCAAATAACTGTTTTTCTTCAATTAGGTATCCTTCCCTACAGTGGCAGGCAACCTGCTGAGTGCCAGGCTCTCCTTATTGTCCCCTCAACACCCGGCAAGTGATAGGAGGGACTTGTGCTGAACCTCTGCTCTCCTCTTGGATTCAGAAATGAAGACCAGATCTTCCCAATATCAGATTCCTTTTCACCTTGCCTCCAATAATTCAGTATTTGATTTGGTGATAAATCTTACAGAAAAAAATAAATACTTGTTTTTTGTGCTCACTAATCTACTTTCAATATTGATACATGCTTGCCTAAACTCCTGATGTTACGATAATTTTTAGACTTCATCTTAATGAAAATTTCCATGTTATACACTAAAACAAACTTCCAATTTATCTTTTTGCCTTATGATCACTGTACTAGAGTAAATTACTATATTTTCTTAAGATGGCAAAACAACAGTAGCAACGAAAAAAACAGTGTTTTTCAATTTGGTTATTCTAGTTTCACAGACAAAAGTATTCTTAGAGAATTTTATAAGAAATAATGTATCTTAATAAAGACACTTTTTTAGGGTTAGAGCAAAAGTTATGGTATAAAAAAGCAGCCAGCTGGGACAGAGAAGTAGGGACTAGCATAGGTTTATGTTTTAAAGAAAAAGCCTACAGAGAGAGAACACACAATTGAATCAGGACAAGAACAGTTCTGAAATGAGGTATTAATGTGGAAGAAATGTTACTGTCTGGCTTTGGAAGAGCTGAATAGATCTGGCTGACTGAGAATATTCAAGAGCTATTTTAATAAGTTATCACCTACATGCACACTAATAAAAATGCCATTAAAAATTTGTTTTAGGTCCTTGTCTCCACAGTAAGCCACAATCACCCCCTGCCTCTGCAGGAGACCCTCCAACCCTAGCAGGTTTGCTTTTATTTCCACATTCAGCCTGTTGAGACAATGGTAGTCTGTACTTCATCTGAGAACAAAACTATCGATGGAGCTCTACCCACCACAAGACCCTCCCATCAGGAAACTTACACAAGCCTCTTAGATAGCCTCATCCACCAGAGGGCAGACAGCAGAAGCAAGAAGAACTACAATCCTGCAACCTGTGGAACAAAAACCACATTCACAGAAAGATAGACAAGATGAAAAGGCAGAGGGCTATGTACCAGATGAAGGAAGAAGATAAATCCCCAGAAAAACAACTAAATGAAGTGGAGATAGGCAACCTTCCAGAAAAAGAATTCAGAATAATGATAGTGAAGATGATCCAGGACCTCAGAAAAAGAATGGAGGCAAAGATCAAGAAGTTGCAAGAAATGTTTAACAAAGACCTAGAAGAATTAAAGAGCAAACAAACAGAGATGAACAATACAATAACTGAAATGAAAACTACACTAGAAGGAATCAATAGCAGAATAACTGAGGCAGAAGAATGGATAAGTGACCTAGAAGACAGAATGGTGAAATTCACTGCTGCGTAACAGAATAAAGAAAAAAGAATGAAAAGAAATGAAGACAGCTTAAGAGACCTCTGGGACAACATTAAACACAACAACATTTGCATTATAGGGGTCCCAGAAGGAGAAGAGAGAGAGAAAGGACCAGAGAAAATATTTGAAGAGATAATAGTCAAAACATCCCTAACATGGGAAAGGAAATAGCCACCCAATCCCAGTAAGTGCAAAGAGTCCCATACAGGATAAACCCAAGGAGAAACATGCCAAGACACATAGTAATGAAACTGGCAAAAAACAAAGACAAAGAAAAATTATTGAAAGCAGCAAGGGAAAAACGACAAATAACACAAAAGGGAACTCCCATAAGGTTAACAGTTGATTTTTCAGCAGAAACTCTACAAGCCAGAAGGGAGTGGCATGATATACTTAAAGCAATGAAAGGGAAGAACCTACAACCAAGATTACTCTACCTGGCAAGGATCTCATTAAGATTCGATGGAGAAATCAAAAGCTTTACAGACAAGCAAAAGCTGAGACAATTCAGCACCACAAAACCAGTTCTACAACGAATGCTAATGAAACTTCTCTAAGTGGGAAACACAAGAGAAGAAAAGGACCTACAAAAACAAACCCAAAACAATTACGAAAATGGTTACAGGAACATACGTATTGATAATTACCTTAAATGTGAATGGATTAAATGCTTCAACCAAGAGACACAGGCTTAACAAAAAATAAAAAAAATGAAGAAAAAAGAAAAAGGAAAAGAAAAGACACAGGCTTGCTCAATGGATACAAAAACAAGATCCATCTATATGCTGTCTACAAGAGACCCACTTCAGACCTACTGACACATACAGACTGAAAGTAAAGGGATGGAAAAAGATAGTCCATGCAAATGGAAATCAAAAGAAAGCTGGAGTAGCAATACTCATATCAGATAAAATAGACTTAAAAATAAAGAATGTTACAAGATACAAGGAAAGACACTGCATAATAATCAAGGGATCAATCCAAGAAGAAGATATAACAATTATAAATATATATGCACCTAATATAGGAGCACCTCAATACATAAGGCAACTGCTAACAGCTATAAAAGAGGAAATTGACAGTAACACAGTAATAGTGGGGGACTTTAACACCTCACTTACACCAATGGACAGATCATCCAAAATGAAAATAAATACGGAAACAGGAGCTTTAAATGACACAATAGACCAGATAGATTTAATTGATATTTATAGGACATTCCATCCAAAAACAGCAGATTACACTTTCTTCTCAAGTGCGCACAGAACATTCTTCAGGATAGATCACATCTTGGGTCACAAATCCAGCCTCAGTAAATTTAAGAAAATGAAATCATATCAAGCATCTTTCTGACCACAACTCTATGAGATTAGAAATGAATTACAGGGATAAAACGTAAAAAACACAAACACATGGAGGCTAAACAATACGTTACTAAATAACCAAGAGATCACTGAAGAAATCAAAGAGGAAATCAAAAAATACCTAGAGACAAATGACAATGAAAATATGACAATCCAAAACCTATGGGATGCAGCAAAAGCGGTTCTAAGAGGGAAGTTAATAGCTATACAACCCTACCTCAAGAAACAAGAAAAATCTCAAATAAACAATCTAACCTTACACCTAAAGGAACTAGAGAAAGAAGAACAAACAAAACGCAAAGTTAGCAGAAGGAAAGAAATCATAAAGATCAGAGCAGAAATAAATGAAATAGAAACAAAGAAAACAATAGCAAAGATCTATAAAACTAAAAGCTGGTTCTTTGAGAAGATAAACAAAATTGATAAACCATTAGCCAGACTCATCAAGAAAAACAGGGAGAGGAGTCAAATCAATAAAATTAGAAATGAAAAAGGAGAGGTTACAACAGGCACCACAGAAATAGAAAGCATCCTAAGAGACTACTACAAACAACTCTATGCCAATAAAATGGACAACCTGGAAGAAATGGACAAATTCTTAGAAAGGTATAACCTTCCAAGACTGAAACAGGAAGAAACAGAAAATATGAACAGACCAATCACAAGTAATGAAATTGAAACTGTGATTAAAAATCTCCCAACAAACAAAAGTCCAGGACCAGATGGTGTCACAGGTGAATTCTAACAAACATTTAGGGAAGAGCTAACACCCATCCTTCTCAAACTCTTCCAAAAAATTGCAGAGGAAGGAACACTCCCAAACTTATTCTATGAGGCCACAATCACCTTGATACCAAAACCAAACAAAGATACTACAAAAAACCAAATTACAGACCAATATCGCTGATGAATACAGCTGCAAAAATCCTCAACAAACTACTAGTAAACAGAAGCCAACAACACATTAAAAGGATCATACATTATGATCAAGTGGGATTTATCCCAGGGACGCAAGGATTCTTCAATATATGCAAATCAATCAATGTGATACACCATATTAACAAATTGAGGGATAAAAACCATATGATCATCTCAATAGATGCAGAAAAAGCTTCTGACAAAATTCAACACCCATTTATGATAACAACTCTCCAGAAAGTAGTCATAGAGGGAACCTACCTCAACATAATAAAAGCCATATATGAGAAACTCAAAGCAAACATCATTCTGAATGGTGAAAAACTGAAAGCATTTCCTCTAAGATCAGAAACAAGACAAGGATGTCCACTCTCACCACTATTGTTCAATATAGTTTTGGAAGTCCTAGCCATAGCAATCAGAGAAGAAAAAGAAATAAAAGGAATACAAATTGGAAAAGAAGAAGTAAAACTGTCACTGTTTGCAGATGACATGCTACTATACATAGAGAATCCTAAAAATGCCACCAGAAAACTACTAGAACTAATCAATGAATTTGCTAAAGTTGCAGGATACAAAATTAATGCACAGAAATCTCTTGAATTCCTATACACTAATGATGAAAAATCTGAAAGAGAAATTAAGGAATCACTCCCATTTACCACTGCAACAAAAAGAATAAAATACCTAGGACTAAACCTACCGAGGGAGACAAAAGACCTGTATGCAGAAAATTATAAGACACTGATGAAAGAAATTAAAGATGATACCAACAGATGGAGAGATATACCATGTTCTTGGATAGGAAGAATCAATATTGTGAAAATGACTATACTACCCAAGCAATCTACAGATTCAATGCAGTCCCTATCAAATTACCAATGGCATTTTTTATGGAACTAGGACAAAAAATCTTAAAATTTGTATGGAGACACAAAAGGCCCCAAATAGCCAAAGCGGATTTGAGGGAATAATATATTACAAATCTACAGTCATCAAGACAATATGGTATTGGCACAAAAACAGAAACACAGATCAATGGAACAAATAGAAAGCCCAGAGATAAACCCACGCACCTATGGTCAACTAATCTATGACAAAGGAGGCAAGAATATACAATGGAGAAAAGACAGTCTCTTCAATAAGTGGTTCTGGGAAAACTGGACAGCTACATGTAAAAGAATGAAATTAGAACACTCTCTAAAACCATGCATAAAAATAAACTCAAAATGGATCAAAGACCTAAATGTAAGGCCGGACACTATAAAACTCTTAGAGAAAAACATAGGAAGAACACTCTTTGACATGAATCACAGCAAGATCTTTTTTGATCCACCTCCTAGAGTAATGGAAATAAAAACAAAAATAAACAAATGAGACCTAATGAAACTTCAAAGCTTTTGCACAGCAAAGGAAACTATTAACAAGACAAAAAGACAACCCTCAGAATGGGAGAAAATATTTGCAAACGAATCAACGGACAAAGGATTAATCTCCAAAATACATAAAGAGCTCATGCAGCTCAATATTAAAGAAACAAACAACCCAGTCCAAAAATGGGCAGAAGACCTAAATAGACATTTCTCCAAAGAAGACATACAGATAGCCAAGAGGCACATGAAAAGCTGCTCAACATCACTAATTATTAGAGTAATGCAAATCAAAACTACAATGAGGTATCGCCTCACAGCAGTTAAAATGGGCATCATCAGAAAATCTACAAACTACAAATGCTGGAAAGGGTGTGGAGAAAAGGGAACCCTCTTGCACTGTTGGTGGGAATGTTAATTGATATAGCTACTATGGAGAACAGTATGGAGGTTCCTTAAAAAACTGAAACTAGAATTACCATATGACCCAGCAATCCCACTACTGGGCATATACACAGAGAAAACCATAATTCAAAAAGATACGTGCACCCCAATGTTCATTGCAGCACTATTTACAATATCCAGGTCATGGAAGCAACCTAAATGCCCATCGACGGACGAATGGATAAAGAAGATGTGGTACATATATACAATGGAATATTACTCAGCCATAAAAAGGAATGAAATTGAGTCATTTGTTTAGACGTGGATGGATATAGAGACTGTCACACAGAGTGAAGTCAGAAAGAGAAAAACAAATATCATGTATTAACGCATGTATGTGGAACCTAGAAAATGGTACAGATGAACCGGTTTGCAGGGCAGAAGTTGAGACACAGATGTAGAGAACAAACGTATGGACACCAAGGGGGCAAAGCCGTGGTGGGGTGGGCACAGTGCTGTGCTGAATTGGGCGATTGGGATTGACATGTATACACTGATGTGTATAAAATTGATGACTAATAAGAACCTGTAAAAAAAATAAATAAAACCATCGATGGTAAAGGAGAAAAAAAGTTCATTAAGTTTCTTATCAAAGAAATGGAGATGATTAATTTAAAAAATTTCTGTAGTTGTATTTTATTTTAAGTAAACTAATGTAATGTTATGTACCTTTGGTTTCCCAAATATTTGCAAAATCACCTTTTATAAAAATATATACACTGTATTTCTGAAGTATTTATAGTTTTTCACTTGGATGAAAAATATCTGCAATTAATAAATACTTTAATATTGAATGTTTTTAAAAAAGCATTATGGAAATGGGATGGCAATAATAAAAATGTTTATTTTCTCAATTTTGGATTATTTTTATAAATATGTATTTATATAAATCCTTTTATGTCCTTTTTTCATACTGTACCTTATTTTTGAAGTTATGATTTTTGTAATATATACCATAAAATGACTCCTCTAAACTTCATAAGTTAGAGGTCACAAAAATTCCTGGATTTATCTCTGTAAGTAGAGTCACTAAAAATGACTGATGGGAAATTAAAACAATGGCATTTGTTAGAAAAACTCAAATGCCCATAATTACAAAATGTGCTTTATGAGGTATATTCTGCATACAAAGAGCAAAGGTGTTCTAAGTCTGATGAACAACAAAGTCTGTGTTATGTGAATAAATGGCAAAAAAGGAGAGGAATTACGTGATGCCTGTGTTGCTTGTCTTCTGTGTGAGGAGTATTTTCAGAGATTGAACTAGGTGTATACTGGTCCCTTAACCCTGATGCATCACATCCTAGAACCCTGAGGGTAACTACAGATGAGTTATTGAAGCTGCTTACAGAATGGTTCACTAAAAACAAAGACAATAAAATAAGGATTTTAATTCAAAAAACAATTGTTTTACTGTGAGAGCCAGAAGCTAGGACATATGGTTCATCATACCCCAAGCTCCTTTGTCCTATTCCCCCAAATCTGTCTAATCAAGCACCTAGGTTCCTATGTAGCCTGCAAGAAATTGGGATAATCATCCTTCACTTTTCTGTACAGACAATATGAATATTTCAAACAGAATCAATTTAATTTTTAAGTAGGCAAATGCATTCATTAAAAAACAATACACATTTGAACCATACAGATGAACAATTAAACATGTAAAATATTAAACCAAAAAGGCTGTTTTAAAAGGATACAAGTAAATGTTGGTGAGGATGTGGAGAGAAGGGAACGCTCCAACACTGTTGGTGGGAATGTAATTTGGTGCAGACACTGTGTAAAACTGTATGGAGGTTCCTCAAAAAACTAAAAATAGAAATACCATATGACCCAGAAATGCCACTCCTGGGTATATAATTGAAAAAAAAAACAAAAACACAAATTCGAAAAAAGACATGCACCCCAATGTCCACAGCAGCGTTATTTAGAATTGCCAAGGTATGGAAGCAATGTAAGTGTCCATCAACAGATGAGTGGATAAAGAGATGGGATACACACACACACACACACACACACACACACACACACACACACACAATGGAATACTACTCAGACATAAAAAAGAATGAAATTTTGTCATTTTGCACAACATGGATGGACTTGGAGGACATTATGCTAAGTGAGATAAGTCAGACAGAGAAAGATAAATACTGTATTATATCACTTGCATGTGAAATCTAAAAAATAAAACAAACTAGTGAATAAAACAAAAAAGCAGCAGACTAATAGATGTAGAGAACAAACTAGTGGCTACCAGTGAGAAGAGGGAAGGAGGGAGGGGCAATATAGGGGTAGAGGATTTAAAAGAAGGATTATTATAGGATTATATGAAATCATATTTGTGAAACTTTTGAAAATTGTAAAGCTCTAGAGAATTTAAATAACCTTTCATTCAATTGAAAAAAAAGCCTGTTTAAAATTCATAAGCACATACAGATTAAACAAGATGACACTAGTTCAAAGTGTTTACTAAAACACAGTGCAGATACAGAGATCACTGAAGGTCCTTTAACTAAATCCTGTAGGCATACAATTCCCAAATCAAGTAGTTTACCCATCTCCATGTGTCCTTTGATGCTAGAGTATATGGAATGGAGGAATGATACACAAGAGACATGGAGAGAGGGTAGCTGCTTAAAGGATGGAAGTCAGGAGAAATCAGTACCAAATAAAGACACTACAGGAACATCCCATCGTAGGGAATAAAGGCTGTCTTCACTAATAATTCCTAGAAGGTTTTAAAGGAATACCCTTCTTAATACTTAGCTCCATACTTTTACAAAGATCAGCTGTAGAATAAGTTTGATTGGTGATATAAACATTACCCAAAGCATCTGGCTTGCTGCAATTTCTGCAACTGAGCTGCATATATTGATAAATGTCTTCAAATACACACACACACACACACACACACACACACACACACACACACACACACACACATCCTCCTTTACAGCTCTTGACACATTTGCCCTTTTCCAGAAGGAATCCAGAATAGAGAAGGCAAGAAAGCAAGTTTGGGGTTGTGCAACACTAAAACTAACACTAGGTGGAACAGTACATTCAGAGTGGGTGTGGAGAAAAGAGATCAGTTTTGAAAATAATTTTACAATAATTGAGCTGGATGTGAAATTCAGTTTGGTGCAGGAACAGTCTCGACTGAGGAAACACTGTACTATGAAGTTTACTTTCAGGAGTCATTGCCCTGTATCTGCTTCATCTGTACTTTCAGGGACCTGGAGTAGCTATGTTCCCCAGAAGTTTCCATCTGGGATCCCTTTCTTTTCCTACTCATCTGTCATCTCCTTATCCTCCTTCTAATTTCATTCTTCTAATCTGGAAACGCCTTTCCATCTCCTTGCATCACTCTAGGTATTTGACCATCTCAAAATTGAGGACATTGAACGTGAAAGAGTATAGGAGTCAGAAGTTCAGCAATTCATTCTATTCTCCACTAAGACTAATAATGGTGTCTTTATTTTCTCTCCAAATTGTTTTCCCTTGGTGTAAAAGTAACATGTTTATGGATTAAAAAAACAACATGTCATATACATCATGTTTTATATCCTGCAATTTTTTCAGTAATTTATAATGGCTGTCTGGCTTTGCATTATAGTCATGTATTATAATTCAGATCATAATGCTTTAAAATCTTACAGTTGTAACATTATAAAAACATCTCCAAGTTTGGAGTGCAATACTTACTTATCTATACTTCACACTAGAAGATAATCAGAAACAATTACCTTATTTTTTCCAGAGAAAGGAGCTTACCCATCCAATGATAGCCATAATACTATTATAAGGGTGCACTGGAGTACTACTGGGGTTAGCACAATGTTAGAGGGCATTCCTTGGCGTCAGAGCAAGATAATGAAGTGCACCAACAGAGCCTTTACACCAGTCCAGCATTTTCTAAACTTGGTTCTCCAAGTCTCAAGTGTCACAAGAACATAGCAGTGGGATGGCTGGGAAATATTTCCAAGAGCTTAAGAAAAAATATACATTTGCCTACGTAAAGTCAATATGAGCTAAGCACTAATATTTTTGGCTTTGCTAATGCTATGTTGATTAACTCATGCTGTTTAGAATTTCTTATTGGCATTTATACGTAATTAACTAATAAAATATATTTTGCAAAAAATTGTTTAATTAAATAGTTTGAGGTAGACACAAAACTTTCAAGTATCATAAAGCCCATTCTGACAAAGTAACCAAAAGGTTCTTGATAATGAAAAGAAATGATTAAGATTCACTAACTTAGGAAGATTTCTAAAACAAATACTCATAGGTTTTGGCTGAGCCTTTAAATATATTCCTTTGTGAAAACCTGGTTTAGACATTCTCTTGGACCTCTTGCAGAAGGAGTGACAATGCATTTAGACACTTGGTGTAGGAGAGAGAGCATGAGGACTGGTACTCAAGAAAATGGATGTGGAAAATAAAAGCCCAACAAGTTTGTTTGGAATAAAAATAAAGTATTAGTCAAGTTCCGGTGGACATGTTCATATTGTGTTTGAAATTCAAATGATTTCAGGGCAGAGAATGTTATGCCCTTGAAAGAACAGAAGTAACCAATAAGATAAAAACATAAAGGATAAATGCTATTGTGGAAAAAGCATCTGGTTGGATTATACTCTAGGCTCTGAAATTGGGGTGACTGGGAATTTAATTCTATCTACCACTTACCAATGACATGGTTTTGAGATAGTTATTGAATCACTTTGTTCTAAATATCCCCATTTATAAAATGTAGATAATAATATCTAATTCATAGGGTTCTGCTGAATTTTAAGTGTGTGCTTGTATATATTAAGTACTCAAAAAAAAAGAGTTGTTACTATTATTTTTTTTCTGGGTGACCTTGGACAAGGCATTTAAATTTATTTATTTTCTAAATGCAAAACTAGGGGCTTTGACTAAATGATCTATATCTATAACTCCTTGGACATGATCACTGAGATACTTTTAGAGTGCTTATGGTTTTAAAATACTTAATAAATGAGAGCACACTAAAATTTAAATCCAACAGGGACTGAGTTTACATGACTAACTCATTTCTCATTGGCCTGAGATTTGCCTTTTCCTCACTAGTGTTGTGTTTTTACACCTTGAACTCCATGATTACCAAGTTTTTCACAGGTGAGTTATTTGTATCATTCTTCTGATTTCAAAATGTCAATCTTGGACAGTCAGTCTTTCCCACCTTGCCCTTCCAAAATGGCCCCATGTTTATGTATATAACTATATAAAAGTATATTTTTTAAATAGGGACCCTGAAACCTTGGATGAAAGAGAGTTGTTAAATAAAGGTGGGTAATTGCTAGGTCAAACTTATCTAGTTCCTAGGTAGAGACTGTGATAAACTCAGTTGGTTAATGCTAGCACAGCCTGAGAGGGGACTGATTCCTCTTCTCCAGATGGAATAAAAAAACAATTCAGTAGTGAGTCAGTGGTGTTATCTCTCTTTAAAACGACGAGCATCTATTTTCCTGTTCCATGACCTAAAAGTGTTTTTATGGCATTCAGCCAGGAGAGACTCTAACAAGCCATGGATTCATACACAGAGTAGTCACCAATCCTTCTTTTGCTGTCTTGAATGTTAGGTTCCCAATTCTCTCCAGCAGAATAAAAGGTGAAATGAATTGCCAGGTTTAAAATTTAATACCTAGCTCCCATGCAGAATAATTATGGCTGTGCTGGACACCTTGATAGAGTGATAATGAGTAGCCCAATCTACAATGTGTAATGGATCAACTAAAATTTTTATTGGATTCTTTCAGCAGACTTGGCTCCTACGTAGCTGTGAACTAGGAAAGGCATTAAGCACCAAAACTGAATACTAAGCCTCAGCACACTTCTCCCCAAAATACACACACACACACACAAACACACACACACACAATTTTTAAAAAACAGAACAAGTTATGATTTTGTTGAGAAACATAAGCAAACTTAAATACATAAAATAATTTATGGAAATGTAGACTAGGAGAGCTTAAACAGAGGCTTTCCATGTAAAAGAGAAAAGAAGCAATAAATAACTAAATAGTATTTTGAAATCTGCTGCATACTACACTCTGAAGCCGGACCCTCTTCTGCTTAAAATCCTTCAGTGGCTTTCTGGCACCACAAGAATATTTAGTTCCTTTAACAAGGCATGATTTCTCATCTTGTGTGAGTATAAGTATATGTAGTACTTATAATGTACCAAGTAACGTGATAAGTACTGGGACTGCAATGGTGAATAGATACACAACCTGCTTTTTTAGATTTTAATCTACTGGGAGTGTTAGACATTAATCAAATAGTTAAACAAAGGAATGTGAAAGTACATATGTAGTCAGTTCTTTAAAAGAAAGATACTTGGTACATTTAACATGGAGCATTTAACGTAGTCTAGAGTTTTCAGGTAGAAGAAAAAGCAAAGACAAAAGTCCTGTAGCAGGAAGAAACAGCATACATTTGAAGAACTGCAAAAGTATACTGAAATAAAGAGATGAGGAACGTAAAGAAGAGATATAGGTAGGTGCTAAGAGAGGTAGGTAGACAGCAGATCTTGAGAAACCCATGGGTTATGTTTTGGTATTTATCTTTCTTTTTTCTTTTTTTTTTTTTTTTGCGGTACGCGGGCCTCTCACTGTTGTGGCCTCTCCCATTATGGAGCACAGGCTCCGGACACGCAGGCTCAGCGGCCATGGTTCATGGGCCCAGCCGCTCCATGGCATGTGGGATCTTCCCGGGCCAGGGCATGAACCCGCGTCCCCTGCAGAGGCAGGCGGATTCTCAACCACTGCACCACCAGGGAAGCCCAGTATTTATCTTAATAGTACCGGGAAACTGTTTGTTGATGTGTTTTAAGCAAGGGATTCCTCTGATCAGTTTGGTATCCTAAAGCAAGAGTTGGCAAATACGTCCCTGTGGTCTAATCTGCCTGTTTTGTAAATAAAGTTTTATGGGAAGGCAGCCATACCCATTTATTTACACATTCTCTATGGATGCTTCTGACCTATAATGAATGACAGAGTTGGCTAGTTGCAACAGAGACATAGCCCGCAAAGCTAAACATATTTACCATCTGCCCCTTTACAGAAAAACTTCGCCAACCCTCATTCTAAAATATTACTGTGGCTTCTGGGTATAGAATGTACTTGAGGGAGCAAGAATGGATATGAAAAGATCAGTTTAAAGAATGTTGTTTTTAGTAATACAGGCCAGAGATGGAAGCTTAAATTAAGTGGTGCTGATGTCAGAGATACAGAGCTACTGATGAATTTGAGAGAGATTTAAGAAGTAAGCTGGACATAAATTAATGATTTATTGGATATGGTTCATGAAGCAGAGGAAAGTTTTAAGGATAAATTTTATGTTTATGTCTTGTACTGCTAGATGGATGGTAGTGTCATTTACTAGGAGTGTACCAGATTTAGGAGAACAATAGTAAGTTTAGTTTTGAACCTGTTGGGTTTGAGTTGTCTTTGAAACATCCAAGAAAAGATACAAAGTTCTCAGCTGGGATTAGAGCTCAGATAAGAAGTCTCAGGTAGAGATAGAAGTCTGTGACTATAGGTGAATAGGAGCCATAGGTGTGGATAAGATTGCCTAGAAAAATATCATTGCCCAGGAGGAGAAATTTAGTGCAAGCCTTGAGGAGCACCAACGTTTCTGAGCTAGGTAGAATGGGATGCCCTACAAAGAGAAACAGGAAGAGAATGTATTAAAGAAATATAGAAAGAAAAAGCCTGCTTTCAGAGAAATTTAGCGAAAAGAATGTTTTAAGAAATGCAGAGTCATCAACAGTGGGTGAGCACTGAGCAAAAAGTTCATTGAAAGTAAGACAACAGAAATCATTGGTGGCCGAAGGGAGACCTGCTAAATGCAGTGATGGCAGCTGAAGCAAGACAGGTAAGATCAGAAGTAGAAATTGCAGATGTATAGACAGGTTGTATAGGCAATTTTTTAAATAGTTGTCTATGAAAAGGTAGAGACATTATTTGATAGCTCCATCCCACTGAGGCTAACTGGTAGACTTAGACATCACTTTTCCTGCAAAGATTTCTCCGACACTCCATCTTCAGCCTTGAGACTATATTAAAGTCTTCTTACATAAATTCTCACATTACTCTCATTGTAGCACATATTACCCTCTTGTGCCACTGGTGGTCTCCTCCTATTTAACTGTAACCCATTTGAGCAGTAGAGTCTTTTTTACAATTGTACCCTCAGCACTTAGTTCTCAACAAGTATCTGTTAATTTTAAAAGCAGAATAACAAATAATGTAACAGACTTCTTAGAATTATATGATTATACATGTCTGTATATGCAGACACATATGTGTGTATGTGTAAGTGTGTATACACAACATTCATACACTGATTTTGAATTAAACTGAAATAAGCTTCTGTGTTACAGGGTTGTAAATAGCCTAAAATTTTTTTATGTCTTAACCCAAACTTTATTAAAGAAACTGTCTTTTTATTGATGCTATAACTTAAAGCTTCTAAAATTAACTGAATTTTAAATACTTAAAATTTAAAATACTTAATAACTTACTATTAGATGATGATCACATTTAATTATTAATCCTATGTAAAGTATTATCTTTCCCAGTGGAATTAGTTACTAAAAACAGAACTATCTGTTAAGTGTGCTTTTATAAGACTATACATTTTTCCCAAATGTGAATGAAAAAAATAATAATGAACATGCATTCTTCAGACTTTATAAGCTGAAGTCAAGTATATGAAAGAGTATAAGAAAAGTATTTCAAGAAAATCTAGGAGTAACAACATAGAAAGCAGAATAATTTAGTGAAATTTTACAAATTACCAACCAAGTAATAGTGTAGAGGCTGTTATTCTTATGTTATTTTTGAAGGCAAGGTGTTTTATATCAGAGAATAACATTGTTTTTTACTGTAGGAAATACACTTCCTCACCTATTAGAAGAATGGAAATCATTGACCCATCAGCTGTCACTTCAGATCTGAGGCAATACAGTAGGCTCCCAGGCAACTGCTGGAAATATCTAATAAATACCTTTTCAGGAGGATGTGGCCTGATGCACATACAATGCAGTGGTATGGCTGCTAACTCAATTTAGGAGTGAATTAGTATTACTCCCACCACAGAACAGCACTAGAGAACAGAACAGCTAGAGAAGCACCTATATCTTTCCTTGCCACAGCTCAGCACTCGTAATTGCCTTGGACTTTCTTTTTTAAAATCTTTTCAAATACTTCATTTCTATTAAAGACTTTATTATTTTTTTCAGAGCAGCTTTAGGTTTACAACAAAATTGAGAGGATTTCCTTATTATTAGATGTAGATTGTGAATTTTGGCAGAAATAGCAATATCCGGTTTTGTATTCTTCTCAGTGCAACTTATGAGGTACAAGCTGTTGATTCGTCACAATATTATTGATTTTAACTTTGATCAGATGGTGCATACCAGGTGTACATACAGTAAAGCTACTGTTATCTGATTTGTAATTAATAACTTACTTGTGGGAGATATTTTGACATGATATAATTATCCTATTCTTCATCAAACTTTCCTCCACTTCTATTGATGATTTTCTAGCTCCATCATTCCTTGGTCATTCAGTAGTATGTTTTCTAATACAAATAGGGGTTTTTACTTCTCCTTGTTTATTTATATCAGTATATATTCACGGATTTCTACTTTACTCACTATAGTTCATTAATCTCATTGTTTATTTTAATGTACAAATGTCCCAGATTTGAGAAGCTGCAGCCCCTTCAAACTGTGTCCTCTATTTTTTTTGACATATCTCCCTTATACTTTATTTCCTCACGTTCTGTCACAATAATTTCCAGATACATTTTGAAACTTCCTTGTCCCTAGCCTTGGAATCAGCTACTTCCCCAAGGGGTCTTGACTCCTTTTAGTGAAGAAGAATATTTAGAAATCAAGGTCTGGGCACTTAGTGTGGTCCTTTTGATTGATGTGTGTAGGAAATACACACATAAATTCACTGTAACACATACTCAAACAGGCATTCATACATATGTAATTTCTGTCTTTCTAGCTAGCTAGCTAGCTACCTATGTATCTACCTACCTACCTACCATCTATCTGGGCATGTGTTTCTACTGATACCTTCATTTCTAATCCAACATCATAGCATATGATTCCTCAACATTTTCTTATTTGTAACTCAGTGGTTTTATCAATTTACCATACCACTAGAATATTTCAGAGTTCCAGTTGCTCTACATCCTTAGCAATATTTGATGTTGCCATTTTCTTCTGATTTTAGCCATTCCAGTGGTTAAATAGGGGTCTTACATGGTTTAATTGGCATTTCCCAATGACTAATAATGTTGAGACCTTTTCATATCCTTGTTGGATGTTTACATGCTACCTTTATGAAATGCCTATTCATGTTTTTCACCATTTTTATTCAGTTGTTTGTCTTTTTATTATAGTGTTGTATGAGTCCATTATATATTCTATAAACTGTATAGAATTCTTTGTCAGATGTGTCATGAATATTTTCTTACAGCCTGTGGATGACTCTTCCAATTTCTTAGTAGTATCTTTTGATGAGTAAAAGTTCTTTTTAAACATTTTTGATGAAGTCTAATTTGTCTATCTTTTAACATTAACCTTGAATGTTATTGTTTTTTGTGTCCTATTCAAGAAATTTTTGCCTACCTCCCCACCTCATTTAAACAGATATTTCCCTTTTTTCTTAAGTTTTTGTGTTTAGATTTATGATCCGTTTCAAATTAACTTTTTGTATATGAGATAGACATCAAAGTTTTTTTTTCTTTCCCATGTGCATCTCCAGTTGTTCCAGAACCATTTGTTGAAGAGATTTTCCTTTTCTCCATTGAATTGCTATGAATCTTTATTTCAAATCAATTGACTATGTATGTATGAATCTACTTCTGAACACTATCCTTGTGTGAACACTACACTGTCTTGACAACTTTATTATAAAGGTTGAAGTAAGTTTAGTCAATTCCTCCAATTGTGTTATTCTTTTCCAAGATTGTTTGGCTATTCCATATCTATCACATTTCCATAAGAATTTTAGGATCATCTGGTTAATTTCTACTTGAAAAAAAAGAAATGCTGATGGAATTTACATTACCTGTTACCTTTCATTTTCTAACAAGATAAACCACAAAAAGTAAAATGAGGACAAATTTTATGTTCATCTAAATTTAGGAAAAACTTTCTTCAATTAGTCCTGAAACCTTTGAATGAAGTCTTCTTTAAGCTTTTCGAATTTATACACTGATAGGAATATATATTGGCTGGAAAAGTGAAGGTACCATGGAATTTCTAAATTTCGTTAACAGCTATCGTAACTTATATGATTCCTTAATATAATTTCAGATATAGAGTACTTTCTGCTACGAATGCTTCAAAATTGCATTGTGAGTTTAGAGAAAATGTGTTTGAAAAGTATTTACAAAATTGTTTTTATGAAATAATTTTTCAATAGAATTAATATTGAGATGCCATATTAAGAATTCACTCTTTGGAATTTCTTAAGAAGCTAATCCAATAAATAAAACAGAAAAGTAGCTAAGAAAGGTAGCATTCTCATATAAATAATCTTGCAATCTCAGTAATTTTTTTGGTTAATATCTAATTCTCAAACCATATGAAAAGCGAGACAAACTACAAACAAAAAATTAATACCAGATGCTAATTAGTACTTAGCAAGTTTATAAAAGAACAACCTATGGTGTGTTTCACTTGGCATGATCTTTTGTCAAAACCATCCTTATACTACTAGGGAAAGTGTCTCTTTAAACGAGGGCCTGAAAACTCAGACCAACACTTCGAAGAGATAGGAATGCTATCACTACAACTATTCATGGTAGCTTTAATCCTAATCCTAACCAGATATTGCCTTCTCTTCCATCTTGTTACTGTACTGGTAGTTCCAGAATCATAACATCACAGGGATGGAACAATGAAGACCTAAAAGTCTGAAAGCTTGTCTTCAAATGCTGTCTTCAATGACCTCTGCACAATAAACTGTTGGAGCCATAGAGAAAATGAGAAAATTCGAAAAATGTGGTAAGTGCTTCACAAAGTTAAATTTATTCATCTTTTTATTCTATGCCCTTCTTGCTTTTATATTACAACATCTACATTATAAAATTATAATGAAAATTTCAAAACACACACACTTATTGGTAAAATAAAAAATTGGTTGTAGGTCACTAAATTCAGGAGAGGAAAGCTCTGAAACTTCTTATTTTAAGACAGTCTTTCTCTTTCTTGGATGAATGCTAGAATGATGTATCATAAGACTATGATTACTAACACAGGGAATGCAGCTTTCAAAGAAACTACACTACAGCCTTGTCAAAGTAGAACAGTAGAAGTCAATTTCAGTCGTTCTAAGAAACAACTCAGCCTGAGGTCAGTGTTCTAAGAAAAAGTGGTTTTGAAACTAGACAGAGAAATAAGCTGGAATCTGGGTGATAATGAAGTAAAGCCAATAATCTAGAAATTGTAGAAACTGACAGGAGAGAGAGAGACAGAGAAACAGAGAGAGAGAGAGGCTGGGGAGAGAGGGGTGGGATTATAAATCAAATTTCTTCCACTATTCTGCCTTCCAAGCAGCAACATTTTCTTGACAGAAAATTGTTTTCTTTAGTAAAGTATTTTGAATTTTTGAAAGGTGATGACAACTTATCTCTGCTTACGGAAGGAAAGAAAACTTGGAAGAAGAGAAGATGGGGAGCAGCATGAGAAGTGGAGAAGGTATGGAGGTATGAAGAGTAAGGACTTGAGCAACATGATGGCAGATAGGTATCCACTGAAAATTATATGACAGCTACGATAGTCAAACAATTTTCAAAAAACAAGTTCTATTTTAAGTAGATTAGATTGTGGTTGTATTAAACAACTACCCTCTTTTACCCCAAATCTTCAGTTTGAGGAAAGATGACTTCAAGGCTAAGTTGCCATAGGCAGAGGGGAAAAAGGACTAAGATTTTTGTCTGCGGTGTGAAAAAGACCTTTGATTAACTCTCTAGCTCTGTTTCCCCTAGTAATCAAAAAGGAATAAAATGTCAACCACACAACACTGATTATGATGGAAATGACCCATGCTTGGTGAATTGTATCTAAAAGGAAGAAACTCTAAATGAACTATATAATATCTGATAGGAAGCCATAATGAGAGATATGCACTTGGAAGGCTCCCTGTCAACATGGTGACAGTCTCTCTTTCCTCTGGAACATCTTCATGAGGAACACCTTTTTTTCTCAGTTGGTTGGGGAAGCTAACTTCCTCTGACAGGTACTTTCATGTGACTTTAAATCTTAGGGTTTCTAGGGATTAGAGAAGCCATTCTAAGTGCTGAACATGATTATAAGAGGAGTCATTTAAATGGAGCACAGACTCAAAGTCATAGGCCTGCAAACATAAATTTAATAGGAGAGATCCCATGCTTGCTTGCAGGGGTCATTCTAATTTTTAATTAGACTAGTGGTAAAGTTCTAGGCCATCTTAACCTAGTAGATTGCTGAATCTTAGTCAAGGAGTCTTTTTCAGAGTTTGATTCATTTGCTCTACTTATTCAGAGGACTGAAGCTTATAGGCATCTGCAAACATTTGCATAGTTCCTAGGCAACGGTAGAAATACAATGATCTTTTCTATCCTAGTCAATGTACTCTTGTATCCCCAAAATGGGAATTATACATATTAAGAGAGCTTTTACCACTGCCTGAGCACCAACTTTTGAAGAAGGAAAGACTTCAGGCCATCCAGACATCATACACACCAGAAGTAGACAAAAGTCTCTTACTTTTCCCTAGGTATGAATTCTATAAAAGTCAACTGCTACCTGGTTCCTAGCAAAGTTGGCTGGGGCTTCCTGCACCCACATTGGGAAATAGTACATTTTAAAAAATATGTTTTGAATTATTTCACCTTTTTGGCAGGCATAGTAAGAGTCTAGGACCTCTAATATCCTTCTTTTACTTAGATAATTTTGTTGATATCACAATAACACTAACCAAGCAAATCAGACTATGGTATAGGAATTATTTTGTTAGGTAATTCCCATGGTTCCCAAATTTCTTCTAGCCCCTTTTATAATCAAGAATATATTTATTGGTAGTATATATATTATGTATTTATTTCAAATCAAGAACCAAGACTTGCAGTTCTAGTAACTGCTATGAACTTGCCTGCTTGCGCAGACACAATTTCAGACAAAACATAAGCTTCCAGAGTTTTAAAATAAATCACTACAGAATAGAGAGCCTTAAGTTGGCCATTTTATCTCAAGTATATAACCCATCAGTAAATATTAGCAAGTATTCAATATAAACTGGAATATCAGTTACTTCAGGTTGGATTTTTTAAATTTTGTTATCCTCAAAGCTGGGGGAGAGGGACTTCCCTGGTGGCTCAGTGATTAAGAATCCTACCAATGCAGGGGACACGGGTTCGAGCCCTGGTCCAGGAAGATCCCACATGCTGCGGAGCAACTAAGCCCGGGCGCAACAACTACTGAGCCTGCGCTCTAGAGCCCGTGCACCACAACTACTGAGCCCGTGAGCTGCAACTTCTGAAGCCCATGTGCCTAGAGCCCATGCTCTGCAACAAGAGAAGCCACTGCAGTAAGAAACCTGCACACCACAATGAAGAGCAGCCCCTGCTTGCCGTAACTAGAGAAAGCCTGCTTGCAGCAACGAAGACCCAATGCAGCCAAAAATAAATAAATAAAATAAATTAAAAAAATAAAAAGCTGGGGGAGAGACCACAGACAATTTCAGTTGTTCAAAATCTTATTCAGATACTAAGGATCAAGCCAGAAGATCAGGGGAATTATCATGTAATTGCTCCGTCGGAGGTTTGGTTCATTTGCAAAAGCTAGAATAGTCTGTCTATAATGCTATGATGTTTTACTAGTCCCAAAAATTGTCTAAATCTTTTTTCATAGTAGGCCATTTTGTCCACAAAATGGGCTGATTTCCAGATTGTAACACTGTCGACTACAGCTGACAACAGATGCCCTAAATATTTTACCTCAGATATATTACTTGTGCCAATAATAATAATGGCACAAAAGTGCCATTTGTCTATTGAGGTCTTATACATCTATAAAGCAAAGAAAATTTCAACAAAGCCAAAGTATTAATTTTGCATTGTTCTTTAGTTTCAGAGGCTACCAGCAAAGCATCTACTTTTGAATAGTTATAGATTCCTCTGGTAGGATAAATTCCTCAAAGTTTTCCTATAAATGACTTGAGAAAATGGTAGTCTCAAAACTCGTGAGGAATTTTTTTACCATAGTTATTGGGGTCCTTCATAAGTAAAATCAAATAAAAACAGATCGGTCTGCAAGAGGGAGAGAAAAAGAAGTAGAATACAGATCAATCACAGAAAAGACTGCAAACAATAGTATCAAAATCAGAATAGTTGCAGGGTGGGAAACTACAGGGGTTAATGAGACAACAAATCTATTTCTTTGAGATCTCATACAAATCTATATAGTGGTCAACCATCTTTGTCAAATTTACCTTCCTTTTTATTGGAAATATGGGACTATTACAGAGTGAATGCCCCTTTTGAAAATTATCTGTTGTCGTTCTAATTCTTTTATAACTGGTTTTATTCTTTCTTGAGCTCTTGACAAAGGATGCTCTTGACAAAGGATGCTGTTTTACACATGGCCATGGCTTATCTTTCTCCCAAGGGAGCTCCACAAACACTATATCTGGAGTACAGAATACGACGGCCTTAAATTTGCATAGCAATTCTCTCCCCAGTAGATTTACAGGAGATTCAGCAGAAAGAATGCCTGTTTCTCAGAGAACCTATCTGTATGGGAATTGTGGAGGGCAAGGAACAAGTAAAGGATGACCCGAAATAGCATCAACCTGATCTGTCGCCAGATGGAAAGCGAGAAATGTCCAAGGAAATTGCATAATAAGCAGCTATCAGAAAAGGCAAAAATAGATTAGCCTGAGGAAAAGTTATTGACTCACATAGTTCATCAGTTCCCAACTCCAAGATTCTCTCAATCTGTCCATTTTGAGCCACTTGTCAAGTATTTCCTAGCTGAGGGTTGTCCTTTTGGGCTCTTTTGACTCTCTTATCCTTACAATTCCTGCGTCCTTCAGAGTCTCTTTCTGCAATTCCTCTTCCAATGTCCTAGTCTCTTGTAATAACAATTTGCCATCTCTTTTCTTGCTTTCTTCCCTTCATAAATGGACCAGGGTAGGGATATTCCCTATAGTAGAGTTCTAACTGAGTAGCCAAGGCAACAGTCTAATCTCCTTTGTCTTTCTCTAGATTATATTCAAAATGAGTAGCTACTGCTAAAATTTGAGTAATAGTCTGTCCTTGCCATCCCACCACTTTTTCCTTGACTTGTATTTGGATAATTGGCAATTGAGCCAAGACAAAAGTGGTTTAGGGCCAGAGGGCAATTGTGATTTACCCTTGGATTTATGCCAAAAAATTCTTAGAGTCTCAACAAACCAATGATGGAAATCAGTGGGGATCTGATGCATCTTCTGAGCACACCACTGCAACTTCTCTCAGCTTATCTTTACCAGAAAGATATCAAGTATGGCTGTTAGCAACCACTCTCAAAGGATCTCTAACACTCATAGCTCTTCCATAGGTGTGAGGGGGATGGGGGACAAGGGGAGTGGCAGATAGTTGACTTTGCTTGGCCACCATTCCACTTAATATGGTGATTGTCTGGACCCCAATTTGCTCTATCAAAGGAAAAATGTCTTCTTGTTGCAGAAACCCAGGCAGTAGTTTGTACACATCTTCCATGTGTTGGGCTGTAAGCTGAAAAGATGCTTCTGAGTACTTCTGAAAATTACTAGGGCATAGGGAAAAGAAGCCTTTTTTTTTTTTTTTTTTTTTGTGGTACGCGGGCCTCTCACTGTTGTGGCCTCTCCCGTTGCGGAGCACAGGCTCCGGACGTGCAGGCTCAGCGGCCATGGCTCACGGGCCTAGCTGCTCCACAGCACGTGGGATCTTCCCGGACCGGGGCACGAACCCATGTCCCCTGCATCGGCAGGCAGACTCTCAACCACTGCGCCACCAGGGAAGCCCAAAAGAAGCCTTTAAATAAGTTATATCAGCTGATGAGAAAGGCACATAAATTACCCAGGAGCCCTGGATAGCTTCTAAGTGGCATTAGCTTTGCTGGCTGTCCAAATAGGAAAGGCTAATTTTCCTCTCATCAAGATAAGAAAAACATAAACTCCGTGGCACTTTGGTCTTCTTTCTTGGGTTGGCATTCATCAGCTTAACACCTTGTTTGTTTGCTTTCTTCCAAGTGACTAGGGCAGCTAGTCTCCATCCAGTTGCCTTCATAAAGGAACACTGTCTTACATCCAAGTTCATAATCATTCCATGATTCTGTCTCTTTATCATGTCTGCCCTAAGTGGTGCGTGAAGGCTAAGGGACTCCTGAAGGTGGAATCTGGTTTATAACATGAAGTGGACCCAGAACTAGGCCCGAGGTATATAATCCTGTGTTCTCAAACAGAGCAGGTCATTCATTAACAGCTTAGAAAGTACCTCCTCATCCTTCTTTACAAGGAAATCCACTAATGACAGGAAGCACCCTTTTATAAGATCATCACCTCCCCTTCTGAGGTAGAGGGAGCAGAGGGAGCAGAGACAGCAGAGAAAGGAGGAGGAGGTTTCTATGAAATAGAAGGTGCCTTTAATTCTCATTTCCCCTTCTACTTTTTCCAGTCTCTTTCTGTCTATGAAAATCATTTTTACTTTCCTCTTAGAATGATATTCATCCCATAAATAACCAGTTGATTGGAATGAGGCCCTTCCAAGAATCTCTGCCAATGTGTTACTTTATCCAAATCAAAAGAACTGTCTTAAATATTGTTAAAATGACTCTACTACCCAAGGCAATCTACAGATTCAATGCAATTCCTATCAAATTACCACTGGCATTTTTCACAGAACTACAGCAAAGAATTTTTAAATTTGTATGGAAACACAAAAGACCCTGAGTAGCCAAAGCAACCTCGAGAAAGAAAAACGGAGCTGGAGGAATTCGGCTTCCTGACTTCAGACTATATACAAAGCTGCAGTCATCAAAACAGTATAGTACTTGCACAAAAACAGACACATAGATCAATGGAACAGGATAGAAAGCCCAGAAATAAACCCACACACCTATGGTCAATTAATCTACAACAAAGGAGGCAAGAATATACAATGGAGAAAAGAGTCTCTTCAGTAAGTGGTGCTGGGAAAACTGGACAGCTACATGTAAAAGAATGAAATTAGAACATTCTCTAACACCATATACAAAAATAAACTCAAAATGGATTTAAAGACTTAAATGTAAGACTGGATACTATAAAACCCCGAGAGGAAAACATAGGCAGAACACTGACATAAATTACAGCAATATATTTTCGGATCCGTCTCCTAGAGTAATGGAAATAAAAAGAAAAATAAACAAATGGGACTTACGCTTTTGCACAGCAAAGAAAACCATAAACAGAATGAAAGACAACACATAGAATGGGAGAAAATATTTGCAAACGATGCGACTAACCAGGGATTAATTTCCAAAATATACAAACAGCTCATGCAGCTCAATATCAAAAAAACAAACAACCCAATCAAAAAATGGGCAGAAGGTCTAAATAGCACATGAAAATATGCTCAAAATCGATAACCATCAGAGAAATGCAAATCAAAAACACAATGAGATATCACCTCACACCTATTCGGAATGGCTATCATCAAAAAGACTACAAATAAATGTTGGTGAGGATGTAGAGAAAAGAGAATCCTTGTACACTGTCGGTGGGAATGTAAATTGGTGCAGCCACTACGGAAAACAGTATGGATGTTTCTTAAAAAACTAAAAATAGAACCACCATATGATTCAGCAATTCCACTCCTGGTATACATCTGAAGAAAATGAAAACACTAATTTGAAATATACATGCACCCCAATGTTCATAGCAGCGTTATTTACAACAGCCAAGATATGAAAGCAACCTAAGTGTCCACCAACAGATGAATGGATAAAGAAATGTGGTATATATACACACAATGGAATACTACTCAGCCATAAAAATAATAAAATTTTGCCATTTACAGCAACATGGATGGACACCTAGGGTATTATGATTAGTGAAATGTCAGAGAAAGACAAATACTGTATGTTATCACTTATATGAGGAATCTAAAAAATGAAACAAAGGAATGAATATAAGAAAACAAATAGACTCAGATACAGAGAACAAACTAGTGGTTACCAGTGGGGAGAAGGAAGGAGGGAGGGGCAAGATAGGGGTAGGAGATTAAGAGATACAAACTACTATGTATAAAATAAATAACCTGCAAGGATATATTGTATAGCACAGGGAGTATAGCCAATAATTTACAATAACTTTAAATGAAGTATAATATATAAAAATTTTGAATCACTATGTTGTACACCTGAAACTAATATAAATCAATTATACCTCAATAAGAAAAAAGTCTTCCTTCTAGCTCTCCTCTTAAAACCAGTGGGTAATCATTAGTCAGATCCATTTCACCTGCCTTCACTAATCATGGCCATTTTAAAACTTGTATATCCTCCAAGCAGTATAACCTAAATAATAAGATATTTGCCCAGGTTGTTTTCTAGGAAATTGGTGTCAGCTATGTCTAGTTCAAGCCGAGCTGGTTAAGACTTGGTAGGATCACTGACCCTCCAACCAGGCATGAGCAAGTGTCCTCTTGGTGACCTTTTGACATCAGAGGACAGAAAAATCTGTCCTCAGATCTTTCTAAGCACCTTCATTTTTTAACATGCAGAGGCCTGTAGCGTAGTTACATCTGTGCAGAATGACGATTACTGCACCTTTTTCCAAGCATCTTTCCCCATGCTCTCCACATTCCCCATGCCTCAGACTGCCCTGCTTCTTTATTCTTTATCCCATAAATATCCTGAGTCTCTTGCCTTGGAAGAGACAGATCTGAGACTCTTTTCCCTTATAGGTGATTACAAAATATTGAGTATAGCTTCCTATGCTATACAGTCAGTCCTTGTTGGTTATCTACTTTATATATAGTAATGTGTATGTGTTAATCCCAATCCCCTAATTTATCCCTCTCCCCTTTGGTAACCATAAATTTGTTTTCTATGTCTGTGAGTTTCCTTCTGTTCTGTAAATAACTTCATTTTTCTTTTAAGATTCCAGTATAAGTGATATCATATGATATTTGTCTTTGTCTGGCTTATTCACTTGGTATGATAATCTCTAGGTCCACCCATGTTGCTGCAAATGGCATTATTTCATTTTTTCTAATGGCTGAGTAATATTCCATTGTATATATATACCACATCTTCTTTATCCATTCATCTATTGATGGACATCTAGGTTGCTTCCATGTTTTGGCTATTGTAAATAGTACTGCAATGAACATTAGAGTGCATGTATCTTTTCAAATTATAGTTTTCTCCATATATATGCCCAGGAGTGGGATTGCAGGATCATATGCTAATTTTATTTTTATTTTTTTAAGGAACCTCCGTACTGTTCTCCATAGTGGCTGTACCAATTTACATTCCCACCAACGGTGTACGAGGGTTCCTTTTTCTCCACAACCTTTCCAGAATTTATTATTACTAGACTTTTTGATGATGGCCATTCTGACTGGTGTGATGTGATACCTCATTATAGTTTTGATTTGCATTTCTCTAATAATTAGCGATGATAAGCATCTTTTCATGTGCCTGTTGGCCATCTGTATGTCTTCTTTGGAAAGATGTCTAATCAGGTCTTGTGCCCATTTTTTGATTGGGTTGTTTGTTTTTTGTTTTGTTTTGTTTTGATATTGAATTGTATGAGCAGTTTATATAATCCTTTATCAATCACATCATTTGCAAATATTTTCTACCATTCAATAGGTTGTCTTTTTGTTTTGTTGATGGTTTCCATTGCTGTGCTAAAGCTTTTAGGTTTAATTAGGTCCCATTTATTTATTTTTGCTTTTATTCCCTTCACCTTAGACAGATCTGTCTCTTCAATAAGCAGTGCTGGGCAAACTGACCATTCTCTTACTACATGTAAAAGAATGAAATTAGAACATTTTCTCACACTATATACAAAAATAAACTCAAAATGGATTAAAGACCTAAATGAAAGAGTGGAAACCATAAAATTCCTAGAGGAAAACATACGTTAGAATACTCTTCATCATAAATCATAACAATATTTTTTTTGGATCTGTCTCCTATGTCAAAGGAAGGAAGACTTTTAATAATTCAGGGTCTCTTCCCTCACTGTTATGTGGCCACAGGGCTTCAATTGTCCACTCAATTTAGGAACTGCCAGACTCATCCTGCCCTTGTTGCCAAAATTGTTGGGGAATATAATTAACAGTAAACTCTCTCTCAAACCCAGAAATCCTCTCCACAGAGGTAGTAAAGAAAAGAGACACTTTTATTATTGAATGAGCATTCAACCAGAATGTGGTTTCATCACAGGCAATCTGCTAAGAGATTGCAAAGACAGAAAGGAATCTCATCCTTGTATATAACCAAGCAGATACTACAATTACACATTTCCAAGATAAACAATAACTAGTCCTCAAGTAAGTGGACCACTTGTCACACAGAGTTCATCCTAACTTTATTTGGTAATTGGTGTATTCAGCCAGAAGAAAACAAACTTTTCATGTCTTTATGATAGGAGGTAGTTTGGCAAACTCGAGCAAGACACCCATTGAAGTTAGGCTCCTACCCTACCACAGAAGCTGTATATAGGAATACAACCTCCCTTGATGTTTACATTTCACAGACATGGTTCTCTGGTCATTGTGAAAAACACAGCTGGGGAAGAAAGCCAACATAAGACCTATCTAGTTGAAAAAAGGATTCATATACATTTTAAAGGAAGGAGAAAGTGCTTATAATTATCAGTTTTCTAAAATAAATGCTCTAAGAAAAAATTGGGATAGGTGTCTTACCTTCTTTTCAACAGGGAGAATTAGGCTTCTTATTTTTAATTTATTTGCATTTAGTGTATGCCAGGTTATTATTTTTACCATAAAATATAATTTCCCCATAACATGTAAATAAATAGGAAAATTAACAAAGAACATCCAAATAGTGAAGTTATTAATTATTGATTTATGCTGTATAATTCTTTTTCTCATCTTTGGGAAAGCAAAAGGCACAAAGTTTCTTGTCTATGTTAACAATTTTACTCCCTTATGCATAGATAAAACTGATAATCTACTTAATAGACTTAATAGAAATAGCCTCCATGGTTTATAATCACTCTCCCTAGTTATTAAATTCTTATTCTAAATAGCTGAAAACTAATATAAGTATTGGTAACAGCTCTCTTTCCCCTATGCTGCTCATTATTCTCATCATCACTGCATGGATTTTAACATGCATTCAAGCTTTACAGACTGTACTGTTCCTATCCACAGCCATCCAACTAATGGATTCTTTTCAATCTTAACATTACTCATACAAGCAACATATTTCACTGATTATAGAGGTTAACTCAGCTAATGATTCAATTAAAGCTACTAAGGGAATATTTAATTTTTGAAAAGAGATCCTCCATACAGCATACAAGAAATATCAGAAGTACTTATATCTGTATGATATTCTCCAGTGTGTTTTAACTTTGGAAAGCTTTCTTGGACTTCATAGCACATTAAGAAGAATGAATATGACATAAGGGAAAATTACCACAAGTTTCAATGTTTTGTAAGATGTAATGACATATTTTATGGTAATGTTAAGATTACTGTATTCACTAAAGGGAAGTTATAGTACAGTCACACATTTTTTGATAGATCGAAATAAATTGCATTAGATAACCAATAAAATTTCTTTTTCTTTCTCTTAAGAGAAGAGTAAATTGACTTACTTCCAATATTTCTTTCAGACCTAGCTCTCATTCCTAAAAATTAAGTTTGAGTATATGTTTTTTTAATAACAGACTTGTCATAACACCAATATAGTTAGTCAGCACAGTCAACAGTCTAATATTTTAGTAATATGTTCATTCATTCTCACTTGATCGACTTTCAGATTACCCATTTAGTGATGCACAGAACACATGGCCTCTACTGAAACCACAGGGTGAGATGAGGGGTTGTCGTCATTAGTGCTGAGGTGTGGTGAAAGTTCTGAGTCTCCACTAGTCTCCCTCTGTGCAGCCACAGCAAGGAGTGGAAAGGGTACCTCCTTACTGTTAGGTGGAGGTGAAAGTCCATAGTTTGGACTTGGTCTCCACTGACCCTGAGAGTGAGGTTTTATACTAGCTGGTGGGGTTGGAAGTCCTGGTCCCATACTTGCTTTCTTCGACACCACCCAGCAGAAGGTGCCCCCACTTGTCCTTGCTGGCATGGATGGGGGGGTCAGGCCACAGCCTTTTTTGCGGTGTTTTGCCTGAGCAGAGTGGTCATTATCTACAAGCTTTGTCTTGCTAGTTTCTCCTTCCCTGGTCCTTCGGTTAGAGAGAGCAGGCTTCACTGTTTTTTTGTTTTTGGTCTGTGTCCATTGGCATTTCCAAGTTACCTGCATCTTCAGCTCCAATCGTGGAATATATGAGAGAGAAAGAAAACCCAGGGACTCACTATCATATTGGTCCAAAAATTTTTGTTTGGTCAAAAAGCATTAAATTTTGAATGATCTTGAGGGAAATATCTTCTTTAAAATGTTGAAATTTCTCCATTTAAGAAAAAGATATATTAGGTTAAATATATAAAATATTTAATACTTAATATGTTGACCTATTAAAAACTTCAATTTCACTTATTTAGTTCCCAAGGTTACTTACTTCTTTTTTTTCTTTTAAACAGCATACCCATTGGGAAACTTAGTGGTTAATCCTTAACAGAGCAATTTTTTTTTTCTCTTCTGGAAGGTGGCATACTTAATATACTTAAGCAATATTGTCTTAACATTTCTCAACATTTAATACTCATATGAACAGCTATATATGTTCTAAAGCCAAAATAAACTATAACATATATAACAGTGGGATCTGGACCAACCTTATGTTATGCTACAACTCAAGAAGGGAATATGAACAGACATGTCTGCTGGTGAGAAACTCTCCACCCTTAGATGACTTTGCTAAGAACCCAAGTGGTATTATTAAGCTTCTCAATACACTTTCAAAGGATGGGAAAAGTGGAGGAGACATTTATTATTTTTAGTGCAAATAAGGTGACTTGGTCTAGAAACTGTGCAGGCTACTGTGTTTCAGGAACTGACTTGAATATGTCACTGCATAGATGAGATGATACCAGCTTGCTAGTTTCAGTTCAAACTTCTGAAACAGCTACTGCATTTTAGCTGGTGCCAAGCCACATGAAAATTCTGTTTGGCTTCTTTCAGATTTAGTAAATCCACCACACTGTCCCTCCAATTACTAAGATTCCTCATCTGGAACATGTCTGGATGATGTCTGAAAGAGAAAAGGTTTCTCTTTTTTTAATATTAATGACTACTTACTCATGTCTTAAAAATCATATTTGAGTTTTAAATCTATTTATTTCTCCAGCTAAAAGTTAAAAATAAGGCTTGATGTAGGTAAAGGAAGAATGGGCACTCTGATTTCTATCAAACTTACCCAAAGAGCCACTTGTCACCTATAAAAGGTATATGTCCCTCCAGCTTTTGTTTGTTGGGTTGAAAACTGACCCCTGTACAGACAGGGTAAGGGGAGACCAAAGAAAGAAACAGACTACTCCAGATTGCTGGGTGGAAATTTCAATACGGGAATTTACTTACAAGGCTTGTCTCGGGCTGCAGCAAGATGAGTAGATCTCCTCACCCACCTACCAGAATCTTAAAGTTTATATAGAGGTCTTAAGTGGGTTCAGTCACTTATACAATCCAGATGGTCTCAACACCACATCACTGTCTCAAGGCTGTGTCCTTGGGCAGCTTCTAACACGTGTAAGGCAAGTGGAGGGCACATTCCAAGGACAGGGGCAGGGGTGAGGAGCCCCTGATTCCCTGGGTCCAGATTTTAGGTCAACGGGCAGTCACATCCTCTCAATGAACTCTTCCAACACTGATAAACCTGTACGATTATATCATTGTATCATAACGTGCTAGCGTTGTCATGCTTGGATTGGATACTCTTGACTAGGTGGAAAATTATCATTTTCTGTCATCTCTTTCTAAAAAACAGGGGGAAAAACATGCTGATGGTATACTTTTATTGTCAAATATAAAAGTAGTTTCAATAAAAAATGCTCTGCCAGCTAATTACTGTCAGAAAGAATAATTTTAAAACTCAAATGATCATTTTTGGCAGCTATCCTCTAACATTTAACTAGTATGTATTTATGAGTCCTAGAGAGAAGGTAAAATCATTTGGATACTTGGAGATATATTTTGAAACCTGTTCCTCTTAGACTGTTTCTCTACTTGACATTTTGCAACTCTTGGGTATGACGTTAAGAATTTTTAATGATTGCACTGGATGTTGGAAACGCTTTTGACATTTCAAGGCTAAAATGTTCATGTAACACCATAGAGCCCCGAACTTTGAGGTTTTGATTGACACATAGCCCAGGATTCGAGCAGCTTCAGAGTTATGTTTTGAGGAAATATTGGCCCTGCTCATAAACACAGCCTTGTGTTATCTTGTACCACATGTGAGATGGCCCTCTACTCAGGCACGTATCCTGATTAGGGCATCTTATTTTCATAATATTTCATTCCAAACTTCAATAAATCAATTGTTTGCCAAAGCAAATGTGTATGACCTAAATTGTCAGCTTAGATGATCTGTAATTGTTTCATGGAAACTTGCCTAAAGGAAAAGCAGTCCATTAATTCTAGGCATTTTAACTTTTATCTTTGAATCAAACTGAGCCATCAACAAGCTACAATCCTGAACCATGCAATTTTGATGGTTTATAGAATTTTTTTATAGAGAAAGGACTTGAGGACACGGGGAGGGGGAAGTGTAAGCTGGGACAAAGTGAGAGAGTGGCATGGACATATATACACTACCAAATGTAAAATACATAGCTAGTGGGAAGCAGCCGCATAGCACAGGGAGATCAGCTCGGTGCTCTGTGTCCACCTACAGGGGTGGGATAGGGAGGGTGGGAGGGAGGGAGACGCAAGAGGAAAGAGATATGGGGATATATGTATATGTATAGCTGATTCACTTTGTTATAAAGCAGAAACTAACACACCATTGTAAAGCAATTATACTCCAATTAAGATGTTAAAAAAATTTAAAAATAATTAAATTAAAACATAAAAAAAGAATTTTTTATTTGACTTTTGATTAGGTGTTGTTTAAACTTCCACTGAGATACACCATATGCGTAATCCAAGTGTCACCAGTTCCTACAGAGCATATCATAAGTTGACATAAATTTCAAACTTGGCCAGCTAGTTTGGCTGGCTTGACCAGCACAGCAACAGTCTGTCCAGCCCCCCGCAAGTGTTACATCCTCTTACACCAGGTATATCTCAGAGTCCAGAGAAGGTGTCCTATCTATGTCCTACTTCCACAGTAGCTGTGAGGCTGCGCCAGGAGCTATCACTTATCAGAACCGGCCTCAGGATGTCTTAGCCCTTCTGCCTCCTCCACCAAGCACAGTATTTCTTGTGGTCTGTGCCATCAGGGCCTCTGTCTTACCCCTTCTTTCGTTTCACATTAGGATGCCAAACCTGACAGGTAGTCTATAATAGTACTAGAGAACATAAGCCTCCTTTTATGTCTTATGTTAGAGTAATTTCAAAGCAGTATTGCTTGAACCGCAACAAATTACATAAATAGCTATTTTGGTTTTATTTACAAGCTTCTGTATCCTTAGGACCTGAACACTTACTAATGTGAACAGGAACATTATTATTAGTGCTTTTCTGCTTTAGTAATCTTGACAATAGTGATGGCTGGCTATTTTCACAGTCATGTCTGGCTCTTCTGTAGCATTTTCCTATATACCCAACAGAAACTATTCTTGCTTCTCCTCCGGACACGACACCATGGCAGCAAAGCTTCCTTACAGGGTGATGTGCATCGCAGGGAGGGGGAGGAGCCGATGGTTCTCTCCTCAAACACTTGTCCTGAAACTTCAAAGTACTAATGCTTGTTCCCATAGTCATTTATGAACACAGCTCATGTTTATGATGCTAATTCATCTCCCTACTGAGTCCCCTAAACCAACTCAAGAATGAAACATTCTCTCTGTTGGTTTTGCTGGCTGATGTTCCTGCACCAAAACAAATCTCTTTCCAACCTCACAAAATCTAAAGCATCCAAGCAGAACACCACATGCAAATGAACACCAGTAAGGTCACAGGCCCAGAGGCTCCAGAAACAGTAATTCATTTCCAGCTCAGTTAGAAGTCCAGTCTCTGGCCAGAAAACATACATTGCAAAAGTAATGAATAAAGAATAAATAAAGTCTGCAGCTCTGCCTTCCCAGCTTCTCTCTACATAAACTGGGTTTGGCTTTCTGACCTCCAATTTGCTGTACTCCCATGTTTAGTTGCAGAACCAACTGCTTTAATTTATTCTTTCTGGTTTAACATTTCTCAGACAATGCTCTGATTCTGAATAGGCTTTAAGGCCCTTTTTCCTGAACTGTCCCCCAGAGGCCACAGGCTGGCATTGCTGTGCATGTCCAGCCTTGGAAGTTTAGTGACCAAACATGTGATGGCAGGCACAGTGGCAGGCACATAGTACGTGCCTGATGAAGGTTTGCTAATGATTCTGAAGTCAGTACCAATAATAAATTATTTTATTACAGAATTGCACTGTTCTGCAGCTGTTTCTCATCGATTTCTGTCACACTCTGTCTTTGAGTCACTTTCCCCAAGGCTTTGGCTGAGCTACAACCTGATTGAAAATTGGACATCTCTGGAAAACGTGCTGAACTTTTTTATGACAATAGTTTTTTTGGTGGGGGAATAAAGGAGGGAAGTTGTTTTGTCACTGGTGTTGTGTGAAAATGAATACAGCTTTGCCAATAGAAATCTGTTAGATAGCTCAAAATGCCATATTCACTGGGTAGTAAAGGCTGAGACAGCATTACACATAGCCACAGGCTTTCCTAGATCTAGCTAAGTACATTAACCAAAAAGCAGCCTACTTGGAAGAGTTGTACAAATGTGCATTAGATCTGTTCTAGTTATAATCAAACACATAGGAAGTAAATCTGTTTATATCTTTAAATATGAATGACATTCCTATGCACTGCTACTTTGAAGAAATATCAATTACCTCGGAGTTACTGAAATTGCTTTACCAAGGATATGTCTTATATTTTGAATCCCAGTTGAAGACTTCACTAAGCAACAGTATAGCTCTTAGGAGACCTGAAAAATGACTACATTAATGCCATGTTATTAACAAGTTCTACTGCTTACAGGATAGTGGCAACTGACCATTTCTCCTATTTAAGCTTAGACATTGCACAACCTTTGGAAATGCCCCACCCTCACAATTTAAAATGGACCTAAATCATTTACGAATGTTATGCAATGTCAGCATGTTCTACATCTCTATTTAATTGTTAGCTCCTCAAGGGTAAAGACATCGTTTCCTACCCCTCTGTTCTGTTCACTGTGTTACCTACAACATTATTATTTCTTCAGCAGCCTCCTAATAAACACTGGTGACTGTATTCCTCCTGAAACATAGCACTTTCCCAGGTTATCTTTGAGTTGATTTCTCAAACTCCATAAATCAGGGGTTCTTAAACTGAGGCTCATGAACAGAATTCAGGAAGGTATATATTCTGATATGGAAAAGGCTAACATTTTTATTTTCATAAATCTCTACTGAAATTTAGCATTTACTTCAACTATGAAGGTAGGTAACAGCACAGAGTAGTATTAATGGTATCTATACCTTTGTAACTAATAGAAATCAGAGGTTATTTTACATCGCTTTATAGTAATTTCTGATCTTTAAGTTTCCTTCATACTCAACTATTTGAAATGACATGAATGACTGGGGCTGCCACTAAATCACACATGATTAGAGCTGTCCATTTACAGATGCTAGCATAACCTAACTGCCAAACTGTGGGCAACTCTGGGCTTGGTGATCATTCAAGCAACTAACAATAAAGTTGCATGTGTTTATATCAGTGATTCAGATATCTACCTTCTTTCCAGTATTCCACGTCTACAGTTGTTTATTGATTAATATATGGAATGAAGTCAAAGTCCACCTTAGACCTAAGTGTTCTTACCTAAACTAAGCAACAACAGTTTGTACAATGATGTGCTTAAAAAATTTAAACTTAACTTTTAACTTGTCTTGTTTGTTAATGGATTATAAAGAGGTATATATCTTAGCAGATCATAAAAAATTTTAAGCATTTTCTCTTAATTCTTTTAGTATGCTACAAAAATTTCAATGAATATATGTTCCAAGGAATAGAAAATAATGGATGTGAAAGCAAATCCAGATCTCTCATATCAGTGATGACTCAGAATCATTGATTAATTGACCTTTTTATTTTACTTTCAATCTTCTAATTGATTAATTTGTCCACAAAAGAGAAAAACTTATAGTCATGTGTTAGTAGGAGCCAAAGAATTCCATGAAGACTTCCCTGTATGGCTACTGTAAAACTTTTCAACTTTGAGAAGGGAGAATTGCTCTTTGCACCTATTAACCTTTCAAGAAGTGGATAGAGTAGTAAATGGTGAAAATAGAAAAGTACAGTTAAACCAAATACTTGGCCTGTAGACAAAAGAAACATTTTCTCAAGGAACTGAGTCCAGTGAAATCAATTCTGGGGTATAGATGGAATTTTTGTGATCATTTTAGTTGAATACACATTTAAGGGCTCATTTTTCAGGGATTAATTTCCAAGGTCTCTGTACCACATTAATATCTAGAATTTTCCCAGTAAGAATTATCATTTATTCAAGCTGAGCCTTTGAACTGAACTGAATTCAATGCTCTAGGAAACAAAGTCACCCTGAGTGAAAGTCAATTGTTGAGCAATCAACTGAAACAGAAACTTCGTGTATGAGACCGTTGATTACTTACTATCGGGCTGGATAGAAAAGACTTTACTATAAGTGGAAGATTTGGTCACACCATATGGACATGACGGTTCTATATAGTTGTTACTTTGACAATAGACTTTGCCATAAATAAACAAAAAGACAATTTATCTGAGGCATTAAGATTCATCCCAGTAGAACATTGCAATTATGCAGTTTCTCTGTGACAGAAGTACTTTCATGAACTCATAAATCTATTATACACCATTTCCTATAATACTGCCTTCCCATAATTTCCCTTAGCAGGTTAAGACCCTACCCAGACATTTGATATAAAATGTGATGAGAGCATCTGGGTTACTAAGGAGTTCTAATAAGTCTTTGAAGATTACAGGAAGTAAATAGAACTGATAACGTTTTTAGTTCTGGACTTTGTTTCTATTTTACCAACTGACTAGAAATAACACTTAGACCATAGGGTGACAGATTTTGGAAAAATATTCTCAATGACAGCAAATTTTATTTTACTATCTTTTGTATTTAGTTTCACTTACCATAACACTAGAGTTTAAATTATACCAAATTTGACTCATTTGGCTTAATTTCACACTTAAGAGACAATGCAAATTTGGAAATCACACTTACACGTAGCATAGAGTTTAAATGTCATGCTTATGTTTTTGTTAGTTTGCTTTCTTTCCAAAACTCCTGGCAATTAATAAACAGTGGACAAAGTGTATAGTTTAAAAATAGAGCTCATCAAATTGCCTAATAGGCTATACAAGGATGTAAGAGAAAGTGTGGAGTCCAGATAACTTCGCATTTTGGGTCTGAAAAAACTGGATTTACAATAATGAAGATTCAGGAAGGAGGAGATTCAGAAGTAGAGTTAACAACCCAGTTTTGGATATCTCAAATTTAGATGCCTATTAGCTATCTAAGTAGAAATGGTAAGAAGGAATTTGGTTTTAACAGTCAAGAGAGGGGTTAAAAACTGGAGATACACATTGGAAGCCCACAGCACATAGATGTAAAAGTTAAAGCCATAATCAATGGATAGGGTCTCTTAGAGAATGAATGGTTAGACAGAAGAGAATAGGTTCCAGGCCTAAGACAGAAACCACTCTAAAACTTAAGAACTGTAAAGGTGAGAAGGTTCCAGCAAGACACTGGGAGGAGTGGTCATTGTGTTAAAAAAAATCTGGAGAATGTGGTGTGAAGAAATGTTTAAAGAAGAAAGATGAAATCAGAAGTTTCAAATGCTACAGACAGATCAAGTGAGATGCAAACTAAGATTTGCCCTTCGAATCTGGCAACAAGTGTATCACCAGTAACCTTGATAAGAATGGTTTCAGTGGAGTAATGGAAAACAGAGCCTGTTTGGAATGATTCGATACAGATTAGAAAGTAAGGAATTGGAGAGAGCGAATATACACAGCTCTGTCTAGGAATACTAGCACAAAGAGAAACAGAGAAAGAAGAAGCCTGTGGGAAGAAGATAAAGTTTCAGGATTTGCACTTGTTATAGTTGTTTTAAAATGGGAGATATATACTATGTTTCCATTGTGATGGAAGTGATCCGGTATAGTGAGAAACACTGATGACTTAATGAGTGGGAGGATAATTGAAGTATAAAAGTCTTAAGTAGGTGATGAGGGACAGAATCCAGTACACAAACAGAGTGACTTTGGACTGGGGGTTGTGGCGGGGGAGGCTGGGTGAAGAGAGTACATTCATTGTAATGTAAGAAAAGGAAGTATATACAGTGTATTATACATACAGGTCACTTTCAGGAAGATGTAGAGGTTCTTTGATGATTACTTTAAGTATTTTGTTGATTTAATAAGATAGGTCATCATCTAAGAGTAGAGAGGCAGGAGGGATAAAAGATTGAAAGAGAGTAGACAAGATATGAAATAGTATCCTTAGAAAATGGGCATGTAAATTGTTTACAAAAATGTCATAGAAGTATTAGACAGCATTGGGGGTTGAATGTGAATTCTGTGATTTAGAACCTGAAGTGAGACAAGTCAGCTTGGCTGTATTTTCTCCAGCTATACTGCTCTGATGTGTATCTGAAATAGGCCAAGAGTTTTGACTTTAACAAGCTTTGGAGTTTTGTCAAGAGGAAAGGAGAAATTTAAAAAAGAATTACGGATATATGCAAAAGAGTGATTATAATAGTGAATCATGAAATCTAATTCTGTAAAAGAAAGGAAATGAGGATATAACATGGGTGACAGTGAAAAGCTAATGAGAATATATTGGAGTAGTGAGTCCAAAGAGCAGTCAGAATTGAGGTGCTAGAAAAAGATGGAAAGATGAAGTTAGTTGTCCAAGACAGGGATACTTGAAGTTAAGATTTTAGATGGGTTGTAGCTATTGCATACAATAAGACCTGTAATTCATTAGATTATTTTACTGTGGTAAGTGGAGGGAAAAAATCATAGAAGTGAACAGGTCAAGAAATTAATAACTCAGAGTATTGAATTTATTATATAGATGATGGACATGAAATTGAAATAACTCAGGTTGAGAATGGGAATAATGGTGAAGAAAACGATCTTGAGACATTTGCTATTATCATCAATAAATGAGGATAAAGAGCCATTAGGAATGAAGACGACTGGAAAAAGGAGGTGTAATAACATGAGAATCAAACCTGGGTTTTTTATAGAGGATGAAGGAACAGGAGAAATGAGGAAAGGTGGATTTAACACACCTCTAGTAATCTGTAGAATGTCACGACCTGAGAAGGCTGCAGAGGAAACTAGCTTTCAATTAGAGCAAAACCAAGGATCCATTTATGGAATATGCAGAGCCAGGTGGTAAAAAGATTCTGAGTAACGAGAGATGCCTATGAGCCTTGGACTTCTTAAGTCTGTTGACTAGAGTAACCAGAAATGGGAGGCATCATGAAGTAATTCTCTTAGAGGGAAGTTCCTATTTTAGCTTCTATCTTGGGACAGTTAGTTCTCAAGCTGTTTGTGGTGGTAAGTCAGCAAGCGTACCTGATGGTGATAAAACTGATCTTACCAAAAACGTGGAGTACTCTACGCCCTACTCCAGTTCTGTAGAGAGAGACTGTTGAGAGTAGGGGGACATCCTTGCTAGGAGTATAAAAAAAAATCAAAGGTTATAAAATGTAGCATTTATATCTCAAAACTCATCAGATCCTATAGGGCTTTGCAATTACAATGAAGTGCATTAGCAGAATATGGTGAAGATCTGTTATTGAATTTTCCAAGATAATTCTGAGTTGTTAAATGGAAGGTTGCTCTTTTATGGAAAATAGCAGACTTTTGCAGAAAAAAAGGTTAAAAATCTTTTGTTAGTAAAAGTCATGTTTTTTCATTACTGTATTCTGAGGTATAACTAAATGTTTAGTGGAGGTGGTAAGAAGGAAACAGGTGACCCTGGAGGGCAGTGGAAAGGCAATGAAGAATTCATTATTACAGAAAAAAAATGATCTGTATGCAAAAAAATCAGTTTCTGCAAAAAATTCAAGACTAAAAGTAATTTCATTATTTCAAAACCTAATAATATGTGACTTTAAAAAATGTTACCAAGAATAATTTCTGACAGCCCCTCTACACAGTCTACCTCTCTGAACTGAATGACAAACTACGAGTCTAAAAACATGTCCAATGTTCTGTACCAATCTGCAGAAAGATTGTCTAACATTGGATAGATCATTATAGATGAGGTGTGACTATCAATCAAGTGGATTTGTTGTTCCAAAACAACATCTGAGCCCATTATTCAAGAGAAAAGATTTTCATTTCCATTGCTGTCTTTCTGCCTACAGGTCTGTGCTGCTCAGAATACAGTATGTGCATTAGAGAGAAATGCCCAGTTTAGAGAAACAGCATCATCTTCTTTCTAACTCTCTAGGAATAGGATGGCAAATTACCAGGAAAACGTAGACAGGATTTAGAATGAAGTCTTACAAGCTTTATTTCTACCATCCATATGAAGAAATCCTGTAATTTCTTTAATTCTTTAATATGATTCTTTAATTAGGAAATAATTTTTCTAAGTGTAATTATGAATTTATTCATTGACTCCTTTATAATTATTTTATTAGCATCCACTCTTACCACACACTGTGCTAGGAACTGCAAATATAACGGTTAACAAAATAGACACAATTCATTCAGATAGACACCCACGACAAACAGACACAATGAATAAATAATTGGAAATTATAATTAATATATAGACAAATACCAGGTTGTCTCAAAAATTACAATACCATAGGGACATAGTTTAGAATGTGAAGTCAAGAAAGTTAAATTTAAGCTTATATCCCCACAAGTTACTTGTTATTTACTTTTACTTACTAAATATACACCTGATGGATGGAAGAATGGATATTACCTGTACGGAGATTACTATAGGCAAAGAGAAGAGGACGTGCCAAGGTCCTGAGGCAGGAAAAAGAAAAGAAAATGTCATGCAACTAAACTAACTAAAGAGGGCTTAGGCCTTCCCTGAGTTGAGAGATTTTTCTGTTGGTGTTGAAGAGGCAAGACACCATAATTTCTACAGCTGCAAGTAAATGCATTCTGATAATAAATATGTGATGTTGAAAGAGGATCCCAAGCCTAGGATTATACTGAGCCTGTGCTGACATCTTGACTGCAGCCTTGTGAGAGCCTGAGCAGAGCACTTACATAAGCCATGCCTGGATTCCTGACTCACAGAAACTATGAGATAATAAATGGCATTATTTAAGTTGCTAAGTATGTGGTAACCTGTCACAGAGGAATAGAAAACTAATACACTATGCAAATGAGTTAAAACAATCTTGGAAAAGTTGGATGACTCGACCTGATTTCAAGACTTAGTATAAAGCTTCAGTAATCAAGATAGTGTGGTTTTGGTGCAAATATACACAAATAGATCAACGAAACAAAACAGAGAAAGTAGAAATAATCACCAAAATAAATAGTTAACTAATTTTTGACAGTCACCTAGGCAATGCAATAGGAGAAAAAGTATATTCAGGAAACAATACCAGATAGAGAGCTTCAAGATGGCGGAAGAGTAAGACGTGGAGATCACCTTCCTCCCCACAAATACATCAGAAATACATCTACATGTGGAACAACTCCTACAGAACACCCACTGAACGCTGGCAGAAGACCTCAGACTTCCCAAAATGCAAGAAACTCCCCACATACCTGGATAGGGCAAAAGAGAAACGAAAAAACAGAGACAAAAGAACAGGGACCGGACTTGCATCTCTGGGAGGGAGCTGTGAAGGAGGAAAGGTCTCCACACATTAGGAAGCCCCTTTGCAGGAGGAGACTGCGGGTAACGGAGGGGGTAGCTTCCGAGCCACGGAGGAGAGCGCAGCAACAGAGGTGTGGAGGGCAAAGCAGAGAGATTCCCGCACAGAGGGATCAGTGCCGACCAGCACTCACCAGAGAGGCTTGTCTGCTCACCCGCCGGGGCAGGCAGGGGCTGGGAGCTGAGGCTCAGGCTGCGGAGGTCGGATCCCAGGGAGAGGACTGGGGTTGGCTGCGTGAACACAGCCTAAAGGGGGCTAGTGCGCCACAGCTAGCCAGGAGGGAGTCCAGGAAAAAGTCTGGAGCTGCCGAAGAGGGAAGAGACTTTTTCTTGCCTCTTTGTTTCTTGCCTCTTTGTTTCATGGTGCACGAGGAGAGGGGATTAAGAGCTGCTTAAACGAGCTCCAGAGATGGGCGCGAGCTGCGGCTATCAGCGCGGACCCCAGAGGCGGGCATGAGACGCTAAGGCTGCTGCCGCCGCCACCAAAAAGCCTGTGTGCAAGCACAGGTCACTATCCACACCTCCCCCCCCCACCCCGGGGAGTTGTGCCTCAGGCGGGTGCAACTTCACGCTGGCCTCTGGCCCCCAGGCTCGCCCTGCATCGGTACCCCTCCCTATCCCCGGCCTGAGTGAGCCAGACCCCCGAATCAGCTGCTCCTTTAACCCCGTCCTGTCTGAGCCGGAACAGACGCCCTCAGGCGACCTACACGCAGAGGCGGGTCCAAATCCAAAGCTGAACCCCAGGAGCTGTGCGAACAAAGAAGAGAAAGGGAAATCTCTCCCAGCAGCCTCAGGAGCAGCAGATTAAATCTCCACAATCAACTTGATGTACCCTGCATCTGTGGAAGTGGAATACCTGAATAGACAACGAATCATCCCAAATTGAGGAGGTGGACTTCAGGAGCAACTATATATATATATATATATATTTTTTTTTTTTCCCCTTTTTCTTTTCGTGAGAGTGTATGTGTATGCTTGTGTGTGTGATTTTGTCTGTATAGCTTTGCTTTTACCATTTGTCCTAGCGTTCTGTCTGTCCGTTTTTTTCTTTTTTTATTACTGAAAAAATTTTTTTCTTAATAATTATTTTTATTTTAATAACTTCATTTTATTTTATTTTATCTTCTTTCTTTCTTTCTTTTTTCCCTCCCTTTTATTCTGAGCCATGTGGAGGACAGCCTCTTGGTGCTCCAGCCAGGCATCAGGGCTGTGCCATGGAGGTGGGAGAGCCGAGTTCAGGACACTGGTCCACAAGAGACCTCCCAGCTCCATGTAATATCAAACAGCGAAAATCTCCAGAGGTCTCCATCTCAACGCCAAGACCCAGCTCCACTCAAAAACCAGCAAGCTACACTGCTGGACACCCTATGCCAAACAACTAGCAAGACAGAAACACAACCCCATCCATTAGCACAGAGGCTGCCTAAAATCATAATAAGGGCACAGACACCCCAAAACACAGCACCGATGTGGACCTGCCCACCAGAAAGACAAGATCCAGCCTCATCCACCAGAACACAGGCACTAGTCCCCTCCACCAGGAAGCGTACACAACCCACTGAACCAACTTTAGCCACTGGGGACAGACACCAAAAACAACGTGAATTACAAACCTGCATCCTGCAAAAAGGAGACCCGAAACACAGTAAGATAAGCAAAATGAGAAGACAGAAAAACACACAGAAGATGAAGAAGCAAGGCAAAAACACACCAGACCTAACAAGTGAAGAGGAAATAGGCAGTCTACCTGAAAAAGAATTCAGAGTAATGATAGCAAATATGATCCAAAATCTTGGAAACAGAATGGAGAAAATACAAAAAACGTTTAACAAGGACCTAGAAGAACTAAAGAGCAAACAAACAGTGATGAACAACACAATAAATGAAATTAAAAATTCTTTAGAAGGGATCAATAGCAGAATAACTGAGGCAGAAGAACGGATAAGTGACCTGAAAGATAAAATAGTGGAAATAACTACTGCAGAGCAGCATAAAGAAAAAAGAATGAAAAGAACTGAGGACAGTCTCAGAGGCCTTTGGGACAACATTAAAGGCACGAACATTTTAATTATAGGGGTCGCAGAACAAGAAGAGTAAAAGAAAGGGACTGAGAAAATACTTGAAGAGATTATAGTTGAAAACTGCCCTAATATGGGAAAGGAAACAGTTAATCAAGTCCATGAGTCACAGAGAGTCGCATACAGGATAAATCCAAGGAGAAACACGCCAAGACAAATATTAATCAAAAAATCAAAAATTAAATACAAACAAAAAATATTAAAAGCAGCAAGGGAAAAACAACAAATAACACACAAGGGAATTCCCATAAGGTTAACAGCTGATCTTTCAGCAGAAACTCTGTAAACCAGAAGGGAGTGGCAGGACATATTTAAAGTGATGAAAGAGAAAAACCTACAACCAAGATTACTCTACCCAGCAAGGATCTCATTCAGATTTCATGGAGAAATTAAAAGCTCTACAGACAAGCAAAAGCTAAGACAATTCAGCACCACCAAACCAGCTTTATAACCAATGCTAAAGGAACTTCTCTAGGCAGGAAACACAAGAGAAGGAAAAGACCTACAATAATAAACCCAAAACAATTAAGAAAATGTTAATAAGAACATACATATCAATAATTACCTTAAATGTAAATGGATTAAATGCTCCAACAAAAGACACATATTGGCTGTATGGATATACAAAGAAGACCTGTATATATGCTGTCTACAAGAGACCCACTTCAGACCTAGGGACACATACAGATTGAAAGTGAGGGGATGGAAAAAGATATTCCATGCAAATGGAATTCAACAGAAAGCTGGAATAGCTATTCTCATATCACACAAAATAGACTTTAAAACAAAGACTATTAGACTTATTAGGAGACAAAGAAGGACACTAGATAATGATCAAGGGATCAATCCAAGAAGAAGATATAACAATTGCAAATATTTATGCACCCAACATAGGAGCACCTCATTACATAAGGCAAATACTAACAGCCATAAAAGGGGAAATCGACAGTAACACAATCATAGTAGGGGACTTTGACACCCCACTTTCAACAATGGACAGATCATCCAAAATGAAAACAAATAAGGACACACAAGCTTTAAATGATACACTAAATAAGATGGACTTAATTGATATTTATGGGACATTCCATCCAAAAACAACAGAATATACATTCTTCTCAAGTGCTCATGGAACATTCTCCAGCATATATCATATCTTGGGTTACAAATCAAGCCTTGGTAAATTTAGAAAACTGAAATCGTATCAAGTATCTTTTCTGACCACAATGTTATGAGACTAGATATCAATTACAGGAAAAAATCTGTAAGAAAGACAAACACATGGAGGCTAAACAACACACTACTTAATAACCAAGAGATCACTGAAGAACTCAAAGAGGAAATCAAAAAATACCTAGAAACAAATGACAATGAAAACATGACGAACCAAAACCTATGGGATGCAGCAAAAGCGGTTCTAAGAGGGAAGTTTATAGCAATACAATCCTACCTTAAAAAACAAGAAACATCTCAAATAAACAACCTAACCTTACACCTAAAGCAATTAGAGAAAGAAGAACAAAAAAACCCCAAAGTTAGCAGAAGGAAAGAAATCATAAAGATCAGAACACAAATAAATGAAAAAGAAATGAAGGAAACAATAGCAAAGATCAATAAAACTAAAAGCTGGTTCTTTGAGAAGATAAACAAAATTGATAAACCATTAGCCAGACTTACCAAGAAAAAAAGGGAAAAGATTCAAATCAATAGAATTAGAAATGAAAAAGGGGAAGTAACAACTGACACTGCAGAAATACAAAGGATCATGAGAGATTACTACTACAAGCAATTGTATGCCAATAAAATGGACAACCTGGAAGAAATGCACAAATTCTTAGAAATGCACAACCTTCCGAGACTGAACCAGGAAGAAATAGAAAATATGAACAGACCAATCACAAGCACTGAAATTGAAACTGTGATTAAAAATCTTCGAACAAACAAAAGCCCAGGACCAGATAGCTTCACAGGAGAATTCTAGCAAACATTTAGAGAAGAGCTAACACCTTTCCTTCTCAAACTCTTCAAAAATATAGCAGAGGGAGGATCACTCCCAAACTCATTCTATGAGGCCATCATCACTCTGATACCAAAAGCAGACAAAGATGTCACAAAGAAAACTACAGGCCACTATCACTGATGAATATACAAGCAAAAATTCTCACAAAAATACTAGCAAACAGAATCCAACAGTACATTAAAAGGATCATACACTATGATCAAATGGGGTTTATCCCAGGAATGCAAGGATTCTTCAATATACCCAAATCAATCAATGTGATACAGCATATTCACAAAATCGTATGATCATCTCAATAGATGCAGAGAAAGCTTTTGACAAAATTCAACACCCATTTATGATAAAAACCCTCCAGAAAGTAGGCACAGAGGGAACTTTCGTCAACATAATAGAGGCCATATATGACAAACCGACAGCCAACATCATCCTCAATGGTGAAAAACTGAAACCATTTCCAATAAGACCAGGAACAAGACAAGGTTGCCCACTCTCACCACTATTTTTCAACATAGCTTTGGAAGTTTTAGCCACAGCAATCAGAGAAGAAAAAGAAATAAAAATGGGCATAAAGATGTAAAAAAAAAAGAAAGAGATGTCAAAAAAAAAACAACTCACCAATGACCTATTCATTTTACTGAATGTGCATTTTACCTGATGAAAATGTAATAATAAAAGTTATAGAATATTATATATTCTATAATTTAGGTATTAAAAAAGTGATAAAAAACTATGAAGAAGAAACTAATTCTGCTTGAGGAGATTAGGGAAACAATGGAAGGAGGGGCTTTTGTGCTTGCGCTTTAGGAATGAATAAGAATTTTCCTGGCAAGCAAAGTTGAGGAGGAAATCAGAGGGATTATCATGAGGAAAGGCCAAGTGCCATGCAAGTACGTGAGAAAGTGGGAACTCCATAGAACAGCAGAGAGTTCATATAGTTAAAATGTACAACAAGATAGGGACCAGACTACAGCAAGGAATTTGGTCAGAAGCATGTTGTAAAGGGAAGTTTAGATTATGCTAATAAATTTTATTTTTTTAAACATCTTTATTGGAGTATAATTGCTTCACAATGGTGTGTTAGTTTCTGCTTTATAACAAAGTGAATCAGTTATATACATACATATGTTCCCATCTCTTCCCTCTTGCGTCTCCCTCCCTCCCACCCTCCGTATCCCACCCCTCTAGGTGGTCACAAAGCACTGAGCTGATCTCCCTGTGCTATGCGGCTGCTTCCCACTAGCTATCTATTTTACGTTTGGTAGTGTATATATGTCCATGCCACTCTCGTGCTTTGTCACAGCTTACCCTTCCCCCTCCCCATATCATCAAGTCCATTCTCTAGTAGGTCTGTGTCTTTATTCCTGTCTTACCCCTAGGTTCTTCATGTCATTTTTTTCCCTTAGATTCCATATATATGTGTTAGCATACGGTATTTGTTTTTCTCTTTCTTACTTCATTCTAGGTTCATCCACCTCACTACAAATAACTCAATTTCGTTTCTTTTTATGGCTGAGTAATATTCCATTGTATATATGTGCAGTTTTATTCTATCATGAATGAATTATTATCAGTGGCTTGTGCGTAGGAGAATTGCTTGGTGGTGTGGAAAAAAAAACACACACATGGTAACTGGGAGCAGAATTATAGCATATATAGTCACATCCAGATTTTATGTACCTGGGACCTACCACACCTAGTTTTCTCAATATTTTTTGACAATAATATTTTCTTATGCATAAGACTATAACCTTCACCACAGAAAAGTCTATGATTACTTTACTCAAAAATGCTTCCTGGGACTTGGTAGAATGTCTGGCACATAGTAAACCCTCAGTAAGTATTTGTTGAATGAACGATTTATAATTAAGAAGAAATGGAAATACAGATTTACCAACAAATAATTAGTGAAAAAATTCCAGGCTGGTACACTGAGTTGTTTCCAAAATGTGCTGGTCTATCAATGAAGAGAAAATGCAGGACAAACCATTAGGCATATAGCAGTTATACAAGAAGCTGAATTTGAATGATTACTCTTCTTGGATAGAATCTTTAAAATAATGGCCCCAAGAACTGTATGAACACATGCCAGAGTACTTGACACTTAGTTTGGGTAGTTTTTCCAGGCTTGTTGCCTTCTCTAGGCTTCAGATCTATGTGTTAGCTAACTCTCCTCAGCCTGTGTCAGTTCTCCTCAGAAATATATCTCATTTCAATCATACACTGATAATTTGCCAAACCTTCTTTTACATTGGCAACCCAAACTTATACTGTTGACCTATATGTTATCTTGTGATGTTTTAGAACAATACACCCAGATCTGAGTGCCACAGTAAAGGGCACCATGTCATATATTTGAAACATTGCCTTGAGCTGGCCCATGGTAGTTCTCAAATTTTGATTACTAGGGAAGGGGGGCCAGATGGTACCAGGAAGTACCGTATATGGCAAAAACAGTAAGCCAAAGAATGAGCAGTTAAGACAGAAAATCAAATTTAACCTACACTATAAACAGCAAGGACAATAGAAGGTGCCATAAAAAGAACAGAGTAATGATGACCACAGATTTGTCAAGGCCTCAGATGCCAAGCCATCTGGTCTATTCTGTCATTTGAGTACAACATATTATCTGTATCTTCACAACTCACAGAGCTCTGACTAAAGTTTTGATTGATTTTCCTGAATTTCTGACCAAAATTGCAGGATGTTTCTGGATTCCTATTACGTGCCCTGAAAGAATAAAAGACTAGGAATAAAATAGGAAGTTCGAAAATTAAAAAACAATCACACCCCAGTAGGGATGCAGCAATAATGAGCCAACATCCTTAGTTAAATGATGTGTTGAGACAATCTAAAACCAGTGAGGTGAGAACAGCAGGTAGGTTTGATCAAAGCTCACATACCTAGAATGTCAGTAGAGAAAATGTCATGAACAAATGCCCTGAAAATGGCTCAAGGAAGGAGCAGGAAGGATGAAAGAAGAATTCAAAACAAAAGTTAGTAAAAACAGTACTGTTTAAAAGCCAAGAAAGAAAAGACATTAGGATATGTTTAATATTTGATTGCAGTGAGGATCTCATGTATATGTTAAACATATATGTGTGTGTTAAAACATCAGACTGTATACTTTAAATCTATTCAATTTATTGTTTGTAGTTATACCTCAATAAAACTGTTAAAATCAATATAGTTGTGACTTCTTTTATCTCAGAGACTTAGCTTGTGAAACATTTGGCCTAAGTTCCTTATCTGCTCTGGTAAGAAAACCAATACTTTAAAAATTCTTGGTTCTAATGAGGTAAAAATCTATACCTTTTGGAGTGAGAACTCTCATGTTAGCTGTAGGATTGATAACCTGAAAAGTTACAGAGTTGTAGAAAAATATCCTTTCCCCAAACACAATCTTAAGAAAGTCATGTAAAAGAAAAAATAGAAATGTAGTTCAAGAAGTTACCTAAGAAAAATGTGTTTAAATATAATATCACAGGCAACATTTCAGACGACAATTACTGAGTTTTAATTGGTCTGAAAGCTTGCAAAATTTTCTGTAGGTAAAATGTAGTAGCAACAGGTGGCAGAAAATTTAGAAATCACAGTAGCAGGCACAGCATCTTAAAATGTACATATATACCTAGAAAAAATTTCGACAAAGACTTACATGGAACACTCTTACCCAATGCACATATTTAAAGTAGGTTATTTTTCACTGATAAAGTAACTTTAATGTGGATTTCTCCAAGAGAAGCCTGTATCAATATTCTTTCTGATTCTAAAGAAAAAAAAACTGTCTTTGTATATTTGGTGTCTTTCAGGATGACAAGCATTTGTTGATGTGGGAATTTTCTTTTTCTTGGTTTATCACTTAATCAGAAACATTGAAAGAATTTAAAATTCCTAAACTAGACCTATATCACTCACACACTGATCATTGACCCAATGAGTAATTAAACTGCCTGACTTCTTTCTATAAGAAATTAGAGACAGTTAGACTGAAGCTCACTGATTTGGTTGATTCATTCATTCATATATTCCTACAATACTGTTGAATATTCAATATATATCAAACACTAGAATAGACAATGAGGATTTAAAGACAAGTAAGACCCAGAAAAGTCCTGCGGCCAATAAAACTGCTATCTGTTCTGAAGTTAGAAACTAAATAGAAAACATGATTTGATAAGCACTGTGACAGAATTCATGCACTTGGTATTGGGTAAACACATCCAGGTGCACCTATCCTGGGATAGTGGACTGGGGTGAGCTCAGTAAAGTTTGTACAAAGAAGTAATGGAACTAATCACGCAAAGAAGGAGTGGTAGAGGATACAGAACATACAAAGTCAGGAACTTAGTGAGCACTTTTTCTCTCTTTACAACAAAATGTGACTGCCCTTATACTAATTTTTCTATATTGTGTACAGATAAACCAGTGAATAAGTTGGACTGAACTTCCAATAAAGCAGTTGAGACATCTGTCCAGACCACTTGGCCAAAGCTTCATTAACAAAGCAATATAAGATATGATGTGCCTAATGATTAAATACATATTCAATTAAAGCTCAGTGCAAAGGATATTCTGAAACTTCTTTATCTGCTATTCCATTCAATAAATTCCCAATTTGATCTCATAATATTTCCTTCACTGAAGTGTGTCTTCGACGTGGCTATGGAGTCTGAAAGACCTGGATTTATCTCCCAATACTGACATCATTACTTGCTTGAATTTGGGTTTAATCTCAGCCTCGGTGCATTGCAATGTGAGTATAGCACTATCCACTTCATGTGGTTGTCGGTTGTTGTAAGAACCAAATGAGGTTAAGTGTGTTAAGTACAGTAGCAGTTACTTGTAAGAGCTCAGTGAACAGCAGTAAGAGGATACACTCTATAAAATGCAAAGCTAAGAAGCAAGAACTACAATCCTACAGCCTGTGCAACAAAAACCACATTCACAGAAAAGATAGATACGATGAAAAGGCAGAGGGCTATGTACCAGATGAAGGAACAAGATAAATCCCCAGAAAAACAACTAAATGAAGTGGAGATAGGTAACCTTCCAGAAAAATTCAGATTAATGATAGTGAAGATGATTCAGGACCTCAGAAAAAGAATGGAGGCAAAGATCGAGAGGATGCAAGAAATGTTTAACAAAGACCTAGAAGAATTAAGGAACAAACAAACAGAGATGAACAATACAACAACTGAAACGAAAACTACACTAGAAGGAATCAATAGCAGAATAACTGAGGCAGAAGAACAGATAAGTGACCTAGAAGACAGAATGGTGCAATTCACTGCCACGGATAAGAATAAAGAAAAAAAGAATGAAAAGAAATGAAGAGAGCCTAAGAGACCTCTGGGACAACATTAAATGCAACAACATTCGCATTATAGGGGTCCCAGAAGGAGAAGAGAGAGAGGAAGGACCTGAGATAATATTTGAAGAGATTATAGTCGAAAACTTCCTTAACATGGGAAAGGAAATAGCCACCCAAGTCCAGGAAGCGCAGAGAGTCCCATACAGGATAAACCCAAGGAGAAACACACCGAGACACATAGTAATGAAATTGGCAAAAATTAAAGACAAAGAAAAATTATTGAAAGCAGCAAGGGAAAAAGGACAACATACAAGGGAATTCCCATAAGGCTAACAGCTGATTTCTCAGGAGAAACTCTACAAGCCAGAAGGGGGTGGCATGATATACTTAAAGCGATGAAAGGGAAGAACCTACAACCAAGATTACCTGGCAAGGATCTCATTCAGATTCTAAGGAGAAATCAAAAGCTTTACAGACAGGCAAAAGCTAAGAGAATTCAGCACCACCAAACCAGCTTTACAACAAATGCTTGTAAAGTATTTGTTGTAAAGGAACTTCTCTAAGTGGGAAACACAAGAAAAGGACCTACAAAAACAAACCCAAAACAATTAAGAAAATGGTAATAGGAACATACATATCGATAGTTACCTTAAACGTGAATGGATTAAATGCTCCAACCAAAAGACACAGGCTTGCTGAATGGATACAAAAACAAGATTCATATATATGCTGTCTACAAGAAACCCACTTCAGACCTACTGACACATACAGACTGAAAGTGAAGGGATGGAAAAAGATATTCCATGGAAATCAAAAGAAAGCTGGAGTAGCAATACTCATAACGGATAAAATAGACTTTAAAATAAAGAATGTTACAAGAGACAAAGAAGGACACTACATAATGATCAAGGGATCAATCCAAGAAGAAGATATAACTATAAATATATATGCACCCAACACAGGAGCACCTCAACACATAAGGCAACTGCTAATAGCTATAAAAGAGGAAATCGACAGTAACAGAATAATAGTGGGGGACTTTAACACCTCACTTACACCAATGGACAGATCATCCAAAACGAAAATAAATAAGGAAACACAAGCTTTAAATAACACAATAGACCAGATAGATTTAATTGATATTTATAGGACATTCCATCCAAAAACAGCAGATTACACTTTCTTCTCAAGTGCGCACAGAACATTCTTCAGGATAGATCACATCTTGGGTCACAAATCCAGCCTCAGTAAATTTAAGAAAACTGAAATCATATCAAGCATCTTTTCTGACCACAATGCCATGAGATTAGAAATCAATTACAGGGAGAAAAATGTAAAAATCACAAACACATGGAGGCTAAACAATACGTTACTAAATAACCAAGAGATCACTGAAGAAATCAAAGAGGAAATCAAAAAATACCTAGAGACAAATGACAATGAAAACACAACGATCCAAAACCTATGGGATGCAGCAAAAGCAGTTCTAAGATGGAAGTTTATAGCTATACATTCCTACCTCAAGAAACAAGAAAAATCTCCTATAAACAATCTAACCTTACACCTAAAGGAACTAGAGAAAGAAGAACAAACAAAACGCAAAGTTAGCAGAAGGAAAGAAATCATAAAGATCAGAGCAGAAATAAATGAAACAGAAACAAAGAAAACAATAGCAAGGATCAAAAAAACTAAAAGCTGGTTCTTTGAGAAGATAAACAATATTGATAAACCTTTAGCCAGACTCATCAAGAAAAACAGGGAGAGGAGTCAAATCAATAAAATTAGAAATGAAAAAGGAGAAGTTACGACACCGCAGAAATACAAAGCATCCTAAGAGACTACTACAAGCAACTCTATGCCAATAAAATGGACTATCTGGAAGAAATGGACAAATTCTTAGAAAGGTATAACCTTCCAAGACTGAACCAGGAAGAAACAGAAAATGTGAACAGACCGATCACAAGTAATGAAATTGAAACTGTGATTAAAAATCTTCCAACAAAGTCCGGGACCAGATGGCTTCACAGGTAAATTCTATCACACGTTTAGAGAACAGCTAATACCCATCCTTCTCAAACTCTTCCAAAAAATTGCAGAGGAAGGAATACTCCCAAACTCATTCTATGAGGCCACCATCACTCTGATACCAAAACCAGACAAAGATACTACAAAAAAAGAAAAGTACAGACTGATATCACTGATGAATATAGATGCAAAAATCCTCAACAAAATACTAGCAAACAGAATCCAACAACACATTAAAAGGATGTTAAAAAAAAATGCATGGCTATACATTCCCAGCCCAAGAGCACTTGCTTTGACATGGTGTTTTAGAATCCAGATAAATTAGAAATAGGCTTGTGATGCAGCAGCCTAATGACTTTGCTGTTTCACAAGGACATTTAGATTCTTATCTGAAATACCTGAAGCTCCATAATGTTTGTGCCAACCTAGAAAAACTGCATTAAGTAGACTCTGGGCATATGCTGAAGATCAGTAGTGCAGGTTATTAAGAATTAATTTATCATGTGGTTCTAACCATCATGGAGTGCCAAAAGCAAGGTAGTGTCATACCAGATGTAGTCATTTCTAGGTTCATCCTTCCACCCTGCTCAATGCCTTTTCCTATGGTATGAGTGCCCACCTGGTAACTATATTTCATCAAGAGAAGTGATCTATGAAAGAAAAGAAGTTTCCACAACCAGAGTAATTTTTCTATAGTGTAGAGTGAGGTTACAAATTTAACTCATACTACAATCTGGATATTTAGAGAAAAAACAAACCCCTTTTTCTTTTTTTATAGATTATCTATATACTTCTACACAAGTCCCCACCCACCCTTTAGCAGGGAAAAATTAACTAAAATTAACTAAATATCCAATATCATTTACATTTATCATAATTTAAATAATAATTAAGCTAAGGTAATGTTAGACTTCCTACGATTAGCACAGTTCCTTGGAAGGTCTTCTCTCCTCGACTCTTCCCCTAAGTTAGTGCCTCAGAACATAGAGAGGAATGTGAGCTTCATGAGATCTCTGAAGAGTGAGTTATCTGGGGTATTTCTGCATGGTGTTCTCTGGTGTTTTATGTGATGCTCAGACATGCTCTCTGAGCTCAAGATTTGTATATCAAGGTGCTTACTTGACATTTTATGTGACTATCTAATAAGCATCACAATCTAAAATGTTCAGAACAGAACTCAAGTTTTATTCCTCTCTGAACCTTCCTCATTCATATGAATGGCCCCATTATCACCCAGTTTCTCAAGCCCAAACCCCAGGAGTCATTCCCTTTCCCTCACCTCTCCCATCTAATCATCAGAAGAGCCTATCAGCTCTGCTAAAAACATACCTAGGATCTATCCTTTTCTTTTCATCATCCTTGCCATTATTCTGGTCCAGGCCTCACGATGTCTTGACTAGACTCCTGAAGTAACTTTTTGTGTCATTTCAACCTTGTTCTTCTCTTGGCAGCCAGACTGACATTGAAAATATCAATCAAATTCTCAATCTCCTTCAAAACCTGTTGATGGCTCCCATGCATGTAGAATGAAATCTTGTCCAGTAACATCAAAACTTAGGTTAAACTGTTCTACAAGCCATGTATGATCCAGCTCCTGCTACATCTCCAATGTTATCACTCACTCTCAGCCACAATGATCTCTTTTCTGTTCCCTGAGCAAGACAAGGTCTTATGTGCCTTTGAGCCTCTGCAATTCACTATTTTGTGTACTTGGGCTGTTAGCAAGCTAAAATGTCACTTCATCAGAGAGGATTCTGATCACATTGTCAAGAGTGGCAAGAACTCAGTTCTCTGCTTTCTATCACATCACCTTTTTTTATCTTGTATCATTTATCACAATTTGTAATTATATCATTAATTAATGTGCTTACTTATTTTACTAGTTTATTGTCTGTCTTCCCCTTTGTTACATGCTCCATAGATGGGGACCTTATCTGTGCTGTTACTATTGTATCTTTCTCACTTAATATTTACTGAGTGGAATGGAAGAATGAATCACACTATATGTTGCAGTTTAATATACAGTCAGTTATGCTTAAAAATTATTTTCAAATTATACAATGCCTTCCACAGTTGGCATAATGTGGTTTTAGTCATTTAAAGCTTCTATTGCTACTAATACTACAACTATTTTATCACTACAATGTTGTCTTTTAAACATTCCATAATAAAATAACATTGCTGCCAACAGATATTTGGAACAAGAGCATGGTGCTTCGACTGGGCAGACATGGTAAGAATTACTGGAGTGTTGGTCATATCTGCTGCTCTAACTTAGGACTCTGCCAGGAGCATTTTAGGAGCTAGCGATGATGATTGCCTTGAAGCTTCAGTCATTCAGAGAGTTGATATAACCTACATTCACTTGGAAGAAATGTATAGCTCCTATACATAAATCGGTAACTACTTTGGAATGTGCACTTTGTCTGTAAACCATGCAGATCTAAATTTTATGCCCAAAGCTCTGATAAAACAGTCCAGATATCCTTTGCATTTCTATGGTGCTGGGCCATGAAGCATGATATTGCATGAGACCAGTATCATCCAGAATTTTCACTTGTCCTGAGGCCTAAAAAGACCTAATGAAATTTAATTTGTTTTGCTGGGAGTACTATTGGCTCAAGCATTTTGAATTCAGCCAGAAGCTTATCTCCGGATGAAAGCCTAGAAATAGCTGCTTTGACATTCACTTCTTCATCCTGTTTTGTATCATTGTGAATATTGTGAATATCTGCAGATTACTCAAAATTGTACCTGTGGTGGTTGAAACTTTATATTAGACTTTTCAAACATGTGAACTTTACTCAAATTTATGCACAGAAAGAGAATTCAAGAGAGTCTTCCTCCCAAAAAGACTTCTTAGGAAATAATTTGAAGTTAACCAATGGAGTGCTTGTCTTCTCTCTTTTTAAAGATTCCTCAGAATTAATTTTCACAGACACTTCTCACCTTTACACCTTTTGCTGAAACTTTGTTCAGGTCTGATAAATGTGTTAAGTAGCTCAAACTGGCTGATATTAGTGTGGAAATTGACATCCATCAACCTTCACTCCTACATTTACTGTGTGCTATGTGCCTTTAGCCAATTTTTTTTAACCTTGGTAAGCCTCTGTTTTTCCCATTGTAAAAAAGAATTCTAGTAATTGCTATGGCATATGATTCTCCAGGATTAACTGAGATTAATGCAAGTAAAGGCCTTAACTTGGGGGCTTGGCACTACGTGTCCAATATATGGTAACTACTATCATTAACAATATTGATGCCTAGTTCCTTTATTTATTTATTTGTGTCTAACATATATGTTTGGCTGTAAATTAATTATACATTTCTGCAGAAAGTTTGTTGTGTTTTCAATGCTTAAATGCCATAATTACCCCTTTTTACTCACGTTTTTCCTATTTTTCTTAATTATATTGTGTATTACCTCTTAAACAGGTAAAATCTAAGAATATGGACAGGTTTTTTTTTATGCTGAGCCTAATTTTTAAGACAACTCTCACTATGCTTCATCGGGTACAGTTGTGTAACAGGGACCATTCTTCCCTTTTGCTCAGGTTTCGGCCTTAAGAATACAAAGTGGCTCTGCCTATAGTGAAAAGGGACTTTTGGCACCTTTTTTCCCACCTAGGGGAGTATTAGAGAGTCTTCTTTCAACACTATATCCATTTCCTTACTAACTCCTCACCAAAGGAGGGCTGATAATGCAATTCGTTAGAGCTTATAACAGTCACTATGCTTTCCAAGTGGGGAATGTTACTACATCTTTTTTTTTTTTTTTTTTTTTTTTGCGGTACGCGGGCCTCTCACTGTTGTGGCCGCGGCCTCTCCCATTGCGGAGCACAGGCTCCGGCGCGCAGGCTCAGCGGCCATGGCTCACGGGCCTAGCCGCTCCGCGGCATGTAGGATCTTCCCAGACCGGGGCACAAACCCATGTCCCCCGCATCGGCAGGCGGACTCCCAACCACTGCGCGGCCAGGGAAGCCATTATTGCATCTTAACAGCAACCATATGGGAACCTCTCTTCCCCTTCATTCTATTGTCTGCTAAGATTTAGACCTTATTTCATGCCATTTATCTTTTTAATCCCTCTGATGGGAAGCAGCCATCAAAGTGTGGAGGCAAGGCTGCCTACACAGGTCCTCCCTGTTCCAGTGTCTCTGCCTGTGGATGGGTGGGTACCCCTAACTCCATGAGACTGATTGAGCAATGGGATTTGGAGTCTGTTTGAAAGACCCATGTGTTCTAAATCCAGCGGGTAGGGAGTGGGAAGCTTCTGTGTCTAACTTATCAGAGAAGCCTTGCTTTGAGAAAGTTCTAGCTTGCCTAGGAATTAAGAAATGAATTTGGCTATCATTTCTTATGTAAAGCATGGCTTCAAAGGATACCCACAAGGAGAAAAGAGGTGCATGAAAGCTTTAAGTCATCTGCAACACCTAGCATTATGCTCTTTCTTTCAGAACAACTCCAAGAATGTTTTCATACACACAACATAAAGATTTATAAAAAAAGGATAGTCTATTTGTATTCACAGATTTTCACTGAATATTTTCATTTTTCATCATACATTATTTTCCTTAACTTCCACTTAGAAAAGGTTTTCACAGCACAAAATTATATTTTAAAAAAGATTCCTAACAGTGAAATAAACACCAGTTCTAAATATAACCTTCATGCTCTGCAGAAAAAGGCAGCCATAATCTCCTGAAGAACCCAGCCGTGTAATCTGACCACTGTTTAATGTCACAAAGACTTGCAGGCTCTATTTATATAAATTGGCAGACACTGATATGGTTTCAGATACATTTCTAAACGCCACGTCATGCCTCACTTGTGTGCTATAACTTCACAATCTGATAAGGAAAAAGAAAATCAATTTTAATTTCGAAATTAAATTTGAAGAAAACAAGAAACTACAATAACCAAATAACAATAGCCAAATTGTATGACCTGGTGTTCCCAGAGCTGTTAGTGACATACTACTAAAAAAGCTAATTTTTAATATGAATTGCTGGAGAATAAATTACCACTTAAATGAAATCTAACGGTAAAGTGCTTAAGAGCAAATGCACAGGGTCTGGAGTGGAACAGAATTGTGTTTGAGTCCTTAGTTGTGTGAACGCAGATGGGTTACATAATTATTATAGACCTAAATTTCCTTCTGAGTAGAAAAGAGGTGAAAATTCCTTCCTCATAGGGTTATGATAAGTATCAATGATAAAGTTGTCAAGCACACAGGACAGTGCCTGGCACAAAGCAAGAGCTGAAAAAGAGCAGTGATGCATTAGATTAAGCAGCTGGCTAGAAGGTACTAATCAATAAAGAAGCTCACAAAAAATGAGACAGTACAAGAAAATTTATTTTCATTTTAACATATATTTCATAGCTCCCTGCAATATTTAAAAAAAAATATTTTCATTTTGGGGCTTCCCTGGTGGCGCAGTGGTTGAGAGTCCGCCTGCCGATGCAGGGGACACTGGTTCGTGCCCTGGTCCGGGAAGATCTCACATGCCGCGGAGTGGCTAGGCCCGTGAGCCATGGCCGCTGAGCCTGCGCGTCCGGAGACTGTGCTCCACAACGGGAGAGGCCACAGCAGTGAGACGCCCGCGTACCGCAAAAAAAAAAAAAAAATTTCATTTTTATAAAAGAAGACAGTAATAATGTAACCAGGTATTTATTTGAACACATAGTGGTATTAAAAGGAATTAACATTCTCATTTACTTCCCAACTTTTGTGTCTTCTCTCTCTGATTTAGCTTCTGCCGGATTAATCTTCCCAACGAACAATTACCATCTTGTTATTCTCTTGCTCAAAAATCTTCATGGATTCCCAACTGCCCACTGAATAAAGTTTGAACTTATCTTGCTTTTCAATATCTTCCACAAATTTGGCCCTAACTCATTCTTCAAACATTATCCCTTACTCTTCCCTTTATAAATCTTATGCTTCAGCCAAACTGAACTAGATTTTAAACTTCTCAAAGTCAGAGGTCTTCATTTACTTGTCTTTGTAACCTTAATATCTACTACACTGTAACGATTCATGTCCTTCCCAGTCAATATCAGTATGGGCAGTTTCTAGGCTTGCTGATTTTATTCTTGCCCCTTCCAAAATTTGTATTGTGATTTGTCATCATTTTCAATGTTGTTTTAGTCTTCTGAAATGTTAGTGATTCCCAAACAACTCTATTGCACACCATTTCAACTGCATCATCAAATAGTTAATCATAAAAATAACACAGTCCCAGAGGAAACATTCTGATATCACCTCTAATAAATGTTGATGCCTTCTTAATTTAAGACTTACATAATACAGACTTAACCCATGCCTTCCCTGAAAATATGGCTATCAGAGACACTAAAATCTTTCACTTAGAATAGATGTTGATATATTATTTTTTGAATAAAGGAATGAGTTTAAAGGCCTCAATGGAGTGCAGGATATAGGCTGTTTTTTTTTCACTATAGTATATCACTATTGCAAAGAAAGAAACATATTCAATATAAATACTGTCCTAAAGGCCATAATATTTTCTACCCAGTACTTTGTGATTTCTTTATGATTACACATTAATTTTTCATAGACTTGTTATAGCTTCTTACCAGGAATGGAATATCTATGATTGTCCTCTTTTTTTCTTTAAAACATTGAGAGCTACAATTTTCTGTTATTCAAGCACTTATAGAGTTAGTAGCAACTGATAAATACTATTTAGAATCTCATACATGTAGAGTACCTGGCTAGATACTATAACAAATAGTTAAAGCAATTGCTCTCAAAAAATGTATTATTACTTGCTGCCTATGCTCCCTTACTTCCGTTCTCTTCTTTATCCACTATAATTGGACCTTGGTCCTAACCACTCTGCTAAAATCACTCTTGTTAAGGTCAATCACCTCCCTCTGGCAAAACCTAACCCTTATATCTCTCTTCTCAGCTTAGCAGCATTGCCACAACATAAGAAGGGGTCTCTTGATTTCCCCTGTGCCCACTACACACTTCTCTAAACATCTCCCCAATTCTTCTCCAGCTCAGTAAAAATCACTGCCCAATTATTCAAGCCCCAAACTTAGAAGTTATTCTAATTTTTTCCTTCCTTCACTTCCTGCATTTAAACCACAGAACCAAGTTATGTTAGTTCTTCCTAAAAAATGCATTCTGAGTCTATTTCCCCTCATCTCGACTGCAACCATATTAATGACAGTCACTTAAAACTACTAAACTACTACTACTACAATACCCTCCTAATTGGTCTCCCGCCTACATGCCTCTCCCTGTCTGTTATCCATTTTAAGGTAATCAGAACTTCTCACTTCCCTCCTTAAAACATTCTAGCAATTTGCAAATGTCAGGGGTAGAGTAGAGCCCCAAGTCTTTACCTTGGCCTGTGAAGAAGGCCTCCATGAGGTCCCCCCAACACCAGAAACCTCTTTTAGCTCTTCTCTTACAAGTTCCTTAAATAAACCAATCTCCTTCACCGTACAAGCCTTTGACTTGTTTCTGCCTCTGTTTGGATATACCTTCCTCAGAGTTTGTACATTATTTAGGTTTCAGTTCAAATATCACCTCCTCAGAGAATCTTTCCTTGTCATGCAGTCTAAAGAGAATTCTTAGTCCTTTGCTGTCATATCATCCAATTCACTGGCTTCATAACGTTTACTACAGCAATGAAATGAGTCATAAACTTGGTCATTTATTTACTTGCTTCTTTATGTTTTGTCTCCTTATTTGTCTAAATTAGTAGTTATTTGAGGTCCAGGAATTGTCCTCTTGTAAACTGGTCTAGACCAGGGGATGACAAACTATCACTTCAGGGCCAACCCAGCCCACCACCATTTTTGTAAACAAAGTTTTATTGGAACACAACCATACCCATTCATTTAAGAATTGTTTATTTCTGCTTTCACGCTGTAAGGACAGAGTCGAGTAGTTACAAAACAGACTATATGGCCCTCAAGTCAAAAATATTTACTATGTGGGCATTTACAGAAAAAATTTGCCATCCATGTGCTAGACTTATGGGATGCCAAAGTAACTGAACCTGTTACAAAAAATAAATAAAACAAAAAACAAAATAAAAACCACTTATCTAGTCAAGGATGTAACACATTTTAGAGCCTGAATTGCAGTAGGCTATGAAAGAAGTAGAGAAATCATCCAGAGGCAGAATATATAGTATTTGACAACTTCCTGGGTATAAGGAATAAAGGAAGAGAATGAAATGACTCCAGGGTTTTAAGTCTGGGTACCTTAGAGAATGTTGGTACCATTAGTGAAAACTGGGGTGTAAGGAGAAGGATGTGATCCGGAGAAAGGACAATGAACGTGATATTGGACATACATACTAAGCACAAAGTCCCAGCAATACACTGTTGGAGAGATGGCAAGTGAACAGTTATTGGTCTAAAGCTCAGAAGAGTGATCGAAGCTAGAGAATTATACCTCAGACTCAGATATGCCCAAGCAATAACAATATAAAAATTGTGTAAGTAGATAAAGATTCAGGAAGAGAATTTTTTTTAAATAAGAAGGTATTCAAGGACAGGACTTTAAGAAGTACATGTATTTAAGGATAAGAAAAGAAGAGACAAGACAAAAATGTCATCTTAGAAGAAAAATTATAATAGTTTCCAGAAGAAATAGTTTTTCAGTCTTAACTGCTAAAAAAATTTTTAAATGTAAAAGGAAAAGGACAAAATGGAGAAAATTTTTTCACATTTATAATAAAAAATGATTCAAACACTTCACGTACATATAAAATTATATATACATATACACATAACAATTCTAAGCCTCACAGATATTTATACGCCATATATATATATATGAATAAAGGTGTAGAGTCTATGCCAGTTAATCAAACAACAGTGACTTAAACAACATAGAAATTATTTCCTCCCTCATATGATAATCTTAGCACGAGCATATACGGGCTAACATGGCAGCTCCATTTGGTGGTGGTAAGCACCAGGCTCCTTCTAGCTTGTGGTTCTGTTATTCTTAACATGCATCTTCCACTTTGTGAGCTACAATGGCTGCTCCAGTTTCTGCCATTACGTCCTATTCCAGCTAGCAAGAAGGAAAAAAGGATAGTAGAAGTCATCCTGCCCTCTTTCTCTTTTTGGACACTGCCCAGATGTTGCATACATCAATATTGCTCACAACCCACTAGCCAGAAAGCAGACATAGGACTACACCAGCTACCAAGGATGCTGGAACTTGTTGTTTTTATCTCAATGACAATGTGCCCAGATAAAATGTGTGGACTTATTCCCAACTGAAAAAGGAGAGAAGATACTGAGTTATAGCTGGCAGTCTCTGTCAAACACTGCCCCAACTAAACAACAAAGCCATGGGATATGAGAAGAATCACAAAGAATACAAATGGCCATTAATAATAATCAAAGAAATGGAAATTATAACAAGATACCAGACAATTCTACGACATTGACAATTTAAAAATGCTAAAAATATTTGCAGGTAAATAGGCTTCACCACACATCCCTACACTTCAACCCAGTGCAGACCAAATCACTGTCACACCTAGACTAGGACAATTGCCTCCTAACCTTCTCCCTGTTTCAATTCTTGTCATTCCCATTCAATCCTCCAAACTGCTCTCAAGAGTTCACACTTTTGCTGATTCTGCTCACTCAGCCTGGAATGCTTTCCCCGGCCTCTCTGGCAAATGCCTACTCATCTTTGAACTCAGCTCAAAAATAACGTCTGTAAATTGTTCCTGATCTCTCTTTTTACCACATACAGAACTGATTTCCTCAGCTGTGCCCCTTCTGTACCTTGTATATGTTTGTATTACTTTATTATGTTTTTTTGTTTTGTTTTGTTTACTTCGCTCATTAAGAAATTAAGCTTTTGAAACACAGGATTGCACCTTCTCTTTTTTGGATTGCCTTTAAGTACCTTAGCGCCTGCCACAAAATAAGCCTTCACTAAACATACCAGGACTCATCACTCTAATAACAATGTCTCCTTAAATCCTGGATTAGAGTAAAAAGGATCAATCTTACTGGAAGGTCCATAGGAAATTTTATGACAAATAAAATGTCCCCATGCCTTGACACTTGAACACTGTCCTGGCCTAACCTTTCATGGAAAAAGGCAAAACCAAAACAAAACACCTTTCCTTCTTTAAGTTTTAAGAGGTCCATTTTTACAGTATCTTTCAGTCTATTCTCAAATTTCAACCTTTCCATATTCCATCAAGGCAGCATACTCAAAAGAAGAATTAAGAGAGGTTCCATGTGTTTATATGCCAGGAACCTGGTCTCCTCTTTTGATATTCAAAATAGATCATGTTCAGACTCCTACATGATCCAGGCTATATACAATTATAAAAGGAACCTACATTAATTTTCCATTTATTGCCTTTACTAATCTGTAGTCTCTGGGGGAGGTAACATGGGAAGATTAAAATTGACTGACTAGGAATATTCTCAAACCTAAGGAGATATTTTTAAATGGCAATGAAATTAAAAGTAGGAGAGCCATTAGGCAATGATCTGATCAGTCATATTTCTTTCCTGAGGATGTAATGTCAGATGCTTAGTAGAGAATCTGGGATGAGGAAGATTCAGAAACCCTCAGAATTATTCTGCCACTCTAAGTTCTTTCTGATTTTATTTGTGTATTCAGCTTCCACATGATTGATATCAGGCCTCTGTAACATTAGGCCTCTGGAACCCTATAACTTGTTAACACTTCTCAACAGACTGAAGAATGATTAATGAATTTGTGTGGCAGGGCAGCGGGTACGAAGGAGGACATGTCAAGAACAAATGACTAAGATCTCTAGCAGTTTTTCCAACAACAAGCAAATTCAATTAGAGGAATTCTTTTATACTTCATTATCTCATTATTCATCTGTTCACTTTTTTAAAAAGCAATATATTGCTTCTTCATGAAGTCATTAGTTTTCCCTATATTAAAGAAAATGTGTCTTTCTGTGTATTTTGAGATCATGGTTTTCTTTAGGGTGACTTGTAAGCATCACATAAGATTATAAACTAAAAAAAGATTATCCCTCAGAATAGAAGCATGATATGAACATTTATTTTTCTTTGTCAACATTTGCTCTGGCCCAAGGCATTTTTAAGTGTCTAGTAAGAGACCATGGCTATTCTCTTGTTCTTTGTTTTTTCCTTTGAATATTTCCCACTAGAGTTGAAAGAGAAGCATCTTTCCTCTCCAGCTGCAAAGTTATATAAGGTAAGTCTGGAGATCCTGGAGGGCAAATCCTTTACTTTATAGCAAACGCTGATTTAAAACTGAAACAAAAGAGAGAGAGGTATAAGGGGGTGTAGAGGAAAGAAGAGAGAGAGAGGGAGAGGATAAGAGTGCAAATCCTGAAACACGCAAATCCCTGGTTGCAGTCATTCCCCGTGGCTACTTCACTCTTGCCTTCTTTATAATTTTAGCATGTGAACCAATATTTCTGCTTTTCACCCAAAACTACTTTGAATGTGGTTTCTATTCCTTGCAGTTGAGGCTACTGACTAATTAATGCTATTCAGTCTTTGACCATAATAATGAAAAATTTTTGTTTTCCTCTCAGAATTCAATTAATTAATGCAAAAGCATTAAGTCAGAAATGAACAAGAATGCCCTTGATTTTGTGAATTCAGAATATGCCAGCCACCTCTGTCTACTGCTGAGGAGATGATTATAGAGGAAACAAAATCGGGGGCAGGGGTGGGAGGAATGAAGAACTACCTTCCTTCCACAATTTTTAAAGCTGCTGAAAGTGTTAACATTTCCCATGTCCTTACTTAAAATGTAAAGCTTATAAAATGTCTAACTCTTACTTTTCTGCTTTCTTGTAGGACCTGGCACACAGCAGTACATGCAGAAGCTGTGAGGAGGATATTCACACCTTTGCCTAATTAATGCGCAGCTTTGCTGGACTTCTACCCAATCCCTGACAATGCCAACAGTGATAAGGGACCATTAAAGTCTAATGAGCTTGGAAAAATCGGAAACCTGAGTCTCTGGTAGAATGTTAAAGCTGATCTACTTTTGTGGAGGAGAAAAGGTCTTAAGACATTCACTCTATTCATTAAAAATATCTTTGTGAATTAGTAAAGAAATGTTCTTATCATTTGATAGCTCTGCTATGTAAGTGTATTTTTCATTTTTTAAGCTGCAAGCTGTGTTGACTAACAGCAGGGAGGAAGAAATAAATTAATCCTTCTTTTCATCAAAAAGCAAAACTAAGTGCGCCTAAATCAAGCTTTTTGTCTTAGTAAGAGGTTCCTGGAGGAAGTGCTATGTCTGATGTTAGCAATCTGATGTAAAACTTAAATGTACACATTTTTGTGCAATGTAAACATAGGTTAGTTACTGATGTTCACTGCTGGTCAGTATTAATTTATAACATGTTTCATTAATACTTAAACCATTACTTTTAGTTGGAGAATTACATAGAAGATGCTTAATAAATTTCCTAATTTTTCTTCCTTATCCTTGACATTATAACTTGCATTCTTTTATTCTCTGATAGATGTTTGTATACACACACACACACACACACACACACGCACATATTACATTAGCACTACAGTACTATTAATACATGAGTTCATTAGTAAATAAGACAGATACTGTCTTTACCTCTACCCTCATACAGGAAAGCCTTTATGAAAGACTTCTTCTAAAATATTTTCTATAGAATGAATTCATGCAATAAGTAAGATGGTGTGTTACACGATGTACTCAGTAGTCTAAACCTCCTTGAATAGATCAAAAATGTACCCCTGCTACGCTGAAGTCTATGACATAATGAATACTGTTATAACGAAACTCCTGTTTATTTCAGAAAATGAATTACATTTAACTTGGAGAAAACGAAAATGGCTTTCTTGAAAATGACCTGTAAAACACTGTAAATTCACCACTACTTCTTCATTCTTCTGGGAGATTTTCCTCAGGAATTGACATGCAAATCATCAGGGTCTACATATAGTTCCCATTACATACAAAGGACAGTGACTACACAAATTAGCGATTTTGTTCATCAGTAAAAAACAGAAAAACATTGCCTGGATATTTGTTAAAAGTTGTGTTTTTTTCCTTTCTCTGAATCATTTTTCCTGAGCCAGTTTCTACTGACAGAATTTGTCTACTCACGTTAGTGACAGAAAGAAATAATTAACTGTAAGTTGTCACTAGTGATTGGATGATCCATGAAGTAAGGCACACTAAGTGGGGCAGATGAAATCCAAGCTATCTTTCTCCATGTCTGCTGGAATAGAATTAAGGAATAATCTCTGAGATATTCCCACTTCTCATTTCTTAAGTTTATGTGGATGAAAAATGGTAATAACCTATATTTTGCAGGATCTTTAAGAGACAATTTTTATCCCTAATCACATCCCCTGGGAAACATCCTACTCTACTCTTAGGATGTGCCTGAGATAAGGATAAATCTATGTAATTATAATTAGGGTGAGATCTTAATAATTGGTAAATATTACTATGCCTAATTGTTAAATATGACTTGTTAGTGGATAAACGTGAATTGTTAATGGATAAAAAAAGAAATAGTTATTTGGCTCCCAATTCATTCACTTAACACATATTTAGTGAATGCCTTCCATATATCAGAAGTTTTTCAAGTAACAGAGAAAAAAAGATGACTAAAATGTAATTATCCTCCTCAAAGTAATCCCACTCTAGAAGAAGATAAATTTGAAAATTGATGCTTAAGATATAGCATTATCAAGGCTATGGACGCAAAAGGAAGGTCATAGAAGGGTTAGTAGATGTGAGCAAAGGGGGCTCAGAAAAGCTTTCAGGAAAACGTTATGCTTGATCTGAGCCTTGAAGGATACTTCGCAGTTATCTCGGAGACAAAGGGTGAAGGAGTCTCCTGGAGTTATGGCAAAATGTGGCTGCTGACATAGAGATAATTCCAGAAAAAGGCCAGCAACTGCAAAGTCAAGTAGATTTGAAGCATTAGCACCTGTGGAAAGTGGCAAGTAGTGTAGTTTATCTGGAGAGAAGGGTAAGAAACCAGAACTATTGTAGGAGGCAAGTCTAGAGAGAGAGAGGCTAGGGTCAGATCATAAAAGTCCTCAAATGCTTCCAGGAGAAATATGAATTTTATTCTGAAGATCTGTAAGAGGTCACTAAAGATTTTCAAACATAGCTAGTTTTGTATTTTAGAAAGAACACTCTGGTATTAAAAGCTGAGCAAGACAGGAGGCAGAAAACCACTTAGGAAGAGCAGAGAAGGAATGAAAAATGCCCCTTTTATCTCTGTTAGAAAACTGGAAAGATGGCTGTGCTTAAACCTGGAAATGGAAACACAGAGGAGGAGAATTTTCCTTCTTTGAAAGGTGAATAGTGAAGGAAAGGCCAAGTTCAATTTGGATATTCCAGCTTCAATGGCATGTACAACACAGAAATAGAAACAGACAGCGATGAAATAGGGAACAGGAGCTTAGAAAAAGTATCAGAAATAGATCATGGGCATCATGATCCTATGGGTATTAGTTTCATTGGTCCTGGTAACCTCCCCCTTAAGAGGCCCATGCTGCAGTGGATGCTCTGTTATACGTTTGCCCACTTTTGGTGATCATAAGTAACACCTGATGTATTTATTAAAGAAATTTTTAAAAGAAAAGAAGATATTCCCAGGTCTTTTCCCACAGTGAGTGGATCAGAATCTTCAAGGAAAGGCCCGGAGACCTGTTTGTCTTATTTTGTTTTAAAAATACCTTTAAAGGATTCTTACCAGCATGGAATTCAGGGATCTGTTAGTCTAATAGCAACATTTGTTAAGCACCTATTATGTGTTAGGAACTCTAAGCTTTACGCACATACAGTCTCTATATCTTACGACAACGTTAATAAGATGGATATTTTATCCCCATTCTAATATAAGGAAACTGACATTCATGGTCTTGTTCAAGGTCTCAAAACTAATGAGTGGAAATAGCAACTCCTACTGATTCCAGTGTCTGCATTCTTTTTTCTTTTTTTTGCGGTACGCAGGCCTCTCACTGTTGTGGCCTCTCCCGTTATGGAGCACAGGCTCCAGACGCGCAGGCTCAGCGGCCATGGCTCACGGGCCCAGCCGCTCCGCAGCATGTGGGATCTTCCTGGACCGGGGCATGAACCCGTTTCCCCCGCATCAACAGGCGGACTCTCAACCACTGCACCACCAGGGAAGCCCTCTGCATTCTTTACATTAAAATATATCTTGCCCTACATTGTGTTGAAGGATGCCTAGCATGACACACGAAAGGTATTTTCTCTTAGTAAAGTACCTGTTATAGAGAAAATTATATTATAGAGAAAATGAAAAAAAATGTCAATAAAATTAGCTTTGGTGTTGAAGTTCTCAAATGTACCTTTCCTCCCTTGCATCAATATTGCTCTGCTAAGCAGCAACTGTACCCTCAGGTGCTGAGCTTCACACCCTTTAAACATTTTCTCTACTATTTTTGTGTTTTCCTCCTCATCTCTTTCCTCTTTGTTCTCTTGATGGAAGCTAGAAACCACTATCCACTGAACTCTGGCCAAATTTAAGCCAAGATGACTGAGCAAAACGGGGATGATAAGAAGATTGTTTACCAAAATTGGAATGACAAGGGAGAGGAATAGCAGTGATATCTAATATAAATAGAATATAATAAAAAATACAAAATATCTCATTAAGCTATATTTCAATGTCAAATACTTTTTTGCTCCATTTATTTTCTGTTCAGCAAGTACAAACATTTTCCTCACTACAGGTGTTCTGTTAACAATTAGACTATTCTGAAAATTAATAATCCTAGGGTCCTCATCCAAAATCATGTGCCCTGCAGGTTCTTGTGGTCCTAACAATTGGAAAGGTTAAGTCATGTTCTTAACTTGCTCTTCTTCCTGAGGCTTATAATACAGCAAGTTTTTCTGTGTATGATCATCTATCAACCAATACTTATAAAAGGCCCACAGGGTGCAGCATTATACAGGGTGCAACTGAGTGGTATGTTCAAAAAAGCACAGATAGTATCTGACAGGTTTCAAAATAGATGAGATAGGACACATACAAGCAGGGGTTCAGAAGCACAGAGAAGACTCAAGAAGCTGGTGGAGATAAAGTTAAATAAGCATTTTAGGTTCATGTAGAAACAAAATGTCAGACAAGGGGCATCATAAATGGGCAACATCCAAGGCCAAGGAGTTCTGAGCTACAAACTATAAGCCCGGGAGTGGAATATCTTGCATTGCAGGACAATAAAGAAGTACCTAAATAATAATGGAAACATGTCAAAAGATCACAAGAGCTAGCTTGAACACATTCCCACTAGTTAAATCTGGGACAATCTGAGCACCAGAATAATGACCATAACAAGTTATAACCCATTAAATAAAATAAGAATCCATGAATGCATGCTGATATCAATCAATCAATTAACCAAAAAGAAAGAAATGTTCTTAGAATATTATAGAATGTTAGCCATTAAATGTAGAAGGAATGACAGAATTGGAAAATCATCATTTGGCAACCATCAACATAATAAGTGAGTCAGGCAAAAATCATCAATGGAAACTAAAACCAGAGAGTGAAAATTTAATGAGGAATAAGATTTTTACATAGCCTCAAAGTCTCCCACCATAAGATATTTTTGTTTGTTTGTATTTATATATTTTTAAATTATAATTTTTAAAGTATAGTTGGCACAATATTATATTAGTTTCAGGTGTACAATATAATATTTCTATCTTTTTATAGATTGTACTCCATATAAAGTTATTATAAAATGTAAACTATATTCCTTGCACTGAACATTACATCTTTGTAATTTATTTATTTTATACCTAGTAGTTTTTTGCTTTTTTTTTTTTGCGGTACGCAGGCCTCTCACTGTTGTGCCCTCTCCCATTGCAGAGCACAGGCTCCAGACGCGTAGGCTCAGTGGCCATGGCTCATGGGCCCAGCCACTCCGCGGCATGTGGGATCTTCCCGGACCGGGGCACGAACCTGTGTCCCCTGCATCGGCAGGCAGACTCTCAACCACTGCGCCACCAGGGAAGCCCTATACCTAGTAGTTTTTATCTCTTAATCCTCTTCACCTATTTTGCCCTTCTCCCCACCCCCTCCCCTCTGGCAACCGAACCGCTGGTTTTTTCTCTGTATCTGTATGTTTCTGTTTTGTTATATTTATTCATTTGTTTTATTTTTTAGATTCCATATATAAGTGAAAACGTATGTTATTTGTCTTTCTCTGTGTGACTTATTTCAGTAAGCATAATGCCCTACAGGTTCATCAGTGTTGCTGCAAATAGCAAACTTTCATTCTTTTTACGGATAAATAATATTCCATTGTATATATATACCACATCTTCTTTATCCATTCATCTGGTGACGAACACCTATGTTGATTCTATATCTTGGCTATTGTAAATAATGCTGCTATGAACACTGGGGTGCATATATATTTTTGAATAGTGCTTTTATTTCTTTGGATAAATACTCAGGTGTGGAACTGCTGGATCATATGGTAGTCCTGTTTTTAATTTTTTGAGGAACCTCCATCCTGTTTTTAATAGTGATTGTAGAAATCTACATTCCCACCAACAGCACACAAGCATTCCCTTTCTCCATATCCTCGTCTCTTTGATGACAGCCATTCTGACAGGTGTGAGGTGATATCTCATTGTGGTTTTGATTTGTATTTCCCTGATGGTTAGTGATGAGCATCTTTTCATGTGCCTATTGGCCATCTGTACATCTTCTTTGGAAAAATGCCTATTCAGGTCATCTACCCATTTTTTAATTGGGTTGTTTGTTTTTTTGATATTGAGTTGTATGAGTTCTTTATATATCTTAGATATTACTCCTTATCAAACACATCATTTGCAAACATCTTCTCCCATTCAGTAGGCTGCCTTTTTATTTTTTTGGTGGTTTCCTTTGCTATGCAAACACTTTTAAGTTTGATTAAGTCTCATTTATTTATTTTTGCAATTGTTTACCCTACCTGAGGACACAGATCCAAAAAAAAAATATTGCTAAGACCAATGTCAAAGAGCATACCATCTATGTTTTCTTCTAGAAATTTTATGGTTTCAGGCCTTACATTTAGGTCTTTAATCCATTTTGAGTTTATTTTCATACATGGTGTGAGAAAATGTTCTAGTTTCACTCTTTTAGATATAGCTGTCAAGTTTTCCCAAAACCACTTGATATTAATTACAAACAAAATAGTAACTTGAAATGTTTATTATAATTAATAAAAATGATTCTATTCTAATTTTATGTCACAGTTCTATAAGCTAAAAAAATTTTTTTTAAATTTAGTGTGTATCTGAAGTGAAAATTGATTTGAAGCTGATTTTCCTGATATCAATTCATTTTATTGTCTTCTGTCTCTAACTCTTCCTAATATTGTGGGAAAAGATTCTATGTAATTGTTTGTTCTAATCAGTTGCATTTTTATTGATCAAGATTTTACTAAATTTATTTTCCTTAACTTCAGTGAATTCATAAAAATGATCCATCACTTACTTAACGGCTATCATGCACTCTCTTTCAGAATACATCTCTTAAAGACGTATGAGGAAAACAGCACCTGGAAAATCACACTGTCAGAGCTGTGGAGAAATGGTCTGAATTAACTGCGTGTCTGCTCAGTGAGACAGATGAGAAAATTATTCTCAACCCCACGTGTACCACTATTGGATAAGTTACCCACACTGAGCCTGAGCTAGAGGGATTGGTGCTCAAGGAAATGAAGGAAGGAGATCTAGCACTCTGACAAAAAGGCCATTCAACCATAGGACACCTCTAAAGAATTATTTTCATTCTAGCCTTGGTATATTTAAAAGAAAACACTTCTCTCAACTGTTGTGCAGTATAGCTGCAGGTGGTTTCCAACATATAGTATTGTGTTTGGCCTGATCCAAGTGAATTCCAAGAAATACAAGTTCTGTAAGATGTCAGTATACGTTCTCCCAAAAACGGTGGTATCTATTGTCAAATAAGTTTAGAAAAAATCTGGGTTAAACTATACTTTTTATTGCACAAATATTTTAATACAGTTCTTTATCATTTATCAATGTAAAGTGTGAATTTTCAGAAGCCATGGGATACTCCCTGCTTTTGAAATCATTTGTTTATGAAGTTAACCTTTTTTTCCCTGCAGAGCCTCTTACAAAACTTGTGTTTTGTAACAAAACACAGTACAATTTGTTTGTACAAAACAATACAACATGAAGGTAATTGTGATTTGAAGTAGAAAGCTCAAAAAATTGAACAAAGTACTTAAAGATGTGTTACAGACTATTTTCAAGAGCTATATCTTCAGATTTAGGAAAAGCTGACAAAAACAAACAATAGCAAAACATATCCTGGTTAAATAACTGAACTTCAAAGATAAGAAAAGAATTCTTTAGGGTATCCTGGAAGAATCAAACAAGTTTTCTAAAGAGCGGAGAAGCAGGCTGGCCTAAGAATTTTCCCCAAATGTTCAATCCCAGAGTACAATGCAGCAAGGTCTAGATATTCTGAAAGAAAGTATGACACAACCGTATTATACTCAGCTCAACTGTCATTTAAGATAATTATGGAATAAATATAACATGGACAACAACATTCATGAGGAAGGAATAGGAGGGGGAAGAAAGTGTAAAAGAGTCACCCCTCCATCTTCCACGGAGAGCTACTGGTCCATCCACACTAAGTATAGATGTAGAGTTTAAAAGTCTTCAAACTTATAATATTCTGCCTTAACCTCAAATGGTTTATTCTTTTTTTATAATTGATAATCCTTTGGTAAAAAGAAACATTTATTTCAAGTTTAACAATTTCTCCAGTTTCACTTGTTTCTTGTCCTGCTAGTAGATTCAAGTGGAATTAAATTTAACACTTTTTATTTTTAAAAAGCATGTGGTCTATCATTCCATTATTATAAAACTATATTTGGCTCACTTTCTCTTTCTCTCTGTGTACACATACAGAGACATATCTGGGGAAATGCTTCCCAAATGTGACCCTGGTCACTTCAGGGTTGTAGAATTTTGGATGAATTGTCTCTTCCTTGTATTTCTCTATATAGTTGGATCTATGTTTAAGATGAGCTCATATCATTTTATCTAGAAAAAAAGCCATTATCTTAAAAAAAAATACAGTTACAAAGGAGAAAAGAACCAGAATTAAACTTTTTCCTACTTTTCCATTCCTCCAAAAGGAAAAAAAAAGTGAAATGAGCATGAGGAAAGGGAGTTTATAATCTGGTCTGAGATTAGAAGGGCAGCTCTCTTCCAGAGAAAGAATTTGCTAATTGATGAGAGTTGGCTCTGTCTGAGGAAGCCCCACAATGAAGCACTCGCAGTATAAATAAGCAACAGTGAAAAGCACCATATGGACTTTTTATGCCAAAAACAAAAATCAACTTCCTGGGTGACCATGGATGAACTGAGAACAGAAGGTTCTGTACCACCTAGAAACCATCAGAAAAAATATTAAAAGCAAAACAAAATGAAAGGTAAGCAATAATTGAAAATGAGCAAGTTTAATGGTAAATTGTACTTAAAGTTACCAAGAACTGGCATTTGAAATTTATTTCAGGGAGATTTGTAATTTTTATTAAGAATTCCAGTAAGGCCTAGGCTTCTGGGTAATGTGAATCACTGGGAAGGAATCTGCTAGTTTCAGTCCAAAATTTGATCTCTTAATGATGTAATAAGGTCAATAGATCATGAAGCCTCCATTAACTTACCTTATATTGACTATTGACCCCTTTAATGACTTTGAAGTGAATGAATCAGGCTCTGTCAAGGACTGGACTAAGATTCCCACAGCTTTTTTTTTTTCTGCATTTAAGGTATATCTGTACACTGTTTTCACCATTCTTATTTCCTCCTTCCTTTCCAACAATCAATTCTCCCCTTGCTATTCCCTCACAGAACAACTTGCATTCTCTTGACATATAGAGGGAAACATCAGGAGCTGTCCTTAAATAACTACAGGCAATACATTCAAGTAATTGCCTAGTTGAGAAAGTCCCTTGTTAATCATCTAAGGATGAGTATTATAGTTCTCACCTAACAAAACTGAGCTAAATCTCTAACTGAAGGTCATTTTCAGGACTAAAACTAATTCTTCCCAGATCAATCCCACTAGATATTCTGTACAAGAATGATGACCAAATAAATCTAGGAAAAATATGCATCCTATATACTTCCCTTGATGGGCCCCAAGGCACTGTAGACTATTAGAGGCTTTCAGAAATTCTCAGGAAAGACACAGATATGATTTTGTCTGGTCCAGTGCTTCTCACACTTGTTTCACCTGGGAGCTCTATTCCTGCTCCCACTCCCCAATCCATTTTACCAGTAGCACACTTTGGAGTTTCTTGATCTAGGATTTTGTATTTCCACAGTATTACTCTTTGTTGTAATAGGTTTTTATTTACTGTTCTGGATGAATGGTTTAGATCTAATATTCTCCTTTCAAAGGGAATCAATTGTCTATGTTGCTAAGCTTTGCCTATGTTCTTTGGACACACTATCAATAAAAAGAGTTGTTGCTTAATCAGGTATATTGTAGTATTCTGCCTTACTTCTTACTCTGTCTGAACCAATGCTCTTCTCGTATATAACTTATTAAATAACTTTTTCAGTTTCATATGGATTATTTTTAGAGATAGAGAAAACATTATTTGGATTGTAATGATCAAATAACAATCTTCTCTAAGCTCTAATTCAACAAGAGATCTATTTTCTTGTTAATACTTAACTCATTTCTACATTTTAAAAAAGTTTCTAAGTCACCATTAACCATTTTGATTCAATTCATCCAGTCAACAGAAAATTAATACGCTTCTAAAGTATGTCAGATATTCCTTACCACCCAAACATTACTGAAGCATTTGCCACATCGCAGCCACTGTGCAAGGTATTGGGAATACCACAGTGAAAAAAACATGTAAGGTTCCATGTCTTTACTGTCTAATATGGAAGATAAACAGCAGTTATAAGTAGGTAAAGTATATTATTAAGAAGTGTAGAGAGCTACAGGGCCATATAATAAGTACATCTACTCTGGTGTGAAGGATCATAGGCTTCCTATGGTGGAAGGAATGATGTTTAAGCTGAGAGAGTCATTTATATAACAAATATTTACTAAGTACCTACTCTGGCACCATGTTAGAATTGGAGGTGTAACACAGACATAGTCGCTATCTTCATGAAGTCAAAAGTTTGGTTGTAAACAAATAAATAATAAGTTAGCAACTATATAAAGTGATAAGTAGTGAATAAACAAAATATAAGGAAAACAGGGCCTTCTAAGGGTGGTCAGAAGAGTACTCTTGAAAGAGTAAAATCCAAGCTGTGATCTGAAGAATAAGGACCTAAACAGTTTTGGGTTTGGAGAAGAGGAGTTCCTGGCAATAGGAGTAGCAAGGGCAAAGGCCCTGAGGCAAGAAAGAGCTGGGCCTCCTCTTGGAACTGAGAGAACACTGGCATTTTCAGTCTAATGAGCAAGAGATGGGGAGAGTGGCATTAGATGAACTGGAGAGGTCATGCCCCTACACAGGTTGTGGTAAGAAGTGCATATTTTACTGTAATTGAGAAACTATTGATAGATTTTAAGCAGAGTGATATTATATGATTTGGGTTTTAATAAGGTCACTTTGGTTTCTGCACATAGAATGAATAGATGGGAGCCATGAGAAGAACAGGGAGGCCAGTATAGGGGATGTTAAAGATGTAAGAGGAAAAGACCATAGTAAATGAGATGGAGAGAAGTAGATGAATTTGAAATATGTTTGGCATTAGAACAATGAAATTTCCAAGCTTCTGCTTTAGTAACTGGATGGATGGCAGTGCCATGTGTTGAGTCAAGAGAGTGGAGGATATCAGGATTTTGGGAAGAGAACTAAAATAATTGTTTTGAACAAATTAATTTTGAGATGCCTCTGACACATCCAACTGTAGATGTCATGTAACATGTACTTACAACTCTGGATCTTAGAGTGGATGTTTAGGGATGAAGATCCTCACCTGGTATTTTAAGTCATGAAACTTGATGAAATCTCCTAGGGAGATACCATAGCAAGAGAAGAAAAGGGGACCACAGACTCAATCCTGAGAAAATCCAGCATGTAGCTTTTAGGTAGCAAATAGAGAACCAGAAAAAGAAGTCAATGAGGTAGGAGAGAAAAAAGAGTATATTTCTTCAGGGAAGGAAAAAGTAGAGTGCTTTTAAAATAATGGGATTGCATATTTTATTAGATATTGCTAAGAGGTCATGTTGTGATAAGAGCAGAAAAGTTTCCACTTGATTTGGTCACATGGAGGTCTTTGCTTTTCGTGACAGAGGCACACACCTGAAAAATGAGTGTGAATAGTTTAGGTGAAAAAGAAGGGCAAAAGAACATTCCAGTCAAGAGAAATAGCATATGTGACGGTCCTACATGGGAAGGGAAGAGGCCAAGGCACCAGAGATCCTATATGGGTGAAACATGGACACAAAAGGGAGTGACAGGAAAAGAGGCTAGACAGGGAGGAAGAAGTTTTATTAAAAGTACTGAGGATACAAAGGTCAGGAGACAAAGCCCTTATTAGTACAAATAATATTTGAATGAAGAATTAAACATTCATGATGTATAACTGGGGTGGTAGAGGAACTGGGCAGGATATTCCAGAGAAAAGATATTCATGTACAAAAGCCCAGAGCCAAGGAGCAGTAGAGTACCCTTGGAACACTGAAGTACTTAACCAGGCTGGAATAGAGGGTGTTGTGGGATACGGAGGAAAACATTCTACAGAGTAGTTAGGGATCAGTTAACCATGAGGGACTATGTTTGGCGTGCCAAAATACGGCCTCTATCCTGTAGACAGTGGGAAGACTAAAGAGTTCTAATCAGATGAATGATACAATATGATTCGTGATGATTCATGTTTTGAAAAAATAACTCTGGCAACAGTATGGGAAAGAATTGGTGAGGATAATTCTTGAAGTAAGGGGCTCAATTAGGGGACTATTCTAATAGTATAGGCAAGAAGTGTTGAGGGTCTGAACTAAGGTGATGGCTGTGTAAATAAAGAAGATGCAAAAGACAAATTCTCAAGATTGTAGAAATGGAAATGAAATAATTTAATGACAGAAGTAAAGGACTATGGAAAGAGACATTTAAGATTGTTCCCAGGTCACAGGCTTGAGTGACCAGATGGCTCTTGATGCCATTTTACCAAAATGGGAAGTAAGTCTATCAATAGAAAATAAATAAAATGAAGGGTTTCATGAGGTCAAAGAGTGGATGTAATTGTAGATGAAGTGGTGGAAGTATAGAAGGTTATAGTCTGAAAGCAGGATATTAGAATTTGGTGTTATAAAGTGGGAGTTTTCCTAAACAATGAAATGGATCACAACATATTACAGAAGAATAAAAAGGTAGAAAAAAATAAATGCAGCCAGATAAAAGACAAGAATGAAAAATATTAGATACCCAATGGTTCTGAACATATGTTCAAGACATATGTTCTTGACAATTCTACCTGAAACTTTCTGGAGAATAACACAATAAACGTAGAAACAGAATCAGTTACAATGTTCACAGTATCTATAAGATACAAACCAAAGAGTTGTTCATCAGGAGCCCAGATTTCCATCATTATAGGATATAAAAATTTTTCTCTAATGGTTCTCAAAAGAGGACACTGACTTTGCTTTTTAAACTGGGGTATGCTTACCTCTAAGAGTCATGCCAGATACCTGGTGCTACCTAGACCAGATAAGCACAGTTCACCTTTGTGGAATTTTAACTTTATTTGAAAATTTAGATGAAAATACAAATCATTATTTGTAAAATCAACACTGATAGGTATGTAGTAGCAGAAAAAAAATGGTAAGCATTTAAGACAAAATGTGAGTCTACAATTAATTTCTACATGTGCAGTTAGATCCTGTAACTGAGAGATACTGACACATTCTCCTCTATCTCTTGAAGGTTTTAGATACTCTGCTTTTCAAATTTTTCCATTAATTTAAAGACTGGATATATAAGATCGTAATAATAACTATCATTATGATTTTATATAGAGTTTTGTTCTCTCAATGGAGACTGGTGGTCTAATGCTAACAGAAGCAATGCGCTAGGGACCAAAACAATGCAGAATACTACTCAATTCTCTGCTGGTCTGACTTGATTCAAAAATCAATTTTATTAAGGGTTGGAATGCATATATTTTACAGAATCCGTCAAGAGTAATATTTATTTCAACAGAAGCTTTATAAGTATTCGACAGCAGAGAGTTCAAGGTTATATCATTTAATAAGTATCTACAGTATATTTTATATTACCAGTTAGTGGTTGATTTATATACATTGATGATTAAATTTTTAGGAAGAAATTTAGGTTAACAGAACCAAAGACATAAAGCATCTGTTCCTAAAAAGAAAGATACACTAGCTCTTCAAGGAAATGAGCTGAAACTTAAGAGAAAGCTCTCTTTAGTGTAAATGATTCTATGGGTAACCATGAGAGACAAAATATCCTTGGAAAACAACTTTGCATCCATTCCAACTTATATAAAAATGGATAATCAAGTTTCCAAAGGATACATCAAGAGCATGGCCATGATAAATTTAAAATGAAAAAAAAAAAAACATTTAAGTAAATGCCACTAAACACCTGCTATAGATATGAAATTTTTTTTCAAAATTCCTTCTAAAGATTAGTTATATTTATATATATATCATGTGACTTCCTGATGGCCCTCTAATGTAAGTTGATTACACAATGTATCTTTAAATAATGAGCAAGCTGGCTCGCTGAATACAGTAGTTACAAAACCTGGCTTTGCCTTGGCATCACTTGAGAAGATTTTCTAAATCACAAATCCTCAGGCCCCACTCCAACACATCCACTAACCAAGAATCTCTGTGGGTGGGTCCCAAGAGACTGTATGCCTAAAATGCTTCCTAACTGATTCTGATGCATCCAGATTTAGGGAACGCTGCAAGCCTGTTCACTATAAACTAGATGAAAGCTGGATGCTCATTACCAAAAATGATAACTCTCTTCTTGCAATAGTTGATGATTAGCCATTCTATCTGACATTAATTAGATAGCACTGCTAACACCACTCCTAATTTGTGACAGTAATACAATGTTCCCAAAACACACAAAGGAGATTATTTTCCTGTTCTCTCTAGTTGGAGAGCCAGAAGGTGTTTATGCCAAACGCACTCAAAAAAAAGTATGGAGTTATTAAATAACCAGTTGAAGAGAGGGAAGCCAGTACACAGCCATGTTTTATCTGCTGCAAATTATCTGACTCATCAGGAGACTTTCTAAGTGCAGGTTATACCTTAAGCTACTGGCCCATACTGAATTCATTTGGTTAGACCTTTAACTGATTCATGTAATTAGAGTCAAAGGCCACAAAAGGATCAATACAAGCTACATACAATTCTATGTTGTTCCTGACAAATTTGTCCCAGAGATGACAAAAACAATAACAGAGCCTAAATCATCATCTACCCCTCTCATAAAATACTGGTCTCAATAACTTCAGCTTAATCATTTATCAAGAAGGAAAGTCTTGCAAGCTTAAAAAACCCATAAAATTTGCAGACAGTAGAAGTTGCCCACTACTTTTTGCCCACTATTTATTGGGTTGGCCAAAAAGTTCATTCAGGTTTTCATACACTCTTACAGAAAACCCGAACAAACTTTTTGGCCAACCCAGTATTATGATGACACTCTATATTAAGAGGAAGACCAAAACAGAGTCAATAGTGGTTAATAAATTGACACAGGATTTAAATACACTTACAAAACAGAACATTAACGTTTTCAGCCATAGATCTGTGGAAGTAAAGGTATAGCTGATAGAAATTGAGAGGTATGATGGAAAGGTGAAGTGGAGAGAACAGAGGGACACTAATAGTCTCATCAAATAGTTGGGGGGGTGAGTGGTTAACAGATGCTCTCTAAAGTTCGAAGGAACAAGAAATAGAGCTTTTCATTTAAGACTTTACTTTTTACAGCAGTTTTAGGTTCAAAGAAAATTGAGAGGAAGGTACAGGGATATCCCATAAACCTGTTGCCCCCATACAACCACAGTCTCCTCCATTATCAAGATCCTCCCACCAGAGTGGTATATTTGTTATAACTGACGACCCTACACTGACATTTCATAATCACCCAAAGTCCATCGTTTACATTAAGGTTCACTCTTAGTGTTGCATCCTATGAGTTTGGACAAATGTATAATGACATGCATCCATCATTATGCTATCATACAAAGCATTTTCAATGCCCTAAAAATCCTCCACCCTCTGCATATTCATCCCTCCCCTGCCATCTTCCCCACATCCCTGGCAACCACTGATCTTTTTACTGTCTCCATAGTTTTGCCTTTTCCAGAATGTTGGAGACATACACTATGTAGCCTTTTTAGCTTGGCTTCTTTCACTTAGTAATAAGCATTTAAGGTTCTTCCATGTCTTTTCATGGTTTGATAGCTCATTTCTTTTTAGTCCTGAATAATATCGCATTTTCTGGATTTACTACAGTTTATTTATCCATTCACCTACTGAAGGACATTTGGTTGCCTCCAGCTTTCGGCATTTATGAATAAAGATGCTGTAATCATCTGTGTGCAGGTTTTTGAGTGGACATAAGTTTTCAGCTCCTTTGGGTAAATACCAAGGTGTGTGACTGCTGGATCATGTGGTGAGAGTATGTTTAGTATTTTAAGAAACTGCCAAACAGTCTTCCAGAAGGGCTGTACAATTTTGCATCATCACCAGCAAGGAGAGAGAGTTCCTTTTGTTCCACATCCTTACCAGCGTTTGTTGTTGACAGTGTTCCGGATCTGGCCATTCTAATAGGTTTGTATTGGTATCTCACTGTTGTTTTAATTTGAATTTTAGGAGCTTTATAGAAGTATATTTTACACTTTTGCATTTTACATTTAGGTCTGTGGTTCATTTTGAGTTAACTTTTGTAAAGGGTGAAGGTCTGTGTAGAGATTCATTTTTCTGCATGTCGATGTTAGTCATTCCAGCACGATTTGTTGAAAAGACTATTTTTGCTCCATTGAATTAATTGCCTTTGTTCTTTTGTCAAACTCATTCTAAAATTTACATGGGGAGGCAAAAGACCCAGAATAGCTGACACAATATTGAAGAAGAACAAAGATGGAGGACTGTCATGACCCAATTTCAAGACTTACTATAAAGCTAAAGTAGTCAAGAAAGTGTGGTATCGGAAAAAGAATAACAAATAGATCAATGGAACAGAATAGAGAACCCAGAAATAGACCCCCATAAATACAGTCAACTGATGGTGTTGTTGAGTTTAACCGTATCCTTACTAATTTTCTATCTGCTGGATCCGTCCATTTCTGGGAAAGGGTTGTTGAAGTCTACAACTATGATAATGTAGTCATCTATTTCTCCTTGCAGTTCTATTGGTTTTTGCCTGACATAATTTGATGCTCTGTTGTTAGATGCATACATGTTCAGGATTGTTATGTTTTCTTGGTGAACTGACCCCTTTATCATTATGTAATGCCTTTCTTTATCCCTGATAATTTTCCTTGCTTTGAAATTTACTTTGTCTGAAATTAACATACCTACTCCTACTTTCTTTTGATTAGTGCTAGTATGGTGTACATTTCTCCATCCATTTACTTTTAGTCTATATGCATCTTTATATTTAAAGTGGTTTTATTGTAGACAATACATAGTTGGGTCTTGTTTTTTTGGATCCACTTTAACAATCACTGTCTTCTAATTGGTGCATTTAGAACATTGATGTTCAAAGTAATTATTGATGTAATTGGATTAATATCTACCATATTTGTTGCTGTTTTCTATTTGTGGCCCTTGTTCTTTGCTCCTATTTTCGTCTCCTACTTTTGTTTTTCTGTCTTTTGTGGTTTTAATCAAATATTTTATATAATTCTATTTTCTTTCCTTTCTTAGCATATCAATTATACTTTTTTTTTTTTGCGGTATGTGGGCCTCTCACTGTTGTGGCCTCTCTCCCATTGCGGAGCACAGGCTCCGGACACGCAGGCTCAGTGGCCATGGCTCACGGGCCCAGCCGCTCCACAGCATGTGGGATCTTCCCGGACTGGGACACGAACCCGCGTCCCCTGCATCGGCAGGCGGACTCTCAACCACTGCGCCACCAGGGAAGCCCTCAATTATACTTTTTTAAAAAAACTTTTTTTAGTGGTTGCTCTAGAGTTTGCAATACTCATTTACAACTAATCCAAGGCCACTTTCAAATAATATCATATTGCTTCACAAGTGTGTGAGTACCTTATAATAACAAAATAATCCTAATTCCTCCTTCCTGGCCTTGTGTCACTGCTGTCATTTATTTCACTGACATATAAGCATACATAAGCATTTTTCTCCAATATCTACCAAAAGAATCTGGTTGAGTTCCAAGAGGTAAAACTCACAAAAGTATAGGAGCCCTCCATTAGACTGGGTCCCTTGGGAATTTTTAACTCTCAGAGTTGTCTGTGCTGAGCCTCCAGCAATTCATCAATTACAGTTCAAGTTTTCCTACCTTGGCACTGGTTCCCCTGGCAGTTTCCACTCGTGAGTCTCTGCTATGGGAAGCCATGACTCCTTGTGTTGGTCTGTCTATCTCTCCAACCCCAGGGGCAGACGTTTGGCCTTTGTCCTCCCCTCTCGTATGGATCCACAAGAGTAGTTGGCTTCTCAGACTGTTCAGCTTTTTACTCGTTGTTAGGATGGAGTGGCAACTTCCAAGAACCTTACATGTGGGACCAGAAACTGAAAGTACAGAAATAGAGTTTTAACATTACAAAAGTAGTTAACAGACAAATAAAAGCCTATAGTAACTATTAAAATGGAGAGGATTTTATTGAAATAAATCTTCAACTTTCAAAATGCTGAATCAATAGGTAAACAGACTCTTATATTGACATCAATAAATAAATTATGTCTAATATTTAGTTGCTTGGTAATAACTGGCATAAAAGTTAAAAAGAGATATTTTTATGGTAGGAAGAACAAGGAGCAGTGTAAGCTGGTGAACTGAGTGGGATGGTGGACAGTTACTCTTCATTATAATCTCTTCTGCACTGTTTGATCCTTTTAAACTTTATGCATGCATTACTGTGAAAAAAAATATTAAAAGGGGAAAGAGAAAGAGAACTGAATTCTATATATTTTAAGCTTGATTTTGGTTTCTATAGCTGGCAAAAATAAACCTGACATATATCAATTCAAAATCAGGTTTCAATGATCTTTCTTGTAAATTTCAGGAAACCGAGTCCTAAAATATTCCAACTCAAGCTGCAATTTCAAAATTGGATTTATTTGTTTTTGAGAATATAATGTTTATAATATTTTAGCTTCATGAGCTCCCACATGGCTTTTTTAGAATTTCATTTTCCACATTTCATCTCTAATTACTAGGATTTTCTTTTGATTGTTGAAATTCCTGTTCAGAAAAACAGAAAGGCAAAGCTGTGATTTTGTGATGATCCTCCTATACAAGCAGAATCATCTAGACAAGAGCAAAAATGAATAACCTAGGTGGAAAGGTATGTCCCTATTGGGGAAGAAATTCTTTGATTTGATTCCTGAATTTCCTAAATAGTAATTTAGGAAATTACTAAATTACGTAATTTTGTAGCACGTTATTTTGGATGATGCCTCAGCACCTATTGGAATCCCTTTTAATGAGGTTTTGTGAATAGATGTTATAAAGCCATACTTAGTGGATTTTGTAAAATCCAAGACATTTTATTACATTTTCCCAGATGGGCTCAGTTTCTCTGTGACCAGACTGTTCTTATGAATTCTCTTAAAACTTAAAGGTAACTTATAGCATCAGAAACAAGTGATTCAGGCATATGCTTAATTGCACCCTACTAACCTTACCCTTTCATCTCTGAATGATTTTATAACTGTTCTTATGAATTCTCTTAAAACTTAAAGGTAACTTATAGCAACAGAAACAAGTGATTCAGGCATATGCTTAATTGCACCCTACTAACCTTACTCTTTCATCTCTGAATGATTTTATATTTCAGTGACAGTAGAAAAAGAGAGTTGGGGAAAATTATGTTACCAAAACTTAGGGAAAAAAAGAAAAAGAAAAAGAAAACCTGAAGGAACCTTAAATGCATGCTAAGTGAAAGAAGCCAATCTGGAAAGATTACATATTGTATGACTCCATCTATATGACATTCTGGAAATGGCAAAACTATAGACACAGTAAAAAAGATCAGTGGTGGTCAGGGGTTGGTGGGGGGAAGGGAGGGATAAACAGGGAGAGCACAGAGGATTTTTAGGGGAGTGAATCTATGTACATAGACATGATACTACAATAGTGGATACATGTCATTATATATCAGGCCAAATCCATGGAACATACAACACCAAGAGTGAATCCTAAAGTAAACTATGGACTTTGAGGGATAATGAGTTCTCAATGTAGGTCCAACAATTGTGATAGATGTACCACTGTCATTCGGGATGTCCATAGTGGAGGAAGCTGTGCATGTGTGAGGAACATAGAGAAACTCTGTACTTTCTGGTTAATTTTGCTGATAACCTAAAATGCTTAAAAAATAAAGCTTATTAATTTAAAAAAAGCAAGTTGTGATACAAGTTACTGTTAACATTTTAAAATTAAAGGAAAGAGTTGAATGTAAAACATCACAGAAATATTTTTTTCCTTACTTAAATTTCCAACCACTCTTTCCCTAAATGACAGAATTGTAAGATTGTGTAATTGCCACTAGCTGGCCTATAGGATGCATTCTTGATACTCATTCTTCTTATTGAAAATTTAATATTTATTATTTATCATTCTACTTGACTTAACACTACAAGTATTAGTTTTGATAGTAAGTACAAGTAGGTAATTACATGTGCAAATGGAGTGTTTCTCAGTGATCAGAAAAGGAGGAAATCGGATTCTGCTTTAACCATTAAGTGAGACCTCCCCTAATACACTGACATGCTGGCGCTTGGTTTCTTTCTTAAGTAGAATCACTGGGATAGACACAAATATTTTATTCCTAAGGTTATTGCTATGCTAAACTTTAAAACTTCTATAATTTTTTTCACAATTCTCTATACAAAATTCCTCCCTTGAATGAAAAAGGAATTGCTTTTGGGAGCCTGCTATCAACCAATGCTTTACAAATAAGCTGAAGGGCCAGAAACTTGACTGGGGATGGTCCTGCTTCCTTGTTCCAAATACGTTAAAGCTAATGAAAGATGTGGCCAGAGCAAGAGTAGGCAGACAGATTTTTCTCCATATATCCCTACTCTGTGAATTGTCAGACTACCAGACTGTGTCTGTGAAGACATAAGCGGGAGAGAAAGTATATCTTGGATTGTCAAACTGCTAAAAGTGTAGCTGTGGTAATCAAGAGAATCACAAGAAATGGAGAGTTGAAGGTCAGGGTTTTGTATAGAACAAAAGTTAGGAATAAGTGTGGACACTGTGGGAAAACAGTCAGGAAGAGGAGAGTTTTTCTCCCTGCCACAAACTGAAGCAATGTCATTGTGTTTTGCTGCCCCAGGCAGAAAGTCTGTGTAGCCAAAGGATCCTGTTACCTTTTAGGTAGAAAAGTATGTCACCGTTGGACAGTTTTACTAATTTAACATGTTATAGCAAAGCCCATATAAAACATTTCCTAAATCTTTATTTATTTCAAGACTAGTCAAATCTATAAACCTATGTTTTGTACCTCACATAACACACTTTCTTCCTCAAATATTTCCCATCTTGGTTCTTTGGAAATTACAATGAGGGGGCTTCATATGATGTTATTTTGCCTTTACTGAGGAATTAATTTCATGCATGAAGGGGCTATGCAATATCCCAGAAGGACAGGTCATCACTAATAGTGCAGCTCTGAATCCTGTAGCAGTGGAAAAGGATAAGAGACTCACTGAAGTTTTCTGGCTTGGGGTTGTTGCTTTCTAACTAGAGACTGAGATGAAAGTAAGGATGTTGAGCCCACTAGTGTCACTCATCTTTAAGCTCTCAACTTGTTGATAAAATGTTTTATGGGAAAATGAGTAGGCATGGGAGTGAACTTGGGTTACCATACTTGTGCATTTCATACCTATATGGTAAAAATGTCTTTGTCATCTCCTGGAAAGAAAGAAAATTGACAGAGACAGATGGAAGCTTTGCCTTCTTTCTCTGAGGAAGCGAATTAATACAATTAAAATGAGCGATGTGTTTACATGGACTGACTTGCTAATTAGGCCAGCCTTGATATTTTAATTGTAGTATATTTAAAATACTAATATATTTAAAATACAGATAAATATTTATAGAGGTTCAATATTAAAGGGGAAAAATCAACTGGGTTGATAAAAGTGGGAAGGAAGAGGGTCTTCACTAGGTTTCTAAATATAGTAGACATTCATTTGAAAACACAGCTATAGCTTAATTTAATAAAGGACAAACACTAAAATTTACTAAAACAGAAATACAGAACAAAGAGCCCTAACAACATGAGAGAATTCAATCCATCACATAACAGTAACTGAAATAAAGCACTGTCTGCTTTATATAGACAATGCTTTATGGTCTGCTTTAATATAGAAAATAAGGTTTACTGATCACAATAATAAGTCCTACTTATTAATGAAAAATAAAATTTTAAGAAATGAATTCTAGCTTCTTAAAGTGGTATCTTAAAGGGTAGCATATAACAATTCAAGTCTATTTCAAGTGTCATAAATTTGTGTATAAAATAAAACATGTAAAACGTCCTTCTGCACAAATGGGAACATTAAAGATAAATGTCTTGGGTATTTACATAATCTCTTCAAATTTACAAACTACAGTATTAGGTGTAAACTATAAAGCCTTAAAATATCGAAGTTAGAGGAACTGATTGGCTTTGATTTCTTCTTGAGATTTCTTCTTTTACTTTGCTAAGCTAGATACAGGTACCTGGGTCCTCAATCCCATTGACATCTAGATTTTTTAAAATAGTCGTTTACAGCTGAATCTTCTCATTTATTAACTACCTGAATATAGAATAGATATTTTGTTTAATATAAGTATATTCTACCATGTCTGATGTTGCAGGGGAAAATACAATACAACTGTGAATTAAAAATTAAACGAAACTGAAGTGTAATTCCATAAGAACATATTTCCAAATCAGTTTAACTTACTTCCATTAAGAAATATTAAACCCTCTTCATGAATTTCTAAAAAAGTGTATATTTATGTATTGATAGGTGGATTACATCTTTAATTTGTACATAAAAGAAGTTACTTCACTGAAAGTGATGACCATAAATAAGTTTTTAACATACAAATATGTTGCAATAAGCTCTTTCTCCATTACCTATTTAGTAAGCAATAAAATCGTCTAATGCATTTGGGTTTATATATTTGTTTTTCTACTTATGAAGACGAAAGGCACCAGTACCAGTGATTAAATGAGCTTGGTACAGAAAAGTAATTTGTAGGTATATCAAATAAGTAAAATATTGTTTACAAAAGTAGTATGGCTATGAATAGAATTCTTTTCAATAAGCTACTGGTAGAATTTTCTTCCTCTTTTAGGTTATTAATTTATTATTTCATATCAGGAGTAAAGATGTTCCCAATCCATTTTCCCTCTTATTTTTCACAATCTCCCAAATGAAATAGTTGTAATAAAACAGAACTCAGTATTTCTATTTCTCCTGTAATAGCGTTCTTGGAGGAAGTGGATAGATCTTAAATTTATGTTGATAATGAAGGTCTCATATGTCTACAAATATACTAGAAAGCCATTTTTGTGACACTGCTTTCTTTGTACTTTCCAGGTCACTGAAAACAGGACAGAAGGCTCTGAGCTATGTGCTCTGCTAAGTGGAACTATTTTGTTTACATGTACCAATGCCCCATATGCAGGGAACCACAATGCCAGAGCAAGATACATAAAGGATAGATTTATTTTATAGCCTGGCTTAATAAAGACAAGGCCTCTCGGTTTCAAATGTTTAATTTGTTTGATCAAATGCTAAGAACTGTATTGCTCAATGGTCTTTATCATGTTTAGTGACCATGACGGATAGAATTCAGGTGATGCCTTCTCTTTATCTATTTAATAGAAGTATTCAATATATGACACATAACTTAAATAGACTATTCAATAATAGTGAGTTTCTTGTAATGATTTTATAAAGATTGTATTCTTGAAGAAAATGTTAAAATATGGTAGAAATATGCATCATTAGAATAACAGCTGTTTCAACAAGAAGCATCATCTGGTTGAACTTTGTCTTATGCAAATAAGGAAAATGCCACTCCAAAAGAGGAATGGATTTATCCAAGTGCATGCAAGCAGCTGTATAAAAAGCTGTCTAATTCTGTGACCGGTGTTCTATCACACTTCACTGCCTCTCTTATACAAGTTAGTTGGCTGACAGTGAAATGCAATGTTTGCTTTCCTGGATCTCTCATCTCCATCCGGAAGCCACATTTTCATGTATACTGATACTTCGTGAAAAAATGAACTAGTAAATAGGGTCAGCATAAGTTAAATGTGCAGTTTTCTATATGGTGCATTTTGAGAGTAACTGAATGAGTTCACAGTCCAAAAATTTATTCTCCGTGTCTGGTGTGTTAAATGAATATACCATCATTATAGTCACTGTTAAATATTAAGGCATTATTGAAAAAAATTCTAGTTAATACGCAAATTTGTTTATCCCCCATTACAGAACATACCTATGAACATGGTAACTAGATAGGACACAATGCCTAGTGTCAAGAGTGTTGCAGAAAAATTCTGATCGTGGAACATGGTGTCCATGGAACTTAAATACAGGTTGGTAACTACAGTCAGGAATGGTGGTAGATGACTGGGAGGAAGCGGGTAATTCAGTCAACAGAATAAGGCACTGGGTACCCAAGGTTGGTTGGCATGAAAGAAGAATCCAAGGATGCTGAATAAAACTATCTACCTTACCACCTAGAGTTATCAGTGCTAGCCACATGAATTTCAGTCCTCTGTGCCCTACTATATGGACAGATAGTTTTTAATCAAAACCTTTTGATCTGTAACTATCCCCAACTTGCTCATTTTGCAAAGATCTAAAATACAAAGGCTTGGGATCCAAACATTTGTCTTTAGTGTTGTAATTCCTTATTACATATGTGTTAACTATGTTTAAGCTACTCCCAATTTAAGGTCCCTTATCTGTAAGCCTATCTCTCTCCCCCGCAACACCCTGATTTCCATTAATACTTCACTAAGAGGCCAGAGACTATAACAGGACACCAGGACATGGATAAGGTAAAGGCAGGTTCTCATCTTCTGATCCAAAGGTATTAAGGGAAGAACAGAGTAAGAGGAAAGAGAGACAGGAAATAATATATACATGTTCTTATGAAGGAGAACAGGGTTTAGCTTTCCTGTAGTGCTCCTCATTTGCTTGTGTTGAGGACAGCACCCAGAAGGTCTCTGATCTTAGAAGGAGCAGATGAAAGCAGCTGCTCTGTGAGCCAGCAGGCCTGGCATGGGGTTTACTAGGTCACGGGCAGGATGGAAAATGTGGCAGAGGTTCAGTGGGTACAAGGCAATAGTGGGGGCCAAGTGAGATGAGGAAAGGCTGCCAAGCTCCTACCATGCCAAGAGGCCAGACCAGATGTGTATACTGATATTCAAGTTCAGTTCGAGTGCTGGTAGGCTGATCAGAGCACAGGCAGATGAAGAACATCCACATGGTCGAGAAAGACCAGGGGATTCCATGGAGATGGCCAGCTCCCCCTGCTACAGCAAGGACACAGTCAGTTTTCCACACTCCTAGGAGATGAATAAGGGGAAAGAAATAGAGGCTTATGGAAGACTAAGCAAGAGTACAAATGAAACAGAGTGAAAACTAAAGGGACCACTTAAATTACTACCTTGGACTAAATTGTAAACTGAATTAGATTATATGTACTTTGTTTTTGTTTTTTTTGCTATCCACATCATTTACATGAGTGGGGTGTGAGTAATTTTGTAAAGTTGTCCCACATACATGCATAGACTGGCTATGAATTTATAGAACCAGATTCTATCCCTATTGTTTAATAAAGGAAAATAGTTATTGCATTAATTTATATCTTGTAGCCCCTCAATACAACCCTGGAATGACTGTGTTCCTAACAGAAAGTAAGGAACAGATGTAAAGTATATGTAATTAATTCTACTTAAATTGTTTTTATTTACATAAACTTTAAAATAGGCATTTGGGATCATATTCTAAATAGAATGCTGTAGATCAGAGATTCCTAAACTGTCTTAGTTCAAAGCACCTTTAGAGTCTTAGTAATTTTTTAAACAAGTGACCAAAACCAAAACAAACAAAACAAAACAATTAAAAAAAAAATAACAGTTGCTTTTACTAAGTAGTTAGGGCCAACAACTTAATAATACATTTTTATATCCTAACAAAACCACTGTTATTTGCAAAAGTAATGCAAAAATTTTTGAAAAAAATTTTTACTTTACCTTTAAATAACTACAGTTACCTACTAACGAGATGTGTATGCCTGTTGAGTACTGCACAACTTCTCAAACTGTGCCTTCAGATTGGATATGACCAGTCACCATCTATTTCTGTCCCATATGATTTTTTCATAGTACGTGCTTTTTATCACAGCAACTGATGAAAACCCAACTTTGCTAAGAAATAATTTAGTGTGATTTAATGTAGAAATTGTGAAGTACCTCAAGCTAGCATTTCATTTGCTGTCTGATACTTATTGGGCATCACTGTGTTTCCCATAAAAAGCCAATATGTCCCCAGGTTGCTGCTCTGGGAATCTTGCAGTATAGAAGCTATGTTCTTCTAGCCCATTGATTTAAATTGGATAAGAATAGCCGGATTAATATTATTTATAACATTTTTAGAACAATGTTTGGCACCTAGCGAATACCTAATAACTGTTACCTATTACAGTCAGCTCTCTGTATTTGTGGGTTCCTCACCCGCAGATATAGAGGGCTGACTGTACTATGCCAATTTATATAAGGAACTTGAGCGTCCACAGATTTTGGTTTCAGGGGTCCTAGGACCAACCTTCCCCACTTCCCATACCAAGGAACAATTATTTAATTACTATTTCTAAGTAAGACTTTCTCTGATGGAAACAAGCCTATTTTAGTGACCAAGCACCTGAACATTTGCTTCATCTCATTTATTGAAAGGTATCCCTTGCTGCTCCTTATTCAATGATCTCATAGCACTTTGTTCACATATCTACTGTAGCAGTTATATATAATTGAAATTTATGTCTGGCTCTACTTGAAAGCAGCTCAAGAGCAAAGAGCACTCCCATTGACATCCCAAAGCCTTGCACTTGGCTTGGCATAAAAATTGTTTAATAAACATGCACTGAATGAATGATCAAATGCAGAACAGCAGTTCCCAGCGGTACTGAGCACTGAGTCATAAAGAACATGACATATTTAATTATCAAACACCGCTTGATTTTGTAGAGGATCTTTTCTGGAAGAGTTTTTGATCTTAGAATAGCAGGCCTGGATTATTGAGACTAGTCAATTGAAAGAAGATCATACCCAGAGAAATGACTTAAACTTCCAGATTTATATCATTTGATTTTTTTTCTATACCACTAAAGAAATCAATATGGTTGTTAGAATGATCTTTATGTAGTCATGTTAAGTATTAGATCTTTTCAAATCTGAGTATTAAGAATTTAATAAAATGTAAACCAAGTGTGAGAGAATGTGATAACTTGGCTAAATTTTTTTTTGAGGTAAAATATATACTTACTATACCATCTACCTGAAAATACTTGGCCAACCCAGATCAAGGAATTAAACCAAGGATTTTCATTCCATGCATGCTTCAAATTTTTTAAGTTTCCTCAGGCACTTAAATTTTTTTTTAATCAGAAAAATTTTTACTGAAATAAAATTGACCTATCTTTGGTGCTCAACTAAACTGAGTTTGACATAATTGATCACGGATAAATATTTCTTTGTTTATTATTTAATAATAAAAATGTTTGAGCAGTTGAAGAATATAAAGCTAAACATTGTTCAATTTATTTAGTTGCTGAAAATCTGTAACTAAAGCATACCAAAACAAAGTTGTTTTTAATAAATTTTGGCAAGCAAATCTGGCACAATTTTTTTAGATTTTAAGATTATCTTTTAGTGTAAATGTTGATACAGCACAACATTAAAGTAAACCAATTTTAATTTTCAAGTGAAATTATTGTCTGAGCCCTTATACCTGAACCTACTGTCATCAACCTTATCACTAAAAGAGTGACTTCATGAAGGGACACAGATGAGGGGCTTGTGGAAATAGGAACTGGCATTCTTATTACCTAATTTTAGACTTGCACACAGTATGTATTCAGAAAATATATGTCAATGAAGGCTATGAAGAAGATCAAGGAACAAAAATAATAGACACTGGAAAATAAATCTTCCCCACTAGAACTAAAGGCCCCACAACAGATTGGAATTTAATGGTATATCCTCTGCTTTATATCCCTAATAACATCAATAAGGCTCATCATTTACAGAATTCTTATTTTTCAAAGAAAGATTATTTTAATCACAAACTACAGTATATGAATTGCTTTACAGTTCCCTTTAACCCCCAACTAACAATGCCCAAAGAAAACTAAATAACATCATTATGTATTGTTTCTAAGTATATAGAATTTGCAAATTTTATACTAGTAAATTGGTGTGATTCTCTCCTTAAATTGCTAAGCACTGTTCACATATCCTAGAAAATGAATAAAACAATGAACTCAAAACAATACCTAATATACATTTAAAGTATTACCATGAAAAAAGTATTCTACAGGGTGTGTGTTTATTCTGACTTAATATTAAACTGTTATGAAAATAGTAATTTTATAAATATTTTAAAAATTTAGGTTTTTTTAGTCAAATGCCTCTTAATTATTTTTTCTGTTTTTCATTTGTTTTTAAAACATTCTAGTTATTAAAAGGCATACTTTGCTTCAGATTTCCCTCGTGATGCAGTGGTTAAGAATCCACCTACCAATGCAGGAGACACAGGTTCGAGCCCTGGTCCAGGAGGAGCCCACATATCATGGAGTGGCTAAGCCTGTGTGCCACAACTACTGAAGCCCATGTGACTAGATCCTGTGCTCCGCAACAAGAGAAGCCACTGCAATGAAAAGCCTGCACAACACAAAGAAGAGTGGCCCCTGCTCACCGCAACTAGAGAAAGCCCACATGTAGAAGTGAAGACCCAAAGCAGCCAAAACTAAATAAATTTATATTTAAAAAAAGCATGATCATGCTTTGCCTTAAAAATTTTTAAATGAATATATAGATTTATGATTCAAAATTTTAATCAATAAATATATGGCTGAAATTGGTAATTTCAATACAATAAATGCCTTTATACTCACTGGAAAAATGCACTATTATTATTCATAAGTAATGATATGTTAATACTATAAATCTAATTATTCATTCATACTGTGGTGAATAATGACATTAGAAACCCCAAATGTTCATCTGTTTTACTGTCTTGCATTAAAAAAGGCCTATAATTTCATAAAAACACAATTCTAAATATAATAAGCTATCTAAAAAGTCTCTATTAATGATTAGATATTTAGCAATTGTTCATTAATACTGAATCATTAGCTTATGAAGTGACCAGACAACAAAAATACACATTATAAAAGAATCATTCCTTGCACTGTCCTTAGAGCTTTTTTCCCTATATAGCTAACTGCCAGGAATGAGCTGGAGGTGGGACTGAACTAGATCAGTTCTAGAAACACTGAAAATCACAGAGCGCTCTGATATCTACCTACTGAAGAAAGTCCTTGAAACCTCATAATCACACAACCCTTATAAGTCATCTTAGAAAGACATAGAACTGATCTTCCAACCTGAGTATACCTCGGATCTGGAAGTCATTTCAGGCTGCCTCCAGTTGAAGAGATCTGCTAACTACAGTTATTCATTTCCAGGACAGAATGAAAAAAATTATTCTTATCACTGACATAAGGAATGGGGATGTACTTTATCCAACAAACTGTGTGGTTGTTATACTCCCAACACAGTGAGAGTAGTATGAGTAATATTGTTAGCTAGATTTCATGCCAAATCTTCCATCCAAATACTTGTAGAAGAATGGTACATCATATGCATGATAAAGTTTCTGGTCTCAGCCTTAATTCCAATTTTACCTCAGAAGACAACAATGTCATGTTAGATAGACATCTAGCTGGATTTATTTCTTCTTGCCTTGTTATAAGATATGCATCATAGTGAATTAAAAATGTTTCCTACAGGCTCATAAAAATCACCAGTGTGACAATGTAGAAAATTTTACTAAATGGAAGGAAACTGAATGTCACGTTAGTCACTGTTCTTGCTTTTGTTGCTTAAGAGTATCACTCATCTAAAGAGATTCTGTAAACACTGAGGTCACTGTCATCTACTTCTTATTTAAAAAACTCCACCCTCTCAGTCAAAAATATTTTAAATGCCTTAAAATACCTGAATAATGAGCATAATCTAAAATCAGAGGCAGCTTTGTGGAACAGATGACATACGATAGTTCCTCGAAGGGTAGAACCGTGACAGGTGGAGATATAGGGGAAGGATATTTCGGGCTAAGACACTGAACATGAGAAAACGGAATATGTTCAGAAAATGATGAATATACTGTTATGGAAGGAATGTAAGGCATTTAGGGTGAAGGAAGGGAAAAAATATATATATATATATGATTTTATTTTAACATCTTTATTGGAGTGTAATTGATTTACAATAATGTGTTAGTTTCTACTTTATAACAAAGTGAATCAGCTATACATACACGTATATCCCTGTATCTACTCCCTCTTGTGTCTCCCTATCCCACCCCTCTAAGTGGTCACAAAGCACTGAACTTATCTTCCTGTGCTATGCAGCTGCTTGCCACTAGCTGTTTTATATTTGGTAGTGTATATATGTATATGCCACTCTCTCACTTCGTCCCAGCTTACCCTTCCCCCTCCACGGGTCCTCAAGTCCATTCTCTACATCTGAGTCTTTATTCTTGTCCTGCCCCTACGTTCTTCAGAACCATTATTTTTTCTTTTAGATTACATATATATGTGTCAGCATGTGGTATTTGTTTTTCTCTTTCTGACTTACTTCACTCTATGACAGACTCTAGGTCCATCCACCTCACTACAAATAACTCATTTTCATTTCTTTTTATGGCTGAATAATATTCCATCGTATATATGGGCCACATCTTCTTTATCCATTCATCTGTTGATGGACACTTAGGTTGCTTCCATATCCTGGGTATTGTAACTAGAGCAGCAATGAACATTTTGGTACATGACTCTCTTTGAATTATGGTTTTCTCAGGGTATATGCCCAGTAGTGGGATTGCTGGGTCATATGGTAGTTCTATTTTTAGTTAGTTTTTTTTTTTTTTTTTTTTTTTTTTGCGGTATGCAGCCCTCTCACTGTTGTGGCCTCTCCTGTTATAGAGTACAGGCTCCGGACGTGCAGGCTCAGTGGCCATGGCTCACGGGCCTAGCCACTCCACGGCATGTGGGATCTTCCCAGACCGGGGCATGAACCCGTGTCCCCTGAATTGGCAGGGGGATTCTCAACCACTGTGCCACCAGGGAAGCCCTATTTTTAGTTTTTTAAGGAATCTCCACACTGTTCTCCATAGTGGCTGTATCAATTAACATTCCCCCCAAACAGTGCAAGAGGGTTCCCTTTATTTCACACCCACTCCAGCATTTATTGTTCGGAGATTTTTTTGATGATGGCCATTCTGACCTGTTGAGGTGATACCTCATTGTAGTTTTGATTTGCATTTCTCTGATGATTAGTGGTGTTGAGCATGCTTTCATGTATTTGTTGGCAATCTGTATATCTTCTCTGGAGAAATGTCTATTTAGATCTTCTGCCTATTTGGGGTTGAGCTTGTTTTTTTGATATTGAGCTGCATGAGCCGCTTGTAAATTTTGGAGATTAACCCTTTGTCAATTATTTCATTTGCAAATACTTTCTCCCATTCTGAGGGTTGTCTTTTAGTCTCGTTTAAGCTTTCCATTGCTGTGCAAAAGCTTTTAAGTTTCATTAGGTCCCATTTGTTTATTTTTTTTAATTTCCATTTCTCTAACAGGTGGGTCAAAAAGGATCTTGCTGTGATTTATGTCATAGAGTGTTCTGCCTATGTTTTCCTCTCAGAGTTTTATAGTGTCTGGCCTTACATTTAAGTCTTTAATTCATTTAGAGGCTTTTTTTGTGTATGGTGTTAGAGAGTTTTCTAATTTCATTCTTTTACATGTAGCTGTCCAGTTTTCCCAGAACCACTTATTGAAGAGGCTGTCTTTTCTCCATTGTATATTCTTGCCTCCTTTATCAAAGATTAGGTGACCATATGTTCATGGGTTTATCTCTGGGCTTTCTATCCTGTTCCACTGATCTATATTTCTATGTTTTTGTGCCAGTACCATACTGTCTTGATTATTATAGCTTTGTAGTATAGTCTGAAGTCCAGGATCCTGATTCCTCCAGCTCTGTTTTTCTTTCTCAGGATTGCTTTAGCTATTAGGGATCTTTTGTGTTTCCATAGAAATTGTGAAATTTTTTGTTCTAGTCCTGTGAAAAATGCCAGTGGTAGTTTGATAGGGATTGCATTGAATCTGTAGATTGCTTTGGGTAGTATATCATTTTCACAATGTTGATTCTTCCAATCCAAGGACATGGTATATCTCTCCATCCGTTTGTATCATCTTTACTTTGTTTCATCAGTGTCTTCTAGTTTTCTGCATACAGGTCTTTGGTCTCCTGAGGTTGGTATATTCCTAGGTATTTTATTCCTTTTGTTGCAATGGTAAATGGGAGTGTTTCCTTAATTTCTCTTTCAGATTTTTCATCATTAGTGTATAGGAATGCCAGAGATTTCTGTGCATTAATTTTGTATCCTGTTACTTTACCAAATTCGTTGATTAGCTCTAGTAGTTTTCTGGTACCATCTTTCAGATTCTCTATGTATAGTATCATGTCATCTGCAAACAGTGACAGCTTTATAACTTCTTTTCCGATTTGGATTCCTTTTCTTTTTCTTCTCTGATTCCCATGGTTAAAACCTACAAAACTATGTTGAATAATAGTGGTGAGAGTGGACAACTTGTCTTGTTTCTGAATTTAGAGGAAATGGTTTCAGTTTTTCAACACTGAGAACGATGATGGCTGTGGGTTTCTCATATATGGCCTTTATTATGCTGAGGTAAGTTCCCTCTTTGCCTACTTTTTGGACAACTTTTATCAAAAATGAGTGAATTTTATCAAAGCTTTTTCTGCATCTATTGAGATGATCATATGGTTTTTCTCCTCCAATTTGTTAACATGGTGTACCACATTTATTGATGTGCGAATATTGAATAATCCTTGCATTCCTGGGATAAACCCCACTTAATCACGGTGTTTGATCCTTTTAATGTGCTGTTGGATTCTGTTTGCTAGTATTTTGTTGAGGATTTTTGCATCTGTGTTCATCAGTGATATTTCCCGGTAGTTCTCTTTCTTTGTGACATCTTTGTCTGGTTATGGTATCAGGGTGATGTTGGCCTCATAGAATGAGTTTCAGAGTATCCCTCCCTCTGCTATATTTTGGAAGAGTTTGAGAAGGATAGGTGGTTAGCTCTTCTCTAAATGTTTTCTAGAATTCGCCTTTGAAGTCATCTGGTCCTAGGCTTTTGTTTGTTGGAAGATTTTTTGTTTGTTTGTTTGTTTTTTGCGGTATGTGGGCTTCTCACTGTTGTGGCCTCTCCCGTTGCAGAGCACAGGCTCCAGACGTGCAGGTTCAGCGGCCATGGCTCACGGGCCCAGCCACTCTGCGGCATGTGGGATCTTCCCAGACCGGGGCACGAACCCGTGTCCCCTGCATCGGCTGGCGGACTCTCAACCACTGCAACACCAGGAAATCCCTTGTTGGAAGATTTTTAATCACAGTCTCAATTTCAGTGCTTGTGATTGGTCTGTTTATATTTTATATTTCTTCCTGGTTCAGTCTAGGAAGGTTGTGCTTCTCTAAGCATTTGTTCATTTCTTCCAGGTTGTCCATTTTATTGGCATACGGTTGCTTGTAGTAATACCTCATGATCCTTTTTATTTCTGCAGTGTCAGTTGTTACTTCTCCTTTTTCATTTCTACTTCTACTGATTTGAATCTTGTCCCTTTTTTCTTGATGAGTGTAGCTAATGGTTTATCCATTTTGTTTATCTATTCAAAGAACCAGCTTTTAGTTTTATTGTTCTTTGATATTGTTTCCTTCATTTCTTTCTCATTTATTTCTGATCTGATCTTTATGATTTCCTTCCTCTTGCTAACTGTGGGGATTTTTTGTTCTATCTCTAATTGCTTTAGGAGTAAGGCTACAATGTTTATTTGTGATGTTTCTTGTTTCCTGAGGTAGGATTGTATTGCTATAAACTTTCCTCTTAAAACTGCTTTTGCTGCATCGCATAGGTTTGGGGTCGTTGTGTTTTCATTGTCCTTTCTTTCTAGGTATTTTTTGATTTCCTCTTTGATTTCTTCAGTGATCTCTTGTTTATTTAGTAGTGTATTGCTTAGCCTCCATGTGTTTGTATTTTTTACATATTTTTTCCTGTAACTGACATCTAGTCTCATAGCATTGATGTCGGAAAAGATACTGGATATGATTTCAATTTTCTTAAATTTACCAAGGCTTGATTTGTGACCCAACATATGATCTATCCTGGAGAATGTTCCATGAGCACTTGAGAAGAAAGTGTATTCTGTTGTTTTCGGATGGAATGCCTTATAAATATCAATTAAGCCCATCTTGTTTAATGTATCATTTAAAGCTTGTGTTTCCTTATTTATTTTCATTTTGGAAGATATGTACCCTAGTGAAAGTGGGGTGTTAAAGTCCTCTACTATGACTGTGTTACTGTCGATTTCCCCTGTTATGGCCGTTAGAATTTACCTTAGGTGTTGAGGTGCTCCTATGTTGGGTACATAAATATTTACAATTGTTATATCTTCTTCTTGGATTGATCCCTTGATCACTATGTAGTGTCCTTCTTTGTCTCTTGTAATAGTCTTTATTTTAAAGTCTATTTTATCTGATATGAGAATTGCTACTCCATCTTCCTTTTGATTTCAATTAGCATGGAATATCTTTTTCCATCTCCTCACTTTCAGTCTATATGTGTCCTTAGGTCTGAAGTGGGCCTCTTGTAGACAGCATATATACAGGTCTTCTTTTTGTAACCATTCAGCCAGGCTATGTCTTTTGGTTTGAGTATTTAATCTATTTACCTTTAAGGTGATTATCAATATGTATATTCCCATTACCATTTTCTTAATCATTTTGTGTTTGTTATTTTAGGTCTTTTCCTTCTCTTGTGTTTCCTGCCTAGAGAAGTTCCTTTAGCATTTGATGTAAAGCTGGTTTTGTGGTGCCGAATTCTCTTAGCTTTTGCTTGTGTGTAAAGGTTTTAATTTCTCCGTTGAATGTGAATGAGATCCTTGCTAGTTAGAGTAATCTTGGTTGTAGACTTTTCCCTTCCGTCACCTTAAATATGTCCTGCCACTCCGTTTTGGCTTGCAGAGTTTCTACTGAAAGTTCAGCTGTTAACCTTATGTGGATTCCCTTGTATGTTATTTGTTGTTTTTCCCTTGCTGCTTTCAATATTTTTTCTTTGTATTTAATTTTTGATAGTTTGATTAATATGTGTCTTGGTGTGTTTCTCCATGGATTTATCCTGTATGGGACTCTCTGCTTCATGGACTCGACTATTTCTTTTTCCATGTTAGAGAAGTTTTCAACTATAATGTCTTCAAACATTTTCTCAGTCCCTTTCTTTTTCTCTTCTTCTTCTGGGACCCCTATAATTCAAATGTTGGTGCATTTAATGTTGTCCCAGAGGTCTGTGAGACTGTGCTCAATTCTTTTCATTCTTTTTTCTTTATTCTGCTCTGCAGTAGTTATTTCCACTATTTTATCTTCCAGGTCACTTACCCGTTCTTCTGCCTCAGTTATTCTGCTATTGATTTCTTCTAGAGAATTTTTAATTTCATTCATTGTGTTGTTCATCATTGTTTGTTTGCTCTTTAGTTCTTCTAGGTCCTTGTTAAACGTTTCTTGTATTTTCTCCATTCCGTTTCCTAGATTTTGGATCATCTTTACTATCATTACTTTGAATTCTTTTTCAGGTAGACTGCCTATCTCCTCTTTATTTGTTTGGTCTGGTGGGTTTTTACCTTGCTCTTTCATCTGCTGTTTATTTCTCTGTCTTCCCATTTTGCTTAACTTTCTGTGTTTGTGGTCTCCTTTTCACAGGCTGCAAGTTCGTATTTCCCGTTGTTTTTGGTGTCTGCCCCCAGTGGGTAAGGTTGCTTCAGTGAGTTGTCTAGGCTTCCTGGTGGAGGGAACTGCTGCCTGTCTTCTGGTGGATGAGGCTGGATCTTGTCTTTCTGGTGAGCAGGACCACATCCAGTGGTGTGTTTTGGGGTTTCTGTGCCCTTATTATGATTTTAGGCAGCCTCTCTGCTAATGGGTGTGGTTGTGTTCCTGCCTTGCTAGTTGTTTGGCATGGAGTGTCCAGCACTGGAGCTTGCTAGTCATTGAGTGGAGCTGGGTCTTAGCACTGAGATGGAGTTCTCTGAGAGAGGTCTTGCCGATTGATATTACATGGGGCTAGGTCTCTGGTAGTCCAATGTCCTGAACTTGGCTCTCCCACCTCAAAGCCTCAGGCCTGTCACCCAGTCGGCATCAAGGCCCTGTCAGCCACATGGCATATTTTAGAGCAGTGGGTTAGCACAGTGTCATCCTGGTACCAGCAGCATCAGCATCACTAGAGAATGGTTCAGAAATGCCTGTACGCATTATTTAAAATACTTAAGATTGTTATAATGGATATACCATAATTTATATTTCTGGTTGTTCATCACACATTTAACAGGTGTGTATTTTTTCTCATTAATGTATATATTACTGAAAAAAGTATTACCCTTTCCTTACCTACATTAATTTAATTATCTTCATTGCTTATTTTTACCTTAGTTTAATTTTATCATATAACCATAACCCTCTGTCATGAATTTAATATAGTTCTACTTTTGCCTAGCATCCCATCCATCCTAAGCATGTTCAAAGACTTTGCTCCTGTAATTATCCTTTTTCTCTTTTGTACCATTAATTTTTCCTTCTCTACTGGATCATTCACATCAGTGCAAAAAGCATGCTGTAATAATTCTTTTCTTGAAAAAAAAAGTAAGATAAAAATCTCTCCTCCACCCATTTGCTGCTCCTTTTTATTGCAAACTACTCAAAATAGTTGTCTATACACATTTTCATCTTCCATTCTCCCTTGAACCCACACGATAAGACACTCATTCATACTGCACTAAATCTACTCTGATCAAAGCCACCCATCACCTCTAGATTATCAAATCTAATTCTCTGTATTCATTTACTCGAGAGTGAATCAATCACCCTTTTTAAAAAAATTTCCTTTACTTAACTTCTAGGTCAATCACATTCTTCTGGTTTTGTACCTTACTCTCTGCTCCTTCTCAATCTTTTGCTAGATCCACTTTCTCATCCCACATAAATTGTGGATCACCCTTCCATTTTATTTACACTCAATGCCTAGATAATATTGTCTATTGTAAATGTAGTTTATAAACTGGTGAGTTGTCCTCCGTTCTCCAGAATTTATATACTACAACCGGAATGTCTTCCTCACATGTCTAGTAGGCATCACAAGTTAAGATACCCAAAAAAGAGTTACTGATACCTCCCTAGCCATGCCCAACTACCTCCGACTTGCTCTTCCTCTAGTCTGTCCTCTCTTGCAAATAGCACCGTCATTGGCTCAGGACAAAACCTTGGTGTTGTCCTTGAATACTTTTCTCTCACAGTACACATCCAATCCACCAGTAAATTCACCTGGCCCTACTTTCAAAATTCAGAATCTGACCATTTAGCATGATCTTCACCACTCTCAACATTATCCAAGCCACCAGCATTTGTCTTCAGGACTTTCACCATAGCCTCCCAACTGATTTTCCTCTTTCACTCCAGCCCACTACCACCTCCCCCCATTCCACGAACTATGGTTTATCATCCATACAAAAGCTAGAGTAATCATTTTCAAATGAGCTGCTTACTCTCTTTCTCCAATGGCTTTTTATCATACTTAGAATAACACCCAAATCCCATAGTATAGCATACAATACTCTACATGATCTGACCCCTGAAAAATTACCAACTTCATTTTCAACTCGCTCTCTCTCTTTCTCTTTGTGGCAGCACACTGGTCTTCTTGTTTCTCCTGTATCATCACCTGCATATTCCCAATTCCAGGTCTCAACTCTTACTATTCTCTCTACCAAGAATGGCCTTCTCTCAGATATCTTGATGGCTTGCTCCTGTGCTGTATTCAGATCTCTGTGCAAATGTCCCTTTCCCTTAGAAAGTGTCACTACTCCCTACCCCTATATCTGACATAGACTCTCCATTAGCTTCTATTGTCTTCTTTGGCTTTATTTTTCTTCTTGATACTTACAACTACATGGTATTATACTTCAGATGTATTTGCTTTTTTATTTTCTTTCTCCTCCACTGATTGTAAGAGAGAAGTTTTTTTCTACTTTGTTTAATCCTTTAGCCAAGTGCCAAGAACACAGCCTAAGATGTAATAGGCACTCAATAAATAGCTCTCTAGTCTAACTGGAATTTATTTTAGTATATGGTGTAATATAAGTACTTGAACATTGTTATTCTAATATAGCTAATTAACTTTATAAAACCTGTTTACTGTGTGCTGTTTCCCTTTATAGTGATTTATTATACATCCTATATCACATATTAAATTATTTTATAGGTTATATTTGGGGGTTCTCTAATATATTTCATTGGTTCCTCTACCCGTAGAACTTTTAAAAATAGTTCTATGATACGCTTTGATATTTTATAGGAATAATCCTTCCCTGTTACTCTGATTTATAGAAAGTTCTCCATTATAATAACTTTATATTCTTTCAAAATACCTTTAGAAGTACTTTGTCACATGGAAAACTATCACTGGAATTTTTATCAAAACTATAATTGATTTGGGAATGATTGATACTTTAAAATACTTATTCTTCCTAGTATGATAAGCATCTCTTTATTAAAAACCATTTAGGTAGATTGTTATAGTTTTCTCCATGTAAATGTCCATATTTTCTAATATTAAGGTCATTCTTTTGTCAGTTATCTTTTTACTGGGATTGAAAATGAGATTTCCAAATTATACATTTTCATTTATTGTTGTTTGAATTAATTAATTAATTTGTATTGTTGAAATGTAAAAAGGCTATTGATTTTTACATTTTTCCCAATCAGAACAACAAAAAGAAAAAAAAATAAATGAAAACAGTTTAAGGGACCTCTGGGGCAATATCAAGTATACCAACATTTGAATTATAGGGGTCCCAGAAGGAGAAGAGAAAGAAAAGGGTTTAAAATATATTTAATAAAATTATGGTTGGAAACTTCTGAACCTGGAAAATGATACAGATATCTAGGTATAGAAAGCACAGAGGGTCCCAAACAAGGTGAATCCAAATAGACTCACAACAAGACATATCATAATTAAAATGGCAAAAGTTAAAGAGAGAATTCTAAAGGCAGCAAGAGTAAAACAAAGAGTCGTATACAAGGGAACCCCTCATAAGGCTATCAGCTGATTTTTCTCGAGGCCAGAAGGGAGTGGCATAATATATATAAAGTGCTGAAAGGGAAAAACCTGCAACCTAGGATACTCTACCCAGAAAGATTATCATTTAGAATTGAAGAAATAAAAAACTTCTCAGATAAGCAAAAACTAAAAGAATTCATCAATCCTAAACTGACCTTAAAAGAAATGTTAAAGAGCCTTTTCTAAGTGAAAAAGAAAAGGCAATAGCAAGAAGTAAGAATCTATATGGAAGGAAAAATCCCACTAGCAAAACCAAATATATAGTAAAAAAAAAAGTGGATCAACCACTTAAAAGAAGCTAATATGAAGACTGAAAGACAAAAAAATTGTAAAATCAACTATAACTACAATAAACAGTAAAGGGATAAACATGAAGATGTAAAACATGATATCAAAAAATGAAGCATGAGTGGTGCTGGGAAAACTGGACAGCTACATGTAAAAGAATGAAATTAGAACACTCCCTAACACCATACACAAAAATAAACTCAAAATGGATTAAAGACCTAAATGTAAGCCCAGACACATAGGCAGAACACTCTATGACATAAATCACAGCAAGATCCTTTTTGACCCACCTCCTAGAGAAATGGAAGTAAAAACAAAAATAAAGAAATGGGACCTAATGAAACTTAAAAGCTTTTGCACTGTGAGTGGGAATGTAAATTGATACAGTCACTATGGAGAACAGTATGGAGGTTTCTTAAAAAACTAAAAATAGAACTACCATATGACCCAGCAATACCACTACTGGGCATATACCCAGAGAAAACCATAATTCAGAAAGACACATGCACCCCAATGTTCACTGCAGCACTATTTACAATAGCCACGTCATGGAAGCAACCTAAATGCCCATCGCCAGACGAATGGATAAAGAAGATGTGGCACATATATACAATGGAATATTACTCAGCCATAAAAAGGAACAAAATTGGGTCATTTGTAGAGATGTGGATGGATCTAGAGACTGTCATACAGAGTGAAGTAAGTCAGAAAGAGAAAAACAAATATCATATATTAATGTATCTATGTGGAACCTAGAAAAATGGTACAGATGAACCAGTTTGCAGGGCAGAAATAGAGACAGATGTAGAGAACAAACGTATGGACACCAAGGGGGGAAAGTGGCAGGAGGGCTGGTGGTGGTGGGATGAATTGGGAGATTGGGATTGACATATATACACTAATACGTATAAAATAGATAACTAATAAGAACCTGCTGTATAAAAAATAAAATAAATTCAAAAAATAAATAAATAAAAAAATTAAAATAAAACAAAAAAACAAAACATGGGGAGGGGAGTTAAAAAATGTAGATCTTTAAAATGTGGTTGAATTTAAATGACAACCAGTTTAAAACAAGTAATATAGATCAACATATATGAACCTCATGGTAACCCCAAATCAAAAACCTACAATAGATACACAAAAGCTAAAGAGAAAGGAACACGAGCATATCACTAAAGAAAATGATCAAACCACACGGGAAGAAACTAAGAGAAAAAGAAAAGAAGAGAGAAAAACTATAAATACAACCATAAAACAAACAATAAAATGGCAATAAATACATACCTGTCAATAATCACTTTAAATGTCAATAGACTAAATACTCTAATAAAAAGACATAAAGTGGCTGATTGGGTGAAAAAACAAGACCCATCTATATGCTGCTTACACTATATTCATCAGACTAAGACATACAAACACTGAAAGTGAGGAAATAGAAAAAGACACTCCACACAAATGGAAATGACAAGAAAGCTGGGGTAGCAGCACCCATATCAGACAAAATGGACTTTAAAACAAAGTCTATAACAAAAGATAAAGAAGGACATTACATAATGATACATCAAGATGAGAACATAATAACACTCATTAACATATGCACCTAATGTAGGAGCACCTACATATATAAAGCAAATATTAACAGACATCAAGGGAGAAATTGACAATAATACAATAATAGTAGGGAATTTTAACAACCCACTTACATCAATGGACAGATCATCCAGACATAAAATCAGTAAGGAAACAGTGGTCGTAAATGACACATTAGACCAGCTGGACTTACCAGATATCTACAGACATTCAATCCAGAAACAGCAGAGCACACATTCTTGTAGAGTGCACATGGAACATTCTCCAGGATAGGTCACATGCTAGGCCACAAAACAAGTCTCAACAAATTTAAGAGGATAAAACTTATATCAAACATTTTTTCTGACCACAATGGTATGACATTAGAAATCAATTACAGGAAGAAAAATGGGAAAAACACAAACACACAGAGACTAAACAACAAGCTACTAAAAATTAACAGGTCAATGAAGAAATCAAACAGGAAATCAGAAAATACCTTGAGATATATAAAAGTTTAAAAGAAAACCCAACTTCCCAAAATCTATGGGATGCAGCAAAAGCAGTTCTAAAAGGGAATTTTACAGCAATACAAGGCTCCCTCAAGAAACAAGAAAAATATAAACAACCTAACCTATCATCTAAAGGAATTATAAAAAGAAGAGAAACAAAGCTGAAAGTCAGTAGAAAGAAGAAAATAATAAAGATCAGAGAGGAAATTAATAAAATAGACACAAGCAAAAACCACAATAGAAAACAGCAATAAAACCAAGAGCTATTTTTTTAAGATAAACAAAATTGATAAACCTTTAGCCAAACTCATCAAGAGAAGAAGGGGACCCAAATAAGCAAAATAAAAAATGAAAGAGGAAAGATAACAATCAATATCACAGAGATACAAAAAAATCGTAAGAGAATACTACAAACAGTTATATGCCCACAAATTGGACGACCTAGAAGAAATGGACAAATTTCTAGAAACATATTAACACCCAAGACTAAATCAGGAAGAAATAGACAATCTGAAGAGACAGATCATTAGTAGTGAAAAAACTCCCAATAAACAGAAGTCTAGGACCAGACGGCTTCACAGGGGAATTCTACCAAACACATAAAGAAGAACTAGTACCCCTCCTTCTCAAATTATTCCCCAAAATTGAAGGGGAGGGAACACGTCCAAATTCATTACATGAGATCACCATTTCCCTGATACCAAAAGCAAAGACACTACCAAAAAAAAAAAAATTAAGGCCAATATCTTTGATGAATATAGATTTAAAAATACTCAACAAAACATTAGCAAAAGAAATTAAACAATATATAAAAAGGATCATAAATGAAGATCAAGTAGAATTTATTCCAGGGATGCAAGGATGGTTCAATATCCACAAATTAATCAATGAGACACCACAGTAGCAAAATGAAAGATGAAAATCATATGATCATCTCAATAGACTCAGAAAAAGCACTTGACAAAATTCACCATCCATTCATGATAAAAATTCTCACCAATATTGGTGTAGAGCAGGGGTCCCCAACCCCCAGGCCGTGGACCAGTACCAGTCCGCAGCCTGTTAGGAACAGGGCTGCACAGCAGGAGGTGAATGGTGGGCGAGCGAGCGAAGCTTCATTTGTATTTAAGGCTGCTTCCCATCACTTGCATTACCACTTGAGCTCCACCTCCTGTCAGCATTATGGTGTGTTGTATGATCATTTCATTATATATTACAATGTAATAATAGTAGAAATAAAGTGCACAGTAAGTGTCATGTGCTTGAATCATCCCAAAACCATTCCTCCCCTACCCCCACCATGGCTGTGGAAAAACTGTCTTCCACGAAACTGGTCCCTGATGCCAAAAAGGTTGAGGACCGCTGGTATGGAGGAAAGATATCTCAACATAATAAAGGCCATTTATGACAAACCCACAGCTAACATTATACTCAACAGTGAAAAGCTGAAAGCATTTCCCCTAAAATCAGGAACAAGACAAGACTCTCACCACTTCTATTTAACATAGTATCTGAGGTCTTAGCCACACCAATCAGACAAGAAAAAGAAGTAAAGGGGACTTCCCTGGTGGTCCAGTGGTAAAGAATCTGCCTTCCAATGCAGAGGATACAGGTTCAATCCCTGGTCGGGGATTGAATATAGCATGGTCCCACATGCTACAGGGCAACTAAGACTGTGCACCACAACTTTTGAGCTCGCATGCCTCAACGAGAGAGCCCACATGCTGCAAACTACAGAGGCCATGCGCTCTGGAGCCTGCGCGCCACAACTAGAGAGAAGCCCAAGTGCTGCAACTAGAGAGAAGCCTAAGCACTGCATTGAAGAGACCGCACGCCATAATGAAAGATCCTGCATGCCTCAACAAAGATCCCATAGCCGCAACTAACACCAGATGCACCCAAAGAAAAATAAATAGAGAAAATAAATAAATAAATAGAAAAGAAAAAGAAGTAAAAGGTATCCAAACTCGAAGGGAAGAAGTAAAACTCACTATTTGCTGATGACATGGTATTATATATCAAAAACCTTAAAGTCTCCACCAAAAATACTATTAAAACTAATATGTGAATGCAGTAAAATTGCAGGATACAAGATACAGAAATCTGTTGCTTTTCTCTACACTAATAATGAACTACTAGAAAGAGAAATTAAGAAAACAATTCCATTTACAATTGCATCAAAAAGAATAAAATAACTAGGGATAGATTTAACTAAGGAGGTGAAAGACCTATATTCTGAAAACTCTAAGACACTGATGAAGGAAATTAAAGATGATACAAATAAATGGAAAGATATCCCATGTTCAATACTACCCAAAGCAATCTACAGATTTAATGTAATCCCAATCAAAATACCCAAGACATTTTTCACAGAACTAGAACAAACAGTTCTAAAATTTATAGGTATCATGCTCCCTGACTTCACACTATACTACAGAGCTACAGTCAGCAAAACAGTATGGTACTGGCACAAAAGCAGACACGTGGATCAATGGAACAGAACAGAGAGCCCAGAAATACACCTATGCACCTCTGGTCAATTAATCTATAACAAAGGAGGCAAGAATATACAATGGAGAAAAGATAGCCTCTTCAGCAAATGGTGGTGGGGAAACTGGACAGCTATACATAAAAGAATGAGATTAGAACATTTCCTCAAACCTTATACAAAAATAAACTCAAACTGGATTAAAGATCTAAATGTAAACCTGGACACCATAAAACTCCTAGAAGAAAATATAGACAGAATACACTTTGACATAAATTGTAGCAATATTTTTTTTATCTGTCTCCTGAGGCAAAGGAACTAAAAGTAAAAATAAACAAATAGGACCTAATTAAACTTAAAAGCTTTTGCACAGCAAAGGAAACCACTGACAAAACAAAAAGGCAACCTGCTGAATGGGAGAAAATACTTGCAAATAATATGAGTGATAAGGACTTAATACCAAAAATATATAAACTGCTTATGCAACTCAATATAAAAAAACCAAACAACTGAATTAAAAAATGGGCAGAAGACCTGAATAGACCTTTTTTCAAAGAAGATATATAAATGGCCTATAGGCATATGAAAACATTCTCAACATCGACAATCATCAGAGAATTGCAAATCAAAATAAAAAATGAGATATCACCTCACACCTGTCAGAATGTCAGGAAAAGGTCTACAAATAACAAATGCTGGAAATGATGTGGAGAAAAGGGAGCCCTAATACATTGTTGCTGGGAAAGTAAATTGGTGGAGCCCCTATGGGAAACAATATGGAGGTTCCTCAAAAAACTGAATATAGAACTATCATATGATCTAGAAATTCCACTCCTGGGTATATATCTGAAGAAAATGAAAACACTAATTCAAAAAGGTATGTGCACCCCAATGTTCATACCAGCATTATTTATAATAGCCAAGATATGGAAGCAACCTAAGGGTCCATCAGCAGATGAATGGATAAAGAATATGTGATATATATACACAATGGAATACTACTCAGACATAAAATTAATGAAATTTTGCAGTTGTGACAACATGGATGGACCTGGAGGGTATTATCCTTAATGAAATAAGTCAACAGGGAAAGAAACACTGTATGTTAACACTTATACGTGAAATCTAAAAAAATTAAACCAAAGATTGTATATAACAAAACAGAAACAGACTCACATGTATAGAGAACAAACTAGTGGTTACCAGTGGGGAGAGGGAGGGGGACGGGCAAGATAAGGGTAGTGGATTAAGCAATACAAACTACTATGTATAAAATAAATAAGCTACAAGGATATATTGTACAGCACAGGGAATATAGCCAATATTTTATAATAACTTTAAATAGAGTAAAATCTATAAAAACATAAAATCACAATAGTTTCAGCTGTACACCTGAAACTAATATAATTTGTAAATCAACTGTACTTCAATAAAAAATAGTAAAATAAAATTAAAAAGATTTTTCAGTAGTTATTTTCATACCCTCAGCTGAAGTCAATCAAAGAAAATACAGTTAATTCATTAAGTAATATATCTCTTTCTCACTGAAAGGCCTATTCTAAAATCAAGTTTCTGACGACAAAGTAATAATAATAATGACAAAGTAATAACAATAATAATCACTCCCATTTAGCAAATGTTTCAAAATGGAAGAACTCAATTTTGGAGCTTTATTTTCATTTTTTTCTATCTTAAGATACTACATAATTAAACAGAATTGCTTTAGTCTTATAGCATAAAAAAATTCATAGTCAAATTTTCAATTACTGCTTCTCAGATTCCTCTTCCTTTCTTCTACCACCCAAAGCTGGTTACCCTCTCTCCTAACCATTCTGCAGCCTGATTCATGCTTCCTGATTCAAAATTAAAGCCCATCTGAGAAAGATCAGAACTGGAGGATAAGTATGCTAGAAGTATGAGTGGTGGTGAGGATTTGTGGAAAAATAATATGTGCTGCTTGTTAGGATCAGCCTCTTACTGTTTCTTTTCCATTAAAAGGAAAGTCTAGAGTTGACTGCTGCTACTGAAAATGTCCCTGCCTATGATACGTTATTTATTTACACAGAAAAACATTTCCTTACAGCTGTTTTTGAACATTTAAATAAATCACACCTCCCACAATAATGTAGAGATAAGGGGCCAGCAGAGCTCTCAGCTGGCAATGCTCAGCTTAACCCACTTACATTCATTAGGACACAGGAGTTTAGGGCACAGCATTTATTATAATCCGTGACTACAAGAAAATGTGAGATGAAATACATTAAATAAATTAAACATGCATTAAACATCCCTGAATCACAGTTCAATTTCACTAAGTGAACCAACAGTAAATTATTGATAGTTTGGTCCCCTTTAAGAGAACAAAGCAGCGACTGATTTCAGTGTACTGGGTAAATTAGGCACTATATGCATTTCATTCATGACTTGCACATCTCACATCTCACATTGCCACAATACAATTATTTTTGACTTCAAAGTCTGTTCATTGGTCCCATGAAACCGATGGCTTGGAAAAATCGAAGACATGGGAAAGAAACCTCTGAAGTTAATGAACAGTGTGGTGGATTCCTCTATGGATGTGATCACATTGTGATGGGGGTATCATGATGGACTCCAGTTCCCAAAGTCAGCATCACCAATAAAAGTAAGAATGCCTTGGTAATCCAGCAACATGTACCAAGGTCTACAAATGGTTAAAATTACCTTTACAATATTCCATTGTGGTATTATTTACAGTTCCCTTTGTTATTTAATAAAGAACATTCACCTCCCGCTGACCAAATAATTTACTGCACATTTTAAACTGTCTAAAGGATTATGGTGTGTGTGTGTGTGTGTGTGTGTGTGTGTGTGTATTTGTGCACAGGGAGGGGTAATTTTTAAGGCAAGACCTGTGAGATATCATCAATCATTAATGTCTTTTTAAATATGGCTAAGATAAATTTAAACCTCAAGATACAGTAGATTCCTTAATCCAGCATTCCATTCTATGCATGCTACCTCTACAAGGTGATTTTCTTTATAATACACCAATAGCAAAGAAAGAAACCGTTAGAGCAAGGAGCTGTGACTAAAGCAGAAGCTGAGTTATTGCTCTGCACTGTTTTCCTCATGTGAAGCTATTACGGACTTGAATCGTGTCCCCCCATACCAAATTCATATATTGAATACCTCACCCCCAGTGCAACTGTGTTTGGAGATAGGTCTTTAGAGAGATAATTAAGGTTAAATGAGGTTATGTGGGTAGGGCCCTTACAGGATTGGTGTCCTCATAAGCAGAGGAAGAGACACCAGAGATTCGCTCTCTACACACAACCACAAAGGCAAGGCCATGTGAGCACACATCAAGAAAGTAGCCATCCACAAGCCAGGAAGACAGCCTTCACCAGAAACCAAATTTGCTGGCACCATGATCATGGACTTCTAGCTCTACAACTTTTCGAAAATAACTGTCTGTTGTTTAAGCTGCCCACTCTGTTGCATTTTGTTACAGCAGCCTGAGCTGACTAATATGGAAGGTCATCTTTTAATTGTTTGCTCTCCTCTTGTAGCCTCTGAACTTCACTTGCAACTTCCTACCTTCATCCATCTCTTAACTTCAGTGTCCTCCCAAGTTGGGGAAATTAGAGATTTAGACATTGTGGTGTTTCTGTCTTTAATGCAGTTGTGGATTTCTTTTATTTCTGCAACATGTAATTTATTATTTTCTGCTAACCATTCAAACACACCGAAGTTTTGGATCCATGTCTTCTGGTTTTGGCTTTGGTCATGTTGCTTCTATTGCTATCAGAAGTGTCAGTGGGAGCAGACACAGATTGGACCCTAAATATGTGTTTACTTTGCTCACTGGGATCCTAACTGGAAGGATGTAACATCACAGATGCATCAAACCCTCTTCTGTACCAATGTGGTGTCAAGATCTTTACTTTAAAACATGCTTTCAATCTGTCAGATTGCCAAGTTTTAGGATGATGGTGACAACTTTGATGAAGGGCCTCAGAATTTGAGCTTGTGCCTGTGCCTTGATGCTCAGGACATGCTCCATCTTCATCATATTCATCAAAAGCAAGGGCATCACTGCGAGGGAATCCCTGAGAGTTCACCTTTAATAATAATAATAATAATAATAATAATAGTAGTAGTAGTAAAAAGCCTGTCTTGGTGGGTCATTTATGGGATGAGGGGGCTGTGTATTCTTCTTGCATCAGTACATTTATTTTAGTTTCCTATTAATTCTTATAGTTTTTCAGTTCATTCTTCTTTTTTCTTAGTATATAATTATACCATCTGCAAATGAGGATAATTTTGCATTTCCTTTCTAATAATTATACCTCTTATTTCAGTTTCATACCTTATGGCTTTGATTAGTGCTTTCAGAACAATTAGATAACAATGATAATAATAGGCATTTTTGTTTTCCACCTGATTTTAATTGGATATTATTAAAAATGAAGTCCGCCATTGATTTGAGATGAATATTGTTACAGAAACAACATATGTTAGTGAAATTTTATATGAGTTCAAAAAGATAGTTAAAAATAAATGAGTGTAAATTTTTTCTAGATTTTTTCTGATTTTATTGAAATTACCAAATTTTTTTTTCTTTCTGACCTATTGTAGGAAGTAGGACACTAATTGTTTTCCTAATAATCAACTAATTTTGTATAATGCACATGATTTTGAATACAAAATGGATAAACCAGATCACCCTCTAAGGAACGTTTAATCACTAAACATGTTGAACACATTTCTGCCCTGTAAAAGATTTATATTCAACTATGATCCCAATCAGCAAGCTTCTCTTCCCACTAAAGGGAACAAATTATAATCCTTTCAACTGCTGCAGTAAATAGAAAACAGACTGCTGATTATACAGAAAGAGGAAAAACAGACATAGGACAGAGCATGCAGATTAGAAAGGAGCCATTCCCCCCTCAATACTAAGTAAATAGAAGTAGGCATTTTGCAAAGTGCATTAAAGGGAACAGACTGCTGTAGAAATCAATTGATAAAGACTTGTCAACTAAAACAAACTTTGAGCAATTACATTAGCAAATAATTAGAATAATGTGTAAATAGTAGTAAGGACCCTGCAACAAAGGAACCACATGGATCCGTGTCTCCTCCTTTTGTGCCCATAGCATTCTGGGCTTATCTCTATTATTCAGTAGTATATTTAGTATCAGGAAGGATACTACTGAACAACAGGACTTATGATTGCAGTTATGAGAAATAATTTAATGGCATTAAGCAGGAAGTGCCCTGACACTTTGCAGTGGGAGAATATTTCTCTCCAGCTGAGACTCCAGCAAGTAAACAATGATTCCTGTCCAGAGGAAATCTATTTAACTCTCCCTGTATTAAAAGCATAAAAGAAATTCATGCACAGAAAGAACTCTCATCATGGCCAAAATGCAGCAGGCAGAGCCACTGAGTGGAAGGTGACTTATCATACATCATAGTTACTGGAAGTTTCCATATGGAGCTGGCACCCTATATAATATATTGAAAAGCCAATCCCATAAGAAACAAGTGATAAAGATTTGGAAAGAAGTATCCTGTAGTGAAAAGATGGTGGGAGTTAACATCAGGGAGCTGAATCTTGGTTGAGATATTTCTACATGTCCATGAGCAGTTACATAAAATCTGAGACTATTCTTCTTCATCTGTAAAAAGGATATAATAATATTCACCTTGAGAAGATATCAGAACTATTTGAAATGTGTATGTTTAGCACAGGGCCACATATGGTAAGTATTCAATAAGACATGGTTTGTTACTTTATTATTATTGAAGCAAACCTAGAGAAATATAACAGATACTTTAAAATATATTTAGATAGAAATGAAGACCCTGACACAAAGAAGTGACATTTTCAGGACAGAACACTGTGGGGCAAGAATGTGGAACACAGAAAAATATGAATAAAACTTGGGAAAGAGAACCTCAGTATGCATGAGGGTGGGGAGGGAAGGCTCTCCCCTAAGCTCTTAGTCAAAATTAGTCCCTCAGGGAGGAAAATGGGAAATTTGTATCTGAGTACACAATATATATTTTACAGGTATTTGAATTTATGTTCATATTAAGGTATAATAACATATGCATTGTTTCATTCTGAAGTATGGGATCCACAATTCTCAAGGAATCTTCTCTTGATCTCCATAAAATTCCATGTTACATAACCACATACAGAGACAGTCTCAAAAGAGACCCCAGAAATTCTGGAGTCCAGCATGAGCAGAATGAGTAAGCAGTACCTTTTACAGAATCATGTTTTAATAACACTCATTTTTGCCTGGCCAGATTATGTATCTTAACACATCACCTTGTATTTTATGTGTTTGTTTCAGTGCCTGTGACTACTCATTTAACTGTGAGTTCCCTGAAGGCAGGTACAGTTTTGCTCACCCTTGTTTCTTAACATCATGCACGACAAGCAGAGCTGCCTTAGGGCCACTGTAGGACTTAGACACTTTTTAGAAGCACCGCCTCACATCATTTGAAACATGATAAATTTTAAGAGCCACATTATGGCTCATTAAAATGATTATTTTTACTATAAAATTTTAAAGATATTTATAATTCTATTTTTGGAATTTGGCTATAAGCCAAATACTTTATGATTGGTGCTAAATTCTCCACAGTGTCATAATGCACACCCAGGAATTCTTGCAAAGTGAAATAATCTAAATAACAAATAGTTTTCAATGGTCACGAAATTTTAATGGAAATGAACCTTAACAATTAATGAGGTTGGAACAATGTTAATTTTGGTAGACATTTAAACATTTATCTAGAAACAATAAATGCTGGAGAGGGTGTGGAGAAAAGGGAACCCTCTTGCACTGCTGGTGGGAATGTGAACTGGTACAGCCACTATGGAGAACAGTATGGAGTTTCCTTAAAAAACTACAAATAGAACTACCCTATGACCCAGCAATCCCACTACTGGGCATATATCCTGAGAAAAACATAATTCAAAAAGAGTCATGTACCAAAATGTTCATTGCAGCTCTATTTACAATAGCCCGGAGATGGAAACAACCTAAGTGTCCATCATCAGATGAATGGATAAAGAAGATGTGGCACATATATACAATGGAATATTACTCAGCCATTAAAAAGAAATGAAATTGAGTTATTTGTAGTGAGGTGGATGGACTTAGAGTCTGTCATGCAGAGTAAAGTAAGTCAGAAATAGAAAAACAAATACCCTATGCTAACACATATATATAGAATCTAAGAAAAAAAAAAAAAAAAGGTCATGAAGAACCTAGGGGTAAGATGGGAATAAAGACACAGACCTACCAGAGAATGGACTTGAGGAAATGGGGAGGGGGAAGGGTAAGCTGTGACAAAGTGAGAGAGTGGCATGGACATATATACAATACCAAACGTAAAATAGATAGCTAGTGGGAAGCAGGTGCATAGCACAGGGAGATCAGCTCGGTGCTTTGTGACCACCTAGAGGGGTGGGATAGGGAGGGTGGGAGGGAGGGAGATGCAAGAGGGAAGAGATATGGGAACATATGTATATGTATAACTGACTCACTTTGTTATAAAGCAGAAACTAACACACCATTGTAAAGCAATTATACTCCAATAAAGATGTAAAAAAAAAACCCATTTATTATTTTTAATTTTTCTGGGCTTTTTTCTTTTTAATATTTTGGAATCAATGATTTTTTTTTCAGTTCTTAAATATTGTCAATGACCTTTGAAGAGCCAGAAGGCATACTGGTACACCATGGAGTAACCAGCACTGATGGCATAAAGTAGTTGGCCAATTAGTATTTCTGGATTAGATTGGTAATTTGAGAATATACACATGCCACTGGGTATCAGCCAAAGCCACAGCATGGTTTATGGTGCAGTTTTATTTAGTGCTGTCGCTACTAAGCCATTTTACACATAGCAGTGGTTGGCTATGTCAGTAATAATGTTGGCAAGTTGAGAAAGCAGCATTTCTAGAACAAGAGGGTTAAGTTCGCTGTCAGAACAGGCCAGAGGCTGAAGTCATCCCATAGATGTCAGCAGGGGGAAACCCACGTGAAAGCCGACAACCAGAAGTCAAACACCCTCAGATTTTGGAGAGAGAAGTCAGGCCTCACACATATTGGCAATATTAGAGCCAGGCTTTGTGGCTGATACTCATAAAAGGAGAGAGAGCTGCCAGGTGGACTCACAAACATTTCTCTGATTCCACCTTCTCTAGGGAGACCTACCTTGACCACCCCTGCTCCCCAGACCGAGTGTGAATGACTGCAATGAACAGATGCTCCTGAGCACAGGAGGCCATCTTATTCCTCAGATGTACTGTAACAGAAAGAAAACAACAACTTGAAATAGTTGAGAGAGACATTCAAGAGAGCAGTTGGATCAATCCTAGGGTGAGATGGCTTGTGTTTGCTTAGTCACCATCACCCTGGTGGCAATTCTGTCACTCTTAAAGAGCCTTTACCTGTCCACACTGGACCTCTAGGTCTCAACTGGGTCACTATCTTCCCAGGAAACAGTACTGTATTCAAGACTGCACTGTCATCTCTAGGCAGGCTGGAAATAGATTTGAGTTTTAAAGCCTATCTGGATGGATATGATTCGTAAAACCTCTGATTTTTGCACATCGGATTATACTTTCAGGATCGTTCCAGGGTGAGAATCCTAAACACTAGACTTGGAACAGAGTCTAGGTAGATTGCTATTTACAACTGAAAATTTCATTTGCCTTAATGATTCCCAAGTATACCTGAACCTTAACTGGATATCTAACTAACTCCAAATTATGCTTGAATTGCATCAATTATTCAACATTTTTCTTAAAGTGTGATGAGTACAGAATTACCAGTCATCTGTTGGCAGAAAGTTAAGACCTGTACAAAATACATCTCTCTTGGCAATATGTCTCCAGAAATTTGATAATCATATGCATGTTTGGATGCTCTCTTACTAAAAGCTTTTGTGAGATACACAAATGGCAAGTATTGTGTTATAGCTGTCATACTTTAGATAAAATGACCATGTTGCTGGAGCAGAATTAACTAGTCCAAAGATGCTAAGCCTTAGAGAAGAGGGCTAGGAGTTAACATGCATTGAGGATCTACTACGTGTTAATAAGGTCTCTCTCTCCTTCTCACTCTATAGATACAGATAAAGATACATCTTTTGTAAGCATTGCATCGCAATTCTGTTTGTCTGTAACTCTGACCTCTTTCAAAGCAAAATCTGGTACCATGTATAACACAAATAGGATTCTAGATGATTTTGGAGCACTTTCTTATTTGCTTAATAACTTTCAGTGGCTCCCTATCTCCCACTGGATCAAGTTTGAATAATTCTGCCTGCTTTTCAAGGTCCTCACTGGTCTCCCTACCCAGCCAGTCTTATTTCTTTTTCTTTCCCACATATTCCCTCTGAGCAACGTGGATCAGTATTTGCACTGACCTGTAAACATATCCTCATTGCCACCTCCAAGGTTCTTTCTTTCCTCTTCTGTCACCTATGCAAATTGTCACCAATTCTTCAAGGATCCCTTCACAGTTCATCATTTAGCAGAGTTCAGTGAGCAGAAATGCTACGGACTTTTGTTGTTGTCATGTTGTAACATGATCTTACCTATAATACAGTAATTCACAAAGCATGGATTTAAAACAATGACATTGTAATGAAGTCAGTGGACATTTATGGCAAAGGAAGCTTTGAGGCTTTATCTCTTTAAAATAAAGCAAAACACATAGCTGAAGCTGAATTGCAAATTACAACTCTAAGTCCTTTGGAATTTAAGGGGTAGCATTTTTCATGAGACCTTAGGTCAACAATGTGGCATTTAATCCTCCACTGAACACTTGAACATAAGCTTGACAAACTCCATTTTTAAAGTTATCAAGTTCTGAAATACAGTCAGTACACAGTATTTGAATCTACGGTGCTACCATCTCCATAATAAATAAAACTTGAGGCATAAATAAAATATCCACCGTCTTTTCCTTTTCATGAAGGGAGACTGCTCTCCAAAACTGCTCTATAATTCAGAATAAAACTCATAGAGATTAAGCATAATAGTTCATATTTTCTTTATAGGCATTACAAGTAAGCGTAACTATCAAAGTCATACAACTTTTTAGTTTTGAATGACATTCATTGTTCAGCAAAGGTTTTCCACACTCTGGTTTTATGAAATCAGGCAGTTGTCAGAATTATTTATGGAAAGTTTCTTATATTTAAGGATTTTAAGCATAATTTTTAAAAATATCATTTTATGAAGATTTAAGATAATGAACACCAAATGAAATGACCCATTCTTAGGTAAAGAGAAAAATACAGTGCAATTATACATGTCAGATGATCAAGTTTGAATCTGCTACTTTTAATCTAAGGTTGTTGATCTGATAAGAATTTCCTTCTATATAATCTAAAGTTACTTTTCAGTTAAAAAAATCCAACAAGGAAACACAGGCCCTGTGCTAGGTGCCAAGTGGTCAAAATCAGACACAGTTTCTGTCCCAGAGTTTTCAGGTTTGTGGAGAAGACAGACATGATGTACCAGGAAAGTAACAGCAAAATTAGACACGTTTCTGCCCTCAAGGAACTAGGCTACTGTTAGGGAGGGACAGTACTGTGTAAGCAAACAAACAAATACATCATTCCAAATCACAGTTGATCTTATGGAGAAAACATAGTGTACGGTGATGAAGAACAACAAGGAGAGGGACTAATTTAGACAAAGAGTTAAGAGGTGCTTTTCTTAGGAGAGACACGTGTGCTGAGGGCTAAAGTGTGAGAAAGATCCAGCCATTTAAAGAGGTGTTAGGGAGACGCGAAAGCATGTATAAAGGTCCTAAAACAAACAAACAAAAAGGTCAGTTTGTTCAAAGATCAGAGTGCATGCCACAGTAGCTAGAACAGAGGATGGAAGAGAAGAGAGACATGAAATAAGTTTATAAAAGATAGACTGCAGTCAGATCATCAGAACCATATAAGAAGTATCAAGGAATTTGAATTAGATCCTATGTACAATGGGAGAGCATAAAGGGGGACAAAAATGATTTAAAGTTTAAATTGTTCCTCTTGGCAAATAAATAGACTGTGAAAGAAGGAAGTCCAGTTGGACACTATTGCTGCCCTCCAAGGAAGAAGAGAGAGCATATTGTACTAGAGAGAAAGATAGAGAAATAGAGACCTGAGGTAGATTTCGAATCTAGGCTCAAAGAATCTGTTGCTAGATTGGCTGGGGCAATGCAGAGGATTAAGAAAAGTAAATTAAGGATGACGCCCAGGTTTCTGGCTTAAGCAACTAAGTGGATACTACTGACATCTACTGAGTTGAGGAAGTTTGAAAGTAGAATGAAATTTAAAGCAAGGTGGGGTGGGATAGAGAGGAATTCAGCTGTAGTCACAGAGATTTTGAGATGCCTGTGAGATATTCTTTTTGAAATGTCAGGTGGGCAGTTAAATAGGTATATGAGGATACATTTGAAATGGGCATAATTGAGGGGTCCTCAGTCTGTAAATGATGAATAAAGTGATAGTAATAAGCAGTATCACCAGAAGAGAAAGGGTAAAGAGAGAAGAGAAGGGGATCCAAGCCCAAGTTCCAGGGCAAAAAGTAAAAGTAAGAGACTGAGAAGTGGCCAGTGAAATCTGGGACACCAGACATCAAGCAAATTAAAAGAAGAGAGCGTTTCAGGATATGTGTTGTATTACTGAGAAGTCAAGTACTCTTGGCTTTTACTCATTTATGGATTAACACCTGGGGGTTTATTTTAAAAGGTAAATAATGTTATCAAAATAACATCATGTAACTAATAATAATTCAGATAGAGTTGGTAAGCTACTTCCACATACATTATCTGACTTGATCCCAACAATAAGTATATTTTATTACTGATTGCATTATACACTTAAAGACACTGGGGCTCTTGCGAGCAACTAATATTTAATAATAAATTCAACAAGTATTGTGAACTCCTGTTGTGAGAGGCAAGTTCTAGACTCTGCAGATATATCTGTGAACAAAAGAAATCACTCCCCAGTACTCACAGGGACAGTATCCTTTGCAATGATTATAGAGTACCACACAAGGCTAATAATTATTAAGAAGTGCAGAGTTTTGACTGCCGAGGTTCACTTTCTAAAATCTTAATTACATTTTATTAACAGTTCAGTAGTGGTAGGTATATTCTAATTGTTGTGCAAGAGGTTCACTTTTTTTGAATTCTTGTTACTGTGTTGAATACAAAAATAATACAAGTTTTATGTATTTGAAGACATACTACATTTAGTAAACTAAATATATATGGTTACTCTATGTCAATATATGACATATTGGGGGAGCATCTATCTGCATCTTAAACCTTTCAGAAATCTTACTCACAGAGTTCTTTTTTTTTTTTTGCGGTACGAGGGCCTCTCACTGTTGTGGCCTCTCCCATCGCGGAACACAGGCTCCAGACGCGCAGGCTCAGCGGCCATGGCTCACGGGTCCAGCCACTCCACGGCGTGTGGGATCTTCCCAGACCGGGGAACAAACCCGTGTCCCCTTCTGGGAAGATCCCACACGCTGCGGAGTGGCTGGACCCGTGTCCCCTGAATCGGCAGGCGGACTCTCAACCACTGCGCCACCAGGGAAGCCCTCACAGAGTTCTTAATAATAGCAATGTTTGCCAAGATAAAAGCATGAAAATCTGTCCTGTTTGTGTCTGACCAAGTCCTTATCCATTTGGGCATTGTCCTGATAGTCTATCAAGGCAGTCATTGGAACATATGGGTTTCCTGGGCTCCCATACATATTCTCTATTTTGTTTTCATGGATTACCGTAAGTTTTAGAACTACTTTGACAAAATGCAAGGTTGCTAAGTTTGTGCTTTTTCAAACAATGCAGAAAAAAGAAATATCAACATATTTAATAGCATATACTTTATCTTCATTTTCTTATCCTCTTTTCCTTTAGGAATTTATTCCTGTCTAAAATAATATATGATTCCACAAAAAATGTGGCATCTTATCTGTGAAAGAGTCAGATAACATTAGCGCTTGGTGGATTTATCAATATGTCTGGCACTTAAGAGATTTATGTGTGGGTCATTATGACAGGACATATGTAACATTGATTTTTGTGGCTGGATTCATGCTATCTGGACTTGACTGTATAATCTTGTGTAAGAGCCGCTGACCCTCTGAAAAACTGCTTTGCATTTGTGCTTCTGTTTTGGATAAAATCCATAGTTTAGATTTCTTTGCCCTTCAAAATGACCATGATGGTATCTGTGGCTTTTTTTTTCCCCTTCTGGAATTTACTTTTACTGAAGAACACTTTCTTTTTAAGAAATGAATTTCACTCCTGCCATGACTGAATCATTCTTCAAGCAACTTCAGTTTTACAGAGAGATTTTTGTTTTCCTTCCTTGGCATTTCATAAGGTTAAAGAAGACCTTAACGATAACCTTTGTGTGCAGTACCTACAGTCTGCAGTCATTGGTACATGAGAGTAGATGAATAACTACGTTATTTCCACTAAAAAAAATAAAAGACTTAAAATTCTATTGAAGCAAGTGTGAGCCAGACCAATGTTTCTCAGGGTGGTGGCATTATCCTACAGGGGAAATTTTTTTAAGCATGGGCTATTTTGGCTTGTCATAACAAGACTGGGCACCACTTGTTTTTCATGAGAGAGAGACAAAAATGCTGTGTGTTCTATAGTACACCAACCAAGAATTGTTCTACGTCCCACATGACTTTCAAATGTCCTGCTGGTCATTTACATAGACAAAAATCTGTTTATAATCTGAGCCTAGAATCTAAGTAAATTTTACAGGAAGCACAGTGTATTTTACATGGTTTTCCCTATAGAGATTTTTCCAGGAATGCCAGTACTAAGCAAATTGTGGAAATATTTTATTTTGCTTTATCTGGACTTTAACAAAGAATTGTTTATAATTTCACAAAATCATATCCCTGACAGCAATGTCACTTGTGACTTTTGAGTCACCAATATAACCAATTCAACACACCTGCATCAACCTGTATTTGGAACAGTCACATGTCTGGAATTCCATGTATAGATGCAAGCATCCCACAACTTCATTTTATTTTCTTGTGTAGTCATGACTATTTTCATATTACAATGCATATTATTTCACTTAAATTTATTTCATTTGTTTTTCTTTTATAATAAAAACAGATCATTATATTGGTTTTTTAATATTACACATAGGATACAGTATCTACAATTTAATCTTGAGATTAAAAAGGAGCATTACAAAACATTTGTTATACAAAGGGTTATTGGTTGAACACTAGAGAGAACTTTTGACTTCTGAAACTTATGAGATAAGGGGAACTGTATTATCTCCTGTCTAAAGGGTTTTAGATGCTGTTATTCTGGACAAATTACAGCAGCTTCCCCACCAACTATTTGCGAGCACTGACTAGTTATATTGAAGAGATGTACACCAGGAATTCACCCTTTAGCATCTCTGTATATAAGATAGATACAATGGTTTGTTTCATAATGGTCCTGAGAATGAGAGCTACTACCCTGATCTCTTGGATCAGAGCACAGCCTGGAATAAATGTCATTGTAATATAGTGCGAAAACATATCAGAAGCAGCCATTTATGGCCCCATTTATTCAGTCCTGTGTTGGTCCTTGAGCCAACCTATATAGCCTGAGGGCCCTGCTGCCTCAGATAGCTTGAACAATAAAGTCTTTCCCCACAGGTACACATCAAACTTCTTTTCTCCAGGAAATTTTATCATTGATTTGTGAAGCTGTAGTCTGCTTGACACTCTCTATGGCTCAACCTGGTATTACAGTCCAAGAAAATTCAGGTAGGCTGTGTGCCCTTAGTCCTCCTCTTCTCCACCCTGCCCCCTCCCTCCAAAGGCTTCCAGAACCATATACAAATGTGCCCTCTGATGGCTGATGATCATCTCATTGTTTTTTTGACACAGGCTCAGCTTTTCACTGTAGTCATTGAACATTTAATTATATGAAATTCACGTAATAAAAAGTAACTAACTTATAAGGTTGTGATAAAATCTTAGCCAGAGGCAAGGATGATTTTTAAAAATCACCCTAATATATCCAGGCACTCTAGTATAATGGTTTTTGTACACAGAATCTGAACCCAAAATTCTCAGGTGCCAATGACAGCTCTGCCATTTATCAGCTCTGTGACCCTGGTCTAGCTACTTAACCTCTCTGGTTTAGTTCTTCTGCACAATAATAGTGATATTACATATCACAATAATAGTGATATTATCTGTGATAATAATAGTACATATCTACCACATAGGACTGCAGTGGGGATTAAATCAGTTAATTTATGCCAAGTGCCTAGAACAACAGCACCTTGCACATAAAAAGCATTCAATAAATATTAGTTATTATCCTTAGGATTATGTTTCTGTTTCTAGGGATATTTATTTATACTTTCAAAGACATTTACTTTACAGGTTTTTCAAGTGAAAAAGAGATCCAGATGCTCCTTTGCTCCTCCTTCAATTCCTCTTGTACTCCAGCAAAAGCATGAGTCCCTCTTTTTCCAAATCACAAGTATGTGAAAAATTAAAATACTTTCCCATGACCTCATGTACTTAAAAATGTGTATTAGGGCTTCCCTGGTGGTGCAGTGGTTGAGAGTCTGCCTGCCTATGCAGGGGACACGGGTTCGTGCCCCGGTCTGGGAAGATCCCACATGCCGCGGAGCGGCTGGGCCCGTGAGCCATGGCCGCTGAGCGTGCACGTCCGGAGCCTGTGCTCCCAAGAGGTCGCAACAGTGAGAGGCCTGCGTACCGCCAAAAAAAAAAAAAAAAAAAAAGTGTATTATGTCTTCCTTCTTGTAAATGTGAACCAAGAGGTGCTTTGGGCATGGGAGGCAGAGGTAGTTCTGTTTAGAGGCTTAGTCATTATGTTTAATTCTGATCCAAGTATGTCCTGGCTTCATCTATAAATCCAGGGATACTACGTAGAAATCTTGCGACCTTACAGCACCATCCTTTATACTTTTTTGAATATTTGTTTCTTCTTTTGGAAAATAAGATTTCAACCTTCTGTTCACATTGTTATTCCAATATGTCTAATACCTCTTCATTACCGTTCAGAACACCAGTGATTACCACTGCACCCAAACATCAATTAATGCTTGATGATGATTATGATGTTATGTATCCAAAACAGAGGAGCCCTTGATTATTCTCCGTCCCTGTGTCATATCTTCAGGGTATATCTTTAATAAATAGAACACTAGATCATCCCTTTGGACTGACTTGCCTAATAATCAGTAAAACTGATTTTGCACCCTGAATTTACTGTAACTTCTTTTTTTTTTTTTTTTTTTGCGGTACGCGGGCCTCTCACTGTTGCGGCCTCTCCCGTTGCGGAGCACAGGCTCTGGCGCGGAGGCTCAGCGGCCATGGCTCACGGACCCAACCGCTCCACGGCATGTGGGATCTTCCCGGACCGGGGCACGAACCCGTGTCCCTTACATCGGCAGGCGGACTCTCAACCACTGTGCCACCAGGGAAGCCCTACTGTAACTTTTTTGTCTCACCTAGGAAGCACAACCTAAAGGTTATGAAGTTCTAGCCTTCTCTCCTCTGTATAAATTAATAATACTAGGATCATGCCCCCTTCTATTGACTTATATTTAAAATACCTGACATAGAATTAAGGAAATTCAGCCAGATTTAATCCTTGCTCTCAATAGTTTACATCTCTTTATATTTACTTTTCCATTCCTTCTTTTCCTATTTTTTTTTTTTTACAGCAATCACTTTGTGGTTTTTATTCCTGGATAATGTTAATGGCTGGATTCTAGTCAACTGGTTAGAAAAATGGGGTTGATGACAGGTAAAGATGAGATCTGCTGGGCCTGAAATCCTGTCCTCAGCAATATTTCTTTTGTCTCCTGGGATCCATTATAAGGCAGTACCATTTCATACAGTGTCATGTAATTGTTATATAACACCAGAAATATACTCAAATTTTCAAAGAACTAGAATAAATCTTCCATCCATATAGACATAATTAGAATGATACATTTTTATGTCTACCCAATTCCCTTAGATGTATGTGCTATATTTCCCAAAAGAAAAAGGAAACAAATCCTATGAAATCTGTCAGGGGGTCCCCAAAGGACATTCGGTTGCTTGCTTTAAAAGCACCAAATTTCAGAGAAGCTTGTAGCTGTCCATAACTCAAAGGATTCCTCACTCAAAGACTAATGTCTTTGCTGCTACACATCATTGTGATTTTCCCTCATAACAGAGGATTCAGAGGTATTAAAGAGGTCTTAGTAAATCAACATTCTTTTATGATAAATTTTAATTAATCATTTGAGTAAGGCAATGTGCCACTACATACATCATATGGAGGAATTCATCACAGTGTCACTTGCTTATTAAAACTTATTATTTAAAAATAACCCTTATTATCATAAAAGCTCCTTAAAGTGGAGGAGGGAAAGATATAAAATGAGGTAGAATGGAGAAAAAGAAAGAGAGATGGATAGAAAGAAAACACATGTTAAAGACAGGGATGCATTGTAATATTTAAATGCTAACAGTGTGTCTTTGTCACTCATCATGCTTGGAGGTGCAAATGAACAAAAAAGTGGGGAAAAGCACAGTATGTTAAAGCATTATGGGTATGTCAGATAAGCAGTCTGTCTGATGTTTCCACCTCTGCTGGAAAGCTGGCTTAAAACTGTGTGACCTATTCTCCAGATGTCAAAGATAAACTTCAGCGATTGTATAATTCCTCCCACTCTGATAGAGATAAATATGTTCATATTTTTCCCAGCTAATCCTCCTTGTTGGATGATAACATAAGGCTGCATCCATATGACATACAGAGATTCAAGACACGTGAACAAGCATCCAGGCATCCATAATACTGTGTGCCCACTAGGTCATCTTGTTATCAGGGGTCCTTTCAGATTAAATAAATTTGCTGCAAGTTAATGTAAAAATAAATCCACGAACCTGAATCCTCTAAGGCAGCGGTACCAGTCCCTTCATGCACAAAAGAATTGCATGGGAAAGTTTTTAAAAATGCTGATATCCAGGTACTATTAAAGACAAATTAAAAAGGTCTCTCTGGGTTTGGGGTCTGAACATCAGTATTGTTTTTCTAAAAGTTTCCCAAGTGATTCTAAAAGTGCAACTAGATTTGAGAACCACTGTTTAAAGCTTTTGAGAATAGTAAGTGTGCCCAAGTCTTGTCAGATTTCAACCAAATTTGAAAAAAGACAGGGCATTTTGAGTGCCTCAGAGATTGAAATAAAAATATATGTGTTAAAAAGTGAGACATTAAAACAAAAAGCAAAAGTAAAGGAATTGTAGGAGAAACAACTCTGAACTTGACTTTCAGCAAATGATTATTTGAACACCCACTAAGTAAGCAGGTTCTATTTTGGTTGAATGATAAATGGAGAGGTAAATAAGGTAAATAAAAGATCTCACTAGATAGAATTACTTTACCAAGGATAGTGACCAACATTTACATACACTTCCTAAACAAAGGATGAAATGAGCAGAGTGTATGTCATAGGGAATGTAGGCAAATGTTAGGGAAAACATTTGAGGACTAAGAATCTTCAGCTCTTAAATGAAAAATACTGAAAACTGTGACTCTCTTGCACTGAAATGTTTAAAACTCAAGTAGACTCACATCTGTCTGATGGAGCCATAGTGTGCTACAATTTTACTATCCTATGATTTTCATTGGGTTTCTGTTCATGAGCTTCTCCAAATTCCCCAAATCCACCAATTATCTACATTATTAAGAAAAGAGGAAATTCTACCAGTTAGTCGAAATCACGATTCTAGCTTATGTCCTTCCCTCTATACTTCATATCATTACACTCAGTACAATTTAGCCCTGAAGTAGAGCTAGTGAGTTTTTTTGGTTGTTGTTCTTCACATTTACCTAGAAGAATGTGCAGAAATATAATATTTTTTAAATTGCTTGAAAAAACCTACAGTTTACTTCATCTACAAATTAAAGTAGCTTTCATGATGTATGTTGGTGAAATTTTAATTGCAATTGAGTTTTTTTATCTCTTCTTTTTAAGGAATTCAAAGTACCTTGTAGATGAGTTAGGACTTATGATGTCCCCATAATAAAAAGAATGTAGATGTTCACTTGATCTTATTATGTGCTTTCTTCTCATTATCCACTCATGCAAAAAAAAAAAAAATGGAGCTACTAATACATGCCAAAAACTGTGCTAGGTGCTGAAAATACCACCATTGAAAAAATATTCTAGTGAGAAGAGACAGACTATAAACACATAAATAAATAATCACTTGGAAATAAAATTAAGCAGGGTGCAGGGATAGACTCAAGAGTTGTGATTTTAACTGAGATGAACAAAGAAGGCCTCTATGAAAATATGACTTTGGGGCATTGTCCAAAAGAAGTGAGGAGGCAAACCACTCTTCCACCAGATATTTCAGAGGAATATCTAAAGAAAAGAGAAAACATGAAGACCTGTGTATCAGAGAAAGAATGAGAATGTGGGAAGGCCGGAAAGGCAAGGGGGTATGCATGGTGAATGGGGCAGAATGATTCTCTTCTCAAACATATTTACTTGTGATAAACTAGTCCTCTCTTCTTCTATACTCTGCATCTTGATCCCTGTCCCTATAAGTGGGTATCTGAGAAAAACTTAGAGTTCCTAATTTTAGTTTGATATAATAATGAAGAGAAGGAGAATTCACACATTAGCCAGGGGCCCAGCAAAAAACAAGGCACATTCAAGTAGGATTGCTAAGAGTACATAAGTAAGGGAATATTTATACAGGAGTGGGCACCCAGCAGCTAATATTAGTAAGAAACCACCACCTGCAGGGTAAGGGGAGAAATTATGTTAAGAGTCTAAAAATAGGAGCTGTAGTCATGCAAGAGGGGTTGCTCACCATGAGTTATGGGTCAGGCAGCCGCTGCCAGATTGGAGACCCAGAGGAAAGGAACCAGGGGAAGTAATGCCCAGTCTCTCTCTTCTCGTGCTCTCTTGTCTTCTATCAGTGCCTCCTATTGGCCCACTTCACTTGGAACCCTAAAGGCAAGGAGCCCTGGCAACTTACTCTACAGAGTTTGGCATTCTCAGGCACAGAGAAGAGTAGAAAGAGGATTGGGGATAGGGGAGAGAGGCACATAGAGAAAAAACAGCACACACTGTAAGACTGTATTAAGACTAAGCTTTTAGTCCAGAAGCAGTTACAGCAGTAATAGTTAACGAGAATCAAATATGTCAATATGTTATGACTTGTAAGGAGTCAATAAGATATTCTTCCACTCGTTAAAAATTGAAGTGCCTATGACGCTTCAAAGGAATTTAGACATTTTTTGTTTTAACATCTTTATTGGGGTATAATTGCTTTACAATGGTGTGTTAGTTTCTGCTTTATAACAAAGTGAATCAGTCATACATAAACATATGTTCCCATGTCTTCCCTCTGGAATTTAGACATTTTTAATATACTACCCCAAAGAGGAGTTTGTGTGCATGTACAAACCATGCATCATTTTGAAGTGTTATATGCATCTATGTCTATTATATTGCCTTAAGGATTTGAAGAAATTGCTAGTCTGTTCAATTGAGTCATCTCAGACATCACTCGCAGATCTTTATTCTGGACCTCAAGACCATTTTGGAGGGCCAGATGCATACAACTGTGTCTCATTCTTGTTATCTAACAAGAGGCCATATATTCTGAATACCCTGTGCCAGATAGAGATCTCTGCACATTTCCCACTAGATGTCAAAGTTGTTGTGTTGCCAGAGACTGTGCTTGGAGATATCACAATTCCACTCTCAAAACTCTTATTTGGAGGCTATTAAAAATCAGAGAGGATGTCATATGTTGACACATGTTCACATTATTCACTAGAAAGGACTCTGGTTGACAAGGATTTGAACCGAACTGTATTATTGTATCGTATGCCATGATTCTATTTATTATTATTATTTTATTATGTAAGTTTCAGGTATACAGCATTGTAGTTCAACAACTGTATACACTACAGTGTGATCACCATCACCAGTCTAGTTACATCCACACAGTTGACCCCCCTTCACCCATTTTGTGCACCCTCTCTCACCTCCTTCCCGTCTGGTAACCACTAATCTCTTTTCTGCAACTATGAGATGTTTCTGATTTATTTTCTTTGTTGGTTGGATTTATTTTGTTGTTGTTCTTTTTAGATTCCACTATGAGTGGAATCTAAAAAGAGGATGAGTTAAATCATAAGGCATACACATATATCCCCATATTCACTTTGTTATACAGCAGAAACTAACACAGCATTGTAAAGCAATTATATTCCAATAAAGATGTTTAAAAAAAATAAGGCATTTTTCTTTCTTCATCTGACTTATTTCACTTAGAATAATACCCTCACAGCCATCATGTTGCTGCAAATACCAAGATTTCATTCTTTTTATGGCTGAGTGGTATTCCTTTGTATGTATACCACATCTTCTTTATCCATTTATCCATCGATGGTCACTTAAGTTGTTCCCAAATCTTGGCTATTGTAAATAATGCTGCAATGAACATAGGAGTGCATATATCTTTTCAAATTAGTGCTTTTGTTTTCTTTGAATAAATGCCCAGAAGTGAAATACAGTAGTTCTAACTCTTAATTTTTTGCAGCATCTCCACGCTGGCTTCCATAGTGGTTGCACCAATTTACAGTCCCACCAACAGTGTATGTGTTTCCTTTTCTCCACATCCTTCCCAACATTTGTTATTCCTTGTCTTTTTGGTAAGCCATTCTAACAGCTATGAGGTGATACCTCATTGTGGTTTTGATTTACATTTCCCTGATAATTAGTGATGTTGAACATCTTTTCTTGTGCCTTTTGTTCACCTGTATGTCTTTTCTTTGGAAAAGTGTCTATTTAGAACCTCTGTATGTTTTTTAATCAGGTTGTTCATTTTTTTGTTGTTGAGTTGTATGAGTTATCTATATATTTTGGATATTAACCCCTTATCAGATGTTATTTGAAAATATCTTTTCCCATTCCTTAGGTAGTCTTTTCATTTTGATGATGATTTCATTCACTGTGCAGAGGTTTTAGTTTGATGTAGTCCTATTTGTTTATTTTTGCTTTTGTTTCCCTTGCCTTTGGTGTCAAATCTACAAAAACATCACCAAGACTCATGTGAATGAGGTTACCACTTATGATTTCTTCCAGAACTTTTATGGCTTCAGGTCTTACATTCAAGTCTTTAATCCATTTTGAGTTAATTTTTGTGCATGCTGCAAGATAGATGAATACAGATGCTGTGGTCTATGTTCATTCTTTTGCATGTAGCCCTCCAGTTTTCCCAACAACATTTCTTAAAGAGACTGTCCTTTTTCCATTGTATGTTCTTTGTTCCTTTGTCATAGATTAATTGCCCATATATGTTTGGTCTGGGCTGTCAGTTCTGTTCCATTGATCAATGTGTCTGTTTTTGTGCCAATACCATACCGTTTTGATTACTATAACTCTGTAGTATAATTTAAAATCAGGAAGCATGATACCTCTAGCTTTTTTCTTTCCCAGTATTGTTTTGGTATTTAAAGGTCTTCTGCGGTTCCATACAAATTATAGAATTGTTTGTTCTAGTTCTGTAAAATATGTCACTGGCATTTTGACAGGAATTGCATTGAACCTATAGATTGTTTTGGGTAGTATGGACATTTTAACAACATTAATTCTTCCAATTATGAGCACATAATATCTTTCCATTTTTGTATCTTCTTCAGTTTCTTTCAACACTGTCTTATAGTTTTCAGTGTAGAGGTATTTTACTTCCTTGGCTAAATTCATTGCTAGGTTTGCTATTCTTTTTGATGAAACTGTAAATGAAATTGTTTTCTCTTCTGATAGCTTATTATTAGTATATAGAAATGCCAGATTTCTATGTATTGATTTTACATCTAGAGACTTTACTTAAGTAATTTATTAGTTCTAACAGGCTTTTTGTGGAGTCTTTAGGGTATTCTACATAAAGTATCACATCATCTGCAAAGACTGACAGTTTTACTTCTTCTTTTCCAATTTGGATGTCTTTTATTTCTTTTTCTTGTCTGATTATCATGGCAAGAACTACAAATACTATGTTGAATGAAAATGGTAAGGGTGGATATCCTTGTCTTGTTCCTGATCTTAGAAGAAAAACCGTCAGCTTTTTGCCATTGAGTATGTTAGCTGTGAATTTGTCATATATGGCCCTTATAATGTTGAGGTACATTCCCTCTATACCCACTTTGTTGAGAGTTTTTTAAAATCATAAATGGATGTTGAATTTTGTCAAATGTTTTTCTGCATCTATTGAGATATCATTTTTATGCTTTATTTTGTTAATGTATGTATCATGTTGATTGACTTGTGAATGCTGAACCATCCTTGTATCCCTGGAATAAATCCCACTCGATTATGGTGTATGATCCTTTTAATGTATTGCTGGATTTGCTTTACTAATATTTTGTTAAGGATTTTTTCATCTATGTTCATCAAAGATATTGGCCTATAATTTTCTTTTTTTGTGGTGTCTTCGTCTGCTGTTACTATCAAGGTAATGCTGGTTTCCTAAAGTTTGAGAAGGACAGGTATTAAATCTTCTTTGATTGTTTGATAGAATTCACCACTGATGACACCTGGTCCTGGGCTTTTGTCTGTTGCAGTCTTTTTGATTACTATTTCAATCTCCTTATTAGTAATCAGTCTATTCACATTTTCTATTTCTTCATGATTCAGTCTTGGAAGACTGTATGTTTCTAGAAATTTATCTTTTACTTCCTGGTTGTCCAATTTGTTGGCATATAATTGTTCATAGTAGTCTCTTATGATCCTTTGTATTTCTGTGGTATCAGTTTTAAGTTCTCCTTTTTCATTTCTGATTTTTTTTATTTGAGCCCTCTCTCTCTTTTCTGCATTAGTCTGGCTAATAGCTTGTCGATTTTGTTTATCTTTTTCAAAGAACCAGCTCTTATTTTCATTGATTTTTTTCTACTGTCTTGGGTTTTTTTTAGTCTCCATTTATTTCCACCCTAATCTTTATTATTTCTTTTCTTCTACTAATTTTGGACTTTGTCCTTTTTTCCATAGTTCCTTTATGTGTAAAGTTAGATTATTCAGGATTTTCTTTTTTCTTGAGGTAGGCCTGTATTGCTATGAACTTCCCTTTCAGAACCACTTTTGCTACATCCCACAGATTGTGGTATGTCACATGTTTTTTTCTCATTTGTCTCTAGGTATATTTTGATTTATCCTATGATTTTTTAAAATTAATTTATTAATTTATTTATTTTTGGCTGCTTTGGGTCTTAGTTGCTGTGTCCAGGCTTTCTCTGGTTGCAGTGAGCAGGGGCTACTCTTCATTGCAGTGTGCGGGCTTCTCATTGCGGTGGCTTCTCCTGTTGTGGAGCACAGGCTCTAGGTGCACAGGCTTCAGTAGTTGTGGCACATGGGCTAAGTAGTTGTGGCTCGCGGGCTCTAGAGCACAGGCTCAGTCGTTGTGGCGCACGGGCTTAGTTGCTCTGCAGCATGTGGGATCTTCGCAAGCCAGGGCTCGAACCTGCGTCCCCTGCATTGGCAGGTGGATTCTTAACCACTGTGCCACCAGGGAAGCCCTAGCCTATGATTTCTTTAATGACACATTGATTATTCAGTAGTATGTTGCTTAATCTCCACATTTTTGTGGTTTTTCCGTTTTGTTTCTTATGATTGGTCTCCATTTTCATACCACTGTGGTAAAGGATGCTCGGTATGATTTCAATCTTCTGAATTTATTGAGACTTGTTTTGTGACCTAACATGTGATATAGCCTAGAAATGTTCCATGTATACTTGAGAAGAGTGTATACTCTGTTGCTTTGGGATGGAATGTTCTGTACATATCTATTAAGTTCATTTTGTCTTATGTGTCATTTAAGTCTGCTCCTTCCTTGTTGATTTTCTGTTTGGGTGATCTATCCATTGATGTAAGTTGGGTGTTTAAGTCCCCTGTAGTATTGTGTTGCTGTTAATTTCTCCCTCTAGGTTCACTAATATTTGCTTTGTATATCTTACTGTTCCTATGTTGGGTGCATATACATTTATAAATCTTGTATCTTCTTGCTGGATTCACCCCTTTATCACTATGTAATTCCCTTATTTGTCTTTTATTACAGCCTTTGTTTTAAAGTTGATTTTGCCTGACACAAGTTTAACCCCAGCATTCTTTTAATTTCCATCTGCGTGGACGTTGATTTTGCCTGATACAAGTTTAACCCCAGCTTTCTTTTAATTTCTATCTGCGTGGACTATCTTTTTCCATCCCTTCACCTTCAGTCTGTGTGTGTTCTTACTACTGAAGTGAGTCTCTTGTCAGCAGCATATAGATGGGTCTTGTTTTTTATCCACTCAGCCACTCTATTTCTTTTGAGTGTCAAATTTAGTCCACTTACATTTAAAGTAGTTATTAAGAGGTATGTTGCCATTTTGTTAATTGTTTTCTGGCTGCTTTTGTGGTTCCTCTCCACTCCTTTCTCCTTCTCTTTCTCTCTTCCCTTGCATTTTGGTAGCTTTCTTTAGTGTTATGTTTAGATTCATTTCTCATTATCTTTTGTATATTTGCTATGATTTTTTCCTTGTGGTTACCACGAGGTTCACATATAACATGTTATATGAACAGCAGTCTGTTTTAAGTTGCTAGCACCTTAAATTTGAACACATTCCAAAGATTTATCCTTATACTTTTGATAACACATTTTACATTTTTTTTGCATCCCTTTAATTATTGAATAATAATTAATTATTCATAATTTAAATTCAGCATTCAGGTCTCCAGACTGCTACATACCTTCTTTTGAGCAAACATATATATATATAAAATGTTGTCCATAGCCTACTTTTCTTTTCCTACTCAGTGTACCATAACTCAATCTTTTATACTTTCTTCCCTCTCATTCTAACAGTAAGCAAGGTAAGACAATAAATTACTAAATTTATTTCCTCCTATCCCTTTGTTTCTTCAGCTGCTCAGAGTTGTGAAAACTGGTGTTGTGTCCCTGACAATATCAGGCTACTGTTTTGGCATGCTGCACTTGTGTCCTTCAATTAGTATGGATTTTGGTATTGTGTCAATAGTGATAATCTAAAATTCACTTTCTCAGCCGAGGTACCCACTCTACTACTTCTTCCTTAATAGAAGGTATTGAACAAAGTATTTAGACCAAATAAATCCACCTAAAAAGAACACACTGAAAATGTAAGGAAAATGTAAATAAAAAGCTAGACCACAGAAGATTCAAGTAATTGCATACCTTAAATAATAGAAGTCTATGAATTCATGCTGGCAGACCTAAGTAGGTCACCTAATAAGTTGTTTACTGTGCTGTTGGATATGAAGCATGATAAAGTAAGCAGGGAAGAAACTGCGTGTGCTCCATCTCCATAACGACAGAGAAGAGAACAATTACAAGAGACCCTGGCCAACCACCTCCACAAAAGCAGTTTTAACCTCAGAGCAATGAGGAGTGACATAGCAAACTACTCCTGATGTCTGAATAACATAGGCCATTGAGCCAGGTAAAAACGTTCATTTTTTAGAGTACTGAAGACTTCGATCCTTGGACAGATTTGTTGAACCAGCTAAAACCTTGAAAGGGCTGAGCTAACTACTGCAAGAAAAATGTACAATAGCAGAATGAGAGTTTAAAAGTAATTTAATTGCAGTATATACTGTATTAAAGATCAGACAGCAACATATACTAGTAAATATTAAGAGATTGGTACACTGTCAAAACTTAGCTGTACTATCAAGGATGCATCTTGTCTTAGATATGGTACTATAAATGATAACTTGCTATTAGGGTCTAAATAACATTTTCTTCCTTTTCTCTACCTTAGTGAAATATTGAAACTGAAATTAAACCTTCAACTACACTTTTTCAAGACATGATTGGTCTCCCTACGTATTTTTAACATTCTCTTCAAAAACTTTTCAAAGCAATCTAGACAGTTTTCTTATATTAATTTTTTTAATGCAAGGTGAACTTATTTGGGAGATTTGTTTACTGAGATTTTTGCCAGTTAGGAATTTTATCTTTCAGTATAAAATCACTCATTGCACCCAACTGATCTCCTTTTTAGAAAATATAACTCTGAGACATTTGGACTTGATCTTTGATTTTACATTTCTGGATATTCTCCAGAGAGCTTCGTAATTCTCTGAAAATTTTTCAGTCTGAATTTTTTTTGCCAATGAAGAATATATTCAAAAGGATTACTAATAACAAGTCCAATATATCAGTAATTATACCTCAGCCCCTAATAAATCCTTCCCAGTGGAATTCAAACTTCTGAGAATCCCTTTCCCCCTTCCCTCCAACACCAGTCCTTTATCCCATGAATTTCTGTAAACAGAAAAGTTTAGGGGCTAAATGTCTTAGACTGCAGCCAAACCCTACAGAGTATCAATAAACCAGCTTGTAAAGAAGTGGGAAAATATCATTCAAGAAAACTTCGCTGTCTTGAGTGGACACGGCGGATTTGGATGCCTGTCTTTGCAAGTCAAAATTTATGCTCTAATGAAAACTGCACTACTCAACAAATCTATTTATAAATTCATTCTAAACACTGAATGAATTCATTCCCAATGCTTAGAACATTATTCGTTTCCTTCTATTCTTCGCAACATACATAATTAAATTAATAAATTATAATTTAGATTGGCCTTCTGTAAAGAGACTTGATTTAACATGATCAGTCTTTAGAAGAGACCTCTTCCTAGTAAGCTCTGTTGTCCTTTCAAGAACATCAAACCAGTATCTGAAGTGGGTTAGAGCACAGCCTGTGACACCGGATTGAAAGTCCAGCCCAACCCCCACCTATCACTAGTCATGTGCGAACTTGGATGAGTTGCTGAACCTCTCAAAGAACTGATTTTCCTACCTCTAAAAGGGAGTCATAACAATAATTACCTCAGTGGGTATTAGTGAGATCTGATGAATTAATCTGAGCAATGCCCTCTGCCCCATACCTGATAGAGTAGGTGCTCAACAAATGACTGCTTATTAACATGTTTGAAAAGGAAGCCATACAATATTTTTACTATATACTGCTCTATTACCGAAATGTAACTGTATAATTAAAGTTGAATGGAAATGCTCCTATCAATGAAGACTTCTGACATTTCTAGATTATAAAGCTGATTCTACTTCCTTGCATAAGATCCTTCAGTGATTCCCCATAATCTGGATGACAATATGCAAACGCTTTGTCATGATACATAAGTTCTTTTATCACATCTCTCTCCTTGCCCCACACACATCTCCTCAGCTTTATCTACTACTACTCCTGACTTGAATAAATGCAACTTTCATACAGCCCCTGAATATGCCATGCTATCCATGTCTCTGTACCTCTGTCTATGCTGTTCCCTTTGTGTGGAAGGCCTTCTGTTTTGCCTTCCTTTAATCTCCTGCCAAACTTGTGCTCCTCCTTCATTACCCACCTCATGAATATTTTCTTCTGGGTAGTCTTTGCTGATGCTTCCCATTCTCTAAGCAAAAGTAATAGCTCTTTCCTTTCTACTAGTTTCAATTATCATACCAGGCAGTAAAAACATGTGTTTACCTGTCTGCCTATATTAAGCAATGAGTTTACTGATGGCAGGCATGGACTTTGCTCTCTTTGCTATCTCTCTGGTATAGAACATGCTCCTTGACTAGTGTACCTGCACTAATATTTCTTTTGATGAATGAATTAACGACCATATGTATTTATCAAGATTTTTTACTAGTTCTTACCACCTACATTGCTCCACCCTGATCCAAATCAATCTCTAAGTTGGTTTCTTGGCACGCATCTGCCTTCCACAGTCTATTCCCAGGAAAACAGCCAGATTGAGACTCAGTACCCTCCCATGGTTTCTCATCCCTTTTAAAGTAAAGCCTAAGCCCTTACAATTACCTCAGGTTATGAGTGATCAGGACCCTATTGCCTCACGAACCTCATTTACTCTGACTCTCATTCTGTACCACATCACTCCATTCACACTGGCCCCCTTTTCATCCCTCGAACATACTAAGCATGCACTTGCCACAGGGCCTTTGCAGTTAACAGCTCTATCTGCTTGGCAAGCTCTTCACTCACCTATCAGCACAGCTCCTTCCCTCACTTTGTCTGAGTCTCTGCTCCAGTATCAATTTATTTTAGAGCCCTCTCTGGTCAATCCATATAAAATAACCCCAACAACAACAACCATGCCCCAATTCTCCCAACTCCCTTATCCTCCTATATTTTTCTTCCTAGCACTCATTTCCATCTTATTTGTATTCACTATATTTACTTTTGTATTTGTCTATTGCTTGTCTTTCCCACTTGTATATAAGCAATTGATAAGTGTGCATTTAATAAGTTAATATATTTAACATTATGCTCATTATAGAATATTCTCTTCTCTCTGGCTAATAGTTTTGGTTTAACTTCTGCTACCCCTATTGCTTTTCCCTTCTTTCCTTAACAGAGAAAAACTGGAATGGGACAAAACTGAGAAACATATGTAAGTTGAGGAGCCATACTTAGGAGGTTATTCTTTTTATAGCATGAAGGTAGAGGGCTTTAGGAAACTTTATACAGTATGGAGATGGTCTTTGAGCCTCAGTTTTTTATTCCTATATACATCACCTTTCCCACTTATACCATTTTCCTTTCTCATTTCAAGCAGTGAGTACTTTGTATTCTTTCTCCCCAGTTTGGAATTCTTAGTGATTCCCCCCAACCCCATTCTGATCACTGGTCCCTTTCTTCTATGTTAGACACTCTCAAAAAAGAGCTTCTGTATTTCTTCCTACTTTAGAGACTTTTCTCAGGAAGCATCAGAAACTCATGCATGCTAAATCTTGAGATGATTTGAATTTTGCCAGAGATTAAAGTTTTAAAATAGAAAACTGTGGATTATGAAACACCAGCAGGAAAGAGTAGGAGCTAAAATTTTTTATGTTAGTCTTGTCAAGCCTGAAATTACACTTCTAGGAGGTCATCTCCCCAGTGCTAGGTACTAGGTAAAACAGAAAACTAATTAACCATCTCAAGAATTGAGATCTAGCTTTTGTTAAATATCTAGAACTAGAAGAGTGTCAAGAATATAGTGGATACTATGAAGTCATGTATTATTTCTTTAATTAAAGATTTTTGTGGCTCAACAGAAATCTAACAAACTTTAAAGGAGAATTTTACAAGGTTTCTAGGTCTCTACAATTATGTTTTTACCGAGTTTCCTTACTTTACAGCTTCCTTGCTATTCTTCCCATGTTTTTCATGTCTTTTCCTGGTCTAGAATTCCTAGAAACTTTCTATGTATGTAGGCCATAATAAACTGACACTTTTTCTATAGGCAATGGGAGCATTTTTATAGAACTTTTGAAAGTACTTTCATATGGTTAACCAAGTTTTTTTGGGCCCTCATAAAGGGAAGTGGAGTGAGTCAATCAAGGTCACAGAACTGTTTAGTGACAAAAGGTAGATGAATCACACCCAATGATCATGAGGGAGGGCTCCTGGTGCTGTATTATCCTCATATGCAGGAATGACATTACTGACCTACCATTGTCAGGATTCACACTTTGAGCTGCTATTCCAATAACGATGGATTTGCTTTGATCCACCCACAAATTCCTAGCTCTATTCATGACCCACAGAATATGTTTTCTTTAATACTCAATTAATTATGTAAGGTCCAGCAATTACATAAGATCCAAAAGTGGCCAAGTGTTTTAAATCCGTACAATAGGATTTTCTAACCAACTTATTTAAATTGAGACCTGGCATTCTGGGCAGCAATCAGCAGAGCACCAAGTAATTAGTTCCAGGAATACCTATCCAATTAGAAAGGCCTGGGCCTAGAGTCCTAATAGGTGTTTCGTTGTTTGTTTTCTTTTGCGGTATGCGGGCCTCTCCCGCCGCGGAGCACAGGCTCTGGACACGCAGGCCCCGGACGCGCAGGCCCAGAGGCCATGACTCACGGGACCAGCCGCTCCGCGGCATGTGGGATCTCCCCAGACTGGGGCACGAACCCGTATCCCCTGCATCAGCAGGCGGACTCTCAACCACCGCAACACCAGGGAAGCCCTCGTCTTTGCTTTTGTAATGCTGTTTGTTGTTGCTAAAATATTTAAATGTTTTAATGTATTTTTATCACACAAAGGTTTCTTGGTGAAGGGCATGGATTTTTAAAAACAATTAATAAATCATGAAATTTTCTTACAGATATCTTATGATGACTGAGGTAATCAAAGCCAAACCTGCATTTATTCATCATATGTTTTTAAAGCCAACATTTTATTTCATTATTTTTGACTCCTAATCCAGTGAAGACTCTAAGAAATAGTTAATGGCTAAGGAAATAGAGGAACCAAGGCAGAAAAACTAAATCAGTGTTAAAATACTCCAGACTGAATCACTAAACAAGCCAGAGACAAAGCATCTTTTCCCTTTCCTAATCCTCCCTTTACACTTGCCATTTGTTAACATGGGTCACTGCTGTCACATTAGCTACTGTGGATTATGAGTGCTATCAGCAGGTTGAATTAAATTCCTATTAAACCTTCATTTGGAGATTTGGGTCATGTCTTCAATTCTCTGGAGTTGCGGTTAGATGTGTTGCCATGTAATTTCGGGAGGTAGGGATCAAAATGGTCCCAAAATGTGTCTTTATTTTAGGCAGTGATCTGCAGACAGGATATGTTGTGTTTTCAAGAAATACATTATAACCAAAACATAACTTTCTTATTTAACATTATCTTACAAGATCCTTTTTGACCTACCTCCTAGAGTAATGAAAATAAAAACAAAAATAAACAAATTGGACCTAATGAAACTGAAAAGCTTTTGCACAGCAAAGGAAACCATAACCAAGACTAAAAGTCAAACCTCAGAATGGGAGAAAATATTTGCAAAAGAAGCAACTGACAAAAGATTAAGCTCCAAAATATACAAGCAGCTCATGCAGCTCAATATCAAAAAAACAAACAATCCAATCCAAAAATGGGCAGAAGACCTAAATAGACATTTCTCTAAAGAAGATATACAGATTGCCAACATATGAAAGGATGCTCAACATCACTAATCATTAGAGAAAAGTAAATCAAAACCACAATGAGGTGTCACCTCACACCAGTCAGAATAGCCATCATCAAAAAATCTAGAAACAATAAATGCTGGAGAGCGTGTGGAGAAAAGGGAACCCTCCTGCACTGTTAGTGGGAATGTAAATGGATACAGCCACTATGAAGAACAGTATGGAGATTCTTTAAAAAACTAAAAATAGAACTACCATATGACCCAGCAATCCCACTACTGGACACATATGCTGAGAAAACCTTAATTCAAAAAGATACATGTACCACAATGTTCACTGCAGCACTATTTACAATAGCCAGGACATGGAAACAGCCTAAATGTCCATCGACAGATGAATGGATAAAGAAGATGTGGCACATATATACAATGTAATATTACTCAGCCATAAAAAGGAGCGAAATTGAGTTATTCGTAGTGAGGTGGATGGACCTAGAGTCTGTCATACAAAGTGAAGTAAGTCAGAAAGAGAAAAACAAATATCATATGCTAAAACATATATATGGAATCTAGGAAAATGGTACAGATGAACTGGTTTGCAGGGCAGAAACTGAGACACAGATGTAGGGAACAAACGTATGGACACCAGTGGGGGAAAGCGGAAGTGGGGTGGGGTGGTGGTGTGATGAATTGGGAGATTGGGATTGACATATATACACTAATATGTATAAAATGGATAACTAATAAGAACCTGCTGTATAAATAAATTAATTTAATTTAATTTAATTTTTTAAAAATGATACATGTACCACAATGTTCATCGCAGCACTATTTACAATAGCCAGGACATGGAAACAACCTAAATGTCCATCGACAGATGAATGGATAAAGAAGATGTGGCACATATATACAATGGAATATTACTCAGCCATAAAAAGGAACGAAATTGAGTTATTTGTAGTGAGGTGGATGGACCTAGAGTCCGTCATACAAAGTGAAGTAAGTCAGAAAGAGAAAAACAAATACCGTATGCTAACACATATATATGGAATCTAGGAAAATGGTACTGATGAACCTAGTGGTAGGGCAGAAATAAAGATGAAGACGTTGAGAACGGACTTGAGGACACAGTGGAGGAAGAGGAGGCTGGGACATAGTGAGAGAGTAGCATTGACATATATATGCTACCAATTGTAAAACAGATAGCTAGTGGGAAGCTGCTGCATAGTACAGGGAGATCAGCTTCGTGCTTTGTGACAACCTAGAGGGGTGGGATAGGGAGGGTGGGAGAGGGAGGCTCCCAAGGGAGGGTATATAGTGATATATGTGTACATACAGCTGATTCACTTTGTTGTACAGCAAAAACTAACACAACATTGTAAAGAAATTATACTCCAATAAAGATGCTAAAAAATAAACAAACAAATAAATAATCAAAACGTAAAAATCACATACAGTATTTGAAGGGGGACTATTAATACCAATACTCAAAAGAAGAGACACTTTTCTCTTAACTACTCTACCTTATCCCTTTACATTCACAGATCAGGGAAAGATAAAAGCCTACAGATATAGTCTTTTCTTTTTAAATTTTTATACAATTTTTATAGATTACTTTCCATTTATAGTTATTACAAAATATTGGCTATATTCACTGTGTTGTACAATACATCCTTGTAGCCTATCTTACACCCAATAGTTTGTACCTCCCACTCCCCCACTCCTATATTGCCTATCCCACCCCAGAACCACTAGTTCTGTTCTCTGTATCTGTGAGTCTGTCCTTTTGTTGTTATATTCACTAGTTTGCTGTATTTTTTAGAATCCACATGTAAATGATATCATATAGTATTTGTCCTTCTCTGTCTGGCTTTCTTAACTTAGCACAATGCCCTCCAAGTCCAACCACGTTGCTGCAAATGGCAAAATTTCATTCTTTTTCTTATTATTGAAACATAGTTGGTTTACAATGTTGTGTTAGTTTCAGGTGTACAGTAAAGTGATTCAGTTATACAGATATATAAATATTTCTTACATTCTCTTCCATTACAGGTTATTACAAGATATTGAGTGTAGTTCCCTATGCTATACTGTAGGTCCTGTTGGTTATCTATTTTATATATAATCCCAAACTCCTAATTTATCCCTCTCCCCTCTTCCCTTTGGTAACCATAAGTTTGTTTTCTGTGAGTCTATTTCTGCTTTGTAAATGAGTTCATTTGTAACCTTTTTTTACATTCCACATATAAGCAATATCATCTGATATTTGTCTTTCTGTGTGGGTTACTTCACTTAGTATGATAATCTCTAGGTCCATCCATGTTGCTGCAAATGGTATGATCTTATTCCTTTTTACGGCTGAGTAATATTCCATTGTATATATGTACCACATCTTCTTTATCTATTCATCTGTTGATGGACGCTCAGGTTGCTTCCATATGTTTGCAATTGTAAATATTGCTGCTATGAAAATTGGGGTGCATGTACCTTTTCAAACTCGTGTTGTTGGGTTTTTTTCATATATATACCCAGAAATGGAATTTCTGGATCACATGGTAGCTCTATTTTTAGTTTTTTGAGGAACCTCCATACTGCTTTCCACAGTGGCTGTACCACTTCAGATGTAGTCATTTCTTTTTTTGTTTTAATTTATTTAATTTATTTATTTATTTTTGGCTGCATTGAGTCTTCATTGCTATGCGCGGGCTTTCTCTAGTTGCAGCAAGCAGGTGCTGCTTGTCGTTGCACTGCATGGGCTTCTCATTGCAGTGGCTACTCTTGTTGTAGAACACAGGCTCTAGGCGTGAGGGTTTCAGTAGTTGTGGCACACAGACTCAGTAGTTATGGCACATGGGCTTAGCTGGTCCGTGGCATGTGGGATCTTCCCAGACCAGGGCTCGAATCCATGTCCCCTGCACTGGCAGGCGGATTCTTAACCACTGCGCCACCAGGCAAGTCCCTATAGTCATTTCTTGATCACTGGCAGAAGATAATTTCAAATTAAGCCTATCTATTCTTTTCTTACTCCCATGGCTTTAGTGTACATGTCAACTGACATGTCATACATTGGAACCTATTTAGGAAATAATATTGTGGAGGAGACTCAGCACTGAACACTGTGAAACAACATTTTGCAAAGTGTCTTCCATGGAGCAAGTGCATCAGAATCACTGGAGTGGTTATCCAAGTACTACTTGGATAGTGGTATCCAATTTCTTGGTCCCAGACTAAACCACCTGAACCAGATTTTCCAAGGCTGGAACCCAGTAACCTGCATTTTCAATAGGCTCCTGAGTGATTCACATGCTACAGAACTACTGACTTGTTGGAGGGTAATTTATAACTCTCATTCTGCTCACTGCCTTAAAGAAAGTTAAAAAAGGAAAAAATTACAGTAAAAGAAGTCACTGGAGCTATTTGCAAAAGCACTACATAAACAGTGTTCAGTGTAGCAAGAGCCTAAACAATCTAACTATAGTACAAATATAAAGTACGGCAGGGGCAAACAGTCGCGGCTCGGACCGGACTGTTTCTGCGCCCTCTGCTCAGCCGGCCCCAACCCCGACGGCACTGGTGACCCGCGCCTGCCCACTTCTCGCCCTTCTGCAGCACACCAACCTGTGGCCAGATTGGGGATGCGCACCCTGCCGGCCCCTGGGGATCAGCCGTGTGGCTGACAGGGTATTAGTGCTCCGAACAGGTGTCAGGCCTGTGCCTCTAAGGTAGGAGAGCTGAGTTCGGGACATTGGTTCAACAGAGACCTCTCAGCTCCACATAATATCAAATAGAGAAAGCTCTCCCAGAGATCTCCAGCTCAACAATAAGACCTAGGTCCACTCAACGACCCGCAAGCTGCAGTGCTAGACACCCTATATCAAAAAACTGGCAAGATAGGAACACAACCCCACCCATTAGCAGAGAGGCTATCTAAAATCATAATAAGGTCACAGACACCCCAAAACACACCACTGGACACAGTCTTGGCCAGCAGAAACACAAGATCCAGCCTCAACCACCAGAACACAGCACCACTACCCTCCACCAGGAAGCCTACACAACCCACTGAACAGACCTTAGCCATTAGGGGCAGACACCAAAAACAATGGAATTACGACCCTGCAGCCTGTGAAAAGGAGACCCCAAAAGGAGTAAGCTACAAAAATGAGAAGACAGAGAAACACACAGCAGATGAAGGAGCAAGGTAAAAACCAGAACAAACAAATGAAGAGGAAATAGGCAGTCTACCTGAAAAATAATTCAGAATAATGATAGCAAAGATGATCCAAAGTCTTGGAAATACAATGGAGAAAATACAAGAAACATTTAAAAAGGACATAGAAGAAGTAAAGAGAAAACAAACAATGATGAACAACACAATAAATGAAATTTAAAATTCTCTAGAAGAAATCAATAGCAGAAAAACTGAGGCAGAAGAACAGATATGTGATCTGGAAGATAAAAGAGTAGAAATAAATACTGAAGGATAGAGCAGAGCAGAATAGAGAAAAAGGAATGAAAAGAATTGAAGACAGTCTCAGAGATTTCTGGGACAACATTAAACACAACAAGATTCAAATTATAGGGGTGCCAGAAGAAGAAGAGAAAAAGAAAGGGACTAAGAAAATATTTGAAGAGATTATAGTTGAAAACTTCCCTAATATGGGAAGGGTAATAGTCAAGTCCAGGAAGCCCAGAGAGTCCCATACAGGACAAATCCAAGGAGAAACATGCCAAGACACATATTAATCTAACTATCAAAAATTAAATACAAAGACAAAATATTAAAAGCAGCAAGGGAAAGACAACAAATAACACACAAGAGAATCACCATAAGGTTAAGAGCTGATCTTTCAGCAGAAACTCTGCACGACAGAAGGGAGTGGCAGGACATATTTAAAGTGACGAAAGGGAAAAACCTACAACCAAGATTACTCTACCCAGCAAGGATCTCATTCAGATTCGATGAAGAAATTAAAACCTTTACAGACAAGCAAAAGCTAAGAGAATACAGCACCACCAAACCAGCTCTGCAACAAATGCTAAAGGAAATTCTCTAGGCAAGAAACACAAGAGAAAGAAAAGACCTACAATAACAAACCCAAAACAATTAAGAAAATGGTAATAGGAACATACATATCGATAATTACCTTAAATATAAATGGATTAAATGCTCCAAACCAAAGACACAGACTGGCTGAATGGATACAAAAAGAAGACACGTATATATGCTGTCTCCAAGAGACCCACTTCAGACCTACAAACACATACAGACTTAAAGGGAGGGGATGGAAAAAGATATTCCATGCAAATGGAAACCAAAAGAAAGCTGGAGTAGCTATTCTCCTATCAGACAAAACAGACTTTAAAATAAACACTATTACAAGACATAAAGAAGGACACTACACAATGATCAAGGGATCAATTCAAGAAGAAAATACAGTAATTGTAAATATTTATGCACCGAACATAGGAGCACCTCAAAACATAAGGTAAATGCTAACAGCCATAAAAGGGGAAATGGACAGTAATACAATCAGAGTAGGGGACTTTAACACACCACTTCCACCAATGGACAGATCAACAAAAATGAAGATAAAAAAGGAAACACAAGCTTTAAATGATACATTAAACAATACAGACTTAATTGATACTTATAGGACATTCCATCCAAAAACGACAGAAAACACTTTCTTCTCAAGTGCTCATGCAACATTCTCCAGGGTAGATCATACCACGGGTCAGAAATCAAGCCTTGGTAAATTTACAAAAATTGAAATTGTACCAAGTATCTTTTCTGACCACAATACTATGAGACTAGATATCAATTACAGGAAAAAATACGTCAAAAATACAGATAAATGGAGGCTAAAAATACACTACTTAATAACCAAAAGATCACTGAAGAAATCAAAGAAGAAATCAAAAAATACCTAAACACAAATAACAGTGAAAACACAACGATCCCAAACCTATGGGATGCAGCAAAAGCAGTTCTAAGAGGGAAGTTTATAGTAATACAATCCTACCTCAAGAAAAAAGAAACATCTCAAATAAATAACCTAACCTTGCACCTAAAGCAATTAGAGAAAGAAGAACAAAAAAACCCCAAAGTTAGCGGAAGGAAAGAAAGAAAGATCAGATCAGAAATAAATGAAAAAGAAATGAAGGAAACAATAGCAAAGATCAATAAAACTAAAAGCTGGTTCTTTGAGAAGATAAACAAAATTGATAAACCATTAGCCAGACTCATGAAGAATAAAGGGAGAAGCCTCAAATCAATAGAATTAGAAACGAAAAAAGAGAAGTAACAACTGACAATAAGAAATACAAAGGATCATGAGACATTACTACAAGCAACTATATGCCAATAAAATGGACAATCTGGAAGAAATGGACAAATTCTTAGAAGTGCACAACCTTCTAAGACTGAACTAGGAAGAAACAGAAAATATAAACAGATCAATCACAAGCACTGAAATTGAGACTGTGATTAAAAATCTTCCAACAAACATAAGCCCAGGACCAGCTGGCTTCACAGGCAAATTCTATCAAACATTTAGAGAAGAGCTAACACCTATCCTTCTCAAACTCTTCGAAAATATAGCATAGGGAGAAACACTCCCAAATTCATTCTACAAAGCCACCATCACCCTGATACCAAAAACAGACAAAGGTGTCACAAAGAAAGAAAACTACAGGCCAATATCACTGATGAACATAGATGCAAAAATCCTCAACAAAATACTAGGAAACAAAATCCAACAGCACATTAAAAGGATCATACACCATGATCAAGTGAGATTTATGCCCGGAATGCCAGGATTCTTCAATATACGCAAATCAATCAACGTGATACACCATATTAACAAATTAAAGGAGAAAAACCATATGATAATCTCAATAGATGCAGAGAAAGCTTTCCACAAAATTCAACACCCATTTATGATAAAAACCCTGCAGAAAGTAGGCATAGAGGGAACTTTCCTCAATGTAATAAAGGCCATATATGACAAACCCGCAGCCAACATCGTCCTCAATGGTGAAAAACTGAAAGCATTTCCACTAAGATCAGGAACAAGACAAAGTTGCCCACTCTCACCACTCTTATTCAACATAGTTTTGGAAGTTTTTAGCCGCAGCAATCAGAGAAGAAAAGGAAATAAAAGGAATCCAAATCGGAAAAGAAGAAGTAAAGCTGTCACTGTTTGCAGATGACATGATACTATACATAGAGAATCCTAAATATGCTACCAAAAAACTACTAGAGCTAATCAATGAATTTGGTAAAGTAGCAGGATACAAAATTAATGCACAGAAATCTCTGGCATTCCTATACACTAATGATGAAAAATCTGAAAGTGAAATCAAGGAAACACTCCCATTTACCATTGCAACAAAAAGAATAAAATATCTAGGAATAAACCTACCTAAGGAGACAAAAGACCTGTATGCAGAATATTATAAGACACTGATGAAAGAAATTAAAGATGACACAAACAGATGGAGAGATATACCATGTTCTTGGATTGGAAGAATCGACATTGTGAAAATGACTCTACTACCCAAAGCAATCTACAGTTTCAATGCAATCCCTATCAAACTACCACTGGCATTTTTCACAAAACTAGAACAAAAAAATTCACAGTTTGCATGGAAACACAAAAGACCCCGAATACCCAAAGCAATCTTCAGAACGAAAAATGGAGCTGGAGGAATCAGGCTCCCAGACTTCAGACTATACTACAAAGCTACAGTAATCAAGACAGTATGGTACTGGCATAAAAACAGAAAGATAGATCAATGGAACAGGATAGAAAGCCCAGAGATAAACCCATGCACATATGGTCACCTTATCTTTGATAAAGGAGGCAGGAATGTACAGGGGAGAAAGTACAGCCTCTTCAATAAGTGGTGCTGGGAAAACTGGACAGGTACATGTAAAAGTATGAGAGTAGATCACTCCCTAACATCATACAAAAAATAAGCTCAAAATCGATTAGAGACCTAAATGTAAGGCCAGAAACTATCAAACTCTTAGAGGAAAACATACGCAGAACACTCTATGACATAAATCACAGCAAGATCCTTTTTGACCCACCTCCTAGAGAAATGGAAATAAAAACAAAAATAAACAAATGGGACCTAATAAAATTTCAAAGCTTTTGCACAGCAAAGGAAACCATAAACAAGACCAAAAGACAACCCTCAGAATGGAGAAAATATTTGCAAATGAAGCAACTGTCAAAGGATTAATCTCCAAAATTTATAAGCAGCTCATGCAGCTCAATAACAAAAAAACAAACAGCCCAATCCACAAATGGGCAGAAGACCTAAATAGACATTTCTCCAAAGAAATATACAGACTGCCAACAAATACATGAAAGAATGCTTAACATTATTTATCATTAGAGAAATGCAAATCAAAACTTCAACGAGATATCATCTCACACCAGTCAGAATGGCCATCATCAAAAAATCTAGAAACAATAAATGCTGGAGAGGGTGTGGAGAAAAGGGAAGACTCTTGCACTGCTGGTGGGAATGTGAATTGGTTCAGCCACTATGGAGAACAGTATGGAGGTTCCTTAAAAAACTACAAATGGAACTACCATATGACCTAGCAATCCCACTACTGGGCATTTACCCTGAGAAAAACAAAATTCAAAAAGAGTCATGTACCAAAATGTTCATTGCAGCTCTATTTACAATAGCCCTGAGATGGAAACAACCTAAGCGTCCATCATCGGATGAATGGATAAAGAAGATGTGGCACATATATACAATGGAATCTTACTCAGCCATAAAAAGAAACGAAATTGAGCTATTTGTAATGAGGTGGGTGGACCTGGAGTCTGTCATACAGAGTGAAGTAAGTCAGAAAGAGAGAGACAGGTACCGTATGCTAACACATATATGTGGAATTTAAGAAAAAAAAATGTCATGAAGAACCTAGGGTAAGACAGGAATAAAGACACAGACCTACTAGAGAATGGACTTGAGGATATGGGGAGGGGAAGGGTAAGCTGTGACGAGGCGATAGAGTGGCATGGACATATATACAATACCAAGTGTAAGATAGATAGCTAGTGGGAGGCAGCCGCATAGCACAGGGAGGGCAGCTCTGTGCTTTTTGACCACCTGGAGGGGTGGGATAGGGAGGGTGAGAGGGAGGCAGATGTAGGAGGGAGGAGATATGGGAGCATATGTGTATGTATAACTGATTCACTTTGTTATAAAGCAGAAACTAACACACCATTGTAAAGCAATTATACTCCAATAAACATGTAAAAATAAATAAATAAATAAAATTACACGTTCTATGCCAAAAAAAAAGAATAACATGAATACTTGGCCTGAGTTAAGATAAACAGAAATATAGCGTATAAACAAAAACAAACAAACAAGGCAATATGAGGGGGAAAGTGAGAGGAGATAGAAAGAGAAATAGATGAAAGTAAAGGAGTAAGTTTACTTGGAAACATGTTCTTCACATCTACTGGGAAGAGACTGCAGAGTAATATCTTCCAAGGAAAAAGTCTTCCTGAAATATTTTTCCATAGTAGAATTACACAAAGGAAAATAGTACATGTTTGCATTTTGTGTGGGGGTGGCCAGAAAACATTTAAGAAAATGAAACACTTCACTAGCCCTAAGCACTGAAAGCAATAAAATCTTGGCACTTATGGATTTGACATTAATAGTTTTGTCTATTGTAGATGTCTGTGTCCCTCGCATTGCAGTAATCTGTAATTTTGATGAGGCACAATTTGAATTACACGTGTTGAAAGGGCAGAATGTCAGAGCGAGTTCTGCAGTCCATCAAGGCACCTGGGCAGCAGCTGGGCAGTGGAAACGTGACCATAATTATACATGTGTGATAATGCTTATGAACCATCGCCCTTACACCCAAAAGTTAGCTTTTAGAATTGGTGATAGAAGTAAATAAAAAGTCAAAGAAACGGATCTCTGAAGGAAAGCAGGATTTTTAAATTAAAGAATGGCATAAGAAGAAATGTTTATGTTCCATACTACTCCTGAGAATAGCATAATTGTTGAACATATAGACTTTGGAACCAGACTTCTTGAGTTTTAATCAAACTGATTGCTGGTAAATTCTCAGCAGTACCTGCCTTAGTTTCCTCATTATAAAGTGAGGGTAATAATACCTCTCAAGGGATTATTATGAGGGTTAAAATTAGTTAACATTTATAAAGGGCTTACAGTAGTACTATATAAGAATTTGTTTAAATAAATTCAGATAGAATTAGCATGACTGTTTCAGGGCATATTCCAGCCAGGACAGAGCTCATTAAATGTGAGAGAAAGTCTTAGCAACATATGAAAAGACAACTTGAATAGCAGGCGTGTATACCTTGATAGAAATACGACTTTCAGGAAAGCCAGGAGTGGAAAACAATATTGTCTTGTGATTCTGGGAGTTTTCATAAGAAGCATCCTCTCTGAAGAGCAAATATCCACTATATTTTACATTGAGCTGATAAAGACAATCAATGATTTCAATGGGGAAAGATTTATGTGCCAAAAAATATGAAAACAACTTCACATAATACTCAACTGATAAAAAAATAATGGCATATATCTGTCTTGAGGATTCATAGAAGCTTTTATTTTTCCTATAGTAACATCATTTATGAGACAGGCATATTGTCTTGATCTTCTTTTCTTTTTTTTTGCTTTGTCAAGTGTATTCCTTGGCACTTGACAAATAAATGAGCATAACCATACCATAATCATAACCTGACTGTATATACTCCATTTCCTCAAGAAGTTGCATGAACATAAAGCATTCTCCCTTTCGATCCTGCCAGGCTGTCAGTGAGGCTGGCCTTTAAATAGAACTCTGGTGCATTCCAATTTATAGGCAAGCATTACGTATTGTTGGGAACGCTCTCTAAAGATGAAGTATGAAGGTCCTGTGCTCTTAGGAAGAACAAAGCAGCTTTCAAAGAATGGTGACATCACCCAACAAACCTGCTGTCATTAGACTGAAATAAATGGGAGAAGTTCAATTAAACTCACAGTCTGAAAAGTAATTTAAAGGCCTCTTTCTTCTGCTTGGTGTGTATAAATGCTCAATTTTTACTCTTAACTTTGCTAGGATCAGTAACATCAAATACATAATAGGACTGGCAGCTAAATGCTTCATTTGTTCAGGGCAGAATATTTCTATGACCCTACACTCATAAACCACCCAGCCCCCATGTCAAACTGCAATTTCCCTCTTAAGCAATTCACCTTAAGATAATTATTTCCTTGCAGTTTTGTTTAAATTTCAGTTTTAACAGGTTAATTATTTCCCTGCAGTTTTGTTTAAATTTCAGTTTTAAAAGGTCCATGTGGCTTGTTAAAAAAATGTAACTTGAGCTATAAATGATACATCGTGGTTGATCCCATTTATCTTCATAACCAAGGTATCTCATTGCTCTTTCCAAAGAAAAGTAAATGTCATATAAGACCAGTCACCCTACATTTCCCTCAGTAGTCATAGGGTACATGCTATTACTGCTCCTTCTCTTCTCTGAGACTGGGACACTTTTAGGAAAATATTCTGAGTGACATAAAATTGGGAAATGATTTAAACTGCGATTCCTGGCTAAATTCCTGTTGTCAACTCTATGCAGTTAAATGATTAGCAGCAGGGCCGTTTGGCTACCATCTCCCTGGGCTGCTGGCTGCCTACTTGGTTCCACTACTGTCACTGGTGTGCTGCTTGAAAGACCAAGAAGGCAGCTGAGGTCATCCTGCCTTTGTAAGTAAAATTCAAGGTTAAATTTAATGTCTTTCCTATATTTCTGATAATTTCTAGGACCTAAAATTTCATGGCCACTTCTGGCTCTGAATTTCTTCAGTTTCCTGTGGATTCTAAGACTTCTATCTTGTAGCCATTCTCTTCCTTCTGCTCTGTGAAGGCACAGGTATGATGGAATTTAGCCCTTTCTCTGATTTTTCCCAGCCCACTCACTCAAGGTTATCATGTCTAGCAGTAAAGGTTTGGAGGACCAGGACTTTTAGTTTTACTAAATTTGGCATTTTAACATTATAATACAGGCCATAAGATACTGCTCAGCTTTCTCTCTTCTAGAAGGCTCTTTCACCTTTCAGACCCCTCTATTTATTATGTACATCAATTTGGCTCACCACTCCCTACTGAGTCCAAGATTTGACACTAGATGTCTGCAAATCCTACTAGAGTAAGTGTCCTCTGCTCTGGGTCTCATTCTTCAGTAGCACCTAAGAACTAGTGGATGGTTTGACGGTTTAGAATTTTCTTTCTCCCATTATCAGCCGCTATGCATGCTTCCCTAATCACTCCCCACTCCTATATATATTCAAACTCTACCGTTCACATGAGGGATATTAAGTCATACCCTCTGGGGCCATTTGGACTAACAAAGTGGTTTTACTCCTTTGACTTACTTGTCAAGTCTGTTAAAAAATACTCGAGGTGGTCCAAAACTATTTAAGCTGGTCAACCAAACAACTAACTTGGTCCTCCTTCTTTCCTCCCCACCTCCTTTTTTCCTTCCTTCTTGCCATAACAACTAAAACCAGTTTACCAAAAAATCATACTAATTTGTAGAGAGAAGGAAATCTGGGTCACATAAATTTATATGCATAATTTTTTAACTCCCAGGTCCCTTCAAGAGTGCTAGTTAGCTGATTCACTTTGCTGTACGATAGAAACTAACACAACATTGTAACTATACTCCAATAAAAATGAATTGAAAAAAAAGAGTACTACTGTTAATATTTTTTTCTCTAAATGTATAAAGCCTAGATTCAGATGCTGTGTCATGTATCTCTGTGAAGTGAATTTCAATCTCTAACTCCAAAGAGGTAAAACAGAATCTGCATTGATTATGAATACAAATAAAGTATTCAAAACTGCACATAGGGGCTTCCCTGGTGGTGCAGTGGTTAGGAATCCGCCTGCCAATGCAGGGGACACGGGTTTGAGCCCTGGTTCAGGAAGATCCCACATGCTGCGGAGCAACTAAGCCCGTGCACCAGAACTACTGAGCCTGCGCTCTACAGCCCGCGCACCTAGAGCTGGTGCTCCAAGACGAGAGAGAGGCCACCACAATGAGAGGCCTGCACACGGCAATGAAGAGTAGCCCCCGGCAACTAAAAAGAAAGCCCACACACAGCAACTTAGACCCAATGCAGCCAAAAATAAATTAATTAAAAAAAAAGAGAAATGCATTTCCAATAAAATTAAAAAAAAAAACTGCACATAAATTAAACATCTTATGTATTTTGTTTGCCCAGGCCATGGGTAAAAAAAACAGGGTCACAATAACATTGGCAAAAATAGTATTTCTCTAGTGCTGCTTCTATTTGCTTAATTAAAAATTAAAAAATCCAGGCCTCTCAAATCCCTTCTAAGTACTTCTGGAAGCCACGTCTAACCTTTGTTCTCAGCAGCTACCAGACAGGGAATATTTTCATCCCTCTTGCTCAGGCCTTACTTCCTGGAGCAATATGTGCTACTAAAGATTCTGATGCCAAAGCCAAAGGTATCATGATTTGTGCCTCCTTGCTCTGTTCCACTGTCTCTCAATACCAGTTGTAGATAAGCACAGCTCCCTGTTCAGACATCTGTCATGTCCTCAAACAGTACCCCGTCTGCCACCCCAAAGTAAACATTTGTAACATAATCAACAAGTAAGGTTTATCACCCTATGCTTTCTCTATCTTGATGTGATTTTAGTAAAGTGCCTCTTCTTTTTAAATTCTCAATGGTCATTTCCTCTCTATAAGACACACAGTGTGTTAGGTTGGGATCCAAGTGCAGATGCTGTTCCTACCGCCAACCCGCTCACTCGAAGGATGCTATTTTTAATACTTTCCCTCTCTCCCTCCTTTCTCTCTTTATCTCTTTCTTTCTGATTGTCTATGCTTCAGAGTACTGACTTTTACATTCTTCCTCCAAAAAATAGAGGTAGGTCCAAAAATAAACTTGATCAGGAGAAACAGGTATTAAGTAAGGATTAACCTTACTTACTTACTTAAACCTTAGAAACAGAGGCTCTTCATAAACAACTTAACTAGTTTCAGTTCATGGTTAACAGCCCTGCAGTTTAAAGAGAGCCTTCCAATAAGAAATCCATGTGTTTAAAACCATGTGATGGTGATTAGTAACTAATCACTAGTTTTGTAATTTTCACATTAGAATCAGTATCTCATAAGAATGTAGGTGATGGTAAGAGAATAAATAGAAATAAAATATCATCTGGGCAGAATGTTTTTAACCCTTAAAATTACTCCAGAAACATAAGATGGCATTTGACTTACACTACTGCTAGGAACTTAGATAATAAGCTAGAGGGGCTAATTGTCCTCCTCATCACTCCTTTGCCTCTCACAGTGGGACTAACTTCGGAGAACAGTGAGCATCTGGCATGCTGTTCTCCTCGAGAATAAAGTGGATCCTGAACTGTCAGTTGCTGACTGGTGGGCTTGAAAGCTAGATGAGATTTTTGGACAAATTAAAAAGTAATTTGCTGATGCACACTTTTCTCATAGTTTTTTAATTACTTGCATTTACTCTTTTTCATTTTTTCCCAATCATATGTTTCTTTTTTTTTTTTTTTTTTGCGGTACTTGGGCCTCTCACTGTTGTGGCCTCTCCCGTTGCGGAGCACAGGCTCCGGACGCGCAGGCTCAGCGGCCATGGCTCACGGGCCCAGCCGCTCCACGGCATGTGGGATCTTCCCGGACCGGGGCACGAACCCGTGTCCCCTGCATCGGCAGGCGGACTCTCAACCACTGCGCCACCAGGGAAGCCCCCATATGTTTCTTTTGTTCTACTTTGAAGAGAGTTTTTCTTCCTAAAGTCTGTTAACTGTCAACAAGTTCCCCTCAAATGAGCCCAGAGATCAAGCCTTGATTACCTTTAGCATCGTAAGCTTAGAAAAAATGGTGGGAAGAGGAAGTTGCCTAAAACTGAAGCTTTCAAAATGCTTCACATTACCCCAGCACCACTGTGGAACTGTTTAAACCATGGAAGTTATAAAGAAAGTTACCTGTGTGTTACTGTAATGTATAAAATGTTTCTTCTTTATTGTCAAGTGCATTGAAAATGTTTTTAAATAACTAAATGTTAGAATTACAGAAATGTTTATACATCTTTCCTTCTTTTCTGTTTCTACCTTGGCAATCTGACTGGTGTGCCTCTGCACATTTACAATATCCTTGCTTTTCTCTTTACAGTCTCAATAAACTATGACGAGGGGCTGTGTCTACATACACCAAAACAAGTGATAAATTAAAGACAAATGTTATCAGTTGTTTGGATAGCTTGTTTACCTGTGCCAAAATGAACTGATTAAATGGTTTTGTGTTTAAAAGAGAAAAAAAAGAGCCAAACTTTAAAAAGTTAAGAGAGTAATAAAGGACTCATTTTCCATTTCCTAATATTGCTGTATATAAATAGGCAATGTTGAATGTGTCAAAATCAAAAAGATGATTTCTATGTAACATATTTAAAATGCTAATCTAGGGATTATCTGCATATTCTATTATTTGTATATTCAGGAGGCAAAGGATATTTTCTCCATATTCTGTGCTATTGTCAATGTCATTGAAATTAATCTCCTCCTATTCACCCAACACGACTAGTAATTTAAGGTAGCTCAGACACTTGTTAATACCAAGTGAGTAAGAATGTAGAACAACTGGACTTCTTATACGTTACTGATGAAAGTGTCAATTGGAAAATCCACTCTGGAAAATTGTTTGGTACTACCTATTAAAGCTGAGTGTATACCTTATGACCCAGCAATTTCATTCCTAGGTATAAATCCAACAGGAATGTCTACATTCATGCACCAAAAGTAATGCATACATAATAGCAATGTACACTAAAGCCAAAACTGGAAACAACTCAATTATCCATCAACAGTAGAGTGGATAAATAATCATCAATGAAAACAAATGAACTACTATACGGTAAGACATATTGTGCAAAAGAAGCCAGGCTCAAGAGACTACATACTGTATGATCCCACTTATACAAAGTTCAAAAACAGGGGAAAAAAACTAACTTATGTAATAACCAGGATAATGGTTACCTGTGAGGTGAGGGAGTAGTAACTGGCACAGGGGGTGCTTCTAGGGTTCTAGTAATGTTCTATTTCTTGATCTAGGTGGAGGTTACATTAGTAATGAAAATGTATTGATTTGTTCATGATAATATATGTACTTTTTTGTATATACGTTATTCTCAATAAACCACTAAAAAACCTTAAAAAAAGTTTAAGGTACCTTGATAATAATTACTGTATCCTATATGTAACTCCTGCATAAAAGATACAGAGAGTTTAAAGTAGATGGGTAATAACTTTAAGTGGAGAAAACTGGCACACATCCAGTTAACAAAGTAATAAGTCATTTTGATAGCATACGCTCCCAATATGGGGTGACAAGAGCACATCACCTCTGTGGTATTCTCCAAACTCTAAAACTTCAATCTATTCATGAGAAAACATCAGGCAAACCCAAACTGAGAGGCATTCTACAAAATACTTGACCAGTACTCTTCAAAGGTATCGAAGTTATGAAAGATAAGGAAAGATCAAGAAACAATCACATGTCAGAAGAGACTAAGGAAACACAATGCCTAAATGTAATGTGGTATCCTGGGTATTCAGAAAAAGAATGGTAGAAGAACAGTGGAAATTTGAATGAAGACTACAGTTTAGTTAATAGTATTATACCAATATTCATTTCTTAGTTTTGATAAATGTAGAGATTATGTAAGAAATTAACATTAGAGGAAGCTAAGTGAAGGGTATACAGAAACATTCTGGGCTATCTTTGCAACTCTTCTATAATGCTAAAATTATTTTGAAATAAAAGAGGTTATTTAAAAATGAACTTGTAACTATGAGAGCTTATATATATTTGTTAATTTAAGATATTTAAATAAAATATCTAGAGTGATGCAAGTTCAGTTCTGGTATCTATCTGCATCTAGATATAAACACACACAAACATTCACACATACACATAAGCACACATACATGTTAGCCTCCTCGGTAAGCATGAGATAGCAGGGATGAGAAGTGTGTTCCGCTTTAGTGTGGACAACAAGATGCACACACATAAACTGAAAACTCCTGATGAAATCTAAGATTTCTGTTTAATATTCATGATATTTCTCTCTTTCCTAAGCCCATTAGCTCACTTCTCCATAAGGTATTGTGACATCTGTAAAAGTGTTTCTGGTCAGTTTGTTCCCTCTAAAATTCTTGCTCCTTATCCCATCTGGCTTTGCAAATACGTAAAATATCTGTGTTGCATCACACTTTTTAAAGCAGCTTCCAATGACATTCACTGACTTCAAGCGTGGCTTAACCGTTCCTACATCTGATGCAAATGGCTTCTTTAATTCTCTTCAGATCAGGCCACCCATCTTTGAGTATAACTGTTGCTTATTATCAATCTGTGTAGCAGTCTGCTCTACTTTTCTTCCGTCTGTTCAGGCTTAGGCAAGCTTACTGTTGAGCAATCGCATTCTTTACTATTGCCAAAACAGGTTTTATTTTATGTAATTTTACGCAGCTGAACTGCTCCCCTGACAGTAGCCATCCCGCTAGAACCAAGCTCATCAAGTTCACTGGTAATAGCAGTGAAGGAAATTTAGCCAAGAATCTTTAAAGTGTTCATGTCAGGACACAAAGAAGCAAACCCTCAGGGTACATGTTTCTGCTTGTTTATCATCCAGGAGTGGATGACCAATTCAGAAAAATGGAGGTATTATCTCATCTTCTATGGTATTTATTCAGTGGAATTTAAAATGTTATTAGGAAGGTGATCTTAACCATAAGTGCCATATATCTGGCCATGCATTGGGACTATAAAGTCATAATGTTTTTCAGGAAGACACAGAAATATCTTTATATCTCAAATATCAAGTTTAAGATTAGCTTGTGTCTATTTTTTTTGGGGGGTGGGCAGAGGATGGAAGTGACTGCTCACTTTTTACATTACACTTTGCAGTTTTCAAAATGATTTGGTAATATATATGCATGCAAAGAATTTGGGAATAAAATATTTTAGGAATTTAGCAAATGACTAGCAGCTCTGAAAGAACATATTGATGTAAGGATATTCTGTTGCACTAATGATATTTAAAGGAAGAAGAGTGGAGCAATCTCATCCTCTTCTCTGAGACTGGGAAAGAGACTGCATTATTCCTTTTTTTTTTTTTCTTTTAACAAGATAAGAAGTCTGAGACCAGAAAAATATAATGCCATTTGTGAAATACTATTCTTTCCCTTTGTCTATATCACGTCTGAAAATAATGATGCTGCAAATGTCATTTGTCTTATATTTGGTCTTGCATTTTATACTTAAATTCTCATACAAAATCATGAGATTTTATACTTAAAATTTCATTAGATTTTGGTGTAATACAAATATAATTTTAAAAATCAATGAAAATATACATCTCATCAAAATAAACATGTGATACTTGAATTGATTCAATAACTTTCTAGGAAACCACAGAAAGACATAATAATTCCATGGGTACAAACTCACATACTTTGGGTAAATGCTCCTGAAACTGGAATGCAGTGCCAAGAAACACTGCAGGGGCATTCTTGCAGAAAAAAAATGTCCCAAAAGTCTGTTCTCTTACCCTGTTGGCCTATTTTACCTAGGGGAAGGGAGCTAAAATGTGTTTGATGTACCCAATGCATTATTCGTTAACAGTGAGCACTTCATCTCTGTGCCAAAAGCAGAACCAATCTGCTTACCACTCCTTGCCATGATGCCTTTAAAAGAGAATAAAAGCAAAGTACTCATCAATCCTGTAAAGAAAATGACACGAGAGATAAATAAGACATAAAGTTATTGGGGAATTGGTAATAAGATCAATTATTTACATTAAATAAAAGAAATTTACTATGGATAATTTTGTTATGCAGAAATCAGATTGGAGTAAGGAAGTGAATATTTCTATTATCCTATTGGTCAATGTGGCTAGTATCCAACAAAACGTTATACTTCCCTCACATATGGAAGATTCAGTGCTAGGAGCTATTAACTCACCCAGAAACTATACATTTCCCAGACATCCCTTGCATCCAAGAATGATTAGTTTACCTCTTGTCAGTGGATGTGGGCAGATATAATGTTTGTCACCTTCATGCTTGAGTTTTTAAAAAACAAATGTTAATTCTCCACTAACGCTTTTTCTTTTGACCTAAGAGCCCCTGTGAGATGTCAAAGCCACAAGATGGAAGGAGTTTGGGTCCCTGAACTACCACATGGAGGAAATGTGCCCACTGGGAACATTCATATATAACCATTAAGTTTGTGAAAAATAAAATGTGTTTCATCACATCACATTAAAACTCTAAATTTAGGGTTTAGCTGTTACAGCAACTAGCTTTACCCTATCTTACACAGTCAGGTATTGGCTCATCAACAGATGAAGATAGGTGAAAAGAAGTCAACATCATCGATAATTACGCCCTACAAAGGCATCAGAGTAAGGGAGACACAACAAATAGAAGACAAACTCTCTCAGCAGAGATTGTTTGAGTTTTTATGCCTGATATTCTAAGCAGAAGAAAAATATGAGTCCACAATTACTGGACCTGAAAAAAGCTTGAAAGAATGTTCTTTCTGAGACAGGAAGGATAACCATGCATGAAGTTTTTAAAGGGAATAAACTAATGAAATTAGAAATAATGGCTGCCCACACATTAGGAAAGTTTCTAAAGACAGAGAGGATTAGAAAAAAATTATAGAAGAGATATCTAACCTGCAGTGACTTGCCTGGGTGTCCATCCCCATAGATTTCATTTCCTACACATACATATTTCCAGGGCCATGGGAAGAGCAGACAGAGGGGTCGGGCAGAGAATCACTCATATTCTTCCTAAAGACTGAATCTTAGTCACAGAGAAATTACTTCTCTGTTAAAATATCAGTTAATCAGTGAAATGTTCCTAATTTCTGCATATTTCTCCATATGCCCCCTCCCTCTGTACACTTTGAGTTCCTTTAGCATTCAGAGAACTTTGTGTAAGCCTGTATTCAGCACTAATGAGGTATGGGTGGGCTGCTTCTCTACGATTACTCTCCCACCCAGCAGTGATGGCTTGAGTACAGGGGCCTTGTATTATTCTTCTCTGTATCCCCAAGAGTTGTTTATTCATAAAATATTCATGAAGCATCTACTATGTGCCAGACCCTATGCTAGGCACTGGAGATAGAAGGGTGAACAAGACCAACAAAGTCTCTGACTTTTGGAGATTACATTCTACAGGGGACCAAAAAATTGAATTACCTCAAGTTACAATAATTTCTATGATTAAAAAAGAGGCAGAAATAGGGAATAGTAGAGGAGGGCCTTCTTTAGGTAGGATAATCAAAGCAAGTCTCTCTCTGAGGGGTGAAATTAAAAGATGAGATCTGAAGGAAGAGAAATATCTATGTAAAAAGTGTGTGTGCATTTGTGGTGGGGGAACATCTCAACAGAATAAAGAGTATGTGCAGAGGCTCTGAATCAGGAAATGGTGTATTTACATAATTTTAAAAGGCCAGTGAGTACGAATGGAGTATGTGAGGGGATCATGGCCTAGAATGAAGTAGGGAGGTAGATAGTTTTAGAAACTGTAGTAAGAAATTCAGATTTTATTCTAAGCACAACAGAAGACCATTGCAGTGTTATAAGCAAGTAAATGACATTACCCAATTTGGATTTTGAGAAGAGCATTTTTTATGGGTAATGGATTAGTATGTGGGAAAGATTTAGCAGGTTATTTAAATGATCCCAAGTGAGAGATTTTGAAGACCTGGACCAAAATGAAGGCAACAGAGATGGAGAGAAGAAGGCAGATCCAAGACATATTTTAGCCATTTATTTCACAGAATGTACTGAAGACCTGAACGTAAGCATTGACAGAGTAAGGAATGCAGGATAAATCTCAGGCTTGAGAAACTATTTAGAATGTGTAGATGGGGAAGATGTGCTGTAGTAGTGGGAGGAACAGATGGATACAAGTTGGGGAGGGTGGAGTGGGAAGAAGTCAAGAGTTCCATTACCATGATTTGACAAGTGTATGAGATATCCAAGAGCAGATGTCAAGTAGACAGTTGCATAGGCTAGTCTAGAGCAGAGAAGATCTGAGTTAAGTCAGATATCTGGGATGACCAGCATAAAACATAATTGAACCTATGAGAATTACTCATAGGTAATTGAGTAATTGAGGGGTAGAGCATATGAAGAGAATTCAGTGCCTTTCACAGTGCTTCATACATATTTTTTGAATGAGGACAAGAATCTTGACCTCATTGCCAGTGCCCATGAACAGGTCCCTGACTCTACACCCTGCCAGCTGCACCCCACACCCACCACTTTTCCTTTTTGTGTGCCAATTGCCTACTTTGATTTTCACACAGTGTCTGCTGCCTAACTTCCCAGATACTCCATCCATTCAGCTCAACTCCCTCATACCTAAGGAAACTCTGCAGAACAAGTAGCTTTACGCCCTAGCACCAGAATTCCTATCCTTCATACTTGATCTGATTTGCTCTGACTTGCTAATGATGTGATTGTTTTATTCTGATAAGGACGTAAACAATAAATAGATGCCCAGATGGATCCCAAACTAAGGGAGAGGTGAGATCTACTAGCAAGATTGTATAAAGAAAAAAAAATGATAAAAAGAATAGAGTCTAGAATAACCAGGGCACTAGTATGTGTTTGAATATTTAGGGGAAAAAATCTTTACAGGTTGAAAATATCTCAAAATTCTGTATGCTTTTCCATTAGAAATAAATCACTTTGTATATTCTTAAGCAATTATGTGATTCTAACTTTTTTTTAATTAAAGATTTTAAAGGTTGTGCTCCACTTCTCAATCAAACATACTATGTGTTTAAGGAAAAAACATATGATGCATGAAAGTTATTTAGTTTAAAAGAATATATTATTCTTTATGGCATTACACTTCTTGTTAAAAACTTCACTGTAAGTGATCTGAATTTTTGACATTAGCTTTACCTCATTACCATAAAATCATGATCTTTTAAAGGTAATTGAGAGTACAATTAACCTTAAGAAAAGGATGTCATCATTTTCTGATTATCTCAGCTTTCAAAAGCCAGTCATCCAGAACCAGTGTTTCTAATAAAATAAAATTTTCAGAAATGAGATCTGATCTATATTTTCTTGGCTCTCTGAATACAAAACAGACTTTGTGGGATGCATGCCTAATGAGTCATCCTTGTTTTTTCATGAAAAACATGGTTTTCCAGTACTGTAGCATTTTGCTCTTTACTGATGCATTTGCATCAAATGAATATATTACAACTTGGATGTTGTGATTTAGTTAATTATGACAGTCACATTGATGCCTTAGTGATTTCATGAATCTGGAATGGACCTGAGTTTTTTAGGGGTCTTACCTCTAATATTAAAAAAATCTTGTAAAGTGAATCTTTCTTAATTGTATTTGATTATGTTAATATTCTCTGAGTCCTGGAATGGACATGTTTACCATGGATATAAAAAGTACAAGGTCTCACTTTAGCAGCATAGCTGCCATGGACGAATATGGAACAGCACACAAAGGAATGATATGAACTAATTAAATGTACTGTTGTATTATTTTTCCCACTCAGTGTGGTTTAATACTTATTCATTAAATGAATAAGAGGGAAACTCTGCCATCTACTTTAAGTAGAGTGAAGGAAAGGCATCCATGAAGGGATGGCATTTAAGCTCTGACCTAAATAATGAAAGCAGCAGCAATGTGTAGAATCAAGGAAGAGAACTTCAGGCAGATGAAGCCAGAAGCATTAAAGCCCTGAGGCTGGAAAGAGCTCACCATGTTCCCAGAAGACCAGGGTGACAGTGACATGGGAGTGAAGAGAGAGTGGTGTAAGACTGATGGGCAGGCAGGGACCAGGTCACACTGCACCTTACAGGCCAAGGTTGAAAGCTTAGATTTATTGCAAGAGTTGGGAAACCACTGAAAAGCTTTAAGCAAAGGAAAAATATGACCTAGTTAGGGTCAAAAAAAAAAAAAAAAGAAAGAAAGTCCAGCAGCTCTAAGGAAGGTAAATTGGATGGGGTTAAGAGTGGTCCACAGTCATGGAGTCAATCTTTCAATCTTCACTTTGGAAAATATAAGTGTTTTAAAAGAGTTCAGATCTAAGAAATATAGATTAGGTGACTGGGAGTTTAGAGAATTGGGAATAAATGTAAGATAGGAATTTTTTCCCTAATGAAAATTTACTTTGCATTTGGTCTCCTAAGATAAAAGTATAGAAACTTTAATTAAAGTTAAAAGTTTATTTGACTATATTAAACCAAATGCAATGGTAAACTATTCCAGTCACACCCAGGAGCACTAAACATGTGTCAACTGATTTTCTGTGTTGATGGGGTTCTGTCAGAGCCTTTATGGACCTGACTCACATAATTGTGCTCTACTAGAGATTCAGACATCCCTCTTTGTTTCCAGTTTCTCCCTACCCCTACCTCTGATTTAGCCAATGAAAAATGAAGGAGCAGGCATCATTAGCACAACAGATCTACGTAACTTATTCATGAATTCAGGAACTGTAGACAAACCAAGTCAAACTTATGGTCCATCCTGTCTAATGCTGACTTTCACAGTCCCATTTAGAATAATTTGCAAAGGGAATATTTTCCTTTATGACACTGACCTCTAAAATTTAAGACTGAATTTGACCTTCCTAATTTCTCTAGCTGGGACAATAAGCCATGATTTCATGTAGTAAGCATATGATGAATATGGAATGATGATTAAATGAATGAATAAAATAAATAATACCCTCCATATATTGTAAATAAGAACACCCATCCTCTATAATAAGAAATTGTGAACCAACATCTAAATAAGGTTAGCCATTCGCAAGAGTAGCCCACTCCAAAAGATGCCTTAATTTATTAAATAAATTTTAATTATCTACTCTGGGGTCAGCAAACTTTTTCCCTAAAAGGCCAGACAGTAGACATCTGGACTTTGCAGACCATATGGTCTCTGTTGCAACTATTCAACTCCACCATAAATGACTATATTCCAATAAAACTTTATTTATGGACACACAAATTTAAACTTCATGTAATTTTCATGTGCTGTGAAATACTCTTCTTCTGCTTTTCTTCAATCATTTAAAAGTATAACAACCATTCTTGGCCCACAGGCTGTACAAAGCAGGCATCTAACCATAGTTTTCTGAGACCCTGGTCTCCTAAACATCAGGCATTGGAGAGACCGCAGTGAAGAAGATAGTTTTGTAAAGGTGGTGATGATGGGACTAAGGTATCCACCAAATCCTTTTTACTCGACCAAGGATTAACTTTAGGTAGACCAGTCAGATGTAATCTTGAAAATTCTGCATTATGTTCATTCAAGTTTAGCATGAAGTTCTGCTAATCTTGATAAGCAACAACAAGAAGTGAAGAATAATCATTTCAGCATATTCAAAGGCTTGTTAAAGGGGAAACATCTTTATAAAGGAATACTTTTTAAGAAAGCAATGACATAGAATGAAGCAAGAGCAAGTCTCCAGCAGTTCAACTTATGACTGAAACATCCCACCATCTATTCAACTCTTTTGGCTCTAGCATCATATTCATTAGGTAACTTTCTGATTTCCAATCAGTTTCCCAGGTACTCTGATATTGCAAAGGTAATGCCCTGGGTAGCAGATATAATTATTTCTACCACTGGAAATGAAGCGCCTCACTATGAATGAATAAACTGGTAAGCTTGGATAGTTTCAATCAAGTCCCCAGAGTCTTGTATATAAAAATAACTTCCTGAACATGGAATGCTGAGAACCAGATCCTGACCCCTTGCTGAGCCCACCAAGGTAGTGGTTTCCCTTGAGTCTCTGCCTACACAGCAGGCACATAGCCCTTAACTGCCAAGTTCTCAGTCAAGCATTATGTTTCTCTCCTGCAAAACTTTCTCTTAAACACTTTTTATATTTATTTTTCATTTGATCTGTGAATATTTTAGTATGTATCTCTATAAGGGCTCTTTTTAATCATAACCACAACACCATTACTTGTACTTAAAATAAATTAACATTAATTCCACAATATCAATGAATATGCAGTTACTGTTTAATTTTCAGTCTCATAAATACTTTAAATTTATATTTTTCTACTTTATTTACATTAATATATACATTTCTTTTCATTATTCTATGTCTGCATGCATTTACAGAGAAGCAAATGATTACTCTCTATGATAGAAAATACAGCTTTTTAAAATTTGACCTAAAGCTTTTCTTTCCAGCCTCAACAGCCTTTCTCTGTAGTAAACAGAGTGCTGGACTGAGAATCAAGAGATCAGTTTTTGTTTTTTTCCCTGCCACTTAATATATGAGATTAGGAAATCACAGAGTCTCTTTAGGGCATATTTCTTCACCCCATGAAATGAGGAGCTGAGTAAGTAGATGCTCTCAAAAGATCCTTTCCTCACCAAAACTCTTTGGTTCTGTGATTCTATAAGGGTGCCTTTATAAATATTCAGACAGGTGATATCCTCCTCAAGTCTATGATTTAGTCTAGTGAAGAGTACAAAATGTGTCATCAATCTTTAAAAGGAGGGAGTCAGATTCATTTGACTATTCACATAGTCTACGTATCTTTTCTAATTTACTAGATAATGATTCCTCCTACTCCTTAGTTTAGACAGCATAGAAAGAGCTACTCTAACCAAAACATCAATGTTAATGGTTAAAATAACTGGATCTTTTCCTTAAAACTAAAGAATCTCTCAGCATGAGAAAGCGAAAACAAAATCAGTGTTGGACAATATGCATATTTAAGGCTTTCCTTTTCTTTAAACTTTAGTCAGCAAAATAAACAGCAGCTAATTGTATAAAACAAGAATGAGATATATGATGCAGCCTCACAACTAACTTTCTGAGTGTGTATTTAATATAGGAACTTCAAATTAAAGTTTCTCTCCTGTAGTTTAATATCCTTCTATATCGCCTTCTTCTTAGAAGGTGAAGAAATTTCTCTTTTAAATGTAAAGGTCAATTATAGTCCAAAGGCTTTAAGAAATCAATGTTCTCGTGACAATTAAGGTTATAATTTAGAAGAAGACCCACATTATAATAAGTTAAAGTCTAACAATGAAGATGTAAGAAACCATCTAGATAATCAAAGCTAACGTTTACAAATGTAACTAATAAAAGAACTCTTTCTAAACAACTTATTAAAACATTAAAATTTTATTATGATTTAACATTAGATATAAAGCCTTTAAATCTGTTCCAATCACTAACTGAATTGCACAATTATTTAAAAGTGATTTCTGCCACTCATCCATGCCTGCGTCTGTGTTTCATATAGCATTAAGGAAACAGGCATCCAATCTTACTCTCTATAAAAGTCATATATTTTTTTCTTCTTTTAACATAGTCCTTAAACTTAGAAGATAAGTGCTATAAAAACTTGACTAAAAAGTAATTTGGTCAATTTGTTACAACACAAGCAAAACTAAAGAAACATTCTAACATTTGTGGGGAGGAACTGAATATGAGGTATAAGAAAAAGAGAGGAGTCAAGAATGATATCATAACTTCTGGTATGAGCAACTGGAAGGACAGAACTTCCATTTACTAGATGGGGAAAAGGGCCAGTGCAGCACATTTCAGGTTGAAACTTGGGAGTTTAATTTTGAAGAATATGAGATGCTTTTTGGATATATACATGTGGAAGTACCAAGTAGGCAGCTGGAAATAAAAGCCTGCGAGTCAGGGAAAATGTCTGGGCAGAAGGTCTAATTTGGGGAATTGTGAGCCAATAGATGGTATTTAAATCCATGACAGATGAGATCACCAAGTTAGTGTGTGTGTAAACACAGAAAAGGACCAAGGATCCAACCTTAGGCATTCTTTGTTTGAAAGCCAGAGACACCGGCAATGGAGACTGAGAAGGAATCACATGTGCGAGAGGAGGACAGTCAAGAGAGTGTGGTGTCTTGGAAGACAAATTAAGGCAATATTTGAGGGAGGAAAGAGTGCTCAACCCTACTGAATGCTGAGAAGTCAAGCAGAATATAGAATTTTGGCTTTACCTTCAAAATATATCCAAAATATGACCACATCTCACTATGTCCAAATGATTACTTTGATCCAAGTCATCAGTATCTCAGTGCATTAGCTTCTAAACTGGTCTCTATGTTTCCACCACAGCTCCCAACAATATATCCTCAAAACAGCAGCCAGAGTATTCTTTTAAACAAAGTTTGGTCATGTCACTTCTCTACTTAAAACTCTCTAAAGACCTCGCAACTTACTCAAGGTAAAAGCCAAAGCTCTTATAATTGCCTTCAGGGTTCTGTACCCTCTGGCCCTTCCACCATTTCTTATCTCCCTGGCTCACTCTACTTCAGCTATACTGCCTCTTTGTTGTTCATTGAACACATCATTTATACTCACGCCTCAAAACCTTTGCACTGGCATTCATGGTTCCTTCTACATGAAATGCTTTTCCCCTATATATCTACATGGCTTACTCCTTCACATTCTTCAAGTCTTTGCTTAATTTCACCATATTCGTGAGGTCTTTCCAAAATAAACTACTTAAAAATTTACCCCCTACCATCCTACAGTCCCCCATCCTTCTTCTCTGCCTTATTTTTTTCTTAGTAATTATCACTTATTTATTCATTTGTATTTGTCTGCCTTCCCTCACTATGAGTTCCAGAAGGCAAGGTATTTTTTTTCTCTTGCTCAAGCCATAATTTTGTGCCAAGAACATGCCTAACACGTAGTAGGCACACTACAAGAAAAAATAGTTTAATAGGCTTATTCAGAGCTTTGAGGGACACTCTACATTATGAATATATCCTATTTTAATCTCCCATAGTCCATATTTTCCTTTGAAATATATTTATTGGCCTTTGGATTGCTGCAGGTGGCTAAAACATAAAAATATTCAAATACTTTTCTGGCTACCAATCCATATGCTCTATTCCTAAGGGTACAGACCAAGCATACACTAGACAGGTCTTGGCTCCAAATCTCTACTTTGGCACTGTGCAGAAAAAGAGTTAACACAGCAGGCCTGAGACTTATCTTTAGAAAGGCCTGCTTGCAAGTTTGACACTCAACTGGCATTTGGGAACTTAGATTTTGGGAGACTTTTCACCACCCTAATTGAAAAGAGTGGTTCACCGTGCCTAAATTGGTTGTGCAAACAATATGGTTTATGCAGAATACCTGCTTCCCTTCTGGAAGTCTGGATTGCCAGGCAAAGGCTGACTAAGTGACCCATCTCCAAGACCCATCTCCAAAGGCTGACTAAGTGACCCATCTCCAAGACCCATCTCTGGAAACTGAGTTTCTAATGAGCTTCCCTAGTAGACAACATTTCACATGTGTTAACACAACTCACCCCTGGGGCAATTAAGCTTGTCCTGTGTGACTCCACTGGGAGAGAATTCTGGAACTCATGCCTAGTTTTCTCTATACTTCCCTCCATGTACCTTTTCTGTTTGCTAATTTTGCCTTGCATTCTTTCACTGTAAAAAAAATAATAGCCAGAAGTATGACTATATGCTGAGTCTTATGAGCCCTCTGAGCAAATCATCTAACCTGGGCTGGAAAGGGTCCTGGGGGCCCCTGATCTGGTCACTCATTGAACTCTTACTGCATGCTTATTATAAGCTTCAACCCTAGTGAACTGAAAAAGACCATAAATGAGCTTGTGGGCTTTATTTATTTTGCCCCTCTCCTTTAAGGCCTGGGGTTTTCTCCAACTGAAGAAGCCTGCTCCGTGGCTCCTTCTACAGAGGCCTCCTCTTATCAGGAAGTGCTTCAAGGCACAGTCACATGATAGAAATGGTGAAGAAATAAACCCTGTGAAAGAGAGCCAAGAGCATCCAGGCTTCAGAGCCAGCTCCACTGTAACTCCTTTACAGCTCTTTTGAAAGTGAAAAAATGGGAGGTTCTTGACACAGATTAGACTTCTTTTTTCTTGAGACATGGAGTAAGGAGGTATCTTCTCAAGGTTTCAATACTGGTTTTTAGAATCTGCCATTAATACTAGTCTTTGGATTTGAAATAATCATTCCACAGTCTAATGAAGAAAACTTACATATATAGACCATTTCCTACCAAAAGCACAATAGTAAATATAAAAAATATATGTACATGTAAAACACATAACTTTTGTAGTAAATGTAATAATAAATGTGCTTGTTATAGGAAGTGGTATGCCATCTATGTTTTACATAATCTCCTAAACATCCATTTCTTTCTTTGATTCAGAAAAACCATCCTGCCTTTTGTATAGAATCCTGATTTGTCTACCACATGCATTACTATTCAGGTCTAATCACTGCTCTTCAGGAAAAATAAAATTTTAAAAGACCAGCAAAATAGAAATTTAAAAGACCAGCAAAAAAAAAAAAAAATCCAGGAGATGGATGCACTGATGTATGCAAACAGACTAAAGTGATTAGAATTCTTGGGCTTAAAAATACAAAGTTTTAACAAATATATTAAGTACTATGAATAATTCATTTACCAAATTCCTAAGTCATCAGTAGTAATCACATGAACTGAAAATAAGAGCTAAGTTTTCTATAGTGTGGAGTTAAAAAAAATCATCACAATAAGCAGCACAGACTGAGATTTTTCTGTGTTTTTTAACAATCTGTATATGTTTTCATTGCTGTGTAACAAATACCACAAACTTGGTAGCTTAAAATAATACTCATTTATTGTTCCTACATCTGTGGGTCAGAAGTCCAGGAGCAGCTTGGCTGGGCTTGCTGTTCAGGGACTCACACTCAAGGTATTGGCCAGGCTGTGATTTTTATCAGGCTCTGGAGAAGAATCTGCTTCAATACTCATTCAGGTTCTTGGCAAATGCACTTCCTTGCAGTTGTAAGACTAAGGTTCCTGTCTTCTTGCTATCTGTAGTCTAAAAGTCACTCGCAGCTTCCAGATACCACCCACCATTCCCTGTCATATAGCCCCCTCCATCCTCAAAGCCAGCAACAGAAAACCTTCCTTGCCTCAAATCCCTCTCACACTTCCAATTTCTTTCCAAGAAGAGTCCAGTCCCTTTTAAGGGCTCATGTGATTACATCCACTAATTATAATCTTCCAATCCTACGAACATTTTAAGAATTGAGACTTTACTTCCGCAAAATCCCTTCACAGTGGAACCTAGATTCATGTTTAATTGAACAACTGGGAGAAGGTGTGTGTACACCAGAGTACAGACAATCTTAGGGGTTATCTTAGAATTCTGCCTACCACAAAATCCTAATGCACCAGGCTCATAAAGTGCCTGTGTTAAAGGCAGAACTAGAGCTGGATAAAACATCAGTCTGATCCAAAATGAGAACCGTTTTAAGTTCTAAAATTTCTAAATTTAGTAACTTCACATTTTTCTCATTCGCTTAGTCAGTTTCACCAATAATTGATCTCTTTTCCTTTTGTTATCCTTCTCTCTCCAGGTTTATTTAGTAATCAAAATCAATTGACCAAAATAAATGTGTGATGTCCTCAAGAAGTTCACTGTTGAAGAGAAGCAGCAGAACATAATGGAAGAAAGATATACAAAGAAATGTACAGAAAACCCAGTATCAAATGTCATGCACTGAACAGAGCAATTTCTTCACTGGCTATAGAACTAAGGAGCACTGTCTTGAGGCAGCTCTGCCTATGATAAGAGGTCAGCCTTTGGGGATGACAAACCTGCATCCTTTTGTGCTTATTTCACACTTACCTCACTCACTAACTGTGTGACCTTAGGGAAGCTCTTCTGACTTCCTTGAGCCCCAGACTCCTCATCTATAAAAGGGAGGTAGATAGTTTCTAACCCCCAGGTTTTTGTGAGATTTAAATGAAATAATGTACATAAGGCACTTTGGAGAGTATTTTTACCAGGTACCTTTACACATAATAGATATCAATAAATATATACTATTATTTTTATCATCATTTGCATAAATTATGGAAAGCTTCGTGGAGAGCATGTTTTCTCTGTACAACCACAAAACTTTGTGTGCAGGGGCCTATGTCATGGCTCTTACCCCTCTTATTTGTTATAATTTTCCTTACTCTTGTCTGTCCTTCCTTATACACTGGCTTCTAAAAGACAGAATCTGTGCATTTCCCCTTTCTGTCACCAGCTTGAATATGTGCTTAGTAAATAAATATATACATTTTGGACAAACGGATTAGGATAAGAACTGATACGTTCTTATCAGTATTTGGAAAAACAGAAATAATTAACCTTTGCAGAAGAAAAGAAAGGGCAGCTGTGGTAAACGGTAAGGAAGATACATCCAGAGATTAGAGGGAACAAATAGTTTGCTTTGGGGAACATCATCAATGAGGGTAACCCTTGTATAACCCTCAGTTTCAGAGAGGAGTTTTAGGTACCACGTTTTGACAAAATTATAGAGTAATATTAGAGAAATACCCAAATGCTGATTTTCTTAAATCTAATTATTTTGACTAGCATTTCAAAAAAGAAAACAGTTCAATACTTCAAATAGGTTATGATATGCATATTTCCTATTTCTACCTGTGTCAGATGAATTTGTCCCCTTTACTATAAAGCAATATCAAAGGTAAATCAAGAGTTCAATTCTTTAGTCTCTTCAATCCCATTACTTTTAAATCTTCAATAAAAACTAAAATATTCAGCACAGTTTGACCCATCAGAAAACCCATTCTTTTTACCTAACTTCAAATTGGTCAGTCAAAAAATAAACTGAGTAGTTTGCCAATGGTTTAACATTTGCTTTGCTATATCATATGTATAAAACTATGACCCCCAAATTACCAATGGCATTTTTCACAGAATTAGAACAAAAAATTTTACAATTTGTATGGAAACACAAAAGATCCCAAATAGCCAAAGCAATCTTGAGAAAGAAAAACGGAACTGGAGGAATCAGGCTCCCAGACTTCAGACCATACTACAAAGCTACAGTAATCTATACAGTATGGTACTGGCACAAAAACAGAAATATAGCTCAATGGAACAGGATAGAAAGCCCAAAGATAAACCCATGCACCTATGGTCACCTAATCTATGACAAAGGAGGCAAGAATATACAATGGAGAAAAGACAGTCTCTTCAATAAGTGGTGCTGGGAAAACTGGACAGCTACATGTAAAAGAATGAAATTAGAACACTCTCTAAAACCATGCATAAAAATAAACTCAAAATGGATCAAAGACCTAAATGTGAGGCCGGACACTATAAAACTCTTAGAGGAAAACGTAGGCAGAACACTCTTTGACATAAATCGCAGCAAGGTCTTTTTTGATCTACCACCTAGATTAATGAAAATTAAAACAAAAATAAAAAAATGGGATCTAATTAAACTTAAAAGCTTTTGCACAGCAAAGGAAACCATAAACCAAACAAAAATACAACCCTCAGAATGAGAGAAAATATTTGCAAATGAAGCAATCAACTAGGGACTAATCTCCAAAATATATACAAGCAGCTCATGCAGCTCAATATCAAAAAAACCAAAGAACCCAATCAAAAAATGGGGGGAAGATCTAAACAGACATTTCTCCAAAGAAGATATACAGATGGCCAATAAACACATGAAAAGATGCTCAACATCACTAATTATTGGAGAAATGCAAATCAAAACTACAATGAGGTATCACCTCACACAGGTCAGAATGGCCATCATCAAAAAATCTACAAACAATAAATGCTGGAGAGGGTGTGGAGAAAAGGGAACCCTCTTGCACTGTTGGTGGGAATATAAATTGGTACAGCCACTATGGAAAACAGTATGGACCTTCCTTAAAAACCTAAAAATAGAACTACCATATGACCCAACAATCCCACTCCTGGGCATATACCCTGAGAAAAACCATAATTCAAAAAGATACAAGCACCCCAATGTTCACTGCAGTACTACTTACAATAGCCAGGACATGGAAGCAACCTAAATGTCCATCAACAGAGGAATCAATAAAGAAGATGTGGTACATATATACAATGGAATATTACTCAGCCATAAAAAGGAACAAAATAGTGCCATTTGCAGAGATGTGGATAGACCTAGAGACCATCATACAGAGTGAAGTGAGTCAGAAAGAGAAAAACAAATATCATATAATACCACTTATATGTGGAATCTAGAAAAATGGTACAGATGAACTTATTTGCAAAGCCAAAATAGAGATACAGATGTAGAGAACAAATTTATAGATACCAAGGGGGGAAGTGGGGGATGGGATGAATTGGGAAATTGGGATTGACATATACACTAATATGTATAAAATAGATAATTAATGAGAACCTACTGTATAGCACAGGGAACTCTACTCAGTACTTTGTGGTGACCTAAATGGGAAGGAAATCTAAAAAAGAGAGGATATATGTATACATATAACTCATTCACTTTGCTATACAGCAGAAACTAACACAACATTGTAAAGCAACTATACTCCAATAAAAATTAATTAAAAAAAACAACCATGACCTATCTTGACACATTTTGCCTTGAGTTTAATAGAAGTCAAACAAATTATTTTATGTTTTTTTTTTTTTTTTTTTTTTTTTTGCGGTACACGGGCCTCTCATTGTTGTGGCCTCTCCCATTGCGGAGCACAGGCTCCGGATGCACAGGTTCGGTGGCCATGGCTCACGGGCCCAGCCACTCCGCGGCATGTGGGATCCTCCTGGACCAGGGCACGAACCCACGTCCCCTGCATCGGCAGGCGGACTCTCAACCACTGCGCCACCAGGGAAGCCCCTATGAGTTAATTTTTAACATCTGCCCTGCAGGAAAATTTTCACATGCCATGGTAAGGCCTAAATCAAAAATTTGCTGCCAAATTTTAAACTCTTGAAAGTAACTTGATAGAATCTAGGTCACACAGTATCATTTCGTTCCACATCTTCCCTTATAATTCAATGTCTACAGCACAAACTTCAAAAAGGACACTTAATCTAGAATAGGCCATTTTCTGCAAAGCAAAGCAAAAATCAAGTGTGAGCGATTTTTATGCATAAGTACAGATATTCAAAACCAGTACTGTAGTTGACCCAATTATTTTAAATATTAAGAGAAGAAGCTTGATGCTACCAATCTATTTTCTAAGAGACTTCATAAGAAATAACATGGACCTTAGGGGCAGATACTCCTAACACCACTGTGACAGGGGCCAGTTTGCTCCAATTTTATCTGTAAAATGGGTGTCCTGCCATTCAACTTTTCTCACACTACCTATTCTCCCTGAAAATATTCATCAATTCCTGTATATTATCTACATGTTGACATTGTCGGATCCATAGCTAATGTCAGTAAAATTTCTATGCACTTCAGACTCCTATATCCCACTTCCTACTGGTCCTGAACCTTTTGATATCCTAGACACCTCAAAATCAGCATATCCAAGACTGAACTCTTTATCCTCCCCAATATCTCTATGTCTTTATCTTCCTCCTCCCCAATATTTCTATATCTCTAAAAGAATATCTCCTCCTTTTTTCCCTAAGTCAGTGAAGAGGATTACTATCCACTCCATTACTCAAACCAGCAACCTGGGTATCATCTGTGAGGGTCCACTCTGGCTACCATCATAGTCTACATGAAGAGCAGTCTCTCCAGCTGCACAATACACATTGTTCCCTTCCAGTCCCATATCTACTCACACTGTCTCATTGGTTGTACTCACAAGGTAGCTTCCATTTTTCTTGCATCCCACTATCACTCCTCTAAGATTAGTTCCCACCATTTCTTTGCCTGTATCACAATAAATCCTAATTGGCTACTCACCCTCCTCTCTTACGCCCAACTAGTTCTTTCACCCACTGAAGTTAGTTTGAGCTTTCTAAAATATAAGTAAATTATGTTCTCTTCTTAATGCTATTCTCTTTTAATGATTCCCTACTTCCATGAAGATACAGTTTGAAATCTGTCAAGACTTACCCCTGTTATATATATATATATATGTATATGTATGTATGTATATGTCATATATATGTCAATAAGTGAACTGATAAATATGAATCCAAAAAGTGAAACAAAAATAGTAAATGTATTATAATGACAAATATATACTAGCTTCATATAAGAGAATTGGATTCTCCTGGACAACTAAGTTTTCCAAAGTTGGCAGGAATAAATTAATTAATAAATGAATCAATAAATAAGACGTATTGAGTTCAGCATTAACTGTTGCTGCACACCTGATGATCATCAAAGGCAATGAGAGTGCAGAAAGATCTTTCTCTCCTACAAATAGACTTTCTTAGTTTAAAATGTTTTTCTCTGTTATTATGTCCTATAAAATGAAATGTTTGTTACATGAATAAATGTATTTAAAAATTTATTTTTCATCTTTAACTACAAATCATATATATTTATATAATTATAAATTTCCAGAGGGTAACAGAAAATCTTTAACTGGCCCGGTGCAATCATGAAAATTATGACAAATATAGTAGGAACATTAACATGGAAAATATATTTACTGCATTTAAAACTGCTCCCTAGAAACACTGACAATAACAAACAATGTTGTCTGAGTTCTAAGTTCTAAAGGAAGAGAATAAATCTTTTAAAAAAAAGTTTTGAAAGCTGGGGATAAATATTGGATTAGTCTTGGTCCCATTGTGATAATCAAAATGGCTCTTTCTATTTATTCCTAATACTTATATTAAAAACTCAGATATTTTCATAAAGGAAACAATTGGATGAATAGGAATCAGACCTGGAGGCAACAGGAAGGCCTCCTAAAATAATCTAAAAGAACATGATTTTATGCATGTTTAGCAGCAGCTATTCTGATTTCTAGTATATGATTTTAAAAGCACCTTTGCAGTTTTTCCCCTATATGATACTTGTTAGGTAATCATTTACTTATGTTAATATGTTCAGAAGATAACACAAGTTAACAATTAACTTCCAAGGACCAAAAAAAGTAGACAACTAAGAAATATTGTCTTTTCTTCTCACTCTCAAAAAAACAGAGTAGATCACCCTACCATCACTATACAAAATTAACACGTTAACAATTCTTCTCCAACACAGGATATCCTGTATCTAAACAAGTGACTTGAACATTTTTATCTTAAAGAGTCAAAATGACATGGCTTTAGAAACTAAAATTAGTTTAGAAACTAATTTAAACATATGTAATCTTTACAAAGATGTAGAGAATTTTTCACTAGGCCCAATTTTTTGTTCAGTGAAAATAATTAATTTTGCTTTCAAAGAGGCAGTATCTTTGGGGGAGTTAGACAGCTGTGTGTTTTAATCATAGCCCCATTACCCTCTCATTTGTTCTGCAGGCAGACACTTAAAGTCTGACCTTGGCAGAGCATAGGCCTAGAGGTCCTTGGCAAAGGGATGCTGGTATTTACTTCTTCTGGATATTGATGGTTAGAGAAGCAAGAGAAAGTCTGAATATTGATTCTGAAGGACCTTTAGAGGGCAAATTCAGCAATCAGGGAAAAGTCAATGAATCAGAGAACCAGCCAAAATGTTAGAATACCACTGGGAAGGGTCACAGAAAAACTTCTGAACTTCATCTATGTCACCACAGGCATAGAGAAAATTGTGGAAGGCTGTTATTAAGGGTGAAGGGTGCAGAGGATGAAGAGAAGAGCTGATACCAAAAGTTCATGACCCACTAGAAGAACGCATACAATGATTCTGCTTAGGTTGCTGGCTTAATGAACAGCATAGGATATGAGGTCACAATGAAGAGAAACAAATGGGGCAATAGAAAGACATGAGTTTAATTTCAGTTACATAAAGTCTATGTGTCCTCTAAGACATGCAGGTAAATTCCCAGGGGACAGTAATATTTTAGGGACAGTAGGAGGAATAAGAAATACTGAAACAGTTGCCAGAAGTAAAACAGGCAAACTAGATCTCAGCAGAGAAACCATGTAAAAAGTTTTTCACTAATATGTGGAATCTAAAAAAGCTAAACTCATAGAAATAGAGAGTAGAGTTAGGGTCTGGGGGGGTCGGGGAATTGGGGAGATGATATTAAAGGATACAAATTTGCAACTAGAAGGTGAGTAAGTTCTGGAGATCTAAGGCACAGCATAGTGATGATAGTTAACAATACTGCATTACATACTTCAAAGTCACTGAGAGCCTAGATGTTAAATGTTCTCACCAAAAAAATAAAGAAATAATAATTACGTGATATAATAGAGATGTTAGCTAACACTCTGGTGGTAATCATATTGCAATACATAAATGTATCAAATCAACACATTGTAAACCTTAAACTTACACAATGTTATATACCAATTATATCTCAATTAAAAACAAAAAAGTTTGTTCAATGCAGCAGAGAGAATTGGTAGATTTCAGATTATATGAGACCATCTAATTTGATGTAAGCTGATCTCTGGTAACTTTTAAGAGCAGTGACAGGAGAGTGATTGGGGGGCAATCAATCAAACTGTGGTAAGAAGCAAATGAGAAGTGAGAAAATAGAGGGAAAGGGTGTAGAAGGTCCATTAAAGTTGTTGGCAGGTGAGAAAAGAAAGGAGTTGCCTTGGTACCTTGAGGTATAGACAAAACTAGAAATACATTACTGAAGTTTGCCAAAAAGTCTTTAGCAGCTTTTGAAGCTGAAAAATAAAAAAAGGAAAAACAGAAATTTAAGGTGCAAGAATATGATGAGAAAGTCTCAGAGAAATATAGAGATTGGTAGCAAGAATCCTGTAGGTGACGTCAAAACAGAATAGGAATAGGAGGGTGAGTTCCTGCCCTCAAAGACAAGATACAAAAATATAACTGGGGAGAGGGTGAAGATGGCGGAAGAGTAAGACGCGGAGATTACCTTCCGCCCCACAGATACATCAGAAATACATCTACACGTGGAACAACTCCTACAGAATACCTACTGAACGCTGGCAGAAGACCTCAGACGTCGCAAAAGGCAACAAACTCCCCACGTACCTGGGTAGGGCAAAAGAAAAAAGAATAAACAGAGACAAAAGAATAGGGATGGGACCTGCACCAGTGGGAGGGAGCTGTGAAGGACGAAAGGTTTCCACACACTAGGAAGCCCCTTCGGGGGCGGAGACTGCGGGTGGCGGAGGGGGAAAGCTTCAGTGCCACGGAACAAAGCACAGCAACAGGGGTGCAGAGGGCAAAGCGGAGAGATTCCCGCACAGAGGATCAGTGCCGACTGGCACTCACTAGCCCGAGAGGCTTCTCTGCTCACCCGCCAGGGTGGGCGGAGCTGGGACCTGAGGCTCCGGCTTTGGTCGGAGCGCAGGGAGAGGACTGGTGGTGTGAACACAGCCTGAAGGGATTAGTGCACCACGGCTAGCCGGGAGGGAGTCTGGGAAAAAGTCTGGACTTGCCAAAGAGGCAAGACACTTTTTCTTCCCTCTTTGTTTCCTGGTGCGCGAGGAGAGGGGATTAAGAGTGCTGCTTAAAGGAGCTCCAGAGATGGGAGCGAGCCGCGGCTAACAGAGCGGACCCCACGGACGGGCATGAGACGCTAAGGCTGCTGCTGCCGCCACCAAGAAGCCTGTGTGCAAGCACAGGTCACTCTCCACACCTCCCGTCCAGGGAGGGACAACTTCCCCGGGAGAACGCACGGCGCACCTCAGGCTGGTTCAACATCATGCCGTCCTCTGCCGCTGCAGGCTCACCCCGCACTCCGTAGCCCTCCCTCCCCCCGGCCTGATTGAGCCGGAGACCCCAAACCAGCGGCTCCTGTAACCCCGTCCTGTCTGAGCGAACAACAGACGCCCTCCGGCGACCTACACGCAGAGGCGGGGCCAAATCCAAAGCTGAGCCCCTGGAAGCTGTGAGAACAAAGAAGAGAAAGGGAAATCTCTGCCAGCAGCCTCAGGAGCAGCGGATTAAACCTCCACAATCAACTTGGTGTACCCTGCATCTGTAGAACGAATCATCCCAAATTCAGGAGGTGGACTTTGAGAGCACGATTTATATTTTTTTCCCCTTTTCCTCTTTTTGTGTGTATGTGTATGCTTCTGTGAGAGATTTTGTCTGTATAGCTTTGCTTTCACCATTTGTTCTAGGGATCTATCAGTCTAGTTTTTTTTTTTTTTTTCCTTTTTTAAAAAACTTATTTCTTACTAATTACTTTTTAATTTTAATAATTTTATTTTACCTTACTTTATTTTATTCTCTATTTTCTGCTTTCTTTCTTTCTCTCTTTCTTTCTTCTTTCTTTCTTTCTTCTTTTTCTCCCTTTTATACTGAGCCATGTGGATAAAGGCTCTTGGTGCTGCAGCCAGCAATCAGTGCTGTGCCTCTGAGGTGGGAGAGCCAACTTCAGGACACTGGCCAACAAGAGACCTCCCAGCTCCACGTAATATCAAACAGCGAAAATCTCCCACAGAGCTCCATCTCAACACCAACACCCAGCTTCACTCAATGACCAGCAAGCTACACTGCTGCACACCCTATGCCAAACAACTAGCAAGACAGGAACACAACCCCACCCATTAGAACACAGGCTGCCTAAACTCATACTAAATTCCCAAACACCCCAAAACACACCACAAGACGTGGACCTGCCCACCAAAAAGACAAGATCCTGCCTCATCCACCAGAACACAGGCACTAGTCCCATCCACCAGGAAACCTACACAACCCACTGAACCAACTTTGGCCACTGGGGACAGACACTAAAAACAACAAGATCTACAAACCTGCAGGCTGCAAAAAGGAGACCCCAAACACAGTAAGATAAGCTAAATGAGAAGACAGAAAAACACACAGCAGATGAAGGAGCAAGATAAAAACCCACCAGGCCTAACAAATGAAGAGGAAATAGGCAGTCTACCTGAAAAAGAATTCAGAATAATGATAGTAAGGATGATCCAAAATCTTGGCAATGGAATAGAGAAAATGCAAGAAACATTTAACAAGGACCTAGAAGAACTAAAGTTGAAACAAACAACGATGAACAACACAATAAATGAAACTAAAAATACCCTAGAGGGATCAATAGCAGAATAACCGAGGCAGAAGAATGGGTAATGACCTGGAAGATAAAATAGTGGAAATAACTACTGCAGAGAAGAATAAAGAACAAAGAATGAAAAGAACTGAGGACAGTCTCAGAGACCTCTGGGACAACATTAAACGCACCAACATTCGAATTATAGGGGTTCCAGAAGAAGAAAAGGAAAAGAAAGGGACTGAGAAAATATTTGAAGAGATTATAGTTGAAAACTTCCCTAATATGGGAAAAGAAACAGTTAATCAAGTCCAGGAAGCACAGAGAGTCCCATACAGGATAAATCCAAGGAGAAATATGCCAAGACACATATTAATCAAACTGTCAAAAATTAAATACAAAGAAAACATATTACAAGCAGCAAGGGAAAAACAACAAATAACACACAAGGGAAACCCCATAAGGTTAACAGCTGATCTTTCAGCAGAAACTCTGCAAGCAAGAAGGAATTGGCAGGGCATATTTAGAGTGATGAAGGAGAAAAACCTACAACCAAGATTACTCTACCCAGCAAGGATCTCATTCAGATTTCATGGAGAAATTAAAACCATAAGGGACAAGCAAAAGCTGAGAGAGTTCAGCACCACCAAACCAGCTTTACTATGCTAAAGGATCTTCTCTAGGCAAGAATCATAAGAGAAGGAAAAGACCTATAATAACAAACCCAAAACAACTAAGAAAATGTGAATAGGAACATATATATTGATAATTCCCTTAAATGTAAATGGACTAAATGCTCCCACCAAAAGACACAGACTGGCTGAATGGATACAAAAACAAGACCCATATATATGCTGTCTACAGGAGACCCACTTCAGACCTAGAGACACATACACTGAAAGTCAGGGGATGGAAAAAGATACTCCATGCAAATGGAAACCAAAAGAAAGCTGGAGTAGCAATTCTCATATCAGACAAAACAGACTTTAAAATAAAGACTATTAGAGGAGACAAAGAAGGACACTACATAATGCTCAAGGGATCGATCGAAGAAGAAAATATAACAATTGTAAATATTTATGCACCCAACATAGGAGCACCTCAATACATAAGGCAAATACTAACAGCCATAAAAGGGGAAATTGACAGTAACACATTCATAGTAGGGGACTTTAACACCCCACTTTCACCAATGGACAGATCATCCAAAATGAGATTAAATAAGGAAACACAAGCTTTAAATGATACATTAAAGAAGATGGACTTAATTGATATTTATAGGACATTCCATCCAAAAACAACAGAATACACATTTTTCTCAAGTGCTCATGGAACATTCTCCAGGATAGGTCATATCTTGGGTCACAAATCAAGCCTTGGTAAATTTAAGATAACTGAAATTGTATGAAGTATCCTTTCCGACCACAATGCTATGAGACTAGATATCAATTACAGGAAAAGATCTGTAAAAAATACAAACAGATGGAGGCTAAACAATACACTACTTAATAATGAAGTGATCATTGAAGAAATCAAAGAGCAAATCAAAAAATACCTAGAAACAAATGACAGTGGAGACACGACGACCAAAATCCTACAGGATGCAGAAAAAGCAGTTCTAAGAGGAAAGTTTATAGCAATACAATCCTACCTTAAGAAACAGGAAACATCTCGAATAAACAACCTAACATTGCACCTAAAGCAATTAGAGAAGAAGAACAAAAAACCCCCAAAGTTAGCAGAAGGAAAGAAATCATAAAAATCAGATTAGAAATAAATGAAAAAGAAATGAAGGAAACTATAGCAAAGATCAATAAAACTAAAAGCTCATTCTTTGAGAAGATAAACAAAATTGATAAACCATTAGCCAGACTCATCAAGAAAAAAAGGGAGAAGACTCAAATCAATAGAATTGGAAATGAAAAAGGAGAAGTAACAACTGACACTGCAAAAATACAAAAGATCATGAGAGATTACTACAAGCAACCCTATGCCAATAAAATGGACAACCTGGAAGAAATGGACAAATTCTTAGAAATGCACAACCTGCCAAGACTGAATCACGAAGAAATAGAAAATATGAAAAGACCAATCACAACCAATGAAATTGAAACTGTGATTAAAAATCTTCCAACAGACAAAAGCCCAGCACCAGATGGCTTCACAGGCAACTTGTATCAAACATTTAGAGAAGAGCTAACACCTAACCTTCTCAAACTCTTCCAAAATATAGCAGAGAGAGGAACACTCCCAAACTCATTCTAGGAGGCCACCATCACCCTGATACCAAAACCAGACAAGGATGCCACAAAAAAAGAAAACTACAGGCCAATATCACTGATGAACATAGACACAAAAATCCTCAACAAAATACTAGCAAACAGAATCCAACAGTACATTAAAAGGACCATACACCATGATCAAGTGGGGTTTATTCCAGGAATGCAAGGATTCTTCAGTATACACAAATCAATCAATGTGATACACCATATTAACAAACTGAAGGAGAAAAACCATATGGTCATCTCAATAGATGCAGAGAAAGCTTTCGACAAAATTCAACACCCATTTTTGATAAAAACCCTGCAGAAAGTAGGCACAGAGGGAACTTTCCTCAACATAATAAAGGCCATATATGACAAACCCACAACAAACGTCGTCCTCAATGGTGAAAAACTGAAAGCATTTCCACTAAGATCACGAACAAGACAAGGTTGCCCACTCTCACCACTCTTATTCAACATAGCTTTGGAAGTTTTAGCCACAGCAATCAGAGAAGAAAAGGAATCCAAATAGGAAAAGAAGAAGTAAAGCTGTCACTGTTTCAGATGACGTGATACTATACATAGAGAATCCTAAAGATGCTACCAGAAAACTACTAGAGCTAATCAACGAATTTGGTACAGTAGCAGGATACAAAATTAATGCACAGAAATCTCTGGCATTCCACACACTAATGATGAAAAATCTGAAAGTGAAATCAAGAAAACACTCCCATTTACCATTGCAACAAAAAGAATAAAATATCTAGGAATAAACCTACCCAAGGAGACAAAAGAGCTGTATGCAGAAAATTATAAGACACTGATGAAAGAAATTAAAGATGATACAAATAGAAGGAGAGATATACCATGTTCTTGGATTGGAAGAATCAACATTGTGAAAATGACTCTACTACCCAAAGCAATCTATAGATTCAATGCAATCCCTATCGAACTACCACTGGCATTTTTCACAGAACTAGAACAAAAAATCTCACAATTTGTATGGAAACACTAAAGACCCCTAATAGCCAAAGCAATCTTGAGAACGAAAAACGAAGCTGGAAGTGTCAGGTTCCCTGACTTCAGACTATACTACAAAGCTACAGAAATCAAGACAGTATGGTACTGGCACAAAAACAGAAAGATAGATCTATGGAACAGGATAGAAAGCCCAGAGATAAACCCACGCACGTATGGTCACCTTATCTTTGATAAAGGAGGCAGGAATGTACAGGGGAGAAAGTACAGCCTCTTCAGTAAGTGATGCTGGGAAAACTGGACAGGTACATGTAAAAGTATGAGATTAGATCACTCCCTAACACCATACACAAAAATAAGCTCAAAATGGATTAAAGACCTAAATGTAAGGCCAGAAACTATCAAACTCTTAGAGGAAAACATAAGCAGAACACTCTATGACATAAATCACAGCAAGATCCTTTTTGATCCACCTCCCAGAGAAATGGAAATAAAACCAAAAATAAACAAATGGGACCTAATGAAACTTCAAAGCTTTTGTCCAGCAAAGGAAACCATAAACAAGACCAAAAGACAACCCTAAGAATGGGAGAAAATATTTGTAAATGAAGCAACTGACAAAGGATTAATCTGCAGAATTTACAAGCAGCTCATGCAGCTCAATAAGAAAAAAACAAACAACCCAATCCACAAATGGGCAGAAGACCTAAATAGACATTTCTCCAAAGAAGATATACAGACTGCCAACAAACACATGAAAGAATGCTCAACATCATTAATCATTAGAGAAGTGCAAATCAAAACTTCAACGAGATATCATCTCACAGCAGTCAGAATGGCCATCATCAAAAAATCTAGAAACAACAAATTCTGGAGAGGGTGTGGAGAAAAGGGAACTCTCTTGCACTGCTGGTGGGAATGTGAATTGGTACAGCCACTATGGAGAACAGTATGGAGGTTCCTTAAAAAACTACAAATAGAACTACCATATGACCCAGCAATCCCACTACTGGGCATATACCCTGAGAAAACCATAATTCATAAAGTGTCATGTACCAAAATGTTCATTGCAGCTCTATTTACAACAGCCTGGAGATGGAAACAACCTAAGTGTCCATCATCGGATGAATGGATAAAGAAGATGTGGCACATATATACAATGGAATATTACTCAGCCATAAAAAGAAACGAAATTGAGCTATTTGTAATGAGGTGGATGGACCTAGAGTCTGTCATATAGAGTGAAGTAAGTCAGGAAGAGAAAGACAAATACTGTATGGTAACACATATATATGAAATTTAAGAAAAATAAATGTCATGTAGAACCTAGGGGTAAGACAGGAATAAAGGCACAGACCTACTAGAGAATGGACTTGAGGATATGGGGAAGGGGAAGCGTAAGCTGTGACAAAGTGAGAGAGTAGCATGGACATATATACACTACCAAACGTAAGATAGATAGCTAGTGGGAAGCAGCCGCATAGCACATGGAGATCAGCTCGGTGCTTTGTGACCACCTAGAGGTGTGGGATCGGGAGGTTGGGAGGGAGGGAGATGCAAGAGGGAAGAGATATGGGAACATATGTATATGTATAACCGATTCACTTTGTTATAAAGCAGAAACTAACACATCATTGTAAAGCAATTATACTCCAATAATGATGTAAAATATATATATATATATATATATATATATATATATATATATGTTTGTAGGATCAGCCTGTTTTTCTTTTGAATGATTCAGCAGTAATGAAGAATACCTACAATGTTTAATTGACTTAACTCTTTCATTTGCATTTTTATTAACTTAATGCTATTCAAGACATACTATGTTTTATTTCAGTTTAAACAGCAAAAATATTAATAGATTTGAAATTTTATAATGGTTGTCACAAGGTTAATCTTACAAGATAAATTAACCTTCGTGGAAACTCTGTAGTCAGTTTTATCTCAACAGTTCAAGGCTATTTTAAGATTTAACCAACTATCCCTTAAATACAGATGAATTGTTGTGTTAATGTAAAAAGAATTTAAAAGAGAAAAAACAGCTTCACTTCCATGAAGACTGCAAAACCAATTTTCTCACTATTTATTGCCATTAAAAACTTTCATTCTCCTATTTCTTAAATTAATATTTTTCCCAACAAAACTACAGACTATGAGCAACACTTTATTACACAGTGTAAGTCTCAGAAAAACAACCTAAGGCTGAACTCTACTCACTGCTATGTGAATTTATTTAGCCCTGGATAATCAACAGACAGATTTTCTATATTCAGTGTTTATTATACTATAATGCTTGTTAAAATTAATAGGTATTTTATATGCTACTCCAACTAGAAATATAACCAAAAGGTAAAAATTCACTCAATTGATAGTCTAATTAAAATTCCATATTAACACTCACTTTCTTACATTTAAAAGAAATGAGCATTTTGAAATCTAAATAGCTTAAGATTAGCATGTTCTCCATACATGTTTTTGCATGTCTGTTTCATAGATAAAATACTACATAAATTAAAAAAATGTTTTTAAAGCTTCTATTGCCAGTCACTTTACTTACTAACTCATTTATTCCTCACAACAACTATCTGAAGAGGAATCTGTTATTATCTGTGAAACTGACTGCCCCTAAACCCAAGTTCCTCTGACAAGTTTATGATTAACTGCTCTGTCTAAAGACTTACTCCCTTTCTTGCCCTGTACCTGTTCCCCCTCAAAGTTGAGGAGTACCAAAGAAAAGGGGGGACTGTAACTGAGCAGGACCCCATGGGGCCTTCCCAGGACAGACCTCCCCCACCTGGTCCTTCACCTGCCTCCTGTTTGTAGAAAAACTTTATCCTCCTGGGCCTTCCCCAAGTTCTAAAGAACAAATTTAATAAGAGAAGTGAGAAAATGCAAAAGGAAAGGAAAACAAGTGAGACAAAATAATAATCGTATAGCCATTAAACAAAGTCAAGGACCTTTAGTTCCTCCTCAAGGGTTATAGATAATATTCAGAGCCATGTCTTTGAGCTATTTTTCAGATACTGAAACACCTACTAGGTGGAAGAAGTTAACTGTATGTTGACCACAAGCACATAGACCCCAGACTGTTTGGAATCAAACAGTTGATGATGTTGACTCTTAACCACATCACAACCAACCAATCAGAATAATGTCCATGAGCTGATCACGCAACCCACAAGCCTCTCCCTCACACTGTCTTAAAAACCTGCCCCTGAAAACTATTGGGGAGTTTGGGACTTTTGACCATTAGCTGCCCATACTCTTTGCTTAGCCTTACAATAAACTGTACTTTCCTTCACCACCACCTGGTGTCAGTAGATTGGCTTTACTGTGCACAGGCAAGCAGACCCAAGTTTGGTTTGGTAACATCTCCATTTTACAGATGAAAAAGTCAGAAAAAGAGGTTAATTTTCCCAAACTCAAACAGCTAATGAATGACAGAAGAAGGGTTCAAACCCAGGCTGTCTGGCTCCCAAGTCTGGCATTGTGTCTACTGTGCTATTCTATCTTCACTGGCTTTGACTATGGGTTAAATTTCTGCCTCAGGTTAATCTCAAGTGTCACCAAAACAATGCATTGAAAACTATTCAAATAATCAATCTTTTCTACCTAATTTCAAATAGGCTGTTGAATTGAGTCAAGTTACTGCATAATCTGAAACTGTGTAGGCAAGACCTTTTCTAGGCCACAAATGGACAATCACTTGAAAAAAACTTCTCATTTCAATAAGCAGCTATTTGGATTTGAATTCATGTTGCTATGAAGGTTTCATGAACTCCTTCAAGACCTAAGGACTATCACTTAACATGTAAATATACTGAAGAAGTAATTTACTTTACCTCTCCTTGGAAGTATCTGAACAGAGAATCTAATACTTGATTCTAATACTCATTCATTCATGGTGTATCTATACCATGTTAACCCCTTTCTGGGGAAAAGCTTGTGAAATTCTCAAATACCAACTTTCAATGGCAGATGTTTTCATGTACCTAAAGAAAGGTCCCAGCTCATTGCTGCCTTGGTAACAATGGAACCCAAAGCAATGTTTCTGTGAGCATGAAGCTGAGTTTTTGTGGTGTTTCCTTTACTAGCTAGGAGGGAGCTGAGCTCTCTGTACAAGGTGATCATCCTGTTCATATATTTGGAGGAATACAAGCAACCAAGGCTCCTGAGAGCTCCCAGCCAAACAACTCTAACTTGATTCTCTATTAGTCTTGCACATATATTCTATTATTCAATTTCCCAAGCGTTATGAACAAAATCATTTTTATTTAATCTTTACTCTATTTAAGGAACACAGAAAGAGCTGTCATGTGTCACAAGCTCTAAGCCATTTGAATTTCCCAGGCTTTTTTCTTATCTCTACTGGTTATAATCTAACATTGACAGCAGTACCATACCTTCAACTAATATTTTATTTTATTATTTTTTTCAACTAAGATTTTAAATAGTAGACAAGATACAGACAAAAATGTTATTTCAATCCATAAACTGCCTGTAGTGATTCTTTTTGTGGGGGAAAACATAATTCATATCAATGGGAAAACAAGCTCCTTTTTCTTTGGAGAGATGAGTGGGAAAAAGAGAAAAGGTGAGGGCTTCCCTGGTGGCGCAGTGGTTGAGAGTCCGCCTGCCGATGCAGGGGACACGGGTTCGTGCCCCGGTCCGGGAAGATCTCACATGCCACGGAGCAGCTGGACCCGTGAGCCATGGCCGCTGAGCCTGCGCGTCCGGAGCCTGTGCTCCACAACGGGAGAGGCCACAACAGTGAGAGGCCCGCGTACCGCAAAAAAAAAAAAGAAAAGGTGCGATTCAGGGCCAAAAGGCCATTGAAAAGAGAAGTCCAAAACTGAGCTGGAAGACTGGGCTAAAGGGTTCTGAATTGATCCGACAAGAATTAATGAGGCTAGAGACTAAAGTTGACAAAAATAACTAAAACACTTTTTTAAGAACAGGCACGTCTAATATTCAATTACAAGTTCTCTGCCCTGTGATTTAAAATCCTTTCCATGGCTCGAAAACATCAAGGCTCACTCTCTACACTTGAAAACTTGACCTAATGAGACTGTGAATGCGTGTGATTTAAGGAAAGGGATAGAGATCTTGCTGAGCATATTAGCATATGTGAGAATTCAAAGTAGATACAGAAACAGACTAATTTGCTAGGAAAAGAGTTTGTAGCCAAAGACATCTAGGAAAAAGGTAAACAGCCCCCTTGGGATTCAGGTACATTTCATTTGGATTTTAAGGACCAGAGCCCCTTGATAGTCATCTGAGTGACCCCATAACATCCAATATCTGTAGCATTACTTGTCTCACCTACTACAGATTTGAATTATACAAACACCTATATAACCAATATCAGGATGACAAGCAGATATAATTCATTTATGTTCATCAACTGTGACTATGTCCAATCAGAATATCTAGTAATATTATTTAAAAATAAAAAATAAGTCATATTAAATTTATTTTTAAATCCATCCTTCTCCATCTAACCTGTAATCTTACCTCTCTTTCATATAGAGATTTAGAAATTAGAAACAAATGATTTGTCCTAAATAACATAATTTTAGAGGTTTAATCATTTTTAGTCAAATTAAACATGCTCATTCTCATCCTTCAGCTTAATATACTCATATTTGTATAAAAATAAAATTGAGAGTGACCTAAGCTCCAGTAATTCCATCCCCTAATTTTATATTCTTTCCTTCTTTTATTTTCAGAAGTGTTTATTAACTGCATCTCATGTGTCAGGAACATTATTCACCAGTGGAAAAGAGATTCAGGATGGGGTGTCACTGTGCATCATCAAGGGAAGGCTAACCTCCTCTGACCACCTTGACCCAACTGCCTCCAGCAAGATGACCCTCACACCCTATACACATCAATCTCATGGTTTTTTTCACTGTGCTTATATTGTCCTAAGTTTCTCCAAAAATCTCTCCCAAAATAATAGTTCAAATATCTAAAATTCTATCTTTTGTCCCTCCTCTGATCAAAAATTATAATGAAAATCTAACTGGTACATCTATATTTCGTCTTTTAGAATGATGATAGGGATATGATCAAATGCTCAGATTTAGGGTTCCAAATATCAAATATCCTTACCAATATCATTTCAAAACTGAACAGTGACAGTAATCACTCTACATGCTTTTATGAAACAGATCTAAAACTTTGGACTAAGTTCCTTCTAGACAAAGGAAAAAAATAAAACTCATTAATCATGTTCTTCAGGATGTCGTTATTAGAGGTGCCACAATGAGTTGCCATAGTGGCAGAGTAATACTCAGGTTTTTAAAAATACCAACTATAAGATATAGTTGAATCATCTTAAAAACGCTATTGGAGATATTTTCAGAGGACTGAATGTGTGTTTTTATTCATATAATTACCAGAGGCAAATGCTTCCTTAGTGGTCAGTGAGGTGAACACAATCCTGCCCTGTGAAGGGGATAGTTCATGTTCACGCGTCTCCATTAAGTCAGAAAAAAGCAATCTTTCACAAAACCCCAATCACGTACATTTTCCTTCCACCTGGAGATTAGATATCCGGTAAAAATGCACTTTGCTACTAGTCATTGTTAAAAGAAGCGACAAGTCGTTCTCCTTCTGATTTACAACACCTGGAATAAGCCATGATTATGTCTCTTCTCCCCTAGTTTTAAATCAAGATTGATTTAAGTAAAATTGCCTCGGTCTAAACTGGTTACTACAATGGTCTCACAAAAAGGACCGAAAAAATTTTCCCTCTTAGATTTAGTGTTTTTATCTTTTATAAACACATATGTTTAAATTACCATTGTGGTAAACAAAACATGACCCCCAAAGATGTCCACATCCTAATCTCCAGAACCTGTGAATTTGTTACCTTACATGGCAAAAGCAACTTTGCAGATGTAATTAAAGACCTTGATGTACGTAGATTATTCTGCATTATCCCAATAAAATCATAAGGTTCTTATAAGAGGGAGACAAAAGAATAAGTCAGAGAAGGAGATGAGACAATAGCAGCAGAGGTCGGAGTGACGTAGGTCAGTCCATGCCAAGGAATGCAGGCAGCCTCTAGAAGATGTAAAAGGCAAGGTCACAGATTTTCCCTTAAAGCTTCCAGAAAAAACACAGTCCTGCCAATCCATTTTAGACCTCTGACCTCCAGAAATGTAAGAGAATAAATGTGTTCCTTTAAGCCACTAAATTTATAGTAATTTGTTACAGCAGCCATAGGAAATTTACACAACCGTATTCAGCATTTTAAAATGTGGATATATTTTTATGTTTATTCAGTACTTTTTAATAGAAGAATGAATTTTGCCATCACATTTCTAGGAAAATATTATAGCATTTATATTTGTGGCAAAATAACTAGAGATATCATGAGAGAGAGTTTTACCTAGCTTAATTTCATAAATGCTCGGATCATCTGTATCAGTCATATAAATAAAAGTCCAATCTGTATGTACCATTTTCACCCATTTTAAAGAAGAAATAATAGCAAACTAAGACACTGTCCAGCTTTCACAAGGGACACACTCCAATGACCTACTCCTCTCTCCACCTCTAATATTAATAGAGTTTTCCTTTAAAATGGGGGTAAAATTTCTTGATTCATTGGGGAAAAAACTAAAAGCATTTGTATATGACCTTTTTTTTTAGAATGAGCATAACAGACTCTCATAAGCAGAGTAAGTGCATAAATATGTCTTGACAAAAGTAACTGATATTGGTAGTCCTTCAAAGAAGCTTGCATTCATTGCAGTGACAGTAAAATATTGCATACCCTCTTAAAAGCTAGGGTAACCACGTTTTAAATATGTATGTTAAAGCCCTTTGAACATACTTAGCATGAAAGGGATCACAGTCACAAGAGCAGACAGCATTCAATCCTGAAGTGCTCTGAGTTTACTCAATGAAAAAGAGAAGAGATTTTAAAATCCTGAACGTATGGGGTCTATTTTTCAGGGCAGAGTTGGAAAATGTTAGAATGCTGACACAAGTGATCAAAGATGAGATAATTCGTTGCCATTGGTAAGAGGGATAAAAGGTACTCTAGGAAGAGAAGCAAACATGTTTCTCAAAATGAATAACAACTCTAAATTGCATGGTCAAGTTGGGAACCATGACCAGAACTAATTGCAAGGACTATATAGAAAATCAGTAATATTTTGAAGGGCTACTGCATTTTCTGGTTGCCTCCCCCCACCCCCCACTATTTTAAGTACGTAAATATACTGAACTTTTGTAAATTTTTTTCTTTTGTAGCAGGTTTATTGTTGCCCACAGGGGAATGCTCTTATGTTTCTGGAAGGCACTCCTTGATCTTTTGGGTTCTTTCTGGGATCAAATCCTAAGGTACCAGTTAAGTGAAGAGCACCTCAATTCAACTACTTTATCCTGGTCAAAAAATACAATTTGGGAGTGGAAGCTTAGGACAGGCTTAGCCATGTGTACTCTGTTGTAAGTATTTACCCTAGAAAATGGTCCCTTCTTTTGTCCCTAATCTTTACCAGAAGTAAACATAGAGATAATCAGGATATTTAGAATAAATGTGAAATTCACATGGAAACCAAATTTCAGAAAGAGAGGGAAAAAATCCAAAATCTTATATCAGTATATCACCATTAGAACAACTGTTTGCAACTCTGACAAATTATAAATCTATTATTGGGAATTCTCTCAATTTTCCTCAGATGAGCATATGCATGTGAAATGCAGGAGAGTCAACCAAGCTGCTAAACATAATTCTTTACAAAGCATTTTCACATTATTTTAACTGATTCTCAAAACCACCTTTTATTTATTTATTTATTTATTTATTTATTTATTTATTTATGGCTGCATTGGGTCTTCGTTGTTGGGTCTTCATTGCTGTGCGCGGGCTTTCTATAGTTGCGGCGAGCGGGGACTGCTCTTCGTTGTGGTGCGAGGGCTTCTCATTGCGGTGGCTTCTCTTGTTGTGGAGCTCGGCTCTAGGCGCGAAGGCTTCAGTCGTTGTGGCACTCAGGCTCAGTATTGTGGCTCACAGGCTCTTAGAGCGCAGGCTCAGTAGTTGTGGCTCATGGGCTCAGTTGCTCCGGGGCATGTGGGATCTTCCCGGACCAGGGCTCTAACCCGTGTCCCCTGCATTGGCAGGCGGATTCTTAACCACTGTGCCACCAAGGAAGTCCCAAAATCACCTTCTTAAATGTATACTACTAAACCTAAATAAACTAAGGCCCAACGAACCCAATCCAAAGTCACATATCCAGTAATTGTAAGAATCCAGAGGGAAACGCATGTCTTTGGACTTTAGGACCAGTTTTCAAAGTTCAGGTGTTATTCATTTACTAGTAGGTTGTTTTTATCTTGTGGGACATAGCTAATGCCATCAAATTAAAATGCCAAGAATAACTGTAAAATCCCGAAGTTGCTAACACTTACAGAAATACTGCAAGAGAAATTAAATGAAACGGGTGAAAATGCTCTGAAAATAACTGTGCCTAACAATAATAGCCCAATTGTTAGATGGACTCAAGGTTGAAAGCAGAAAATTAGATTGAATAACAAAGGCAGGTTGCCTTTTTGTAGGTTACCTGAGAAGAATGCTATATTCTGATATCACAAATAGTTCTGCAGTGTAGCTGTAAGCCACATCCATGACATTGATAATGACATTGAAAAATGATAAACAAAAAAACCTTTATTTTATGGAAGGACATATTATGCTCTGTTATTAATATTTCATTGGAAGATGGGATGGATCAATTGTGGAAAATTTTGTTATGGGCCAATGCCAAAACTGCCAGGTGATGTTTAGGGATCAGGGAGATTCACAGAGGGAGTGGAAACTGTGATGGGGGCTGGGGGAAGACTACATTTTTTTTTTTATAAATACAGTTCCTTAATCCATTTGTCTCAATTCATTGTCAGGATCAATAAAAATGAATGTCACAACCAGTGTGACTCAACTAGTTTTAAAATAAACACTCAATTCTAAAAATACAGAAAGAATGCTAATTAGTTTTTAAAGGGGGGGAGAGAAAGTAAAAGGATCATTTGATAAGAAAGCATTGCAATAACTGTCACAATGCATATCATTACCTTTTTTATTACTAATCACTGTTCATTCTAGCTGGTTCAATTAACTGGTTATTTTTAATCACAACACTTTTTCAAATTTAATTTAACAAAATGTGGTGATGTCAATTAAAAGCAATGAATCAGGGAGAAACTAATGATTATAGATAATGCAATTGTCCTGGTTAGTTGATCTAGGAGAATGTGCTAAAGCTTTAATGAAGAGGAAAGCATGAAGCCAAAAGGAAGTGAACATGAGTACAGTACTATCATTGTTTTCTTTCAGGTATCCAAATTAAGTACACAGAGTCTACTATCATCTGGTCAGAACATATAAAATTTCACCAGTAAGGACTTAAATAAAGGCCATAAAGTACCTAAGTCACAGATAGCTCTTAGTCCTGAGATTTCATTTCTAAAAGGAAAAGTATTTTAAAATGTCTGTTGGGAACCAAAAATAAACAAATGGGACCTAATTAAACTTAAAAGCTTTTGCACAGCAAAGGAAACCATAAACAAGATGAAAAGACAACCCTCAGAATGGGAGAAAATATTTGCAAACAAATCAACGGACAAAGGATTAATCTCCAAAATATACAAACAGCTCATGCAGCTCAATATCAAAAAGACAAACAACCCAATCAAAAAATGGGTGGAAGACCTAAATAGACATTTCTCCAAAGAAGACATACAGATGACCAATAAACACATGAAAAGATGCTCAACATCACTAATCATTAGAGAAATGCAAATGAAAGCTACAGTGAGGTATCACCTCACACCAGTCAGAATGGCCATCATCAAAAAATCTACAAACAATAAATGCTGGAGAGGGTGTGGAGAAAAGGGAACCCTCTTGCACTGTTGGTGGGAATGTAAATTGATACAGCCACTGTGGAGAACAGTATGGAGGTTCCTTAAAAAACTAAAAATAGAACTACCATACGATCCAGCAATCCCACTCCTGGGCATATACCCAGAGAAAACCATAATTTGAAAAGACACATGCACCCCAATGTTCATTGCAACACAATTTACAATAGCTAGGACATGGAAGCAACCTAAATGTCCATCAACAGGTGGATGGATAAAGGAGATATGGTACACATATATAATGGAATATTACTCAGCCATAAAAAGGAACAAATTTGGGTGATTTGCAGAGACGTGGATGGACCTAAAGACTGTCATACAGAGTGAAGTAAGTCAGAAAGAGAAAAACAAATATCATGTATTAACGCATATATGTGGAATCTAAACAAATGGTATAGATGATCTTATCTGCAAAACAGAAATAGAGACACAGACATAGAGAACAAACATAAGGAAACCAAGGGTGAAGGGAGGGTGGGATGAATTGGGAGATGGGGATTGACATATATACACTATTGATACTATGTATAAAATAGATAACTAATGAGAACCTACTGTAAGGCACAGGGAACTCTACTCAGTGCTCTGCAGTGACCTAAATGGGAAGGAAATCCAAAAAAGAGGGGATGTATGACTACGGACAGCTGATTCACCTTGCTGTACAGTAGAAACTAACACAACATTGTAAAGCAACTCCACTCCAATAAAAAATTTTTAAAATGTCTATTGAGTATGTTCACCATTAGCATAAGGGCATAGGTACTGTTAGCACAAGAGTGTAAAATATTACTAATTAAAAAGGGGATCTGGTATAGTATTAAGCTGATTTTTTTCTGGTTAAAAAGGAATTCAGACACTGACCTTAGTCACCATAAAGATTCTCTATTCTTCTACTTCAGTAACTTGCCTCAAACCTCAATATAATCATTTGATAAATGGGGAAATCCCTGCTCCCTGGCATTCACCCAGTGTCTTGCCAGAGCTAGGAGTGAGGTTAGCTAAGAGTCCTCTCAGGATCATGCATATATGCTGGCCCCAATAGAGCCCCCTCAGTTTAGGTCATTAATAATGTTATGTCCTTTATATACGCAGCAGCAGTTCTGATTATATATCATCCGTACATGCTCTCTGAATTGATTTTTTCTAGTAGAGGCAATACATTCATATTAACCCCAGCTGTACTTTCTCTCCCAAGCAAGACAGCTGACCAGGGTTGGAAAGGCAATTTGCGGTTCACATCAAGCCAGCAAATATGTCTTGACTCAAGTGCCAACTGAAATGTCTCAATATTCAAACCCAGTTGAAAAACGCTCCATAACTGATAATCTTTGTCTGCCAGGAACTCAGGAGTGGAGAGTAATAGTAAACGCACAGCACAACTTATTTATCATTCCTGCTGACACACCAAATCATTACACTGATTTTATTTTTATATTATTTTAATCAGCTGAACCTATCAGTCACTTCATGAAATAACTGACTAACCAGCAAAAGACAAGAGGGGTCAGTAAAAGATTGAAAAACTAACCATGGAATTTTTGAGATGCTGATTTAACATTCCCAAAAAAAAAAAAAAAAAAAAGAGATACATAAACCTACTTTTCTCTTGGAAATAACAGGGAAGAACAACAGTTAATTGTGATCCAGTAGAAAGAACAATCAAATTTAGTCCTAAGGTTACTACTTCATCAACAATACCAGCATTACTAAATTTTTATTCCTACTTGTTTGTTTGTGTGCGTGTGTGTGTACTTCTTCAAAGTTCAGATCATCACAAGGAACATACACAAAGTATTTTAATCCTATTCTAAATAAAGATTTAGAATTCTTAGGGATAAAAAACTGTCAGTAGTATTACTATGCCTTATAAAATTATACAATCTGAAATGGAGGAATATAGTAGCCACCCGAAGGTAGTTTTTCAGATATAGAATTATTTTCATACCAAAATACAGTTAATAAAAATAATTTTGCATGCTTATTTAAATTTGGAAAAGGGAATAAAAATTGTGTTTTAGTTAAAAATGGACTATTAGGATTTAAAGCCTTCTCTGTTTTCTTCCTTTGTTGCAACCTGTATAAGGAGTTGCTCTGTGTTTTATTTTCCAGTCATCCATTTTTTTTTCAGCCTCCATAGCTCCATAAAGTTGCTCAAGGCAAACAAGATCTTCATATGTCTAAACAAATGTCATTCTCAGATTTCATCTCTAAGGCTATAATACTTAAAATCTGCAGTCTGACGACCTAAAGAATTTGCTGGTACCACAGTTCATTTACATGAATGATTACATCAAAAAATATAACCTAAATTTTGTAACTTACCTCTGATTACAAGAAAGCAATAAAAGCATATTCAGTAGGAAGAAAAACAGAAAATACACAAATAATGCTAGTTTCACTGTGCTTCCTTTTTTCTTTATTTTCTATTTTTTAACATAGATATATTACATTTACAATGAAAACGTTATGTCTCTAACACAATGTTTTTTGAAACATTGAAAATGTTACTGTTTCTAAAAATTAGTCTTAAAAATATGTCATTGGATATGGTTTTACTCTTTTTAAATTATTTTCTCAAAAAGATAAGCTAGTTCTAGCCTGCCATTCCAAACTGAAGTACCTAAAATACCTTAAAAGGATTTCAAGAAGGAGAGCATGTCAAAATCTATCTGGTGAACCAGAAATGTTCATTAGAAGTGGCAAGATTAGTTCCTTCTTAAAGGCCACACTTCTCATAATTTTTTACTAAATTTATCTTCATAGTTTCATAATAAGAAAGTTATACATTAAGGTTGAATCACAACAAATTTTTTTCTTTTTGTCAATCCTATGATGAAAAACATGAAATGAATATTCCCAGAATTTGTTTAGAGATAGATTCTCTCAGATCTCAGGTTGTATCACACATGTCCCAGGCAAGATGGCAAACTTTTCAGTTGAAAAATTTGTGAAATTGGCTGCTGGAAATTGACAACTTCCCAAATGATGTCAGCTATGATAAACTTAGAAACTGGAGGCCTGGAACTCACCAATATTCTCACTTTTACTGAATATTTACTGTAAAACTCTGGTAACTAGACATTTCCTAGGTGCTGGAGACATAAAGAACTATGAGACACAGACCCTGTTCTACCTACTGTCCATTTGGTAGTTGTATCAATTAGGCTGTTTTCATTTGCAAGAATCAGAAAACTCATATAGCTTAAAAATTAAGATAACTTATTGATTAATACCAATAGAGAGTATAAGCAGATTTCAATTTTGATCAGGGACCTAGGTTGGCTTAATTCTCATGCTGGCTTTTCTCGTGGTGGTAAAATGGCTGCAGTGGTTCCAGGTTCATATCCGCACGTCACAAAAAAGAGGGCTTCTACATATTCAACCATCAAAGTCCTATTTGGACATGATTTGACCAAACCCAAACAATCACTACAGCTATGAATATATTGTGTACTGATCTGCTTAAGCTTCAGTTACTTCCCATCCTTGAACCAATCAATAAGATTATACTGATGCAAAAATCAATCAGAGTTAATCACTGAGGCTGGAGGTGGAGTTAATATCACCTGTATCCCATGGATACCATACAAAGGCAGAAGGCTCAAATGTATGCTGGGGAGGAAACTACAAGTTTTATGAGAGTAGCCAATACAATAACAATGAAAAGTAGTAACAACAGAAGTCAATAAGAGTGATGTAACAAAAATATTGTGAACAATTACAATTATGGAGGGTAAAGTCTTACATATGTTTTGTTTTTTTATGAATATTTGTTGATTTATCATGCATTTATTTTAATTCACAATTGCTGAAATAATGGTAAATAAAATAATTATTTTATAATTCAGAACAACAGAAGGATATATGGGGGTTATAAGGAATCGGAAAAAGGCCTTGAAAGGATGAGCATGAAGATATTTTGGCTTGCATGATTGAGCAGTAAGGCACTCTAGTGGAAGAAATAGTTCAAACAAAGAGAAGTGTGAAACACAGAACATATTTTCTAGAATAGTCTAACCTTAGATGATAAGATGAAGTGCCTTAAACACACCTTATCTCTTTAAAGTAGCTATGAACACAGCCTCCTATTCTTGCAAGATGCTGGATTAACCATTAACTGAGGCTTGTAGCTTTTGCTGGAATTACACTTTCCTACCAAGATTGAATTGAATTTAAAAATTATACAGAAACTACACACACACATGCATTTTTTATTTTTACAATATTTTCAAAGGAGATTTGACAACATAGTCACATAGGCCATCCCATGTAATAATTCAAACCAGACAGTATAGTAGAGATACTGAAAGCTATTTTATTTAAAATCTTCCACTCAAGAAAATCTGGAACTCTCTAGATCAACGACTTGCATATAGATATGACCATCTTATAGTTTATTTTTGTTGTTTTTCTAAAACAATTTGGCTACCAAAATTGCAAGACTATGTTACCCAACATATTTTAAATTGTAAAATACATTCTAGATAACATTATCTCAGAAAATGTTATCAAGTTGAGTCTATCTCAGTTTCTTTTTCCTATTTATTGACACATCTCAAGGAAATGACAAAATTAAAGCTACTTTTCTCTCACCTTGTCATTTAATATTGTTCCTTCCTACCAAACCACTGCTTAAAAAGTCATCAGCTCTCAACTGGGAAATAACTGAGTTAATTGATTCCCCAAATATGCTCTTCTGAGAAATTAAGATATATCTATAAGTTTCAGTTAACAGCAGTCTAATTATAAAGAATCCTCAATGAGAGGATCTCCATTTGGTAAAGCTCATTGAGGGAAAGTTAGAATTATAAGGAAACAAATTTTCATAACTGATCAAGAAAGCTATATCACTTTCAAAGTAATGTCCAAGATAATTTATCCAGATCTCCATTCATTTATTTAACAAATTCTTTTTGAAAGTTTACTATGTGCCAGGCATGATGCAAGATATTGGGTGAATAACAAAACTAAGACTGATTATGGTTTCTGTTCCAATACAGGTGAGACTAGTTGGGAAAGACAAACAAATAGGCAATAACAATACCAGCAGTAACATGAAATAATGGGAACACACAGTATAGGTATCTAACTTGGAATTATAGAATTAAAGAAGCTATCCTAGAAAAATTTTTCAAAAAATTTTCAATGTCAAAGCTGAGAAATAAACAGTGATGACAGTTAGCCAACCAAGGAAAAGGGATAATTGTATAGAAAGCAGGAATAGAATATGCAAAGGCCTAGAATCTAGGGAGCATGGTACAATCAGGAAACTTCTAGAACCTAAAAGAATTCACAAAATGGGATCAGCCAGGCTTTTACTATATTTGGTGGATTATGTCCTACTATACTGAAAGAAAAAAAAAAAGAACAAGGCAACCATACCAGGGAGGTAGAGGGAAGTAGAGAAAATTCAACTTTTTCATATCCTACTGGCTACTACAGCTAAGGCTTTTTACTGCTAAAGTAATTCTTCCTTGGTTCAAGAAATAAAATTATTTTCTTATAATTATTTAGGAAGGGACCAAAGCTTCGGCAAGTACTAAAGGAGGAAAATAAAGCCACATCTGCAATCACCTACTGACCAAAGGAATCAAGTCCTACTGATGTTCATTCAATCTTGATACAGAAATTTGAGAGGTACAGACTAAATATGAACATGTCTGAAGATAATGGGTTGATTCATTTCTTTAAAATTCTGGACCCTTAGAGAATCACTGAGACAGCCTACCATCAAACAACTAGATTAGTCTAAGGAGCCTTGTTCCAAATCTTCTTATCTCTCAAAAAACAATGAGCCCTCTTTTCTTCTCCAATATTTTGAATCACAAAATTATATAGAATCTACCAAATTAAAAGATTAAATATAAATTTCTAAAAAGTTGATCTCTATACTAAAGTCATTTTTAACATAAAATAAGTCCATTGTGAGGATAAAAAACAAATCTCTTTGTCTTTACTGAACAAAAAAATAAGATAATGATAGACTGAGATACAATTTAGGCTTTATTTTGAGTTTAAGTTACCTCATTTTAAAGATCTCATAATACTTCAAATTTATTTTTGATCTACAAACATGTCATTAAAAATAACATTACCAAATAAGATGGCTTCACAGATTTATATCACCTCATGGAAGTAGACATGAGGTGTGCTTAGCTTCTGAGAGCTTACTGATAAATTTTCAGAACTTTTGCAAACTTGTTGACATCAGCCATGGTAAAAGTATTTACACCACAGAAACTGGCAAATTCTACAAAACGAAGTTGCCCCCACCCCAAGACTCGAATATTAAATATTTACCAACACATGACTAGTTACATTCATGGGGAAGCATAAAAGAAAGCGAATCACATCAACATTATACAATTGTTTATAAATCACATATGCTAACGAAGCACAGTAAAAAAAAAAATCATTCTCAGTACCTTCCCAAGTCCACTTTATAAGACTGAATCCAATTATTTTCTTACTGTCTAAGGCTCACCCTACCCCAATTATTATGTAATATGGAAAGCAAATGACAATAGTTAAAGTTTAAAAGCTTGATTCCCAGATTTGCTTTTTCAGAAATTAGCTAATGTGATTACTCCAGAATTTTGTGGTTTCAACCTATGTTTATCTATAATTTTTAATTAAGCCACTCAACTATCAAATATGTAAACTTAGGAAAGAATATTGACCTTTTTTGTTAGAATGCAGAGAAAAAATATATATAAAATCTTCTAAAGCCATAACATTCAAACTTGGCAGGTCTTTAGATCTTAGTGAATAAAGAAAATCAAGCCGACTCTGTAAAGCAGTTAAGTAATTTTTAAGCAACAAAGTCTTGAAATGACAAGATAAGCATATAAAATGTTTCCTCTAAGTTTCAAGGTCAGTTGAGGAGATAAGGATGCTGCCGTTGAGGTACACATTATACGTCATAAAAAGCATAGAAAGCCAGCTATGCAGCTCACTTGGGCTCAGGTCACATAGAAGTGCAACAAATGGGTGATGAGAGAAACTCAAGGTTTCACTGCTTTACTTGCATTCATTCTTCACAAACTGAAAGCATAGTGTTGAAATCAAGTAATCAAGGTTTAGTCCAATAGAAGTGCACCAATTCTTAGAATTATCAACTTTAGAAATCCTCTGGGAAATGAATTACCCCAGAGTACATGAATACAAGTTCAGTGCCTTGCTGCTCACAATTTCAAAGGTTCTTTACCCTACATGAAGGACTTTTAAAAAGGGCTTTTAAAAGCATGATGTATTTAAACAGCCACCCTACACTGCAGTTCTGACACTGGATGGAAAGGTCACCTTAACATATACCAGTGTTCAAGGATAAGTCCCTCCGAGACACATTTGGCACTCACTACCTCATTCCTCTGGTACATCTTGTCAACAAGGAAATGTCCGGGTCTTTACAGCAAGTCTTTATAAAGACCACATAAACAGAGAAGTAACCCAGTCTATTAATAAGCCCATCAAAGGCATTCTTCTTTACTGTCACAGTGTTTTTGACCTCTAGCATTTCTTTTTGGACTTTTCTTAGGATTTCCATCTCTCTGCTTAAATCACCCATCTGATCTTGTATGCTGTCTACTTTATCCATTAGAGTCCTTAGCATATTAATCAGAGTTGTTTTAAATTCCCCATCTGATAATTCCCATAATCCTGCCATGTCTGGTTTTGACACTTGCTCTGTCTCATCAAATTATGTTGCTTTTCCTTTTAATATGCTTTGCAATTTTTTCTTGATAGCTGGACATGATGTACTGGGTAAAAGGAACTGTTGTAAATAGGCCTTTAGAAATGTGGTAGGAAGTTGTGGCAGGAGGGTAATCATTCGATAGTCCCATCATTAGGTCTCAGTCTTTCAGTGAGGTTGTAACCCTAGACTACGAACTTCACAAATGCTTCTCAATCCTCCCTTCCCCCACCCCTCAGGTGGGACAGGATTGCTGGAGTGGGCTAAAGTTAGATAATTCTCTGCTCTCACATGGAATCTAGGGCTGACTGGAATTGAATTATTTCCCTCCTGCAAAGTAAGTTAGGCTCTGATAAAACCCCAGCAGGACAAGTTCCAGGTAAGGGCAGGCCTTGTTAAGAACAGAGTGCTCTGGTGTATTTCATAATAGTTCCTTTTCCTCTTTCCCTGCTGAAAGCATATGGGGAATTTTCTCCAGTATTTACTATTGAAAACAGCATCAAGCTCTTGGAGGTAATTCCCACAATAGAATAGAGGCCCCCTATGACAGGGTCCTCTACAGTCTTTAACTCTTAGAGTTGTCTACACTGAGCCTCCAGCAATTTGTCAATTACAGTTCAGGTTTTCCTACCCTGACACTGGTTCCCACACAGTTTCCACTCATGTGTCTATGCTCCAGGAAGCTGTAACTCCTTGTATCACCAGTCTGTCTCTCCAGTCTTGGACACAAGGATTTACCCTATGTCATCCCCTCTCTTCCAGATCCAAGAAGACTTGCTGATTTTTGTCTGTTCAGCTTTTTACTTCTTGTAAGGATGAAGTAGTGACTTCAAGCTTCTTACATGCAGAACAAGAAACCAGTGGAGCAACCCAATTTAGAGGTCCTCAGAGACAAAGGGAACACCTACAACTTGGCATTGATTTACTCTTCAGGTATGAATTGCCTTTTAGAGGAAAAGATCCACCTGGCCTTTGCTGAGATAGAATCAGATGGAATTGAAAAGGGAATGAGAAAGGAAGCATCAGAAATAAAAATTAATAACAGTGGATATTATATACCTACATTATTTTATTTAATCCTAAGAAGAACCCTAATTTTCAGAGTCTTGGGGTTAATATATCTCCAGTTAGGCATACCTCCCACTTCCTCCTCCCTCTGCCATTACAACCTACTGAAAGAAAGGTAGAAAGGAGGGAATGAGGGGTAAAAGAATAAGAGAAATTACAAAAAGTTACCAAATACCTTCCATATTTCAGATGGTGTGTTTGACATGTCTACGGACTTTAAATTCATTTAATAGTCACAACGCCCCTCAGACTCCCCTTTCGTAATTTATTTTCCTTTGTCTTCAGAATTGACTGGAGTTATTTCAACCACATATCCCTTGTATAAAAAGTATATTTGGGGTAGCTCCTGACCAAGATAATAAAATAAGTTTATGCTTTGATATTCCCCTATGCTATAATCACATAGCAAGGATGGGCAAACTAGAAAAGGAGAAAACTAAAAGACATAATTGAGATCAAATAAAAGATAAGCAGCTCTGCGGTCAAGACATAGAACAGAAACACTGTGTGAGACAGGACCTGAAAGCCGGTGAGTCTTAGAATTCCGAAACAAGCAGAGTTTGCCAGAAGTTCTACTCCTATCATTGGTACAGATCAACACGCATGAAGCCAGAGGCTAAACCCTCAACTATCCACTGGTGGCAAAGAGCAGGGGAATTTGGATATTCCCAGGGAGTACTGAAAACATATATGTCATTGACGCCTTGCCACGTAAACAGGTGCTAATGAGATAGGAAAAAATAAGAAGTCACTTTGGCCATGTCTAAGACTGTGTAACAAGTGCCATCAGTCTCTGCAATAGATAAAGTTACAGTCTCAGTGTCTAAACACCCAGGGCATTGGGAGATACAACTGAATACTATTGGCGATAAACCACTATAAGCCTCCAGCTCCTGTTAGTCTTTTTAAGTGGCTGTATTAAGATATGCATTTCTCACTTTCTCTTTGCCTTTAAGTTCTTAATTAACAGAAACACTAATTAAATAAAGGTTTTCCTTTGTTCTCATGGGATTCCATATCATTTCTTTTGGACCATGATAGAAGGGACAGGAAGAAAGTTTAGAAAATGATTTAAGTACCAGAATGCCAGTATTTTTGTGCTAATTCCCTGAGCTCAAATTTCCACAGGCAATCAAAGAGGAGCAGATGACACTTATACATACAATGGACTGCATTACAGGAGAGGAACCCTGAGCTTAGGGAACCCAAATTCTTATAGTATGTAGTTAACATGCCTGCCCTTCACTCCAGAGGGAGACATATTATACTGGAAAGTAAGAAAACCTGTTCTTTTGCTCCAGAGGGAAATGGTGTCTCTAATACCCAATAATGATCTTTACAAACATCGATTTAAAGTCCTAAATAAAGAGCAGTCAGTGCCTCACTTGCAGGATGTTCAAAAACATAAAAGACCCATGGATAACTGTCTTCCAACAAATATATGAAAAGATTCTCAATCTCATTAGTCAAAGGGAAAATGCAAACTGTGTGATATAATATACCCATTACATTGGATTAAAAAATAAAAGTCTAAAAATAGGAAGTGTTGACTAAAATATAGGGAAATGGAAACACTCATACACTGCTGATGGGAGTGTAAATAGGTCCACTCACTTTGAAGAGTAATCTGGCAACATGTAGTAAAGCTGAAGATGCTCATATTCCAGGATCCAGGGGTTTCACCTCTTGGTATATGCGTCCATGAAGCTTTTGCAAATGTTGCCAATAAAAAAAAATTTTGTTGGCAGCGTTCCTTGTATGCATGACAGAATTCTTTATGAAACAGAAAAGTTGGAATCAGCTTAGTTATCCATCAGAGGTGAGTGGTTAAGAGAAGTTATATAGAAGACTCAACAGAAGCTAAAATGAATGAACAAAAGTTGTATGTATAATCATGTATAATCCTCAAAAATACTGAGTTTAGTATGCCATTCATATAATATTTAAACTTGTAAAAGTTATCATATATTATTTTTATATAATAATTTATGTAATAAATTTATTTTTAAAGAGAAAATAATCTTGCATGGGAATAATAAATACTGTATTCCTGGTAGTTCTTTCTTTTAGGAGGTGAGGAAATTAGCATCAGGAAAGATTCCCAGAGACCTTAACTATAGCTATAATATTTTCTTTAGTTTAATGATATAAAACAAATATAGTACAATACTAAAATTTCTTAAGCCTGGGTATGGGAGTGATTGTTAAAATATTCTATATTATTGTTTATGTATTTGAAATATTTTATCCTAAGAATGATTAAAGCGATGTTAGTTTGAGAGTTGTGCTAAATATTCATATTTCCTGCATACTATCATTTAGTTTTTTGGCCAAGAGAGCCAGTATAGCTTTATGATTAAGAATCTGTCCTCCAAACAAAAAACGTCAGAGTTCAAATCCCAGCTCTATACCTAACCATTTTTGTAACATCAAGCAAGTTAACTAACATTTTTAAGCTTTAGTCTATATGTAAATCTGGGAAAATAATATACGTTACATTCTAGGTTTGTTAAAAGTGCTCCAAGAGGCAATAAATGGCTTCTCTTCCTTGGATAAGAAAGCATTTTAAAATGTTGACTGATATTTGATATTAGGAACAATTTAATATATACTTCATACATCCCTCTTTTATCTTTGGCCATAGCAACCTAATGTAACATTATAATCTCTTTAGAAAAAAGATCTCTTTAATCAGAGGTATGGTATATGTTTTCTAACTTCTTTTGACACATTCTTCATACCAGCTGACGATGTATCTCGCTGTTGCTCAATCCGCTCAGTTTAGTCTATGAGACTGTGATCATCCTGTTTTCTCTGTCTTTAATATCTTTCCATTCTGAATGGCTTATCCAACTCTTATTTTCCTTTGCAGCCTATGTCAAGACCTATTTCCACAATGAGATTTTCGTAAATCTTACCAATATACTTTGCACTAAATAGCTTTTTCTGAATAAAAACGTATTACTATCAATGACCAACAATAATTTCAGTGTTTTACATTTACGGCACTCTATAGTTTAAAATCACTTAAAGATTATGACACTCATATGACATTCAGGTGAAGATGAGCTACTGTGCAGAACTAATTTTATATCTGCTCACTCTAAGTTTAATACTTGGCATCACCTCACATACTAAGCAGTAAGATCTTTCAAAAAGTTCACCTTTAAAGGTATACCTCACTATTGGTTTTTGTGTGTGTTTTTTTTGCGGTATGCAGGCCTCTCACTGTTGTGGCCTCTCCCGTTGCAAAGCACAGGCTCCGGACGCGCAGGCTCAGTGGCCATGGCTCACGGGCCTAGCCGCTCTGTGGCATGTGGGATCTTTCCAGACCGGGACATGAACCCGTGTCCCCTGCATCGGCAGGCAGACTCTCAACCACTGCACCACCAGGGAAGCCCCTCACTATTGTTTTTTAATAAGTACTTTCCTGATACAAGGCTTTTTTTAAAGACTGAAAACCACAAGATGTTTTAGTTGCAAACATAAACTCATCAGTGATAATAAAAATGAACCATCAACTATCTTGTAATGTCTTGCCCGAGCAGTGTGTTCAGAGGCCCTGTTCTGTCCAGGTACAATATGATCCAGTTGCCTAATAATGGGTAAATATGTAACAGATTCCACAGAAAAACTTGGAGAGGGTAAAAGATGGACAATTTGTAAATTTATCTGTACTACACAATTCCTTTGACATAAAGAAATGAGCAGTCAAACAGAAAGACCCCATGCAAGCTGATGGGACGATCCCATATGGAAGGATCTCAATTAGAAGGATTCTATATGGAAGCCTCTGACTTGCCAAGGGAGATCCATTCACATCTAAATCAACTAAATCTCTCTATATACACAGTGTCCTTATCTGTGGGATTCACATGCCTAAAAGCCATGATCTTGAGGAGTCCTAATGGTCTAGGATCAGGGAGTAGGTGTGAAATAGGACAGGGGAAGATGAGAAAAGCAGAACTGCACTTTTTCTCTTTTACTTCTGAAATCCTATATATAGGCTTTGGTTTTAAAGCCTGAATGGTAAGCCTGCTTAATTTAATCAGTTCCATGTAAGGGAAGACAGATATTAGAAATTTCAGCAAATGAAGAGAACTAAAAATTTCCATTATCAAGAAGGACCTACCCAAGAGCCATTTATTAATAATATCCAGTCTTTATTCTGCTTTATGTTACTGTTTGTCTTATCCATGTGCTTGCTTCCTTATATTTCTGGTTAGTTTGCAAGTTACTGAATGATAAATCATGTACTTTATATTTCTTTAAAATCCCTGATATTGCTATTGTAAAATTAGTTTAAAATGTATGAAGTTTTAAAGTCTTTATTTTATTTATATGATTTTGGCTGTAGGAAAGACTTGATAATTCTTAATGTCAAAACCTGTTTCTAATTGCTAACTTGTTCTAATTAAGAGGGTGACTGGGGAAAAGAGAAAATAAGTGGATACCAGATTGAATCCAGGTTCCAGTGAAAGGGATAAAGTAAACAAAAGACAAAAAAGAAGAAGAGATAAATCAGGAGGAATAAATAAATAAAGAGTTGTTAGCCAATCAGAACCGACTACAAAAATGGATGCAGCCAGGTTAGATGTAAATACAGACGGGAAAACTGAGAAATACTGTGTAGGTAAATTCTTCATCTTGAAACAGGAAAATGGATCCAGTTATGTCCAACATTACACATATGTAATTGGATTCTCCCAATAAATTAATAAAGTTTTATAAACCATAGATCTCTTTGAAAAAATGACAGAGATTGCAATGAAGATGAAGACGTTATGTGTGTAAAAGGGACACATTACTGATAGGATTACTTAAAATGCAAACACCAAGAAAAATAGGCCTTCGTGACATTCATGGATTAAACTCAAGGTAAAGAGAAGAAAATAAATTGGACTTTTGGGATTCAAAAAAGTTCTGGACTGAGATTTCTTAGCCTTGGGCAACTGAACAGAGCCATCCAGAAATAAAAAAAAAAATCTAAAACTTACTTCAGAATTTATACAAAGTTTAATTACATAAGTATGTAATTTTACAGTCCCTTCCATGCATTTTTAGTTTGTAACTTATGATTCTTCTTTCTGTGTGATTCAGGGTGTTATGATATTTACAACTGCCTACTGTGGAAAAAGCAGAGAGAAGTGGCAAATGGTTAAAGTTCCAACTTCTCAACGAAGCTTCACCCATTTCCATCCTCATCTCATTTTGAGCCTCTGGTTTAGGCATAAGAATGATGAAAAACTATTAAATTAGTTTGGTGTTGTGAAGAGAGTCATTTCTAAAAATTAAGGGAGTTGAATCCTAATGTATGTCTACACTTATTTCCTGGGGTCCAATAGGGCCCAAAACCTCAGAGAAGAAGACTTCAATGAATGGGAACTCAGGACACCATAGAGTAGACTCATATCCTTCTCAAGAATGTTAACATTATCTATATTCAGTGATAATGACCATGAGCATCCCTCAGAGTTACAAGGCTCAGCTTTTTGAAGGGCTTAAAGATAAAGTTATCAAGACTGATTTTTTTATCAAAGGAGGCCAAGGACTTCAAGAATACAAAACTATCCATTGTGCTGAAATGCCAATCTCTACACTTGATTCACCAGGGATGATAAACTGGAGGACCAGGAAGGAAGAGACTGAATGTTTGGAAGTTAATAAACAAATATGACTACTTGTGATAATTTATGTAGGAACGTGGTCAAAGTTTAAATAAAAAAGACAAATTGGGGCATATGGTAAAATAAGTTCCTTCAATACAGGGCAATAATTTTTCTGTAGAATCTTGGGGGTTAGCAATTTTTTTTTTTCTGAGCAGAGGTACAGCATGATGAAAGTAGTACTTTGAGAATTTTAATTTGTGTTAATATAGAGTACAAATTGTAGGAATTATTTTTAATTCACAGAATCCATAAGAACATAACCTATTTCCACTAGGACTTTTGTACACATCAATTTTTGTCCCTAATGTATCAGAAATAACCTAAAAGAATCATATATGCTGGAATTTATATATAATAATTGTCAATAGCTTCCATGCAGTAGAATTAGTGTAAACTGAGCCTTCCCTGAAATTCATCTACAAATGTTAAGTTTCCAAATAATTCATTTTAATGATATTACCACCTATGAGTTCCCAGATTACATATGACCAAAGATACTTGTATTTAAAGGTATAGAAATTATTCATGTTGCTTTTATGAGATTGTTACAAAATGCTCATGTTGCTTTTATGAGATTGTTACAAAATGCTCAAGGGTGTATTGACTGACACAAAGATTAATATGGATAAAGACATAAATAGATACAAATATGGTTGTTTATACAGAATTATCATTATAAATGAAAGAAGTAAACTGTTTCCTAATTTATTTTTTATCTTTGCTTATCTAAATCTGGATAAAAATCAAGAGACTTTTTGGTAAGGTTAAGAAATAATGATCATGAATATCTCTTTCTCTGAAGAAAATTCTATTTGTCATCTAATGACATTTCCCCCTTACCTTTGGAAGGCTTTTTAACTAGGTCTTTGGGGGAAAACTCTCAGTTTTAAGAAAATTTCCTTTTCTCATTTAAAATTAAACAGTAAGTCAACCAATCCAGGCACTATAGGGATGATGTGATGTCCTTAATTTTTTCATATAATGATATGTACGTGTGGTAAGAAATTCATCTTTGCTAAATTTCAAGTTTCGTTTCAGAAGATAAAAGTATGATTTGGGCACTGTTCCCAGAAGTTCCTTTGAGGGAAAATGATACATTTCAAAACTGCAGAGTTCCAGTTGTATTTGGTTAAAATAATCATTTTGGAATGGAGGTTTTCTGTGTCTGTGTTTAAAGAACTGTTCTGTGTGTCTTAGTTCAGATTTGAGAGATGTCAAATTACGTGAACTCCAGGTTGTACACAGTCGCAGCTAATAATAAGCACAAAGTGTTGAGTTGTAACACCAACTAAATGTATTCACATGTCCTTATTTGAGTTTAGGACAGTGCTTTCCTCACCAAAAATAATTAAAACCAGATACCAAGGTAGCACAGCTGGATTTAGGACAAATATGCCACTAAAAAATATCTACTTCTACCCTGAAACAGAAAGGAATGTCTCCTTAAAAATAAAACTCTCTTATGGAAGCAGGATGTACAATTATATCTTAGTTGTGGTCTTAGTTGCAGTATCTACTTTCACAAATGAATTAAGAGAGACAGAAAAAAATCCCAGAAGAAATATAAGGATTGATTCTGGTAAGGCTGAAATATGTAATTGTCTTTCTACATGACACTAGCATTTTTCACAGAAAAGGCAATATTGAAATATCTGTCAATGATAATGTTAGTTTAAATTCAGCATTTGACACAATATTGTTTTAAGTTGCATGTAGAGTCAAACATTTTGTAGAAAAAAAGTGGAAGTAGGATGTTAGGAACACCCTTAAAGGACTTTACTCTTCAGATATAAAAGCCACTTAGAATGTATTATGAAACTCCAAACTCTTAACAGGTTCCAAATAAAACAAAAATGGCAAGGTATTAGATTAATTTCTATATCCACTTAATCAAAGATTTGGTTAACATTCTATTCTCCATTGCCAAGAGAAAAGTGTTCAGAAAAGGAGTGTATAAGTCATGATGTTTTAATGAACTGCTAGCTTTTGGAAAATAGTTTAAAAAAGAAAACTGAAGCTTGGAGGAAGAGAGTTAGACCAAACTTCATAGCACTAACATTGTTAGCGGGGCTAGTTCAACATTACTAATGATATTTTCAACTGCAAAATAAAGGTATTATTACACTAAAAAGAAAAAATAAAACTAAAAGAGTTCAGCTTTTCTGTTTGAAATAAGGGCCAGATTAATCATATTCTATACATTTTTTTCTATTGTACACAAGTAATACAATCAAAATGTTCACTGTAGACCCTCACACCTCATTTAAAAGATTTTTTTCCCAAACATAACCTCAGCACCAGTTCTCTCTAAAAATATAGACTACACATGAAGATCAAGTTTTTAATTGTATATCTATTTAATTTTATTACTTTCCAAATATAAAATTTATGCCTTGTTTCAAATGAAATTTGGCTCTCATTATTTTATAGCCATCAAAATTAATTTGAGTTGTTTCTTTTCTTTTCCAATCTATATGACAGATCTTTGAAATGTATTTTTTCAACATTTCTAATAGCTAGTGTATCTGCAAAAGGTCAATAAATATCAGTTTAGAAAACTTGTCAGTACAGACTAAAAATATTCTGTACTTTCATCTTCCCAGTAAGCCCTAACAGTGACAGAAAATCTACTTCATAGTGAAATTCAAAGTGGAGATATTTGATGACTACATTAGAATCTAATTAGAACACATCCTATTTAGAGTAAAACTTGGTACAAGTGAAATATGTTATGAACATTATGATGGTTAAACAAACTTTTACGTGCCTTACCCTGAAGGAAACACAAAATAAGAAAAATATAGTCACTGCTCTCAAGATGTTTAGATGAAAATATTCTAAAGATATAAGAAAAGTACACATAATTTTTTAAATAACAATGTTAATTTCATTATAGTATGTTTTCAACTATAATGCCCAAACATTTTAGACATGGCAATAGCAAGATTTCTTTGTGTTCCTATGAATATTCAGATACATTTCAAACATTCCTAGGAGTGGAATAAAATAGTGGTCATCATTTTTGCATTTTGACATCATTTGCATACTGGAAAAACCAAGGAGAATTTTTATTCAACTTTATTCTTTTCTCTTCATCACCTCTTGCCCCAAATAAGACATTAATTTTAATGGGAGCACTTCACTAAACAGCAATTCATTTATTATATTATTGCTTCTACTCTTTTATTAGCATTTTAGTTTATAAATGTAAGCTTTGATTTTTGAAACATTTCTTGAAATACTTAAAACATGCTAAGAGATTTTGGTCTTCAAACAAGATACTCATGACCAGCCAACTGATAATACTAATAAAAACTAACAATGTGTCAACTAGATAAGCCTGTTAAAAATGAATACCTTATGAATACTATGTTATCTATATATCCACATTGTGAAACCTGGATTATTGAAAGCTTTTTAATGAAACTTCTTAAAATGGATAAAGTTTAGGGTTTTTTTTTTTCTCCTCCTTTTCATCATGAGATGACCTTATAATTGTATATAAATTTGTTACTTTATTCACAGCAAAATAAGTTCATATTTTCCAACTTCACTTTTTTTAATATATATTTATTTTTGGCTGTGTTGGGTCTTCGTTTCTCTGTGAGGGCTTTCTCTAGCTGTGGCAAGCGGGGGCCACTCTTCATCGCAGTGCGCGGGCCTCTCATTATCGTGGCCTCTCTTGTTGCGGAGCACAGGCTCCGGACGCGCAGGGTCAGCGGCCATGGCTCACGGGCCCAGTGGCTCCGCGGCATGTGGAATCTTCCCAGACCAGGGCTCGAACTCATGTCCCCTGCATTGGCAGGCAGATTCTCAACCACTGCGCTACCAGGGAAGCTCAAACTTCACTTTTGATTTTAACCAGTAAATTATTTTCTTTAGGGAGACCGTGTGTATAGTTTTTGCTAAATAATCATAAATTAAAACACTGAGCAATTAACATATGGCAGAGACTGTGGCTTATCTTGTTGAACTTTTAAAACCAGCCTATGTATTGGAAGCATTTCTCTCCCTAATCTAAATGTGAAGAAACTGAGACTTCACAAGATTAGGTAACTTGCCTAAAGTTCAAGCTAACAAATGGCAGATGCAGGATTGGAACCCAGTCCATCTGAGACCTGAGTCATCACTCTTAGTCACTAAAACATGACACTTCCCAAAAGACATAAACATCCCTTTAGTGTAACAAGTATCAACTACTTGCCAATATACCACACAGGAGGAGGCCTAGGTTGTATGTCATTAGGGAAGAAGTGTTGCTTACTTCATGTAATTCTCCACAATTGCTGGAGAATCTAACCAACCCAGATACATTGGTAAAAGATCACTTGGAATATTATTTAAAATTTTCTAGTTGAGAAGAACAGAACCTACACTATAAAATACATGTTTTATAGTTATATAATATGTAACTTTAATAGACATGCATATGTATAATAAAATTTTTAAAATCTCACATGTAATCAAATAAAAAGCAGTAGACTGTGGTTTTGTTCTGAATCACAAATCCCCATCACTGGCCAGAGGAGCTTATCAAATGTCTTTCCTACTCCCTAAGGGAGTCTTCTCTGTGACAGCTGTTTCTCTGCTATGCCCTGACCCACTTCAGTATATCACACCAGTTCGTGGCTCACCATTATCTCTGCCAGTTCACACAGATCTGGTTATTCTGTTATATCAGTCCTCATATGCTAACTACAGTGCAGCATCTTTTTATACCTCTGTAATTGCACAAAATTAAATCTTTAAAATACAGACTTCAAGTATTTCTATTCCTATACAAAGATTCAAACAATGCAGTAACTTCCAGAGGTGTGGCTATTTTCCAACTCAAGTCCTAAAAAATACAGATTACAAAAATAACTTTTTCTGTGTACAACTGCAGTGAAAAAGATTTTATAAATCTTCCTGGATTTGGGAAGTAAGAGAGCAAATTCCAGACTGAATGTCACCTGAGAGTTCCTTAGTGCTTTCAGCTCAAGTGCCATGACAACCTAGTTGCTGTAATCAGTTGTAAGGTTTGTCACTAATAGTATATATGTTGTTTACAGTAATGAAAGTTCTCAGTCTCCTTCTCTGACTGTTCTGAAGCCCTTTCCTTCATTCAGTTTGTAATTTCTAAAGGGTATATATTTGCTTGATTTTTGTGCATCTCCTCCACTAGACTGTAAGCTCCACTGGCTATCCTTTTTTATTATTACACTCCCAGTGCTTAACACAGCACCCATTCTCTAACACTGTTTGGGGCATAAAGAAAGAATGAATAAATCTTGTCCAAATGCAAATCAAATCCTTCAATTTATCTTAAAACTTTCCAATGGCCTCTACTTCCTAAAGCAGGAGCCTAAAACTCTTTGGAAAATATGCAAAATCTTTGATTACTGGGCCTATCCCTATCTCCAGCCTCCTTTTCTTCCATCTCTGCACTCAATCTCTGCTTCATGAATCCGGAAACACTGGAAGCTACCCAAATGTTTCAAACCTTCACATTACCCCAAATTTTGGACATGCTGTTTCATACACCTTAAAAGCTCTTCTCACCACCCAATCATTAGCCCCCGATATGTGATTAGCATATGTCTACTCCTTCTTCAAGGTGCTATTCAAGGGTTCTGTGTAATTTTTCAGTGATGTCTTTCCTAACACTCCCAAATACAATTAGATTCTCCTTTGCCTATGCTCTCATTGCATTTTGTCCATATTCTCATTACAGCAATTATTATATTGTATTCATTATTTACTTTAGGTTTTACTTTCCTACCAGACGAGGATTATGACTACATAATCATCTTGTGATCAGGAGTTGTAGGTTTCATCTATGTGTTATCAGTATTTAACAGAGTGCCTATATATTAAAGGAGATCCTCTATAAACATGTAGTGAATGAATGAAAGAATGGAGGTCTCATTGTTACTTAATTAATGATCATGCTAGGACAGCTGAAAAACCCTTCTATACTTATTTTTTTCTCTGTAAGATGGCAATAAACTCAACATAACTCAGAGTATTACCCTAACAAATGGATTTAAACACACTCTCTAAACTGAATGTTCTACAAATGCTTCCTCAAGACATTTACATATTAAAGACAATTTATAGACATGAATTCAGTTTAGAATTCTAAATCAGAGAGCTTGCAAATAGTATGCTTTTAAATTGTTCACCACACTGTACAATAAAGAGATGATTCTTTTTTCCAGGAAGTATGCTACAACAGATAAGCTTTATCATATCTCACTATTCTTGGTTCCATATTGGGGAACTGTCATATACTGAAACTTAAGTTAGAAAATCTCGGGTGGGGTCTAAGACAGGTTCACCATTATACTAAGCTCTTTATTTACTGAGACTAGAGAGTTATTGAATTTTAGAGCTAGAGGGGTTCCATGAGAGAAGAGCAAGTTTCCAGTATATTTTTTTTCTTAAGAAAATCCAGAATTTGAAGAAAAAAAAAAAAGATAACGATGTCACCTTTATCTGGTGCAGGAGTGGTCAATGTAAACCACCTGTATGTAAACTATGAGAATTAACTAAGCATTTCAAGGGATTTATCACCATTACCAGCTCACCTATATAAAGATGACTTTGGGGTACTACAGTAACACAATTCTCCATTATTTCCATATAAAATGACCTCAAAGAGGGAAATAACACTGACTACATTTTTGAGCTGGGTAGCACAAACATGAAAGTATAATACATTTTCACATCACTTAAAAGACATTTCTGTTAGTACTAAAAGCAAAGGTCAGAAAAGATCTTTTTCCCGAGGGGAAGGGTTGCAGAGAAGAAGTACTGAAAATCCCACCTTTCAGTAGAATAATCTGTCCCTAATGTTGGATTCTTTATTTTTAATAAATGCTCTTGGAGGGCTAATGACGAAAAACAACTCTAATAATAAATAGCCTAATCAAAATGCAAGTCCATTTCTCTAGCACAGACATTAAGAGAAATGAAAAATTCCCATTTGTTTCTTCAGAGAAGATACTTTTATATTGTTTTCTAAAAATTCTGACTTTAGAAAATAAATAAATAAAATATAATATGTGCAGAATGTTTCCTACTCAAGAGGATTCCCTGAAATAATACATGCAGGACTTTTTTTTCTGATGAAAAGTAGCGTCATTACATACTCTACCTTTAGTTAAATTAGTCAAATTCTGTATTTTTCCCCTTTAATGTGTTACAAATTATATATGCTAATTATAAAGCTTTAGTGATTATCCTAAACATTTTACTTTCATATTTAAGAGTAGAGTTTTGCTACCACTTTTAAGACTTAATCAGGGGGGACCTTCAAGATGGCAGAGGATTAAGACGTGGAGATCACCCTCCTGCCCACAAATACATCAAAAATACATCTAAATGTGGAACAGCTCCTACAGAACACCTACTGAACGCTGGCAGAAGACCTCAGACTTCCCAAAAGGCAGGAAAATCCCCACGTGCCTGGGTAGGGCAAAAGAAAAAAGAAAAAACAGAGAAAAAAGAATAGGGATGGGACCTGCACATCTGGGCGGGAGCTGTGAAGGAGGAAAAGTTTCCACACACTAGGAAGCCCCTTCACTGTGAAAACGGGGGATAGGTGCGGCGGGGGGAAGTTTTGGAGCCACGGAGGAGAGTGCAGCAACAGAGGCACAGAGGGCAAAGCAGAGAGATTCCTGCACAAAGGATCGGTGCCCACCAGTACTCACCAGCCTGAGAGGGTTGTCTGCTCACCTGCCAGGGTGAGTGGGAGCTGGGAGTTGAGGCTCGGGCTTCAGAGGTCGGATCCCAGGGAGAGGACTGGGGTTGGCTGCGTGATCACAGCCTGAAGGGGGTTAGTGCACCGCAGCTAGCTGAGAGGGAGTCTGGGAAAAACTCTGGACATGCCGAAGAGGCAAGAGACCACTGTTTCAGGGTGTGCGAGGAGAGGGGATTCCTTCCCTGTCTGCCCACAGAAGGCAGAGCACCACCTAAAAGAGCTCCAGAGACGGGCATGAAACGCTCATGTTGCCGGTGTGGCCCACAAGAATCCTGTGTGCAAGCACACATCACTATCCACATGTGCGTCCACCACCCCAGGGGCCTGTGCTGCCACTGTCAGGGTCCCATGATCTAGGGGCACTTCCCTGGGAGAACGCACGGTGTGCCTCAGGCTGTTGCAACATCACACTGGCCTCTACCACCGCAAGTTTGCCCCGCGTTACAATTATAACTACCGTACACCTCCCTCCCCCCTGTGTGAGTGAACCAGACTCCCTAAGCAGCTGCCGCTTTAACCCCGTCCTGTCTGCGCAGGGAATAGAAGCCTGAGGGTGACCTACATGCAGAGGTGGGGCCAAAACCAAAGCTGAATGGCAGGAGCTGTGTGAACAAAGAACAGAAAGGGAAATTTCTCCATGCAGCCTCAGGGCAAGCAGATTAAATCCCCACAGTAAACTTGACGTACCCTGCATCTGTGGAATACCTGAATAGAAAAGAAATTAACCCAAAATTGAGGTGGTAGACTTTGGGAACAAAGGCACACTTGAGGTTTGCTGTCTGTGACTGAATTGTTTATGATTTCTATGTTTATCTTATTATAGTTTTTAGCGCTTGTTATCAACAGTGGATTTGTTTATTGGTTTATTGCTCTTTTTTTTCTATTACTTTTTACTTTTTTAATTTTAATAATTTTTAAAATATCTTGATGTTAATTATTCTATTTTTAAAATTTTTCTTTCTTTCTTTTTTTCTCCCTTTACTTCTGAACCGTGTGGCAGACAGGGACTTGGTGCTCCGGCCAGGTGTCATGTCTGAGCATGTGAGGTGGGAGAACCGAGTTCAGGACGATGGATCACCAGAGACCTCCTGGCCCCATGTAATATCAATCAGCAAGAGCTCTCCCAGAGATCTCCACCTCAGTGCTAAGACCCAGCTCCACCCACAGCCAGCAAGCTCCAGTGCTGGATGCCCCATGCCAAACAACTAGCAAGACAGGAACACAACCCCACCCATTGGCACAGAGGCTGCCTAAACTCATACTAAATTCCCAGACACCCCAAAACACACCACCGGAAGCAGCCCTGTTGACCAGAAAGACAAGATCCAGCCCCACGTACCAGAACACAGGCACCAGTTCCCTCCACCAGGAAGCCTACACAACCCACTGAACCAACCTTAGCCACTGGGGGCAGACACCAAAAACAACGGGAACTAAGAACCTGCAGCCTGTGAAAAGGAAACCCCAAACACAGTAAGTTAAGCAAAATGAGAAGACGGAGAAACACACAGCAGATGAAGGAGCAAGGTAAAAACCCATCAGACCAAACAAATGAAGAAGAAACACGCAGTCTACCTGAAAAAGAATTCAGAGTTATGATAGCAAAGATGATCCAAAATCTTGGAAACAAAATAGAGAAAATACAAGAAACATTTAACAAGGACGTAGAAGAACTAAAGAGCAAAGAAACAGTGATGAACAACAGAATAAATGAAATTACAAATTTTCTAGAAGGGATCAATAAGAGAATAACTGAAACAGAAGAACAGGTAAGTGACCTGGAACGTAAAACAGTGGAAATAACTACCACAGAGCATCATAAAGGAAAAAAAATGAAAAGAATTGAGGACAGTCTCGGAGACCTCTGGGACAACGTTAAACACACCAACATTCAAATTATAGGGGTCCCAGAAGAAGAAGAGAAAAAGAAAGGAACTGAGAAAATATTTGAAGAGATTATAGTTGAAAACTTCCCTAATATGGTAAACAAAATAGTTACTCAAGTCCAGTAAGCACAGAGAGTCCCATGAAGGATAAATCCAAGGAGAAACACACCAAGACACATATTACTCAAATTATCAAAAAATAAATACGAAGAAAAACTATTAAAAGCAGCAAGGGAAAAAAAAAAACAAAAACACAAGGGAATCCCCATAGGGTTAACAGCTAATCTTTCAGCAGAAACTCTTTAAGCCAGAAGGCAGTGGCAGAACATATGTAAAGTGATGAAGGAGAAAAACCTACAACCAATATTACTCTACCCAGCAAGGAACTCATGCAGATTTGACAGAGAAATTGAAAACTTTATAGAAAAGCAAAAGCTAAGAGAATTCAGAACCACCAAAGCAGCTTTACAACAAATGCTAAAGGAACTTCTCTAGGCAGAAAACACAAGAGAAGGAAAAGATCTACAATAACAAACCTAAAACAATTAAGAAAATGGTAATAGGAACATCTGTATCAATAATTACCTTAAATGTAAAGGGATTAAATGCTCCAACCAAAAGACATAGATGGCTGAATGAATACAAAAACAAGACCCGTATATATGCTGTCTACAAGAGACCCAGTTCAGACCTAGGAACACATACAGACTGAAAGTGAGGGAATGGAAAAAGATATTCCATGCAAATGGAAACCAAAAGAAAGCTGGAGTAGCAATTCTCATATCAGACAAAATAGACTTTAAAACAAAGACTATTACAAGAGACAAAGAAGGACACTACATAATGATAAAGGGACCAACACAAAAAGATATAACAGTTTTAAATATTTATGCACCCAAAATAGGAACACCTCAATACATAAGGCAAATACTAACAGCCATAAAAGGGGAAATCGACAGTAACACAATCATATTAGGAGACTTTAACACCCCACTTTCACCAATGGACAGATCACCCAAAATGAAAATAAGTAAGGAAACACAAGCTTTAAATAATACATTAAACAAGATGGACTTAATTGATATTTATAGCACATTCCATCCAAAAACAACAGAATACACATTCTTCTCAAGTGCTCATAGAACATTCTCAGGATAGATCATATCTTCGGTCACAAATCATGCCTTGGTAAATTTAAGAAAATTGAAATTACATCAGGTAACTTTTCCAACCACAACACTATGAGACTGGATATCAATTACAGGAAAAAACCTGTAAAAAATACAAACACATGGAGGCTAAACAATACACTACTTAATAACCAAGAGATCACTGAAGAAATCAAAGAGGTAATCAAAAAATACCAAGAAACAAATGACAATGAAAACATGACTACCCAAAACCTATGGCATGCACCAAAAGCAGTTCTAAGAGGGAAGTTTATAGCAATACAATCCTACCTTAAGAAACAAGAAACATCACAAATAAACAACCTAACCTTACAACTAAAGCAATTAGAGAAAGAAGAACAAAAAAACCCCAAATTTAGCAGAAGGAAAGAAATCATAAAGATGAGAGCAGAAATAAATGAAAAAGAAATGATGGAAACGATAGCAAAGATCAATAAAACTAAAAGCTCATTCTTTGAGAAGATAAACAAAATTGATAAACCATTAGGCAGACTCATCAACAAAAAAGGGAGAAGACTCAAATCAATAGAATTAGAAATGAAAAAGGAGAAGTAACACCTGACACTGCAGAAATACAAAGCATCACAGGAGATTACTACAAGCAACTATGTGCCAATAAAATGGACAACCTGGAAGAAATGGACAAATTCTAGAAACGCACAACCTTCCAAGACTGAACCAGGAAGAAACAGAAAATATGAAAAGACCAATCACAAGCACTGAAATTGAAACTGTGATTAAAAATCTTCCACAAACGAAAGCCGAGGACCAGATGGCTTCACAGGCGAATTTTATCAAACACTGAGAGAAGAACTAACACCTATCCTTCTCAAACTCTTCCAAAATATAGCAGAGGGAGGAACAATCCCAAACTCATTCTACAAGGCCACCATCACCCTGATACCAAAACCAGACAAGGATGTGACACAGAAAGAAAACAACAGGCCAATATCACTGATGAACATAGTTGCAAAAATCCTCAACGAAGTATTAGCAAACAGAATCCAACAGCACATTAAAAGGATCATACACCATGATCAAGTGGGGTTTATGCCAGGAATGCAAGGATTCTTTAATATACGCAAATCTATCAATGTGATACACCATATTAACAAATTGAAGGAGAAAAACCATATGATCATCTTAATAGATGCAGAGAAAGCTTTCGACAAAATTCAACACCCATTTATGATAAAAACCCTCCAGAAAGTAGGCATAGAGGGAACTTTCCTCAACATAATAAAGGCCATAGATGACAAACCCACAGCCAACACCGTCGCCAATGGTAAAAATCTGAAAGCATTTCCACTAAGATCTGGAAAAAGACAAGGTTGCCCACTCTCACCACTGTTATTCAACATAGTTTTGGAAGTTTTAGCCACAGCAATCAGAGAAGAAAAGGAAATAAAAGGAATCCAAATCGGAAAAGAAGTAAACCTGTCCCTGTTTGCAGATGACATGATACTATACATAGAGAATCCTAAAGATGTTACCAGAAAACTACTAGAGCTAATCAATGAATTTGGTAAAGTAGCAGGATACTACTAAATTAATGCACAGAAAAATTAATGCACAGAAACCTCTTGCATTCCTATCCACTAATGATGAAAAATCTGAAAGTGAAATCAAGAAAACACTCCCATTTGCCCCTGCAACGAAAAGAATAAAATGTCTAGGAATAAACCTACCTAAGGAGACAAAAGACCTGTATGCAGAAAACTATGACACTGATGAAAGAAATTAAATATGACACAAACAGATGGAGAGATATACCATGTTCTTAGATTGGAAGAATCAACACTGTGAAAATGACTCTACTACCCAAAGCAGTCTACAGATTCAATGTAATTCCTATCAAACGGCCACTGGCATTTTTCACAGAACTAGAAGAAAAAATTTCACAATTTGTATGGTAACACAAAAGACCCCAAATAGCCAAAGCAATCTTGAGAAAGAAAAACGGAGCTGGAGGAATCAGGCTCCCTGACTTCAGACTATACTACAAAGTCACAGTAATCAAGACAGTATGGTACTGGCACAAAAACAGAAATATAGATCAATGGAACAGGATAGAAAGCCCAGAGATAAACCCACACACACATGCTCACCTTATTTTTGATAAAGGAGGCAAGAATATACAATGGAGAAAGGACAGCCTCTTCAATAAGTGGTCCTGGGAAACTGGACAGCTACATGTAAAAGAATGAAACTAGAATACTCCCTAACACCATACACAAAAATAAACTCAAAATGGATTAAAGACCTAAATGTGAGGCCAGACACTGTAAAACAGAAAAATGAAAACATATGAAGTACACTCTTTGACATAAATCACAGCAAGATCCTTTTTACCCATCTCCTAGAGAAATGGATATAAAAACAAAAATAAACAAATGGGGCTTAATGAAACTTAAAAGCTTTTTCACAGGAAAGGAAACCAAAAACAAGAGAGAAGATAACTCTCAGAATGGGAGAAAATATTTGCAAATGAAGCAACTGACAAAGGATTGGTCTCCAAAATTTACATGCAGCTCATGCAGCTCAATATCAAAAAAAGAAACAACCCAATCCGAAAATGGGCAGAAGATCTAAACAGACATTTCTCCAAAGTAGATATATAGATTGCCAACAAACACATGAAAGGATGCTCAAGATCACTGGGGAAGGATAAGTTGGGACGAAATGAGAAAGTGGCATTGACATATATACACTACTAAATGTAAAATAGCTAGCTAGTGGGAAGCTATCTATTGCATAGCACAGGGAGATCAGCTCAGTGTTTTGTGACCACCTAGAGTGGTGGGATAGGGAAGGTGGGAGGGAGACACAAGAGGGAGGGGATATGTGGATATATGTATATGTATAACTGATTCACCTTGTTATAGAGCAGAACTAATATAACATTGTAGAGCAAATATACTCCAATAAAGATATTAAAAGAAAGCTCATCAAATATGGTAAAAATTCATGAATTCATAATGATATTTCCACCTTTGGAAGAAACCAGGAAACAAATTCAGAACTGATAATTAAAGGAAAGGGAAAGAAGTGAACATTTACTCTGCCTTTGCAGGGAAAGCAAACAGGCAACAAGGAAAAGTTATGCTTTATAAAGTGTCTAATAAATGTTGAAGAAATGTTAGAATATCACCATTTTGCAATTCCTAATGAAATAATTGATGCAGGAAACGATTATCATTGACTGAAAGAGGATGAGGAACTTTACAATGAATGGTTGGATTGTCTCAGCCAATCTTAACATCACAAAATTGAGAGATAACCAGATAAATATTAACCATATACAATGTGTGGACATTGTTTGCATCCAATTCAAACCAACTGTCGAAAAAACATTATGAGGCCAGTGGTGAAATTTGGCCGATGACTGAATTTGGTTATATTAGAAGAATTTTCTTCAATTTTTAGGTGTGCTAATGGTATTGTGCTTAGGTTGAAACATATAGAATTGCTGATATTACAACATTTCAACCTACAAAAATGACAGTTTCATATGGTTCAGTCTTATATCTTTTTAAAAAGAGTCCTTACCTTTTAAAGAGCCATATTAAAGTATTTATGAATGAAGTTACATGACTTCCTGAACTTGCTTCAAAATAATCCAGTGGGTGAAGGGGGATGGAAGAAGAGATGAGACAAGATTTGTTGTGTACTGATAAGTGTTGAAGCTGGATGATGGGTACACAGGGGTTCATTATACTATTCCTCCAATTTATATATATGTTTGAAATATGTGTTTTCATTTGTATAGTTCTAAAGTTTTAAACTTTTATGTAAGCTGAAATGTTTCGTTAAAAATGCCTGAGGCTACTTCAAAAATAAAAAGTAAATAAATTTTTTTAAAAAGGAAAAAAAAAGACAATCAATATTATTCCAGTGGCATAGAATACTAAACATTGTGTAGACCTTTCCATTGAAAACAATTAAAATTATGGATAAAATAGGGAAAAAAATATGCTTAATGCTTAAGAAGCATGAAAATAAGAATCCACCATAATTCGTTCAATTCCACTTAGAACAAAGATGTAGAAGGCCACAAGAGAATGCTGCTCTCACACTAATAATGAGAGACTGATAATCTATAAAATCATAATTTTTCTAGAGCCCATCAGAGAGCTGAGTTCTCCAGACAACCAAAGAAACTGAATTCTACAGAGTGACAAGCCTATAAGAGTAGAGACAGGACTTATAGACTGTTTGACCTATGACAGAGCAAAGGAGAAGGAGGTGGTCATCAAACAAGCAGATAAAAATAAATAAGCTAAAATTTTAACAAAATTTTAAAGGACAGGTATGGGGAACCTGTCAGTTGTCATATCTGGGAAGCCAGAAACAAGAGGAGTTTGCATTCACTTGCAAGCTCTTTTCTGTGGCTTTCCCCTAGTGATCCTGAGAAAGTCTGGTACAGGGAGGGAGACTGGAGAGAGTTTTCCCCACTTGGCACAGGCATTCAGGATATAACCTGCTATTGCACAAAGTCTCTTCTATTTCCCTATACCCTTCTTTCTATACCCTTCTTTCTTCTTTCTTCTTTCTTAAGTTTTAAGCTACTTGGAGAAGAGCAGCAAACTCTCTCATTCCCTGAGATGTAGGTAAAAAATCCATTATTTTGGTACAGGGGTAGAATGAAAACCCATTAGGGTTGGGATAGAAATACTCCCCAGTCACAGGACACAGGCAAAAATACTTTGCTGCTGCGAGAGGTATATAAGCAAAAGCCTTACACTCATGAGGCAAGTGCAGAAAAGCCTCCTGAACCCAGGATTCAATACCAATAGCAAGCAGAGATTAGCTAGCATTAAATAAGGGGCAAGAAATTATCTCTGCCCTAGACCAACCGCAGCTACAACTCAGAGTCTGGCTATCATGGGAAGGAAGAGAAGGAATGAAAGCAAAGGCCCACCTTTGAGGCCCAGGGACACAGATCCTGCCAAATACTGAAGATGGACACACACAAAAGAAGTAAAAGAAGAAACCCCTCCTGATCCTTAACATGAGACTAACACCAAGTAACAAGCAACAGCAGCCTAACACTAGAGAAGGGGCAAGAGCACAGACAAAGGCTCCACTCTATTGTTCAGGTGTGCAGAAATTTCTAAAGCTGAAGTACAGCAAGAATGCTGAGAAAAACACAAGGTAACTCCTTCCAACCACTGGATAAATTTGAAGCCCCTGTTGCCCTGAAGGTAATCATAACAACAACAAATCCTAAACCATGCTCAATTCCTGACTAGACTGATGCATACTAATGATCTGATGCATAGCGAATGTACTGAATACATACTGAAGAAGAGGAATTTCTAGAATAAACACTGTTAATTAACCTCAGTCTCTATTATTCTATAAATTATGACAGAATTCAATAAAAAACTATGAGACAATTAAAAAAAAAAGAACAATGACCCATTGTGAAGTGATAAAGCAATCAACAGATTCATACTTAGAGTTGACCTGTAAGTCTATGCTATCAGATAAGGACTTAAAAATGACTATAATAGTCATGTTAAATGATCCAGAGGAAAAAATAGACAATATGTATGAACAGATAGGGGATTTCATCACAGAGATGGAAACTATGAGAGTCTAATGGAAATGCTAAAAATAATAAAAATAAACATGGTAACAGAGATGACAAATCCCTTTGATGTACTCATTACCTGAGCAGAAACAGCTAAGGAAAGAATCAGTAAACCTGAAGACAGAGCAAAATAAATCATCCAAACTAAAATAAAAAGAGAAAAAAAGACTGGAAAACACAGAATAAAGAAATTAGAGCTGTTGGAAAACATCAATCTAATATACATTCCAAATACAAAACAAAACAAAACTGAACATACCTAGTCAAACTGCTGAAAGATGAAGAGAAAATCTTGAAGGCAGGCTAAGAAAAATGAAACATTTCATAGAGGAAAACACATAAGGTTTACCACAGACTTATCAGAAGTTAAACAAGTCAGAATACAACAGCATATCTTTAAAGCACTGAAACAGAAAAATCTATTGATTCTAAGTATTCTTCAAAACTGATAGCAAAGTGGTCTTTTTTTTTTTCAGATAAAATAAAGATGAATTCATTGGCAATAACACACCTACAGCAAGAAATGTTAAAGGAAGTTCTTCAAGCAAAAGAAATGTGATACCAGAAGCAAATGTGGCTGTACACAAAGAATGAGAAGATTGGAAATAGTAAAATAAATATAATCACAAAAGATTTTTTTTTCTTATTTTTGATCACTTTAAAGATAAATTAACTGTCTAAAGCAAAAATAGGAACATGATTGTGGGGTTATAAGATATGCAGAAGTAAAATGTGTGACAACCATAGCATAAAAAATGAGAGGGGGTAGATATAATGGTAGTGTTACAAGCTGCTTAAACTTTACATGAAGTGATATAGTAATATTTGGAGGTTGTGATATGTGACAAATGTATACTGCAAATCCTAGAGCATTCACTCAAAAATGTTTTTAAGTGTATTAACTAATAAACCAATAGTAGAAACAGAAGAGAATCATAAAAATACTCAATTAAAAAAAAGCAAAGAACAGATGAGACAAATAGAAAACAACTAGATGGTGGGTATAAATCTTTTAAAACAACGTAAGTAACAATAACTGCACTACATTTAAATGATCTGATAATCCCAATCAAAAGGCAGAAACTGTCAGATTGGACAATGGGATAAGAACCAAATAAAGAAATTATGAAACAATTTAAACATAAACACACACAGAGGTTAAAAGTAAAAGGATAGAAAAGATATGTCATGCAAGCACTATGCAGAAGAAAACTGAAGTGACTGTATTAGTGTCAAATAAAAACAGACTTCAAAACAAGGAATAGTACCAGGACTTACATAATTAGAAGAAAATCAATTCATCAAGAATTGTTGAATTATATAGATTCACTAGCATTATATAGATCATAACAATCTTAAATGTTTATGTACCTAAAAACAAAATTTTGTAACACATCAAAGAATAACTGATAGAACCAAGGAAACAAAGACAAATCCATTGTTATAGCTGGAAACTTCAACACTCTTCTCTCAGTAAAAGGCAGAAAAAGTAGAAAGAAATTCATAAAGATACAGGAGACCTGAAGAACACTATCAACCAAGTTAACCTAGCTGATATTTATAGGGCACTCTCCCAATCAGAGCAGAATGTGCATTGTTTTCAAATACAATGGAATGTTCGCCAAGACAGACAATGTTTTGGGCTAGGAAATGAACCTCAACAAATTGAAAAGAATTGAAATCATACAAGGTATATTTACAGACCACAATGGAATTAAACTACAAATAATGTGAAAAAAATGAATATTCAGAAATTAAATAACACACCTGTAAATAATCCATGTGTCAAAGAGATAATCACAAGGGAAATGAGAAAAATGTTCTGAATATAATGAAAATAGAAACCCAATATAACAAAATTTGTGGGCTGCCATAAAAGCATTAAATTTATAGTAACATATTTTTACATTAAAAAACAACAGATAGCCCAAATAACTAATCTAGGTTTTCACCTTGAGAAGGAAGGACAAAATAAATTCAAAATAAGTACAAGGAAAGAAATAATAAAGATAAAAGCAGAAATCAATGCAGTACCAAAAAGAAAAACTCAGTGAATCATACCATGCTATAAAAATAATTTTTCAATGCCATAGTACTTAAATCAAGCTTGTACTTTACTATTAGAATCAAGAAGATTAAATGACATGATGTTTATTAATTATTTATAATTTCCACATACAATAGAATATGCCATTTCTGCAACATCTATGTTGCAGTATTATCTATTGACATTTTTCCAAGCAATTATTTTAAAGAAAAAGAGTACCTCTAGGTAATTTATCTTTTATCAGCTTCTTTATACCTTTTCTAAAATTATGGTAGGAAGTAGTGTTGGGAAAGATGCATGGAGTCTTTTTACTCCCAATCAGTCACTTAAGAATGGGCCTTGGGCCTGGAACACTTCCTTACCAAGAGATGAAGAGCCTCACAGTCTGTGCTGGGCTTATCACCTGTGTAAGAATATCTTTCCCTGTTACAAGCCCAATATATGCTCTTTTTTTCTGCGTAAGCACCTGGCCAACCCCACTGTTATATCTGTACTCTGTGGAGAGCACACATAGCTCCTTCCACTACAGCATGAGAGGGGGGCGCATAGGCCAACTGCCCTTCATTTGCGCTGGGAAAGACCCACTGGCCATGGGGGACTGACACCCACTATTGAAGCAACTTCTCCAATAGGTTATATGTCACTTCCTTTAAAAATAACACATTCAATAATGTAGAATTAAAGGAAAGGATATCTGATATTTATTAAAATGTATTTATTAATAATCTATAATGTGCTATACATTTAAGCAGTGTCCATCCACAAACCTCATTCCAGAATATATCCTAAGATTAAAGGTCCTCTTCAACTGGTTACTGTCTCCATTCTAGCTTTATTTTCAGCTATTGATACTTTTACTGAAGCATGACTTAGACTAGCCTGGAGTTTCTGCTCACCCAAAATTCAACTTTATATCTTTCAGACTCTGATGAGAATTGTCTTTCGTATTCTTATGGCTAATTGAATGTTCACACTAGTGTATCTCCAATTCCCTGTTTATTAATCCAGAATTAATCTCTATCTCCTCTGAATTTCCAAACTGCATTGTTTATATCAGTCGAACAATGTCTATATCATTCTTCCTTATATCATACACATTTTTCAAAATGATTTGTATTTTCTTTGTGGAAATATTCTCCCCATCTACATTCAGTAACATAATCTTTGAACCGGCTTCCTAGATAATCTTCCATTCTCCCTTGAATGTAGGTGTGTTCATATGATAAAAATCTCATCGAGGGGAGGCAAGCAGAAGTAATATGAGCAATTTCCACATCACCGCCTTAAAAAGAGTGATGTATTAGTCTTTCTGTCCCTTCTTCTAGCACTCTATTACCCAGGATGTGGTGGTGTTTGTGAAACGCTCTAGTCCTAGAAATGGTGAAGCAACTAGATAGACAACTAGAAGACACCTGGGTCTTTGACATCATGGATCCACCGTATCAACCCTGAATCACTTATATTATAATCTGAAAAATAAATACTACTTTATTTTATTGAATCCACTGCTATTTTGGTCTTTGTTAAAGCAAAGATTTGTTAAACCTAAATCTCCATTAAAATGAGTATGTCCTACAAATTCCTTAGGGGCAGGAATCACATCTTCTTTTTGAATCTTTTGTATTCATCATCTTGCTTAGCAGAATGCCTTATGCATAATGAGTACTCGATAAATACTTGTTGCACTGAACATACCGCTCCAAATGTTCATTACATAACATCTTTATATAAGTAGACCAGTCACCAAAGAAATAAAATTGGATCACATAGTACAGGAATCAAGATAAGCCTTCTTCAGTAAGCCTTGCATGAATTGAAAGTTTGTAATAAGAAAGAGAGAGAGGGGAGGGGCCCAGGGGTAGGGGAAGGGAAGGGAAGGGAAGAGAAGAAAAATGATTGCTCTTTTACATGACTGAGTTTTAGGTGATTTGTTAAGCAGCACTATATAACTAGAACAGTCGTATTCATACTCCTCCTCTTTATATTCTTATTAAAGTAACTTTTGGGAATTCCCTGGCGGTCCAGTTGTTAGGACTCCACACTTCCATCGCAGGACTGCACGGGGCATGGGTTCAATCCCTGGTCAGGGAATTAAGGTCCCTCAAGCCACAGTGTGGCAAAAAAAAAAGAGTTAATCCTTGCAAATGGCACCTAACATGTCGTAGCGCTCATTAAATGTTAGTTGTAAAAAAAGGTAGCTTTTAAACACAAATACAAATGAGTAAGATGATTACTTAAAGCCTGTACTCTGTAGTTCAAAAGAGATGAAGCTCAGGGGATTTTTAGCTATTTTGTATGACATTATTGTGATGAATATATGACACTATGTATTTGTCAAAACCCATAAAACTTTGCAACACCTTAATGTATGCTAATTAAAAATAACAAAACATTTAGGAGGTCTGAGGATCTCAGAATGGAGTGTAGAATGTGACAAAAGGATCTAACTGTACTACAAATGTATGAAGGGACATCATTAATATGTATTGAATGAATGAATGAATGAATGAATATAAAGATATACTTGGAAGGAAAGGTGTTTCTAAGTCCACCTGGCTGGTATATCTAACTCTCAACTCTATCCCAGCCAAGTCAGTTTAAAACAATAGTAAGTATTACGTCAAAAATATGTTTAGAATTTCTGTAGATCTATGTTTCATCAATTTTTGTAGATAGAGATTGTTTACATTTAAAAAGCATTCATTTTTTTAAAGTTTTAAATAACTTTTATTGAAATATAGTTGACTTACAATGTTGTATTTTTTATTTTTTTTGTTGCTGTTGTTTTTTTTTGGCTGCACTGGGTCTTCGTTGCTGTGCTCAGGCTTTCTCTAGTTGCGGCGAGTGGGGGCTACTCTTCGTTGTGGTGCGCAGGCTTCTCATTGCAGTGGCTTCTCTTGTTGCGGAGCACGGGTTCTAGGTGTGTGGGCTTCAGTAGTTGTGGTGCACAGGCTCAGTAGTTGTGGCTCGCAGGCTCTAGAGCACAGGCTCAGTAGTTGTGGCGCACAGGCTTTGTTGCTCCGTGGCATGTGGGATCTTCCTGGACCAGGGCTCGAACCTGTGTCCCCTGCACTGGCAGGCGGATTCTTAACCACTGAGCCACCAGGGAAGTCCAAAAGCATTATTTTAAAATACAGTCAAACCTCATTAATTTGAACTACACAAATTTAAGATTTATGATAATTAAACCTGGAGTATGTACTATGAAAAAGCTATTGTTCATCAAATTAACAGTGTAGACAAAATTATAGGAGATGATATTGTGTTTCTAAATAGGCTAAGAATCATTTTTTATAGATTTTTAACAAATGTTTACATAAATGGATTTGCTTAATTACAAGTCACTCTCATTAATTCTTTAAAAGAAGACCCATAGGAGCTCTGCTTGGAATGGTTTGAGAACAACTTGTTTAAATAACCGTGTGTTCTTAAGAAAAACAAGACTGCATGTCTTCACAAATAGTCTATCATTCAGGCTTTTTAGGAATACGGGGTAGTCTTTCCTTCCATTAGTCCAAAATCTTGAGTCTTAAAACATCTGCCTGGTTTTAGTTTCTCTGCTATGTATTTTTTTCAATTTGCTTGGGTTGTAAAATAAAACTCCGTGTATTACTTTCATGACTTAAGACCTTAACACTGCTCAAGGTAATGGAAGAGTCTAGAACTGATGAAGAAAAATTATATCCAGCATAACAACACTTTTTTTTTTCATGTGCTCTAATTGCCATTTACTTCATATCTCCATGGAACAAAGCTTAGAAACAACTACTGTTGTCAATCAGTTTAAAAAATTATTTTCCATTATTTTAAAATATTTCAGTTACTTGAATATTAGTCTAATTTCTATTCTGTTGGATGAATCTTATAGAATCTGAAGCTCAAAGAAAAAATAATGGCATACCTTCTTACTATCTACACTATTTTTAACCAGTTTTCATGTTCTATAATTCAAAATTGTTTTAGAAAATAAGCTACTTAATATGGAACCATGACCCACTACCATAAAGGGTGATGGGTTTCTTTTTACTCTATATGTAGGCATCCTCTCTCAATTTTCATAAATGGATTTTAGTGCTATACTCTTCATGGTTGATTACAAACAAACCTTTCCCTTAATTAACAATGTAGAATCTGGGCTTCAATGCACAGTAATGAAACAGTCATTTATTGTGGCCAGCATCCATTTGGTTTGTGCCATCTTCAGATTGGTATATGCCAACTGGTTGTTAAATATTTTTAATATCATACCTACATGGGACATATTCTTTCTAGGTTCTTGCCAAGGGGTACAATTATGTCTTATTAGAAAATTCTAATCAAAAGCCTACTTTAGAAAAACAATATTTATAAATAATTACCCTATATCAGGAGTTCTGGGTATTTTGGACACAGATACTTTGAAAATTTAGTAAGATATGTGGACCATCTCCCTAGAAAACTTCACACGTACATCTATAGACTGAAAGTTTACATTAAATTTCAAAAGTCTTGAAGGCCCTTTTAAGTTCATATAGTTCCCAGGCTAAGAACCCCTGAATATATATGCTAAAATTGACCCTAGATCAAGCCTCAAAGAGTTGTATACTTAGATGTCATTATTCTTAACACTTATAGAATTTCTTATATTGTTTAATATGCCATTCTCCACTTTCCACTTCTGCCCATCTTCCCCACCATTCTAGTTCAAGTCACTATTGTATCTTGTATCTAGGCTCCTATAATAACTTTTTTCTTCTTTCTAATTTTGTTTCCTTCAAATCTATTACAAACAGCAATCAAAGTGATATTTTATAAGGTCACATCACCACTTACGTAAAATCCTTCAAATGTTTTCCATTGCATTCAGAACAAAATCCATATTCCTTACAAAGTTGACAAGGCCCTGGATGCCCTGATCCCTAATTTTTTCTATAGTTTCACCTTTGGGTAGTCTCCCCTTTCCCAGGACACTCCAATAACATTGGTCTTATTTCAGTTCTTCAGAGGTATCAAGTTTTCTCCTATCTTTACATACGCTGTTCTTTCTGTCTGGGATGTTCTTCCTTCCCCCTTAAGCTGATGAGTTCCTTCTCATCAGCTTAAATATTACTTTCTGAGGGAGGGCTTTCCTATAAATCTCTCCAATGTAAAATCAGTCCCTCAAAACATTCTGTAATAGTCATTTATGTGTAAGAATATTTATTTAGGTATTTCTCCCCAATTAGACAATAAATTCTATGAGAGTGAGCATAATTCATGTGAAATGTATATAGCACAGTGTCTAACACAAGTGACCTCTCAATAAATTTATAAGTATATAAAAAAGTTAATAAAATAATGATATTACTTAAGAACAAGAAATATACAGTTCTTTATTATATACATTATAGGGACAGGATGTTATCTACTGCAACACACAGTTTCCTATATATGAAGAGTCTTGGCTAAGACATCTGATCAATATGTTTGATCTGCCATGCTCCAAACATATAAAAATGTAAATAAATTGTATTCAAAATATTTTTACTATATGGTCAAATTTGAATGAATGAAAGAAGAAAGGAAGGAAGAGAAAATTCCATGTTCCAGAAACAAAATCTATTCACAACAATAATTTGGAGCAAAAGCCAAATGGTTCATTAGGATCATAGTATATAGATCTTAGTGGCAGGGGCTGAAAATTTAATTCTTGCACATAAATGCAACAGAGGTCTCAAGACAGTATAAAGCAGAGAGGTGAACTTTAAGCCCATATATAAAGCTAAGATCCATAAAGGGCAACCCTGACCATGCATAGAAACTAGAGAAATTCTGTTCCCTGGTTCTTTGAACATGATTAAAGCTTGCTATCTGTTCCCAACATGGGTGAAAACACAGTTTTTCCAAGAAACTGAAATTCTAAGCTAAACAGGTCAAAACGTTGATGCTTGCCTGCTGCTGAAAACCAAAGAAAAGGAGTAAACATTTATTAAAATTTCCAGCAGAGAACTTAATGAAACACCAAGAGACTCATGCTTCTGTAGTCCAGGATGCAACAGGTCCTCCAATAAAATTAACCACTGCTAAAAATGAGCTCAAAGTCACAAAGTATAAGTAATATGAATACTACAAAGAGGAAGAGATAGAAAACAATACAAATAGAAAAATTCTAACCTCAAGAAATAAAACAAAATAATATATTCTGAAAGGTTAATTTTAATTAGCACATATAAATTTCAAAAAGATGAAAGAAAGAACAAAAACTGTAAAGCAATTACAGTTACATGAAAACAGCAGACTCATTTGAAAAACAGCCAGATAGAGATTGCAAAAATTGCATATATAGTTACTTAAATTTTTTTTAAAAACCTACTGGACGAATTCAATGGTTACGTTAGTGACTAGAATAGACAGCTAAAGCAGAAGTAAGGTAAGTAGAAGTTATATCCGAGGACATTATCTGGAATGCCACACAATAATTTAAAGAGATATAAAATAGGAAAGAAAGGTTGGAAGCCATGCAGCATGAATTAAGAGGAAACAATTGGTTCAAACAAGGATTCTGAAATGAAAGAACAGATAATTAAGGAGAGTCATTGTTTACAGGGATGCTAGATTAAGGTTTTCCAAAATGAAATTTTTAAAATTTTAAAACATTCTCAGATTGAAGAAAACCACCACATACTTAGCAGGACTGATGAAAACAAAATGCAAAGAGAATTTGATGGAACCTTAAGAACATAAAGTATCTGAAGAGTATCAATTACAAGGGGATACTGTAAAAGAGTCCATCTGCAGGAAAAAGACAGATTCCTTCTAACAGAGCTCTTAACAGACAGAAGACATTGCATTAGTATCAAAAGAAATTAGAAGACGGTAGAAATAGGTGTTCAAAGTACAGAGGAAAAATAACCATCAAACCTAGAATTATAAATCTAGTTAAAAAAGAAATTCATGGAACAGCCAAAATAAAAACTGTTTTTGACAACATGGACTGAAAAAGTTTACACATCATGAACACATTCTAAAATTAACACTGAAAGACAATACCCAACAGGAAGGAAATTAATCCCCGATGGAAAGAGTTGAATACAAAAATCAGTGGTAAGTAAATAAATTACAAAGTAGATTAGTAGATCTAAATAATTATATAAAAAGTATAAAAATTATTAATTGGGGAGAGGTTGAAAACAAGGTGGCATGACAACAGCACAAAAGGTGAGGGTAGTATAATGCAAAGAAACATGAAACATTATCAAGAGAAAATAAAGGCCTAAATTAATTGAGGAATATGTCATGTTCATAAATTGTAAAACTCAATTTTGTAAAGATTTTAAGCCTTCCCCAAATGACCTATAAATTTAATGAGATACCAATCAAAATATTGGCATGACGTTTTTTTTAATCGGCACGACAATTCAAACTTTAGGTGGAAAAGCAAAGGGGTAAGTATAACCAGACAATCTTAAATAATACATAGAACAAACTTGGAGGATTAACTTGGTTATCAAGACTTGCTTTAAAGCTATAGTAATTAAGGCACTGTGGTATTGGTGCAAGGATAAACAAAAAGACCAATGGAACAGAAGAAATAGTCCTGAGACAGACCTACATTTATATAGGCTCTTGATTTATGGAAAAGATGGCATTGCAGTACAGTGAAGAATAGGACGATCTTTTAAAAAAAATTAGATTAATTACATATCCATAACAGAAAAATAAAGTGACCCATGTAATATACCATGCGTAAAAAAATCACTTCCAGGTAGATTGTAGATCTGAATGTGAAAGTTAAAACAATGCAGCCTCTAGAAGATAAAAGTTTTGGTGTAGGCCAAGATTTTGTAAACAAGACAAAATGATAAACTGGACTACATTAAATTAAGAACTTCTGTTGTGAAAAGATACCATTAAGAGAATGAAGAGTCAAGGAGAATATATTTGCAATATATTTATCTGAAAATGGACTTGTATCCAGAGCATATGTAGGACTTCAACAAATCAATAATTAAAAAAAAAAAAAACAAATGTTTAATAAAAGAGGCAAAGCACTTTAAAGGGGACTTCAAAACAAAACAGATAAACAAATGGCCAATAGGCATTTGAAAAGGTGCTCAATATTATTATTCATCAGGGACATGCAAATTAAGAGCACAGTAAAATACAACTACCCACACACCATGCTGAAATGAAAAAGACTGGCAATACCAAATATTGGCAAGGATGTGCAGCAACTGATATTCTCAAACACTTTATGTAAGAGTGTAAATTGGAATAATCACTTTTGGTAGACTGCTTGGCAATGTCTGGTAAGTTGAACGTGTTTTCTCATGTTATAGTAATTCTACTCCAACAGAAATGTACACATATATGCAACCAAAGACATATATAAAAATTTTCATAGCATTTTCACAGAATCATTGGTATCATATCAGCATAGGTGTTATTAGTATCAGCTAAAAACTGGAAACATCACACATACCCCTCAATAATAAAATGGATAAATAAAAACATATATCCATACATTGTAATACTTTACAACAATGAAAATAAACAATCTACTGCCACATGCAAAAATATGGATAAACCTCATAAATAATACTGAGTGAAAGATGCCAAACATAAAAAAGTAATATTTTATTTATTCTACTTATATAAAGTTCAAAACCATAACTCAGTCAAAATTAATCAATGGACAAAACTGTGGTTACATGTGAGAGAGGTAATGACTGAGAGGGTATACAAGGGTCTCTGGAGTGCTATAAATATTCTTTTTCAGAAATACTCTATTTCTGATCTGAATAGTGAATACACAGCTGTGTTCACTTTGTAAAATCTTTGTAAAATTTCATTGAGCAAGTACATTAAGTTTATTTTTCTCTATGTATGTTATATTTCAATTACAAGTTTAAGAAAAATGATAGCACTTAACATGCTAAATAAAGATACATGGAAGATAGGAAGAGAAGATTTACAGTTATACTGATATAATGTGCTTGTGTTATTCTAAATGAGGATAGAAAGACTAAAATATTGTTAAGTATGCATAATCAAATTTAAGGGTAACAGTGACCACAAAAGAATACAAATGGAACGTAAAACTTCCAAGCTAGGACTGTAAAAATAGGAAAAGGAGGAAAGCTCTATGTGTACCATAGAAGAAAGAAGATCGTAGTACAACAATCTACAGGTGAAAAAGAGACAGTAATTTGGGTAAGGTAGAGATCCTCAAAGCTACAATCTTAATGAAATGATGAACTTAGAAAAATATCTACCTACAGGTAAAAGTAACAGGAAAACTTTTCAGTCTCCTCCTGGGCTATGGATTCTAGGATCTGGCTCAGCAGGCAAAGAAGTCACCCTTGATAATTCTGGCAATAGTTTCACCTTTAGTTAATGGTAATTAATTTAAAGGATCTCATATTGGGGTCCTCCAGGGTACCTGGCTGAAGCAAATTCAAATCCTTTCTATAGGTATGATCTCAAGCTAGGTCACTGAAGCAGGCCTAATGGAACATGTGCTTACATTCCAAAATTACAAAACACATGAGAAAATAAGGCACCATGAGGAAGAGACAGCAAAGAAAACATACTATGAAATTTCAAAGAATTCAGATATTGGAATTATCAAAAACAAAAATTTTAAATGTGTTTTGAAATGTTTAAAGTAAGTAAAAGATGAAACTGAAAACATGAATAAGAGACAAGAGACTTTTTTTTGTCTGGCAGATTTTTTTAAAAAACAGATGAAATTTCTAGAAAAAAGCATAATTGTTGATATCAAATACTCAATGGACAATTTAAATAAGCATAATAAAAACAACTGAAAAGAGAACTGAGATAATGAGACACAGGGAACCAAAGAGATGGAAGAAATAAAAGAGATGTTTAAAAAACCTGTACAATATAATAAGTAAGCCAATATATGTTTAATCACAGTTTTGGAGTAGAAGAAAGAATTGGAAATTGACATTCTTTGGGGATTTTATGCTGCTTAAATAAATATAACAGTTTTGAGAAGGGCTAGAACCAAGAGAATGCCCACCAAAATCTCTGTAACAAGCCTTCTACAGTTCCACAGAAGCTGACAGAAGACGCAAGACTCCTGGGCCACAGAAAAGGACTTTATTGCAGAAGAACAATACAAGGATTATCAGTCTACTTGCACTGGTTCACTGATTCCCAAATTCTACAGAGCAACGAGGAGAGCTAGAGGAAATCTGCAAACATATGAGGATGTGCTACAGGAGAGGAAACCTGAACTTAGAGAATCCATTGCTTTTATAACAAGTAAGCACAACTTCTTTGTCCAGAGGGATACCTGATGTAGTGCAAGAACCTCACTTTTCAAGACTGTCTTCAGCCTAGAAAGTTCTGATAAGTGGCTCAATCAAGGACTTGCAATTTTGGCCTAGCAAGACTCAGCAAGACAAGCAGATGCACAAGAGGCCCAGAGCAAACAGACCCTCAACGGCTCATCCCAACATAAAAATAATTTCTCAGAAAAAAGAAAAGACACCATTCTTCCAATGTAGCAATCACAATGAATTCAGGAATTCCTGCTTTCATTTTTGACCTCTGCAAATTCCTAAGCTTCCTGTCAGATCACCAACTCACTTTAAAGTATTTTTTGTCTGCTCAGTCACCTTAAAGAAAAAAAAACAACTCTATATATTTAAGATTAGTTTAAAATTTACAGAAAAACTGCTTACAATCTAGCTTTAGGAATAAGGCAATAAACAAACAAGATACTTTCAAACTGGGGTAAGTGATGGCAGGAACTAAACAGAACAACATAAGAGTATGACTGGGACTAGAAGAAGCACTTAGGAAGGGCAGTCTGGAAATAATCTTACTAAGAGGGAAACTTTCATGAAATGTCCTAAAGGATAAAAAAGGATCAGCCATTATAAAAAAGAAAAACAAAACTCAAAAAAATAATTGAGGAAAGAGTTTTTTAGTCAGGGCAATAACAACAAAACCCAAAAGCTGGAAAGACCTTACATGTCTGAGAAACAGAAACAAGGCAGAAATTACCTTGACAAGGCTAATCAGCAACATTAGAGTATAGTGAGCAAGGAGAGATTTACAATATGGTAAGGGGAGTAGACAGGGCCAGATAGCACAGGGCCTTGGAAGCCATGGTAACATTTGATTCCATTCTAAGTACAATGAAAAGAGTTTTGAGCAGTGGCATTAGATGATTACCTGTATTTCTAAATGATCCTTGTATTGAGAACAGACTAAACGCAAGAGTAAAAGCAAAGAGACCAGTTACAAGGCTATTGAAGGAGTTCAGGCAAAAGGCAATGGTTGCTTTTATGAGAGTGGTAGCAGTGAAAAGAAGAAAAGTGAAAATATTTCATATATTTTGAAGGTAAGATTAATGAGATTTGCTGGAAGGGAAAGAGCTAAATCAAAGATGAAACAGTTTTTTGGATAGGTGTTAACTGAACTGGGAAGACAATGAAAGGAGCAGGTTTGGGTGTGAGGGGTGATGAGCAGCTCAGTTTTTAGACATTTTAAATTTGAGATGGAAGAGAAATCCAAATGGAAATATCAAAGAGACTACTGAATAAATGATCCTGAAGCTCTAAATACCTGGACTAGAAAGATAACTTTGGAAGCCTTTGACACACAGATAATATTTAAAGTAATGGTGATGAATGTGATCACCTAGAAAGGACATGGTGCTCAAGAAGAGGAACCAATATGCCTGCCTTCCAGCATCTGGAGGTTAAGTAAGGAGAAGCGCCAGCAAAGAACATGGTGAAAGAGTCACTAGGAGAAGCCAAAAGGAAAACCACAAGTGGCTGATGTCCTTATAATTAAGAAAGAATGAAGAGAGGTCTGCTGTATCTAATGGTACTAAGAAGTTTCTACTGAATTCAGCAACCTGGACATCACTGGGGCCCTGAACAAAATCAATTTTAGTGGAGCGCTGGGGCCAGAGCCTCAGTGTAATGAGTTGAAAAGTAGCCACAGGCAAGAGAATGATAACAGCTCTGATCCCTATTGGCAATGAATCTTCATGTTCAGAGAATGTTCCATATCTGTTTCAAATTTTCTGTTACCACCACAGTGATATTAAAGCTGGGAATCTATGACAAATTTCTTAATTTCAAAGTGATTCTCTTTATAAGAATTCTAATTCTTCCTTTGGTGAAGCTTATAACTGCAAATTAAAAGGGATGTTAATGGAGTTCTCTTAAATTTAATTCTATTTTTACAAGATACTGTATTCTATATTAGAAGTGTTATTTATTACTGCAAGTAAAAAAAAGATGTACTAAATATTCTGAAATCTAGCCAATCTGAAATTCATAATCACTTCATTTTTATGAGATTAAAGCAAATATTTTGGTAGGTTAAAAAAAGTCATTATTACTTTTAGTAAAGAAAGAAATAAACTAATGCTGAGATTAAGAGCAGAAGAGATACAGATGAACTGGTGTGCAAGGCAGAAATAGAGACACAGATGTAGAGAACAAAAGTATGGACACCAAGGGGGGAAGCAGAGGTGGGGGTGGGGGTGGGATGAATTGGGAGATTGGCATTGACATGTATACACTAATATGTATAAAATAGATAACGAATAAGAACCTGCTGTATAAAAAAATAAATAAAATTAAATTTAAAAAAAAGAGCAGAAGAGAAACCAAATCATTTAATCAATCTCTAGGATTATTTAATGTGAATATATTCCAAAGTTATCAAGATCATGCAAACCAAACACTAGAAAAAAATTGGTCTAGCAAATTCAGAATATTGTACACTGCTTCACCAGGGTTTACCAATAATTTAGAAGTTTGACAGTGTTTCTTAGCCTTGCTGATGAGGCAATAATGGAGTGATTAGAGGCAGTGGTTCTCTTCTCTGTGTCTCCTGCAAACAGCAGAATCCTCATTCTGCCACTTTATCTTGACTAAACCTGAACTCCTTACTTAATCTTTCTGAGTCTCACTTTTCTCATTTAAAATAAAGATTTATTTATTTATGCAACAAACATTTGTTGAACCCCTACAATTTACTGAAATTAGTATCTATATCATAATACCTATATCATAGAGTCATTGTGAGAATAAAAGTTCCTGACTCAGAGTTAGTACTCTGAGACATCATATACTTTCTCATTTTTTTCCTACATCAGGGTCTTTACACACGCTGTTTCCTCTGCCTGGAATACTCTTCAACTCCTTACTCCCCAATTTCACCTGACTAACTCATATGTATCTTTCTGATATCAGTCTTCCCTGACCCTCTCACACTACATGAGGTCCCTCAGTTATACAATATTCTAGCACCCTATACTTTTTCATCATAGCATTTATCACAATTACAATTATTTGAGGAATTATTTGCTTATTGTTTGCCTTCTCACTATTTTGTTTACATTGCCTAGGATGTTATCTTGAGTAAGTGAGTGAGCTGGAATTTCATTAGAGGAAAGGATGAAGGGGATTAATTCAAAGATGACTCCCAGCTTTCTAGATTGAACAATGTCATCATTAATAAAAGGAAACAGAAGATATATAAGGGAGAAAAGATCATGAGCTTTTGCTTTAAACCTGCTGGAACAAAAGGGCCTGAAGAGAATGCAGGGGGGAGATATTCAAGAGACAGCTGGAACTATGATAAGAGATGAGAACTGAAGGTTTTATGTGGTAGTTTAGCCTTGGAGATTGCCAAGGGGGGCTAAAAACAGTATGCTGCAGAAAACAATAAAGCACATGTAAAGAGTTGTATGATGGTTAATTTTATGGGTCAACTTGGCTAGGCAGATATTTAAGTACCCAGATATTTAGTCAAACATTATTCTAGATGTTTCTGTGAAGGTGTATTTTTAGATGAGATTAACATATAAATCAGACTGCCTTCTATATTGTGGGTGGGTCTCATCCAGTCAGTTGAAGGCCTTAGTAGGAAAAAAAAAAAAAACCTTGCCCTCCCCAAAAGAAGAGGGAATTCTGCCAGCAGACTGCCTTCACATTCAAACTGCAACAATTCCATTCTCCAATGTGCTGGCCAACCCTCAGATTTTGGACTTGCCAGCCTCCACAACTGCATAATCCTGTTCCTTTTTAAAAAACTCTCTCTTTCCAGATAGACAGGAAGATAGATAGAGATATAAACACTCTATTGGTTCTGTTTCTCTGGAGAACCCTGATGAACACAAGCTGATTTTAAAAAGGGTAAAAGGGATAACTGATTTAACATGATTCAAAATCACAAACGAGGCCGAAAATAAAATTCAAAATATTGACAATCGGTCCAGAATCTATGGTTCTGAATTTTGAATTACTGATGGTCTGTTTCCATGACAACAATAGTATGTAGGGGTTTCTGTGAACCATCTTTCATGAAAACAGGGGGGAAAAAAGAAAAAGAAAGGTTAGTTTAGGTGTTAGTTTGACTGATGAAATATTTACTCATAACTCTGCAAGCCTCAGGCAAAAACAAGCAAGAATCCCTATGACCAAAATAGTGAGTACTTTGTAACAGGATCTGTAATGTGAAGATAAACTGGATAGGGAACCCAATGATGGAGGCAATCTCAGTTCCATTCACCCACATGCAAACAGGAAATGCTGAGTCTGAAGGTCCTTTCTGTGCCTGGTGTCCCAGATTTCAAAACAAAGAATAAGCAGCATGAATGTGGTAGAATACTATAAGACTGGAATGGACGTTAATAATCATCTACTCCAATCCCTTTGTGTTCCTATAAAGTAAGCTATTTTTCCAAAGAGGTTAAGTGACTAACCCAAGGTCATACTGGTACAATCTTTAGAAATTAAAAAAAGGATACTAGCAGATCTTCAACAAAGCAGTCTTATACTTCCGAAGAGGAATTCAGGTAAATCCCACACAACCGGAAGAACTTAATGAACATATAGTATTGGATCTAGAGCCCCAATTCTCTGACTACAGTCCAATAATTTTCATTGGGAAAATTTGGTTGCCTTAATAATATGTAGATATATGAACAAATAAATGAATGAATATCATTTTCTACTTCACAAAAGACCTGCAATACTCTATTCTACTAATCTCACAACACGCTGAGGTAAAATGTAATGAGTCTCTAAGGTCATACAGTTCCAAAGAGCTGAACTGGAACCTAGGTTTTCTGACCTTTATCTGCACACTTTTTGACACATTCCTATTTAGACCTAAGGTCATATAATTAATCTATATGATGGGATAAGACCTCAGGCTTGAGCAATGTGGACAAGTGGTTTAATTTTCTGGCTGACTTGATAAGAAGAGACAGTTAAAAAAAAAAATAGAGCCTCCAGCCAGTTTTATCATTTGGGTTTTGCAGTCTTCAGCATCATCAAACTATTAAGTATAAACAGCCAAGCCTTTGTATTCCTGATTTATAAGAAACTAAAACTTAACTTAAAAAAAAAAAAAGCAATTAGTAAAGGCAGAAGTAAATTTGTACAACTGAAGTACATGTTTTTTACAGCACTCAAAATCTCATTCCAGGGGGTTTCCCTGGTGGCACAGTGGTTGAGAATCTGCCTGCCAATGCGGGGGACACGGGTTCGTGCCCCGGTCTGGGAGGATCCCATGTGCCATGGAGCAGCTAGGCCCGTGGGCCATGGCCGCTGGGCCTGCGCATCCGGAGCCTGTGCTCCGCAACGGGGGAGGTTGCAACAGTGAGAGGCCCGCGTACCGCAAAAAAAAAAATCTCATTCCAGGTTATCAGGGAATATGAATTCATTCTTAAATGTTTTACTTAAGTTCTTCCCTTGTTCCCTAATGAAGCAATAAATCCTTCAGGACCAGGCATACCCACAGATTGTGACACTTAGCTTTCAGATTCACATGGCATTCTGATAAATCCATTAGTATGTGCAGTGATGACAGATGTGATAAAGAGATCATCGTGGCTCTCACTGCCTATATTTTATTGTTTGTTACAGCCATCTTCTATTTCTGGAAAACACTCCCAGCTGCCTGCAGCAGAGCTAGGAGCCAGAGTTGGAAAATATGTTGTTTTTCTCACAGTTTATAACCTAACTTTCCTACCACTAATTATGCAGTACAGATAGGCAGAAATAATACAAGAAAACATGTCCTGAACACTAGTTTCATTATCTGGTTTCATTATAATAACCTTATTTCTGATCTTTCTTATTTCAGAGTTTTGAAAGACTCATTAAAAACATCTTCTCTGCAGTGTTTTATAACCTTTCGACATTTTCTTCTTATACCAGTCATGCCAATTTTTTTTTCTTAAGTCTATAAATAGGAAGGTTGAGAAGGAAGAAATGGACACGTTAACCCCTGTACATTTGGAACCTGACAATCAGATTTGAGGTGGGGAGGTTATATCATTACCTTGGTTTTTGTTTTCTTTTGAGGGTATATTGTAAGATGGCTAAAGCATTCCATGTGAATTCTGTTACCATCTTAATCATCAGTGAAATACACATGCATTTCATACATAATATATTTACAACTAATATAAAAAGAACAGGGAACTGTGTTCTTTTGCATGAGTTTCTGAAGACAATATTAGCCGCTTTTAAAGTATTAAAGCATTTTCATAGTTGTTAGTATGATCTGCAATTATTTTACACTTTTCCAGGGAGAAGAAGACAAATTATAAGTGACACAAAATCCTGGGCCCTTTGATCACTTTTATGAGTCTAGTTTAACCCTAATTATTATTGTTACTTTGTATTTCTATTTTTCAGTTATTTTTCCCTCTATAAAATGATAAAAAGCAGTATAATAATTTGCTTTCTATATTACTTGAATTTAGTTGTAAAGTTAATATATTCCCATTATATAATAGAAACCATTTATTTAATAAATAACCTATAAAGTTAATGTTAATCGATAGTTAAAACCTCCAATCATTCATCCTTTACCACAACTACTATGCTGATTAAAATTTTCTTACTTTTAATAACGCTTCCCCACCATTTTTTACAGGTTATATATGATCAGACAAATGAATGGAGGAGAAATAATGAAGCAAAATACTTCACACACTAGTTGATCAACCCTAATTAAAAAGTGACTATCATACAGAAATATATTAACTGAAGATTCATATTTATTATTAGAGCAACCTCTGAGCATCACAATCTCTTCAAAGATCATCATTTTTACTCATATAGGAACAGTACATTTTTGTATATCTTATAAATAGCCCTTGAGAAATGTATTATAATGTGAAAGAAAGTATTTTTTATAAATAAAGACAGTTTGACATTTAAGATGAACTGAGTCACACATCAAAAAAAAGAGTGGAGGGGGCTTCCCTGGTGGCGCAGTGGTTGAGAGTCCGCCTGCCAATTCAGGGGACAAGGGTTTGTGCCCTGGTCCGGGAAGATCCCACATGCCATGGAGCGGCTGGGCCCGTGAGCCATGGCCGCTGAGCCTGCGTGTCCAGAGCCTGTGCTCCGCAATGGGAGAGGCCACAACAGTGAGAGGCCCGCGTACTGCAAAAAAAAAAAAAAAAAAAAAAAAGAGTGGAGGAGCTAGGGTAGAGAGGTTTACTGAGTCTACTATTTAAACCATTCAATCTGATGCCTTGACTGATGAAGCAGGCATAACCTATGCTATCAAAGCTACAACAAACATCACTGCTGCAGTGGAAGATAAAAGACATTTCAATTAGAAATGGTGGTCTGTGGTCATTTAAGTGACTCTAATACCAAAAATAACTGATAAATTAACTACATGAAAGACTCATCTAAAATTAAGATAAGACAAAAAAAGGAAGCTTCTTGTGCATTTAAAATAAAGCAGTGTCAAACTGAGGGCAACAAAAGGATTTATTACCAATTTGTACTCAAAGAAGGTATCATTTAATATTCTGTAATAGGTTTTATTCCTCTGAACCAATTCCATAATATGTTGTAATCCTTTCCAGTGCAGCATCTAAAAATTTTCTTGTTGAATAAACTTGTTACTCTTCTTAAATTTATAAAATGATGTGAATTAACATGAAGCATTATGAAATGGACATTTTATACTCAGAATATCTTTTAAAGAGATATATAAGTTTCCATTTAAATATTGTCTGAGATACTATAATTGATTTCATTTATTCTTAGGTTTCTTGAATCTGAGTTGGTATTGACTTTTCTTATAATTCTGTGACGATTCAAGTAACAAGCTCACACAAGCGAGCAGCAGTTTCTTGCTCATTTACAATAGCCATTTTAGAACTAGCCTCTTTCAGTATCTTATATAAGATAGAATGTATTAGTTTGCTAGGGCTGCCCTAACAAAACATCACAGACAGGGTGGCTTAAACAACAGAAATTTATTTCTCACAGCTTTGGAAGCTGGAAGTCCAAGATCAAGGTGTTGGCAGCTTTGGTTTCGTCTGAGAGCCTCTCTCCTTGTCTGGCAGATGGATGCCTTCTTGCTATGTCCTCAAATAATTTTTTCTCTGTGCACATGCATCCCTGGTGTCTTTTTGTGTATGCTATTTTTTTTATAAGGACATCAGTCAGATTCAATTAGGGCCCACACTAATGGCCTCATTTTAACTTAATTACTTCTTTAGAGGTATTCTCTCCAAATAAAGTCCCATTCTGAGGCGCTGGAAGTTAGGACTTTAACATACGAATTTTGAGGGAACACATTTCAACCCATAAATAGAGTCATATCCAGTAATAAATGTTATGTGGCTTTTCAAAATATTACCTGAACTACTTTTCACATAATAAACTACTTTTTCACATAATTAAATACTGTGTATGTAAAGCATTCTGCAAGTTTTTAAGTGTAATGACTCTGTATGTACCACTAGAGTCAAACTACAACATTACATAAACACAATTTTCATCAAGTTTTTAATTTTAGTTAAAGCTATCTCTTCTTCTTTGTGTTCAGTTTGTTTGTTTTGCTAATTCCCATTAGAGAATTACTCCCAAATCCTGATACCTTCTCTAACAGTCAAGCATTATGACTTCTCCTTTCTTTTTCTTAAAGATGCAACAGCAATCAATGCTGAGCATTCCTTTACATTTTTCAGACTGCCTTTATCCCTAACCTACAATAAGGAAGTCTTTCCAATGATATGCCGACAATGCTCCTTTCTTGTGCTTCCCATATGTGATATTTTTTAATGACACTTTTTCAGAACATTAGAATCATTTGGTCACCTTACTCACCTGGCCTGTCCGCTTTAAGCTGCTTTTTCAACTGAGCCTCATAAAATTCATAGGTTATATATCAAAATTACATTATCTGAATGAACTCAAGATCACAGGTATGATATTATATATATTACTATATCAAAAGAAGAAAACTTTCACTGATAGAAAAAATCAGATTAAACCATGCATAGCTGAAGATGCCTATATATTTGAATTGAATTGCACTTAAAACCACGAAAAACTGGCTTTTGTATGTTATTTACAGTGGGTTGTTCATGTATGATATAAAATGCTTAATAGTACTTATACCTACTTAACAGGTACCATTTTTTATTACTTCTGAAACTGAGCAAGACCCTGCAGGGCCCTCCTGGGTACAGAAACTCCTTCGTGTTCCCTCTTTCTTGTTTGTAGAAAAAGGCTTTAGTCTCCTAGGCCTTCCCTGAGTTCCAACCAGCAGGCTCAAGCAGTTAACTAATTAGGGAAGTGAGGGAATGCAGAAACAAAAGAAAAGCAGTCAAGCAAGAAAAGTAATGATATCTTAAACAACAGTTCAGCAAAACAACGGAGTCCTGGTTTCTCTTCATGGGATGTACATAACAATGTGACTCATATCTGTGAGTTGTTCTGCAGAAACTAAGACACCACCCCCCACGTGGATAATAGTGACTACATACTGACCACAAGCACACAGACCCCAGACTGGTTGGTACCAGAAGGGTAATGATTAAGATTCCCAAAACATCACCCTGCTACCTTACTACCAATTAATCAGAGGAAAATCATATACCCTGTAACCCTCACCCCAAATGTTGCCTTGAAAAACCCTTCCCGGGGAGTTCCCTCGGGGTCCAGTGGTTAGGACTTGGCACTTGCAGTTCAGTGGCCCGGGTTCAATCCCCGCTTGGGGAATTAGGATCCCACAAGCCGCACAGTGAGGCAAAAACAAACAAAAACCCTTCCCTGAAAGCCATTGAGAAATTCTGGTCTTTTGAACACGAGTTGCTTATTCTCCTTGCTTGGTGCCCTGCAATAAACGTTATAATTTCCTTTACCACAACCTGGTGTCAGTGGATTGGCTTTGCTGCGTGGCAGGTGAGAGTACCCAAGTGCAGTTCAGTAACACTTCTTTGCATTGAAAGTTCAGAAATCACATTTGTTTAACTTCAAACTGTGTGACAGTGAAGTACACAACTGGTTACTTTCCAAATAGCACCAAAACAACAACTTTGAGAGTGAGTGTCTAAAATCAGAGAAAAAGGTAGGAAGAAAATCATTAACTTCCTATTTGGTTTGTTTTCTACTAGATTATCTTAAGGAGAGATCTGCAGTCCAGGGCCACTGACTGACATTGCCCTATATTACAAGAGGGTGCCAAACTGTCATATGTTTTTCTTGCAGCTTTTGCCACTTGGAAAAATAAAATGACTGCCTCCTTAAGTGCTGAATGACAAAGTCTCCTAACATCATAAAACAAAATATACTTTTTATGAGTAAGATAATAATTCCTCTGAATGATTATAGAAGTGTACAAATCCAAAGGGACTTCAGAAATACTGGTTGGAGGATACAAAGCCAATAAATTCTTTACATGGTAAGAAAAACATTTTAAAGATTTTTGCAAGTTCTAGTTCCCCTTCCTCATGAATTTTTTAAAAATGAAACAGCAAGGACAATAGCAAGTAGCAGGATGTGCAATAAAGAATTACATTTTAGAAGCTAGAACATGGTTCTATTTCTACTGGACAGAGTTCATTCTGGTTGAATAAGATAGGGATTTGCAACTCAGAAAGAACTATTTTGTTGTGATTTGCCTGTTGATTTTTGTTTTTGAGTATGTGTGATCAGAAGCATTGAGTTTTCTTTGAAACCACAAATCACCCTATAAAAGGAATACCCAGCCAAGTACATTATAGTTTGAAAGGTGACTAGCAGTGCTTCCCAGACCAATGACTGATGAGAAAAAAGAATTCCTGCTAGTATTTCAACCCAGCTAATATTCCTAGAGTGACTTAGAGGATTCTCTCTGTACTATTTTCTGTAATTAAAAAATCTCCCTTTGGTTCTTGCTCAAGTGCTAATTAGTTGCCAAGAATTAACCACTGCAACTATTCTCCAAAGTTATGAACAGTTTTTCAAAACCCATACATTAATTTGCTCTTCCAAAAAACTTGCAAATTTGAAAATTAATTTAAAAATTATTGAGTGTCATTTCCACATTTTCATAAACAGGACTCTGTTAGTCCAAAGAATTTAAAAGATCTCAGGAGGGCTTCGCTGGTGGTGCAGTGGTTGAGAGTCCGCCTGCCGATGCAGGGGACTCAGGTTCGTGCCCCGGTCCAGGAAGATCCCACATGCTGTGGAGCGGCTAGGCCTGTGAGCCATGGCCGCTGAGCCTGCGCGTCCGGAGCCTGTGCTCCGCAACAGGAGAGGCCACAACAGTGAGAGGCCCACATACCGCAAAAAAAAAAAAAAAAAAAAAAAGATCTCAGGAAAGACAGAAACAGAGCCAGCTCTGAGCACTAGCCTAGTCACCTTTATCTCAACTGTCCCTCCTAGCTTCTCTATCTCCTCTTACTATCTACTTTGTTTTCACTTAACTACTTAGGTTCCTTATAAGCCTTTGCCCCAGTGGTTCTTGGGTTAGATCAGAAACCCCAGGTGAAAGCCATGAGCCTCCTGAAGTATACACTTAAAAATCTGCACGTAATTTTAGGGGTTCATTGGCCTACAAGGTCTAACCATGGGCCCTTTTGCTGTATCTTATATTAGGTATAAGCCTTCAGGTTCAATTACCTATAATAACTGGTAAATTTTCTGTGTCTCCGTTCAAGACTTTGATCATGAGGCAGTTCCAGTCAGCTCTTCTTTTCAAACCACATCCTCAAAATTACTCCATAGTACCTCACAGGTTACCCCACAGGTCAGGAGTTCACCTCTGGTCCAACATACTATCCCATAGGATAGGTTCACATGGTGCTCTACCAGCTCAATAAGGACAGTGGGTGAGAATTTTTCAGAAAGGGGTAGAGTAGAGCAGGCAATATTGGCATCTAATAGAGATATTATAAAAAGATTCACAAGTTATAAAATTTTTACATACAAAAGAACACAGAGAATATTAAGTAGGTTATAAAACACAGCAATAAATGAACATCCATAAATTCACCATCTAACTTAAGAAATGGAATATTACAAATACAATAGAAAGTGCTTCTTGATCTCATTTTCCAGCCTCCATATCCCAAATTGTGTCTTAATCAATCCATCTTCCTTATTAGATATCCATCTTCCTTAGTAAGACATTAAGTAACAAGACCTAATGCTGAGTCTAATAAGTACTGCATTTCAAAGTAGTAGCAAATGTAAACATACTGAGATATTTACACCAGCTGTAATGTGATATGAAAACATCTCTGATTTATAACGGTGACAAACTCATAATTACTGCCAATATTACTGTGATTATTTTCATTCAAAATTAAATACTTAATTTCAATTAGAGTAAAAAAAATTTTTTTCCATCTAAATAAAGATGAATTCTGTCTCTAGACCCCAGGTTAAGAACATGTACTCTAGATAGAGCAGAACTAGCAAACTGCCAGCTGATAAAAGAATTTAGCCCAGAGATTTGTCTTTGTATATCAGAATGTACCAAAATGTTAAAAAGGAAATACATTTTTATGCCTCTAGGCAGGTTCGTCATACTCCAGTAATAGGACCATCACTCCCTACGTCACAGGATGCCTTCCCTGCAGAAGTCCCCTGAAATATTTGAGTGTGAGATCCCTACTCCAGAAGAATGATGTGGAACCCTGGAGTAATGCTGTCTGGTAATAGCAAGGGAGGCAGCTTGACAAGAGTAAATACACATGTTAATGTTAAGAGTAGAAGGCTGAGCAGCAATTCAGAAAGTTATTGATTGAAGCGACAACTGACCTTCTCTATGTCAGTTCTTTCTTAGAAATAAATTACAAACAGGAAATTCAAATATTTTTAACTTAAAAATGCATAGTAAAACTTAAGAAAATATTGAAAAATGTGTCTATCATCCTAACGTTACAAATTGTCTTTTGTACTTTGCCCATATTTATTAAAATGAAGGCAGTCATTATATACATAACTTCCATATTTTACTTCTATTACTTATATTTTATATTTCTCATTTTTATTTATAACATTTATAAATGGAAAAATCAAAACAGAAAGGGAACTAAAGCCTATAAAGTTATGAAAGTAAGGCCAATGACTGTACTCAGTTACATTTCCTGAAAGAAACCAAGTGAAGAATTACCCATTCTCCCTTTATGCCCAAGGTGGAATCATCGACCATTAAAAATATTCTCTGCCATCTAGTCCATCAGTTGTCCTGTATGGAGGCATTTCTTTCAAAATAAGGTTTGATTCTAACAATGGTAATAGAAGCAAATTTTTTTTTATATAATGGAAATAAAAACATGCTTGAAATGATATTGAAAAATGTCCATAACCTCACCTAGATTGGAGGGAGGCAAATATTTATTCAGCATCTACTCTAGGTTAAACTATTACAAACTGATGACCTCATTTCTATGAATTAGAAAATGTAATTTTTCTACTGCCATACTGATACTAAGTAGCAGAGTTGGGATTATATTTATATATTATGTTGTAGTCCATCTATCTGACTCTAAAATCAATTAAGATCAGAATGTTTCACCTTAATTACTGTGTAGAAAATAAGGAAAGAAAAACAAGATACAGTCCCTGTACTAAGTTCATTATACAACAGATAGAGAATAGTCATATAAACAGATCCTTTCAATGTATGTTCAAGTTGCTATGGGAACACAGAACCTCCATATGGTTCTCCAGAGTCCTCTTTCTCTACATTATGCTGCTATTCACCAGAGAATATGCCTACTAATATATGCACTACAGTCCACAGAGAATAAAAATAATTATGCTTCAGTCATAAGGTTCCTCCAAAAGGTGCTATTCTGGGGCTTCCCTGGTGGCGCAGTGGTTGAGAGTCCGCCTGCCGATGCAGGGGACACGGGTTCGTGTCCCGGTCCGGGAAGATCCCACATGCCACAGAGCAGCTGGGCCTGTGAGCCATGGCCGCTGAGCCTGCACGTCTGGAGCCTGTGCTGCACAACGGGAGAGGCCACAGCAGTGAGAGGCCCGCGTACCACAAAAAAAAAAAAAAAAAAAAAAAAAGGTGCTATTCTTCTTAAGATGATACCACTGGTGACGCAAAATGTAAAATGTGTGTATTTTCATTTATCCCAGGGTCATGAGTAAATTTAATCAAAGTCCTAATAAAGCTTGGAAATCAAAGAAAAATTAGAATCATAACTTACATATTTGGTAAAAGTTTTCCTGTATGGGAGGTATACCCTAATAGTTTGTTTTGAATCATAGCAGATGTAATTTCCAAAACTGCACGATTCCATAATTACATGTCCTTTTTGACATATCTTCAAATACAGATTGTCTCCAAGACAGATGTTTCATACAGAATCCCAAGTAACTTATATTCTAAGTAGTTATTCCTGATATTTTATAAATGTATGTATTGATATTTCCCTCTTTAATTTAGAGATGCTTCTATTTTAGCTTTTTCCCATTACTAAGTTTTCAGATAGTTGGTCCTTTTCTTATTCCAGTATACCATATGGTATTTTGGCTAATTTTTCTTGGTATATGAAATTAAGAAAAAGAAAAATGTACTGGTATTTGTTACAGATTGTCTTTTATCCGAGCATGGTGTCATTTTCTTTCTTCTAGCATAGTGATGAATTAAACTGAATGCCTGAGAAAGCATTATAAATAGTCTAGGAATACATTTTCATATATCAACAAAAGAGATTGCCTAGCAAATGCATTATTTTTTTTTAAATAAATTTATTTATTTATTTTTGGCTGTGTCGGGTCTTCGTTGCTGTGCACGGGCTTTCTCTAGTTGCGGCGAGCATGGCCTACTCTTTGTTGCAGTGCGCCGGCTTCTCATTGCGGTGGCTTCTCTTGTAGAGCACAGGCTCTAGGCGTGCGTGCTTCAGTAGTTGTGGCTCGTGGGTTCAGTAGTTGTGGCTCACGGGCTCTAGAGCGCAGGCTGAGTGGTTGTGGCGCATGGACTTAGTTGCTCCGCGGCATGTGGGATCTTCCCGAGCCAGGGCTTGAACCCGTGCCCCTTGCACTGGCAGGCAGATTCTTAACCACTGCGCCACCAGGGAAGCCCGCAAATGCATTTTTTAATTAACTAAAACTGTTTTAATTCATACTTCCTTAGTTTTTACCTAATGTTCTTTTTCTGTTCCAGGATACCACACTACATTTAGTTGTCATTTCTCCTTAGGTTCCTCTTGGCTGTGACATTTTCTCAGGAATTTCTTGCTTTTGATAACCTTTGCAGTTTTGAGGAGTACTGGTCAGGTAATTTTTAGAATTTCCCTCAACTGGGATTTTTCTGATGTTCTTCTTATGATTAGACTTAGGCTACAGGTTTTAAGGAGGAAGACTACAGAAGTAAAGTGCGATACTCAATACATCATATCAAGGGCACATACTATTCAATATTTCTTATTATGTTGATTTTTAGCCTTGACCACCTGGCTGAGATAATGTTTATCACATTTCTCTTCTATAAAGTTATTATTTTTCCCTCTTTACTCTTAGGAACAAAGTCATTATCCACAGCTCATGTCTAAGGCATAGGAAGTCATGGTCCCCCTCCTTGAGGGTGGAGTATCTACATAATCATTTGGAATTCTTCCACACAGATTTCTCCATTCTCTCCCTTTTAAAAAATGTATGCATTAATTTATATCAGTATGGACTCGTGGATGCAGATGCAATTTTTATATCATCATTCCCATAGAAAAAAGGGATTTGAGGTTTCAAAAGTAAAAGTTGTCCTTGAAAAAGACAAACATAAAATGATACCATTAAGGAATTCAAGTTTAAAAATGCTGGGAGAAAGTCTGAGGAAAAACTAATCTCAAGTAACTCAGAAAAAAATACTCTTGCTACTATTTAATATTTATAAGATATAATAAGAAAGCCAGGAGATACAAGATACATAGCTCAAAGTGGAGATTCAAAAATTATCTGGCAAATCCAATCAGGAAGAAAAACACATGATTCAAGGTTCAGAACGGAGGTTTGAGACTGCTTTTGCTTATTTATTAATCAAGTTCATTTAGTAATTGCTAGTTGTTAAAAACAATTATTTTAACAGAGTGCAACAGTCCAAATTCTATTTAATCACATTTGAATACAACGAAACTTCAATGATTCCAAAAAGGAATAATATATCAAACAGAATACACGTATGAAAAAATCACAGAAAACTTTAAAGCATTGTGTTATTATTTATTTCAAATATAGCCTATATAGATCAAGTGCAAATGCATATTATGGTATAAAATGACAGAAATTAATACAAAATTGCCAGTGTCACTTGTTTCAAAGTACATAGTCATGTGTCCTAAAGAGAAATGGCGTAAAACCAAAAAATTAATTGCTTGACTCAGAATTTGAAATTACATTGAAGGAATAATTATATTGTTGACCTTTTTTTAAGCTACTAATGTTAGTCTGGTTCTCCTTTATAATTAAAATGCCTAAAATTTGAAAAGAAAGCTCTAACTTATATTTTCCTACTACATAAAATTGCATGTGGAATCCAAATTAATCTTGAGATGGGATATCTTTTTTTAATGAAGAGACACATGAACAGCTAAAATGTGCCCAAAACTTACATTCATACTTCACCACACTACACATGAGGAGTTATAGGTTGTTTACTTCTATTTTAACTAATTTAAATCAACTATTCATAGAATACTGTCTACAATCACAATCACTTGAGGAAAATATGATGGAGTAACCCTGAAAAGCAATTCTGAGGCTCTGTGAACTCCAGACGCTATATATTCCTACAACACTTTTTGGCCTTCAAGCATTTGTTCATCAAGGCCACAGTATGAAATGGACAGCTTCTTCAGATCTTCAAAGCCTCCATCAGCCTCAGTCCATGAAAATGCTAATTAGGATTTTATACCTCAATGTCTACAAGCTATCAAACCTGGAAAGCTGAGTTTTTCTCACTCAAGACCTCGAGTACACCACCCCTTGGCTCTTTTCTGACAAGGTCTAAACCAAAATCTAGCCTAAACATCATTTTATGTCTATTCTGTTGGGCATTGTCTTAGCTTTGACTCTCCAAAACTCTGACCCTGCAAAACTTATCACTCAAATGGCAAGGGTAGAGAAAATGAAGTCTGCAAGAGTCTTTCCTCCTACTAAAAATGCCCTAAGTCTGATACTTGATGTTTCTTTCCTCTAGGTCTTCCTCACTTTTGTCCCACCTGAACTTCAAGATGGAGAGAATTTTCTGAAATGGGAGGAACCTGTAGGTCCTCAACCACACTACTGGAATCACAGGCTGGTAAAAAGAAATAAACAGCTAAATCTGCTGTTGTCACAATTCATTAATTAATCATTCCATTATTCTTTCTAATAAAGACTCAACCCCCCAGGAAAATTACTAATTTCTGAGTTATTGACAAATTAATTTTGTCTTTCAATAATATCAGAAAAATATTATAGAAAGAGGATTGGAAATCTTGATGTCTCCATAGAGTATGTGACCTAGAATATCAGCAACACTCCTGACCCATTGCTTACACAGATTTTGTAGACAAGGAAATTTGGTTAAGACCAACTCATGACAATTCTTGGAGAAAACCCAGTTATTTACTATTATTGCTATAATTGTAGTGGTGTTAGTGATATATTTAAGAAGATATATCCAACATTCACCCTAGCTATGAAAAAATTACCCAATAAAAGACCCACAAAATGTCTAGTCTTCACCAGTGTAACTCCCTATTGTATCCTCCAAGATAAAATTATTACAAATTAAATTAAATACCTTACAGAACAAGGTTACTAAAGTTGCATGACATCTACCAAAAATGACTTTTTGGTTCAAAGTTTATCTGTGGTACTTCCTTCCAGCAATATAGTTAGAATTAAAGCTGTTTTTTACTTTATGAGGATAAAATGAAATGATTTGTACATAGAAGATTGCTAGTTCCTTTATTCCTTGAGTCAATAAATATGTTATATTTAACAAGAAAAAACAACCAATAATTTAAAAGTAAGATTCTTTCCATGTAGCTTCAAATTCTAAATATTTTTAGATAATACGCTTTCTTATGGGTACGTGCATGCACTAGGAGTCTACTGAGAATTAAAACATTTATAATAATTTAAGTAATTATGATGATTACATAAGTTCTGTATTTTGAAGAAACAATTCTATGATGTGGTGACGAGAGAAGAAGTAATTATGTTTACAACTCATTATCCAAACATGGCATCATAATTATAAATTAAAAAGTCTCAACCATTTCCCTATTTTAATCCATTAGAAATTATTATCTGATTTGCCAAAATACTATTGTTATTGACCTTCACGCTAGCATTAAATAATACAGGCTTATATAAGCATTATCAACAGAGTCAAAGACAATGAAAAACTATTAAAACTTACTTTATTATTAATGAGTATTGGTAATTATTTATAATCATCCTGCATCCAAGCAATCATGTCTGTTGTTTGCTTGTTTGGTAAATTAGATCTAAAAATATGGCACATCTTTACTCATTCAAATATATCCTCCAATAAATGTACATTTAATGTGAAAATTATTTAAATTATTTTTAGGTTTCTTAGTTTAAATTCTGCCTTTTTCTTTGAAGAACACACAAGTTTCTCTTAGTATTAATCTAGTTAAATGATTGTCCTCCCACATATTTATCAATAAAATCTTCTGTAAGCTTCTCCCAGCTTCTCTCTTAACTACAGCTGCATCTGTACTAACAAAATGGCTTAACAGAGTTGGCCAGCTGGACTGAATAATTTGGTGTCTGTGCTCTGTAACCCAAACAAACAGCTTACAATTAATAGTCCAGTGCTTAAGTAAAAATAGGAAGTCTGTGCTTACACATATAAAAAGAAGACAATGGAGGCAACATGATTAATACCCAAATAACAGAGATAAAACTTTGAGGGAAATCCCAAATTGTTCAGGTAGAAATCTTTTCTTTTCTTCAAAAGAGATATCTAAAGTTAAGTTGTTAGTATATCTTTAAGAAAGCTCCATAAGCATGGAAGATATGGAAGCAATGACTCCTATAAGAATCTGTTCTGACTATGCTTTTAAATATAATGTACCTGATGAGCCAAGACATGTTAAGACTACACAACCATCAAGGAAACAGTATAACATAATGCCTTTCAAATGCCTGCAATATGAAACACAAAACATAAAAAAAAATCTATTTCAGCCATTTTTATAGCACTTCTTATTGATAATAGCAAATCAACTTTCTCCAAGTAAAATCTTGAACTTGAGATCAAACCAACTGGTTTGAGAAGTAAAATATACTTTAATGTTCTCTTAGTTTTAAGTCAAATAAAAAGCATATATCAGAAATAAAGAAAAAAAACTCTACACATTTAGGAACTAAATGAACATTTTCAAATTTTGCACTGAATTAAAACTTAGATGTAGAGACCTTCAAGATGGCGGAGGAGTAAGACGTAGAGATCACCTTCCTCCCCACAAATACATCAGAAATATATCTACATGTGAAACAACTCCTACAGAAAACCTACTGAATGCTGGCAGAAGACCTCAGACTTCCCAAAAGGCAAAAAACTCCCCATGTACCTGGATAGGGCAAAAAAAAAAGCAAAAACAGAGACAAAAGAATAGAGATGGGACCTGCACCTCTGGGAGGGAGCTGTGAAGGAGGAAAAGTTTCCACACACTAGGAAGCCCCTTCACTGGCAGAGATGGCAGGTGGGCAGAGGGGGTAAGCTTCGGAGCCACAGAGGAGAGCGCAGCAACAGGGGTGCAGAGGGCAAAGTGGAGAGATTCCCGCACAGAGGATCGGCGCCGACCAGCACTCACCAGCCTGAGAGTCTTATCTGCTCACCTGCCAGGGCAGGTGGGGGCTGAGAGCTGAGGCTCAGGCTTCGGAGGTCAGACCACAGGGAGAGGACTGGGGTTGGCTGTGTGAAGACAGCCTGAAGGGTGTTAGTGAGCCCCAGCTAGCCGGGAAGGAGTCGGGGAAAAAACTCTGGACCTGCTTAAGAAGCAAGAGACCATTGTTTCAGGGTGCATGAGGAGAAGGATTCAGAGCACCACCTAAATGAGCTCCAGAGATGGGCGCAAGCCTCAGCTATCACCGTGGACCCCAGAGATGGGCATGAAACACTAAGGCTGCTGCTACAGTCACCAAGAAGCCTGTGTGCAAGCACAGGTCACTGTCCATATCTCCCCTCCTGGGAGCCTGTGCAGCCCGACACTGCCAGGGTCCCGAGATCCAACATCCCCAGGAGAACATGTGGCGCACCTCAGGGTGCTGCAATGTCATGCTGGCCTCTGCTGCTGCAGGCTCGCTTAGCATTCCACACCCATCCTTCCCCACAAGCCGAGTGAGCCAAAGCCCCCTAATCAGCTGCTACTTTAACCCCGTCCTGTCTGAACAAAGAACAGATGCCCTCAGGCGACCTACACGCAGAGGCGGGGCCAAATCCAAAGTTGAACCCCAGGAGCTGTGGGAAAAAAGAAGAGGAAGGGAAATTTCTCCCAGCAGCCTCAGGAACAGTGGTACCTTGCATGTCTGGAATACCTGAATAGACAACAAACCATCCCAAAATTGAGGCAGTGGACTTCGGGAGCAACTGAGACTTGGGGTTTGCTTTCTGTACCTAATTTGTTTCTGGTTTTATATTTATCTTAGTTTAGTATTTAGAGTTTATAATCATTGGTAGATTTGTTATTGATTTAGTTGCTCTCCTCCTTTTTTAATATATATATATAGATTATATATTTATTTCCTTTTTCTTTTTTTGTGTGTATGTGTATGCTTCTTTGTGTCATGTTGTCTGTACAGCTTTGCTTTTACCATTTCTCCAAGGGTTCTGTCTATCCGTGTTTTTGGTTTGTTTGTTTGTTTTTATAGTTTTTAGCACTTGTTATCATTGGTGGATTTCATTTTTGGTTTGGTTACTCTCTTCTTTTCACTTTCTTTTTTTTATACATTTTAACTTTTTTCTATTTTTAATAATATTTTTATTTTAAAAACGTTTATTTTATTTTTTTTTACTTTGCTTTATTTTCTTCCTCCCTCCCTCCCTCCCTCCCTCCCACCCTCCCTTCCTTACTTGTGGCTGACAGGGTCTAGGTACTCCAAACAGGTGTCAGCCCTGTGCCTCTGAGGTGAGAAAGCCGAGTTCAGGACATAGGTCCACCAGAGACCTCCCAACTCCATGTAATATCAAATGGCGAAAGCTCTCCCAGAGAGCTCCATCTCAAAGCTAAGAGCCAGCTCCACTCAACAACCTGCAAGCTCCAGTGCTCAATACCCTATGGCAAACAACTAGCAAGATGGCAACATAACCCCACCCATTAGCAGAGAGGCTGCCTAAAATCATAATAAGGTCACAGACACCCAAAAACACACCACTGGACATGGTCCGGCCCACCAGAAAGACAAGATCCAGCCTCATCCACCAGAACAAATCCACTACTCTCCTCCACAAGGAAGCCTACACAACCCACTGAACCAACCTTACCCACGGGGGCAGCCACCAAAAACAACGGGAACTATGAACCTGCAGCCTGCAAAAAGGAGACCACAAACACAGTAAGTTAAGCAAAATGAGAAGACAGAGAAACACACAGACGAAGGACAAGGCAAAAACCCACCAGGCCAAACAAATGAAGAGGAAACAGGCAGTCTACCTGAAAAAGAATTCAGAGTAACAATAGCAAAGATAACCCAAATGCTGGAAATAGAATGGAGAAAATAAAAGAAACATTTAAGAAGGACCTAGAAGACTAAAGAGCAAACAAACAATGATGAACAACACAATAAATGAAATCAGAAATTTTCTAGAAGGAATCAAGCACAGAATAACTGAGGCAGAAGAACGGATAAGTGACCTGGAAGATAAAATAGTGGAAATAACTATTTCAGAGCAGAATAAACAAAAAAGAATGAAAAGAATTGTGGACAGTCTCAGAGACCTCTGGGACAACATTAAACACTCCAACATTTGAATTATAGGGGTCCCAGAAGAAGAAGAGAAAAAGAAAGGGATTGAGAAAATATTTGAAGAGATTATACTTGAAAACTTCCCTAATATGGGAAAGGAAATAATCAATTCCAGGAAATGCACAGAGTCCCATACAGGACAAATCCAAGGAGAAACATGCGAAGACACATATTAATCAAACTATCAAAAATTAAACACAAAGAAAAAATACTGAAAGCAGCAAGGGAAAAACAACAAATAACATACAAGTGAATCCCCATAAGGTTAACAGCTGATCTTTCACCAGAAACTCTGCAAGCCAGAAGGGAGTGGCAGGACATATTTAAAGAGATGAAAGGGAAAAACATACAACCAAGATTACTCTACCCAGCAAGGATCTCATTCAGATTCGACAGAGAAATCAAAATCTCTACAGACAAGCAAAAGCTAAGAGAATTCAGCACCACCAAACCAGCTCTACAACAAGTGCTAAAGGAACTTCTCTAAGTGGGAAACACAAGAGAAGAAAAGGACCTATAAAAAAAACCCCAAAACAATTAAGAAAATGGTAATAGTAACATACATAACGATAATTACCTTAAACATAAATGGATTAAATGCTCCAACTAAAAGACACAGGCTTGCTGACTGGACACAAAAACAAGACCCATATATATGCTGTCTACAAGAGACCTACTTCAGACCTAGGGACACATACAGACTGAAAGTGAGGGGATGGAAAAAGGTATTCCATGCAAATGGAAATAAAAAGAAAGCTGGAGTTGCAATACTTGTATCAGATAAAATAGACTTTAAAATAAAGAATGTTACACGAGACAAGGAAGGACACTACATAATGATCAAGTGATCAATCCAACAAGAAAATGTAACAATTATAAATATATATGCACCTAACATAGGAGAACCTCAATACATAATGCAACTGCTAACAGCTATAAAAGAGGATATCAACAATAACACAATAATAGTGGGGGACTTTCACACCTCACTTAAACCAATGAACAGATCATCCAAACAGAAAATTAATGAGGAAACACAAGCTTTAAATGACAGAGTAGACCAGATAGATTTAACTGGTATTTATAGCACATTCCATCCAAAACCAGCAGATTACACTTTCTTCTCAAGTGCACACGGAACATTCTCCAGGATAGATCACATCTGGGGTCACAAATCAAGCCCTGATAAATTAAAGAAAATTGAAATCGTATCAAGTATCTTTTCCGACCACAATGCTATATGACTAGGTATCAATTACAGGAAAAAGAAACTGAAAAAAATACAAACACATGGAAGTAAACAATACACTACTTAATAACCAAGAGATCACTGAAGAAATCAAAGAGGAAGTCAAAAAAACCTAGAAACAAATGACAATGAAAACACGACGACCCAAAACCTATGGGATGCAGCAAAAGCAGTTCTATGAGGGAAGTTATTTATAGCAATACAATCCTACCTCAAGAAACAAGAAACAACTCAAATAAACAACCTAAACTTACACCTAAAGCAATTAGAGAAAGAAGAATGAAAAAACCCTAAAGTTACCAGAAGGAAAGAAATCATAAAGAGGAGAGCAGAAATAAATGAAAAAGGAATGAAGGAAACAATAGCAAAGATCAATAAAACTAAAAGCTGGTTCTTTGAGAAGATAAACGAAATTGATAAACCATTAGTCAGACTCATCAAGAAAAAAAGGGAGAAGACTCAAATCAACAGAATTAGAAACGAAAAAGGAGAAGTAACAACTGACACTGCGAAAATACAGAGAATCATGAGAGATTACTACAAGCAACTATATGCCAATAAAATGGAAAACCTGGAAAAAATGGACAAATTCTTACAAAAGCACACCTTCTGAGATTGAACCAGGAAGAAATAGAAAATATGAACAGACCAATCACAGGCACTGAAATAGAGACTGTGATGAAAAATCTTCCAACAAACAAAAGTCCAGGACCCAATAGCTTCACAGGCAAATTCTGTCAAACACTGAGAGAAGAGCTAACACCTGTGCTTCTCAAACTCTTCCAAAACATAGCAGAGGGAGGAACAATCCCAAATTCATTCTACGAGGCCACCATCACCCTGATAACAATACCAGACAAAGATGTCACAAACAAAGAGAACTACAGGCCAATAGCACTGATGAACATAGATGCAAAAATCCTCAACAAAATACTAGCAAACAGAATCCAACAGCATATTAAAAGGATCATACACCATGATCAAGTGGGGTTTCTCCCAGTAATGCAAGGATTCTTCAATATATGCAAATCATCAATGTAATAAACCATATTAACAAACTGAAGGAGAAAAAGCATATGATCATCTGAAGAGATGCAGAAAAAACTTTTGACAAAATTCAACACCCATTTATGATAAAAACCCTCCAGAAAGTGGGCATAGGGGAAACTTACCTCAACATAATACAGACCATGTATGACAAACCCATAGCCAACATCGTTCTCAACGCTGAAACACTGAAAACATTTCCTGTAAGATCAGGAACAAGACAACGTTGTCCACTCTCACCACTATTATTCAACATAATTTAGGAAGTTTTAGCCACAGCAATCAGACACGAAAAAGAAATAAAATGAATCTAAATCAGAAAAGAAAAAGTAAAGGTTTCACTGTTTGTAGATGACATGATACTATACATAGAGAATCCTAAAGATGCTACCAGAAAACTACTAGAGCTAATCAATGAATTTCATAAAGCAGCAGTACACAAAATCAATGCACAAAAATCTCTTGCATTCCTATACACTAATGATGAAAATTCTTAAAGGGAAATTAAGGAAACACGCCCATTTACCACTGCAACAAAAAGAATAAAAATCCTGGAATAAACCTACTTAAGGAGCAAAATGACCTGTATGCAGAAAACTATAAAACACTGATGAAAGAAGTTAAAGATGATACAAATAGATGGAGAGATATACCATGTTCTTGGATTGGAAGAATCAACATTGTGAAAATGACTATACTACCCAAAGCAATCTACAGATTCAGTGCAATCCCTATCAAACTACCACCAGCATTTTTCACAGAACTAGAACAAAAAATTGCACAATTTATATGGAAACACAAAAGACCCCGAATAGCCAAAGCAATCTTTAGAAAGAAAAACGGAGCTGGAGGAATCAGGCTCCAGGACTTCAGACTACACTACATAGCTACAGTAATCAAGACAGTATGGTACTGGCACTAAAACAGAAATATAGATCAATGGAACAGGATTGAAAGCCCAGAGAAAAACCCACGCACATATGGTCACCTTATTTTTGATAAAGGAGGCAAAAATATACAATGGAGAAAAGACAGCTTCTTCAATAAGTGGTGCTGGGCAAACTGGACAGCTACATGTAAAAGAATGAAATTAGAACACTCCCTAACACCATACACAAAAATAAACTCAAAATGGATTAAAGACCTAAATGTAAGGCCAGACACTATAAAACTCTTAGAGGAAAACACAGGAAGAACACTCTTTGACATAAATCACAGCACGATCCTCTTTGACCCTCCTCCTAGAGAAATGGATCTAAAAGCAAAAATTAATAAGTGGGACCTAATGAAACTTAAAAGCTTTTGCACAGCAAAGGAAACCATAAGACAAAAAGACAACCCTCAGAATGGAAGAAAATAGTGGCAAATGAAGCAAATGACAAATGATTAATCTCCAAAATATACTAGCAGCTCATGCAGCTCAATACCAAAAAAACAAACAACCCAATCCAAAAATGGGCAGAAGACCTAAATAGGCAGAAGACCTAAATAGACATTTCTCCAAAAGATATACAGATTGCCAACAAACACATGAAAGGATGCTCAACATCACTAGTCATTAGAGAAATGCAAATGAAAACTACAGTGAAGTATCACCTCACACCAGTCAGAATGGCCATCATCAAAAAATCTACAAAGAATAAATGCTGCAGAGGGTGTGGAGAAAAGGGAACCCTCTTGCACTGTTTGTAGGAATGTGAATTGATACAGCCACTATGGAGAACAGTATGGAGGTTCCTTAAAAACTAAAAATAGAACTACCATATGACCCAGCAATCCCACTACTGGGCATATACCCTGAGAAAAACGTAATTCAAAAGAAGTCATGTACCACAATGTTCATTGCAGCACTATTTACAATAGCCAGGAGATGGAAGCAACCCTGGTGTCCATCAACAGGTGAATGGATAAAGAAGATGTGGCACATATATACAATGGAATATTACTCGGCCATAAAAAGATATGAAATTGAGTTATCTGTAGTGAGGTGGATGGACCTAGAGTCTGTCATACAGAGTGAAGCAAATCAGAAAGAGAAAAACAAATACCATATGCTAACACATAAAATATGGAAACTTAGAAAAAAAATTTGTTCTGAAAAACCTAGAGGCAGGACAGGAATAAAGATGCAGACATAGAGAATGGACTTGAGGAGACGGGGCATGGGAAGGGTAAGCTGGGACGAAGTGAGAGAGTGGCATGGACATATATACACTACCAAATGTAAAACAGATAGCTAATGGGAAGCAGCCACATAGCACAGGGAGATCAGCTCGGTGCTTTGTGACCACCTAGAGGGGTTGGATAGGGAGGGTGGGAGGGAGACGCAAGAGGGAGCAGCTATGGTGATATATGTATATGTATATGTATAGCTGATTCACTTTGTTCTAAAGCAGAAACTGACATACCATTGTAAAGCAATTATATTCCAATGAAGATGTTAAAAAAAATAAAACTTAGATGTTAGATGTAGCATATTCAAAGGGGTTTAGATTTTTTATTTAAATTCATCATATCGGTTTGAGCCCAACCTTACTTCTCTCCGTATCTTTTTTTCTTTCCCTGTGAATAAGTTGGTAAGAATGCCACATCCATTCTGATTAGCCAACAGATAAGCAATGTGGAAACTGATTTAAAGTCTCTACCACTAGAAATGTCAAAACAGATTTTACTTTCTTATAGGATGACAGCACTGGGCCTGAGATGTCAAACATAATTAAAAATTTTATTTTCAAATGTACTCCACAGTTTATACATACTGAAAGGATATCTTACCTTTTGAACTTACAGAGTGCTGTCCTTTGCAAAATGTGAGAGGCTTTATTTTAGTTTAGACTCCATTTGGGAGTGAAATCATTTCATCAATCATACCCAGAGGTTTCCTTCAGGATTTGGCATGAAAAGAGTGGCATTTCATTAAAATGTGCTGACAACTGAAAGAGCAATTCTAGCAGGACTGATTTCTCTCACCCTCCTATCTATGACTATCAAAGATTTTCCCAGTGGGTCATCCAAATTAGAGAATAAATTATAGTGTCTTTCTTTTTATAGTTATCACTCATTTCGTTTTCTGAAAGGGGAGAGGCTCAGAAGTTGCATTCTACTTAGTCATATTTATTTATAAATTTACTTAGTAAGTTTCTCCCAAAGTCGTTTCCTTGGCCATATGAGTAACAAAATGCCTGGGTGGGGAAGTCTCATTGTCTTTTTAGGACATGCAATCAAAACACTGAAAGTATAGAACTCACCATAAACTTCAGAGAATATCACCATAGATTTGTGGCCCATAAGGGAAAAAAAAAAAAGGAACTCCAAAAGCATGGATATTCCAAAGAAGGTTCTCTGCCTCTTCATCCCCAAAGTGTAATTTGAGGAGCTCTGACCTACCCACAGCCACAGTCAAACACCCTACATCCAGCCTTGAAATATAATTGGTTATTCACTGGTATTGTCTCTTTGGCTAGAGAATTAGTTCCTGAGGGCAAGAAATATGTCATATTCATGTGTTTATCAGCTACAAAGTCTTCATGATATCTTGCACATAGGTGGCTCTCAGTAAATTTTTAAAAATCAATTTTGTTGGCAGGTTGAAAGCCAAACATACAGTATCTGCCCTCCAAAAACCAAGGAAGCACAGTGGAGTGGCTCAGAGCAGTGGCTGGGGCAGCTGGCTGTTTGATTTTGAATCTCAGCCTCACTGCTTGAGTGCTTAACCATGTGCCAGGCACTGTTCTAATGATCCTATATATATTAACTTATTTAATCCTCACGATAATCATATTACATATAAAGAAACACTGGCACAGTGATGAAATATAACTTACTCAGAGTCACACAGCTAGTGAATATTTTGTTTTTCTATTTCACAACAGATAGCTTAGTGGGAACCTGCTGTATAGCACAGGGAGCTCAGCTTGGTGCTCTGTGGTGACCTAGATGGATGGGATGGAGGAGTGGGGTGGGAGGGAGGTCCAAGAGGGAGGGAGTATATATATACATATAGCTGATTCACTTCGTTGTACAACAGAAACTAACATAACATTGTAAAGCAACTATACCCCAATTTTAAAAAAAAGTTATTTTGTAAAAGTTTTTAAAACTTTATATTTATTTACTCTTCTCAATGTTTGAAATGTTTATTTTTCTAAATGTTATTTAGTTTCTTAAATGTTTGAAAATAATTTTCATTGTTTACTCCTTTTCTTTGTCGTGGACTTCTAATTTTTATTGCACTGTGATTAGAAGGTATAGTTGCACTCTTTCCAATCTAAAGCATTTATTAAGGTTTTCTTTGTGGACTAATGTATGGTCATTTTTGTAAATTTATCATAGCATTTAAACTATTTGGTTTCTTTTTTAAGGGCATTAAGTATGGTACATTCTATTAATGAATATATTTATAATAATTGTTCAAATTCATTTTGTCTATGTTTTAATCTTCCTGCCCTGTCAGGGCCAAATTACTGATGTAATACATAGCTCTCTACAAATGAGAATACAATTGTTATCATTATTTAAACAAAAGCTACGTAAGGTAAAGACAAAAAGATTAATGATACCAGAGAATAAAAAAAGAAAACAGAACTACACATTTACTAATTCCTTACCTATTATAAGAGGAGATCAACATGTATCATTTTATTCCTCAAGCTGTAAAATGAGAACTTATATTAATGGAGTTAATTATTAGTAGACCTAAAAATATGCTGCAGTATATACTTTCAAGTTACTGGGATGTGACGGAGGAGTTGGGAGGGGGTACCAAGGAAACAGGTACCCCCTGTTTATATATAAACAGAAAGGAAACAGGACATAGCGAGAAAGACAAAGATAGGATCATACATAAAGAAACATGAGTACAAGAGAATTAAGCCCAAACATTTATCACAACAATGAAGGTAAGTGAGATAAAAATCACTTTTTAAGAGAAACTGACTAAAATTGAGAAGAGGTAAGACAAACAATAAGTCTCAAACATATACTGTACACAAGATGATATCTAAAATATCTAAACATATATCTAAACTACAATTCATAGCATGAAAATAAAAGAGTAGGCAAAGGAAAACCAGAAGTATACAAATAAAAAGAGAACAAATGGAGTAATATCAATGTTGGGCAAAAGTGAACACGATATACAGAGCATTAAACAAAAACAAAGAGAGGTGCTCCTTTTTTTTGATGAAGGATTCTTTGTTTAGGTAAGTTTCTTAGCGAGAACACACAGTTGATATATCTGAGGATTCCTTGCATATTTATTTTTAGGTTACATTCATACATGAATGAAAACATGGCTGATGTGAAACACTGGGGGCATGTTAGTCTATCCTTATTGACTCTTTATGTATTTATGTATTGCTTGGTTGACTACTGGTATCTAAGGTCCCCAAGAGAATACTGAAGCTAGCTTGATTTTCTACATATTTTTGAGCAAACTGTTTCTTCTGATTGGATACTTAATATTAACAGCATAATTTTGTTTTTTATTTGTATTATGTACCTGGCATACATTACTGCCCTTAATTACTGAAACAGCTCTATGATACCTGAGGTTCACTGCAACACATCCAAAGTGATCAGCTCTGGTCTTAGCGATAAAGAAGCAAGACTCTATGGTCCTTTGGATAAACCGCCCCAAAACTGTTCCACTTCTACAGAACTTTTTTGGACGAATGCCAAGAAATTTGCTAAAACCCTGTTGCTAATATAAAGATTTTCCCAACATTGCATTTTATCAGAGCCCATAATATCAAGCTTATATCAACATATCAAGATATGACTTAGGATGTAACATCCCAAAAGCAAATTTTTACCTACCAGTTAATTTTTCCACAAGATTTTCTCACTCTTTTTAAAATACTTTTATATTTTCAAACATACAGAAAATTACAGTATAAGATAACAGATACCAGAGAACCTTCAACATGGCAGAGGACTACGACATGGAGATCACTTTCCTCCCCACAAATAAATCAAAAATACATCTACATGTGGAACACCTTCTACAGAACACCTACTGAACGCTGGTAAAAGACCTCAGATTTCCCAAAAGGCAAGAAACTCCTTACGAACCTGGCCGTGTGGCTGACAGGGTCTTGGTGCTCCAGCCAGGTGTCAGGCCTGTGCCTCTGAGGTGGAAGAGCCGAGTTCAGGACACTGGTCTACCAGAGACCTCCCAGCCCCTCATAATATCAATCAGCAAGAACTCTCCTAGAGATCTACATCTCAATGCTAAGACCCAGCTCCACTCATCGACCAGCAAGCTCCAGGGCTGGACACCCCATGCCAAACAACTAGCAAAGCAGGAACACACCACCACCCATTAGCAGAGAGGCTGCCTAAAATCATAATAAGGTCACACACACACCAAAACACACCACCAGACATGGTCCCGCCCACCATAAAGACAAGATCCAGCATCATCCACCAGAACACAGGCACCACCCCCTACACCAGGAATACCTACACAACCTACTGAACCAAACTTACCCACTGGAGGCAGACACCAAAAACAACAGGAACTACAAACCTGCAGCCTGTGAAAAGGAGACCCCAAACACAATAAATTTTACTGACAGTAACACAATAATAGTAGGAGACTTTAACACCCCACTTTCACCAATGGACAGGTCATCCAAAATGAAAATAAATAAGGAAACACAAGATTTAAATGATACATTAAACCAGATGGACTTAATTGATATTTATAGGGTATTTCATCCAAAAACAACAGAATACACTTTCTTCTCAACTGCTAATGGAACATTCTCCAGGATACATCATATCTTGAGTCACAAATCAAGCCTTGGTAAATTTAAGAAAATTGAAATCTTATCAAGTATCTTTTCAGACCACAACACCATGAGACTAGATATCAATTACAGGAAAAAATCTGAAAGAAATAAACAAACATGGAGGCTAAACAATACACTACTTAATAACCAAGAGATCACTGAAGAAATCAAAGAGGAAGTCAAAAAATACCAAGAAACAAATGACAGTGAAAACACGACGACCCAAAACCTATGGGATGCAGCAAAAGCAGTTCTAAGAAGGAAATTTACGGCAATACAATCCTACCTCAAGAAACAAGAAACATCTCAAATAAACAACCTAACCTTACACCTAAAGTAATTAGAGAAAGAAGAACAAAGAAACCCCCAAAGTTAGCACAAGGAAAGAAATCATAAAGATCAGAGCAGAAATAAATGAAAAAGAAATGAAGGAAACAATAGCAAAGATCGATAAAACTAAAAGCTGGTTCTTTGAGAAGATAAACGAAATTGATAAACCATTAGTCAGACTCATCAAGAAAAAAAGGGAGAAGACTCAAATCAACAGAATTAGAAATGAAAAGGAGAAGTAACAACTGACACTGCAGAAATACAAAGGATCATGAGAGATTACTACAAGCAACTATATGCCAACAAAATGGAAAACCTGGAAGAAATGGACAAATTCTTAGAAAAGCACAACCATCTGAGACTGAACCAGGAAGAAATAGAAAATATAAACAGACCAATCACAAGCAATGAAATTGAGACTGTGATGAAAAATCTTCCAACAAACAAATTCCCAGGACCAGATGGCTTCAAAGGTGAATTCTATCAAAAACTGAGAGAAGAGCTAACACCTATGCTTCTCAAACTCTTCCAAAATAAAGCAGAGGGAGGAACACTCCCAAACTCATTCTATGAGGCCACCATCACCCTGATACCAATACCAGACAAAGATGTCACAAACAAAGAGAACTACAGGCCAATAGCACTGATGAACATAGATGCAAAAATCCTCAACAAAATACTAGCAAACAGAATCCAACAGCACATTAAAAGGATCATACACCATCATCAAGTCGGGTTTCTCCCAGGAATGCAAGGATTCTTCACTATATGCAAATCAAACAATGTGATACACCATATTAGCAAATTGAAGGAGAAAAACCATATGATCATCTCAACAGATGCAGAAAAAGCTATCGACAAAATTCAACACCTGTTTATGATAGAAACCGTCCAGAAAGTAGTCATACACGGAATTTATCTCAACATAATGCAGGCCATAAGTGACAAACCCAGAGCCAACATCCTTCTCAATGGTGAAAAACTGAAACCATTTCCTCTAACATCAGGAAAAAGACAAGGTTGTCCACTCTCACCACTATTATTCAACATAGTTTTGGAAGTTTTAGCCACAGCAATCAGAAGAAAATAAAATAAAAGGACTCCAAATGGAAAAGAGGAAGTAAAGCTGTCACTGTTTGCAGATGACCTGATACTATACCAGAGAATCCTAAACATGCTACCAGAAAACTAGAGTTAATTAATGAACTTGGTAAAGTAGCAGGATACAAAATTAATGCACAGAAATCTCTGGCATTCCTATACACTAATGATGAAAAATCTGAAAGAGAAACTAAGGAAACACTCTCATTTACCACTGCAACAAAAAGAATAAAATACCTAGGAATAAACGTACCTAAGGAGACAAAAGTCCTGTATGCAGAAAAATATAAAACACTGATGAAAGAAATTAAAGATGATACAAATAGATGGAGAGATATACCATGTTCTTGGATTGGAAGAATCAACATTGTGAAAATGACTCTACTACCCAATCTACAGATTCAATGCAATCTCTATCAAACGGCAACTGGCATTTTTCACAAAACTGGAACAAAAAATTGCACAATTTATATGGAAACACAAATGACCCCGAAGAGCCAAAGCAATCTTTAGAAAGAAAAACAGAGCTGGAGGAATCAGGCTCCCAGACTTCAGACCACACTACAAAGCTACAGTAATCAAGACAGTATGGTACTGGCACAAAAACAGAAAGAGAGATCAATGGAACAGGATAGAAAGCTCAGAGATAAACACATGCATGTATGGTCACCCTATCTTTGATAAAGGAGGCAAGAATATACAATGGAGAAAAGACAGCCTCTTTAATAATTGGTGCTGGGAAAACTGGACAGCTACATGTAAAAGAATGAAACTAGAACACTCCCTAACACCATACACAAAAATAAACTCAAAATGGATTAAAGACCTAAATGTAAGGCCAGACACTATAAAACTCTTAGAGGAAAACATAGGCAGAACACTCTATGACATAAATCACAGCAAGATCCTTTTTGACCTACCTTCTAGAGAAATGGGAATAAAAACAAAAATTAATAAGTGGGACCTAATGAAACTCAAAATCTTTTGCACAGCAAACAAAACCATAAGACGAAAAGACAACACTCAGAATGGGATAAATATTTGCAAACGAACTGAAAAAGGATTAATCTCCAAAATATACAAGCAGCTCATGCAGCTCAATATCAAAGAAACAAACAACCCAATCCAAAAATGGGCAAAGACCTAAATAGACATTTCTCCAAAGAAATATACAGATTGCCAATAAACACATGAAAGGATACTCAACATCACTAATCATTAGAGAAATGCAAATCAAAACTACAATGAGGTATCACCTCACACTGGTCCAAATGGACATCATCAAGAAATCTGCAAACAATAAATGCCGGAGAAGGTGCGGAGAAAAGGGAACCCTGTTGCACTGTTGGTGGGAATGTAAATTGATACAGGCACTATGGAGAACAGTATGGAGGTTCCTTAAAAAATTAAAAATAGAACTACCACACGACCCAGCAATCCCACTACTGGGCATATACCCTGAGAAAACCACAATTCAAAAAGAGTCATGTACCACAATGTTCACTGCAGCACTATTTACAATAGCCAGCACATGGAAGCAACCTAAGTGTCCATCGACAGATGAATGGATAAAGATGTGGCACATATATACAATGGAATATTACTTGGCAATAAAAAGACACAAAACTGAGTTATTTGTAGTGAGGTGGATGGACCTAGTGTCTGTCATACAGAGTCAAGTAAGAAAGAAAGGGAAAAACAAATACCATATGCTAACACGTATATATGGAATCTGAAAAAAATAAATAAATGGTTCTGAAGAACCTAGGGGCAGGACAGGAACAAAGAAGCAGATGTAGAGAATGGACTTGAGGACATGGGGAGGGGGAAGGGTAAACTGGGACGAAGTGAGAGAGTGGCATGGACATATATACACTACCAAATGTAAAACAGACAGCTAGTGGGAAGCAGCCGCATAGCACAGGGAGATCAGCTCGGTGCTTTGTGACCACCTGGAGGTGTGGGATAGGGAGGGCGGGAGGGAGACACAAGAGGGAGGGGATATAGGGATATATGTATATGTATAGCTGATTCACTTTGTTATACAGCAGAAACAACACACCATTGTAAAGCAATTATACTCCAATAAAGATGTTTAAAAAAATTATCCATATAGAAAAAAAATAACAAATACCTACATAATCACAACCCAGAATTAATATGCTAACAACATTTTGCTTTAGATCTCTTTTTAATTACTGTTAAAAAACTAACCATTCCAGACTTTGAGCCTTTGTTTGAGTCATTCTGCTTCCTTTCTTCTCGGAGACAACCACCATCCAACTCATTCAGGTTTCTATGTGTTATTACATACATTAATACCATTTTAAATTTGCATTGCATCAGATCAATATACATATATAATAGTCATGCTGTACTTTGTATATACAACACTTTATTTTTGAAATCTGTCACTTTTGAAATATTTTAACAAACTTAGAAATCAAGGTCATTAATCTCTGAGTACCTGGAAAGAACATGGGTTCTCTATTTGTTAAGGTCAGAACCCGTATGTGTCAGGTATCATAAATATCTATTAGATCAAGTTTGTTAACTGAATTCTTTAGACCTTCTGTATGCTTGAAAATTTTTTTGTCTGCTTGACTTATTAGTTACTAAAAAAGGCATGTGCAAATCTCCTGCCGTAACTATGGATTAGTCAAATTCTTTTTATAATTCTGTCAATTTTTGCTTTAAATATATACTTTTTTAACAAATTTTTCCCTTGTGAAGAAAACTTTTAAGACCTACTCTCTTAGCAACTTTCAAATATACAATACAGTATTGTTAACTATCATCACCATGCTGTATATTACATCCCCAGGTCTTATTTATTTTATAACTAGAAGTTTGTACCTTTGAACACCTTCACTCTTTAAATATTTAATATTAAAATATTTAAATATGCTTCAAATATTTTGAAGCCATGATACATAAAGTTTAATTTTATTATTTCTTGGTGGAATAGTCCTTTTATCTTGTATGTGATAATGCTTTCATCTCTATTAATGTTTCACATGTTAAATAATTTTTTATTAATCAACAAGTATTTATTTGACTGGCACTTCCTGATACATTTTTTCCAAAAATGTATTTTACATTTCTGGGTTACTATGTAATGTTTTGTATCTAGTACAAATGGAATATATCTATGTAGTATCTGACAAATTTGAATGTCTCTTTTACATATGTGAATTTAATCTATTTTTTATGATGATTTCTGGTATGTTTTATCTTATCTCCACCATCTTCTTTTGTGTTTTATTTTTATAATGATTTTTCTTTGCTTCATTCTTTTTCTGCTCTTGCACTGAATTAATTGACATGTTTCTTCTTTATTTTTTCCCCTTTATTTCTCTCTATTGACTTGAAATAGATTTAGGAATAGATTTGTTTTTATTTTTCCATTTCAGAACTGAGACGGATCTTTCAGTCTGCAAATCTATGTTTTCACAAGTTTTCTAAAACTCTAGACCATCAAACCTGTTTTCAAACATTTTTTCTCCCCAACTCTCTATCTATCCTTTTGTAACTTGTATATTGGTCTTTTCACTCCATATTTCCATGTCTTTTCATTTCTTCTTCCTATTTTCCAACATGTAATTTCTCTCTGTTGTATTCTAAATATCTTCCTCTCTTCAACTATAGCTAGCCTTTTCTTTGTCATATATACTATGGTTTCAATTTCAAAAATCACATGCTTTTAGTTTCTGGAATTTATATTTTAGTATTTTAAAATTTCCCTATTCTTTTTCTATAATGTTCTGATTTTGTCTAATAGTTGATGTTGTTTCTTTTATTCTCTTTAACATATGGAAAATAGTCCTTTGGTCATTTCATACAGATATTTCTTGGCATGTCATTCAAGCCATTTTGTACATTTACTCTCATTCTCTGTTCATTACTTCCTATTATATATTATTATTTGTTGTGATATCATTCCCTTAGTGCTATTTCCTGGGAAGTCTACATGTGCTGGGTTGTGGAAAATTCTTCATGAGATTTTTCATATGGCTCTACTACAGCCTCATGTATTTCACTAATTTTAGACTCATGTGTGCTTATTTTTGGACTGATAATTGCTAAAATGTATGAGAAGTGCAAATTTGAACTCCACACTCAAGTCTGGCAATTCATATTTGGAGTTGTGATTTCTCATGGTGGTTCTTTTCCCACCACACCATGCTGGTACTTCCTAGTCTCTAAGTTTTTGTAGCCTCTACTTCAAGGACTAGACAACACCTGATGGTTCTAAGTTTTATATAAGGAGTTCAGTTCTAGTCCCCTGCCAACCACAGCCCTAGGTTTCACTCTGATTTGAGTCCAGGTCTTCGAATCTTAGCCACTGCAGCACATGTCCAGTTCTAATAAACTTTCAGCTTCAGCTTCCCTCACTTGTAACTATAGCTTTCCAATCCTTCTTTATTTCTACCTCCTAGGGACTTTCCTTGTTGTTTTTAAGAATTGACATGTTTTTTTGAAAGTCTGTTGTTAAATTTATCAACATGTGTTTTAGATAGGGGTGGCATTTTCTATGTTAGTTTAGCACACCATATTGACCAGAGATCTAATATACTATTCTCTGTCCTTGAAATTGAGTAACTTCCCTAAATCTTATCTTCATGAAGCTATCCTCTATTAGTTTTTCCTAAAATATAATTAGCCTTATTGATGCTTTACTTTAGTAAATGCTCTACTATGAATTTGAATGTTGATTCTGTCCCATTAGCTCCATTCTCCCCTTTAGCATTTTATTTGCCATATGCTGTACTTCTGAAAAATTTTTCATGTATATCGTCTTCTTTCAGATGACAATCACCTCTTTATCTATAAGACTCTTTCCAGCCTGTTCTGAGTAACCTTGAGTTGGTTTTCTACTGTGTCAGTTTTGCCTCTAAGGCAGGAATAGACAATTATCAATTTGTTAAGAGGTCAATTCTCCCCAAACTGATCTAAAGACTCAGTAAAATCCCAACCAAAATCCTAGTAGGCTTTCTTATGGAACTTGAAAAGCTAATTCTAAAATTCATATGGTTATATAAAGGACCAAGAAAATTTTGAAGAAGAACAAAGTTGGAGGATTTATACTATCACATTTAAGATTTACTATAAAGCTATAGTAAATAAGACAGTTTGGTACTGATGCAAAGAAAATAAACAGGTCAAGATAAAAAAACAAAGTCCATTTAAAAACCACACACACATGATCAATAGTTTTTGACCAATACAATTCAATGGGAAAGTGTGGGGCGGGTAGAGGGGTTTTTTTCAATAAATTATTATGAAACATCTACATATCAGAGAGAACCTTCACACCTACCTAACGTTATGTATAAAAGTAATTGTGATGCATCATAGCTTTAATGTGCAGGCTAAAATCTAAAGGCTTTAACAGAATATTTTCAAGAACTTAGAAACGAAATTGAGTTATTTGTAGTGAGGTGGATAGACCTAGAATCTGTCATACAGAGTGAAGTAAGTCAGAAAGAGAAAAACAAATACAGTATGCTAACACATATATATGGAATCTAAGGAAAAAAAAAAGGTCATGAAGAACCTAGGGGCAAGACGGGAATAAAGACACAGACCTACTAGAGAATGGACTTGAGGATATGGGGAGGGGGAAGGGTAAGCTGTGACAAAGTGAGAGAGTGGCATGGACATTTATACACTACCAAATGTAAAATAGATAGCTAGTGGGAAGCACCACATAGCACAGGGAGATCAGCTTGGTGCTTTATGACCACCTAGAGGGGTGGGATAGGGAGAGTGGGAGGGAGGGAGATGGAAGAGGGAAGAGATATGGGAACTTATGTATATGTATAACTGATTCACTTTGTTATACAGCAGAAACTAACACACCATTGTAAAGCAATTATACTCCAATAAAGGTGTTAAAAAAAAGAACTTAGGATGGATTATAATTCATTGGGCAGGATGCAAAAAGTACTAACCATAAAAGAAAAAAGTTAAATTGGACTTCTTTAAAATGAAAATCATCCAAAAAATACCATTAAGAACAAGCCACAGACTAAGAGAAAAATAGTCTCTACACATTTATCTAACAAAGAATTCATATTTAGAATGTGTAAAAAACTAGTGTACGTCAATAAGACAAAAAGACACCAAAATTTTAAGTGAGCAAAAGAACTGAACAGACACTATACAAAATAAGATTTATAAATGGCCGATAAACAAGAAAAGGTGTTTAACATCATTACTCACACTCCCTGCAGTTAGAGGTCTGCGAGGCACATCTCATGGCTGCCACAGTCCACCACTCGTGCCATGTTCACAGGCTTTTCTTCCTGAGGAGAAATCCAAAAAAGGAAGGTCAGTGGGATGAACCACATCTCTGTCACACGGTTAATCTCAGGGTCCTACTGGCGTGCATGCTCTCCTTTCTCCAGTATCCACCGTAAATAACCCCCCACCCTCAGATATTGCCTCTGTTGGCCTAAGTGGTGGGGTGATCCAAACTTTCAAAAGATATCATCAATGGAATAAAAAGACAAGCCACATTGTGGAAGATAATATTCTCAACGCATGAAACTGACAAAAGGCTTGTACTAAGAATATATAAAGAAATTCTACAAATTAATAAGAAAAAGACAGACAACCCAATAATAAAGTGGGTAACAGACTTTAATACCTTGTTTAAAAAGGGATATCCCAAAGGCCAAAAAATATATGAAAAAGTAATCAACTTCTTTATTCACTAGAGGAATTCAAATTAAATCTACTGTGAGATACTACTACCCACATATCAGAATGACTAAAATGAAAATAAGACAGCACCAAGGATTAATGAGGACAGGGAGCAACTAGAACTTTCCTACATTGCTGAAGTGCCCTTTACTATTCTCATTTTTAAGATATTTGTTTTGAATTGTACATAGAATAAAAAGACATAGGTATTAACATTTCGAGCAGGATGTTGACACATTTCCATTATTATTAATCTGATGATTTTATAGTCTTTGATATTTTCTCTTTTAATCATTTTTATCAGTTTTGTAAACCTGGATTTATACCATCATTTAGGGGAGGGAGGGGTATCTGTTGCCCATCATTAAATAGAACACTATACTTTAAGAAAAAGACTGCATTGCTAAACTAGCATTATGAGAGAGTATGGAGGAGGAAGGAAAAAAGAATGGAGGCATATGAAAAATGATGCAGATGTATTTGCATTTTTTCCCATTCACTCCATTTTTTATCTAATCATCTACATTTAAAAGCTAAAGCTTTTCCAGAGATTGCTCTTTGCTCCCAGTCCTTTCAGGTAGAGTTCTGCTAGTTATTGCATAGGCTGAATGCAGGAGTAGAGAGAGGCACAAGGTAATCAGGAGTCAGCCCTGAAATCATCCTTCTAACTCTACTCTTCTTGCTCCTCAGGTAACTGCACATCTTCAATTGTTTATATTACATTTCTTGAAATGATGGTACAGGAGGAATAAGTTTCCAGGAAAGACACCATTATAAATATGAGTTAAAATTATTAAGCTGGCCCCATATTCCCTGGGCTCCTCTAAAGCTCTTTCTTTCCTTCCCCTTCACTAGTATTCCAACTCCCTAAACCACTCTAGATATGGGACAAAAAAACTGAAAGTTCCTCTGATGACAGGAAATCAGCCTTGAAGGTTTTTCAATAAAACTTTTGATAGGGTTTATTAAACTATGATTCACAAATGTAACCGGGTATACATGATATTTTGCAGTATGTTAAAAATAAATGCATCACAGCTCAGGTGAGACTTACAGATACTACATTCCATGGTTCTGATGAAACACAATCATGGATTATGATTCTTTAGGCACAGTGGAAAGGCTAATTACATTGACTATGTCATCAGTTTATAGATTCAGATTTTATATGTTCTGTGTGACTTTTAATAGGGAAAAATAAAGACTGATTTATAAAAAAGTGGGCTGAATTTATCACTTTGGTCTACTATACTCCAGTTAAATTCAGCTCCTCTCCTCAAAATAATATCAGTTTATCCTGGCTTGATAGATTATAATTAATATACTCTCTCCTGTGCTTTCTGACAATTGTCCCATTTTGAGGGGAAACAAATACATTAGGGCAGTGATTGTTAACCTTAGGTACAAACTGAAATCACTTGAAAACTTTTAAAAAATCCTATTGCTCAGGCCATGCACCATACAGTTAAATCAAAATCCCTGGAATTGGAGCCACAGTCTAAAGCATTTTTTTAAAGGTCCCCCAGGTGATTTAGAAGTGCAACCAAGGTTGGGAACCACTGAGTCTGAGCCCCTGCCTCCGCTACCATCCTTGACAGTGTTCACATACATTACTGATATTGATCAGATACTAGTCAGTCAACCACTCAATTGACCAAAAGGGTCATGCAGACATACTTAAGATATTAAAAATATTTAGTTAAGTGTTTGCTCAAGAAGCTTTTGTTCAAATCTGCTCTAAGTAATTTGAAGAAGTAATTAAATATGTATGTGTGTGTGTATATATATATATGTATATATATAAACAAAAAATTAAATTCAAATATATAGGTATTATTTAACAGTTCAATTCAATACTGTAAACATGATAAGAAACCATAATGTGTTACGACAACTTCCAGGAAAACAGAACTCTTGAGTATTTAAATTTCTTTTTTGCCATGTAGACCCAATCACTTGTATGCATGTTTACCTATTTTTAAATGAAGACATATGCCTTGGATAAAGAATTTTGAAAACAAAAGAAAAAATAGCACTAGCACCAAAATATACATGGTAAAGCTTCTTCTATAAAACCAGCCTTGGAGGACAGGATCAGCATCTACAGGGGAGACATCTCTCTAAATGTGGCTTTGTGGTTCACAACATCCTTAAAACCCTTGTAACTACTTACAAAAGGATGTGAAGTGTGTGTCTGTGCATGGGGTTGCCCACTAATACGATTTTTCTGGGGAGAGGAATCATGGCTCTGATGAGGTTCCTATGAGGGGAATCTACTTTCAGTTAAGGGTGGAATGACATTCTGTGATTAGTCAGCAAGCATTAAAGGATGACATATCTCCATCTTTGTGGAGACAGTTGACCACAGTACACTGGATCTGAACTCAGATAACCAGGATTTGAGTTTCACCTCTACAACTTACTTGCTGAGTAAATGCAGCTTTCCAAGTTTCAGGTTTCTGGTCTATAAAATGGTGATAATAATACCTGTCCTACCTACCTAATAGGATTATTTAAAAGTTTAAAATCAAATAATTATTTGTTAATTCTAAACTACAGTTCAATGAAAAGAAAAGATTTAGCATAAAAAACAATCCCTGTGTTGACTGATAGCTTCCAGGCCAGTTTGTATGAACTCCTGTTTAAGCCCAAAGAAGAGAGATGCTCAAGCAGATGCTGAAATAATGGTTTATGCATGATCGAAGTAAGTTTCAGGGAATACAACTGACATATATTTGCAACCTTCTTTACAGGATTTGGCACATAGATGTGTGTGTGTTTGGAGGTATCTTCTCCTCTTTAAAACAACAAGTTCAGTCCAGTGAGATTTCAGCACAGTGGTTATTAACAGGGAGCCATAGGAGACAATCTGAGAAGCAAGGAGAGGGAAACACACCTTGATGAACCCTCTTGGTAACATCTCCAAAAGAAACAAAGGCCAAAAGAGGAAGAAACATGTAGTGACTGAGAGGACCTATTCAGGAACACTCATGAGACACTAGCTTGTCTTGCAGAAACAGTTGAGGACATTCTAAGTGTATTTATGGAGTGGTGGTGAATTTTGTACCACCTTAACCAGGAAATGGGGGAGCGATAAACCCTTGCTACATCTGATATCATCAATGAAGAAAAAACAATGTTATAATGCACTCTGCTCTATTTTACAACTTCATATCATGGGTGTCTATTTGTATAAAAAATTCTAAATAAATTCAGTTGTTTACATACTTCATTTATAATTTAACCAGCCAAATAATGATTGCTTTTATATACAATTAAGTTTATAACCCTGTGCAGATCATGCATGTTGTATCTGCCTGATATGTCCTTCTTAATATTTCTAAAACCTTTCTCCGTGCCCCCCCACCACACACTTGAATAAAGCATTAATAGGCTTAAAGATTGATTTTACATTCCCTGGATTAGAGCAGGATTTGTTAATTGCCACACTTTAGACAGCATCTCTAACACTGCATAAAAGTCACAAGGTTAAATGAGGTTTACTCCTTATTTTAAAATTGATTTGTGTTTTTGTTTCAGGAAGATATTTTATTTAACAGGATTATTATCATTGTTACAAAACCTTTTTTTTCTAATGTATGATGACAAGGAGATTTCCTGTTTGTAAATACTTTTACAAGATTTTGATCAAAAACATTGTAGTACCTATGTACATAGCAATCAAAAATGTTCTCAAGGAAAAATGAATATGATTTGAAACGTTAGCCTTATCTTTGATCCCATTTTCTCTTTCTTCCACCTCTGATCATTCAGCAAGCATTTAAGGTCTCCTCGATCTCTGACCCGGCCTCATCTCTGTGTACACACTGAAATCTTGCCAGTTCCCCAGACAAACCACACTGCTCAACATGCTGTGCCTTGCACTCACACTGCATCCTCTGTGATGGACATATCCCCTTTGCCCAGTGAACACCAAGTCAGAATTCAAAGCTCATCTCAAGCACTGTGCTTTATATAGAGGATTCCTGAATAAACATCCTTACTACCAGGTACAATTAATCACTCCTTCATCTATGTTTCTTTGTAACTGCCTGATCAGCCTTCTTCCCATGCATAGACAAAACCACATGATTTCCATAAAAAGTCCTTGCAAACAGACTAGAACATGTTCATCTTCAGAGCTGACCAATAATTTGACACTCCCTCAAACTGGTATTATTTAATATTTATTTCTAAAGAAATAACCTCCCACCAACAGTGCAAGAGGGCTCCCTTTTCTCCACACCCTCTCCAGCATTTATTGTTTGTAGGTTTTTTGATGATCGCCAGTCTGACAGGTATGAGGTGATACCTCATTGTAGTCTTGATTTGCATTTCTCTAATGATTAGTGATGTTGAGCATCCTTTCATGTTTGTTGGCAATGTGTATATCTTCTTTGGAGAAATGTCTATTTAGGTCTTCTACCCATTTTTGGATTGGGTTGTTTGTTTTTTTAAATCATCACTTATAATTGAATAGCACTGGCTATCATGTTCACTTAGGATAGTGGTTATGGTAGATACAATAAAAAGACTTGTCTAAAATATCTCTTTAAAGTTCTTTGTTCTGGCTTTCATTCCATTTCATCAACATACTTATCAAAGTGTGTTTTTAATAGCTTCATGTCCAATTAATAATACCCCAAAATGTAAATAATTGCTTATCAACAGGATAGACGGTCTTAATTTGTAATATGTAAAAAACTATATATGACATTATTTTTAAGATTCTTGATGACTAAACATTTAGATATTCACAATAAGACATAATTCATACTTCATATATTGTTAATTGTTTAGGCTTTTATTAAAAAAGTTTTCAGTATTAAATTTAAATGGTATAAATATGTAATTAACAAGTTATTCTAAGATAGCTAGATCTTAAACATTACCTTTGAGAATCAGTGTTTATCTAACTGAATTTAATTTAACCTGAGATGTTGATAATCAAGCTAATAAAATTCTAACTGTAATCAGAAAACTCCTTCTATTCTGACAGGTTTCCTACTTCACACTCCCTTGATGCACTTTGCCCACTCCATCTCCAACACAAAGCTTACACTTAACCTGGTGACAAGGTGATTAAGTGGCACACTAGAACAGAGGAGAACGAGGATTCAGCAAACTTCTGTATCTTCTTAGTCCTTGCCTCCTACTGCTCAATGTTTAGACAGGCAGCACATTTCTTAGACTGGCACTTTTCAAACATGTTACTACTGCTTTATTTTACCCAATTTAGACAAAAATGAATGTAATGTTTATTAATATTATGTATCTAGTATCCAGTGTCCTTCAAAATATAGATCTCTCTCTCCATCTACTGTTAAGTCTGTCATTTTGATAAGAGTTACACTGCCAGAAGTCATTAGTGACAAGGCCAGCAACACATTTGGCACAGAAAGAACTTGCAAATGCAAGAACCAAGGCAATGGAAAACTACCTAAGTTCAAAAATACAAGCCACAGAATTCTAAATTGTGCCTTAAAACTTTTCTATTTCAATTCTACAAGATATTTTGAGGGTATGTGCTGGACAGTGTTGTTATTAGACTCTCAAGAGGAAAAGGAGGGAGTGATTGGAACATACAGTTTTGAAAAAAGCACATTCTATAACTAAAGTACTTTGTTTTTTGTCACATAGCATCTTTTAAAATGTTACAATAACACTGGAGTAGGACACAAAATGTCTATGTTTATCAATAAATTTTTTTTTTAATTGGTGGTTTTAAAGTTCAGTGACTTCATTGCTCTGGATTAGCTTCAATCATTTTCATCGATCAGGAGGCTGAGGCTCTGGTACAAGCTTGTCCCTCCTGAATGATAAAAAAGGCCACATCCAGAACTAACAGCTGAGCACCTGGCACCAAAAATTACTGAGAGATCTCTGAGAAATGAATCTGCCTCCTTCACCTCTCAAAAATCCTGTTGAGTAGTTAATAGAAATGATTTTACAGATGAGTACCTTGCAGCCCCAGAGCATGTAGACTGCTGATATATTTAGAAAAGTGGTAGCAGAGTCAAGATTAGAACCCAGATTTCATGAATCTTTTACCATGCTTTCTACTATAACATAACTTTCCAATATAACAGTAACAAACACGTACTGCTTCAAAGTTTACACTAGAAGATGACAGTGACTCTTTGAGCTAAAAATGACTTGTTATTTCCCATTTTTCAAATAACAAAGTGTAACCTCCGTGGATAAATGGATAAACAAAATGTGGTGTACACATATTATTCAGCCTTGAAAAGGAGGGAAATCCTGTCATATGCTACAATGTGGATGAACCTTGAGGAAATTATGCTAAATGGAATAAAGGCAGTCAAAAGAAGCTAAATACTACATGATTCCACTTATATGAAGTATCTAAGATAGTCAAGTTTATAGATACGGGAAGCAGAATGGTGATTACTAGGGGCTGAAAGGAGAAGGAAATGGAAAGTTGCTGTGTAATGGATATAGAGTTTCAGATTTGAAAAAGTTCTGGAGATTTGTTTCACAACAGTGTGATGTACTTAACACTACTGAACTGTACACTTGAAAATATTTAAAGTGATAAATTTCATATTATGTGTTTTTTACCACAATAAAAATAAATGTAATTTCAAAGATATATAAAACTGGTTAGGCTGTGATTCAAAATCTCGTGTTCAAGAGTTAGGCTGTGATTCAAAATCTTGTGTTCTTTACCCTGAATTCCCCTGTAAGAACTATTCCCCCAAATAATAGGTGACTATATCACCTGCATGACTGCAAGCCCATTGCAATCATGCATCAGCAATCCTTTGTGGGACAAGAATTGGGAATAAGCACAGGCCCTTGCAGGACAAAGCCTGAGGAAGCAGTTCCCATCTTGCCATACTTGGACCCAATATTCCAAGGGAAAACATTAAAACTATCTTTATTTTTTTTTACCTAAAAACAAGTGGTCGGTATGGCGTGATCACAAAGATAGGCCATTGGTCCACTGACTTGACCACTTTATTCCCTTTTAGAATGATTACTCATTGTCATACAGACATAGACACTGAAAAGTAATGCCTGGTAGGAACACAGCCATCTCCAGGAAATGAGACCTGAGGACATGCCTCACTCATGTGGTGAGAAAAAGTTAATTCTAATGGCACTATATTCAAACCAACACTTTATCTGTTGGCATGTTTACAAGGAAAGTTGGAAACCAAATAAAGGATAATTGCCCATTCTCAACAGGATGTGGCAACTTTCATCTGTGATCCTTTATTTTCAGGCAGTAGCAAGGCTTGCCAAATGAGCTAAATGAGGAATGATTCTGATGGAGAGATGATGTTAAGGCCTAAGTCTGTGTTCCTCCCAGATGCTGGATTAATTGCTGTAATATAAACCCGCAGCACAATGTGTTCTCCACTGATATCACCCACTTATCTATACAAGCCTGTCTGTGATGATTTCCACTAAAGGCCAAATAGTGCCCTGAATAACTCATTGAGTTGTACAAGATTAGTCCAAATTTGAATAAAGCTTGTATGTTGTAAAGCTAAAACCTAAACTGTTACAATCATTCCAATGGATGCTGATGGTTTTCTTCATTAAACAGTGTGAGGACCCCACTGTCTAATCTTTCTAGAGTGCTTAGTAACCTCACTTTTGTTACTAGTATTTGTCTTTGGGATTCATGGGTTTTCTAAATAAGGGAGTAGCTCATGGTATACCTTTTATGAGGACACAAACTATTGCTACATTGTGTTCTTCATTTTCTCTTAAAGAATCTCTGTTTGTTACATCTAACTCTCCCTGGACATTTTGCTTCAGTCCATGGGACTGGGCTTAGGGAAACTGGTGTGGCATGCCTAACTACGTTCAAAAATAAGTCTTTTGCTCCAATTTTGACCCCTTATCTTTGGACCAAGCCAGTGAGCTGAAATTGTTTTTAAAAATTAGTTTTTTCCTTTGAGAAACTTGGTTCCTCAAATAAATTTAACAATGCTAGGTCCACCCTGCCAGACGTCTGGGTACAAACACAGGACTTCTTTCTGAAACCCTTCTACATAGGGATTCTGGACCTAACTCTGGAAACATTGAGAGGCTGATGAGTTTTTAAATAAAAGACCTCTAATGGCAGAAATTAGAATGGATCAAAAAGGAAAAAGACTGGAGGCAGGGAGGCAAGTTAGTAGGTGATAGTAATAGCTGAAGAAAACGAAAACCTGAATTAAAGTAGTGACAGTAGGAATGGAGAAGAGTAGGTAGATGAAAGGGCTATGACAGAGATAAAATTAGCAGGCCTTACAAACTAGTGAATGTGAGGTACAAAGGGTAGAAGGAATTTTTTCAGAATTACCTTTCTAAAGGAGAAGTAAGTTCATATTTTTCACCTGCTTACAACACTCCAATGGCTTCCCAATACACTTATTAGAGTCTAAACTCTATCCGTTGCCTTATAAGGCTTCATAAAATCTGGCCCCTGCCTACTTCCTCAGCTTCACTGCTCCCCAACCTCATTGCTCTCCAATTTTTTAATATAAATCTCCAGAAATACTGGATTTTCTTTCCCATCTCTGTGCCTATGCACTTGCTAGTTCTTGTGAACCCTCTTCCCCAGACTTGGATGACCATTGTTTTCTCTCCACAGAGATCCCAGCTCAGACCTCCTTCTACTTCCTCAGAAAAGTATTCACTGGCTCCCCACCAGCAGTAACACCCCCACACTGCAACAGTCACTCTTGATATCACCATGTTTGTCCTCTCTAGAACACCTATCAGTACCTGAAACTACCTTGTTTGTTTTTGACATTATTATTGTCTGTCTCTCCCTACTGGAATGTCAGCAACCTCAGGACAGGGATCTTCTTTATCACCAGTGCCTACCATGTGATAGGTTCTCAAAGAATATTTATTGACCAAGTGATATACAGCTATACATGTACATATACATATATATATATATATACATACATACATATATGTGCTGTGTCTGTGTGCCTGTGTGTGTGTATGTCCACACATGCCATATTTATAAATATATTCTATGGTAAAAAGTTATGGCTTGAGATTAAAACTATCAGACTCATATAGCTTGCTACATCCAAGTGTGATGCCTGTGCTGATGTAAGAAGTATTAATTTATAATTCTAATAACAGAATCATTACATATTGAACTCTATAAGAGCTATAAATACTTTTGATAAAAGAGAATTTGATTGAGATAAATACTCATCTAGGAATAAATTTCTAACCCATAGCATCTAAGGGTTAGATGCATCTAAATTTTATCCCCAAAATTTGTAGATTAAAAGTTGTATTTTAGAGACCTGGGAATAAGGGAGCTGGCATGCCCACAACACTCATGCCTATAATATTTTGTTGTATTGTTAGGAAACAGGGTAACTTTTTCTAGCAGGAGTAGCAAGTATATTTCAGATAAGACTACTTTTTGCAGGGAACATAAGTACCTCAGCCAGCCTTAATGGAGTCTATTTTAGGAGGCGGAGCAAAGGATCTTCAGGTTCTACTTCTCAAGCCATGCTTCTTTACATACCTCACAGGGTTATCAAAAGGGTTAAATGAATTAATGGTATTTTATCAACTTTATCTACACTCTATTTTCACATTGTTTTTGGATCTGAAGGTTCACTGAGAGTCCAAGATGGATCACTCTGAGTTCTGCATGGCATCAGCAGAGTTCCAGTGACCTCAATGTTTATTCTGTGTTTAAAGAACCATTGACTGTGCCAGGGACATAGGGTAATTGATCATGACTGAACAATATGAGTGCTACTCACTACCCATATTTTCTTCCTAATTTAGAACTTTATCATTTGAAAACAATTATATCACTGGGGAAAAAATGTCTCCTTTCAAAGAAAATGTATTCTATCAAAAACTGAGTCCAGGCAATAGCACAATTCCTCAATAGATCTTTGGATCCCACTACTAGGACCATACTTATCAATGCTGCTAATTGGATAGACACATCACATCACTGACCAATCCTGCTGCCTCTCCTTAATATGGTGCACCCCTGACTGCAGGGCTACTTCACTGTTCTTTGACTTACTGGGGCTGTGGTAGCAATAGCATGAACAACCTTAAATAGGAATGTTCCCTGTCCTCAGGGAGACTTCAATAAAAATAAGTCTCATGAGCTCTGTTTAATGGCACTTTCCATTTCTGCTCTAGTAAATGTACACTAAGACTATTAATCCTGGGAAATATAACATACACTGAAACAGCCTGAAGATGAGTCAGATTATTCCAGTGATGTTGCAATAGCTTCAAATGAGGAAAACATACAAGGTTATTAAAGAATATTTTTTAAGAGTCATTTTTTTGAGTATTTGATAATTATCTGAACCAAAATTCTATTCTATCATGGACCAAAAACATAGATTCATTAAAATAACTGTATATGTGATGTTTTTGTATAAATGGTTAGCTTATTAGATATTAAAAATAATACAGGATAATTAAAATTGTTTACAAACAAAAATAAATGTTTTCTTTGCAAAATTTTTGAAGAGCCCTGCATTTTATTCAAAGACATTTTATTTCAAGTATATGATTATAAAAGCAATTGATCTTTCAGGATAAGGAACTGTAGGAATATTAAAAAGAATAAAATAATATTAAAATAACTTAATAGTAATGATAGTATTAGTGCCACTATCCTAACATGATATTATATTCCACATGACAGTTATTTACATAATTTACCCAATATTACTCAAACATTTTCAATAGTTTTATGTAGGGTAGTGTTCATAATTTTAATAATAGCTCCAAGATACGCTATTTTCCTTCAAGTTTTTCTTTTTGAATATGTTGCCATTTTTCTGACATGGTTTTGAAATATGGATCACTTTCTCTCTTTTTATGTTTTAGAATGAATTGAAGGTTTTTATAACATTGAGATTAATATAGCAAATTTAACAGACATTACTCATTCTATAAATATTAATTCATAACCACATAATCAAGCACATATTTTTTAAAATTTCCTTCAAGTTTTGTAAAAATTGGGGCCTTTTTCCCTTTCTGAAACTTTCCCTACTTCAAATTTATTACTTTGTACAGAGGTTCAGTACTTCCATAGTAAATAAGTTTTTTATCTTTTATGTTCTGCTTTTGTTTTCACAGATAAGTGAATTAGAAATAATACACTTCCTTTACTATGGTCATTTCAGCAAACATCAACTCATCATACACACACACACACACACATCTTTTATTATCATATTATCTCTAAAACTGGATGGTTCTTTTCTTTTTTAATCATAATTTTCAAGCAACTTCCTTATCTTTCTCCTTCTCCACATACTCATCTACCTCACCTCCATTTAATTTTTTTTCTGTAGTTGCAGATAAATTTCCTTTGGTAATATCAACAAAAAAGATATTTGTGTAGTAAGTATTCCGAATGGTTGTAAGTCAGAGGATGTGTTTCAGCAGACTTCACCTATGAATGATGGCACAGCTGAAGATCTTAATTAGAACACTCTTTTTTCTTTGAAGGTTTTAAAGTTATTATTCCATTATAACTTTTATTGACTGGTGCAAAGAGGAAATCCAACTTTTTTTACTTTGGCTCCTATGATGGTCATTTGGTTTTTTTCTCCAGCTTAAGTGATGATTGTATATTTAAAGTTTAGTGACTTTAGGGAATATACACTGCTGGTAGGGATATTTATATAACTGTTTTCTTAAAGGCCCATATTAGACAATTTCATAAACTTATCCCAGCTGCTCAGAAGAAGTTAATTGATGAGCACAGATTATTTACAAAAAGTGGCAGGGATTTTAATAGGAACTGAGAACTATCTTCACCATATTATATATGCAAGGCTCTAGTTCTTTGTGTCTATGAATGTATTTTCACAAATATTTTGCATGGTTTGATAGTTTATTTTATTCTCAAATTTTGCTCCATTGCTTCCATGTTTTTGTAAGACTGAGGAAATACCCTTAGAAGTGGAAGTCTAGAGCTTCCTTTTTCTTGATGAGTAATAAAGATAGACATAGAAAATAAGAGCAAGGGTGAACCACTGGGTTATATACCAGGGAGAAACAGCCAAGCTGTTAAAAGGACTCAGTGATTAAAACATCCACAAATGAATAGACTAGCGCTTCAAGGTCAATGCTTTGTGTCTCAGACACATTGTCACAGGCAGAAATGCTTTCTTTGATGTGAACACAGCTTCTGTTGATTTTTCTCCTCTACTGGAAAAGAAGTAAGAACAGAGAGGTTGCTTAAAAGGTTGGTACAGTCACTAAATTCCCCTAAAATAGCCTTGAAAACCCACACACACAGTATCTATTTTCCTCACAAAGAAAGTCTGAGCCAAGAACAGAGAAATTTCTGAATAAGAGAAGACTACTACTTATCAGTTGTGTAATAGACTATGGCACTGCCTGCTTCTGCCATGAAACAGATTAGAGGAAAAACTGAGCACAGAGATCTCATGATGTAACTGAGAAATTCCTCTACACCTCAGATGACAAATCTTCAGTGTGACTTCAATGCTCTCTAAAAGTCTTGTAAATTCCCTGAATAAGAACCATGTTAAAACCTAAATATAATACACTTTCCAAAAGTTCTCAGACTATAGGATTTCAAGTAGCAACTATAAGATTTCAAGCAGATTTTCAATTCATCTAGTCTCCTTTGGCCAGCACAAGTCGTACGACAATAATATGGATATATCAAGACAAAACAATTATTAGCCCAAATCATGTAGATGTATATTTCCATATCTTCTGCTCTGTCACTACTCAGTAGCAACTGATGCTCTCACTAGAGCAGAAACAAAGATTTAAACATCACTCTAACCCTGGCTGAATCCAATTCGTGGGAGAAAACTGTGATTGGATAAGATGAGTAAGAAGAAGCAGTGGTAACTGGACCTAGAGAAGCTAGAGAGAGAAAGGAAGTCCAATAGAGGAAAGGCTACAAGAATCAAAGGGTGAGAGGACAGAGCTCAGCACTTGGATGTACTTGAGGGTGAACCGCTTGCTAATCATGGCCTGGGAACCACTCGATGTCTGACAGAACCTGGATACTTTTAAGTGCCAGACAGTGATGACATGAATGCCTTGTATTAAGGTGTCAGGCAGCTTGACATGAAAATCTTTCCCCTGTCCAACTGCATAGAAATCAACACCACTTGAGAATCTTCCTAGCCGTAGAAGCAACGATAGACACACTGCCACATTTTCAAACACGTATAAACATGCTTCAGAGTTGAATTTTTATTATATATAGATTTTATGAATTTTTTGAACATAATAAACAGTTTGTCTCACTATAAAAATTTTTTACCAAATAGCATGCTTAACGGCCATATAATGTTCTATCCCAACAAATTACTATAACTATCCCATTTGGTTACTAATAAACATAAAAGGCTGGGATGAATATTTTAATACATAAATATTGAAACATTTCTCCAAGGCAGGGTTTTGGAAATTTAATTGCTGGGTGAGAGAGAATGTATGGTTCTATGACTTTTAATGCATATTGCCAAAATGCTTTCTACAAGAGTCTTAAGGAGTTCTTCTCCCACCAGGATTTATGTGAATGACCTTATCCATCAGCATAAGCAATAAGTACCACTTTCTTTTTTTTTTTAACATCTTCATTGGAGTAAAATTGCTTTACAATGTTGTGTTAGTTTCTGCTAACACAAAAACAAAGTGAATCAGTTATATGTATACATATATCCCCATATCCCCTCCTCTTGTACCTCCCTCCAACCCTCCCTATCCCACCCCTCCAGGTGGTCACAAAACACCAAGCTGATCTCCCTGTGCTATGCACCACTTTCTTTTAATATTGTTTATTTCATAAGTTAAAATGGTATTTTTATAGTTTTAATTTACATTTCTTTATTCATGAGATTGAACATTTTTCATATGTTCATTATCTGTACATATATCTTTTCTCACGTCTTGTTTCTGTACTAAAAATCTCATATATTTTTATTTGAAAGTATATATTAAGAGATAGAAATCCTTTCCCTATTTTTTGTTACAAATATTGTCCCATTTATTGTTCAAACTTTCATTTTATGACAGTTTGACATTAAAGAGTTTTTTATCCCTTGATGTTTTCGCCTTTTGATTCCTTCCATTATATACAGAGACCATATAAGTAAATACCTAAACAATTCTTACCCATATGGACATCAAATAAATACCTAAATTAAGTAAAAGACTTTGCTGTTTGTTTTTCATTTTATAACTTAATTTCCCCCAAATTTTCTTGATGTATTACAGTTAATATTTCTGTATAATAAACTACACCAGGGCAACTCATCTCTGCTCCAAGTAGGGCAGTGCGGCAGCAGGGAGAAGCACTACCAAGATCCTCTTTTCAAAGAAGGACTTGCTGTCCAGCTACAGGGTGGGGCGGGGGATGATCAGCTCCTTCAGTGCCTGGCCTCAGCTACAGAGAGCTGCTTCACCTGAGGTCACATCCTTTACAGAACAGCTCACATCTGATAACTGCACAAGGCAGCAATATGAAGGTCCAGCCATCTCAGATTGACCAGGAACAAATCTGATGAGCAAAACTCACGGTAGATCTTCACAACTGGTTGGCAAAGGCTTTGTCAGACCTTCACTGAAGCTTAGATTTTTCCTCTGCCCAGTTCTGCTGTTGCCCCTCCTTACACAAGTGTTGAAGTCTACTAATCATTTATATCATCAGCTCCATCTCAGTGTTTGCTTCCAGAAAACCTAACATGCCGTAGGCAGCTCAACTGGCTGTTGGAAGATCCTCTTTCAAGATGGCTTACTCCTTTCCCATGACTGGCAAATTAGGGTGGCTGGACTGAATACCTCTTGATGTGGGTCTCTCTTTGGCCTTGTTGGGCTTCTCCCAGCATGATGGCTTGTTTTCACAGAGGTACAATTTGAAAATGTGTATTCTTTTTTATGAAGTACAAAGCTGAGCTGATATTTCTTATCAGTGTATCAACTATACTATCTAAAACCTCTTTAAATTTTCTGTTTTGGCTGGCCTGTATAAAACAGGGAATTTCTACTCTTCAGCTTTAGAATTTACTTGATATGTACATTCCCCATTAATGAAACCCATTTGATGACAAAGTGAGCCCTTTTACACACTGCTTATAAACTATGGTAAAACTCTGTGCTTGCTTTAATTTTTTCCAGTTACATAATTTATTTAAAATTCTTAAACATGTTAGACAATAGTTTTAATGAGTTAATGGCAGAGAAAGAATCATTTTATTTCATCTTTAATATTCAACATAAATTTTCCAAAACAGATATGTGAATTTTTTTAATTGTTACAAATTTTTGAAATCCCATAGCATGCATAACTGAACTCAAATGAATATTCAGCACCAGAGCTGCATACAGGTTGACAGTATGCGAATACTGTTCTTAATACTACCAGAGGTATTACAAAGACAGGAAAAAGTCACTCTTCTTCGCATGGGAATGTCTCCCCAGTATGGTGACTGTCACTTCATTATGGTTAAAAACACAGTGGATACTTCATCTGCACTGTAACTAATATTTACTTGAGAACCTGAGATCTTAGCTTGTGGATGAATGCTACCATTATTTATAAAGGGACTTAATGGGCACCATATTTTCAGGAATCTTTCAAGGAAGGCTAACAAAATTAAAATATAAATTGAGTTTTACTTCTTTAGCTCACAACATATCTTCCAAGTTATCTCATGTAATTATGCCATTTAATATGAGATAGACTTCAAGCCTAAATGTTGCAGACTATACTCCTTTTTAACACATCCTGGGGAAAATGCTCTGTTTTTAAAAGCACCATGTTGCTGACTCATGGAGACTTTTGTAATTCATTATGACTTTTAGATGTTTCTCTGAGGTATTTGGATCTAGCTCCTCATTACTCATTTTACATTTGTACAATGTGGTTTTTTTTCTTTGAGTGTACTAGTGAATGGCCTTATATTTGTTTCTTGCTCATCAAGGTCTTTTGAATACTGTTCCTAGTCTCCAGAGGGCTGGTACTTCTGCCCACCACCACCCCTACACTCCACCCTACCTTATCATCAAGATGTTCTTTCATGTAAAACTTAATGAAGATGATGACTGTGAGAGTCAGCCTAACAATGTCTTTGAAGTACCTGCTGGGTACACAGCACAGTACTCGAGTGAGAGGAAAATACAAAGGAAACAAGGGATACAGCTCAGCTCTTTAAAAGATTGAACTTGAGATGAAGAGAATGACACACAGAAACTGAAGCATATTTTCCCAAGGCAACTGCTGCTATTATGTCCAAGTACAGATTCCAAGTGAAAACTGAGCATACATTAATGCTAAGAAATTATTGGATCATATGTGATCTGTCAAGGAAGGTCACAATGCATATTACTGATAACAGTATTAAAACTGTAACAGAACGAATCCCCTTTTTAAAAACTATTTATCAAGCCCCCTTTCATTTTGACTCCAAAAAAAGAGATTCAATCCTTTTATCAAAAGCCCAAACAGGGAGACCTTCAAGATGGCAGAGGAGTAAGACGTGGAGATCACCTTCCTCCCCACAAATACATCAGAAGTACATCTACATGTGGAACAACTCCTACAGAACACCTACTGAATGCTGGCAGAAGACCTCAGACTTCTCAAAAGGGAACAGACGCCCTCAGGCGACCTACATGCAGAGGCAGGGCCAATCCAAAGCTGAACCCCAGGAACTGTGCAAACAAAGAAGAGAAAAGGAAATTTCTCCCAGCAGCCTCAGGAGCAGCAGATTAAATCTCCACAATCAATTTGATGTACCCTGCATCTGTGGAGTACCTGAACAGACAACAAATCATACCAAAATTGAGGTGGTGGACTTTGGGAGCAACTGTGGACCTAAGATTTGCTTTCTACATCTAATTAGTTTCTGGTTTTATGTTTATCTTAGTTTAGTATTTAGAGTTTACTATCATTGGTAGATTTGTTTATTGATTTGGTTGCTCTCTTTCTCTTCTTTTTATTAAATATAATATATATATTTTTTTCTTTTTTGTGAGTGTATATGTGTATGCATCTTTGTGTGATTTTGTCTATAGCTTTGCTTTTACCATTCCTCCTAGGGTTCTGTCTGTCCTTTTTTTTTTAAGTATAGTTTTTAGAGCATGTTATCATTGGTGGATTTGCTTTTTGGTTTGCTTGCTCTCACCTACCTTTTTTTTTATTACTTTTAAATTCTTTTTATTTTTAATAATTTCTTCAAATAACTTTTATTTAATTTATTTTTTCTTTCTTCCTTTCTCTCTCTTTCTTTCTTTCTTTCTTTTTTTCACCCTTTTCTTCTGAGCCGTGTGTCTGTCAGGGTCTTAGTACTCCGGCCGAGTGTCAGTCCTGTGCCTCTGAGGAATGAGAGCCGAGTTCAGGACATTGGTCCACCAAAGAGCTCCTGACTCCACATAATATCAAATGGTGAAAGTTCTCCCAGAGATCTCCATCTCAATGCTAAGATCCAGCTACACTCAACAACCAGCAAGCTCCAGTGCTGGACACCCCATACCAAACAACTAGCAAGACAGGAACACAACCCCACCCATTAGAAGAGAGGCTGCCTAAAATCATGAAAAGGTCACAGACACCCCAAAACACACCAATGGACGTGGACCTGCCCAACAAAAAGACAAGATCCAGCATCATCCACCAGAACACAGGCACTAGTCCCCTCTACCAGGAAGCCTACACAACCCAATGAACTAACCTTACCCACTGGAAGCAGACACCAAAAACAACGGGAACTACGAACCTGCAGTCTGTGAAAAGGAAACCCCAAACACAGTAACTTAAGCAAAATGAGAAGACAGAGAAACACACAGCACATGAAGGAGCAAGGTAAAAACCGACCAGACCAAACAAATGAAGAGGAAACAGGCAGTCTACCTGAAAAAGGATTCAGAGTAATGATAGTAAAGATGATCTAAAATCTTGGAAATAGAATGGAAAAAATACAAGAAACGTTTAACAAGGACCTAGAAGAACTAAAGAGCAAACAAACAATGACAAACAACACAATGAATGAAATTAAAAATTCTCTAAAAGGGGCTTCCCTGGTGGCGCAGTGGTTGGGAATCTTCCTGCCGATGCAGGGGACATGGGTTCGTGCCCGGGTCCAGGAAGATCCCAATGCCGCAGAGTGGCTGGGCCCGTGGGCCATGGCTGCTGGGCCTGCGGGTCCGGAGCCTGTGCTCCACGGCGGGGGAGGCCACAAGAGTGAGAGGCCCGCGTTCCGCAAAAAAAAAAAAAAAAAAAAAAAAAAAAATTCTCTAAAAGGAATCAATAGCAGAATAACTGAGGTAGCGAACAGATAAGTGACCTGGAAGATAAAATAGTGCAAATAACTACTGCAGAGCAGAATTAAAAAAAGAATGAAAAGAATTCAGGACAGTCTTAGAGACCTCTGGGACAACATTAAACACACCAACATTTGAATTATAGGGGTCCCAGAAGAAGAAAAGGAAAAGAAAGGGACTTAGAAAATATTTATAGAGGTTATGCTTCAAAATATCCCTAATGTGGGAAAGGAAATAGTCAATCAAGTCCAGGAAGCACAGAGAGTTTCATACAGGATAAATACAAGGAAAAACACACCAAAACACATATTAATCAAACTATCAAAAATTAAATACAAGGAAAAAAATATTGAAAGCAGCAAGGGAAAAACAACAAATAACACACAAGGGAATCCCCATAAGGTTAACAGCTGATCTTTCAGCAGAAACTGCATGCCAGAAGGGAGTGGCAGGACATATTTAAAGAGATGAAAGGGAAAAACTTACAGCCAAGATTACTCTCCCAGCAAGGATCTCATTCAGATTCAACGGAGAAATTAAAACCTTTACAAACAAGCAAAAGCTAAGAGAATACAGCACCACCAAATGACCTTTACAACAAATGCTAAAGGAACTTCTCTAGGCAGGAAACATAAGAGAAGGAAAAGACCTACAAACAATCCCAGAACAATTAAGAAAATGGTAATAGGAACATACATATCGATAATTACCTTAAATGTAAATGGATTAAAGGCTCCAAACAAAAGACATACACTGGCTGAATGGATACAAAAACAATACCCATATATAAGCTGTCTACAAGAGACCCATTCAGACCTAGGGACACACACAGACCAAAAGGGAGGGGATGGAAAAAGATATTCCATGCAAATGGAAATCAAAAGAAAGCTGGAGTAGCAATTCTCATATCAGAAAAAAGAGACTTGAAAATAAAGACAATTACAAGAGGGCGTCCCTAGTGGTGCAGTGGTTGGGAGTCTACCTGCTGTTGCAGGTGACACGGGTTCGTGCCCCAGTCAGGGAAGATCCCACATGCCGCGGAGCGGCTAGGCCCATGAGCCATGGCCGCTGAGCCTGCACGTCCAGAGCCTGTGCTCTATAACAGGAGAGGCTACAACAGTGAGAGGCCCGCGTACCGCAAAAAAAAAGAGAAAAAAAAAGACTATTACAAGAGATAAAGAAGGACACTACATAATGATCAAGGGATCAATCCAAGAAGAACATATAACAATTGTAAATATTTATGCACCCAACATAGGAGCACCACAATACATAAGGCAAATAGTAACAGCCATAAAAGGGGAAATCGACAGTAACACATTCATAGTAGGGGACTTTAACACCCCACTTTCACCAATGGAAAGATCATCCAAAATGAAAATAAATAAGGAAACACAAGCTTTAAATGATACATTAAACAAGACACACTTAATTGACATTTACAGGACATTCCAACCAAAAGCAACAGAAAACACTTTCTTCTCAAGTGCTCACAGAACATTCTCCAGGATAGATCATATCTTGGGTCACAAATCTAGCCTTGGTAAATTTAAGAAAACTGAAATCGTATCAAGTATCTTTTCTGACCACAATTCTATGAGACTAGATATCAGTTACAGAAAAAAATCTGTAACAAATACAAACAAATGGAGGCTAAACAGTACACTATTTAATAACCAAGAGATCACTGAACAAATCAAAGAGGAAATCAAAAAATACCAAGGAACAAATGACAATGAAAACACGATGACCCAAAATCTATGGGATGCAGCAAAAGCAGTTCTAAGAGGGAAGTTTATAGCAATACAATCCAACCTCAAGAAATAAGAAACATCTCGAATAAATAACGTAACCTTACACCTAAAGCAATTAGAGAAAGAAGACCAAAAAAAAAAAAACACCCAAAGTTAGCAGGACGGAAATCACAAAGATCAGATCAGAAATAAATGAAACAGAAATGAAGGCAACAATAGCAAAGATCAATAAAACTAAAAGCTGGTTCTTTGAGAAGATAAACAAAATTGATAAGCCATTAGCCAGACTCATCAAGAAAAAGAGAAGGCTCAAATCAACAGAATTACAAATGAAAAAGGAGAAGTAACAACTGACACTGCAGAAATTCAAAGGATCATGAGAGATTACTACAAGCAACTACATGCCAACAAAATGGACAACCTGGAAGAAATGGACAAATTCTTAGAAAATCACAACCTGACAAGACTGAACCAGGAAGAAATAGAAAATATAAACAGACCAATCACAAGCACTGAAGTTGAGACTGTGATGAAAAATCTTCCAACAAACAAAAGCTCAGAACCCGATGGCTTCAAAGGCGAAATCTATAAAACATTTAGAGAAGAGCTAACACCTATGCTTCTCAAACTCTTCCAAAATATAGCAGAGGGAGGAACACTCCCAAACTCATTCTATGAGGCCACCATCACCCTGATACCAATACCAGACAAAGATGTCACAAACAAAGAGAACTACAGGCCAATAGCACTGATGAACATAGATGCAAAAATCCTCAACAAAATACTAGCAAACAGAATCCAACAGCACATTAAAAGGATCATACACCATTATCAAGTCGGGTTTATCCCAGGAATGCAAGGATTCTTCACTATATGCAAATCAAACAATGTGATACACCATATTAACAAATTGAAGGAGAAAAACCATATGATCATTTCAATAGATGCAGAAAAAGCTATCGACAAAATTCAACACCTGTTTATGATAAAAACCCTCCAGAAAGTAGGCATACACAGAACTTACCTCAACATAATGCAGGCCATAAATGACAAACCCAGAGCCAACATCCTTCTCAATGGTGAAAACCTGAAACCATTTCCTCTAACATCAGTAACAAGACAAGGCTGTCCACTCTCACCGCTATTATTCAACATAGTTTTGGAAGTTTTAGCCACAGCAATCAGAGAAGAAAAAGAAATAAAACGAATCCATGTCAGAAAAGAAGAAGTAAAGCTGTCACTGTTTGCAGATGACATATTATACATAGAGAATCCTAAAGATGCTACCAAAAAACTACTGGAGTAAAGTAGCAGTATACAAAGCTAATGCACAGTAATCTCTTGCATTCTTATACACTAAGATGAAAAATCAGAAAGAGAAATTAAGGAAACATTTACCACTGCAAGAAAAAGAATAAAATATCTAGGAATAAACCTACTTAAGGAGGTAAAAGACCTATACTCAGAAAACTATAAGACACTGATGGAGAGATATACCGTGTTCTTGGATTGAAAGAATCAACATTGTGAAAATGACTCTACTACCCAAAGCAATCTACAGATTCAATGCAGTCCCTATCAAACTACCACTGGCATTTTTCACAGAACTAGAACAAAAAATTTCACAATTTGTATGGTAACACAAAAGACCCTAAATAGCCAAAGCAATCTTTAGAAAGAAAAACGAATCTGGAGGAATCAGGCTCCCAGACTTCAGATTACACTACAAAGCTACAGTAATCAAGACAGTATGGTACTGGCACAAAAACAGAAAGAGAGATCAATGGAACAGGATAGAAAGCGCAGCGATACACCCACGCACATATGGTCACCTTATCTTTGATAAAGGAGGCAAGAATATACAATAGAGAAAAGACATCCTCTTCAATAAGTGGTGCTGGGAAAACTGGACAGCTACATGTAAAAGAATGAAATTAGAATATTCCCTAGCACCATACACAAAACTAAACTCAAAATGGATTAAAGACCTAAATGTAAGGCCAGACACTATAAAACTCTTAGAGGAAAACATAGGCAGAACACTCTATGACATAATTCACAGCAAGATCCTCTTTGACCCTCCTCCTAGAGAAATGGAAATAAAAACAAAAATTAACAAATGGGACCTAATGAAATTTCAAAGCTTTTGCACAGCAAAGGAAACCATAAACAAGACAAAAAGACAACCCTGAGAATGGGAGAAAATATTTGCAAATGAAGCAACTGACAAAGGATTAATCTCCAAAATTTACAAGCAGCTCATGCAGCTCAATATCAAAAAAACGAACAACCCAATCCGAAAATGGGCAGAAGACCTAAATAGACATTACTCCCAAGAAGATATACAGACTGCCAACAAACACATGAAAGGATGCTCAACATCACTAGTCATTAGAGAAATGCAAATCAAAACTACAATGAGGTATCACCTCGCACCAGTCAGAGTGGCCATCATCAAAAAATCTACAAACAATAAATGCTGAAGATGGTATAGCAAAAAGGGAACCCTCTTGTACTGTTGGTGGGAATGTAAATTGATACAGCCACTATGGAGAACAGTATGGGAGTTCCTTAAAAAACTAAAAACAGAACTACCATACGACCCATCAATCCCACTACTGGGTATATACACTGAGAAAACCATAATTCATAAAGAGTCATGTACCACAATGTTCATTGCAGCCCTATTTACAATAGCCAGGATATGGAAGCATCCTAAGTGTCCATCAACAGATGAATGGATAAAGAAGATGTGGCACATATATACAATGGAATATTACTCAGCCATAAAAAAAATGAAATTGAGTTATTTGCAGTGAGGTGGATGGACTTAGAGTCTGTCATACAGAGTGAAATAAGTCAGAAAGAGAAATACAAATACCATATGCTAACACATATATATGGAATCTAAAAAAAAAAAAAAGTGGTTCTGACAAACCTAGGGGTAGGACAGGAATAAAGACACAGACGTACAGAATGGACCTGAGGACACGGGGAGTGGGAAGGGTAAGCTGGGGCGAAGTGAGAGAATGGCCTGGACATATACACACTAGCAAATGTAAAATATATAGCTAGTGGGAAGCAGTCACATAGCACAGGGAGATTAGCTCAGTGCTTTGTGACCACCTAGAGGAGAGGGATAGGGAGGGTGGGAGGGAGACGCAAGAGGGAGGAGATATGGGGATATATGTATGTGTATAGCTGATTCACTTTGCTATAAAGCAGAAACAAGCAGACCATTGTAAAGCAATTATACTCCATTGAAGATGTTAAAATTAAAAAAAAAAAGTCCACACAATTGTGCACCTATAAAATTGTTCTTCATTGTCCTCACATGCTATAGAAAATATGTAAATATATATATATATGTTAAGAGAAATCACGTAACAATTCATTGTGAGAATGTTCATATAATATCCTATACACATATAAATTACATAATATTGAGACATTCTATAACACCTAAGTGTACTTTATACATTCAGAATGTTAAAAAAATCTTCTAACAATGCCTGACCTGCTGAGTAACCCTAAAATGCTCAAAAGTCAGTGGCTGCAGCTGCAGGAAGATCAGAGCATCTTCAGGCGCCAAATTCTGTTAAAGATTTAATCCCTAATCTACTTAACTCCCAGGCTATCTGGCTTGGAATTTGCAACTGTTCTCACCTCTAAGACAGGAACCAGCCAGATCTCACTGGACTCATACATAGCACATCATTCTGTGACTGAAGACTCTGTGGCCAGGTAAGTTTGGAAATGCTAGGTACAATATTTCTTCCAAAAAAAAAAAAAAACTTCAGCATTTAGGGCTCGGATAAGCATCTCAGTTTTTTTTTTTTTAATGTGTTTGACTCTGTTTAACGCAGTATTTTCCAAACCTATTTGGCCAAAGAACTCATCTAATATAGTATCTCTGACATTCTAAAGCAATGAGTTCAGAAGAATACTCATAGAAATATACTCATCTATCAAACCTCCACTTAATAAAAACTTAGTAAGCCTCTTCTTCATGAAATTATTGATTTATCTATGCTATGGAGGCAACTAAGATGAGTTAAGCATCACCTGTGCCCTCAAGACACTTTCAAAGAAGTGAAAGAAATGAGAGATTAAAAACTAACTGCATTCCCAAGCAGAAAGAGTTTAGTGCCATAGTAGAGGTCCAAAAGAGCATGCAATTGGATTACAAAAAATAAAGGAAATAAGCCAAAAAGATGAGAGAAGTCCTCAAAGATAATGTGGAATTATAATAGAAGTCTGCCTTAAAAAACAGGTAAGATTTTGCTAAGTTCTGAGACTAAAAACAGTCTGTAGGCCCATTTATAGGAAGAATACATCTCCATGGTCCTTTCCAGTACTAACGCTTTGTTGCTCTGTGATTGTGTGATATTCTCTCTAGATGTTACATGGAGACAGTACCAAGGGGAAAGGCCAAGAGCTTTTGGAAAGTGTTGAGGAACAGATGTACTGCAGAAGGCATAAGAAGGGCATGAAGTATACAACTAAACCGAATTAAGGCCCAAATGTTCCAAGACTTAACTTTCATATTTAATGAGCACGTACTATATAGCAGTGACTATTAGAAAGACTGATACAACTGGAAACAAGACTGACCATGTAAGCATAGTAGGTCATAGTAGGTCATAGTAGGTCAATAATTAAATCAAGATTTATAACACATTTTGGTTAAGATCTTATGACAGGGAAAAGACAAAAATCTTTAAGAGTATGGAACATTGGCAGCAAACATAGTCAAAGAATGTTTCTTAGAGGAATTCATAGTTGAAAAAAAGGAATGCTAAACTTTTTCTGTCAACCATGGGGAGCCATCTAAGTTGTCTGCTTTTAAAAGGAGCAATTGGATCAGATCTCTCTTTTCAGAAGAATTCAGGGGCAATGTGAAAGATGTAGTGAAAGGAGAACACATGGGAGGCAAGAGACTTAGGAGTAAGCTATTCCATTACCTAGTAAAGTTTGTAAGCTCCAAACTTAAGGCAGGGTCAGCAATTGAGGAGAGGAGCAGAAGGAGAGGAGCAGAGAGGAGCTAAAAGAAGCTCAACATGTTCTAATGACCAATCAGATGCAGAGTTAAAGGAGTGGAAAAAGAAAAATATTTTCCCAATTTCCCATGTGAGATAATCAATTAGTTTCATTTCTATAATACTTTGAAACAAAGTGTCAGTAGACATGGAATATAAATGTTCAAAAGATGCATTAATCACCTAATTTCATTCAGAGATATAGTTTCTCTTTCACACACACACACACACCACATTCTTCTGTAAAAAGTTATACTATAATCCAAAGCAGTCCGTCTGGTCATGATGAAGCAGAAAACACTATAGTGGTTCCAGTGAAATGCCCCAAGAAGTTTTATTATCTCTGACCTTTTATAGAACATCCATGAAGTTCGTTAGACATCTTTACTTAAGAATATTTTCCCTGCAAATACCATTGGTTGGTCACAGTCCAGCAACTGCTAGGTATGTTTGATTTTGTAAGCGTTCTATCTCCGTAGAATATTTTGTAATGTGTTTTCATTTTCACCCCTTCTGTTTGCACCCAATTTTCTCTGTTAAATTACAAATTTAGATTCTTGTAATCTTTTTCATGTAAATCATTTCTTCATTCTACTCTATTAACCCTGAATATTAACTCATTCAATGAATATCTTTAGTATAATTGACTAGCAATATAAGCAAAATAAGAATTACATTAGGTAATGCTCTTAAGGTACAGTCTCATGTGTTAGCTATCTCCTATTCAAGAAAATAGTAAGTAATTAAGCACAACTTTAAGCCATTTTCCAAGGGTAAGATTTCTTTCAACACCAGAATATCCAGGAAACCAGAGCTGGTATAGCTCATCTGAACAAGGGGTCATTCACAGCAGTTTGCTCAAAGCTGGTAGTCAAACTCCATGAACAAAAACAAGCAACCACTTAAGAGGGAGAGGGTCATATGATCTTTTTATTACTTTATCAAGACAAAAATAGTGGACCTGAGGTGACATCCAAGCAGAGTCTCTTACCTGGTTTAGGACATTAAGAGATAATTCCCTCTCTACTCCCTGACAGAAATGTTAATCAACAAGTAAGCATAATTCCTGAGTAAAGAGGGATATCTTCTACAAATTTGGCAGGCATTACAGCTTCCTCTCTCTTATTGCACTACGTATAATTTAGCCTTCTGAAAAGGGGCACACAAAGCTCTGCAATACCTTGCTTATGAATAACGGCCACATTTCTATTGTGACTTATGAGGAGCAAAAATTGTCACATGTCAATGTTAAAGAACCCCTGGTGCTTTAGATTTTCCTAAAGCTTTTCTATCACATTCCACTTTCTTGATTCTATTAATTGAGATCAAATGAATGCAGTACTCTCTGAAAAGTCATAATCTTCAGGTAGGCCCTTATTCAATGTTAATGAGAAGTAGGGTATTTGTGCTTGATGCTGCCTGCCTCACCAAGAGCTGGGGTGACAATCCATCTAATAATCATGAAAAATCATGAAAATCCAAAATTGTGAACAAGTTTAGATTTTCCTCAGTGGTACGGAAACTATCAATCACATACTTCACACTGGTCAAAAATATGTGCAATATATATTTACCTTGTCTGTTCTTTTTTAATTTGAGGATTTCTACCTGATCTTCAATTAATTCTTTTACCTAATGTCAAAAAAGACACCACCATTTTAGTTTGATCTAACTGATCAAGTTTATGAATTGAGAAAAGATTCCATTTGATTTCAATATCTTTCAAGAATGATAATTTGATTCTTGATAAGCTTTGTCCCCCCAAATTTACATTCCTTTGCGAGAGGGCCTTTAAGAAGCAAAGTTAGGGTCTTGGTGTCCTTGTGGGCTAAAGCTCTTACAAGTTGAATTTCTTGATTTGTTTAAATCATCATTCCTGATGAGTTATTTGAATGATAGAAATTCTCAGTCTTGCTTTCCCCCTCTTGTAGTTCTAAGAGAGTAATTCAAATTATTTCTATGGTCCTATGCCCCAGTAAATAAGCGCTGCCCTTTAGAAGAGGATGGCTTGTTTGACAGTCCAGCCAATACAGTCATAGGCTTCAATGATGGTGCCTCAGTGCTGGTCAGGAGGGAGGAAGAGAGGGAAAGCAGGAGAAAGGGGCAGAGGGAATGAAGGGGGAGGGAGGAAAGTGGGGAGAGGGACAGGTTCTCATCTTTTTTAACACTGAATTTTCATGTATAATTTTTTGTTGGAAAAAGAAGTTCTGAGACTAAAAACAGTCTGTAGGCCCATTTATAGGAAGAATACATCTCCATGGTCCTTTCCAGTACTAATGCTTTGTTGCTCTGTGATTCTGTGATATTCTCTCTAGTCTGTGATTCTCAGATTAGCATGGGAAAGGCTAGTGTGAAAACATGTCTCCTTCTTTCATCTGACTGGTCTTTTCAGTCAATGGAAATAAATATATATACACATATATATGCAGATAAATATATATAGATATAAATCTATACACATATTTTTATATATTTATATATAAATATATAACTTGTCTTTTTATGGTGAAAGAAATATGCGTTCCAATATGACTCTCACATCTTAGGCATTTGCCATTATTCAGTATCAAAAAAGGAATAACAGGATAACCGTGTGGCTGCAGTGATTTAAAGCATATTCTTAGATCCCCTAAGATGTAGGGGATCCAGATCTGCACATTTGAATGGAGCTAATGTAAATAGGAAATATTTATTTATTCTTCCCTATTGTAGCATTTTTGCCCTGAGGCCCAGAGTCATGCCCAGTCTAGTTCACACTGTAGATTTCAGCTTTCCCTGCTAAAAAATATTAAAAGTCTTTTTAGCCATTAAAAATCTTTAGTGTTTTGTTGGGCTTCCCTGGTGGCGCAGTGGTTGAGCGTCTGCCTGCCGATTCAGGGGACATGGGTTCGTGCCCCAGTCCGGGAAGATCCCACATGCCACGGAGCGGCTGGGCCGCTGAGCCTGCGCGTCTGGAGCCTGTGATCTGCAACGGGAGAGGCCACAACAGTGAGAGGCCCGCGTACCGCAAAAAAAAAAAAAAATCTTTAGTGTTTTGTTATTGGCCCTTTTCCACTTATTAAGAAGAAAATATATTCCCTTATTATTTTCCTTTATGGAGTGGCCTACTTACAAGTAATAAGTTCCCCAGAGCTACAAAAATTCAAGTCGTGGGTGATCAGTTTCCGCAATGTCATAGAAAGGAATTCCTGTATTATATAATGAATTTTACTTAATAATTGCTAAGATCACATTTGTTTAGTGATTCTAGTATCCATCTTTTGTCTCTGAAAGTTCAAAAACCCCTGCTTTTCTCACTCAAGTGTTGACACTCTACAAATTTTATACTTTATATTCATCACTGGACCCAGAGCCTAGCTCCTATTACATACCTTATTTCAACTGTACTTGATTTTTACTGAATTATTTTTTAAGTCAACTTTTCTATACCATGAGTCATAATATTAGATTTTTCTAACATCCTTAATATTGTTTTCTTGGAACTTTTTTACCCTAATGTAATTCCATCTCACGAGAACCACATGATAATATAGGCAAGCCCATGAGATATGCTGGGAACTCTGCCCAGAAGTCTGAAGGGGTCAAGTTGTTCTGAGAATAGCTGACTAGCATAAAAGCTAGGTCCTGTCCAAGGTATGCAAAAAGTCACAACAAATTCCAGCTTACTTCTAACAGCACCTGCAGGAAGGATAATATCTGGGTATGAAGCTAGAGATACAACGCAATAAACAATACTCAAAATTGAGTAAATGTTATCATCCCAATTATGAAAAATAAGATACTTCTGAACAAGATCTCAGTCAATTGCAGAAGGTACTAGGAGTGGGACTCATCCTAGCCAGGAAACAAAGCAGGTACTGCAATGAAGGTGTTACCAGTACAGGGACATCTGTTAGGCACAGGCTACATCAGGTGTGACCCTGATGAATGAATATGGTCTACCCTGATTCCAATCAAGCATCTCAGGCTCATCATGTACACCCTGCTCTGGTAGAATTGACTCAGGGCATTGCTCACGTCTGGGCTTGGAATGAAGAACATCTGTGACTACAGCTTTGCAGGGGTGTTAAAAAATGGACTGAAAGTCTACCTTATAATTTTACATTTGTCAAAATCAGCTTTCTAAACATGCATTTAATTTTTCAGGATTTTTTAGGCCTTCTCTCAGAATTCCTAATTCTGCCAATTCATGGTTGCTTATCTGAAGATTTGTTCCAATTTTAAATCCTTAAGCATTTCCCTGTTTGAGAAAATGAAGTTAAGAATGGCATCTGTTCTAGTTGGCACTTCTACATGGTCTTTACTGCACTATAGGAATTTACTGACAGGACTTTGTGACCAAGGTGCATTAATCTTCAACAAATGTTCATATAATAAAAAAGGCTGTCATCAGCACCAAGTTCTATTACTAAAAAGTTTCAACAAGCTTCTCTAAAAAGCCTGGCTCATTTTTTCCCCCTTTATAGTTTTCAGATTGATTATAAACTCCAACTACAAAGTTTACCTTTCTCTCTTCTCTTGCCTACCTAAAGTGGGACTCTCTAAACTTATTTCTCTGTCATATTATAAAAGATCATATTAATAAAGGTTTATGTTCTTTTTTAATCAGGCATTTCAGTAAATCTTTCTTTTTGTACACTAATGAAACTTTACATTGTACTGCTTATTAAATTCTTTATGTAAAAATGTACAAACATTCTCCTAAGATTACTGGCGGTATGATTTTTAACCTCTACAAGTATCAGTTTTACTTTCTGTAAAGTGGGAATTTTGTAATAGTGTTATATTTGTAGTGAGCATTAAATAAAATATGTAAAAAGGTTTATCTGTCTATAATCTATAGTATTACCATTAGTATTGGTTAGTTTGTTTATAATGGATAAACTAACTGGTTTCTCCCACTATGATCCCCCTTCCCCAAATGAAGCATGAGAGTGGATTTACCAACACAGTATGACTTAAGTATCCTGGATGAGTATGAGAAAGTGGCACTTCATGGCTGATATTTCAGAGACACTGATGTAGGGCCAAAAAACTGAGACACCTCTTACAGGATTACAAATTCAGTCCCAAGTAGCATAAACTGACAGAAGCAAGCTCAAATGAGAAGGTAAGGAAGTCCAGAATCATGAGGAGCTGGTGGATCTATACCTTAGGAAAAAACATTTTGCTAAGCCAAGGAGGAAGTAGGCAACCTTCTTATATAGTCTCAGCCCAGAAGTGAACATCCACCCCACACTACCTCTTCCACCAACACTGAAAGATTAGGAAATACCCTGGACTTCTTTATCATATCGAGAATAATAGTGCAAATTTGTGACCTCGAATGGATTAGGCTAAGATTGCATTCTTAGCTAACCTTGACTCTTGGAGATAAACACTCTTTCATTTTTAACTTTCTATTTCATTTAAGCAAAACTGCTGGAGATTTCAGAAACACTCAGCAGGCCTGAGGATTGTTGATGGATTTCAAGATTTTGTTGAGTACTTTAAACTGCAATTAATTATAAGTCAATGTTCAAAAACTGTTGCACAACACTATTTTTGTAATTGATTTGTATAAACATATATCTAATTTGCATTATATTTGTTTTCTATGTGTGTAAATTCTTAAATTCTCACTACAGTTTTTGAAGGTTTCACCTATGACATTAATATCAACTTACCTATACTAATGTTTACACTTCAAAAATTGTTGTATATAGACCATCTAATTTGATTGTGGTTATCCCCACCTTACCCATGAACAAAATTTGTATCTGCTGCAAAGTAAGAAAATCAGGATTAGAACCAGACAAAAATATCCAGTCTTTTTCCTAAGCCACACTTATTTTCTTTCCACATCATTTATAATATGGGAAAAATTGGGAAATAAATGTACTCAGGCACTTATCACACCATATTGTAAATCTCTCTTTCTTATCCATTGTCCCACTACCCTGTAGGACCTTTGAAGATGGAAAGTTTTAGTCCTTGGGTCTAGCGTCATACCTGACACCTGCTCATTACTAAACTAATGAGGTAAAAATTGAAAATACCGTAGGGGTAAAATTCTTCCTAAACTATAAAATATCAAAGCTGCCCTCTTGGTGCAGCTGGCACCACGTCAGTCTCATACACTATAAAACATCATTTACGTATTTTTAAATTTGAAACTAATTTATAATATGAACTCTGGAATTGGCATGAAATCATTATCTTATATTTTCATTGCTTACATTATGTATACTTATACATAGAAACAGAAAAAAATGTTTACTGGAGAATATATTTAAAGAAAAAAGAGCTATAAATCTTTGAAGTATCTCAAGAAATTTTCATTTTTCACACCTTTCCTCTCATTTTTTTTCACAAAAAAGTGTCTCAAACAAGATTAGATAGAAAAGCACAGATAATCCAAAGATAGTCTCTCGCTGTGCACTGACAATGATGCCAAGGAAGGTAGAAGAAATAGAATCTTCCTGTTGATATATCAACCCAGTTTCAAGTAATTTTTTAAGAGATCACCAGATAGAAAAATCAATGTTCTGCAGGTCAAAATTTGTTTTACCAGAATTGAATTAGATCAGAACAGAATTTGAAATGCCATAACAGATTTCTAGCACTTAGCAATGTATTGGCGTAATATTTGTTTTTTGAAGGAGAAAAAAAATAGGACCTTTTAAAATTTATTTAAACAATTATTGAGAAAACTATGCTTCTGGGTATCCTTGTAACTGAAAGTGGCAAAGCTAACTGCAATGCCTCCACATGCCAGTCAAGGTTGCCTGTGTGGTGCTAGACAGAAACTTTTCCCCATGGGGAGGTCAGAAGGGACTCCCAGGTCAGAGCTCTCTGCAGGATGGCTGAGACCACTGTCACCGCTGCGTCGAAATCCTTGTCTGCCCACCTTGCTTCCCTCCCTCTATGACAGGTGTTATTCCTAGGGCCCTTGCCCCAAAATTTCCTGAACATAGTTATAGGTCTTCATCTCTAAGTCTGTTACAGGAATCAGTCCTACAACACCTACTAGGCCACACACTCTCACTGCTAATATAGTTCTCTCAGCACTCTAGAAAGAAACGGTTTGCCTTGTTGGGAGCCCAATAAGGCTCTTAAAAAACTGCATTTTCCTGCAAGCCTGAGGCAGACATTAAGGGTTACCTAAGCATTTTGGCAAAAACCAACAAAAACATTTCATTAGTATCGACACTGTTGTTGGCATATCAGGGATTTGCTTTTTAGCATTTTGAAATTAAGCAACTTTGGAAAAGTTTTGAGAGTGTCTTTGAAGGAACTCATAAATGCAGAGCAATAGCATACTCAGGAGATTATATGTAAACTTGCTGATGATAGTGTTCATCAAACTTAGGAATTACAGGAAGACAACTGCCCAAATACTTTAGAGATTCTTCCCATAGTGAAAATACTCTTTAATTTTCTGTGTCGTTTATAAATGTCCTCTTATTATGTGGCAAACATTCTATAACATTAAGTAAAATGCTACATATCTGGGGCTTAGTTCTCATTATAGATTCATTACATTTACATACAAATGGAAATAATTTGGCTATTTCTCCAGCGACTACAGGACCCTATCAACTCAGCACGAAACAACTGTAGCATCAGTCTTTCTCCATACAGACTCCAAGAGGCAAGATTCGCTGGGAATGTTCTGGAAGAAAAAGGAACAATGGGCTGTTCATGGTCCCTGTAACTTTGTCCAGGAAAATAGATTAAAAAAAACAAACAAATGCTCTGGATACAGCCACTGCCTTGCCAGAGGCCCCATTTCTGGTTCTGCCCTCCTTGTCCTCAACACCCTGACTCCACCACAGACACACTTTTACCTAAAATAACTCCTATGTAGCCTGTTCCTATTTTCCCCATATTTTTTTGGTTAGCGCTTAATATTGTGGGCCTTAGCTTTATTTAATGGTATAGTACTTTAAAATTTTCTATTAACAGAGGCTTAACATTAAAATATTATCATGTATATTAATATTACCTGTTTTATTAAAATATTTTTAAAGTGCATTTCCCCAATTTTCTAATTTTTTCTTTCACTTTTCTACTAATTTTGGCATTTATGTAGCTCATTTTTTACCTCATCTAGTTAACTTTCTTTACTTCCATACTTTTTACTGGGTCTTTTAGTCTTCCTTCTTTTAAATTTTATATATAAGATAGTTCTCAACTTTCTACTTAGTTTTAATTTTTAGTTTAAGTCCATCTTAACCTTTAACTTTGCTATAAGTTTACCAATCTTCATTTGCTTTTATAAGAGCCCACAAGGATCCAGGCTGCAGGAGTGCCAACAGAGGAGGACTGTATCATCTCTGCCCTGGCTACACTAGTGACAATGAGCACGATCATCCAAGCTGCTTCTGCACCAGGACCCCTAATCAATCTCCCTCTCAAGTTAAAGGAGGTATTTCAAGAGACTCTCATCTCTGTACACTCACAGTCCAGGCACCCATTCTGCTACCTTATTGGCTGGAGCTGGCCGTAAGAGACAGGAGGAACTACCCTATCAGAAAATTTTTAAGAAAAAGGAAACAATAGCTCTATAAATACAATTCCTGTGTTTTTTCCTTCATAGTACTTGATAACTCAATGAATGAATGAATGATAACTCAATCATTATCATATAGTTATGTGTGTTGTTCTTTATTTAAATTCTATCTCTTCCACTAAAGTTCTACTAAATGAGGTACGTAACTGTGTTTCTCTTGATCACTGCTGAATGCCTAGCCCAAGGTTTGGTGTAAAGTACAATTACAAAAAATATTGTTAAATGGGTAAATGAACAAATGAATAAACTAAATGTCAAATATTTTTAAAGTGAATACTGCTGAATAGGCAGTAAAGTAACTGAAGGTTTTCTCACCTTTGACCTTTTTTTTTTTTTTTTTTTTTTACTGTTGATGACTTTAACTGGCACAAGGGTTTTAAACAAAACACTGAAGTCAGGGACTCTGTAGATACAGTTATAGTGCAATGTATAAAAAGAAGTCAATTAAGGAAGGATATTAAGTAAGGAGAATTTTATTCTACAGACATTCTTCAAAAAGTAGTTTGTCCAGAAGTGGATTATGCAATGGCTGGGATATGTGTCCCCCACCACCAGCAAAATTCATTTGTTAAAATCTAACCCCCAGTGTGATAGTATTCAAGGTGAGGCCTTTGGGAAGTAATTAGGTCTGAGGATAGAGCCCTCAGGAATGGGATTAGTGCCCTTATAAAGGGGCCCTAGTGAGCTTTCTAGACCCTTCACCATGTGAAAATACAATGAGAGGTTGGCTGTCTGCAACCTGGAAAAGGGTCTTACCAGAACCCGACCTTACTGGCACCCTGATCTCCAACTTCCAGCCTTCAGAACTATAAGAAATAAATTTCTGTTGTTTATAAGCCACCCAGTCTATGGTATAAAACAGTTTGAACTAAGACAGAGCATTCACAATATTATCTTGGTTTAATAAATGTTTGCTTCTTAAACTAAATTACAGGTCTTTCTCTCTTTGTTTCTCTAGATATATTTTTTTATATCTTGGTGTTTTTTGTTTTTTTTTTTGCGGTACGCGGGCCTCTCACTGTTGGGGCCTCTCCCGTTGCGGAGCACAGGCTCCGGACGCACAGACTCAGCGGCCATGGCTCACAGGCCCAGCCGCTCCGCGGCATGTGGGATCCTCCCAGACCGGGGCACGAACCCGTGTCCGCTGCATTGGCAGGCAGACTCACAACCACTGCGCCACCAGGGAAGCCCATATCTTGGTGTTTTTACATTAAATGCTTAGACAGATAGTCAGACATTTTCCTAGTCCAACTTTTGGTTAATATTTAAAAATTTTTCTACCCACTTTTACATATACCTCCTGCAAACATACTATTAGATATTTTGAAAGTGATATGTCATTTATTTTGACATAACTACAGATTAAACTTTTAATTAATGAAAAGCAGAGATCCTCATAATAAATTGTAACTCATTTTAACTCAGAACAAACATAGGATTTCTGCTTTTGGATATCTTTAATTGGAACACCTGAATGTCTCTTTATTAGGCATGAATGCCAGCATGCTATTATACAGTATATTTTTTTTAATGTTAAGGCTCTATTGTTAGATATGGGGAAATATTTATGTTAACTCCCTTTGGGGGATTCTAAACAGAGTACTCTGTCATTTACTTTCTTAGAATCATAGTTGAATAAGATTACAATATTTCATGAAAAATAGTTTCAAAAGATATTTGCCCCATAAAGAAATTGTTGATAATTTCTTTTTCCATGAAATATTCAAAAGAACAGCCTATGTATGAAAATTCTTAAACACAGATAATTCTTGAGAGTTATTATTTGTTAAGTTCCAACATAAACAATGTCCGTAATAACAATGTCCACCTTGCTTCAAGAAGACAGTGCTCTTAAAATTTCAGATGAACATATAGAAGCTATTTGCTTATGTTTGGCATGCTTTGCCTCTAAAATACAGGTTTTGAGCTGGAGTTGTTCTCCACACAATTCCCTTGAACTCTTATTATATGGATCAGTGGCCACCTTGGTTTGGTTAACTCAATAATCAGTAATGGTCGCAAACTAGAAAGCCTTGTGATTTCAGGGAAATGATTATATTCTAAGGAGACTGAAGAAAGATGGAAAGTTTTTTAGTAGTTTCTCAAACAGAAAATCCAAACAGAACCTCTCTCTACGGTTTTTCACAATTTCTACTTTAAGTTCTGTTTTCAAAAGATGAGCAATTAGACTCAGATTAGAATTTTGCAGTCAAATGTTTTCTGTTTGAGATAGCAACAAAAACTCTGTGTGAAGTCACAAAAATACTGATGGCCACTGTTTTTTCGTTCCTAGTCTTCCAGACAGGGTTTGAGAGGGAAGAGAAAACAAAAGAGTGCTAAAAAGCCCAGAAGGAAATGATGGTGATAATTAGCAAGTCAATATTTACCCTAACTTTCATAGTAGTGATAGCATTACACAAACTACTTCTGACCTTCACTAATTTAAAATAGGTATCTTGTAATAATCTGTAGTTTTCATACATACAAAATATTGTGTACAATTCCTAAAATATATTTTGATAAATAGTACATATTGTTGAAATATCAATATTTATGCCAAAGTCAATATAATCACACACAAACTTCTATTTAAATGAATTTATACTTCCCCAAATAATCAAATAACTGAAAAATGCATACTCTAATCTCATCCTACACAGTGTCAAAGAAAAATTGCACTGGATGTAGTTAAACAGACAAGGAAGACTTTTTTCAAGTGTATTGCAGTAGAGGTCAAGACTATGGCAAAGGGGAGAGACAGACTGAAATCTACTCCTCTAAAACAAAAGTGGGGTGAGCTAGTGGAAAAGTACTGGAGGACGTTTGTGGGGAGGTTGTCAATGTGATTAGGCCAACTGTATGGGCTAACTGATTCTAGAAATTAAGCTCCTACCTCCCACATAGACTTGGAGAGAGAGGTTCTATCTAGCGTTGATGATTACTTTTCAGAATGGTTGCTCCTTGAGAAAGATACTCCTGGGTTCTAAAACTGGCAAAAGACCGGGAGAAGATTTACATCTTAAAGGAGCAAAGAAATAATTTACAGTTGCAAGTTTTCTAAAGAGTTCTAACAAAAGGGAGGTCAAGAGCTGATAGGAAGAAACCTGGCTAAAGTTTAGTCAAGCTGAGGGGAATATTAAGGCCATCTTGGTCAATAGATAGAAAGAGGAATGTGGCAAAACAGACTGCAAGCTGCAATGGCACATGAAGTAAATGTTGGTATAAACTAAGGACAATTTATGGAGACTTTATATTAAAATGATGAGGTTGCTCTTGTAATTCACTCACCAACAACTCAGTAATTCTTTATAGTGATTTCTAAAAGATGGTTTGCGTGAAACTGTTAAAAAATAAAGGCAGTTGGAGGTCAAACTTGACCAATAGGTTGTATCAGTCAGAGTTCAACCAGAAAAACAAAACAAGTAGGGGATATACACTGATGAATTTATTGTAAAAAATTGCTTTATGGAATTTTGGGGGCTGACTAGGCAAGTGTGAAATCTATAGGGCATACTGTTAGGAAGAAGAGGCTAGAAAGTAAGGCATGAGTTAAAGCTGCTACACACAAGCAGTATTTCTTCTCTTTCCAGAAAATCTCAGTACTACTCTTAAGGTCTTTCAGTTGATTACAGCAGACCACCTTGATTACCTAGGATAATCCTCCCTACTTAAATTCAATTGATTATGAATGTTCATCACATCTACAAAATACCTTCACAACAACACCTAAATTAGTGTTTGATTGAACAACTGAGGACCACAGCCTAGCCAAGTTGACATAATAGACTCACCATCACATAGGTTGAATTGAGGCGTTATCAGAGAGATGTAACAAACGAATTAACATCACCAGTCAAAACAAAGTGGTTCTCCATAAGGGTCTAATTGGTTTGTGTATTTAAATAAGTTAGAATATTTCAATTAATTTTAGAATTTGAGGGGATATATGTCACATGTTTTTCATTGATTCCACAGCTTTATTCTCTAGAAAAATATATGAACATATATAACATTGTAATACATAACACTGTGCTTAATAACACATTATAATTATTATCTGTAATTTTAAAAGTATATATTTGTACAAATCTATAGAGTAACCTAAATGTTCAGCATTTTATAATGTTCTAATATATACCTTAACTACAAAAAACTATAGTATGATATGAAAATAAAAAGCTTGTTATAAAAGTGAAGAATGAGTAGCTACTAAAGCATCATAGGAAAATGATATCCAACTTTCACGGTAGAACAGCATTCAAAACTATTGAACATTTTATAAGTGAATTAAATATAGATATTTTAATATTTACCCTTTTCATAATATAAATTACTTTAATGCCATTTCTTAATCATATTACAAATTTTTCAAAAGATTGACTAAAATATGACTATTTTCATGATTTTATATTATTTTGTGTACTGTTTTTCCAGTATGCATTTAAGATTTTGAGATGTAAAAATATGGTTGAATTGAGATTCTCTTTTACTTTTACATATGTCTTTAAATGTAAGCACTAAAAATCATTATTAGAATAAAGATAACGAGAAAGAAAATTAATGTCTGTGTCCAAGAATTCCTCTTCTTTCTCTCAGTCTATATTACTGCAATATACAGTAAGTCCCTACATACAAACGAGTTCCATTCCAAAATTTGTTCTTAAGTCCAACAAAGTTAGGCTAGGTACCCAGCTAATACAATCAGCTATATAGTACTGTACTATAAAGGTTTATAATACTTTTCACACAAATAATACATAAAAAACAAACAAACACAAAAAATAAAGAAAACATTTTTAATCTTACAGTACAGTACCTTGGAAAGTACAGTAGTACAGTACAACAGCTGGCATACAGGCAAGAAGAGTTACTGACTGGAGGAGGGAGAGGAGGTGGGAGATGGTAGAGCTGAAGGATCATCAGCAATAGGAGACGGAGGGCAAGCTGCAATTTCACTCATGCCTGACATTGATGGCATGGGTTCTGGTTCCTTGCTAGATTCAATTCTATCTACCCTCTTGAAAAAACAATCCAGTGATGTCTGGGTAGTAGCATGTTCACATCTTCGAAAGTTCGCAACTTGAATGTTCCTATGTAGGGGACTCACTGTGATCCCCAAGACTCATAAACGCACGTTCAGCACTGACACCAGTGACTAGCTATTAACAAAAAAACACTGAGATGTTATTTAATCAAATGCCCTTAGCATGCAACAAGTGTTATCCTGCATCTCCCAGCCTTTAATGCCTGCTTCAGTGTTCTTATCCAACTCATTCTAAAACTGAATATTTTATATTAGGTTTTAGTGAATCCTAGTCTTTCTTATTCTTGCCTAGATGTGAAAATTGCCATTTGCCATGAGTTAAGGTTAAAGTAGTCACGTTTCTGATAAACAGAATTGGCTCTTCTGTTAAGCTCCTTGCATTTCATTTCCATTTTATATTCTTTACTCCAGAGCATTGCTAACCCCCCAGATGTGCATGGGGCAGGAGGAGAGAGGTGTGGAAAGCAACACACACACACATACACAATCCCACCCATACTTAAGAGAATAATAATAGGCTCCTGTGACTCTGGAGACAGGGTGAGAAAAAGAGTAGGTTTGTATAAAATACAAGCAGTCATGAAGAGGACAACAGGGATAGCTGTGAAGCTGAGGCTGCATTCATTCTGATGTGCTAACTCATTGGAAAGTTGCCAGTGAAAACTAGGAAATTCATCTGAATCACTTTAAACCTCTCAGAGGAAATGTGCTATAAAAATTCAAGACAGTGTTGCCATTATTAAAGCTATTATTGCTAACATTTCTCATTATGAACACAAAGTCAGAAAAGGAAAAAAGGCTGGTAAAGAAATCAGACAGATAATAGGGAGGAAGGCTGACAATTATTATTCAGATAGGTAATGAATTTGGTAATGTCTAACCTATATAGTACAATGGATCTGTTACAATCTTTCTTAGATTGTGAGAAATAACAAGTTTCAATACAAATGTGGGTATTTAAAAGAAATGACTACCTCAAAGTTTTAGATATTAAGTTTAGTTCTCGTAACATCTGTGTGACAGCATTCTATTGATCAGTTTGGGCTGCCATAACAAAATACCATAGACTGGGTGGCTTAAACAACAGCAATTTATTTCTCACAGTTCTGGAGACTACGAAGTCCAAGATCAAGATGCCTGAAAGGCAGGTTTCATTCTAAGGTCCCTTCTCTTGGCTTCTAGGGGGCTACCATCTCCCTGTGTGCTCTCATGACCTCTCCTTTTATTCAAGGAAAGACAAAGCAAGCTCTCTAGTGCCCCTTCTTATAAGGGCACTTATTCCATCATGAGGACCCCACTTTCATGACCTAACTTAATCCTAATTACCTCTCAAAGGCCCCATCTCTACCATCACACTGGGGCTTAGGGTTTCAACACAAGTATTTGAGGGGAACACAAACATTCAGACCATGACAATTATTATATGTATAGTCTCCATTTAAAGAGAGCTTTAAAAGGATGCTTTATTCTGAGTGTATAAGCAAGTACAATATTTAAAAATAAAAAGAGAATCCTATGTATTTATCTATCATACCCCACTAGAGTCATAGTGTTTAGCAGATGCTCTTCTTACTGTTAAACAAAACCTGTAGATATATAAAAGTCAAGAAATCAAATGTTTTGTTAAAAGACTTCACTTTGAACATCTACTTGAGGATACTTCATAGGGAAATAAAATATTTTATAAGTACAAACATACATGATGACAATATGAAGATAGGAAAGACTGGGGAAGAAAAATAGTCACATTGGAGTAATTAAGTCACCAGGTTTACCCAGGTAAAAATCTCTGTTCAATAGCTGCCTAAGCAGAATTTACTTATCTGCCATCAGGCCCAGCCTTTACAAACAATCAGATGACAAACAAAAGCAGTCTAAAGAGGAGAGGAAAAACAATCACTGGTAGCTAAGGACTCTGTTTTTGGTTAACAATTTGGGGAGTTTAAGTCACCAACTTGCCTATTCACCTTTCTTGCCCTAGCAAAAAAATTTCTAGTTACAAAATGAATAAAAGCTACATTATCACTCATCCATAGTAAATTTCTATTTCTAGGTCACTTTAAGCAGAATGTGCTTGCTCATCAAGGCACACTTTGAAGAGCCTTGTCATAAATACTAAGAGAGGCAGTGAATCAAGTGAAAAGAGAATATGGAACCATATAGAGCTAGATACAAATTCTACCTCAACCATTTGCTATATTGGAGGCCTTGGGTAAATATGTAATCTTTCTTATTATGGAAGAATATTTGCATTATTACTTCATTGTATTATCTAACACCACAGAAATACAAAGGATCCTAAGAGACTACTATGAATAACTATATGCCAACAAATTGGATAACCTAGAAGAAATGGAAATTCCTAAAAATATACAACCTATCAAGACTAAATCAGGAAGAAATAGAAAATCTGAACAGTTCAATAATGAATACGGAGATTTAATCAGTAATCAAAAACCTCTTAACAAACTAAAGTCCAGGACCAGATGGCTTCACTGGTGATTTTATCAAACATCTAACAAAGAATAATACCAATCTTTCTTAAACTCTTCCAAAAAATGAAAAGGAAAGAACACTTCCAAACTCACTTTACAGGCCAAAATTACCCTGATACCAGAGCAGAAAAGGACACTAAAAAAATAAAATTACAAGTCAATATCCCTTATGAACAAAGATGTAAGAATTCTCAACAAAATGCTAGCAAGCAGAATTTAATGGCACAGTAAAAGGATCCAGGATCCTATACCACAATCAAATGGGATTTATCCCTGTAATGCAAGCATAGTTCAACCTAGGCAAATCAATCATTGTGATATACCACATAAACAAAATAAAATATAAAAATCTTTATGATCATCTCAATAAATGCAGAAAAAGCATTTGACAAAATTCAAAATCATTTCATGATAAAAACTCTCAACAAATTAGGTATACAAAGAATATATATCAACATAATAAAGGCCATAAATGACAGCCTACAGCTAACGTCGTACTCAGTGCTGAAAGCTTTTCCACCAATATCAGGAACAAGACAAGGGTGCCTACTCTTGCCACTTCTATTCAGCATAGTACTGGAAGTCCTAGCCAGAGCAATTAGAGAAAAAAAAGAAATAAAAGGCATTCAAATCAAAAAGGAGGAAATGAAATTGTCTCTTTGCAGATAACATGAATATATTTCTTTTCATACTTCCCTAAGGACGCCAGCAAAAAACTGTTAAAACTAGTAAATGAATTCAGTAAAGTTGCAGGACATACAATCAACATAAAAAATCAGTTGTGTTTTTATACACTAACAATGAGTTACTCAAAAAGAAATTAAGAAAACAATCCCATTTACAGCAGCATCAAAAACAACTAAATACTTATGAAAAAATTTAACCAAGGAAGTAAAAGATCTTTACACTGAAAACTATAAAATACTGATTAAAGAAATTGAAGAAGACAGAAATAAATGAAAAGATATCCCATGTCTATGCATTGGGAGAATTAACATTGTTAAAATGCCCATACTGCAGAAAATAATTTACAGATTCAGTGTAATCCTATCAAACTTCCAACGACATTTTTCACAGAAATAGAAAAAATAATCCTAAAATGCACTTGGAATCACAAAAGATTCCAAATGGCCAAAGCAATCTTGAAAACGAAGAAGAAAGTTGGAGGCATCACACATCCTGATTTCAAACTATATTACAAAGCTGTAATAGTCAAAATAGTTTGGCACTGGCATAAAAAATAGACATACAGGTCTTCCCCGGTGGTGCAATGGTTAAGAATCCACCTTCCAATTCCGGAGACATGGGTTCGAGCCCTGGTCCGGGAAGAACCCATGTGCCGGGGAGCAACTAAGCCCATGAGCCCTAAAGCCCATGCTCTGCTGAGCCCTAGAGCCTGTGCTCTGCTGAGCCCTAGAGCCCGTGCTCTGCAACAAGAGAAGCCACCGCAATGAGAAGCACGCCGTGGCCGCAACAAGAGAAAGCCCATGGGCAGCAATGAAGATCCAATGCAGCCAAAAATAAATAAATGTATATTAAAAAAAAAAAAAAGACATACAGACCAAGAGAACAGAATTGATAACCCAGAAATAAACCCATGCATATAGAGTCAATCTTTGACAATAGTTCCAACAATATGCAATGGGGAAAGGATAGCCTATTCAATAAACGGTGTTAGGAAAACCAAATATCCACATGCAAAAGATTATAAGTGAATCTTTATCTTATACCATACATGAAAATGAACTCAAAATGGATTAAAGACTTAATATAAGACCTGAAATTGTTAAAGTCCTAGACGAAAACACAGGAAAAATGTTCCTTGATATTAGTCTTTACAATGATTTCTTGGATATGACACCAAAAACCCAGGCAAAAAAAGCACAAATAAACAAGTGGGACTACATCAAACTTAAAAGCTTCTGCACAGTAAAGGAAACGATCAACAAAATGAAAAAGTAACCTGAAGAATGAGAGAAAATACTAGCAAGCCATATATCTGATAAGGAGCACTATCCAAAATATACAAAGAACTCACACAACTCAATAGCAAACAAAACAAAACAAACAACAAAAAAAAAAAAGATTTTTTTAAATGGGCAGAGAACCTGAATAGACATTTTTCCAAAGAAAGCATACAAATGGTCAACAGACTATGAAAACGTGCTCAACATCATAAATCGTCAGAAAAACTCAAATCAAAACCATAATGAGGTATGACCTCACATCTGTTAAGATGGCTATTATCAAAAAGACAAATGATACATATGCTGGTGAAGGTACGAAGAACAGGGAACATCTGTGCACTGTTTGTAGAAATGTAAAATGGTACAGCCAGTAAGGAAAAGAGTATGGTGGGTCCTCAGAAAATTGAAAGAGAACTACATATGATGCAGCAATCCCACTTCTGGGTGTACCTTGAAAGGATATAAAATGACTATCTCAAAGAGATATCTACAATCCCATATTCATTGCAGTATTATTCACAGTAACCAAGATGTGGAAACAACCTAAAAATCCACTGGCAGATGAATGGATAAAGGAAATGCAGTATACACACACACACACGCACACACACACACACACACACAGGAATATTATTCAGCACTAAAAAAGGAGGAAATCTTGCCATTTGAGATAACATGGATGACCTAGAGGGCACTGTACTAAGTGAAATAAATCAGACAGAGAAAGACAAATACCATATGATCTCACTTACATGTAGAGTCTAAAACAAAACAAAACAAAAACAAAAAAAGAAGAACTCACAGATACAAAGAATACGCTGGTTGTTGCCATAGGCAGAGGGTGGGAGGTAGGTGATATGGGTGAAGGGGGTCAAAAGGTACAAACCTAAAGCTATAAAATAAATAAGTCATGAGATGTAAGGTAGAGTATAGTGACTGTGGTAAATAATACTGTATTGCGTATTTGAAAGTTGCTAAGAGACCAAATCTTAAAAGTTCTCATGACAAGAAAAAAATTGTAATTACGTGTGGTGATGGATTGAGGGATGTTAACTAGACTTATTGTGGTGATCATTTCACAGTTCATACAAATATTTAATCACTATGTTGTACACCTGAAAACTACTATGATATTATATGTCAATTATATCTCAATTTTTTTTAAAAAGGAAATCCTGCCATTTGTGACTACACGGATAAAAAAGGAGAATGTTATGCTAAGCTAAATAAGCCAGGCAAAGAAAGACAAATGATTCATGATCTCACTTACATGTAGAACCTTTAAAAAAAAGTTTCAACTTATAGTGACAGAGAGTAGAATAGAGATTACCAGAGGTTGGGGAGTTAGGGGCAGGGAGAGGCAGGTAGGGGGAAAGTGGAGCTAATGGTGGAAGAGTACAAACTTTCAGTTACAAGATGAATAAATTCTGGAAACCTAATGTACAGCATACTGACTATAGTTATATTATAGTTAATATAGTTAATTATAATATAGTTAATTATAATGTATTGTATACTTGAAGTTTGCTAAGAGAGTCAATATACACAAACACAAAATGTAACTCTGTGAGGTGATGCATATGTTTATCAGCTTGATTGTGGTACCATTTCACAATGTATACACATATCAAAACATCACATTGTACAACCTAAATATATACCGTTTTTATTTCTCAAGCATACCTCAATAAAGCTGGAAAAATTAATTAATTAATTTAAAAATTATTATATTCCTATTTTTTAAAAAAGGTATTTAAGTTCTAAACACAAAACATCTCTGATAACATTGTCCTTTTCCATCTCCCCCACCACTCTCTGTTGTTAACACCTTCTCATTTTAGACATTATGTCCTCTGGGATACCTGTCCAGGTGCCCATGTCTGGGTTCAGTCACTCTTCTCTCTCCTTGTACTTCTTCATACTTTGCTTTATCAACCAATTATTTATTTGTTCATATTTCCATTAGACTGTAAACTCTATATCTTCTTCACCACACTAGGCACTTAACAATTATTTGTTGAATGAATAAACAAAGAAATTATTTCATATTTCAGAATGTCTCTCTGAAACCCTCAAAATACAGATTTTCTACTACACACTTAGTTTGCAACCTTCTCTCTCCTTTAATCTTTTATGTAACTAAGCTAGCTAATTTATTGCTTATCATTTCATTGAATTGTCTTACTTTTTTCAATATGTTCTATCAAAATACACTGTCCTTTTTAAAACTAGACATTGAATATTAGGGAGTCAGGTAAAATTATGATAATTAATTACTTGATGATTTCAGCTAGATGGAATAATCACCTGGATTGTGAGTGGCAGTTCAACTCCTATTGTCCATGCCTAAAATAGACTACCTGACTCAGGCTTATAAGACAGAAAATCAATCCCATAAAGTTATTTTGATGGTCAATTCTAAATTAGATCAGCTGTTTAGAAAAAGGATTGTTTGGCAATTCCTTTGACAGAATTAATATTTTAATAAAGTAACTGAATGTTCTAGAAAAAAGGAAGAAGAAAGTCAGTCCTCATCTAAAAGACCCAGAATGACTAAGTCACATAAAGAGTAACGGCAAAGTTATACTTCAGGACTTATGACCTTCAATTCAATTTTCTTTCTATATCAATATCAAATCAATAGCTAACATGAGTTGTTATACTAATTCAGTCTCCTCTCTACCAAATCCATTATCTAACCGCTTCTTTGATGTTTCTGTTATAATGAATTTATACCAATATCCTACTTTGTCCCCTAGTCTCTAGCTGTGCAGGCTCATAATAAACTCTTTGATAATGAGAGGAGAGAACTCCATCTCTCTCTTTTATCTACCCACCCCCCACCAAACCAGGCACAGGCAAGCCTTCTTAGCACAGGGGGAATGTGAAAACAACTTGTTCAGAAATCTGTTCTTCTGAAAAGCAAATGAATCTTCCAGAGAATCCTACTTCACTCCACTCTTCAGCACCCATCGCTCAAAACCCCAGTTTGAACCACTTCACCACCACTACCACCACTTGCCTAATCAGGAAGCCATTTTCATTTTCATCCAGATCAAACCAGCATGAGAAATTTTCTGGGTCATTATTCCCTGGGTGAAAAATTCAGTTTTAAAAAAAGACATAGGGCTATGTGTACATTTGTACAATTTGTTTTATGTACCTAGTTAAAAGTTCACACGTTACCTGAGCAAATATTAGAATGTTATATTAAATACTGTTAAGCTCTTGGTCTTTTTGTATTTTGACATATTCACCACTCTTCCCGGGTTTATGTTATCTGCAAATTTGATGGGTATGTCACAAATGTCTGCATCAAAGTAACTGATGATAATGTTGAACAGAAAAAGAAACCTTAATTTATGTTCCATAAACTTGCAAGGACAGGTGCAGGTCACTAAGGGCAGGAGGCAGAATTCATCTGTGTCACTGCTCAAAGAAGATAGTGATTTTTTTTTTCAAAAACCAAAAAACCCCTGCTTTTTCTATAAAGAATATTTCATTAATGCAGGTTAATTAAAAATTTCTTACCACCCGACATGTTGTAATATTACAACTCTACACTATTTAAAGCATTCAGTGATATTTTCTTTTTTTTTAATTTTATTTTTTATATACAAGGTTCTTATTAGTTATCCATTTTATACATATTAGTGTACATATGTCAATCCCAATCTCCCAATTCATCACACCACCAGCACCCACTCCACCACGTTCCCCACTTGGTGTCCATACGTTTGTTCTCTACATCTGTGTCTCTATGTCTGCTCTGCAAACCAGTTCATCTGTACCATTTTTCTAGGTTCCACATATATGCATTAATATATGATATTTGTTTTTCTCTTTCTGACTTACTTCACTCTGTATGAAAGTCTCTAGATCCATCCACATCTCTAAAAATGACCCAATTTCAGTCCTTTTTATGGCTGAGTAATAGTCCATTGTATATATGTACCATATCTTCTTTATCCATTCATCTGCCAATGGGCACTTAGGTTACTTCCATGACCTGGATATTGTAAATAGTGCTGCAATGAACACAGGGGTGCATGTGTCTTTTTGAACTATGGTTTTCTCTGGGTATATGCCCAATAGTGGGAGTACTGGGTCCTATGATAATTCTATTATTAGTTTTCTAAGGAATCTCCATACTGTTCCCGATAGTGGCTGTATCAAATTACATTCCCACCAACATGCAAGAGGGTTCCCTTTTCTCCACATCCTCTCCAGCATTTGTTGTTTTGTAGATTTTCTGATGATGCCAATTCTAACTGGTGTGAGGTGATATACCTCATTGTGGTTTTGATTTGCATTTCTCTAATAATTAGTGATGTTGAGTAGCTTTTCATGTGCTTCTTGGCCATCTGTATGTCTTCTTTGGAGAAATGTCTATTTAGGTCTTCTGTCCACTTTTTGATTGGGTTGTTGTTTTTTTAATATTGAGCTGCATGAGATATTTATATATTTTGGAGATTAACCTTTTGTCTGTCGATTCGTTTGCAAATATTTTCTCCCATTATGAGGGTTGTCGTTTTGTCTTGTTTGTAGTTTCTTTTGCCGTGCAAAAGCTTTGAAGTTTCATTAGGTCCCATTTATTTATTTTTGTTTTATTTCCATTACTCTACGAGGTGGATCAAAAAAGATCTTGCTTATTTATATCAAAGAGTGTTCTTCCTATGTTTTCCTCTAAGAGTTTTACAGTGTCCAGTCTCACATTTAGGTCTCTAATCGATTTAGAGTTTATTTTTGTGTATGGTGTTAGGGAGTGTTCTAATTTCATTTTTTAACATATAGCTGTCCAGTTTTCCCAGGACCGCTTATTGAAGAGACTGTCTTTTCTCCATTGTATATCCTTGCCTCCTTTGTCATAGCTTAGTTGACCATAGGTGCATGGGTTTATCTCTGGGCTTTCTATCCTGTTCCATTGACCTATATTCCTGTTTTGGTGCCAGTACCATACTGTCTTGATCACTGTAGCTTTGTAGTGTAGTATAAAGTCAGGGAGTCCGATTCCTCCAGCTCCATTGTTTTTCCCTCAAGACTGCTTTGGCTATTCGGGGTCTTTTGTGTCTCCATACACACTTTAAGATTTTTTTGTTCTAGTTCTGTCAAAAAAGGCCATTGGTAATTTGATAGGGATTGCACTGAATCTGTAGATTGCTTTGGGTAGTAGAATCATTTTCACAATAATGATTCTTCCAACACAACAACATGGTATCTCTCTCCATCTGTTGGTATCATCTTTAATTTCTTTCAACAGTGTCTTATAGTTCTCTGCATACAGGCCTTTTGTCTCCCTAGGTAGGTTTATTCCTTGGTATTTTATTATTTTTGTTGGAATGGTAAATGGGAGTGTTTCCTTAATTTCTCTTTCAGATTTTTCATTATTAGTATATAGGAATGCAAGAGATTTCTGTGCATTAATTTTGTAGCTGCAACTTTAGCAAATTCATTGATTAGCTCTAGTAGTTCTCTGGTGGCATCTTTAGTGTTCTCTACGTACAGTATCATGTCATCTGCAAACAGTGACAGTTTTACTTCTTGTTTTCCAATTTGTATTCCTTTTATTTCTTTTTCTTCTCTGATTGCTGTGGCTAAGACTTCCAAAACTATGTTGAATAACAGTGGGAAGAGTGGACATCCTTGTCTTGTTCCTGATTAAGCTTAGAGTAAATGCTTTCAGTTTTTCATCATTGAGAATGATGTTTGCTGTGGGTTTGTCGTATATGGCCTTTATTTTATTTTATTTTATTTTTTTTTGTGGTACGTGGGCCTCTCACTGCTGTGGCCTCTCCCGCTGCAGAGCACAGGCTCCGGACACGCAGGCTCAGCAGCCATGGCCCACGGGACCAGCCGCTCCGTGGCATGTGGGATCCTCCCAGACCGGGGCACGAACCCATGTCCCCTCCATCGGCAGGCGGACTCTCAACCACTGCGCCACCAGGGAAGCCCCATGGCCTTTATTATATTGAGGTAGGATCCCTCTATGCCCACTTTCTGGAGAGTTTTTATCATAAATGGGTGTTGAATTTTGGCAAAAGCTTTTTCTGCATCTATTGAGATGATCATATGGTTTTTATTCTTCAGTTTGTTAATATGTTGTATCACATTGATTGATTTGCATATATTGAAGAATGCTTGCATTCCTGGGATAACTCCCACTTGGTCATGGTGTATGATCCTTTTAATGTGCTGCTGTATTCTGCTTGCTAGTATTTTCTTGAGGATTTTTGCATCTCTATTCATCAGTGATATTGGTCTATAATTTTCTTTTTTTGCACTATCTTTGTCTGCTTTTGGTATCAGGGTGATGGTGGCCTCATAGAATGAGTTTGGGAGTGTTCCTTCCTCTGCAATTTTTTTGGAAGAGTTTGAGAAGGATGGGTGTTAGCTCTTCTCTAAATGTTTGATAGAATTCACCTGTGAAGCCATCTGGTCCTGGACTTTTGTTTGTTGGGAGATTTTTAATCACAGTTTCTATTTCATTACTTGCGATTGGTCTGTACATATTTTCTAGTTCTTCCTGGTTGAGTCTTGGGAAGGTTATACCTTTCTAAGAATTTGTTCCTTTCTTCCAGGTTTTCCATTTTATTGGCATAGTGTTGCTTGCAGTAGTCTCTTAGGATGCTTTGTATTTCTACGGTGCCAGTTGTAACTTCTCCTTTTTCATTCCTAATTTTATTGAATTGAGTCCTCTCCCTCTTTTTCTTGATGAGTCTGGCTAATGGTTTATCAATTTTCTTTATCTTTTCAAAAAACCAGCTTTTAGTTTTACTGATCTTTGCTATTGTTTTCTTTGTTTCTATTTCATTTATTTCTGCTCTGATTTTTATGATTTCTTTCCTTCTACTAACTTTGGGTTTTGTTCTTCTTTCTCTAGTTTCTTTAGGTGTAAGGTTAGATTGTTTATATGAGATTTTTCTTGTCTCTTGAGGTAGGCTTGTATTGCCATAAACTTCTCTCTTAGAACTGCTTTTGCTACATCCCATAAGTTTTTGATCATCGTGTTTTTGTTGTCATTTGTCTCTAGGTATTTTTTGATTTCCTCTTTGATTTCTTCAGTGATCTCTTGGTTATTTAGTAACATATTGTTTAGCCTCCACGTGTTTGTGCTTTTTACATTTTTTTCCCTGTTATTGATATCTAATCTAATAGCATTGTGGTCAGGAAAGATGCTTCATATTATTTCAATTTTCTTAAATTTACTGAGACTGGATTTGTGACCCAAGATGTGATCTATCCTGGAGAATGTTCCGTGCACACTTGAGAAGAAAGTGTAATCTGCTGTTTTTGGATGGAATGTCCTATAAATATCAATTAAATGTATCTCATCTATTGTGTCACTTAAAGCTTGCATTTCCTTATTAATTTCTGTTTGGATGATCTGTCCATTGGTGTAAGTGAGGTGTTAAAGCCCCCACTATTATTGTGTTACTGTAGATTTCCTCTTTTATAGCTGTTAGCAGTTGCCTTGTGTATTGAGGTGCTCCTATGTTGGATGCATATATGTTTATAATTGTTACATCTTCTTCTTGGATTGATCCCTTGATCATTAAGTAGTGTCCTTCCTTGTCTCTTGTAACATTCTTTATTTTAAAGTCTATTTTATCTGATATGAGTATTGCCACTCCAGCTTTCTTTAGATTTCCATTTGCATGGAATATCTTTTCCCATGCCCTCACTTTCAGTCTCTATGTGTACCTAGGTCTGAATTGGTCTCTTGTAGACAGCATATATATGGGCCTTGTTTTTGTATCCATTCAGCCAGTCTGGGTCTTTTGGTTGGAGCATTTAATCCATTCACGTTTAAGGTAATTATCTAAATGTATGTTCCTATTACCATTTTGTTAATTGTTATGGGTTTGTTTTTGTAGGTCCTTTTCTTCTCTTGTGTTTCCCACTTAGGGAAGTTCCTTTAGCATTTGTTGTAGAGCTGGTTTGGTGGTGCTGAATTCTCTTAGCATTTGCTTGTCTGTAAAGCTTTTGGTTTCTCCGTCGTACCTGAATGATATCCCTGCCAGGTAGAGTAATCTTGGTTGTAGGTTCTTCCCTTCCATCACTTTAAATATGTCATGCCACTCCCTTCTGGCTTGTGGAGTTTCTGCTGAGAAATCAGCTGTTAACCTTATGGGAGTTCCCTTGTATGTTATTTGTCATTTTTCCCTTGTTGCTTTCAATAACTTTTCTTTGCCTTTAATTTTTGCCAATTTGATTATTATGTGTCTCGGCATGTTTCTCCTTGGGTTTATCTTGCCTGGGACTCTCTGCACTTCCTGGACTTGGCTGGCTATTTCCTTTTCCACGTTAGGGAAGTTTTCGACTATAACCTCTTCAAATATTTTCTCGGGTTCTTTCTCTCTCTCTTCTCCTTCTGGGACCCCTATAATGTGAATGTTGTTGTGTTTACTGTCATCCCAGAGGTTTCTTAGGCTGCTTTCATTTCTTTTCATTCTTTTTTCTGTATTCTGTTCTGCAGCAGTGAATTCTACCATTTTGCCTTCCAGGTCACTTATCCTTTCTTCTGCCTCAGTTATTCTGCTATGGATTCCTTCTAATGTAGTTTTCATTTCAGTTATTGTGTTATTTATCTCTGTTTGTTTGTTCTTTAAATCTTCTAGGTGTTTGTTATTTAATTCTTCTAGGTCTTTGTTAAACATTTCTTGCATCTTCTCAATCTTTGGCTCCATTCTTTCCTGAGGTCCTGGGTCATCTTCATTATAATTATTCTGAATTCTTTTTTTAGAAGGTTGCCTATCTCCACTTCATTTAGTTGTTTTTCTGGGGTTTTATCTTGTTCCTTCACCTGGTACATAGCCCTCTACCTTTTCATCTTGTCTATCTTTCTGTGAATATAGTTTTTGTTCCACAGGCTGCAGGACTGTAGTTCTTCTTGCTTCTACTGTCTGCCCTCTGGTGGATGAGGCTATCTAAGAGGCTTGTGCCAGTTTCCTGATGGGAGGACTGGTGGTGGGTAGAGCTGGCTGTTGCTCTGGTGGGCAGAGCTCAGTAAAACTTTAATCCACTTGTCTGCTGATGGGTGGGCCTGGGTTCCCTCCCTGTTGGTTGTTTAGCCTGAGGGGACCCAACACTGGAGCCTACCCTGGCTCTTTGGTGGGGCTAATGGCAGACTCTGGGAGGGCTCGTGCCAAGGAGTACTTCCCAGGACTTCTGCTGCCAGTGTCCTTGTCCTCCCGGTGAGACACAGCCACACCCTGCCTCTGCAGGAGACCCTCCAACACTAGCAGGTAGGTCTAGTTCAGTCTCCTATGGGGTCACTGCTCCTTTCCTGCGTCCTGATGCGCATACTACTTTGTGTGTCCCCTCCACGAATGGAGTCTCTGTTTCCCCCAGTCCTGTCGATGTCCTGCAGTCTAATCCCGCTAGCCTTCAAAGTCTGATTCTCTAGGATATCCTCCTCCTATTGCCAGACCCCCAGGTTGGGAAGCCTGACATGGGGCTCAGATCCTTCACTCCAGTGGGTGGACTTCTGTGGTATAAGTGTTCTCCAGTTTGTGAGTCACCCACCCAGCAGTTACGGGATTTGATTTTATTGTGATTGCACCCCTCCTACCATCTCATTGTGGCTTCTCCTTTGTCTTTGGATGTGGGGTATCTTTTTTGGTGAGTTCCAGTGTCTTCCTGTCGATGATTGTTCAGCAGTTTGTTGTGATTCTGGTGCTCTCGCAAGAGGGAGTGAGAGCACATCCTTCTATTCTGCCACCTTGAACCAATCTCGCATTCAGTGTTATTTTCAATCACACCTTCAATAAAATATATACCTGACACTTCCTTCAAAGACAGCACATAGAAATTCTGAAAGCTGCCTGCAAACCTGCGGTTGAGGATTTCCACACCTCTGGAGCCTGAGTGCTCAAAATATCTAACTTCTCAGGGCAATCTCCGTGCTAAATCAGAGATTACCAGGAACAGGGCCCTACTCATTTCAGAATATCAACAGTGTTTTTTATGCTGTTTTTTTTCCTGTGAACAAATATGTATTGACTTCTTACTGTGTACTAAGTACTGTTGTCACTTAGAATATATATAAATTTTAAAAACATATCACCTATCTTCAAGGTTATCTCAATGTAGTTAGAAAGAGAGAAAGACATGTAAATAAACAAATGCAATAAAGAGAGTATTGTACATATAAGTATCCACATGGTATCAGAAATATACAAGGGGAAAAAGTATCAATTCTGCCAGAAAATATCAGAATAGTATGTATAGAGTCAGAAACACTTTAATTAAGTTGTAAATAATAATAGCAATGAGAACAGCAGCAAGGCAGGTGAAATGTACTATGCTTATCTCACTTAATCCTCTTGACATCCTATATGATAGGTACTATTATTATCCCAACTTTACAAATTAGAAACTGAGGAACAGTGCGATTAATTAACATTAACCCATAGCTAGTAAACAACGGAGCTGAGACTTGAACCCAGGGTTTTCTGACTCCAGAGCAGACATCCTTAAATATTGCAGTATCAGAAATATTTCAGATGACACACATGCTGTTAGGAGAGGGAAATTTAGGGAAAGAGACCTAAAGAGAGAGAGAGAGAGAAATTAAATACAATAATTTCTCTGGGTAAGTGGTAATATCCCTAACAGAAAACTGAATATGAGAAGCGAAGCAAAGATGTAGTGAAAATAAGAAAGATGATGTGCCAGATTTTGACCATACTGAATTTTAGTGTCTGTGAGACACATCCAGGGGCAATGCCTAGGAGTCACAGGATGTATGAGTCAGAGTTTAGGAGACATGCTGAGCTCAGGCATGCAGTTTACTCTCTAGGTCCCAGATGTGTCTCACCTACATGCACATTTGAAATATAAAAGTGGTTAAAACTATGCTTCTAAGAAGAATGTATAGTATGAGAAGAGGGGCAACAATAGGCATCTGAGAAATATCATTATTTAGACTAAAATAGAATAGTAGTTAAAAATCCCGTTTTATGAGCTCTCACAATCTCTGTGTACTTTTTCTTTATAATATTATCAATGGTGCAAATTTACAATTGTTGACAACTTATTTGAATAATTTCTTATACTCAATGAGTCAAGCCCCCTGGGCTTAGGGGTTAGCTTTTGCTAACCATTCATTATATTTCAAGCACTTAGCATGATGTCACCACATGATAGGTGCTCAATACTGAATAAATGAGGAAGGGAAACAGATAAACTCATTAGAAATGTGGAAAGAGAGGCATGATAGAGTGCTGTCAAGAGATTCCAAGGTTTCTAGCATAGAATATACAGTTAGAATAGAAATGAATCTTTGAAAACCATTTGGCCATCCTCACTATAACACAAGAAGAAGCACTATAACAAGAGAGCAGAAAGCCCTAAGAGGGCAATAACCTAGATGAAACTGAAAAAGAACTGAGTAAAATAAGGGAGAATTAAAAGAAATCTAAAAGTACAACACAGGATCAATATGTCTATTGGAAGCAATAAATGGAAGAATAGACACTGCAAAAACCTGTTATTGAAATATATAGGGCAAACTTGAGAAGCTTCATCAAAAATATAGAGGAAAAGGAAAGGCATTAAAGTTATGCAAATACTAAGAATAAAAAATGGACACTCAACGTAACAATCATGGATATCCTTTAAAATAAGCAAAACAATTAAACAGAAGCAACATCAAAATTATAATTGATGAAAACTTTTCTGAATTAAAAAAAATGAATATGCAAATAGATGTGGCTCACCAGATCTAAATAAAATCTAAGAAAGGTATTCTACATGCAAACACTCCTGAGTAAATTCTTGAGTTACCAACAGAAATAAAAATCCTCTGATAATCCAGAAATTTCCTTTAAATAGAAATGTATAAACTACTCTTAAAATAAAATAAACATGGTGAATAATGCATACATTAATAATGATAAATTGTATCCAAACCTCTAGTTTTTAATCAACTAGACATGTTGTAAGGAAAAGAGAAGAGGAGAGGGTTTCAGATGCAACTTCAAAATGTTTAATAAAATTCTTTATCTCACTTTCAGGGGACTTCAAAGATCCTATTTCATTCCTGACTTTGATAACTAGATAAATATAGCTTCAAAGAACTGCCTCCCTCCGTGTCCCAATCAATTCCAAAAAGCAGAAACTGCACAGTTCACATTTTCTAACTGCAATCCACTAAGGCTTGAAACCTTTTTTTAAAAATGTTTAACGGAGAAAAATTAAATCTTGGTAACTGAAAATACTCTTAACATTCTCCTAAATAACCACTGATTCAAAGCCAATCTATAATGAGAGACTACTTGAAAAATAATAAAAATGGGGCCATAATATCAAAACCTGTGATTGATTTCCAGGTCTGATTTCAGACATAAATTCAAAGTTTTCAATGCTTTTTCAGCATTATTTGTAATATTAAAAATTGAAACAGCATAACAAAAATAAGGCAATAGTTATTATTCAAATATTAAAACATATTTTTAAATATTTTTAAATGGCATAGAAAAAAGTTCACAAAATAATATAATGTGTAAAATGCAGTATCAAAAACTAAGTATATTATCATATGTGGTTAAATGAGAGGTGACATGCAATAATAACTTCTCTGAAAATTCAGAGAGAATTAGAAAGTAAAGGAATAGAGAAATAACTGCATAAATATATCTGAGAAAAGCAAAGTTTTTGACCAAATATACTTTCTATATGTCAAATCATTTTTAAAAAAAGTTTAGATCTGGCTGATGTATATTTTAAACGTCTTACCCTCAATACAATTTTCTAAACAAGCATATAAAATTTTCAGTACTCAGTGTGTTGATATTATTTTCTTTTCAATATGCTAAAATTAATCTACTATGATTGTGACCAATCTTAGGAAAAATCATACATCTAATCTCTACGGAGTTGTAACAGAGACAAATGATTTGATCTCCATGGACATAGATGTCATTGCATATTCTAAAGATAAGTTTTAAGAACAAGAACTGAAAATGGATAGACCATAGTAGGTCAAATCTCATTATAACTATCTCTAAAAAAACCTATGAGACAAAACAAAGTTAATAGTAGTGAGTGAGTAAGAAGATACCTATTTACTGACCTCAGAGGGTGGAAAATGTAGCTGTAGGAACAAATGCATGAGAAAAAAATTATTTAAAAATGCAGTAAGAAACTCTTATTCTAGAGACTTTGTTACATTGACCAGGTATGTTGATCTTCTGTGATCAACTTTCTAATTCAAAAATCAATTTATGTGTAGATTATAAAGACTGCTGGTATTCGAACTGGGCTCCTAAAAAGTCAGTATCATTCTGGGGGACCACATAAAGGATGTGCAGTTAGGAATCTAGTTCCTCATTCCTCACCCCATCCCAGTGTAAGCAAAGCAATTCTGATTTTATCATTTTTACATAATGAGGTTCAATATAATAGCTTACTGACAGGTTCAATATAATATACTGTTGTCCAAAGAACAACAAACAAAGCTTGAAAGTAGCTGCTAATTATTTCACTAAAGCAAACTACTCAGGTTAAAATATCATATAATATGCACATATAATCTTTAAATTTTACCAAGGGTATTGTGGGAAGGTCTTTCTGCACAAGTGACATTTGATCTAAGATGTGCAGAATGAAAAGCAACAACTATTCAAAGAATTCAGGGAAGAGCATTCCATGCCATAGGAATAATCAGGGCAGAAGCCCTGAGTCAGTAAAGGGTAGACAACAGTTTCAAGGAAGAAAAAAGACAGCAAGTGTGGCTGAATTACTGCACATGAAGGGGAAAGTGGAACAGATGATGCTGGATCAGCAGGTGGGTTTCAGATAGTCAGGGCCTTGCAGGCCACAGTAAAGAGTTTGTATTTTATTCCACAAGCAATGAGAAGTCACCGAAGGACATGAGCAGGGGAGTCTTTATGAAAAATTACTGTGGCTTCTATGTGATAATGGATTGTAAAGGAGCAAGAGGAGGAAAAAGAAACCAGTTTACAGATAGCACTAGAGTTAAAGGGGGAAAGCATGGTATCTTGTCTTAGGGTGACAGCAATGGAGTTACAGAGACATGGATATATTTTGAAGACAGAATCTTCCTGAATTCACTGGTGGACTGGATGTGGTAGATAAGGAAAGAGAAAAATCAAAGATATTTCCCCTAATTTTGTGGACAATGGATAGTGCCATCGACTGAGACAGTGAACACTGGAGGGGAGATAAGTCTGGGGAAAAACATCAAGAGATCTGTTTTGGACATATTAAGTTTGAGATGCCTGTTTGACAACCCAGTAGATAAGCAGGTAGCCAGATATTTTAATAGTAATAACAACAATAATAATAATAGCTAAGAACTATTGAGCACTTCTATTACATAAGAGCTACTATTCTGAGTGTTTTACATCTATCACTTACATTATAATTTATCCCTTAAAACAACTTATGAAGTAAATACTATTAATACTATCCTTATTTTATAAATGGGAAACTAAGGCACAGAGAGAATAAGTAACTGGGTCATACAATTGTATGGAGCTGGAAACTAAGCCCAGATGGTCAGGCCCCAAGGTCCATCATCTTAACTTCTACTCTTCATGGCTCACAGGACTCTGGGGCCGAGGAAAGCAGTCTCAGTTATAAACAGATATTTAAGAGTTATTCGTTAATTCATCAACTTTTTCATTCAAAATGTATTAATTGAGCACAAGCTCTGTTTGTGCCAAGCTCTGCTCTAATCAATAAAACAGATAAAAGTCTGGAGGAAACTCACAATACATCAGATGGTTATGAGTGTTATGAAGAAAACTAAAAATGTGTAAGGACAGTAGAAGTTCCTAGAGTTGGAGTATTATTTTATATAGCAAAGCCAAGATGGTCTCTCTGAGAAGGTGACATTTGAGCAAAAAGATAAAGTGAAGGTGCAAGCTGTGCATGTACCTTGATAGATGGAAGTATCACAGTAACTACAAAGGCCCTGGGGCAGAAGTACACTTAGCATGTTCCACCTTCTAGTACTAGGACCTAAAGAGGGCCTTTGAATTTGACCTATCCCTGACAGCATTCCTCCTTAAGGGGGAAATATGTGCCTGCATATGGGGTGCAGGGAGTTGCAGGAAAGGGGTGGGGGGGTGGTGAGGTAGGAGGTGGAGGGCAAGAATAGCAAAGAGCAGAGCCCTGGGGTCCCCCTACCAGTCTATATGCCCCAGTTTGCTTAACCAGTTTTCTGCCTTCTTCTATTATGACTAAGTATCTACCTTAAAAATATTCTTAGAACTAGAAACATTCCACACTCTTTCCATTCTTTTCCCTTCCAACCTGCCTCAGGTTAAACTCTCCCCTACAATCCAGCTCTGAAACCATGTCTTGCTCACTTCAATATCTGCTGACAAACTTCTTGGATGCGAACTGCCTGCCTATCCGGACATCTAAGATTACTGATGTTGAATTATCTCTCATTGCACATTGTCACTGATCACTGTTAGACCCTCCAGGAAGGACTCTTTGCCTACTCATTGACAGAAATTCTGGATATCATTTTTGCCTCCTACTGGATTTCCTCCCAGCACCTGCAACTGCTCATGTACTCCAAACACCTGCTCTATTCCTATAGTTCAATCTAATTTCAGATTTCTATTCTGCTTATACAGCACTATCCTGTTACAGTAGATAGGCAATAACTGGCCATACCTAAACTACATCTATAGCTATTCTTAGAATTGATTTGAAAATGTAATTTACCATTATTGAAAAGAGTAAAGCAACTATTACTTCAAACTGTGAGACCCTGGAGAGCAGTGTTATGTCTTAATTGCTTTTAATCCCCAAGGCCTAGCCCACCCCTGGCATAGAGTAGATGTTCAGTAAATGTTTTTAGATGGACAGAATAAATGAGTGACACTTTCAGGCATTTGCAAACTAAGCTAAATGCCATGGGGATGGTAGCACAGTCCTGCCTAACTGACTTTATTTTTCAAGTGGTAACATTAGACCAACAATTTTTCCAAATTTTCACCAATCAAGCTGACTTACTATAGGCTTTTGCTACTGCCCTCTCCAAAAGAAAGGCAAGAGTGATCAACCTATAATTTAGAGGTTCAAGGATTGTCACTAACATCTTTTGAGGATATGTCCTGAGTCATGAGGTGGAAGGAACTAAAAGTGGACGCTGGGATAACAAAATTAGCTTCTTTCTAAGGTAAATGGAGACTTTTTCTAGTGTCGTAATGCCTTCATGACATTTCCCAGGCACCTGAATGATCTGATCGTTTCTCTTGCCAAGGGTTTTCTCAAGAGGAAAAAAAAAAGGTAAATAAAAGAGGTCTGTCCATTTCGTAATAAATTGCCTTGAGTTCCATATGGATGTTTGCATTTAAAAGGTAATGGTTTTAAATGGCAATTACAAGGATTGATATGAGTTCTTAATAGGCAGAAAGGTAGTCAGATATGTTTAAATAATTTACATATTTATATCACAAGTCATGGGGGAAAAATAATCTTACTTAAAACTGGCCAAAAAAAAAATGGCAAAAATGAAACTACCTAGGAACTATTGTAGGCTTAAAGCATCATACTGGCTGTACGACCATGACATCAGTTACTAATGTTTAAATGTCATTTAAAAATGAATTGCTATGGTTTTTAACAAAAGACCTCTGTTTTGCCTGGTTTTCTTCTTATTCCACTTATTCATCAATCATTACCGAGAGCCAGCTATGTAACAAGCACTCTACTAAGCACTAATAATAGACAGAAGCACAATGGCTCTAACCTCAAGAATTCTTATTCCAGTTAAGTAAAAACTGTTATGAGCCATTGTAATTATTATCTCATATTTTACTAAATTAACAAGGCTGACCAGCTAGTTGGGAGACAGAGAGACCCAATCAACTTGCTAATTCAACAATTTGTGGTACAATATATGGATTATCTATATAGGTTATCTCTCCTCCATTTCAGTCCTGCTGCTTAATATTTCACCTTTTACTACTCAATAACATGCTCATGAGAAAATGGGCTAGGAAAATTAAAAGAGGTTAGCTAAATTATTCTTCAACTGATAGATTAGGAAGAAAGATTTTCATGTTTAACTGATAAATATATATGTATAAAATCCTTTTGTATGTATATCCATAAGAAAAAAATAATAGCCCAAAAGAAATATAAATAAAAGATATAAACTGATAATTCACAGAAGATGTTCAGCCTTATTATAGTAAAGAGATGTGACTTTAAACAGTAAGATGCCATGTTTCACCTGTTGCACTGATAACATTTTCAAACTTGATAATGTCTAGATGCTAAGAATATGACCAAAACAAGGTCTCATATATTACTGTAGGAGCAAACAATTTAGATAATGTTTTAGGAAGAGAATTTGGCAATATTTACCAAAAATTTAAATGCATATATTTTTCGCTCAGTAATTCTACTTTTAGAAGTCCATCCTACTTACACCATCTCTCAGAACAAGAGGCTGTTCATTTAGGCTTTGTTTCTAATAGCAAAACTAGAAATAATCTGAATTATGATCTTTTAAAAAAGGGGAATGGCTAAATAAAACATTTCACATACCATATACTACTATGTAGTGATTTAAAGTAATGAGGCTAAGCTTGTGTACTGACATGGAATGATATCCCTTATATAGCTTTAAATAAATGGAAAGCAAGTTGCAAATGATGTTCTATATGAATCCATTTTTTTGAACAAAAAGCTAACAAGCCTATATGTGCATGTGCTTATGTGTTTATGTTTAGAATAAGTCTAGAAGGATATTTATGAACCATTAAGGTAGACTCTCTATGAAGAATGAGATTGTAGCACGAGAAGGGAGGAATAGCACATGTGTACATCATTTGATTGTCACTAATGCCTATTACTTTAAAACTTCTTTATATTTTAACCACTCTTTTCCTCTCCATTAGCAGAGGAGGAAAAATTTTTTAAATTTAGATAAGAAGCTGAAACCACAGTGTAAAAAGTACTCACCATAATCTTCAGGTTCTGTGTTTGTATTGATGCATATATGGGAAGCCTTTGCCCTAAAATCCCATGCTTTGACACCTGAAGCAGAGAGAGATGCTACCTGTGAGTACTGTTGTTTGTTGCTGTTGTTGTTTTGTTGTTCCTTTAGCACTCTGGGGGAGCTGTATGGCATTTCTCAACCCGGTCACTACAAGTTGGTTAACAACACTGCCACAAACCTCCTGGGGGGTGCAACATGGCAGACAGGCAGGTAGGAAAACTAGGAGAAAAAAGAACTCCTGAAAACATCCTGAAATAGTGTCATCCTGTTACAGAGTCCAAGCTTGTACTGCTCCCCATACAACAGGCCAATAAATAAAGAGATGAGTTGTTGGGGCAAGGAACAGCAACCTTATTTGGAAAGGTTGGAAAGGCAGCAGACCAAGAAGATGGTAGACTACTGTCCCAAAGAACCATCTTACCCAAGTTAGAATTCAGGCTGCTTTTATACTAAAAGGGGAGGGGGTGTGGTTGGTTGTTGAAAACTTCTTGGGTGTCAGAATCCTTTGTTCTTGCATCTGTCCACTTAGGTCAGGTCATGATGTTCATGTAAACCTCCAACAAGACAAATGTTATTCTCTGTTCTATAACTTTTTACTTCTATATGAATGGAAAAGTGTTATGTTGCTACCTTTAAAGGTCAGCCTTGAGAATGGGCTATCCAGTATATTTCAAGCTGTAGGCAACATTCTTAACTTATAGCAAGAACAATAGAATACAAAGGTTAAATTAAAAGAAACAGATCCACTATGGAGTCAGATTTATTCTTCCGTATTACAATCCTGTATAAGTAAAAGCATTAATTATTCACAAATGCTAAGTTATATTTAAACATGAGAATTAACAAATGAACAACTAATGAACTTAAATTCTACCATTCTTTTTTTTTTTGGCTGCACCACACAGCTTGCAGAATCTTAGTTCCCTAACCAGGGACTAAACCCGCACCCTCAGCAGTGAAAGCACAGAGTCCTAACCACTGGACCACCAAGGAATTCCCTAACTCATGAATTTAAAATTGTAGGCGTAGAATCCATTTCCATATAGGGAAATATATGCACAAATAATAATAAAACTGGCTTTAAATCCCAGTTATTTTTCCTTTATTCTACTATTTTATGCTTTCCTATAGAATTGAGCTACATACTTTCACTCCAAACAAATCTCTGTTGTACAGAAATCTATAAGAAATGTAGCTGCCTTTTGAACCTTAATTTTACCTTAACCTACTTAAGAATTCTTTCTTTTCATTACATTGTAGATATCTTTTTTCAGTCTTAACCAATTTGTGAGTTGGTGTTCACTTCTTGACCTACATATCTTTTGGTGTTTTTAAACACAAATGATTAAACAAGAAAACTCTATGAATCAAAAAGATTGGCTTCAAATCCTGACTCAGCAATTTCTAGTTGTGTGTTTTGGACAAGGTACTTAAGACTCAATTTCCTCATCTGTTACATAGTTAATAGTGGTGCTTACTTTAGTTGTCCATGTGGATTCCCTAAGAGAATGCAGGTAAAGGGCATCCCACACTGTAAGTGTTTACTGAAGTATTATTATAACCACTCCCCTCAAATAGATAATGTAGTTGTGCATTAGCTCACACATGATGTTACAAGGTTAGTCTTTATCTTAAATAAGAAATGCAAAACATATTACACTAAGTGAGAGCTGTTTAAAAACAAACAACTTTATCTAATTGTCTGAATTCTTTTAAATACCTTTAAAAATGCCTGGAAATACTTTCTTCTAAAATTTTAAATTTTAAATGTTGGCAGGAGTCACACAGATGAATGGCAGTCTGCAGAGGCTATAGTACACCCCTTTCCATTCTGACAGATTTAATGTGAGCCAGGCTTCTAATATTACCAGTCCTCCCCAGCAGGCCCCCAACCATGTTCTCAGTGGATCTTGATTAGAGAGAAACAAATAAGACAGGCAAATGTAGACACAATTAGATGACAGGGTTAATTCCCATTTCCCAAGCCTGGAAATAGTCTGCTGCGTTGTTCCCATTCTCCTCCACTGGCAACTCTGTACTCAAGAATGGGAGAGAACTTGGTGTTTCCCTCCAGCAGCTGGCCCAGATACACTCCCCAAGAACTGCTGTTTCATCCTTCTTGAGGTATGGGGTGAAATGTTATACAACCTAAGAAGGGGGCGCACAGCCAAAAGCTGCATTGCCCAATTCGATGTTACCGAAGACTCAAAAGTGGGGCACAAAAGACCCTTGCAACTTTATCCTTATGAGGCATACCTGAGGTATGCAAGTACACAAAAGCATTATTGAATTGTAGGATTCTCCTTGTAAGATTATAACAAGATTGCTTTTGTGAAGTATTTTTCAGGCTACTAGATATTTCTTTCTAAAAGTAGCTACTTATAAGATCTTGAGATAGGCAAATTCTGCAAGAGTTCTTCTTCCTAGCATCTTAAAACAACACTGCATTTCTTTTTCCAAATTACGTAAGTTGACAGCCATATTGTTAAATTAAATGATGGCAGCCTTAATAATGTTCTTTTTTTTTTAATTTATTTATTTTATTTATTTATTTTTGGCTGCGTTGGGTCTTCATTGCTGCACGGGCTTCTCATTGCAGTGGCTTCTCTTGCTGTGGCGCATGGGCTTAGTTGGTCCATGGCATGTGGGATCTTCCCGGAACAGGGCTCAAACCTGTGTCCCCTGCATCAGCAGGTGGATTCTTAACCACTGTGCCACCAGAGAAGTCCCTATAATGTTTTTATTTTCAGTCATGTGATTATTGTTCTACATTTTACCTTCTTCCTAAGAGCAACATGATCAGTACAATATATCTTTTCTCCAGAAAAGTTTAACAGCTTCCAGAATTTTCTTGGATATTCTACAATAATTATTATAATAGTAGTAACAGTGGCTAACATTTATTGTGAGATTACTAATGACAAACACCATTCTAAGTGCTTTACATAAATTAACTTACATAATCTTCATAACAACCCTACCAAGTAGGCACTATTATTATTCCCATTTTACAGAGGAAGGAACTAAAGCACAGAGAGGTTTAGTAATTTCCCATAGTTACAGCTGGTAGCTGGGGAAACCTGAATTCAAACCCCAGCAGTCTGGCTCCAGAGTCTGCATTCCGAAATTCTAGGCCATGCTGCCTGGCTATCCACAAACAAGATGCACCTGTGATCAGACAAGGGTCTGATGAAGGTAAACACTGCAGTATTGGTTCTTGTTACATTGCAAGCTATGCTAACCACTACCCCCACAAGCCTCACCCCCAAAAATGAACAGTGAAGGAAATAAAAGCCCATTTCAAACATGCATATTTTTAAAATCTTACGTTTTTCTGAATAGTATATGGTTGTGCCGTTTTGATTCATATTTCTACCTTCTAAAAATACAGCAGACATGCATTCATTTTAAAAATTTACTCTGAATTTTGTAAAAGTCCAAGATATGACACTTTATCCAATGTATTCTGAGACCATAAAATAGCATTAGTGTATAAGATCAATTATTCTGATTCACCCTAAAGTCTTACAAGACCTCAGGCTCAGCATACATCCTTCTGAACACTCCAGGAAACCTCCAAATCCTTGGAATCCTCTGAATCAGAGGTTGCCGACACATTTCTAGAGGGTCCATGCAGGTAATTTTAATACATAAATCTTATGGAGTATAATATAATCAGGAGTGGGGGAACCTAGGGTTAACTAGAGAGGGCACATTCCATGTAAGAACATTCAAATTCAATTTTTTTTAAATCATGTGTCAATCACATAAAATATGGCTAAGAATACATTCTGCTCTAAATGGAATAGCAAAGCAATATGCTTCTTGGCCTGACCAATCTGGCCAGTACATCTGATACGATGTACTCTTTTCTATAATCGCTTGTTTATTAGCTATCAATCTCCCAGTATAAGTTCCCTGAAGGGACAGAGTCTCTTTCACCCTTATATTCATTTAGTCATTCAAAAAATAGTTTTTAAGCTCCTACTAAATACCATTATTTTAGAAACTGGGCATATAGCAGTGAACAAAACAAGTGAATTCTCTGTACACATGCCTTTTTGATCTTATGGGGAGATACAGAATAAATGTATAAATAAATAAGAAAAATCAGACTATGTTGCATGGTAATAAGAAATAAGGAACATAAGGTAGATAGGACAGAGGGTTTTGGGGTGGGAGTGAGGGTTGACATTTTATAAATGGTAACAGAGATCTCTCCAAGAAGGTGACATTTGAGCAAAGACATAAAAGAAATGGTGAGTGATCCACATAGATATCCAGGAAGAGCTTTCCAGACAAAAGGAACATTAAGCACATACGTCCTTGAGTACAAAGTGTTTTGCCTGATTGAAGAACAGCAAAGAACCCAGTGTGGCTGAAGAGGAGGAAGCAAGGGCAGGAATAGGAATTTGCAGAGAAAGGTAAGAGAAGGGGGAGCTGTTCATGCAGGGTCTGGCAGACCACTGTGATGACTCTGGCTTCTACTCTGAATGAGATGGGAAGCCACTGGAGGAGGGATGCGATCTGGCTTATGTTTTAATAATATTACTGTGGCTACAAAACTGAGAATAGACGGAAGGAGGGTAAAGGTCAACAAAGGAGACCAGTTAGGAGGGAACTGCCATAATGAAATGCAACAAATGATGGTGGAGTGGACCAGACTGGTAACAGACAGGATGGTGAAAGGCTATCAGATTCTGTATATATTTTGAGGTGGAGACAACAAGACTTGCTGATGGATTGCATGTGGGGTATGAAAAATAGAGAGGAGTCAAAATTTTTGGCCTGAGAAACTAAACAGAGGAAGTTATTAATTTACTGAGGTGGAGAAGACTATGGGAGGAATTAGTCTGGGGTGAGCGCAAGGGAAGAATCAGGAGTTCAGTGCTAGACAAAAATTGTTATGCCTATTGGGCATCCAAGTGGGAACGTCATGGAAGCAATTGGATGTTTATGACTCTGAACTTCAGAAAAGATGTCCAGACTGGAAATATAAACTTAGGATTAGCCAGAGCATAGGTAATATTCAAAAAGACAAGACAGGATGGAATTACCAAGGACATTATTGTAGAAGGAGAAGAGGTCCAGAGACTCAGAGCTTGCCAAGGTTTAGATGTCTGGGAGATGAGGAGAAACGACCAGATGAAACACAGTCATGACGAAGACAGTACCATGGAAATGCACCACCCAAATTCCCCCTTCAAGGAAGGACTTGCTTCCCAGTTTAAGGAAGCATGGGCAGCAGACAGTCACAGCTGTCAGCTACTTTAGGGTCCACCTCAGCAGCAGAGACCACCTCGGTCAAAAGCATGCCCTTCTCTGATAAGTCTACTTGGGAAAACAATATTTTCTATATGGAAGTCTATTCTGGCAGTTTTGAGTTAAGTGGTACTATAGTTAGTAAGACTGAGGGAACCATCGGATAAAGACACTTACATGAAATCCCATAATCCAATTCAGCTTTCTTCCTGTTTTGAACTCTAATATTTTTAAATGGCATTTTAATTCCAGTAAGTTATATGTTTTTTATCTAAATTAGTAACTGTAAGTACTTCCCTAAATATTTGGGAAGTTCTAGCACTTCCTTGGTTATGCAACTATAGCAAGAGGCAAAAATACAGATTAAAGACAACTTCAAATGGCTTATTTTACCCAACTGCAATTATTTGCTAATTAGTCTATATTTCCAACAGACAATGAGCTTCTTGCAGTTAAGAACCATGCATCTTTGTATCTGTGGTATCTAAGCATGGACTAGTTCTGGTATGTGCTCAATAAACCTTTGATTAATTAATTAATTAATGCATCCTCACAGAGCTATTGAGAAGCAAAATAAAAATCATTTAAATTTTACCTTCTCTTCCTTCTTTTACGATAGAAATGCCAATAAAGAATGAAATGGCAGAAAAATAAGAGGAGGGAGGCAGGAGGCATAAAGATAATACACAATTAATTGGGCTTCCTTGGTGGCGCAGTGGTTGAGAGTCCGCCTGCCAATACAGGGGACGCGGGTTCGTGCCCTGGTCCGGGAAGATCCCACATGCCACGGAGGGTCTGGGCCCGTGAGCCATGGCCGCTGAGTATGCGTGTCCGGAGCCTGTGCTCCGCAATGGGAGAGGCCACAACAATGAGAGGCCCACGTACCGCAAAAAAAAAAAAAAAAAAAAAACCACAATTAATTAATGGCTGATTGTATGATTATCTCTTTCACATTTGCTCATTTACATAAAAGCCTAAAGTGTGGCATGGTCAAACAATTTGTGCAATAGAGTACAGATTTCTTTATCACCAGTATATGCACTATCTACCAGTGTCCAACCACAATTGTTGGACAGTTTTGTTCACTTTTGAAAAATTGCATTTCACATCTGTAACCTCAAACATTTACATTGCAATATATTAATTGGATTTATGTATTTATAATTGATCGTTTTTACTCGTCACATTTCTAATCATTTAAAATGCATTAGTTACCATGGAAATAATGTCATCAACTAAGGGGAAACCTCAGTGATATCCACAAGTGATGAAATATGAAATCAATTAATATAATGGCTGTGCAATTTATAAGAGTTACTTAGAAAGGGTTATCTGATCTAATGTAAAATAAATATCATAGCATGAGAGAGGGTGTAGTCACTTTTTTACTCCTACAATCTCAGGTAAGTTCTATCATCAGCCACCCACTTAAAATGTATGCTTCTTTTGGATAAATTTGTCATATAAATCATCTCAGAAGTGGTCCATAGATTTAGTCGTCCTCAGAAAAAATGAGAAATGAAATAAAGCAATTCATAGCCTATGCACTGCTCTTCCATTCCAGGATCTTTGCCTCCTTCTGGCTGTGTCTCACACAGAAGTACTGATTTCTCCATCCAGTGACTTCCTTTGTAGATGACAGACTCACCTCAGGAAAAGCCACAGAGTAGGCAACCAATCAGGTGGTGAGACTTCAGGGCAACAGGAAAGTCTCTACATAAAAATTTTACCTCTCACCCCATGGTCTCTTGTGCATGAAATTCTACCATTTATTTCCATTTTTTGAGCATTGTCTTCCCTAGAAGACACCTTTTAAACTGCAGATCTGAAGTGCAGAAATTTGAGACAAGAACATATCTCAGAGATCCTCATATCTTATAGATGAGGAAAGTTCAGCCCCTAAGTGAGGAAGTGGCTTCCATAGGATAAAAATATCAAGTAAAGAACAGGGCTAAATAAGAATCCCTATCTCCTAACTCACAGGAATAGCACTGGGAGCCTGCAAGAGGGGTTTGGAGAGAGAAGGAAAAATGGGTACAGGTAGTATGAGATGTGATCCCAGGGAGCATAAGTGAGGAACCATGGAGAGTAAAGGAAGGAAAGCCAATATAACAATGCTTAGTGAATGGTTTGATATAGAATACCAATCAGGAGTGAAAAAGAGCCAGCCACTAACACCTAAAAACAACATAGGTGAACCCCACCAGCATAATACTGAGTATAAGAAGTCAGACCCAAAACAGGATATACAATATGAATCTATTTATATAAAATTTTAAAACAGAGGGGGCACAAGCTAGCATTCTGAGGTGCTCAAAATATTCTATATCTTGAACTTGGTAGTAGCTACATGCATGTATACAATGTAAAAATTCATAAAGCTATACATCTAAGATTTGTGAAGTTTTATGTAAATTTTGCCTCAATTTTTTAAAATCTTTAAAAAAAAAAAACTTTATTGAGCTTACCAACACTGTAGGTAATAAATGTTTAATTCTGCCAGGATCTTCAAGGTATTATTTGGAATGAAACTTAAAACTGTTTACCCAAGGGATGAAAGGGATAAACGCTTAACCATCACATCCCAGAACCTATTGATTGAGGTTTGCCTGATACGGCATTAATTTCTCTGCATGTGCATGAGTGCCAATGTGTCCCCCAGGTGTCCACCATATGGACTAAGAGAAGCCTCAAGGCAGAAATCAGGAGATGCACAGTTCATGCTTGTGATGAGGCACTGGCAAAATTTAAAAAAAAAAAATGGAAGTCTGATTAGAACTGTTCTCCATGGCTATGGTTAGATTCAGAGGTAAAGCTGAGAAGATATGAAACAAGGATAGGGACGTGTCTGATCCACACAGACTTTCCACACATGACAGCAAAATGGTACTATAGGTGAGGTGTAAATGTCAAGTCCTGGTGGGTGTGAAAAGGGTAACCTTAGTAAAAGCAATGAAAAAATGATAAGGCAACAAAATTATGCCCCAAATAATATATAACCCACTTGGTTCTATGATGCTCTAAACCAGGAGTCCCCAGCCCCCAACCACGGACCGATTAGCGGTCCGGGGCCTGTTAGGAACCGGGCCACACAGCAGGAGGTGAGCGGCGGGCAAGCGAGTGAGTGAAGCTTCATCTGCTGCTCCCTATTGCTCCCCATCGCTCCCATTACCGCCTGAACAATCGCTCACATTACTGCCTGCTGAACCATCCCCCCCATCGCTTGCATTACTGCCTGAACCATCACCCCTCCAACCTCCTCAACCCCTGTCCGTGGAAAAATTGTTTTCCATGAAACCAGTCTCTGGTGCCAAAACAGTTGGGGACCACTGCTCTAAACTCACTGATCCCCACAAGAAAAAGCATTATGTGTGTGTGTGAAATAGAGGAATGAAAGGGGTTGTACTGCATTCTCCACAGCCTTCCATTTTCACAGTGAGACAGGGGTAGGTCTGTAAATAGATGCAGCAAGATCAATATCAGTGGAGATAACCTGACTAATCAGGAGATGCCTTTAATGACAGAGAGCTGAGAGAGAGTTTGGGATAAATGTGAAGATTTCCCAATCACCAAATACCCTGTAGTGCAGGCACTGAAACTTCATTAACTACTTATGAAAGTTCCCTTTGGAGCAAATAACTTTGAGCACTTAGAGAGGGGGAAGGACTGAGAAATGCATTCCTTAGCAATAAAGTTAAGTACATTCATACAAATTAATCTCTCTAAGGGACCCGAATTATATCACTGACTTGACCCTCTAGCAGGATTCAGCTGCTAGAATAACACCTTAAATTTGCTATAGCAAATCCTACCACAGGCAGAGAAAGAAACAGAGATTGTGTCACAGGCAGAGAAAGAAACAGGTTGTGTCAATCATAAAAACCAATGTTACAGATACTACTGTTGCCTGACTGTAACCAACCTTCATTCTCTACTTCCTCGTTTCTGTCAGTTAGCTCTTCCACAAACAACAGATATGACTCAATCCCACTATGACTGTATATGGCTTAAACCAAACAGAACATTCACTTTTCCTAGCCTTTATTACTGATTCAGTGTCATATGACCATGACACACAAGCATTTCCTCTTTTTCCTTGGAATTTTTCCCTAGGTGATTGATTGTAAAGCCAGGAACTGTAGCCACCATCTTGTTTATAGCCTATGGATGAATCATACACATGGAGGAAAGTATGTGAAGAGAACACTGCTCAAGGCAACTATGAAGCCCACAACACCTTTTGATTTAGAAATATGGGACCAACGACTTTCTGTGTTAAGATAGTTAGAGCTGGATTTTCTGTTGCTGCTGATTCATTTATTTTTCTTTTGTCTCAATTTTTAATAACTATGAACCTTCACCAAATAAAAGCTGGATAAGCCAAATACCAACTACCCCACTAAAACACAAGCAGGACATCCTGGCATTTCCATTCTCTACTGAGGTTCACCATCATTTTCCATAATTTTTGTAGCTATATGGGATATTTCTAAATTATTTAGAATAAAACATATTTCTTTTCAGATAAACTGACTTGTTTATCTATTCCTATTTTTTGAGCATATTGTTATGAATTCCACTCCAGTCCAGAGTGAAACTCTGAACCTACCCAAATTCATCCCGAAACATCTCTGAGGATCTAAGCTGTAGCAGTATCTTGGCCTAGAACTTCATCGGAGGTAAGAAATTGGAAGAATCAATGATGATGCATTATTCTTTTTTTCATTTGTTTTTAAACAATCTGAGCAATTAAATATACACAAGCATGATTCTGGGTGATGACTGAGTTTAAGGTAAAAGAGAATTTTTTTTCCTCCTCCATCTTGCAAAGCCATTCACTTAGGAATTTTTTTAAATGCTGTTAAACTAAAGTGGAACAAAGACAATAAAGCCTCTTATTATCAAATTGTTGTTATAAGGTTTGCATTGAAAACTATCTACCCTCTTTAAACTATATATAAATGTGTGTTTCTATTTTTGTGTTTTTTATATATAATATATACACATATTCATGTAAATATATGTATATGAAGCCCTATGTATTGAAATTGTTTTTAACTGGACACTAGTTATCTGTTGAAAGGATTTTATAAAACCACTAGCTTTCACATACTTTTACCATGAATCGAGATCTGGTTTTCTACCATCTTTTTCTGTCCTTAAATTCCTAACTGTGCCTTGATGTTTTGGTAGAAAAGCAAGTCTTCTTGATGTTTTCAGGAACCCACAAGTCCCTCATTTTGTATATCTCTCCATATCATGCTTTTATCTTTTCATTCTATGATAATTTAGAAAGGGGATATTCTAAAGTAGGTGTTTAGCAATGAAGCTTTCCTTCCTGCATTTCCTTCCTTCCTTCCTGCATTTCCTTCATGGCCTGCTTGCCCTTTACTTTTTTAAAACTATTCAATACAATATACCTATTCTGCATATTTCAAAAAAGTGGTTTTGTGATATTATAACTGTGAGTCTTTACTGCTTCTATGTGAAAAAAAATTAAAGTCCTGAAATAAATGAACATGTCAGTCATTTCTTCTGTTTTCAACCAATTGTATAAAATTGATAAATGTGATTGATAAACTAGATAGACTTTAAAAAAAATAATTTCACTTCAGGGCTCATCTTAGAAGGATTTCCCTTCTCGCCTCTCAAAGAAAATACACGCCGCAATTATAGTTCCAATAGACTAGGTTACACTGCATCAACAGTCAATCCTAAAATCTCGGTAGCTCCAAAAAAAAAAATCAAGATTTATTCTTCACTCATGCTACCCATTCACTGTACATCACCTGGGTCTGCTCTGTGCTGTCCTCACTAGAATGCTGGCTAATAGAGCAGCCACTCTTTGGAATGCTCTTAATCACACTGGCAAAGGGAAAAGGAGAGAGTGTGATAAATCACCCACTGGCTCTAGCAGTTTCAACCTAGAAGATTTTGCACACATTTTAATGACCAAAGCAAGACTCATGATCACTCCAAGAAGGCAGAAATCCCAAAATGCCTGCTGGAGAAACCAGAAATAACTGGCAGAAGTACTAATGATTACCACACCACCAGACATAAATTCCTTCACTTTCCTGCTACAAATCTATAAACTTTCCTTCATCCACCTACTCATCCTTCCCTCCTATAACAAGAGAAGTCCTCCTTCCTGACTAACATTTACCCTCCCTCCTCTGCCCCTGATATCTCAGGACTCAGCTCTATAAACTACTCCTTCTTCTCTGTATCTTTAACACTTTGTGTTCTCTTGTCCCTTCTCATCATAATTTGTGATTGCTTCTCCTAATTTAAAACATTAAAACCTGCCCTTAACCTTCCCATTTCTATTTCTTCCTATCACTCTGCCTCGTACCTCTCACAGCCACATTTTTGAAAAGAGATGTGTGCATTCCCGTGGCCATTTCCTCAACTCTCATTCATACTTCAACCTACTGGATCTGGTTTTACCTTCACCGTGCAATTAAAACCATTTTTATTAAACTCACCAATGACTGATCTCTTATTGCTAAATCCCTTGTACATATTTTAGTTCTCAAATTACTTAACTATTAGCAGGACTGTCTACTCCCTCCTACTCCTGAAAATGTTCTCTTCATTTGACTTTGTAGTACTACTTTCTTGGCTTTTTTCCTACCTCTCCAAGAGGTCCTGTCTCAGTCATTTTCAAAGTACCTTGTTCTCTATCTGTTCTTTAAATGGTGGTGTTCTCAGGCTCCTGCTCTAGTTCCTCTTTTCTTCTCACTCATTAGTCTCAGCCAACATGAGTGATCTCATCCATTCTCACAACTTCAATTGTTGTCTCTATGCTGATGACTCTCAACTCTGACCACAAAGAGCTGAAACAATTTCACAGTCATCCTACCTACCACACTACCCTTTCAGTGCTTGCCTGTGTCCTAACTTCCAGATACACCAGATTTGATTTACAGGAAACCAGTCATCTTTGAAGCCAAAAATGAAAAGATAAAAACTGAAATAGAGTCCTTTATTAGCAGTTACCTACATTTTAATAAAATTATGTGTTTGTTTACTATCTCTCCTTCCCTGGTCTATCTGGGGTGGGAAGGATATAGTGTCTTAGTTATTATACTGTACCTCTAAGGCCTGGCATAGTGGGTGCTCAATAAATGGTTGTTAAGTAATGTTGCAATGCCACCTGGTGCTTCTCACCTAAATGTCACCATACTCAAGCATCCTTTCTGGGGAGTCTAGTATACCTGATTATATGCAGGGGCATAGCAGCGCAGGAACTACTAAAAGTTGTCCTGTCTTGTTAAATGGAAAAATATGCTGCTGCTCAATTCAGAGAAAATATAAACCACACTTATTAATCTGAATAGACTGTGTTGTTCTGAATTAGCAAGCAATCCTAAAATCTCAGAGGCTCAGAAAAAATCGTATTTATTTTTTGCTTATGCTACATCTCTACTGACATTCTCCACCAACAGAAGCTGCATGAGAAGTGTTATGGATTAACTTGTCTCCTCCACAAATGTTTATACCCTAACTCCTGTATTTGAAACAAGGACTTTGAAGAAGTAATTAAGGTTAAATGATGTCATATGGGTGGGGCTCTAATTCAATAGGACAGGTGTCTTTACAAGAGGAAGAGACCCCAGGGAGGCACATGCATAAAGAAAGGTCATGTGAGATCACAGCAAGACGAAGGCCATCTGCAAACCAAGGTGAGAGGCCTCAGGAGAAACCAAACTGGCTGGCACCTTGATCTTGGACTTCCAGCCTCCAAAACTGTGAGAAAATTAATTTCTGTTGTTTAAGCCACCCGATCTGTGGTATTTTGTTATGGCAGTCCTAGTAAACGAATAAGAAGTAAAAATGAAAAACTCTGGGACTTCCCTGGTGGTGCAGCGGTTAAGAATCCACCTGCCAATGCAGGGGACATGGGTTCGAGCCCTAGTCCAGGAAGATCCCACATGCTGCGGAGCAACTAAGTCTGCGGGCCTCAACTACTGAAGCCCGCCTGCCTAGAGCCCGTGCTCCACAACAAACAGAAGCCACTGCAATGAGAAGCCTGCAACGAAGAATAGCCTCCACTCGCTGCAACTAGAGAAAAGCCCGCGTGCAACAACGAAGACCCAACACAGCCAAAAATAAATAAATTCATTCATTCATTCATTTTAAAAAAGTGAGAAAGTCACTGGTGTCAAAAATCCTCTTCATGTTGGGATGCTGCTCTGCTCCTATGAAGTTCCAAAGATCAACATGAAGAGCAATTTTCATCCATTGTCATTGGCAAGAATGTGCTGAAGCGCACGTTAAATGATCTCACTCTCCAGATGAGACCCAAGTCCCTCCAAACAGTCACTCTTCCCTGTATGACCAGTCTTCTTCTGGGTATAGTATTGAACATGCCTGAGGAGAGCAATTCAATAGAAGGCAAACAGGACCCAGCAGCAGGACACAAGCATATCTTATGAGAGAAGGTTGCCCTAGAAGATATAGCTATTCCTCTCCTTTAGAAGAGTTTTTTGAAATATTGCATTTCCTCCCTAATAAGAATGATAGAAGTGTTTGGTCCTCGGGGTCAGCCCACTCCATCCCTCTCCTAGTCTAGATTCTTCTTACTGGGCTTCCTTATGCCTCCCCCTGACTTCACAGTCTCTATACTGAGACACATTCTAGCAGTGTTACTCAGGGAAACTTCCTTATCTGCCTCACTGATTGCTTCTAGCTCTAGATTAATGAGTTCATTTTTTTTTTACAATAAACTTAGCAAATCACAACTCTAATTCAGGACCAAAAAACTGAATTCCATCCTTTAAAAAACAGTAAGTTATCACAAGTTCCTACATATTCTATCACTGCATTTATACCAGAAAATGACAATTTTTTATTTTATATATTCTTACATGAGGCAGAAATATTATTTTAATTTTGCTACAAATTAGAACAATACTATTGATATACTGTCCTTAATAAGGTTGGCTACATTGAACATCAAGAAACAAATGCTCTGAAAGGTCATTTTTTTTCTGGTCATTTTTGTTTAATCCTGTGATATACTGGCAATGACTTTATTATCACTTACAGTAACAAAAAATGAAATACGCAGTTATGATTTCCATTCCTTGAAAAGACAGAAAAGAGACCCAATCTAAACTCTCTATATGAGCCCAGACATAAGGAATGTGACCAATAGCAGTTATCATGGAGACTCTTTAGAGTCAGCTCCCATCTGGCTCTGGTGAAGTCTCCAGTTTACCCAGAAGGTATTATTACCTCTCAAGACAGATTCAGGAAACTCCTAGACCAAAGAAGCTATAGTTTTGATGGAACAGCAGTTTTGGGGGTGGGTTACCAGAGAAAGAACCAAGCTGCCCTGACAAAATACTTGATTATCATCAAGCTACTGTTGGCACATCTCTACCCTTTGGAAGTTATCCTAGAATTGCCTCTAATCCCAGCACCTGCTCCTCCCCCACATATTTTGCTTCCTATTTGTCTTCCCATTTTGGGCTCATGACTACATCATAGGTTATATACCATTCTCCGGCCCATTTCCTAGCCCTTTTTCTGACTTTCAGATCCCTGAAGGTTATCCAGTGTGTCCTCCCGGTCTCACAAGTGACTCAGGTAGTGTCCAAATACTCACAATTAATATACTTATTCCTGAAATCACTGCTGATGTCATCTTTCCATAGCCGCCCCACCACGGTATCTTGGACAATAGCCATTCATCCCCAGGACCACCCCTACCCCAACTCTGCTGTGGGCCTGCAGAGATAAAGAAGATGCTTTGTAATGACTGAGTTTAATTTGGTTCTTTTTGTTTCTATCTCCGACACTCTGCTCAATAAAGAAGTGGTTTCAGACATTCTTCCCCTCTTCCCAGTAAGGATAACAGTTCCTGGCTCACACCCTACCCTCACTATCTCAGCCAGGGCCACGAAATACCTTCCAGCAATGCCCTACTCCTTCTGTCAAAAAGTTCAGCCAGTTCTGCCCTGAGTCCTGTTGGTAAAATTAACAGAAGACTCGTGTTTCCTTTTCAACTTTGCTTACATCGGTGACTTTCCATTTCTCTAAATGTTTTCTAAACTCTCTTGCACTTAAACCATGTTGTAATGTTATAAGTCATTAAAGCAAAACAAAACAAACAAATTATCTTCAGGGTGTTGCTTTTTAAAAGCCTAAAAAATGAGGTCAAAACCAGAGTTTCCAGAGTGGCTCACTGAATAGGATCAGCATCTTGAAGCATATACACCCTGTTACCCTATCTCAGAGAGAGGCATCCCATAATAGCTCATCTCCCAGCAGTTGCCTTCCCTGCAATGCCGCCTGCTGTCTTGCTTCTGTGCAACCTTGGAGGAGGTCCCTGCCCCTTCCCTCAGAGGCACTCATTTCCGGTTGCCATCTCAACCTGACTGAGGTATTCAGCTGTCACTCATTCACACCATACATCCAGGAGTGTGATTATGATGCAGTTCTCTCTTTGAAAAAAATAAATAATGTAGATCTGCCAGTTTCCGAATTTGCCCTGCGGAGGTCAGTTCCAGAAAAACTTTTTGCTTTCTCTACAAAGCTTCTTTACTCAGACTTGTGCAAATAGCTGCTGCTTATTATCCCTCTTAGTAAAGAAAGGAAGGGGTAAAAAATAATGAAAAAAGTAACACATATATTGGGCTGAACACATATACTGACATCTGAAGCCACACCACACGTTAAGTGTTTGCACATGCATTTGTATTTTTGCAGAAACTGAGTCTGATTTGAGCACTGTTGAAACACTAAATCCATCTCTTCACAATACATCATGCTGCCATGCCCCATACAGAGCTGGTATATTTTTAAGAAACTGGGGAAGAAAAAAGTATGGGATGAGTGGCCATTGTGCTAAAAAGAACTGCCTGTGAAACATCTATGGCGTTCTAGTCTCTCACTAACCTTGATTCACCAAGTCTCGTATTTGTTTACCTTTTACCTACATAGTGTGATCTAAGAAACAAAAAAATGTCCTTCCACCTTTTGAAGACAATGCCTGAAACTTTAGCCTCGCTTCCCTCCACTCCCTTTGGATAAAGGATTTGTGGTCATCAAGAATTCCTATTTAGAAATGCTACATAGATTCTGAGATATATTTGCTTATACCTGATAGGAACACCTAATAGATGAATTAATAGAATACTTACTTAATTTACTAGTTAACAGAGTGAACCTCAGTAATGGAGCATTAGATAGCTTAGTTTTGGTGAGGGAAAAGACGAAGAGAAGATGGAGGAAGTGGAAAATCTAAAGTCCAAGGCACTGAGGTAGGGAGAGTTTGGGGAGGGCAGTCAAGGGGAAACACAACCCAATTTGTAACAATCAGGGTAGAGTTGAAACCCTCAAGGCAGGAGGAGGCGGTAGAAAGAGAAAAATAGAAGGGTACCAAACCCAATCTTGGCCTAAGGGACAAACCCATGGAAACTAATTAGGGGAAAAGAGCTAGAACAAATAATGAGAAACTAGTAAAAGCGGAGGTAAATTGGGCACAACAGACTCCTGAGCCTATCTCCGTTACAGAATAAGTATCACATATCGCTCTTTGTAGAAACGATTTATTTGCTTGCACCCTTCTCCAGGTCATGGGTTTTTAGAGGACAGGGACTCTGTGTATATTTTATTTGTGTGGGACCAGAGCCTGGTGCACCGCCTCGCACACTGTAGAGGCTCAATTCATGTTTGAAGGGTAAATGAATGAAATCAGTTTCCTTTATTTTCTATTACATAAAATCCTTGCTATGAAGAACCAGATGTACTTCATATATGGTGGCACTTCAGCTGTATACTCAGGATTCTTAGAGGTGCTAAGGCCCTTTGAAAAGTATAAACTGTTTCATTTACAGAAAAGCAAATATCTTTTCTCAGAAATGTAGTAATGTCCAATATCTAACAAATACTGTTTAGGTGATAATTATTGTCATTTGTAATAGGCATTTTACTTATTTTCAGGGGTCTTTATTTATGGTTAAGCATGCTTCTTTACATATTCTATTTTTATATAAATCATTTAAATCAAACTCTATCTTGACTTCTACTGCATTATACTTCAATATTTGTAAGACAGATTTAGATAAAATATAGCTAATGGGGCTTCCCTGGTGGCGCAGTGGTTGAGCATCCGCCTGCCAATGCAGGGGACGCGGGTTTGTGCCCCAGTCTGGAAGGATCCCACATGCCGCGGAGCGGCTGGGCCCGTGAGCCATGGCCGCTGAGCCTGCGCATACGGAGCCTGTGCTCCCCAACGGTAGAGGCCACAACAGTGAGAGGTCCGCAAAAAAGAAAAAAAAAAAAAAAATATATATATATATATATATATATATATATATAGCTAATGATTCCAAAATAGTTCCTCTAGACATGCTATACGTTTTAACTTAATTTCCTTCTTACGTATCAGGAGAAAATTGTATGAGATTTTTTTTCCCATGCATCTCTCTTTCCTCATTATCAAAGTATTCATACTGAATTATTTTAAAAAGGCAACGTTTAGTATTCAATCAAATAATAAGGAGAACGTGTTCCTTCTCAGTGGTTTAATAATAATTCTTGCATCACCAACCCTGAATATTCATGTTATGGAAATGTGTCCTACTTCTATAGATTTCATCACTGTCAGCTGGTGCCACAGCAGAACACAGGAACACTTAGTCAGTCTTAATACATTCAGGATTTCAGCAATTACCAAAATGTCTTCCCTGACTTACCATCAATAATTCAACTTTTGAGGAATATAATACTGAGACACAGGAGGCTGACCAATAAATATGCTGCTATTCTTTGGAAAACAGGGACCTAACTGCATAAAATTGTGATATCACTTCACTCAAGTCTTACTTCAGCTATATCTGCATGACACAAAGACGACCGATCGATTCTGTGGGGGGAAATAAATCAATCAAGCCAGGTTTTTTCGTCTTTAGGTAAATGACCTATAGCATATTTATTTTTTCCCTCATTTTGCTGTTAGAACATAGTTTGTCACTGGTCTGATACTCATCATCCTCCCTCAAAACGTATTTATCATGCTTTAAAACCTCAATTCTGACCTTGGGCTAGTCAATATCTCTAAGATCAGTTTCTTCATCTGTAAAATCAGAAAGTTGGATTGTGTTGGGATCAACAAATTTGTTCTGTAAAGAGACAGATAATAAGTATTTTACGCTTTGAGGGCCATACAGTCTCTGTAGCAACCAATCAACTCTGCAGTTTCAATGCAAGAGCAGCCATATATAATACGTAAATGTGTGGGCATTTCTGTGTTCCAATAAAATGTTATTTTCAAAAACAAGCAAGCAGCAGGACAGATTTGGCTTTGTGCAGTAGCTTACCAACCCCTGTCAAGGCTCTTTCAAATCTATGATTCTATATGTTAGATACATATAAGGCACCTGAACACCAGAAGAGGGAATGAACTCATCTAGCCCCTCAATAACCCAGGATTAAAGGTGCACAGAAATTCCCCATTACTGAAAACTTCCTCTGAAAAAATCAAGTAGACCTAAGTAAACCCAGCTGATTAAAAGATTAACAAAGGTCCCTCCACTCTGGTCAGTCAGCATACATTTTATTGGTAGCCCAGGGTATACAGACACTAAAAAATCCAGGCCAAGTCTCTAAGTTATTTCTGGATGAGGGGAGAATATGCACATGAGCTTACAAGAATAATAGGATTTCACTCCAGGTTTTGTTGCTTTTGACTGCGCTGAAAGAACTCATCAGCATTAAAACAAATATTAGGTCACACTGCAGCTTCAAACTTAGAGAAAAAAAAGAGAACCATTTTTCATCTCTATATAGAGTACCTATTTCATTGAGTAGCTCAGGTGGTGAAAGCCTCAAAAGTCAAGGTCAATAAAAAAGTCAAGGTCATGTGTTAATCCCTTGTGAATGTCTGTCTATGAAGGTCTGCAGTTTCATTTGTCCCACCACTATGAATTACGCACATACAAATATAAACACAGAGGGACCATAGCTTGAGAATGCTCATCTGTGGAGAACAAGTAGATAACTGTGTGCTGAAAGATGATTCTGTGACATTCAAAATAAATTTTTTAAAAATTGTAGGGGGTATTACAACTGCCTAAGAAATATGTCCATAGTGACAAAGAATCCTAAGATAATAAAAAGAATGACAGATCTCATTTGGTTTACAGCAGTTTCTCAACCTCGGTACTACTGACATTTGGACTGGATAATTCTTTGTCGTCAGGAGCTCCTGTGCATTGTAGGATAGTTTACAGCATCCCTGGCCTCTCCCCACTAGATGGAGTAACAGCAGCTCCCTTTTCTCCTCCCTTAGTCATGACAAACAAAAATGTCTCCAGACACTGACAGATGTTCTAGATAGAGGGAGGAAAGGGTAAAATCACAACTGGTTGAGAACCTGTGGATTACAGAAACTTAAGATATAGAATTAACCATCATCCACACTTCAGGAGTCAAGTGGTACCCCAGACCCAACCTGATATTCACAAATATTTTATTACAATGACTTCCAAGATCCCTTCTGACTAATTATTTCCTCATCCCAATACATCACAGAATCACCCAGACGACAATGAGAACAAAAGTGCAAGGGATATTATCTGGAGGAGGATTACTACTGTCTTAGTCCTTTGTCCTAATCCTAAGCAGTATCTAACCCTTGCCCAATGGCAATGTTACCATTTCTAAATTTTACACACAGGGAAATCAGACCCAACTCACTATGTATCCCACTTAACTCCTAAATTATTGTTCATGATTGCTTGTTCCAGTTACTGGTAAAAAGACTTACAGAGCCTTAGGCCATAGCTCAGTGACCCAGCACTGAGTCAGTCTGTATGAATTTGAGCTCTTAAATCCCTGATTTCAAACTTTGTTCCAGGACCTAGGTCTCTTGTATTCCTACCATTCCACAGTTTTCTTAGGCAGTAGTGCCTATTCTCCAGACCTCACTGTTGGGTCCCCACTACCTGCTACACACTTCCCAGCTAACCATAATCTATTTGTTGAGATTTCATTGGGTAATTTCCTGCTAATATCTTCCCCTATCTGCTCTTGTGGGTAGAACCTTGTGGTGCTACTCCACTTCTGTGTTCCAACTAACTCTGTTCTGTGAGGTCTCATTGTTGCATCTGGCCATGAAATCAATCATCTATTTATTCATTCCAAAACAACAGTAATCACAGAGGAAAGAGAGGAGAAGCAGTTGTGTGGTTACTTCAAAGGCATCCCACCCTGAAAAGCTTTCTAGTACAACCTGACAACCAGAACTCTGATTATTAAAAGAAAAATCTGCTCAGGATATGCTGTTATGTTGTATTACTATGATATGAGGCTTTCTAACATTCTGAGTCATGCAGAAATTTCTACCACTCTCTGATATTACAGGTAGAGAAGACAAAACCAGAAAGAAGTCAGCAACGTGATACCAAGAAGAACCATCCATGAATGGTTCTTCTCTGCATGATAAAGTAAAAACAGTAGAAACAATAAAAAGTGAAGACAAAACATGAGATATTCATTTTTAAATCTTACACAAAATCATGTTTGACCCCAATTTGAGGGGAAATAATATTAAGTCATGTTTAAATATAAACATAGGGATGTATATTAATGTACCCTTGCTTTAATAGTCATATACCCAGGAAAAGTTTATTCAAGCATAAAAGTGACCGGGAAACATTTAAACACAAAAGTGAATTTTATTTCACCTCTGAGGTGAGGTTAAGGAGAAAGTGTTTTCTTGGCTTGTGCTGCATATAATAAGCACCAGTGAAAAAAATATCTGAAATATAAACATCCTAAACTGTAGAGGCTTAACCACATGACATGTAGAATCTCCAAAGGTACGCAGTGAGAAGAGCATGGGCCAGGATCCCAGGGGGGGTAAGGGTGGGCAAGAGGCTGGGGTTGGGACAGGGGCAGATAGAGCTCACGCAGCTGGAAGTATACAGCATGAGAGGTTGGCTACTACGCAAATCCTAATGACAAAGAGGACTGCCCCAGTGCTCAGGGTGAGGTTACTTCCACAGAGACATTTCGAGTGGAGCCCAGCAGCAGGCAAAGACCATAGCAATACCATGATTCAAGGAAGGTCCACCTGGTTGGAAGTAAATCCCCAGCCACTAGCGCAAAGGTGTAAATAGTGAAAGGAAGAAGTGTGAGATGGACAAATTCTAGAATGGCAGTCATGCCTCAGTCAAACATCCTGGGTTCCAGACGGAAACAGAAGTGTAAATCAGGTATAAAGTCAGAAATCCAGGAAGTCAATTTCTAGAATCTATCCACTAGAAAAGACAAAGTTCTAGCTGAGCCTTGCTCATTCATTCATTCATTCATTTATCCAATCCTTTGTTCACAAATTCATACTAACCACCTACAAAACATTGCTAGACACTGTTCCTGGCCCTATGGATTCAACAGGGAAAAACAAGCATCATCCCTGCCCTTGTAAAGAGCTTTGCTGGAATTGCTTCGGGGCTTGAGTAGTGGTGAATATTTAGGTTAAAAAACTTCATCAAGACAGGGCTGTTGGACACTACCAGTGTTAGCAAGATTGAACTGCCTGTGCCCCTGAAAAATTCTGCTCCAGCCCACAGGCAGCCAGATCAGTAGCAAGAAAAGAAATGTAGTTCTATGACCTTATAAACATATATTAAATAATAAATGGAGGACAAGGTGATGATGATGATGAGTAGTTATATACTTGTTTCATGATCCAACCAAGAGACTGAAATCACATCATTTATTTAAACAGAAAGTAATATAAAGAATTGTTATATTCACTAGTTTGTTGTATTTTTTAGATTCCACATATAACTGATATCATATAGTGTTTGTCTTTCAACAAGCTAGTGAATATAACAAAAAAGAATCAGACTCACAGATGTGGAGAACAAACTAGTGGTTACCAGTGAGAAGAGGGAAGCGGGGAGAGGCAATAAAGGGGTAGCGGATTAAGAGATACAAACTATTTATGTATAAAATAAGCTACCAAGATATATTGTACAACATGGGGAATATAGACAATATTTTATAAGAACTATAAATGGAATATAACCTTTAAAAATCGTGAATCACTATACTGTACAAAAAAGAATTGTTAATTCAGTAAAAGTTGTTAATTAGCTATTGAAAAGACAAAAAGAGAACTCTAAGTTATCACAGAGATAGTAACTGCAAGATGCAACTGCCATCACTGAGTTTGGAGAAATAAAGGAAGAACTGGGAATTATTAACTGTTAGAAGACTGGAGGACAGACCCCATGGTGTTGAAACTCAGATTTCTGAGAAAAGGAGATACTCAGATGGTGCTAGGTCCCTGAGCTCAGAAGTAGGAGGCATCCCAGACCTGGGGAGGAGATGTCCCAGAACTCTGAAAATGGGGAGCTATCCAGCTGCTACTGGGGTCTTTAAGGGTTGGCTCTATGGGTGTTGGGAAAAAACTGCAAATTGGACTCAACTGCTGCTATTGGAACAAACTGCTGCTACAGAGGTAAAGAAGCACTGCTGGGGTGACACTCACGGGGGGAAAAAAAGCCAATAGAAAACAAATAGGAAGAAAAACAGAAAATAAGAGCAAAGAGGAAGAAGCATGTTCCATCTACTTCCTCCTGCTTGCAGTCTCCCTCTAGCACCTCCAATGACAGAGTTAAACCAATTGACAAAGCAGAAATGTGATTTGCAGACGCCCAGCCCCAGTATCAAAAAGCAAAGTATAGAAGAGTGGCTTTGAAACTGAGAGATGATAGTTTAAATAACCATCCCAGCAATCTAGCGCAAATTATTTACCTTTTGGAGACACAGTTTGTCAAATAAGGACAATAATGCCTACCACAAGATGTTTTGAGAATTAGACAAAATATATATAAAGTACTTCACATAGTGCCTGAAAAATAAAATGCATTTTTTCACAATTAATGGTTTCCACTCCTGATTCATCCTTCCAAGTACATCTGCCACCTCTGGTGCCTTCCTTAAACAACTACATTGTAGAACCCCATGTGTGGCCTAATCTATTGCCAGAATATATCTCAGCAGGAAAAGTCTATTTATAAGGCCTCAATCAACAGGGAAATCTTCTAAGTTGGGGACCATATTTTGGCTGTTGTATTTTCACTTCCATTCCTCCCTGTCATCCTGAAAATCTGGCAAAAAATATCACCTACACACTTCCTTGCACTTGCCACCATCAATCCAATAGGCTGGCTTTCCATTAAGACACATTCAAGTTCCTTCCTTCCACTTCGCAAACAGTTCTAGCAATGTTTCATACTTGATCCAACACCTTTCACCCCAAAGAATTGTCTTCAATACCTTGTGGCCAGGAGGATCACATGCCCAAAAAGCAGACATAGGAACTCACTATCATTTTCCTGATGTTCTCTATCCAGCAGCCATTTTCCTCAGCAACATTCCAGACATCAGACACCTAAGGCCTAGGTAGAATTACTGAAAGCAGAGCAGTATCAGATGCGTTATGGCACATTTTAGAGGCAAGAGCCACCGTGGCCCTGAATGGCCCATAAAAACCAACTCTTACAAAAAATCAAAATATAGCTCTTCCACAATCTTGCCTAAAATTGTGGGTTCCTAATAGTTCATTCCCTTCCAGACCATGGCTCATGAGGTTCTACCTTTATTAACTCTAAGACCTCGGGAAATTTTCTTAAACCTCTAAGCCTCACTTAATTCCTTGTGGAATGGAATCCCTAACATTATCTCACATTTTGTTGTAGGAATTAGAAAAAACCACACAAGTTCAAGGAGAGGGAAGAGATGGGGAGTTGTTGTTTAGTTGGTATAGAGTTTCAGTTCTGCAAGATGTAACAAGTTCTGGAAATCTGTTACACAGCAATGTGAATACATTTAACACTACTGAACTGTACACTTAAACAGATACAATGGTAAACTTTATGTTCTGTGTTGTTTACCACAATTTAAAAAAATGTTTACTGAATGAATGAATGAATGAATATAAAGTTCCTATCACATGTGCAGGCACACACACACATACAAACACACACACGCACAACACAGATTCATCACAATGTCTGGCACATCACAGGTATTCAAATATCCATGAGGTTTTGCCTTTTTTGCCTTTGAGTCTCCCAACAATCTCTTGACTTCAGCCTCACCTGCATGAATTACTAATTTTTCTTCCTCTGAACACTGTGTAGACCTAATCACATTCTGTCCAGTGTTACTCCTTAACATTTCAGTTTGGGCATGCTTTATCTTGCCAAATAGATTGTCAGTTCCTGCAGAGAAGGGACCATATCTTATACTTCTTTTAATGTTCCCCCCTTCACATCCAGTGCAATCTTTGCATTAACTGTTGGCTGAGATTCTACTTCAAATGAGATGCACCTTCCCAGAGACAAAACATTCCAGTTGCTGCTGCCTGCTCTTGGTCCTCTATCATCATAGATCAACATTTATTGACCTGTTATTTATATAGAGATCTCTGTTAGGAAGACGGGGTAAGAGCAATGGACAGGGAAGATAGGAAGACAACTAAATGATATGTAAGATAAGATTATTGTCCTCAAAAGGCTTACAATCTATTTGCACAGACAAAACAAACATACAGAGGTTGGTAAAATTGCAAGGAAAAAAAGCTAAGTATCCACTGAGTGTTACGGACAATGCAGGTATTCAAGAGGCCATGGATACTTCATGGGAAATTAAACAAGAGATGAGCTTTAGAAAAACACAAGCAATAGAGTATATATTCTTTAGAGTTAAGATGATTCTTCAGGGGAAAAAAATGTATCTTCCTACTAACTCTGAGATAAAATTATTATACATTTTCAAGATAATACTAATAACAACATTATTTCAGGCACTGCAGTAGACTCTACATACTATCACTAATCTAAAAAAAAGGAGGGGGTGGTATAATCCCTGTTTATACATAAAGAAACAGTGTGAAAGAAACTAAGCTACTTCTCTACAGATGCAGATAGTAAGTACTGGATTTGAACACATCTGTCTGACTCCAAAGCATGAATTCTTCCCACTATACAACTCATTCATTCATCAAACATTTACTTAGCAAGTGTTGTGCTGAAGATAAAAAACTATGTAAAACATGATTTCTTCCTTCAAGTAGTTCTGGTCTGGTGAGGAGGCAGTTATAGAAAGAAACCATTTCAACCAAATGTGGTGAGTCCAAGAATAGAGACTTGCAGAAGAAGTTATGGAGTACATAGGAAGGAAAGTTAATCCATCCTGGAAAATCCTGGAAGATTTCCTGGAGGAGCAGAATTCTTTGTTGAGTCTAAAGGAATAAAAGAAACAACAACAGCTTACATTTATGTACTTACTAGGCAGATACTATTACTAGCCCTGATTTACAGTTGAGAAAAATTGAAGCACAGAGAAGTGAGCAACTTAAATCATTTATAAACAAGTGGTAGAGCCAGGATATGAACCTATTCTCTCTTAACCTCTACAGTATACTGCATATGAGTAGGAGTTTGCCAGAAAAGTAGACTGAAGAGGAGCATTTTTTGCAACAGGAAAATTGAGAGCAAGGCAAAGGCAAGAAACTGCCCTGTACGGGACCATATAAGTACCGTATGACTGAAGCAGGAAATAACAAGAGATGAAATTAGAGAATTATGGGCCAGACCACAAAAAGTCTTGTGTAACATGCTAGGCTCTTAGAATTTATCCTATAAACTATGGAAGAATGTCTTCAGATTATGCCAGCTATTTGGAGGATGAATGTCAGTTAAGACTAAAGGGAAGGGAGTCCATTAGGAGACAGTCGTCGTTATTATTATTATTATTATTATTACTGTAAAAAACAAACAACATGAATTTATTCTAATAATTTGTAAGTATACAGTACAGTAAGGAGACCATTTTAAAATACAACAGAAAGAGAATGAGAACTTGAACTTGGGTGGAGAGAACAAGATGGAAAACTAGGAAATAAGACATGTCTAAATGGCAAAATAGGCAGAACTTGGTGATGAACTGAATATGCCTACCTCCCTATCCATCAGCATTTCCTTTTTAAAATAATTTATTCAGGAAAAGAGACAGCATAAATGTATGCATTTGTCCTTCTGAACTGGTTACGCATGGTGCTAGGCCCAGTAGCATTAAAAATGATTGAGACACACTTCCCATCCTAGAAGAACCTGCAGTCTGGAGTGGGAGTGAAGAACAAGACAAGCGCAATAAAGGGTTATGTGGTTATGAAAGAAACAGGTACAACATGCTCTGGGGATCCAAGGCAGGAATAGTTATCCCCAACCTCGGGAGATCAAAGAAGGGTTGAAGGAAAAGATGCCCCAAACTGAATCTGAAGAAATGAGCAGACACTTCCAGTGGATCATGTATTACTTGACGTAAATGTTTCTCCAGTGTAGTGTGGCAGGAACACAACAGAACAAACAGTTTCAATGAATTATGCAGAGGAGGTGGGGGGGGGGGAGATAAATATGTGGACCCCTGAAGGTATCAAAAGTAGAGCAGGAATTTGTTAGCTGCTAGTTCCTCCATTAAAACACCAAAGCACAAGTGGGAAAGTGAGGTCACAAAAAGATGAAGGTGGGGAACAAGATAGTGATCTGCAATAAATCTACAAGAAGTGCTTTGGTTTTATAGTGCTGTCTGTGGCCACACCATCACACTCCATCTAGCTCCACCTTGAGGCACAGAGTCAGAGCTCAGTATGCTTGGAGAAGTATATAAGTCTATTAGGTATACCCTGAAACCTAGCATTTCCTATAATTGTAGGATGTTATCTTGAGATTCACAGTTATGGCTATGTGCATCAGGCAGTTCCTACTGCTCTTCTAAAGGATTTTAAATCACCTCATAACAACTTATGTTTAAAAGCCTCACTGCCTCAGTCACAAATATTGATCTTTGTGAACAAAAGTACCTTTTTTTGACAAATGTGTTTATAGAGACATTATTTTTTTTTAAATGCAATGCCCAATGTCAGAAAAGCAATATTATTCATGAATATAAACTCTCAGACTTGAAAAAGAACACCTTTGTTTAACCTGTTTAATATACAACATCTATGCAAACAATTCCTAAATCTCAAGCATCTTTCTGGAAATGGCTATTCATTCCCTTCTAAAGTCAAATTTCTACTGCTGTCCCTAACAATTAAACAAGAAAAAAGGAAATTCAGTTGCTGAAATTGATCACAGATTTTCAAGTTCATTTAACATACTGTCTTCAACACAACAACATAGGCTACAAATCTAGTTCTTTGATTTTGAATAATCTCAATATTCTTTATAGGGCAGTTTAGAAGTATTTTTCCTTAAAAAAATAAAATGATTTATCTAGAGGAAAAAATGTCTAATAAAATCATTTTAATTAGTTGTACACATTAATCATGAAATTGCACAGAATAATTATAGTGACAGTTCTCCACTTACTATAATGAAACATAGTGAGAATGGTTAGAATATAAACAGATCAGAGGGACTATGAAGGTAAGTGTTATTTGGCATAATTTTACCATGATTTAGTAAAGACTATGTCTCCCAGGATAAAATAATAGGTTCTCATTATATGAAGGTGACTTACTTGGAATCGGGAACCAGAAACTCTTTATTTCTCATGACCAGCCATCCCCAGTCCAAATCCCACATTCAGGAGCATCAGAATCTCTGACCACATGCCAAAATGAAGACAGATGGATACAGAGCTGTCACATATTCAGTACCTGCAAAAAAAAAAACTGGAGTTATGACATCAGAAGACAGTAGGCTAAGGCCTAAAGAGTCCTGCTTTTTCACACATAGTAGCATGTTTATTCATCCCATTGTACTTCTACAGTTCCCCAGAGGGAAAATAAGTACCTGAAGTTTCAACTGGGAAAGATGACTCACCCCGAAACTTGCTGAGTAGTTTATGAAGGTTTACAATGCTTGTGAATTGCTGCTTGTGTCTTGTGTGCCAGGTAATGGTCAGGATGACATGAGGCAAAAGGGTTTGATAAAATGGAAAATAAAAATCTATGGCAGTCACATATAAAAATGACAATGTGTGTATCATAAACCTTTACACAAACATTTTAGCATATGGTGTATATATTTCAAGTGATATAAGTGCAAAAGAAAAGGCCTTTAGCACAAATTGACCAGCTTCGACACTGGAAAAATACAAATTAACAAAAAAGAAATTCAAGGGAAATTAATGGATCTCATAAATGTCTCAAGGGTGAAAATATTGTTTTCTCCTCAACACAGGAAAGAAAGAATTTCTCGTAATAAATTCTACCAGATATTTTAGTGATGGTGTTATTTCTGTTGCTTTTAAAAATGTATTTTTAATTGTCCTACATATTTCCTTAAGCATACAAAAAGAAATGAGAGTCCTGGGGCGTAGCCAAGATGGCAGAGTAGGAAGGCCCTGAGCACACCTCCTCCCACAGGCACACCAAAATTACAACTATTTACAGAACAACTGTCTATGAGAACAAGCTGAAGACTAGCAGAAAAGATTTTCCTCAACTAAAGATATAAAAAAGGAACCACAATGAGCTGGGTAGGAGGGGCAGAGACACTATGTTATCAATACCCACACCCCTGGGTAGGCGACCACAAATGGGAAGATAATCACAACTGTGGAGGTTCTCCCTAGGAAGCAAGGGATCTGAGCTCCACCTCCACATCAGGCTCCCCAGCTTGGGGGTCCTGCACCAGGAAGACAAGCCCCTATAACATCTGACTTTGAAAGCCAGCAGGGCTTATATACAGGAGAGCCAAAGGGCTGTTGGAAATGAGAGACTCGAGGCACACAAAAGCTCACATGCTCCCAGTCCCAGCACAGAGACCGTAATTTGAAAGGAGCTTGGGTTAGACAACTTGCTAATCTTGGAAAGCTTCCTAGAGAGGTGGGAGGCAACTGAGACTCCCCCGAGGACATAAACACTGGTGGCAGTCAATTTTGGGAGCTTGATCTACCAGGCAGACACTGGTGCTGGCATGCACCATTTTGGAGTCCTCCTTCTAGCCTATCAGTGTTAGGGGCTTACCTGCCCACCAATGGGACAGTACCAGCCCCAGGACCCACCAGGTCATGCAGACAGCCATGCTGGGACCTAAGTGTCCATTGATAGATGAATGGATAAAGAAGATGTAGTATGCAACGGAATATTACTCAGCTATAAAAAAGAATGAAACCTTGCCATTTGCGACAACATGGATGCACCTAGAGGGTATTATGCTAAGTGAAACAAGTCAGACAGAGAAAGACAAATACTGTATGATTTCATTTATATGTGGAATCTAAAACAAATAAACATAACAAAACAGAAACAAACACAGATACAGAGAACAAACTGGTGGTTGCCACAGTGGAGGGAAGTGAGGGGATGAGTGAAATAGGTGAGGGAGATTAAGAGAGGTATAACCTTCCAGTTATCAAGTAAATAAGCCAGAGGGATGTAATGTACTGCATGGGGAATACAGTCAATAATATTGTAGGGCTTCCCTGGTGGTTCAGTGGTTGAGAGTCCGCCTGCCGATGCAGGGGACATGGGTTCGTGCCCCGGTCTGGGAAGATCCCACATGCCGCGGAGTGGATGGGACCGTGAGCCATGGCCGCTGAGCCTGCACATCCGGAGCCTGTGCTCCACAACAGGAGAGGCCACAGCAGTGAGAGGCCCGCGCACCGCAAAAAGAATGAATTTAAAAATTTTAAATTAAATAATATTGTAATACCTTTGTATTGTGACCGATGGTAACTATATTTATCATGGTGATCATTTTGTAATGTATAAAAATACTGAATCACTATGTTGCACACCTGAAACTAATGTAATATTTTAAGTCAATTATACTTCAATAAAAATTTTAATTAAAAAAAAATTAGATTCTCCACTTATCACAGAATAGCCCCCAAACAGGCAATACTATTCCCATTGCTAAAAGTATTTGAAATATATACCAGCATACCATACAAGTCAACTGTTCCCTACAATGCCCTCTCACCAAACTGAGGTGTTTTCACAAACAAAAGGATTCAAAAGCAGCAGAAGTCAGGATGGCTTTTGCAGTTTCTCAAAGCATGACCTACAAAGGAACTCCCTCTCTCTGTGTCATGCAGGCTAATCCCTACTGGTAGCAATGATAACGCTAATATACTGGCTGCACTCATCTGATGTTATTTATGTACCTCCAACTGATGACTAGTAAAATGAGGCTTTAAAAAAAATTCATTAGGTCCCCTTCCTTTTTTCCTTCCCTCCTTCCTTCCTCCCTCCCTCCCTCTCTCTCCCTTTCTCCATCTCTCCAGATTGTCTTTTCTTTTCTCCAATAGTGAAAAAAAATGGGTGCTAGTAGGTCTACATGTACCGCAATCCCTATCTCAGGCTACATTGGAAGACCAATGGATCATCACCCAGAGTAAACCTGTCACTTCTTCACATCACCTACCCACAGAGAAAAAATTCTGTTTCTTATCTATCTAGGTGTCTACATCAAAAGCTTAGGATGTCACCTTTGTTTTTTATCTTCTAATATCCAATAAGTTACCAAGACCCACTATTCTTGCTAATACTCTCAAATCTGTCCACTTACTACCATCTCAATGTCTCCACACAATCTGGGTCTCCACGATCTCTTCCTTGTCTCCTCACTGACCTTGATGCCTCTACTCATAGCCTTTCCATCTGCTCACCACACTGCAGCTAGAGTAATCAATCAAAAATGCAAATCTGGTCAAGTTATTCCTGTTAAAGACACTTCAGTGGCTCCCCCATGTTCTTAGGATAGTCTTGTATGCTCACAATATATGTTTCTGTAATCAGACCCCTGCTTATCTCAACTCCTCTTCACCTTACTGACCCTTACAAAAGTAGTCTGTTTTCACTATCATGAACTACAGCCAAGCTCTAAGGCCTTTGCACCTGTTGCCCCCTCTTACTAGAAAATCCTCCCTGCCATATCCCTGCCTTTAACATGGCTGAAACTTACTCAATCTAAAGGATTCATCTCAGATGTTAGTTCCTCCAGGATGCCTTCTACCTTACCTGCTTGGCACTCCCATAGAAATTGATTATCATCAGTCAGTGTTCACTTTTAGCTTCCCCAACACATCAGTAAGTATTTGTTGAAAAAAAATTTTTAATTCAAATCATTTTGTTGCATGACTGTTGGTTTTACTGTAGCATATGTGTATAAAGATCCAACTTAACTAACAATGAACCAAGCTGCTTAGCTTTGCATCCCACATTTAACTACTTGGACACACATAAACTAGGCAATTTTAACTTTATACTATTAAGGGTTGACAGAGACCCTGATATCATTAAAGTCAAGTCCTATAAATATAAAAATATATGGGTTTATATTTACCAGAAAACCAAGGTTTGAGTTTGCAAGAGCTCACTCTAGTTTTATTAATATAAAAATCAACCTTTATTGTTTCAGGGTCATCTCAGTGACACAAAACTGTCTGAAAATTTATCAACTGCTTCCTTTTCACAGTGATTAAGAACTGCCTGGTTAACAGAGGGTAGAGAATTGCACAGCTGTAACATGCTTAGTGTTATCTGAATGTAAACAAATGTGATAACTGAAAGCAAATTCAATCAAAAGAAACATTACCACTTTCTCAATGATTAACATGAAACTAGTTATCTAATGAAAAAAATTTAGAACAAAAACTTCAAGGTGACCCAAGACTTAGGAGTTCCTAATGTGAAAGCTTAATTCTGTTATAAGTCAGTCAGCATCAATATAAACTCTGTATCTGTCCAATTTAGAAGAATCTCTTGGATAAAAAAATCTAAGGTTCAACTGTCAAACACAGTACCTAAGCTTTGATTTTCAGGATGATGGGTGAGGAAGGTGATGGGTGAGGAAGGGGGGTAAAATGTGAATATTCTCTGTTTGCTTTGATGGTCCACAGTAAGCACAGTTCTAATTAATCTTGCCAGTAAGAGAAGCCATAATCCACAAGGACTCACCTTCCCAGCCAAGCTGCTATTCTACATCCTGTATGGCTGAGTGCAGAATACTGTGCTACCTAACCAAGTATAATTGGTACTGGATGCTCCACCCAGATTCCTTCCTCATCCTTCCCTCAGCTGTTGGGAATACCATCTTTTGACAGTTCACATTTGTGTCCCTCACAGAGAAATGCCCTTGGCCACAAAGAACTGCCTCACTTAAAGTTAAGCTCCCTCTCAGGGGAGAGCTCACAGTCAATGAGCTACTCATACAAAGGAACAAAAACATCTTTGCTTCAATATAGAGTATCTCTGAAGGAACATCCCAGCTCAAGAGCTCCCTAAAGGCTCTACTGATGCCTCAGTTGCACTGTGGGTCAGGTTCTCCCACTTCCTGATCCTCCTTTTCTCACTTCCTTAACAGATGCATTTCTGGAGACGACTTCTCAGAAAACCTCTTCATCTGAGAATCTACTTCCAGGCAGCCTAATCTAAGACTCAAGTCAGTAACTATGAAAGGCAAATATACTAGTATACAGTAATTTTGCTGACTTCATAGGTCTTGGTATCAGTCTTGGTCTTTTGTTACAGATGTCAACCTATTAACTGAGGCAAAGACAAGATCTAAAATTTAATCCACCACTAACTGACTCCAGTTCCCATTTAATTGTAAGAAAATTTAGGAACCAACTCATTGGTACTATAGGTTATCTTACTTTACCCTTTATCCTCAACAATTTTGAATGTTTGGCAAAAATTACTGGATAATTTTATCATCACCCAATTATAAGAGAAAAAATATTCTAGATGAAATTCTAATTAAAAGAGCATAAGAAGAAAAGGAGAATAAAAATGATTTGTCCACAGTAGATCTCTATGTTCTCAAAGATAGGGGAAATGTACTTTTGTTGGACTTACAAAGATTCAGGCCTTTTCTGATCAAAATATAAAAGAATTATTAGAATAGAATCTACTTTTTATGTTCTCAATCAATCTCTTAAAATCTCCTTTGGAAATGAAAGAAAGGTTGCCATGAAATCAACTGATTCATTTATTCCATTCACTTCTCAATCCAAAGGATATGAAAAGATCCTAGGTTTTGAGGTCTTTGTTTTTTCTTTTTTGTCTTTGTTTTTTTGTTTTTGTTTTTTGAGTTTTGTTGTTGTTGTTTTGGTGTCACCATTTTGAAGAGTAGAAATTAAATCAGTTGGTCTGCCTAACTGTAGTCTCATTTGTCTTAGTTGATACAAACCTAAGTTTCTCTTCTAGAGCATATGGACACAAAAACTAAATAGATCACAGTACAACAGCAAATGCTGATGTGCTATCCTTTTAAGAAAATATAATTTTTATGTATAGATGCAAACTGCCAAACAGAAAAGGAGGCTTGCCCACAAAAATAAATCTGTTTCCTTTAAGTAGAAATTTCTGTCAAGTACAAATAGAATCACTAACTTAAAAGTAGTTTCCTATAACTGAATGACAAGGCCCTATTCCTGTTGGGGAAAGGAAGATGCAAGTGGAGGCAGAGATCCATTCTTTTATGTTTTACAGGAAAAATAAAATGATATGTGTCTTTCTCTTTCACTCCCAGTGTATCAAACCTAGACTAGTTTTTCTAGATTTTTCTACAGTTGTCCCTCAGCATTCACAGGGAATTGGTTCCAGGACCCACCATGGATACCATGATCCAAGTATGCCTAAGTCCCATAGTGGGCCCTCTGTATCCATGGGTGCAGAACCAGCAGATTCAGAACCAGCATATGCGGAGAGCCAACTGTATATTTATTGAAAGAAATCTGCTTATAAGTGGACTTGTGCAGTTTGAATATCTGTTATCCAAGGGTCAACTGAACTATGTACTTTTATGAGTAAAAGTGTTTTAAATATTCATATATATAATATATAAATTATATCCATTACTGTGCTAGTAGGTACATTTCAAAAACACAATAATAGAAGTATTATAAAAATAAAACAAAAATGAAATTAAAACTTTACATAACTTCAGTTTATTAATTAGTGGTCCAAAAATTTTTCCTCATACTAAAATATTTTTTTTTTTTTTTTTTTTTTTTTGCAGTACGCGGGCCTCTCACTGTGTGGCCTCTCCCGTTGCGGAGCACAGGCTCCGGACACACAGGCTCAGCAGCCATGGCTCATGGGCCTAGCCGCTCTGCGGCATGTGGGATCTTCCCAGACCGGGGCATGAACCTGTGTCCCCTGCATCGGCAGGCGGACTCTCAACCACTGTGCCACCAGGGAAGCCCCTAAAATATTCTTAATAAAAATTCTAAAATAAAGATCAATGCAATCAAATATACATCATTTCTCTCAAACTTAGCTTAACATTTATTGATGCTATGATTCAAAAGTATGGTTCTAAATTCAATTATGATTGTCATAAGCTAAAAATAAAATGCTAAACAAAGATAAAAAGATCCAAATAGATGAGGCACATTATTGGCTGTGTTTATTAAATCATGAAATTCATTTTACAATCCTTTGAGTGGTTAATATTATATTTAACCCATGGTTTTTTTGCAAGAATCTTTGAAAGTTAATCAAAACCAGATAGCACGATATGGTCATCTACTTAACTAGAAAGACAAACACTACAGTAAACAATTATATGTTGAAAGTGAACTAATAAATATGGGCACTATGGTTGACTCTCACTCTTCCTAGAATAGCTGGGAGACTCTTTAGAACACATGATTATTTGACAAGTTGGCAGTGTAAGGGCACCAGTGTTAAACCACGTGATAAATATTAGTAAATCTGTATTTCTTACTTTCAAGAGGAAATTAATTTTAAAAAGAATTTGAACATTTCCTTCCCAAACTCTCTAGCAATCCAGGGAGAAAATCTCTTACCTAAACAACTGATTCCAAAGAATTGTTTAGAAAAGAAGACACCAAAAATTTAACCTTGGTGTTTTTTCAGGCTTTGCTTCCCTGAGTAGTTAAGCACCTAGACAGTATGATAAGCAGGGTCAACATGTTTACAGATCAGCACACTGCACATATTTTGGTCTCACATGCTCAAAAGTCAAATATACTATTGACCCTTGAATGACACAGGGGTTAAGGGAACCAACTCATATGCAGTTGAAAATTTCTGACTCCCCAAAATCTTAACTACTAATAGCCTACTGCTGACTGGAAGCCCTACCAGTAACATAAACAGTTGATTTACACATATTTTGTATGTTATATGTATTATATACTGTATTCTTACAATAAAGTAAGCTAAAGAAAAAACAGTAAGAAAACCATAAGGAAAATTTACAGTACTATACTGCATTTATAGATGCCATAAGTTTACATCAACTGTTGACAAGATGAACTGTCTGTCAGTACCTACATCAATACTCTATTATATGGTATAAAACACTGTAGATGTTATACATAATACTAACACTAGACATCAAAAACAAAAAGATAGGGACTTCCCTGGTAGCACAGTGGTGAAGACTCCACGCTCCCAATGCAGGGGGCCTGGGTTCGATCCCTGGTCAGGGAAATAGATCCCACATGCATGCCACAATTAAGAGTTCGCATGCCACAACTAAGGAGCCCACATGCCGCAACTAAGGAGCCTGCCTGCCACAACTAAGACCTGGTACAACCATATAAATAAATAAATATTGAAAGAGAAATTCATTTTTATTTACAGGTATAATGATTCATGTATTAATAATGAAGCAGCAATATAATTGCTTTAGAGTAGCCTAGTGTAATCTATAGGAGTGCTTCACAGTAGCCTAGCCTATATGCTAAGGAATGAATTGTTATAAAACTTTCATGGCATACAGTATTATGGTCACATTCATAATACAGTATAGGAAACATCGTTACTTTAAGAAAACACAAAAATTTCTAATACAGTTCTTGCTACAAAACAAGCTCACCACAATAGCAACAAGAGGTGGCTATGAAATTATTACATTAGGACAATAATGTACTACAGATTTTATACAGTTATAATTATTTTTTTAGCCGCGGCATGCGGGATCTTAGTTGCCTGACCAGAGATCGAATCCATGCCCCCTGCAGTGGAAGCATGGAATCTTAACCACAGAACCACCAGGGAAGTCCCTATATGCTTATACTTTAAAATTGCATCTTGACATTTGTTTACATTTCTCTCAACTGCAAATGGTGCCATGTACAGTCTGTAAGTGTATGTGTAAGTTCTGATAAATTTTAACTTTTTATAATAGATTTGTGTACACTTTATGGTATTAAATGATAAAAGAGGCTTGTATCTACGTGTATTTTATGCATTCATGACACATTTTTGCTTAATTTTTTTCTATACTTCTGGGCTACACAGTTCATCTGAGAGCTTTATCAAATTGTCACAAATCTCCACAAAACTTTCCAATACATTTACTGGAAAAAAATCTACGTATAAGTGGACCCACGCAGTTCAAATCCATGTTGCCCAAGGGTCAACTGTACTTTGATGTCCAATGTTTCATGGATTTACTCATTCAGAAATTAAATCAAAATAGTTCATTTCCCAGGAAAGCACAATTTGAAATTTAGAATAAGAAGAAATATGAAAACTTACTGTGGCCCAAGATTTAATCACCCAGAAATGTACAAATGCACAGTACAATGACTTGATATCCACAAGTCTGTTAAGATCATTCTGACTAATGGCAGGAAGCATTTTGTAGGTATTCCACAACAAATCCATTTTCGGGACACATCACATTCAAAAGCTTGAATAAGCTTTTATCTTGATCCTCAGATTATAAACTTTCGCTGGTCTGAATAAAATATACAGAACCCACTTTTCATCTGTTCACTTTAGTATTACACAATAGTTTAGGGAACAGTATCAGTTACACAGACTGGTGATAAAAGATGAACAATATTAACAATATATCATATATACTTATGTATTTATAAATATTAAGAAATCATTAACAAAGTTTTCTTTTCAGAAATAGAGAAAGAAGTCCATTTTCCCTTCCTATTTGAAATAAAGACAGAAATACTAAGAATAAAGCCTTTGAAAAGAGAAATAGCAGTGTCTCAGAGACTCTTGAATAAACTCTTAAAATGAGCACCAGACAACTAGCATAAGACTTGGGTGGTAAGAGGAGGAGATAAGAGAATGAGAGAATGTCAAGTTCAGGAGGAACCTTCAAGGACATGTAAACTAATCATCCTTTTGAAGTTTGAATCCTTTCTACATCATGTAAAGTGTTCATTAAGCCAGCCTATTGACTGATCAAGAATTCACTGCTCACCAAGGTAGCCATTTCTCTTAAAACATTAGAAAGCTTTCCCTTATATTGAGCTAATACTTGCCTCTCTATCTCTGTCACCCACTGGCAATCCAGAACAACTCCAATTCCTTCCCTTTAGTTTAAGGCCTCTCCTATGGGATGAGCTATCAAAAATACTAGTTAGTCTCAATGAGTCCTTTCCTTTACATCCCATAGTCTTTCAACTATGTTTTTCAACTAACGATTCTAGTGTTATCATAGCACAGTCCTGGTTAATATCCAGTTTGTTAATGTTTCTCTGAAAGTGGGGAACCCATAAAAGAACACTATATTGCTAGACTTGGCCCAAAGTGGAAAGAGCAAAGCAGAACTTCCCCTCTCCATTCGAGATACTACACATCTATTCCTGCAGCCCATGATTACATTCACTGTTTCCATGGCTATGTCACACATATTGATTCAAACTGAGCTTTATGTTGACTAAAACTTTAGTCTTAGTGCGTCAACTAAAGACTGCTGCTCACCATCTGCCTCTACAAGGATGAAGTCAGTAGCCACTGCAGTCGCTGACCCTCAACATGCCCTGAAAGGAGTTCAGGGTGGAGATCAGGAATGAAGCACTCTGTGCTCTGGGAAAAACTGGCACAACAGGCCTTCAGATAGTTAGATATTTTCAAGAGAAGATTTTATGAGACCAATTTCTTGTATCTTCTCATATCCAGAAAAGCACTAAAATCACTAACAGAGACATCTGCTCTTCATGACTAGCAGCCACCTTCTGCCAAAATGTGTGCCTGATTGCACATATCCCCTCTCGCCAAAACCATATATATATTGACCTCTCCTCCTCTACCTCTTTGGAGCAATTCCTCAGAGCTATCTGAGAGGCTGTCTCCCAGTCTATAGTCCTCATTTTGCCCCAAATAAAACTTAACTCACAATTCTCATATTGTGCATTTTTTTCAGTTGACAAGTTATTCATTTACTCAATAAATATTTATGTAATGCTACTACAAGGATATTATAATACTTGGAACAGTATGAGAAATTAGTGAGAGATAATTGAAAGAGGTAAGACCTGGGCCCAAGCCCCACTTTATCCAGCTGTAACTGTGTGGGCAAGAACACTTGTTAGACCTACTCAATTTTCAGAACTAGCTTGCTACCTGCTGGTCGCAGTTCCAAAGCATATGGATGAGCCTTCAGCCAGCAATTTAGAATACCAGCACTCCAGGTTATCCATTTCCCTTCCAAACACCTACTGAGAGAAGAAATGTTTAGGGAAGATAGGTCCAAGGCTTTAAAAATTCAATCCTTGGTTAATGTTGAATCACCAGAAAGCTACACGTTAGGAACCAACCACATAATACCTTTCTGATCACCTTCCGCGAGTTGCATTTAATGCTTTGTCCTAATCTTTAACAGAAGATTGTTGTAAAAAGTAACCATGTGAAAATCACAACTGCATTATTATGTTTTAAAGCTGCTGATACTGTCCATTTTGTGGCTGAGTCCCTTTTACTGCTAGGAAAGGCTTTGTTTTCTCTGAGGAATGAGATGTTTCTACAATTCTAAAGATGGAAGTCATCAGAATGTTTTATACATTTTTTAAAAAAGTAAGTTTTAGAGTTTGGGAGCTTGGGATTGACATATATATACTAACATGTATAAAATGGATAACTAATAAGAACCTGCTGTTTAAAAAATAAAATTAAATTTTTAAAAAAAGTTTCTTTTTTGTATTCTACTTATTTTATTATGAATATATTTGTGTGTACATATATATATATTAAACAAATATTTTTGTTTTCTTTCTTCTATTATTTCCGTATCAGATAACATAAGATATATTGACTTTATATTTTAAAAAAGTAAATATTAGAAAGAGACAGGTAAGTCTATAAGAAATAATGAGAAAAAATGCCACTTGAAACATGAACAAATAGCAAGAAATATTTGTATTTCCTGCTTCATCAGCAGCTGAAAAGGGGTCCATGAGAGCAAGATGGATAATTCAAATTGGGTCTTAATAAACTTATTATTAAGTTAAAGATCGTTGTTCAGTTGCCTCTATGTTTCCTCTTCCCAAATAATCAGGCCCAATAACTTATTCTCCCCAATGACAAAGGTTCTAAGAGCTGATGAACCTAAGAACTACCTAGAGAACTTGTTTTAGAAATTTGCATTTTTAAATAAACTCCCCATGTAATTGGGATGCAAATGAACCACATAATACATTGTTTAGAACCCTCTTCCAGGACCAATTTTTGGATCACTTGAATTAACTCTGTCACTCATCCCTGGGCTCTCTGTTGTCTCTTGAGGTCCCTTTAAAAGCCTGGTGACCAAAAGGTATGTTGAGTATTCTACTAAAGCAGAGCAGATGAAAGGGTTATGTCTCCACTCTTATGCAGCACACCACATTCACTTTAATATGCAGTAGTGTTGATAGGCATGCTCACAAAAGCAGTGCTTCACTTTGACTGTCAGATTGAGTTCAGTGACTTATTTTGACTCTCCTGACAAATGAGAGCTTAAAATGCATTAAAGTGGGTCCAAATCACAATCAAATGAAACTGTGAAGAGCACTGTTTGGGACTTTTTCCTCAACTGAACCAGCTGCAATCAGTTTTTAAAACATAATCTACTCCATTTTTTAAATAAAGAATTTTCCTTTGAATAGAAAATCTGGCCACCTCCGTGAGTAAAGTCACTCTTCCAGAAAGTAAGATCTTTTTGTCATAATTTTTTATTCATGAAGATTTTAAATTCAAACAATACCACTTTTAGAATATCTACAGGCAAGTAACCTGTTGTCAGGGAATAGATTTATAAACAATCAAAATATTACAGGCAAGAGTAAAGCAACTTTATTGTTGTTCTCTAGCTCACAATTTCATGGATGAAGAAATCATTCCATGACAGAAACTGGTGTTATACCATAAAGTTCTCTACCTGGACCATCTATATGATTTAGCAAAAGAAACAGATTTAAAAACTAAAGTGACCAATCACTTACAACATGTCAACTGAAAATTCACAGTAAATATCTACATAAAAGGTTCAGGTACTCATATAAGTTCCCAAGATCAATCTAAACGTTACCACTTCCAAGATATTTCTTACCTATAAAAACTCTACCCCAACACATTCTATCATGTCTAAACTGACTCTAGATAAAAAGTATTTTCAAAGAACAAGTTAAGATATCCAAAGAAGAAATTCAGGATTTGAAAAATGAGTGATTTTACTCAGAAAATGCCCAGACAGAAATTTTTTAAGTCTTTAGACTTAAGAGAAATCACGCAAAGACCAGTTGGGGCATGATTCACTCTCCTATGCTACCTGCATTTTCTATCTGGTATGTTTTTAATTTTATAAATTTCATGCTGTCTGTCTCCATGGTTACCAGTGCTTAATCATAATGAGCCCCTAGTCTATACACAGGAATTATTATTTCCTTATGAATTGCACATACTAAATTGTTAATAACTTCTCTATACTTTTGCAATGACTAGTTTAAGTTTTTCACTTCTAAGCAAAGATTTTCAAAAGGTTCTTTTGACTTTCTTTTCTTCCTTTCTGAATCTTGTATATTATATGGACTTCAGTGATTTCATGATAGTTGAGATTTGCCAACACATCACAATCTATGTTCTTTGATATATGATGTCTGTGCCCATCAGTAAGTGCTCTTCTGAGCCTCAGTCAAACATCCCTTAATTTTTAAAAAACATTTTTTGTATATACCTATTAAATCTAAGTCAAACTCAATTAACAAATTAGGTGAATACTGGTATTCATTCATTCACCAAACTAGGGCCTAGAGGGGAAGTATATAAACACCAACAACTCTTCAGTGACTCACCACAGTTAGGCTTCCTAAGCAACACTAGAGCACCTTATTTCAAAGATAATTAAAATGCAGTTTGATACTGTGGACATTTTCCCCATGAAACCATGTGGGCAATGACTAAGAGTCAGTCTTTGTCAGATTTCCTGGGTTCATAACCTGATTCTACCACTCACTTATGTGACCTTAGATAAATTACTTAATCATGCCTCAGTTTCCTCACCTGTAACAGGGGATAATAATAGTGTCTCCCTCACAGGATTATTTTAAGGAGTAAATGGATTTACATTTGTTAATGTGTGGAATAGTTCCTGACACATATTAGTCACTATTTAAGTGTTTATTAAATATAAATCAGTCAATCAGTCCTAGCCTATGTATCATGAAACCATGTTTTCTAAGAAAATATTTTTTCCCATGAGAAATATTTTTTCACCCTCCCATGAGGCAAGATAATCCTCACTTTAAATTTCCTTGTGCAGCACTTAAATATTATCTGATCAGCTAGTCTCATATCTATGAGAGTTATAGACACTGACCATATTGAGCATTTTATGTGTCACTTCATTTAATCTACAGTGGGAGTCCTACAAAAGATTGGTGATTTTCTCATTACAGATGAGAAAACGCAAGTTTAAAGAAGTTAGATAATTTGTACAAATTCACTGAGTTAGTAAGTGGCAGAGATGGGCCAACTGATGACATATCCAAAGCCAATGTTTTTAATCAGTCCATTACCATGGATAAAGTACTACATAAAAAGATAATTTCACAACTTTTCAAAACTATAAATTTGTCCCGTCCAGGTATTCTTAGCCTGCTCCTGGAAGCCCAGAAATGTTAAATTTGAATCTGTCAGTGCCTGTGGGTGTGGTTCCTCTGCTTCCTGGACACCATAGGCTTATGTGTGTGTGACTGACTCCCACAGATTACTGAGGTTCATCAGTGGAAATCAAGGTTACATCGGCAACGGGCTCTAGATGGTGCCGGGAACCATGTCAAAAATGACCTTCTGCAGCTTGCCCATTCATGTCTGTAAGATACTGACACCAGAGTGTTTAGATTCAGCAGCAGCTGAATAGCTCTGGAAAGTGCAGCGTATCTCATCCTGTTAGCTTAGTTGGCTCTAATGTAACAGTCTCAGTGATGAATGTCCTATTACTGATGGGAAATACTGATTAACTCTGGGTTGGCCTTTTTTAATTGTGAAGCTCCAATAAAATGTCTCCACTCACTTGGCTTGGTTCAATTGCTAATGAGGAAGTCTGGGTTGTATGAACTTCCTGACACAAATCAGTGACTGCAAAATCTTGATGTCAGCCTATCATGCCTTCTCTGATTGATACCAGAAGTGCCTTCCTTCAGGGCCTACCAATGCCTCACTTCTAACAATTATAAAATAAGCAGAAGCCACTTCTTCATTCTTCTCTGAAACCACTTTTGAGTAACAATTGACTTGTGAAATTTTGCCCTCCACCACTCAGACAAGTGTCTAAAGTAAGGTTCTTTGTCTCTGAGTATCATTGGCTACCAGTGATCTCTGTTTCAGTGAAGGATAGTGTAAGCTTAGGTTCTTCCGAATTGAAAGACTACATTTTGGATCTGATAACACTAGACACTTAATGCCAAAAGAGGAACTATATAAAAGCCTGCAGAAGCATTCAGACAGCTTGGGCGGGGCAACGTCAGGGGAGATGGAATGTGGCACTGCTTCAGAAGAGCTGTGGTTCACGTTGCTATCAGAGATGTTCACAGGCAGAACTTGTAGCTAGCAGACGCTTGGCACAGAAGAAGCTGCTCATCTCCCTAGTACTGATTAAGGAAATGATCATCTCTTTTAGAAGAGGGAACTACACATGTACAACATGGCAGTCATTGTCCTGGTCAGTGATCTGGACAAAACATCTAAATCTGAGTTATAGCTAAGAAATAACAGTTCATTAAGATGGTTTGCAAGAACGTCAGAAATCAAAAAGCAGCTTCAGGTCAAAGGAGTGGAGGAGATCATTATATTCACTGTATCCCAGAAATTAATCCCTGCCTCTACATTACTTAATACTAGTAAACCCTGAGTTGACATTTCCAGTTACAGTATACAATATAAACTAATGAAAACCAATTATATGACTCTTGACTTATAAGTCAAAGACAAACTTTAAAAGAAACAAACATGATTTTTTGAAGCTATCTGGGAAAACAGAGTTCCTTCATCCATGAGTATAAGCAAATTAGTTCTAAGTAGGGGCTGTAAGAATAATGTTTATCCTCTTCAAACAGTGGACCTTACTGAAGCCAAGGAGGTAAGGTAAAAATCTTGGTACCATGTTCAACACAGTGCCATCTCTCAGGGGTAATACAAAAGTATTTCTTTCTGTCCTGCAAGCTCTGCAATTAAGTATCCCATAACAATCTATCAAGAGTAATACATTCCTCTGAGCCTACAGTCTCAGTTATTATAATTCCCTCTTAGCAAATCTTCTAATGCTGTCATTTCCTTTGCTGCAATTTATAGAAAAAGCAGTGCAGAGTTATAGACTAGCTGCTGTAACTAGAATTCAAAAGGAATTAAGAGTCTTTGTTTGTTTGCTGGGTTTTCTTGGGGTGGCCACAGAGTTCATTCCAGCTGACTGATTTCTTGGAGCTATTCACCCGTATCTAGACCCTCCCAATCACATTTTCAAAACCCTTTGGACCTAACATGATCAATCAATGATGTGACAATAACTGAATGGAGAATATATTTTAAACATAAACGTAACCACCAGTAGGTATGAAATAAATAGTAAAATCCCATCAAGGCAACAAACGGACAGCTTTTGAGTACCAAGGGAGTGTTTTCCAGTCAGCTCCCAACCCAAAGCCTAGGAAGCCTAAAATGCCTCTGTATCCAGGGAGTTCCACAGACATTTTCTATTTACCATGTTTGTCTGCAGAAGAGCATATTCACAATGGAGAGAAGCCACATCCTGAAGACCCCATATATTTCATGGATTTGTTTAACAGAAAATAGTAACAGCAGTTAATATTTAATGAGAGCTTACTATATGCTAGCCACTAATTCTGGAAATTAACTCATTTAATCCTCATAATATACATATGAAGCAAGTACTATTATACCCCATTTTATAGATGGATAAGCTGAGTCTTAGAAAAGCTTACCAACTTGTCTATTGTCATACAGTTAGTAAGCAGCAGGGCCAGAATTCTAACCAACTGGTCTAACCCCAAAGACCCTAACTCTTAATCAGTAACCAGGGGAACAGACCTACAAATAAGAGGGAATTGATAAGTACTGAGCTCTGGTAACTTTTTGGTCACTTTAGAAACATTTCATTTAATCCTCACACAGCATATTTTATAAAAGGAAAGTAAGTTTCAGAGAGATTAACTACTCAAATCCATAAAACTAGCAAGGGAAAAAGCTAATATTCCATATACTACATCACAGCACCTCTCCACAGCTTAAAGACTAAGTGGCAGAAATAAAAGCAGAAATCTCACCTCAATTTGCATATCGGTGCTGTTATAAGAAAGTGACCAAGATGTCCCTGGTGGTGCAGTGGTTAAGACTCCGCAATCCCAACGCAGGGGGCCTGGGTTCGATCCCTGGTCAGGGAACTAGATCCCGATGACGCAACTAATACCCGGCGCAGCCAAATGAATAAATAAATAATTCTTTAAAAAAGTGACCAGTGGAAACTGTCTGGCAAGGATGCTGATAGGACACAGAAGAAAATCTGTAGTTAACAACAAAATCAGCATAACCAAGGAAGAAAGAATCTAAAACATTAGAGCACTGCAGTGTTGATGTTGGGGTGTGTGTGTGTGTGTGTGCGTGTGTATGTACTGTTTCATTGTTTTCAACTACTCCTTTTCTTTTCTTGATGAAATCTTGAGTAGTTCTCAACTAGGGACAGTATCTCACCAAAGACTATCTGGCAATACATGAGGGCAGTTGATTGTCTTCACGATTAGGGGATTCTACTGGCATTTAGCAGGCAGGGGCTAAAGATGCTAAATATCCTGCAATATTATGTCGGCACAACAAAGCACTGTCTCACTAAAAATGCCAGTATTGCTCGTCCAACATTAGAAAGTACTTAAAGAAACCATTCAGGTATTGCTAAGAAAAAAATACACCATCCAGATGGGCTTAATCAATATTTGCACCCCAAGTGGACAGAGGAAGTAAATAGGGGCCATTATAGACAGGTTTCTGAACAAAGTAGTTCCTGTTTTAGGTACTACTGTGTCTTATACATACATAGACATAAAGCCTTGCTATTAATATTATGGAGAAAATATGTGAGACCTAAATTTTGAATAAAGACTCAAAATAATCTGTCGAAATACCTTATGGTTTAGCCTAAAAGCAGACTTCCTACTTATAAGGTAGTTTCTACTACGAACAGTGTAACAGTGACTAAACATTAATCAACAAAATTTGATTCTATAAAAATATGAATCAGTAAAAACACAAAATTGGCATGCTTAAGAAACAGCAAAAAGATGAGTGTGATTGGAATGAGCATGAGTGAGTAGTAGGCTGATGTCAGAAAGGCAGCCAGAGGCCAGAATGTGTAAGGGGGTTGTAAGTCTTGATAAGGAGCATAGACTTCTGCTTATTGTGATGGAACTGGAGAGCTTTAAGCAAGGAATAAATGATCTGACTTTTTTTTTAATTTTTGAATTTAATTTTATTTATTTTTTTATACTGCAGGTTCTTATTAGTCATCCATTTTATACACATCAGTGTATACATGTCAATCCCAATGGCCCAATTCATCACACCACCCCCCCCACCCTACCCCCCGCCGCTCTGCCCCCTTGGTGTCTGATTTATTTTTAAATCACTAGTTAGGGTAGTAAGAAGAGAACACTGAGAACTAGAATACCATTCTACTTGGAAACTAGGGTTGTAATAAGGCAGACAAAAGCATATACATCAACACCTTTGTTAAGTTGCCTGATGAGGGTAGATGCTGGTTAGGAAAAGTTAACCAATTTTATTTTGAAACTACACGGGCCCAAAACATCTCTGCACAAACTTCTGCCACTCTTTTTCAGATAGGCCAGGTCATCATGATCTCTTAACATAATAAAGAAAAAGCATTTTATCATCAGCAAACCTTCAAACTTAAAACTAACCCATTATCTTCAACACTGACACCCCCAGAAACAAGTCTGTAATAATACTAAATTTACTGTGGTCTCTGCTGACTTCAGCAAACTGAATAAACATATAGGGAAAAATTAAATCCCCAAATTGTTCACACTAGAATGCAAAAGAGTATTTTTAAAGAGCTGCTATTTCAAATATAACTGATTAGAAAGGTACAAAACCAGAAGTAGCACAAGGCAAATGAGTCAAAGACAGAACTTGTTAAAATAATCAAGTTTAGAGAAGCAATGCTGACATTACTGTGTAATTTTCCATAGACTTCCAATTTGCAAGACACCTTGCTTTGGTTTATTTGGCACTGCTTTGTCTCAAGAAATCCTGCTGGCACATTTATTTATTCAAATAATTGTTATTAACCAACATTTCTGAGCACCTGCTGTGTGTGTGTTAGAAGCTAGGAATGTAAAGCTTTGCTGTCAGTCCAGAGAGATTAGTAAAGTGTAAGAAAAAAGATGAACAACAATAAAAAAATTACGTGCCAATTATGGGCACTGAACTGAAATATACCTGCTGTGTCTCAGAGTCCTAGGGGGACTTTCAGACAGGGCAAGTGACTTCACCCCTAACCCACATCATTAATAACTGATCATTTCCAGGGTACCAAAAAAGTCCTCTAGTCAGTAAATGAGAGTTCAGAAGACTGGGTGATTAGAAAGGTTCAGTAAGGACTTCGTAGATTAAATTAGACTTTAAGAAAGCCTTTCAGAAAGGGCTAAGACTTACATATGCAAATAATTTATCCTTATGACTTAAAAGTATTAATTTACAACTTTCCATAAATATTTGGGGATACATAGGGTGGGTATCATAAACATATGAGTGAGAAGAAATCTCTAAAGCGTACCATACACTGCACGCCTGAAGTAATAGGGAAACACAACTCTAGAACCTGAATCCGAGACCCTCTTATAGTGCTTAACCTGTTTTTCCTCAAACGGCCTGTTTTTCCCTACAGATGTTTCTGACATTTTCCAAAACGTCTTATTAAACATGTTTTCCACCATTGCTTAAGAGTTAACAAATATCATAAGGCACATTTGGAAAATGGTGTCAGGGGATTCCCTCCTTCAAAAATGTTACAAGCCGCTAGGTTAAATGCATCTGAAACAGATGGCTCTGCTCGGGTGATTTCTTCCGGCTGCTGTGTCTGCATTTCAGTCAAAGAAAAGGACGTAACTTCTTGTGTCTTGAAACCTTGAACAGGGTGAAAAAAAACACTTGCTGTCATTTTTTTTACCTTTTTGTGTGGGTGTCAGCTTCCGTACAACTACACTAAACTACTTCACCAGTGACAGGTTCGGCCACGTGAAGAAGCCCCGGGAGCTCGCTCCTCAGCGTCTCCGGTAGAGCGTGACCATGTTCCCGCAACCAGTTACAAGGGAGCGCGCCGGTGCATCCTGTGAGTTGTCGTCACAGGGGATTGTGGGAAGTGTAGTTTAGAGACTCCGCCCGGCTCGCCATTCCTGTAATGGCTGCTTCCTGGAAGGTAATGTACGAACTTGTCCCCGAAGGCTACTTAGATTGCCCAGGGTATTTGTAAAACAGGCGGCAGATTTGCACGTTGCCGGGCCAAAGCAGGGATTCTTTTTAAAGTCCTACTATCAAGTCCTCGAACGAACTTGTTTTTTTGGTTTTGGGGTTTTTTTTAGCTTTTCCTTTATAGGCTAACTGACCAACTTTTAAATCTAGTTCCCCTGCTTGAACAAACTGTTGTCGTTAGTTATTACCCATTCTTCTCCCTTACGTACAACCTCCCCGCTCTGCACTGACTCTAGCTGCTGCTTTAAAATAATAATTAATAATGTGCGATTTTTTAAATCCTGCTACGCCCCTCTGATAATAGGTGCTGTCACGTGGAGCTTAGCCTTAGCATCCTGAACTGGTAGAATTTAAAAAAAAACGCTTTCTTTGGTAAGTCTTACTATTTCCCCCACGACTTCACAGAGTTATATGTGGTTTGACTTTGCCAGATTTGTTTGCATTTCCTGGATGGGAGCGACCCTAAGAAAATATAATTTTCATTCACTAGGATAGTTTCCAAGTTAGTATCTTGTGCCTCTTCTGTCTTTTCTTATTCTACTGTTCAATTTCTGTTTTGTTGATTCACACGGTGTTGGCGTTATAGAGTGGGGAAAAATTGCTGGAGTAGGGGAATTATCATGAGAAGGGGCGATTAGCCTCAAATGACCATCTTTAAGTACCATTTACTTCCCTCAGTTTCTTCCACCATAAAATGAGGAGATGGGTCTGAATATAATTTATAAAGTCTCTGATTTAAAAGGTTGTATGAACTGTTGTCATGTATTCATACTGTCATTTGAAAAGGTAGGAATTTTTAATGGTTCCTTTTTGTTTCCATGTTTTAATTTCTAGGAACCTTCAGCCTTTAAGAACCAGTCACCTCAAGATCTCGACATCATGATCTCAGTTTCAACACAACTGTTCCTAGTTCTCTTTTCATTGCTTCTGGTGCTGCCTGTTGTGGAAGCAGTAGAAGCCGGAGATGCAATCGCTCTCTTGTTAGGTGTGGTTCTCAGCATTACAGGCATTTGTGCTTGTTTGGGGGTATATGCACGAAAGAGAAATGGACAGATGTGACTTTGAAGGGCCTCCTGAATCAAACCTTGCCCTGAAAACCTTTGTGCTATTGAGGTTCAGAACTGAGTTTTGGTGTCTGAAAGTTCTCAAGAAACAGTAAATAGGGTAGCTTCATAGTCTTGGTTATTTCCCTATAAATAGGAACAAACTGATATGTTAAATGGAAAACAAAACGTTTTCTTCACAGCAAATAATGCACTGAAAAATGCCGTCTGTAATTTGCATTTGCTAGTTAGAAAGAAGGTCAAAGAAGTGAGATGGCTGAACTCTGCATAAGTAATATTTCATAATTTCAGAATTCTCAATAATAATAAGAAAACTCTTGCCCAGAATCCTAGGAAATTGCCACTGTTTAGTTATAATCACTGCCTCCTGCATCACTGAGGAGTCTTTTCTCCATATTTTTAATGCATTTTTGTTTTGTTATCTCCCAAGTTAATATTGTACCTAGATATTAAATACAGTTGGTCAAAAAATTAAAACTTATCTCTTTGTGGGGGAAAAAGTTTAGAGAATGTATTCGATGTATCTAACATTGAAATGGAGAAAAGATTTAATGTAAAAAAATACTTTATATTGACACTGAAATGGAGAAAAGATTTAACGTTTAACAAAAACAAAAAAATCTTTATAAACTGCTAACATCTCCATGGTGAGAAGTACTATATTAAATATAAACCCATTATGTAAGTTACTGTGTGGTGTTTATTTCAGACTGCTTTTATCTTTGTGTGAACTTTTTATAAAGTAAGTGGAGAAGAGTAGGATGCCTTACCTTAACTGATCACACTAGCTTGTAGAGATACAATCAGTGAAAAAATAAGAAATGGGCAGCATCAAGGGAGGGGAGAGGCCTCTGGTAGAGAATCCACAGATGCAGAAGGAAAATGTAATGGCCTATACTGATTTACACACAAGCCAGATGAGGCGTAATCTCCCTGACCTTGCTACTTAAGGTGTCCTCACACCAGCAGCATCACCTTAGGACTTGTTAGATCTGCAGAATCTCAGGTCCCACCCAGACCAATTGGATCAGAACTTTTGTTTCAAGAACCCAGGATAATTTATATGCACATTCAAGTTTAAGAAGATTGCTCTAACTTGTTTGAGCCCAAGGATCACCCAAAGCACTTGATAAAAACTGTTAAGATTCTCAGGTTCCTCTCCTGGTTGCACTGTAGTAATTGTAGGTTGGGGTCTGGAATTCTATGTTTAACAAGGGTCTCCAGTGATTCCTTTGATTGTGTAGATGCAGCCAGCATAGAATTGTATGAGTAAATCAAACTACTATAGGGTCTTAATGAAAGCAGGTAGTCAAATTTTTTCCTAAAATAATGCATTATCCCATCTCTAGCTCTCCAGGTAACACTGGGAGCCTTAATTTTGATCAGAAAACAGGCAGCAGCAATCTAAAATCCTTAATGTGCATTTCTCCAGGTGTGAGCAGACCTGGATTTCATGAGGGATTTGGTAGAGGGTACAGAGAGTGAGGGACAGCCACACTGTAGACACAGAAACCACATGGATCTGTTTTTGTTATACTTGTTTTTTCACCAAAGAAAACACTGATAGTTTTTTATTCTGATAAATTGGCTGTTATACATTGTGTAATCAATAGAATTTTTTTAATTTTTATTGGAGTTTAGTTGCTTTATAATAGAACTTTTTTACATGTTTTTTTTTTGAAAGATGGAAAAAGGAATGCAGATTGCGGGCCAGTTTGTCCTATCTCATAAAATACCAGCCTATTGGTACTGATGTAGAGAGGCTGCTCCTGCTTCCTTGTATGTCTGAACTTTTTGATTGGCATTGGGAGAAATCATACCTAAAGTACATTTTTTTAAAAAACAGGAAAGCCTGTTTTTGTTTTTACTGGAGGCTCAGGTAGCACATGACAGTTCATAAAATGGCTTCAGGGGTAGGGGAAATCTAAAGTACATTTTGAATCACGGTGCACTGTTTATTTAGCCACCTATAGGTACTATTTTTTAAATGTTCAAAATAAGACTACAAGCAAACATTCTTTGATAAACCTGTATTTCCACAAGTGCCTAGAAGAAATCAGAAAACTGCCATTTTCCTATTGTCTCCTTAAAAGTAGAGAATTATGAGGTGGCTTTCAGGAATTTTGATGTATATGATGGGGAATACCTTCTCTGTTTTTAGCTCTTTTCTATCTAGGTTGGATTATATAGTTTTGCCTGAAAAGAGCAGAAACTCTTAATGGTGGCTCTTAACGTTTTGGGAGCCACCAGCTCCTTTGAGACTCTGATGAAAGCTATGGTCCTTCCCCTAGAAAAATGCACATACATGCTGGCATTTTTTTAGATTAATTTCAGGGAGTTCGCAGAACTGAAGCCCATCCAGAAATCCCAAATTACAAACTTCTGCCCTTTTATTTCCTTTTTTTGAGGTTCTTTCCAATTCTGAAATTCCTTGATTTGCTCTGAGGGATAATACCCACTGTGGAGCAATTACAAGAAGAATGGGATTAGCAAATGTCCCCTGGGTGCCCAGCATAATTTGCAGATAACTAGTAAATGTTCTGTACATGTTAGCTTGGTTGAGTCTGGTTAAAAAGAAGACTAATAGCCAAAATCAACAAGGGAAGCGCTGGTAACCAGCCTATTCCTCCAATGCCAAAAATCAGTGCGTTTCCTGTCATTTCTCTCTGGCTGCTTTCAAGATATTTTTTCTCTGTTCTTAGTTTTCAGAAAGTGATCTGTGGTATGTCTTGGCATAAATATCTTTGGGTTTATCCTGTTTGGGATTTGCTCAGCTCGAACCTACAGGTTTGTTGTGTCTTTTTCCCAAATTTAGGTAATTTTCAGCCATTATTTTTTCAAATACTCTTTCAACCACATCTACTTCTTTCCTTCTGGGACTCTGTCTGCCTTATCACTGCCAGACAGAGGTAAAAGTCCAGAGGGAACCTCATTACTGTTCCCTATGTGCCCTCCTCTGACCCTGCAGGTGGGGTGCCTGTGGCTACTGGGTGGGAGTAGGAGTTCAGACTCCGCATGTGTTCTCCACTGGCCCATGGCCATGTCTAAGCACATTGGCATTTCTGGGTTGCCACCTCGTCCAGTACCTAGTCAGAGATCTATGAGGCAAAAAGAAAATCTAGAGAATTCACCACCGTGTCTTCTGGTCCTAAGGTCCCTAGCCAGTCTGCCTTCTTTCTACCTTTCAGAATCTTATGTTTGTTTTATAAATAATATCCAGGATTTTTAGCTGTATTTAGTGGGAGAAATAGGAAAGAAGATGTCTACTCCATCCTCCTGGAAGCACAAGTCTCCTCAGTGTGTATTTAAAGAGTGGAGGGATTAAAGCACCAGGTAAATGATCGATTCAAGGAATTTTACTCACAGACCTTTGTCCTAGGATCGCTCACATCTACCCTCCCCTTTTCACCCATCCAATAATATATTGTTTATTCCTGTCTCTTACCCAATAAGCTCAATCAAGAATGCAGGAGTGCAGATGAAGTTTAAAAAATGAACTGTATCCATATTTTGTCTCAGCATTGAGAGTGCAATGGCAGCTTTTTGAAAAACTATCAAATGTACCACCTGTGAAGGAGCCAGCCAGGCCCAGGAAATCTCAGAAGCTACACATCCCATGTACCTTAACCCTCTTAGGCTTTCTAAGCTCTGCAGAAGCTTGTCAAATGCCATTTCCAACCTTGAGTGTAGGAAAAGTGATGTAGCTATATAGCCTGCAGCACATAATGAAGGGAGAATTTTCTGCATAGGAACCAAACCATCTCCGTCCCAGAGATACATATCAGCCTCTTTGATGGTATCACAATAGTGATTAAGAGCCCAAGCTCTGGAATCCAATAGATCTAGACAGATAACCAGATTCCATCACTTAAAATGTGATCTTAGACAGGTCACTTAATCTCTTGTAAATTTCTGTCTCCCTATCTGTTAAATGGGGAAAATAATAGTACGTGCCTCATAGATGGGTGAGGAATACATGAAATAATGACTGTGAAAGACTTGGCATGCTGGATGTTATTATAATTGGTATTTGGAGATATCTTCTAGACACAAGGGGAGAAAAACCTACTAGCATCAATTTTGTATTTATATATAAAGAAGACATCTTTAGAAAGTTATGTAAACAAATCCCTTATTAAACAGTTCATTATATTTTAATTTTGACATTTTCTTTGTCTGTTTTCTTTATTATAGTTTTCCCCTCATCATTCTAGGCTTACAAATTGCTAAAACTCAAAGACATCTGTGAAGAAAAGAAAATTTGGCTTCCCTAAGTTTCCTCAAGCCTTTTCTGTACCTGAGTCTCCTGAGGAAAAGAAACAGGAAAAAAAGAAAGAAAATAATTGAATCTGTTTTAGTAATTCCTAACGTGCTCAACCATGGGTCTTTACTAAATGACATAATGAAAGCTTAGCAGCAACTGCCCAGGTCATTTAAGGAGATGCAAGGAATTTGCTTCTCTCTGTTCAGGAAAATAGAAGATCTGGTCCATATTCCACTAGGAAAAATACTCTTAACATATCTCATCTCATTAGAAGTCATAAAGATATAAGCACCATAAAATGTGTTTAATATTTGTTTCCTACGTGGAGAATGTAGGGAAAGCCCTTATATTGACTTACGAACCCCAGACAGGATTTTTATTCTTAGGTGAGAATAGGTCCAAATCAATAAATATGTGTGCAGAATAGCATATTTAAGGTTTTTTTCTAATTTTTAGTAACTTCATTTTTCTAAATTGCTTCTGTGATTAATATACACCAAACATCTAAATGCAAAAGGCAGACCAGAAAAATATGACTGCTGTAAAACACTAAAATGTGGTTTAATTTCTCATTGATTTGTAGTATCAGAGCTACAATACCCCTCTCACACATTATTTCCACTGAATCCACTATATATGGCTGATTAAAATTTTGAAAATATTAGTTAGCTCTTGATAATCTGAAATGAAATTACAAAATTTTATATACAAGAGGGTTAATTATTTTTAAACGGCTAATCATGAAGTGCTTCGTTAAACACTGGGATTTTAAATACCATATGTCTCAATATTAATCAAGATAATTATGCTCCAGATAAATGTGCATAAATCACTTAACAAAAGACTTTAGAAGCAGGCATGAGCACCAAGAACAGAAACTATACCATATTCTATTTCAGATGATTTGTCAGAACAACTCTCATTTTGCCACAAAAATTACCAGGGCATTGCGATACCTACATAAAACAGTTTTATGGGCCCTGTGACGACATGTGCACACTTTCACTTGTTTAATCAACACTTTTCAAGACATCAGTACAACTTAGAAAGAAATTAATCAACTACCAGGTGACTGACCTTGAGCCAATAATTTAACCTCCACAATTTTTCATCTGTAGAATTATTTGTCACTAATCTCTAAAAGACTTCCTGGTGATAAAAATGTGTGGCCCCATATAGTTTTCCTAATTTCAAAAATAACAAGGTCTAATGTGTTAAAAAATATTGTAATTACCCATTTTCATATGGCAGCATGAAGAGCTGATTTCCTCTTTGAACTCTTCAGTGAAAACTGTAGTCTAGTCATTTGGCACATTTTTGGATTTCAATTTAGTGAAGCAGGGGCAGCTCATTTTCTGTACTGAATGAGTATGATTAGGGATTGTCTCAAGAAGGAAGAATAAAAACAAACCGTAGCCCTGCCACTCCCACTCACAGCAAACAGCCCACACACTAATTGAAGTCAGCCTGGCAGGATCCAGGAACAACCTTGAAGTTTCGTGTGCTCAGTCCTTTATGGCACTACTGGTGAGACTCAGCTAACAGACACACCATCTTCCCAGTGGCCAAGACAGACACTTGAGAGGGTGTGTGGTGCCTTCCTCTCCCTCACACTCCACATCCAGTCCATCTCTAAGTCCTATGGAACCCAGCTCTAAATTATGCCTAGGATCCACCCACTTCTCTCCATCCTCAAGGCTTCTACCCAAGTTCAGACCACCATCATGATGTGGATGAGATCCACAGCAGAACCCTAGCTTGTCTTCTGACCTCCCATCTTAACCCTCTGCAATCTTATCTAAACACAACAACCATGGTGAACTTCTTAAAACACAAATCTGACCCTGTTACATACCAGCTCAAAATTTTTTAGCAGATTTCTTAGTTTTATGAAATCCTTAACAAACCTTAGCACTGTTCATCTACCCTTATTTCCTCCCCTACTTTTCCAGTCTCTTCTATGTCCATGACCCTCAACCAATTTCACACTCTAGCTTTCAGCCACACTAAGCTATTGCCTTCCCAGAAAAGCACCATGTGTGTTCCTTTCCTCTCTCTCTCATTCCCCCCACTTACCCTGCTCTCTTCATGTGCATGTTCCTTCCTCTGCCTGGCCTAGTTTTCCCAGTTTACCTGCCTTATTCCTAAAATCTTAGGCTTGGACAGCACTTCTTTAGGACGTCTTCCCTGACCCCTCCTCTCTGAACTATGCAGGCTACAGTACGCTCACACAGCATTCTTTACATCTCGCATCAGGCACATACCACCCTGTATTTGAATCTCTGTCTACTGTATCTCAACCAACCTCAACCCCATCTTCAGGATTGTAAGTTCTATGAGGAGAGGGACTGAATCATTAATTCACTGTTGTATTCCTAGTTTCTAGCACAATGCCTGGCAAATAGAAATTGCTGCTCAATCTTTTTTAGAATGAATATATGATACAGAGTTAATGTAGCAAAGGGTCACCCCAGCCCCGGATACACAGTGGATCATGGCACTCTCTCACTGGGCCTGTGTGTGCCCTTAATGTCCTCAGTACAGTGCTACCAACCTTTCAGATTTTGCCCAGGACAGGTCTGAGATTCACTGCAAGATTTTAACATTTTCTTGAACATCTAAATTATAATTATAGAACATGATTTTAGTAAATTTTAAGATACAGTCTAGTTAGTTGATCTGAATGTTTGCAAACACTGTTTATAATATCTTGCATTGTACACACGTTTAATGACTTGTTTAATTTAGTTTAGAAATGATCCACCATTTTGAAACACAAGATGTTTCCTGTTTATTTCTCATTCTTTTATTCCTACTCCAGCAACACCAAACTACCTGAATTACCAAAATCAAATGTCTTGCCGTGCCTCCACGCTTATATTTCATTTGCTTTATAAATGTCATCTCCTCCATGAAGTCTTTCCCAAAAGAAGTTAATGATATCTAAACTCCAGAGTCCATAGCTCATTGTTTATACCTGTCGTATTGCATTTCTTGTAGTCTTGTTTTATGGTTATTTAGATACTTATTGTCCCTTTTGTACCACCAGCCCTACCAACCCCTCCCCTTCCCATCGACCCCTGCCCCTGTCACCTTTATCTTAAATTTCTTGAAATCAAGATTGTGTCTTTTTATCATTGTAAGTACTAACATACCTTGTCTATACTGTTAGAGGTTTCAGTAAATACTTGTTTATTTGTGCACTGAATTTATTTCCTAAATAATCTTGAAGAATTAACACAGCATTGAATAAACAAGTCTATATGCTGAAAAAGGTACGATATTGAAGCTAATATAATTGCTTTTTAATAATACTGCAGGTTGGGAGTTTTTTTTTTTTTTTTTTTTGGTGGTACGTGGGCCTCTCACTGTTGTGGCCTCTCCCGTTGCAGACCACAGGCTCCGTACGTGCAGGCTTAGCGGCCATGGCTCACGGGCCTAGCCACTCCGCGGCATGTGGGATCTTCCCGGACCGGGGCATGAACCCGTGTCCCCTACATCGGCAGGCGGACTTTCAACCACTGCGCCACCAGGGAAGCCCGGGAGTTTTCTTTTTACACACAAATGTGTGAACTCTGTCTATCTGAAAGCAGTTCGTGTTTACTCGAAACGTCATCCATTGAAAATCATCCACTGTGAAGTACTCACAAGACAGTTGTCATCACACTGTAGTTCTTAGATGATGCTACCATAGGTGATGTCAAAGCCTACATTTCATTCAGATGAGAAGCCTTTATCAGACAAAAATTTAAAAAGAGAAGAAAAGATAACTGAAGCTCAAAGTCCTTCTACATTTCCAAAGATGACTCTCAAGTAAAGAGCCCCAAATAGGGTTCCACTTTTCACCCTTAGCCATGGCAAATGGATCATGTAGCCACTCTATGATTCCGCCTTGCTGTTATGTTGGATCTTATGACTTTCCCCTTCTGAAGAGTAAATCAATTCAGTGTCCAGGTATGACTAAAGGTATAAAGAAGCAATAAAATTCACCTTTTAAATATCAACTTGATCATCCAAATGTTTGGGCCTCTATAAAATAGTTCTCTTAGAAAAATGTGGGCTTAATTTCATTGATGCTTCCATTACTCAAAGCGTATGTGGCCTGTGACATGCTCCTTCGAACATCCCCAACAAAGGGAAGACTTCACCACTGAGCATTTGGTTTTGGAAATGAGCCAGAAGTAAATCAGTGCTGAGCCCTGTAAGTAAGGTAGGTGACCAGAAACAGAATGAACAACCACTTGAGATAATTCTCAAATTGTCTGAGAGCTTTGTGCTCTCACATTTTACACTATTCTCACTTTTGAAGGCCACCTTCCACAACATAAATTTAACAAAACTGTGGTAGAGCACACATACCATTTTGTTTTCCCAGCATTTAACATTTAAGTATTTAATGGATATTTTAACAACCAAATAATATTCCATCCCATACATTTGCCATCATTTATTCAAAATCAATTTTTTAAATAATACTGGACATGGCAGTGCTTTCCAACATCTTGTCATTTATTGATAACACTGCACTGCAATAAGCAAAATAGGCAATTCTTACCAGTTGCCAAATAGATATTCATATCCTTTGAACCAGCCTAGAAATTGACTTTTTTTAATTGAGGTAGAGTTGATTTACAATATTATATTAGTTTCAGGTATATAACATTAGTAATTCAAAATTTTTATAGATTATACTCCATTTAAAGTTATTATAAAATATTGGCTGTATTCCCTATGGTATACAATATATCCTTGTAGCTTATTCATTTTATATATAGTAGTTTGTACCTCTTAATTCCCTACCTCTATCTTGCCCCTCTGCCCTTCCCTCTCTCCACTGGTAACCATTAGTTTGTTCTCTATATGTGAGTCTTTTTCTGTTTTGTTATATTCATTTGTTTATTTTTTAGATTTTACATATAAGTGATAACATACAGTATTTGTTTTTCTCTGACTTATTTCACTAGGCATAATACCCTTCAGATCTATCCATGTTGTTGCAAATGGCAAATTTTCATTCTTTTTTATGGCTGAGTAGTATTCTGTATATATATACCACATCTTCTTTATCCTTTCATCTATTGATGGACAGTGCAGTTGCTTCTGTATCTTGGCAATTGTAAATGATGCTGCTATGAACACTCAGGTGCATGTATCTCCAAATCAGTGTTTTCATTTTCTTCGGATACATACCCAGGAGTGGAATTACTGGATCATATGGTAGTTCTATTTTTAATTTTTTGAGGAACCTCCATACGGTTCTCCAGAGTGGCTGCACCAATTTATTTTCCCACCAAAAGGGTTCCCTTTTCTCCATATCCTCGCCAATATTTGTTATTTGTGGTCTTTTTGACGACAGCCATTCTGACAGGTGTGAGGTAGACATTGATGTTTAAATATTAATTTTTAGATTATAATTCGACAGATATATGTACATAAACGTATTTGTAAAGTATCTGTTATCTTAAACCTCTAAAGAAGCCACCTTTTCTAAAATGGAGGATTGGGGAATTCCCTGGCAGTCCAGTGGTTAGGACTCCGTGCTTCCAATGCAGGGGGCACGGGTTCAATCCCTGGTCGGGGAACTAAGATCCTGCATGATGCACAGCGTGGCCAGAAGAAAAACAAACAAAAAAAGACAATCAACAGTGGAGGATAATTGAGGTTACTATACAGTATTTTACCAGATATGCTAGAGGTCTAGGTTTATAAAAGACTGTTTGAAATCTAATGTGGAAAGAAAGGTTTCTACCCAGGGAGAAAAGATAACAAATCTCTTATTAGAGAAGAGGCCCAGAGTCATTGTGTACTTTTATAATAAGCAGTCTATAATTGGGAGCACACGAAGTAAAAAGAAAAATCATCATGTATTCTTGAATATTCATTTTCAAGATTATTCTTATTGTTTTCATAATTTAAATAAGCATTACTTGTCCAGTGATCCCTACATTTATTATTGTTAGTGGTCAATATAATGATAGCTATCAAGAAATCATATTAATTTGATCATTATTACAACAATGAACAGCAAACCACACACAGTGAAGTGTTTCTTTCCTCAGTGTCAGTGCTAAGTGACAGAAGTTTATGGCTAAGAAAGGCTGTGTGATATAATGAAAAGAGCAGTAAGTGAGGAGTCAAGGAGATAAGGATCCCAGTTCTGGCTGCACTGCAAACAGGCTAGAGGTCACTGGGCAAATCACTTACAAGTTAATGTGGGCCTCATTTTCTTAATGTGTAAAAGGAAAATATAAATAAGTAGGAATGGTCTACCCAACATATCTATTCCACTGACAGGAACTTCAAACAAGAATTCCTCTTTGATGGAGGATGTGCAAAGTGAAGGAAGGCCTTGGCAAACAGGTTACCAGAAGTGGGGCCAGCCTTGAAAAAAGGCAGAAGTGGTTCCTTGATAGACGACATGATTTAAGAAAAGCCAGCAGGAAGCACCCAAAACCAAAATGCCTCTGTTCTATACACCCTTCAATATTTTTGTGATATCTGCAATTCCACCGTGAATGGTACCTCTCTTCTGGGTCTTAAAGGCCTAGAGGTATTCTGGCTGAGTCTACTGAATGATCACATGATGTGAGGCTGCATCTTAAGCTAAAACCAAGAACTTCCAAATGGAAATCCAAATTGGGATTAGACTCCTGAGATTGAGACTAGGAAGAGGGATGAAGGGTAAGGTTTCCAGAAGTGGGGAGAGGTCAGGGGTGGTCAATGCTCCCAGAATATATAGACAATTATACCATGTGACTGAGGATTGATCCTGCTTAAAAGAAGGTTAACTTTTGCTTTATCATCCGTTAAATTAACCAGGTCAATCTAATAGCAATAGTCTTAAAAGCAGAAAACTTGTCTTTTTTATTTTGCATTATTCTAGAATACCCAAGATAAAGCATAAAACAATGAGCACTCAATAAACATTTGAAGACTGACTCAAGGACTCTGTCCATAGAAAAACCCCCAAATGGTTTAAATGACAAAATAAAGGATTTCATAGGAAATATAATCTACTTTGGTAGCCTGGCAAAAATCAAGTAAAATCAAAATAAAATTCAAAATTAGTAGCATTATCATAAAAATATAAAATCAAAGCAAGGAAGGAGCATTTCATGATTTTATATTAAGTTGGCTGTTGCCAATTTGTTTATATGTTTTATTTTTCTAAATAAAACTGGCATAAAATGGTTGCTTTCATATTTTTTATGTGAATGGAAGCACTCTTCCAAATAAGAGATTCCCCTCCTACCTCGGGCCTGGTAAGGGAGACTACATCTCATTGTACTCAAATGACAGAACTCAAAAAATAAAAGGAGGCAGGAAGGAAGAAAAGGAGGGAGGAAGGAATGAAGTTATTCTATTTAAGAGAATCCATAGTCATTTTAAAGATCTTTTACTATAATGAATAATTGTATGGATAAAATAAATTTTCACTTATGCTTTTATTTGCTGTAAAAGCAAAAAAAAAAAAAAAGATACTTGGTCCAATTACAAGGCTGTTACAGTGCCTTTAAGAAGAAAGGCTGGTTGTTTTGTCAAGGGAGCCTCAGGGAGGGGCTGAGAATGGTGGGACTGTTTTCCTCATACCTCTCTGCTACTCCTTTACTATCTTCTTAACTGTTTTTTCTTGCTCTTCTGATGCCTTAATGTTCATTCATTCTTCAAGTCTCAGACTTTGGCCTTCTCTTCTGCCAATACTCTTTCTTAGAAAATTCCTGTCTCCATATTACTTCACTCAGAGTAGGGCCCCAGGGCTTCCATTTGGAGTAGACAACTCCATATGGCTAGCTCTGACTCTCCTCACTCCAGTTCAAGAGTGTCTAGCACTTATAAATGACGCCATGTGAATGGCTGGCTGTTACTTTACATTCATTTGCTAAAATGAAACTTATCTTCCTGCCCAAACTGAATGCTTTGTCTGATTTTTCTCTCTCTCTCTCCCCCTACCACCCCCTCTGTGTGTGTGTGTCCCCATCAATCTACTACCAGCCAAGTTTGAACTTGTTCTACTCTCATACCCAGGCAATAATTCTGATTTACCTTGGTTCTTTCTCATTACAATTTTTTCCCTTGACTGTTCTATCACTCTAGTACTCACACCTGGACCATTTTTCATAAAGTCAAATATTTTAGAATTGTAAGTCTGTGACTATCATCAGCCTGGCAAGGAGAAAAAAAATGGGGGGAGGGGGTTTTTATGGACTAAAGCTGTGTTTTTCACTGTGTTAATTAGACATCTAGGCTCCACAGAGCTGCCTTGGCAGCTGCCAAATCAAACAGTAAAACATCAACAGAGTATGGCCCTAGCCCCAATCCCACTTCACTCCTAGCAGCTCCACCATTATCTGTTTTATGTGTGAATTCCAAGTATGATCTCATCTGAAAAAACCTGTGCTATTACCTTAAGGAAAAAAGTTCCAAAACCACTGTCAGGTAACTTTTTAAGGCCCTCTTACCTCTAAAATTCAAGTCCTGTGAAATATAGTAATACAATTATTAAGAAAGAATTGAAGAAATTACTAGTTTAAACTTCTACTTATTAATATGCATCTTTAGATCAATTCTGGTTCTGGCAACTTGAAGGGTTTGAATAAATTTAGGGTAAAAATACATAAGTTATTCTGGGTTTCCAAACAGTCAACAGGAGGAGAGTGTAATAAGCCTTTAAGAGTCCACAGCATCTGTGAAGAAATAGGGAAACATCTCTAAGACAGCACACATTCTGAAGTCCATAGGATTCCAGCCTTTTTTCCAAACAGAAGCACTTTATGACAATATGCTTTCCACAGCTCATTTGTAGTTAAACAGCGAATGAATCTAGGAAAAAAAGAGTTTAAAGGCTCCTATGTTCCATGGAGATTTGAATTTTGGCTCGCTCTTTCCGTTTCATGCAACTTGGCAACAGTAAATAAACAAATAGGGTTTAACATGTGTCTCACTGGAGTGAAACCAGCTGGTTTCACCTTCAAGGTGTGGAAGATGGAATGTAGTACAGTGGATTCTGGGTATTTAGGTCCAAAGACTGGCTGTTGATAGAAACCATGCAGGAGGTCCCTCAGAGCCATAACTCACACAACAGGGCAGCAGAGGATTCACCGGGCTTCAAGTCTTGGCAACTGATTTTTCTCTTCAAGTCTGGTTACCAACATGACGTTTATGCACCTGATTAACTCTGAGTATGGGAATTCACTTCTCCGAGCTTTTTATTCTTACCTATATGTAAAGACTTTAGGCTTGATGGCTCAGGGCCGGTTTGCACACTGGAAATGTGGCTAGTCTGAATTAAGATGCCCTGTAAGTGCTGCAAAATACACACTGGATTTTGGAGACTTAGTAACAAAAAATATATAAAATATCTCTTTAATACTTTTGGATTATAATATGTTGACTTAATATTTGGGATACTATTTTGGATATACTGATTTAAACAATGTGTATTATTAAAATTAGTTTTACTTGTTTCTTTTTACTTTTTTTTAGCTACTAGGAAATTTAAAATTACGTATGTGGCTCACATTAAACACCTCTGGACTGGTTTAGATGCTAGAGTCAGATTTAGTGTAAGAAAAACCTAAATCAAGTTTATGGTTTTACCACTTCTTGAGGTAAGTCACTTAGCACAAATCTCAACTTTTCCATTGACCTTGGGCAGGTTCTTATATCATTCTGTGCTTTAAGTTTCCTCACCAGTAAAATGAATCATACAACCTGTCTTATAAAGTTTTGTGAAAATCAAGTAAGTTAATGAATGCAAAGAACAACACCTGTCACATTATAAACACCATATAACTATTCATTATTCCTATCTCTAAACTTGTCTTTTTTTATATTGAAAGGAGAATGATACTTCATAGGATGAAGTTAGAATTCAATAAAATAATGTATTATAAATCATAAAAACTAGGTAAATGTTGGTAACCGTTCAGCTCTAAAAGTCAATAAATCTGTGCAACCCTGATGGTCATTACAAAGTTTCAGTCCTCCAAGATAAACATGAGTTCAGCACTTACAGTCCTTTACCCTAGGGTATCAGTAGATTAGTCTACTGTACATATTTTTTGTATTCTATCGCAGGCTATGTTCAGAATGAGCTTTTAGTAAAAAGTCAAAAAAGCTCAGGATAGATGCCAACCTTTTCACAAAGCTGTGTATATACACATATACTGGGCATTTAACTTGCTCTCTTGCTAATTTTGATACTGCATAGTTTTTAAGTTGACTTGGGGCTCTCTAGAACATATTGTACTTAGAACTATTTGAGCATATTATAAGAAAAAGAGTTCAGCCATAATATATGGTACAACTCCTGAGGGGAAGGAAGAGATTATTCTTTAATTCATTTTCAAAGTACCATACGTACTTGGAGATTTAGTAGAAGAAATATATGTAAAAGAAAAAGCATTTAATTCTTAGTTATGATGATGTTTTTAACAGAAATATTTACTCAACTAATAATTACTAAATGCCTATTATTTGCCAGGTACTATTCTAGCCACCAGGGACACATAGATGAGCAACATAGACAGAAATCTTGCACTCATAGAGCTATGCAGTATCAAAATTATTGAGAGACAAAGTTAAATATTGAGCATATGTGTATATGCCCAAGTTAGAGGGTGATGTTGGCATGTATCAATCCTGATTTTTGACTTTACTAAAACATCATTCTGAACATAGTGTGTGAGTAGAATCAAACCTTCAGTCCATCTCTTCACCAAATGTCAATGTATGTATGATCTTCTACAGCACTAGGACATCATGAAACATCAGCAAGAATCTCACCAATTCAATGCCAGATGGCACAAAAAACAAACCAATTATAGAGTGGATTATAAGCAGGCTATATACAAAAGTGCTGTCTCTGCATGATTCCTAGTTTTTCAACCAAGTGCCAAGGATTTGTGTGCTTAATTCCCATTAGAATTTACGGGAATTAACAGTGCATGAGGGTTTCCCTGGTGGCGCAGTGGTTGAGGGTCCACCTGCCGATGCAGGGGACACGGGTTCGTGCCCCGGTCCGGGAGGATCCCACATGCCGCGGAGCGGCTGGGCCCATGAGCCATGGCCGCTGAGCCTGCACGTCCAGAGCCTGTGCTCCACAACGGGTGAGGCCACAACAGTGAGAGGCCCGCGTACCGCAAAAAACAGTGCGTGAATGGGTAAAAAAAAATTTTTAAGTGGAAGGTGAAATCTTGAAGAGCCCCAAGATAAAAGTGCACATTTTATATATGTTGTTGATAAGGGCCTTTTAAAGATAAATTTTAGAACTGTTTAGGTTGTAAGTGGGGGCGCAGATTAAGCATGTGCTGACTTAACAGAGGCTGGCTTAACAGAGGCTGAATGTTGAAAAGGCTGCATGGTGTAGTGGAAAACATTCCCTGGTCTTATGTACAGACAAACTGGCTTTTAGTCCCTGCCTCAAGAACTTACAAGCTTCTTGGTACAGAAGGACCAATGTACGTGGAACTGTTTTATATAATGCTAAGCAATAAATACACCTGGACCTGCACACAGTATATATACCTGAACCAGTGAATACCTAATGAATAGAGAATTTTAAATTTTAAATGATGGATTTGTTGTTTTTAATTAACTGACCGATTTGCTATGAAAGAAACTCAAGAGATCCATGGTTCCACTGGAAGAAACCTGATAGTAAAGACCTGGAAGCTTAAAAAGACTCCTGATTGTTAAAGAATTTAATACAAATAGAATAAAAGGACAGCAGTCCTGGAGCTACACCACAACCCCATAGTGACTGAAGGAGACACTACACCAACTAAAACTGTCAGAAATTTCCACACTAAGAATTCTCACAGGAGGACAGATTATTTACCTGGACCTAACACAGGTCTGTATCTCTTAGACAACTGCTTGCCCAAACAACTAACAACTACAATCGTAGCTCTACTCTACAGTTTTAATTGGGATCAAGTGATATGAAATCCACAGTCAAAAAATATTTCAAATATTGGAACTCTTGGCATGGAACCATTTCCATTTCCACCTTGTTAAGCCTGCCCACCTCTCTACAGCACAGTGACATTCAAGGAGATGGTGGGTAACAGTTAGCAGTACAGACTATAGAGTTTAGAGGTATAAGGCATTTGGTATTTTGAATCTCTATAAACAAGACTCACATTTTTCATAATACATGCAAGCAACAGTATTCCTCATACCCCATGGAAATGATTAATGACCCATTAACGATAGCTGTGCCAGAAAAAAACTGCTATAAATCACATACCAACTGTCAATACCATGCCATGATTCTAGATCAGATAAAGGAGAAAGATAATCTCAAACAAATTCTATATGGTGAAATTGTATACACCCACTCTCAGTCATTACCACCTTCTGAAAGTGAGCTATCATCCTATTTCAAGTTGTTGGAAGCATTTTTCTATGCCCTCCTTGTTCCAGGATTACAAACTCTATCATCAGCTCTGGGCTTTGTTCAATCTAAGAGGACTTAAAGAATGATTTAGCTTTTTTTATTGTATTCAATTAATGAGATGAATCAGCACTATTTTATAGAAGAACCTCTTATATTCAGCTCTAATTTATGCCTGGTAAAGGAGGGAAAGGAATATCTTCTAAAAAGAAGACAAAGTGTAAGAAAAGATAATCCTGATTTTCACCTAAGAGTAATATCACCTTTGTGAAGTCTTTTTCCAAGTAGCTAAATGGCCAGATTCTGTTTCAACCGTTTTCCTGTCTGTTCTATAATTATGAAAATCCATTTGCAAAATTAAAGAGTATTCATCATTTAAAATTTTCTTTTTATATTATCAAGTTTTCACTTCTGTATTGGTAAATCAGATTTAAATTTGTTTTCAGGACACACCACCCTTTTGGCTGTTAAAAAAGTAATGATCAGGGCTTCCCTGGTGGCGCAGTGGTTGAGAGTCCGATGCAGGGGACATGGGTTCGTGCACCGGTCCGGGAAGATCCCATGTGCCATGAAGCGGCTGGGCCCGTGACCCATGGCCGTTGAGCCTGCGCGTCCGGAGCCTGTGGTCCGCAACGGGAGAGGCCACAACAGTGAGAGGCCCACGTACCGCAAAAAAAGTAATGATCGTAAGTCCAAGGCCAGATAAAAGCTGAGATATTCTGTCATGTATGTGAGCACCAGGTTAGGAGCTCAAAGCATAAATTTCTGCTCTTGGCTCATAATCTGCATGACAGACACTGTTATTAAAAAATGGTTTGAAATTATTAAGTAGTAAGGCAAATAAGGAATCATGTAAATGCTAATGTAATAAGGCTAAGAAGCAAACAAAACTTGCCCAAATCCAGAGTAAATCCTTGGCCAAGAAAACTTTCTGCCCATAATACAAATAATTATCCCAGCCTTATTAAATTAAGAAAACATAGAGTTCAGCTGGAGCCTGTGTCACTGTTTTTTTTCTTCTTTTTCTTTCGTGTCCTCCTCACAGTGCCTAGCACAGCACCCTTTATGTAGTAGGTTCATAATCACCCATTCAACAAAAAGGGTGGAGTGCCCTCTATGTGCTGGATCTGGGCACCAGGGAAGAAAAGGGCAAAATAAGATACTGTCTGAACTCTCAGTCTGATGGAGACTGACATTTATAGAAGGAATGAAATAATGTTGTGCCAGGACTTATGTCCTTTCCGATGTAAAATTAGGCAGATATCACACTTTTATTTTTCCCAAATGTTAACCACGTTAAAGTAGTAACCATGTTTATGAAGTATGGGAATTTTGTGTTTGTCCTTGTTTTATAGAATTATTACTCTGTAAAGAGAAAATTATAAAGTTTTAAAAATTAGGAGAAATGAAAGTGAAAGGGCTAACCAGAAAATCAGAATGCAGGACTGGACAGTTACTACGGGAAGCTCTTAAATTAGAGTCTAAGGTTCTTTACTTTCAGCCATGTTTTAATAATGCCCATTTATCAAAAAGCTAAACACCACAAAAGCTTAAATAACCATAATCCACTCATATTATCATATAACTGGTGCTTATAATAATGGCCTTAACTCACTGTATTACTGAGGTAACCCTGAATAATCAAAGAAAAAAATGTCTTAGACTTCTTGAGTTTTTAAAATTATATTGCATTTTTATTCTGTGAAAATTTATAATCCATATAAGATATGTATGACTCTCCATTAACCTGAATATTAAATTAAATTTCCCAATTCTTAATTATTTTACCAACACTTGCTTTTCCTCCCTACCTCGCTCCAACACACACACACACACACACACACCCCTACACCCACAGGCCACACTCACTCAAACTATACCACATAGGTCACTTTTCTCTTTTTCATGGTTGAGACTAACTTTATCTTTAAAAAAAAGACAAAAAAGAATGAGACAACTTAGAATATTTTAATAGACCAAGGGCTTTTGATCAAATCTCTAAAGTTTTACCAGGCATGGTAGGGAAACTTGCATTTGCTCTCATTCACAGCATCACATTTAAACAGTGCGTAATAGAAGAAGAGTTTTAAAGACTTCCAGAAGAAGAAGGCATGCTATATTTATTTAAATAACTAACACTGTTCACAAAACATCAAGAGAATTCATTGAAACCTTCATCACTAACAGTGCTGTCATTAATAGCAAAATAGTTTCTGAACCTGACCTTATAAGCCTTTAAGCCTATGCCCCTCACTTGTTAATCCCTTTCAGTGTGACTTGCTCTTCTGAAACTGCTCTCTCCAAGGCTGCTAATGATTTCCTCACCACCAGATTCAATCATATCTTCTAATCCTTCATCCTTTTAAACCTCCTAGATACAATTTATACTGACGACCACTCCTCCCTTGAAATTCTCTCCTCCCTCAAGGTCTATGACACGGATGTTTCTTCCTTTGTTCTAGCTGTGGTTCTTACATGTTCCATCTTGTTTCGTAAATATAGACATTATCTTAGCTTTGCAGTTTGTTCAGAAAGAGAAGGATGGGCCTGTTTATTTATTTAACCTCAACCTTACCTCTCAACAGTCTCTCCCTTGGCAATGTCATCCAACAGTTAACCTATTTCCACCATCACCTACCTATAAGTACTTCCTGAATTTGGGGTCTTCACTTCCAACTGCATATAAAACATCAGCATTTAAATGTTCCACCAGCATTTCATATTCAATCTGTCTAAAATTAACTCATTATCTTCCTTACAAACCAGCTCCCCCTTTTTTAACTTTTGCTACCTCTAGTTAATGGCATCTCCTATCTCCCAGTTAGTTATCCAAGCTCCAAACCTTAGAGTCAATTCTTACTCCTCAATCTCCTTTGCTTCCCTTATCTAATCACTTGATTAAAAAACAAACAAAAAAACACAGCTTCTACCTTCTCTTACCAATCAGATCTATCGCTTTGTTTCTGTTCATTCCACCCCCTCAACTTCTACCAGTTCAGGCTTTTCCTACATTGATGCAACTGCCTGTACACTGATCCTATGTCTTGATTTTTCATTTCTTGCAAGATCTAGCACAGTGATTCCTAGAGAGTAACCTCAACAAATGTTTGTTAAATGAATTAAATAAAGGAACAAGTTTTAAAGTTTTCAGAGAGAAGGAAATTGTGAACAATAAAGATCAGAAAAGGTAAATTGCTAAGTTTTAAAAGCCTGGATCTTAAAATGAGAAGGAAGGTCTTAAGAGATGCTAGCTTTAAATTTTTAAATGTATTATATTTACACATCGGAACCTGTTTTGTGACAGAGTAAAGAGAAAAATCTGACAAATGAACTTTTAGTATTTTGGGAAGAAACATGCCATATTCTTAATCTTTTAAAAACTCATTAAAATTCTGAAGAAATCTCACTGTTTGAGGTGTTCACACTTATGGTTATTCCAAACTCCAGAGGCATGATTTTTTAAATCCAGTGGCAGTTTTTTAGGTATAGTATATTCTTTCACCATTCTGTTCCTCAAGCATGAGTACAAAGCCCCCTAGAAACTTTCAGTTACTTAGATGTCCCTGTGAAAAAGGTCATTTTTTGCCACAGACTAGCAGGTGAAAACCATTTTCAAAATATAAATGCATACTCTCCCTTTCTGTTGGTCACTTATTCTAGGTTAGTGATTTTTTTTTTAATAATCTATTAGAAAATGTTTCTGCGCAAAAGTCCCTGGTGAGAGCCATTCTTACCAAGATCCAGAAATTTTATGGAAGCTTCTTTTTCATATATAACTTTAGACTTTACTAAGAGTTGGGACTATCAAAGATACATATTTTTAAAGGTTTAATGACAGGCGTTAAGTGGGAGAGATAGTACTTTAAATGAATGGTCACAAAATCTTTAGAACGCTTATCCTAGTCTATCATTCTCTGCATTTGTGAAGGATTGTTTACTTCCTGACACATTTTCACATAATGCATAGAACAAAAATACTGCATTTGTCCATCATGAGACTGTGAATTTGGCAAAAATCGGACATGTCCAATTAATTTTGAAAAGAAGATAATTGCTGCTTGAAATAAAAACTGTATATATTACAAGAACCAAATTAAGCAGATTACATCAGTCTTCCTAATCCACTGATCAATACAGTAAATGTAGTATGACGAGAGTTTGAAAACCGTTACACTTCTTCAAACTTTTAGAATCCTTCAAACCCAGGGTATATAGTATTTTGTTGTTTGCTTTGTCTCTTTACTCTCAACCTGAAAATCAATTTTTCTAGGTTTGGTGATATAAGGAATCAAAAAGAAATTAGCTATGATCAAATAAGGTTATGATCTGAACAACTGAAGTGATAATTTTATATTTGAGAATCTGTAGATGATATGAAGCTTTTGTCCATTAACGTATTAAATATATTTTTAAAAATCTCTGTTGATGAAAGATGCAGGCTTCCATGTTTTCTCCAGTAGAGTTAATGAACTAAATGGAAAATATCTCACTAATTTCTTAAACCCCCTTGTGAGGCAAGAAAATGACATTCTCATCTAACAGCTGTAAAAACCGAAGAACTAATAGATGTAACTGCACTCAATTGCAAAGGAAAATAATAGCTCTAATATACCGTGAGTTGTGGATATGAAAGAATATTGCATACACATAACCCCTCCCTCATTTTTAAGGAATCAATCTTGGATCTTGGCCCTATACCTTTTGGCAGAGTAAATTATTGCCTCAAGGGCAGGCTGTGCAGTCATCCTTTTAATTTACTTTTAAATAGCTCTTCCCTAATCCATACCACCTAAGATTGAGCCAATCATGAATTTTCAGCAAACTTAAGTCACTTATTCTATAGATTTTTTAACTAGAAATTTTTCTAGTTAAAATTTTTTTTTAAGTTTACATTTTCTAGATTTTTCTCCCTAAATTCAGGAGATAATAACTCTTTGCAAAGTACATTGGGACACTAATTGGGAAGTAAAAAGGAACAAACTGAATTGATTTGTAGTTTCACAGAAATGAATTTGACATTCACTTACAAGTTGCAAACCCACGTATAGTTTTGAACACTTCTGAATTTATTTGTTTTGCAAAAAAGTGGAATGTTTCACTAGAATCGAAATGCCCTCAAGTTATTTCCAGTACTGCTGTAGAATTGATTTTTCTAGGTTAAGGGAACGCCAAAGTGAAGAGATACTTCTTTTTTTCTTTAATCATTATCTATTTTTCTTAACTGGGTTTAGGACATCCCAAAACAAATCAGGAAAATGTAACTTCATTTCAGTATTACCAACATAGGGCATTTTGTAATGACTGTAACATGACTGTGACATTATGACAGTGAAGTATTCATTTTTAATCTTTTTAAGCTTTAAACAGAGAAAGCTTTTCCTCGGTATGTCCAATAGAAATACAATATGTAAATTAATCCATATTATCTGTATGCTGATTGGCTTGAGTTCCCCCGAATGTCACAATCTCACCACCCAGCAATGAGGTATTTTACTGCTGTCTGGAGATCAAATTATTGCTGTAGAGAAGATCTTTATTTTTTCTGTTTCATTAACAGATTATTATAAAGCAATAAGCATGCAGGAGGAGAATCAGACGTTTTACCTTGGGAATTAATGAAAGCATTTCTGCTCGTTTTTTGGAGGTGGAGTTGTCGTTTAAAATCTTATACCACCCCCACAAACAAAATTCTTACGAAATGGTAAAATAAGGAAATCCATGATTCCAGAGACATCCCTAAGCACCCAGGTGTCAGGCTATGTACTGTCGTGTGATATCACCGGACCTTTTGGACGGGTATAAGTTTTATGAATCGTTATATTCCTAGTATTTTTCTTCCTTAACAACAAAGGGGGGAAGGAAACTCACATACATACAACTGCTGTGACATTACAATCTACTGGTCAGCTTTACTTGCAAGAAGCAAAAGAAAGGCTATTGCTTGGTGGGGTGGAATGCAAGGAGCAGTCATTTAAAATTTGTGTAAGCCTCGTTCTATAGTCATATTCGTTAAAGTAGAATGGACATAAATCATTTTGCAGCTTTCCTCTGAACTTAGTTTCTTCCTACTTAACGCATATCTGCGTGCACTGGAGAACAGAAGAAGACTAACAAAGGGCTGCCCTAACCTGCCTTCCCTTCTTCCCCATTGACAAGATTTTTCCTGACTATGCCTTTTTTCTTTTTAAAAAAAAATTTTTTTTTCTTTTCCTTTCTTTTTCCTTTCTCCCCTCCCCTCCACTCTCCCCCACACCAAGCTAACCTGCAAATGCAGTCAGCTGGGGAAATCATTAAAGAAGAAAGCTGAAAGAAGCTCCCAATGCTTTGGACCGCCCTAAAAGAGCATGGAGGAAAATGGGGAAAGCGAGGGTTCCCGGAAGCTGAGGTGGAGGCGGGCACCCCGGGCTCCGGGGTGCGCTGCCCTAAGGGAAGAGGGTGGGCCTGAGGTCCTGAACGAGCCTTTCCAAACCCCACTCCCAATGCAGAGAGGGAAAAGTTCAGAAGCAGCCGCAAGGGGACACAGGCCAATTTTGCCAGTTCAACAGGACAGGACATTCAATAAAGCCAGCCCGCTCTGGAAAAGGGTCGGGGCTCCTGTTGGCTCCACAGAGGCTGAGGTAGCCCCCTGCCGCCGCCCTCGCCACCGCTGCCGCCGCCGCCGCCGCTGCCCCTGCGTTACTGGGGGAGACGGTGCCGCTGCGACAGCGGAGGACGCGGCTGGAGCTCAAGGAGGCTCCAGCGCGCAGGCGCCGCCGAGCCCTGCCTGGATGTTCAGTCAAGGCACTAAGGCAAAAAAAAAATCAGCAGTTTATAGAAAGAAGAAGCTATAGTCTGTCGGGATATCCAACACCAACAGGTAGGAGGATATACTCTCGGTTAAGTTTGGGGGGAGGGGGCACACTGTTGATGAAACTGCAGGTTCACCGGGAAAGAGCCCTCCTTGAGTTTTTTTTTTTTTGTTTTTTTGTTTTTTTGACAATAAACTGCATAATGGAAGTACATTCAGACAATGCATCTTCAGTAGGGCTTACTGAGAGCTCCATTTCTGGAAAGCGTTGCAAGACTGAGGAATATCAGACTGCGAATCACCGGGAACAGTTCCCTTGCAGCACAGAAGCAATCTCTCCCCATCTTCGCGTATGTAATGCATGTCTCTCTCCCCCTCCCCCTCCTCCACCCCCCCATTATAAATCCAGGGGTGGCGGATTTCAGGTTTCGTAATGTTGCATGATGCGATCGGTATTTACCCGGGGATGTACCGGTGGGGAAATTAAAATCATCGAACGCAGTGTTGCCTGGGCTTCTATCAGCATATTCCGGGCAAGTGAGAAGTGGCAAAGGAAACATGCTTGGTGGGAATAACAGAGAAAGCCGATTTCCCTGGTGGGGCTCCCCAACACCTAGGAGACAATGTGCATTTTGTTTTAAAATGAAGCCACTTGCGATTTGCAACGAAGATAATCAGTGTAAATGGGAAAAGCTTAATTGCCCAAGAAATACAGGTTCATGTTAAATTCATTTGAATTCAGGCAGCCCCGGTCTACAAATGTAAGTGCATTATTCCTCTGGGTGTTTCCCTGACCAATATTTACATTAACCATTTTTAATAATCATGTGGGTTTAAAAGAGAAAAGATTTGCCAAAAATGGGGGGGGAGGGAAAGACAAAAGATTAAATCACATCAAATCCTGGGACAAGTTCCTATTAATTTAGAAGTCTAATGTTGAAATCATGCTTTAAGATGAATCAACAAATATTCCTCTTATAATATGCAGCATGAATAGTGGCACTTGAGTCAAAAGACATATATTTTGGAAGGGTTCTTTGGATCCATATCAGCAGAGAAGCTGCAGGGAAAACACTGACAGATACTAACAGACCTCAGATAAATGTGGGTTGTCTCTTCTCTGTCTCCTATTAGCAATCTTGTAGATTCCATTGCAACACTAGTGATTAACTCCAGGACTGGCATATTTTACAATTGGGGAACATTTTATTCCTTCTCTCCTAAAGGTGCCCAATCAAATGTATGTTCTTTTAAATAGAGACATTTTAAAATTCATCTAGCTCAGAAAACTGAACAAGCCAATTCTCTGAAATCTCAAGCAAAAATACTAAAGCAAATAATATTCAAAATTAAAACTTTATTTGCTTCCCCATAAATGAACAGCTTTATGTTAGCACTGCCTGACATCATTGCTTGTTAACTTTAGAACTGATAGCTCTTTTTTTTTTCCAGATATTCTGATGGCAAATCAAATGGAAGAAAAGAGGAAGCATGACTGCAGATCGGATCAGTTCTCTTTGTGGATTACATTTTCAGTAAAATGCATGGATATATCTTTTCCTTGTTCTTATATCTAGATCATGAGACTTGACTGAGGCTGTATCTTTATCCTCCATCCATCTATGGCGAACTATAGCCATGCAGCTGACAACATTTTGCAAAATCTCTCTCCTCTAACAGCCTTTCTGAAACTGACTTCCTTGGGTTTCATAATAGGAGTCAGCGTGGTGGGCAACCTTCTGATCTCCATTTTGCTAGTGAAAGATAAGACCTTGCATAGAGCACCTTACTACTTCCTGTTGGATCTCTGCTGTTCAGATATCCTCAGATCTGCAATTTGTTTCCCATTTGTATTCAACTCTGTCAAAAATGGCTCTACCTGGACTTATGGGACTCTGACTTGCAAAGTGATTGCCTTTCTGGGGGTTTTGTCCTGTTTCCACACTGCTTTCATGCTCTTCTGTATCAGTGTCACCAGATACTTAGCTATTGCCCATCACCGCTTCTATACAAAGAGGCTGACCTTTTGGACGTGTCTGGCTGTGATCTGCATGGTGTGGACTCTGTCTGTGGCCATGGCATTCCCCCCAGTTCTGGATGTGGGCACTTACTCATTCATTAGGGAAGAAGATCAATGTACCTTCCAACACCGCTCCTTCAGGGCTAATGATTCCTTAGGATTTATGCTGCTCCTTGCCCTCATCCTCCTAGCTACACAGCTTGTCTACCTCAAGCTGATATTTTTTGTCCACGACCGAAGGAAAATGAAGCCAGTCCAGTTTGTAGCAGCAGTCAGCCAGAACTGGACTTTTCATGGCCCTGGAGCCAGTGGCCAGGCAGCTGCCAATTGGCTAGCAGGATTTGGAAGGGGTCCCACACCACCCACCTTGCTGGGCATCAGGCAAAATGCAAACACCACGAGCAGAAGAAGGCTATTGGTCTTAGATGAGTTCAAAATGGAGAAAAGAATCAGCAGAATGTTCTATATAATGACTTTTCTCTTCTTAACCTTGTGGGGCCCCTACCTGGTGGCCTGTTACTGGAGAGTTTTTGCAAGAGGGCCTGTAGTACCAGGGGGATTTCTAACAGCTGCTGTCTGGATGAGTTTTGCCCAAGCAGGAATCAATCCTTTTGTCTGCATTTTCTCCAACAGGGAGCTGAGGCGCTGTTTCAGCACAACCCTTCTTTACTGCAGAAAATCCAGGTTACCAAGGGAACCTTACTGTGTTATATGAAGGAGCATCTGTACATCTTTAGCCTTGTGAAACACTAACCTTCTCTGCTAAGCAATTGTGGCCTGTAGCCATTTCTTGAGAAGAAAATCAAGAATGGGATCAGCAGTTATAAGGATTTGGGCAACATTCTGCAGTCTTTGCAATAGTTCACCTATAATCCTATTTTAAATCTCAGAGTGATCCTGCTGACTGCCGGCGAAGGTTTGTAATTAAGAAAGGACTGAACCACTGCCCTAAGTTTCTTTATGTGGTTGAAAACTAGATAATGAAAGTAGCAGGTGCTAAGTATCAGTGCTAAACGCTGTGTATATCACTACTTACGAAAAAACATCAAAAAAAAACCAATTAGCATTGGACATCTTAATAAATTAAGTTGACATGAGGTAAATGTGTTGATAAAAACTAATTTTAGAAGTTTGAAGACTTTAAAACATTTCATACTATTATTGTTTTGCAAGGACTAAAATATTTGGGGACTTAAAGTACTGTAATTCACTAAAGATATGCCATGAATTATTGGATTACCACACTTTTAAAAAATCGCCTTGTAAGTTTTGGGGAGCATTCCAAAGCAGTATATTGGTTCCAATTAGAGTTTACTTTTTTTGTATTAATACATTACTGTTTCTAAATACCACTTTCCTTACCTACTAGTGAAATTGCTAGCATCGAACTGTATTATGTGGTTTTTGTTGATTTGGTATAAAGTTTTTCCAATTCATCTATATTTTACAAATACTAGATACTGGTCTGGGAGGCAACATTAATGGTACCAACCGGTCACAACTGAGCAGTTCTAATAATGCAGAATAAACACATGTTGCCTTAAAGGATTATCTAGTATCTTTCATCTTATTTAGCATTGGAGCAAACTGGAGTCATGGGAAATTGAATCAGTAACTGGTCATGGTCATGCAACTGGAAGTGCATGGACGATCATTTAATACTCTTTCCTTTTTCCTCACATGGTTTGAAAATTAAGGTGCACATCACTGGGATAATGAGATTTTCTTCTGAGTTGTGCTACCCATTCTAGTGTGTTCTAAGAAGGAGGCAGTTGATGTGTGTTTATATTTTAAGTCAGCTGTCAAGGGGAGACCACAGCCTTAGTATGACATCCTGCACAATTTGTAAAGCCTTTATTCTACCGAAGGCACAGTCTTGTTTATACTTTCTGCACATTCAGTGTATTGGTCGTTTAAATTATTTCAGTTCTAACTTGTGAAAGCTTATAATATGATTTCTAGTATTTCAGAAATACATTAGAGTCTGTGAGTCTCATTCTTCAAGATACAGATGTGTGAATTTCAATATAAAGTTGCATTTGCCAAAATTTACTTGTGTAGCCTGTTACTTTTCTTGGAATAAATTTTACATTTTTGGCAGTTAATTTTTTTTTTAATTGGGAGGCAAGCACAAAATAGGAAGACTAGCTTTATTATGGTTTTGTTTCTTTATTTTTGTAGCTACTATATTCTGGAACTGAAAATGCATGAATGATGGGGAACCTAAAGCTGATAAACTGACAAATAATATTATCTGCAAAAGCATTATTTGGTAGCTTTTGTCGTATTTATCCTATTTATTCTTACAAAGCCAGTAATATTTAAAGATGTAAACCTGCTTAGTTGGTTGGTTCAGAATTTTAATATAAACATCACATTTTATTTTGGGCCATGGTAGAAATTTTGGATTCTAAATACATAACTTGTAAGAAGAATGGTTTACAATTACATTATGACAAAACCAGAAAAGTTGTTATTGTTTTTGTTTGTTGTTCATTGTTTTTGTTTGTTTGGGGGTTTTATTTTTATTTGGTACTTGAAAATTAAGATTAGGAATCTAATGGAACAGAACTCTTTATTGCTACAGTGTTTCTGTAAAGAAAACATCAATATAAATATAAGTAAGGAAAAATAAATCATTGAAATATTTCAATGATATATGCAACAATTCAGTTTTGCTCATATAAGGACAGCTCAAGCCATGATTTAGTGAGCACTCTATTTGAACTCATTTTTACTTTATATCAAAGTTGATTGGATCTGAGACAAAATTTAATGTACAACAGTGAACTGAATCTAGCAATAAAGACCCCTTTTGGTACTAAAATCATTATCTAAAATACAATTAAGGAAATGCTATCAAAAGGTATTGGGATAACATTATGTTTCCAACTCAAAAAGTTTACAGTAGAGACATAATTACCATGACTATATTTATAAAGAGCTTCGCTTAGAGGTTCAAATATCACCAGCAATCAGTAGAAAATTCAACAATGATCTTGAGGCCAGAGAGACCAGGTTTTATTAACACTGGCCTCCATTATATACACAAAAACCCGGCATGGATTAAGACTAGGAGACTGGGAAGTCAAGAGCAACAACCAAGTGAGATTGCCTGATTCTACCTAGCTATTTGGAACAACATATTCCAACAGCTTTGGTAAGTGATCAACCCCAGTGATCAGTGAATAATACTGAACTGTGGTGACTCTCATTTAAGCCTACTCTTGACTAACTTGGCATTTCAGGTCAAGGGGCAAGCAGTGGGTGAGATACATCCCCAGTTAATCAATGCTATTTGTAAGTCAATAAGTAATGGTAGCAATCATATAAAATAAAAGTCTGCTTCAGTGACTCAAGGACCAAATCACATTATCTATTTTGGCACCCATTCCAATATTCAATATTGAAAAACTGTTGCAACTAATTCAATTTGAAAATGTTACTAATCTTCAACCCATAAAAATACATTCCCACTGGGGAGTCCAACTTCCCTGTGAGAAAAACCCTTTATCAGTAATAATGTGTCCCTCTAGGACTAATTACATCTGAGTTGAACAGGCTTTAGATTGTTTTCCTTAATAGTGGTAATGTGTTTGCATGGATGTGTCTATAATCTCATCTGGTTCCTTTTGTGCACAGTGGATTTATTTGTGAGATGCCTGGCTGGAGCTAGGCATTAAGTCTGTGACTGTGAAACCCTATGCAGATATTAACTGAGGCAGAAGGAGGTGAGTAACTGGCTCAGTTTCCCGTGGAGGCTCCATTTAAATAATACAAAATTAACCATAGTGATTAGATTTTAAAATTATTTGTGGGACAACCTATTGACTGAATTATCTTCTCAAATGTTAGCTGGTTGGGTTTCAACACCAGCATTTTTCATAGAGGTTAATAACTGATTTGTCTTTACATGGTTATGGCCCCTTATCCATTTGCCTCTACATCCATGAATACTAACTGAAATGCTTATTTATTCATTCATTCAACAAATATGTGTTGGTCACTGAGCTTGGTGCTGAAAGCACAGTAGAAAACAGGCAGAACAGAATTAAATATGTAGTAGCAACAAGTTACAAGTGTTACAATAGTAAATGTTTCTAAAATGGACTTGATATTAATGACCATAAATGGACTCTCTTCCATTTTCCCTTCATGCCTTACCCCCTATCTTTCCCAGTATTCCCTGGGATCTTTTATATATCATACTCCCTCAATTCAGAGGGAGCCCCCCCATTCTGCTCACATTTCATTTAGATGAATCACCCGTGCTGTGTTTTGGAACCCTGAGTTCCCTCATTGTTAGTGGTTACACAAAGTAACAGCAAACCCTGAGTGTTAAAGTCCTCCCACTCCTGACTCTCCACTTCCATGTGGAGATACTTCAATTCCTTCAAATGACAGGGAGATGTTCTTTCTTCCATACTCATACCTTCCTGCAAGTTAGCATGAGAATGCCTGGGTAAAGTGCAATCAAAGGAAGGCACTAAGATGTCAACTCCCAGGGGGCCTCCCATGGTGCTCACAGGGTACATATCTTTTATTATGAAAGCATGCTACTCCTTCAATGTTTTTCTTATTCCTTATTAGAGATAAAACAAAACTCCCTACCCCTACCCTCATCAGCTGAAAAGTTTATTTGGCCTCCAAAATTTACTTCTATTGCAAATACAATGAAATGTACTTAAAATTATAGAGACGTATCCTTTTCAGCTAAGGCATGTAATAGCGCATTGTGTTGCAATGGGAATTACTGTAGAACAGTTGCAAACAGAACCAAAACCCTTCACTTCTGTAGATAAATTTACTTTACATTAGATAAATTTACTTTGTTCCATTCTTTATTCCACGTGTAGCATAAACTATATTGTTATTAAAACAGAGCAAAACAAAAACCCCAGCTTATATTAACTTTATCTTAAAAAGAAAATTAAAAAGATAAGACGACAAATAGCAGTGTTTCAAGTACTGGCTAAATACAAGACCGATGATTACCAGAATTATGGGTTATTTACGATTCTAGAATCACGTGAGTCTGTTTTTCTATGCAAAAATGCATCATTTTCATGTTTGTTAATAGTCTCATAAATGTTTTTAATGGAAACTGCAAGGTCTACTAAGATAATTGTTTGTTGCTGACATTTTTCTTTTGTTCTTAACTCTGGGTATGCTAGTGTTCTGTGACTTTCCTAATTCTCTCACAAACTTTTTTTATACCATATTAAAATGATAGAATTGCTCAATTTTGAGGCACAAGTTCACAGTTAGTCTATACAGTGGTTAAAACTAAGGGAGCATTTGGAAATGACTGGATTATTTTTTGCCATGAGTCGAAGCAGTCAAATAAGCTAAAGGGCTATTGAGAACTGGGGCAATGGAGAAAAGATTGTTTTGGCTAACTCATTTTGCCATTTACTGCATTGTAACAAGCTCTAAAAAATATATTTAAACCAAGAGGCTTTAACTTTATAAAAGGATTATATAAATAAGACTTTGTTTTTAAAATGGAGAAGCAGTTTTTATATCACATCCTTTTGCCAAGAGGATGATGTCTATTAACTGCCCAAACCCTTTAGATTAAAAGGCTTTTAAAGCTAGTTTTCCTCCCACCAGATTAAGCAGTTAATACAAGGGCTGGAGCCCTGAAAGGCCCCAGAGCAAAGTAAAAAAGAGTGTGTTTCCCTCTGAGTGACTGTGAAAAAAGACCTTAAAGGAGTAACAGGTGGTTTGGGGGTTGAAATTAATCACACCTGGCATTCACAGCTAGTCCCTTAGCTCCTTCTGGTGCCATAGGATCTCATCATCCTCAGAAAGACAGGTTCTCAAGCTTGGCTTAGAGGCAGAAAACAGTTCCTTTTTTCTCTTTGTGTTTGGAAAATTATAGGTTCTTGACACAGTATTAAAATTGACACTGTAATGCATGTCCTGGATTATGAAGTTTTGAACAGATAATAAAATAACATTTAACTTATATGGGTATTCGAGATCATGGGAATAATGATCAATGGGAAGTAAGTCATTTACTACAGCACAGGAAAAAGTTATTATATTATTTAAAAACTTTAAAGCTGAATTGATAATTGAGCTTCAACTAGCTAAAGTTAATTAGCTGTTTCTTTTCATAGCTTTAAGAAAAAAAATTGGACTAGATGAAAGAGGAGTTTGTTCTTTTCTCTTCCATCCTAAAAGATGTTGAATTGAGAGATTTCATCTTCTCCAGGGAAAAAAAGAAATTTTGATCATTTTTAGTAAGCATTTTTACTTAAATATAATTCAACAATCATTTATTGTGTGGCTACTGCATATATCATCTTGGACAAGTTACTTAACCTTTCTATGCCTCCTCAATAAAAAAGGGATAATACAGCATACATCCTGATGTTATTGAGAGGACTCAATGAGTGCATCCTTATGAAGCCTTTAGAAGAGAGTCTAGCATCTTAAATAAATTTTAATTTTTACTGGTTCTCTCATAGTTCACCATTTAGCAGCAGAGACATGAACAAATTATGAGACAATGTGATAAGTGCTGAAAGAGAGATATGTGAGATAAATGTAAAAGAAACACAGACAAGCAATTAACTCTGTGAAGATGGGAGAAGGAAGGTGAGAGAAAAGGTGGCAGCTGAACTCAGTCTTGAAGGATAATTTTAATTATATCTACTTGACAAAGTTAGGAAAGCCATTTCAGAGAAAGGAAATAATAAAATGAGCAAACTGTATAGAGACTTGAAAGCTCATGAAGTGTTCAACATAAGGATCCGGTACTAATCAGAGAAGTTTAATGTTGTGTGGCTGGGGCTTAGGTGCCTGGAAGGGGAGGACCAAATGGCAGAGGGGTTAAAAAGCACAAGACATGGAAGTTTAAGTCCTTATTCTGTCCCTTACTATCTTTATGATCTTGAAAAAAGTTCATTAAACTCTTTGAGTCTCAGTTTGCTTATCTGTAAATGGGGGAGTAAGTAGCAGCAACCACTACTTTCGAAGATTAAAAATTGAGATAATAATAACTATTATTAATTAAATACTATTTGCTAAAAACTGTTCTAAACACTTTTCATATATGAACTCATCTGATTAACATAAGAAGTAGATGCTATTATTCTCCATACTTTACAAATGAAGAAACTGAAGCACAGAGAAGTTAAGTATTGGGTTGGTCAAAATTTTCATTTGGATTTTTCTATAAGATGTTCCAAAAATCCCGAACAAACTTTTTGGCCAACCCAACAGTAATAGGCAAAAGATGGATGTAAAGCACTTAGTACAGCGTGCAGCCCAGAGTGAGCATTCACTAAATATCAGCTATGCTGCCGCTGCTATTGCTATTGTTCATTTTAACAAAATAACTGAAGAAGGTTAGAGATTAATGGGAGCTGAAGTGACTGAGCAGAAACAGCTCCAAAAAAAAAAGAGCTCCAGCCCTCAGTCTTCAGCTCCACCTTGCTGTTCTCCCTTTTTCCACTAAAGGAAGCAAAGAATAGTAAGTAGTCAGTTGTCTAACAGCCCTCTCCACTTTCATGTAGGATCATATTAGCACAGAAACAAGAATCCATCTGATCTTTCAAATGAATATTTAGAAGGACATTGCTCACATTACATCACTCAAATTTTGAAAGTGGACTACACAACTCATACCATGTGGAGAGTTTTACCTACATCTAGCTCATATTCTTCAGTCCTACATCAGTTTTGTCACATTTTATATAAAGTGGAGATTTTAAAGGGATGATTATAGTAAGCTGGGTAAAATCCTTTCAAGGCATCTGTTACCTAGTCTCCCTTTAAAGTTCACCTTTCAGGATCACCATTCCCAGCCACGTCCCAACTACTTACACTTATTTCCCTACTCTGAAATCTCTCCAGAGCCTTCTGTAACTCTAGCATTCATAACATTCAAAACTACACATAGTAGAGGAATGATTAATTGAGAATATAATGGCAGAATTACCTCATGAGTCCTGCCCACTTGGCATTCATGCATCCACATGGTCCTCACACTTGTATGACTATTAACTCATAGTCATTGTTTACATGCCTGGTGATCCTTCACTGCATTTTCTAAAGCTGATGTTTTGCCCATTTGAACTCCCCTATATCCATCCCAATTCAGCTTCATTCTTTTTATTTGATCTCTTACTTTACCAGTAACAGTACCAAGGAGATTTCATCTTCTAAAGTGACAGCCACTGCCTGAGAGCCAATTCTCACATACAATATTTCAACTAACTAGGTTCCTACCCAAGCAGCTGTAGGTCCAAACTAATCCCAGCTTGTTGATATCAATGCTAGAGAATATCTATAGCATATTAAGATGCTTTTCACCAGGCTTCTCCTTTATTCATGTGCTAACTTCATAACAACACATTATTTATTATTTTAACATTTTTTAAAAATATCTTTCTTGGAGTATAATTGCTTTACAATGGTGTGTTAGTTTCTGCTTTATAACAAAACGGAATCAGCTATACATATACATATATCACCGTATCTCCTCCCTCTTGCATCTCCCTCCCACCCTCCCTATCCCACCTCTCTAGGTGGTCACACGAAGCTGATCTCCCTGTGCTATGCGGCTGCTGCCCACTAGCTATCTATTTTACATTTGGTAGTGTATATATGTCCATGCCACTCTCTCACTTCGTCCCAGCTTACCCTTCCCCCTCACCATGTCCTCAAGTCCATTCTCTACATCTGCGTCTTTATTCCTGTTCTGTCCCTAGGTTCTTCAGAACCATTCTTTTTGGTTTTTAGATTCCATATATATGTGTTAGCATAGGGCATTTGTTTTTCTCTTTCTGACTTACTTCACTCTGTATGACAGACTGTAAACCCATCCACCTCACTACAAATGACTCAATTTCATTTCTTTTTATGGCTGCGTAATATTCCATTGTATATATATGCCATATCTTCCTTATCCATTGATCTTTCAATGGACACTTAGGTTGCTTCCATGTCGAGGCTATTGTAAACAGTGCTGCATTGAACATTGTGATACATGTCTCTTTTTGAATTATGGTTTTCTTAGGGTATCTGCCCAATAGTGGGATTGCTGGGTCATATGGTAATTCTATTTTTAGTTTTTTAAAGAACCTCCACACTGTTCTCCATAGTGGCTTTATCAATTTACATTCTCACCACAGTACAAGAGGGTTTCTTATTCTCCACACACTCTCCAGCATTTATTGTTTCTAGATTTTTTGATGATGGCCATTCTGACTGGTGTGACGTGATACCTCATCGTGGTTTTGATTTGCATTTCTCTAATGATTAGTGATGTACAACATCCTTTCATGTGTTTGTTGGCAATCTGTATATCTTCTTTGGAGAAATGTCTATGTAGGTCTTCTGCCCATTTTTGGATTGGGTTGTTTGTTTTTTTGATATTGAGCTGCATGAGCTGCTTGTATATTTTGGAGATAAATCCTTTGCCAGTTGCTTCATTTGCAAATATTTTCTCCCATTCTGAGGGTTGTCTTTTCGTCTTGTTTATGGATTCCTTTGCTGTGCAAAAGCTTTGAAGTTTCATTAGGTCACATTTGTTTATTTTTTATTTTATTTCCATATCTCTAGAGGTGGGTCAAAAAGGATCTTGCTGTGATTGATGTCAGAGTGTTCTGCCTATGTTTTCCTTAAGAGTTTTATAGTGTCTGGCCTTACATTTAGGTCTTTAATCCACTTAGAGTTTATTTTTGTGTCTGGTGTTAGAGTGTTCTAATTTCCTTCTTTTACATGTAGCTGTCCAGTTTTCCTGGCACCACTTACTGAAGAGGCTGTCTTTTCTCCACTGTACATTCCTGCCTCCTTTATCAAAGATAAGGTGACCATATGTGCATGGGTTTATCTCTAGGCTTTCTATCCTGTTCCATTGATCTCTCTTTCTGTTTTTGTGCCAGTACCATACTGTCTTGATTACTGTAGCTTTGTAGTGTAGTCTGAAGTCTGGGAGCCTGATTCCTCCAGCTCCATTTTTCATTCTCAAGATTGCTTTGGCTATTTGGAGTCTTTTGTGTGTCCATACAATTTATAAAATTTTTTGTCCCAGTTCTGGGGAAAATGCCATTGGTAGTTTGATGGGGATTGCACTGAATCTGCAGATTGCTTTGGGTAGTATAGTCATTTTCCCAATGTTGATTATTCCAATCCAAGAACATGGTATATCTCTCCATCTGTTTTTAACGTCTTCAGTTTCTTTAATCAGTGTCTTATAGTTTTCTGAGTACAGGTCTTTTACCTCCTTAGGTAGGTTTATTCCTAGGAATTTTATTCTTTTTGTTGCAGTGGTAAATGGGAGTGTTTCCTTAGTTTCTCCTTCTGATCTTTCATTGTCAGTGTATAGGAATGCAAGAGATTTCTGTGCATTAATTTTGTATCCTCCTACTCTACCAAATTCATTGATTAGCTCAAGTAGGTTTCTCATAGCATCCTTAGGATTCTCTAGGTACAGTATCATGTCATCAGCAAACAGTGACAGTTATACTTCTTCTTCAACGATTTAGATTTTTTAATTTCTTTTTGTCCTCTGATTGCTATGGCTAAAACTTCCAAAACTATGTTGAACAATAGTGGTGAGAGTGGACACTGTTCTATTGTTCGTAATCTTAGAGGAAATGGTTTCAGTTTTTCACCATTGAGAACGATGTTGGCTGTGGGTCTGTCATATATGGCCTTTATTAGGTTGAGGTAGGTTCCCTCTACGCCTACTTTTTGGAGAATTTTTATCATAAATGGGTGTTGAATTTTGTCAAAAAATTTTTCTGCATCTATTGAGATGATCATACGGTTTTTATCCTTCAATTTGTTAATATGGTGTATCATATTGATTGATTTATTTGCATACATTGAAGAATCCTTGCATTCCTGGGATAAACTCCCCCTAATCATGGTGTATGATACTTTAATGTGCTGTTGGATTCTTTTTGCTACTGTTTTGTTGAGGATTTTTGCATCTACGTTCATCAGTGAATAGCATCTATGTTCACCAGTGATACTGGCCTGTAGTTTTCTTTTTTTTGTGACATCTTGTCTGGTGTTGGTATCAGGGTGATGGTGGCCTCATAGAATGAGTTTGGGAGTGTTCCTCCCTCTGCTATATTTTGGAAGAGTTTGAGAAGAATGGGTGTCAGCTCTTCTCTAAGTGTTTGATAGAATTCACCTGTGAAGGCATTTGTACTGGGCTTTTGTTTGTTGGAAGATTTTTAATCACAGTTTCAATTTCAGTGCTTGTGATTGGTCTGTTCATATTTTCTATTTCTTCCTGGTTCAGTCTTGGAAGGTTGTACTTTTCTAGGAACTTGTCCACTCCTTCCAGGTTGTCCATTTTATTGGCATATAGTTACTTGTAGTAATCTCTCATGATCCTTCATATTTCTGCAGTGTCAATTGTTACTTCTCCTTTTTAATTTCCAATTCTGTTGATTTGAGTCTGCTTCCTTTTTTTCTTGATGAGTCTGGCTAATGGCTTATCAATTTTTTTATCTTCTCAAAGAACCAGCTTTTAGTTTTATTGATCTTTGCTACTGTTGTCCTCATTTCTTTTTCATTTATTTCTGATCTCATCTTTATGATTTCTTTTCTTCTGCTAACTTTGGGGTTTTTTGTTTTTCTTTCTCTAATTGCTTTAGTTGTAAGGTTAGGTTGTGTATTTGAGATGTTTCTTGTTTCTTAAGGTAGGAACGTATTGCTATGAACTTTCCTCTTAGAACTGCTTTTGGTGCATCCCATAGGTTTTGGGTCATCGTGTTTTCCTTGTCATTTGTTTCTTGGTATTTTTGATATCCTCTTTGATTTCTTCAGTGATATCTTGGTTATTAAGTAGTGTATTGTTTAGCCTCCATGTGTTTGTATTTTTTACAGATTTTTTCGTGTAATTGATATCTAGGCTCATAGCATTGTGGTCAGAAAAGATACTTGATACGATCTCAATTTTCTTAAATTTACCAAGGCTTGATTTGTGACCCAAGATATGATCTATTCTGAAGAATGTTCTACAAGCACTTGAGAAGAAAGTGTATTCTGTGGTTTTTGGATGGAATGCCCTATAAATGTTAATTAAGCCCATCTTGTTTAATGTACTATTTAAAGCTTGTGTTTCATTATTTATTTTCATTTTGGATGATCTGTCCATTGATGAAAGTGTTAAAGCCCTCTACTATGAGTGTGTTACTGTTGATTTCCTCTTTTACGGCTGTTAACATTTGCCTTATGTATTGAGGTCCTCCTATGTTGGGTGCATAAATATTTACAACTGTTATATCTTCTTCTTGGATTGATCCCTGATCATTATGTTTTCTTTGTCTCTTGTAATAGTCTTTATTTTAAAGTCTATTTTGTCTGATACGAGTACTGCTCCTCCAGCTTTCTTTTGATTTCCATTTGCATGGAATACCTTTTTCCATCCCCTTGCTTGCAGTCTGTCTGTGTCCCTAGTTCTGAAGGGGGTCTCTTGTAGACACCATATATCAGGTCTTGTTTTGTATCCATTCAGCCAGTCTGTATCTTTTGGTTGTAGCATTTAATCCATTTACATTTAAGGTAATTATCAATATGTATGTTCCTATTACCATTTTCTTAGTTGTTTCGGATATGTTTTTGTAGGTCTTTTCCTTCTCTTGTGTTTCCTGCCTAGAGAAGTTCCTTTAGCATTTGTTGTAAAGCTGGTTTGGTGGTGCTGAATTCTCTTAACTTATGCTTGTCTATAAAGGTATTAATTTCTCCATCAAATCCGAATGATCCTTGCTGGGTAGAGTAACCTTGGTTGTAGGTTTTTCCCTTTCATCACTTTAAATATGTCCTGTCACTCCCTTCTGTCTTGCAGAGCTTCTGCTGAAAGATCAGCTGTTAACCTTATGCTGATTCCCTTGTATGTTATTTGTTGTTTTTCCCTTGCTGCTTTTAATATTTTTTCATTGTATTTAATTTTTGATAGTTTGATTAATATGTGTCTTGGCATGTTTCTCCTTGGATTTATCCTGTATGAGACTCTCTGTGCATCTTGGACTTGGGTGGCTACACCCTTTCCCATGTTAGGGAATTTTCAACTATAACCTCTTCAAATATTTTCTCATTCCCTTTCTTTCTCTCTTCTTCTTCTGGGACCCCTATTATTCAAATGTTGGTGCGTTTAATATTTCCCAGAAGTCTCTGCGACTGTCCTCAGTTGTTTTCATTCTTTTTTCTTTATTCTCCTCTGTGGCAGTATTTCCAGTATTTTATCTCTCAGGTCACTTATCCGTTCTTCTGCATCAGTTATTCTGCTATTGATTCCTTCTAGAGAATTTTTAATTTCATTTATTGTGTTGTTCATTATTGTTTTTTTGCTGTTTAGTTCTCCTAGGTCCTTTAGTTCTTCTAGGCTCTTTAGTTCTTCTAGGTCCTTCTAGATGTAGAAAATACAACGTTTCTTTTATTTGCTCCATTCTATTTTCAAGATTTTGGATCATCTTTACTATCATTACTCTGAATTCTTTTTTATGTAGACTGCCTATTCCCTCTTCATTTATTTGGTCTGGTGGGTTTTTACCTTGCTCTTTCATCTGCTACATATTTCTCTGTCTTCTCATTCTGTTTAACTTACTGTGTTTGGGGTCTCCTATTCACAGGTTGCAGGTCCGTAGTTCCTGTTGTTTTTGGTGTCTGCACCCAGTGGGTGAGGTTGGTTCAAGGGATTTTGTAGGTTTCCTGGTGGAGGGGACTTGTTCTTGTGTTCTGGTGGGTGGGGCTGGATCTTGTCCTTCTGTTGGGCAGGGCCATGTCCAGTGCTATGGTTTGTGGTGTCTGTGAACTTAGGATGACTTTAGGCAGTCTCTCTGTTAATGGGTGGGGTTGTGTTCCTGTCTTGCTAGTTGTTTGGTATGGGATGTCCAGCAATGGAGCTTGCTGGCCATTGGCTGGAACTGGGTCTTAGTGTTGAGACATGATGTCTCAGAGAGCTCTCGCCGACTGATATAATGTGGGGCCAGGAGGTCTCTGGTGGTCCGATGTCCTGGACTCGGCTCTCCCACCTTGGAGGCTCAGGCCTGACACCCAGCCAGAGCACCAAGACCCTGCCAGCCACATGGCTCAGAAGAAAAAGAAGAAAGAAAAGTAAAGAAAAAAAAAAAACAGATAGAATCCCAAACCTAATGATAAAAGCAAAACTAAACAGAGAAAATCACACAAAGAAACATACATACACACGCTCATAAAAAGAAAGCAAAAATAAGAATGATCTGAACCCTAGGACAAAAGGTATAAGAAAATCTAAGCAGACAAATCACACAAAGAAACATACACACTCACAAAAAGAGAAAAAATGGAACAAAACAGAATAAATTTAAAAATTTATAGAATAATAAAATTTTAAAAAATAAAAAGAAGAGAGTAACCAGACCAATAAACAAATCCACCAATGAAAACAAGCACTAAAAACTAAACTAAGATAAACATAAAAACCAGAAACAAATCAGACACAGAAAGCAAGCCCCAAGTCTACAGTTGCTCTCAATGTCCACTGCGTCAATTTTGAGAACATTTGTTGTCCATTCCGGTATTCCAGAGATGCAGGGTTCATCAAATTGATTGTGGGGATTTAATCCGCTGCTCCTGAGGCTGCACAGAGAAATTTCCCTTTCTCTTCTTTGTTCACACAGCTCCTGGGGTTCAGCTTTGGTTTTGGCCCCACCTCTGTGCGTAGGTTGCCCTCAGGCTTCCGTTCCCGCCCAGACAGGACGGGGTTAAAGAAGCAGCTGATTAGGGCTCTCTTGCTCACTCAGGCCATGGAGAGTGAGGGGTATGGTAGTCATAACTGGAATGTGGGGCAAGCCTGCTGCGGCAGAGGCCAGCATGACACTGCAACAGCCTGAGGCACGCCATGTGTTCTCCCAGGGAAGTTGTCCCTGGATCTCAGGACCCTGACAGTGGTGTACTGCACAGGCTCCTGGGAGGGTATGGGTAGTGACCTGTGCTTGCACACAGGATTCTTGGTGGGAGCGGTGTCAGCATTAGCGTTTCATGCTCGTCTCTGGGGTCTGATAACCATGGCTTGTGCCCATCTCTGGAGCTTGCTTAGGCGGTGCTCTGCCTTCTGTGGGAGCACAGAGTAGGAATCCCTCTCCTAGCACACCCTGAAACAATTGTCTCTTGCCTCTTCAGCAGCTCCAGACTTTTTCCCTGACTCCCTCCCAGCTAGCTGTGGTGCACTAGGCCCCTTCAGGCTGTGTTCACGCAGCCAACCCCAGTCCTCTCCCTGGGATCTGACCTCCGAAGCCCGAGCCTCAGCTCCCAGCCCCCACCCGCCCCAGCAGGTGAGCAGACAAGCGTCTCAGGTTGGTGAGTGCTGGTCGGCACCAATTCTCTGTGTGGGAATCTCTCTCCTTTGCCCTCTGCACCCCTGTTGCTGTGCTCTCCTCCATGGCTCTGAAGCTTTCCCCCCACCCACCCCCAACCCTGCCAGTGAAGGGGCTTCCTAGTGTGTGGAAACCTTTCCTCCTTCACAGCTCCCTCCCAGAGGTGCAGGTCCCATCCCTATTCTTTTATCTTTGTTTTTTTCTTTTTTCTTTTGCCCTACCCAGGTACACGGGGAGTTTCTTGCCTTTTGGGAAGTCTGAGGTCTTCTGCCAGCATTCAGTAGGTGTTCTGTAGGAGTTGTTCCACATGTAGACATGTTTTTTATCTATCTGTGGGGAGGAAGGTGATCTCCATGTCTTACTCCTCCGCCATCTTGAAGGTCTCCCATAATAGCACTTTTAGTTTTAATCAGACAGACTTGATGCTCTGCTTCCATTTCAAACGATCAAATTATGGATATCTGTGCCCTGTTATTCCTTTTTATGTTCTATTCTCAATTATAAATAATTCATAGATTTCTTTTAGAGGCCACTACATTTGTTTCAAGTTCCTGTTTCAAATATATGAAACTTAAAATTTAGGAAGACATTTTAGTATGCCACCACAGTTTGCAATTCTGAATGATCCATCTCTGAACATGCTTACTTAATAAGCATCTACTGTGTACAACGAGTTGTACTGTATGCTTTAAAAACCTTTTAATTGCATCTAGTATGGCTAAGGTTTTAGTCTTAAAGACTTGTGAAATAAACACAAATCTAGTTTTCTCTTTGTAGTTGTTTTTGCTATGCTTTACATGCATAAAAACACTGGCTTTTAAATTCAACCCAGTACAGAAGTGTTTTGCTATTATTTTTAATCACACTCTAGGCTTACGTTTAAATGGCTATAATTAACTGTGCATTTAAATTTACAATTTCTGATTTTCAGCAACAAAATGATTTAGTTATACATCATTTTTATATATTTTGAGTCTAGCGGCTTGACTTTTAAGAGAATGAACTAGGAAAAAATATTATTATGGTAGTAACTTTTTAGCTACTAATAAAGAATTTGGTGGGTAGCATGGGAAAATATTCATGCATGCTAGAATTCATAATTCAGGGAAACAAATGTTCCCATTTTTACATGGCCCTTATACACCCAACCTGCACTAGGAATTCTGTACAATTATTGCATCAGTGCTTTTAGATATGATGCCACTCAGTTCCCTGATGCAGAAAGAACCTGTATTCTTCTCTGTAGTGCTATTATTTGTTATGCCTAGAAGGTCTTGAGCATTTTCTGCAGTGCCAGAGCCCCAGTGCTTTGTATTTCCATCATGGGCATGAAAAACTATCATTTTTAGGAAGAAAAACAGTATGAGAGAAAGACAGTTCTTACTATATTAACTTTAGCTGAGGAATATGTGCTCTCTGTTATAATTTTAAGAGCAGCTTAAATTTTATGTACATGATAAAATAGATCCTCATAAATATTCAACCGAGAACTATTCTATTTTCAGTCAACTAAAGCTATACTTATATTGATAATCATTATCAATTATAGAGTGTTCATTATAGTGAACAGGCAGAAATATAAAGAAAATACCAGACCCAACTTTCTCCTTAGATATTTATGACAGAAGACAGAAAAATATAGTTAAGTACATTTCACTATTAGTAGCAGAAACAAGATGTAGCAGGACATATGTACATAATCACCAAACAGAAGGCAGTTAAGAAATGATAGAGAATGATAAAATTGTTCCAGTGATGTGAACTAGTGACACTAGGGGGAAAAATCTTCATCTGTAGGAAAGTTAGAAAAGTTTGAAAGTAATAGGAAAAAAGGATGGGGCTAATATTTTAAGCAGTTGAGAATTTGACCTTACTTTAAAGAACTTCCAATGTCTCTCTATTGTATACATAAGACCAAGTTCAAACCCCATTATAAGACATTTTATGATATAGCACTGTTGTCATTTATCCATATTCTTCTCTTTTTCTTTTGTTTTCCATTCCTTATCAATACCATATAAACATACACACACACACACACACACACACACACACACACAGATACACACATACATACATACACACACACACACACACACACACACACACCTCCTCCAATATATAGGCACACACTTCTCTTCCCAAGCTATCCAACCCAATCCACAGGCCCACTCAAGTTCCATCTTTGAACACTTTGACCCACGTTAACTTCTCAGTTCTCCAAGGCCTAGGTTATATGTGATCTGTGTGTGGTTTTACATGATATGATGCCGTTCTCTAACTGCTTCAGATTTCTCTAGTAAGATTGTAAGCTCGTGGGCCTTGTCATCTACCTATTTTCCACCCCCACAAAGTACCCTAGCTTACTACTAGGTGATAACTAAATGCTTAAAAAGTAGAAATATTATTTGCATATAAGGACAGAAGAGCAAAAATAGTAATTTTGGATATTTTTAAATTAGAAATATTTTTGCCTTGTCCCAGTTCAGAAGTTAACTCAAATATTATTTCCAAAACAGGCAGAGAGAAAGAGAGAGAGAATCTGTAATCAAAATCTAGATAATCCTGCCCTCTCCTTTGTAAATAAATATGCTACTAATCCTTTAATGGCAAACGAACTTTAAAGTTTTCATTAGTGGTGATGAATTCTGAACTATCATACTTTCTCACTTGGTTTCCTTGTGATCAGTTTCAGACAAATGTCCTACATAATCCGAAAGGCTATGTGACGTTTTATTTACAACAGCTCTGCAATTTTAACATTAAGATGCTAGGCAATATTGAAGCTACATGTTCAAAAATTTTTTTTTTTTTTTTGCAGTACACGGGCCTCTCACTGTTGTGGCCTCTCCTGTTGCGGAGCACAGGCTCCGGACGCGCAGGCTCAGCAGCCATGGCTCACGGGCCCAGCCGCTCCGCGGCATGTGGGACCCTCGTGGACCGGGGCACAAACCCGTGTCCCCTGCATCAGCAAGCGGACTCTCAACCACTGCGCCACCAGGGAAGCCCCAACATGTTCAAATTTTTAAAGACATTTTTATGTTGGAACATTCTTCACGTTGGACAATATTCAGAGGTGGTCACATTGTGTTAATAAAGGATATCTCTTAATCTATTATTCAATAAGGACTTAGATTTTAATAATCACATCATGACTACAAAAACAGCATCATTTAGAAATCAATTAAGCTATAGAGGAATAAGGCACACAGATGCATTTTACATCACTAAGAACAAGAGTTAGGCTTATCAAGTATAAATAAATATTGTTTTAATATCAGTATTTTTCCCCAATAATTAAAATAAATTGTAAAATATATTCTAGAGTAACCCAATTTTTACCAGATGATTCAAATGACATGATTGAAAAATCTCTTTGAAATGCCATTAAGAATATGACCCTGGGGCTTCCTTGGTGGTGCAGTGGTTGAGAGTCCGCCTGCCGATGCAGGGGACATGGGTTCGTGCCCCGGGTCCGGGAAGATCCCACATGCCACGGAGCGGCTGGGTCCATGAGCCTGTGCGTCGGGAGCCTGTGCTCCGCAGCGAGAGAGGCCACAACAGTGAGAGGCCCGCGTACCGCAAAAACAAAAAAAGAATATAACCCTGGACTTCCCTGGTGGCACAGTGGTTAAGAATCTGCCTGCCAATGCAAGGGACATGGGTTCGATCCCTGGTCCGGGAAGATCCCACATGCCGCAGAGCAACTAAGCCCTTGCACCACAACTACTGAGCCTGCGCTCTACAGCCCACGAGCCACAACTACTGAAGCCCACACACCTAGAACCCATGCTCCGCAACAAGAGAAGCCACCACAATGAGAAGCATGCGCACCGCAATAAAGAGTAGCTCCCACTCACTGCAACTAGAGAAAGCCCGTATGCAGCAACAAAGACCCAATGCAGCCAAAAATAATAAAAATAAATAGTAAATAAATAAATAAAACAAAGGAAACTTAGACTTAAAAAAAAGAATATAACCCTACAATTTTATAATACATTTTTTATGTGCTAAGAATATTAACCTTCTAATAGCAACTAAATTTTTAAGGTATATTCAAGTACACTTTAGAATAATTTTGTTTCATTTCAAATATAGACTGTTAACAACAACATAAATGCTGTTGACTTTGGTATATGAGGGCACTTATTATTTTATTATATCATTGTTATGATCATAGTTATTTTAAATCAAAATAAGTGGAGACAATTTGGGTGTCAGTAGGACATAAGAGTAACAGAACCTTGAAATCTCAATAGTTTGTTAGAAAAATGAACACTCTGCGTATTAATCAGTGAAAAATAAAAATGGATGGTTGGATTTCTTGATTTTACAACTATTTAAAAGAAAAAGGAAAATGGGCATGTATCTGTATAAACCCATTCCTACAGCTAATACCTTTTTTAAAAACAAAAAACTAAAACTTTCAGTTCAGTGGTTCTCCTGAAAGTTAACTAATTGTAAGAATCAGGGACAAATAATTATAAGCCTTTATTTTATTAACCCAGAAAAACTACAAGTAATGACCTTCTCTATTCAGCTAACTGAACTTGGCTTATGGTTTATTTCTGAGAGACAGATCATAAAGAAGATTGTTTAATGATTGTAAATCAATGTTCAAGAGAATTCATTTACTCGTTCAACAAACATTTATGCGCCACCTACTATGTTCCACTGTATTCAGTACAATGATAACAATAGTGAATAAAACAAAGACACAATATCCACTTCGACTGCAAGGTAGTCAAGTAAGTTTGTTTTGTTTTGTTTGCGGTACGCGGGCCTCTCACTGTCGTGGCCTCTCCCATTGTGGAGCACAGGCTCCGGACGCGCAGGCTCAGCGGCCATGGCTCATGGGCCCAGCCACTCCGTGGCACATGGGATCTTCCCGGACCGGGTCACGAACCCGTGTCGCCTGCATCGGCAGGCGGACTCTCAACCACTGCGCCACCAGGGAAGCCCTCACATAAGTTCTAATTTTTGCAACTCTAACAAGCCAGCACAAAAGTAAGTGTAAGATGAGGGAGAAACTGGATTCTCTGAGAAGCAGAAGAAATTTAAAATCACCTGTTACTTCTCTAGGGCCAGCTCTACTTCTCCCACTCCACAATGCATCTGCCATCCTTTCATAAAATGGCTAAAGACTAATACCAGCCTGACTCCATCATGTCAATGATAAACACATCAGCAATAATAAGAAATACTTTTTGGGTCAAGAGATTCAAATGATTGTTCTGAGTGACCACAACCAACACAAAAATTTCCCTATTGAATTTGCTTTTAAAAAATGCAGGCTTCTATTTTGCACAAATTTCTATTGCTTTCACTCTGAATTTCTACACTATTTCAAAACTTTTAGCAAGCATTATTTTTGAGAAATTCAGATACAGCTACACTGCATCACAACAAAAGGAGGCAAATGAAAAATGCAATTTCCTATTTCTCTTCCCTCATCACCACTGTACAGACTTGAAATTGCTAGATGCTTCCTCTTCCTAAAGGATATACCCGTAAAATTAAGATTTTCAAGGTTATTGTGGTAAAAGGGATTTGAATAAAACCATGTGTGAATGGATGCCCACCAAAGGGCAAATCAGGGTCCACAAAACCAAGGCTGCCCACCTCACACTGCCCTCAGGAGTCCAATGACTCAATCTCATGAACCAACCAAAATAACAGAAGAGAAGACACAAAACAAAGGTCATGATTTCTGCTCATGAAATAAATGGCATCGTGGGATGAATAATACAAACAGCTGTCTTAAGTCTATGGAAATAAAAAGGCATTTCTAAGGCATAAATGTCACAACAGGGATGAGTTAATGGGAAAATGGAGTCTGAAAGGCTCTGAAGAGGACAGACCCAATCGTGTCTAAGTTTATGAGTCTGATGAATATTCCTAGGCAATAATATCACAACAGACTGAATTCTTATTATAGCACATCATATTGTTTCAGTGAAATGAAAGAAATTACAAATCATTGGATAGAGTGAAACTTCACGCGAGCCGGAAGTATTTTGTTAATTACCCTGAAAGCCTTCTGGAAAGAAATTTATGACTTTTAGTTTCTATCTTATCAACTGACAGCAAGTCACTGGTTTATTAGCCTAGAACAAAAAAATTCGATGGGAAAAAAGGTTAGTTAACCTATTCATAGGTATTATGTAGCCAAAAACGTGTGTGTACTATTTACATTTTTTACCTTTAAATTGATTATACTGGCATATTTTAGAAATAACAAGAATATTTCTTTCTAAGTATCATGACAAAAAGTGCAGTTCTAACTAAGAGTCAGAAGACCTGAATTCAATTCTAATTCAATGCTGCTGACAACCTACTGAGTGGCCCAGCCAATGTCATCAATCTTTCTTGACTTCAGTCTCATCATTCTTACAATGACCTCTGAGACAAACTCTTTCTGTTCTCAGAGTCAGTTTCTTCCACCGTTTAAACTATGCTTTTTTATTCTACTAAGACTATCATGATGAAATTTTAATTCATACACACTGCATTGTTTCTTTCAAATAGATTAAAGAATAATGGATTCATATAATAACAATAAACTCTAGTTCCAAAAATAGCACCCAAATGCTCTAAAAGAAATTATGGAGATTCCAAATGTGTGAATTACGGAGAATCTGCCCTACACACATAAACCCCTCAGCATGTAGAAAGGAACTTTAAACAATTATATATCCTGAAAGTTATACAAGCTATAAAATGACTAAGGAGAAAATATTTTTTGATGTTAGGAAGAAAGATAATATGTCATTTTGATACTTTGAAGGACGTAAGTCTGAGAATGACTGAAATAATACATTAGATGGATGGGACATGAGACATCTAGATTCAGATCCTATGGGTACTTGGAAAGTAGAAACCAGGTATTACTTTATTTATGGTTCTAGGAACCAAATAGTGGCAGAAAGTAAAAGTGTGCAATGAAATCTCAAGAGAACTTAGATAACTTAAAAATAATTGCAGCTTTAGAAGGTACCTGTAGCTTGAAATCAACGAAAAAGTTATGTTATTGACGCACAGAGAGCAGAGTTAATGAAGGTAAAGGCGCTTGTAAATTGGACAACAGCTGGTTAAGACTAACGATACACAGAGTAGATGACCACTTACCGTGTGTAATTTGAGGCCACAAGATTCTGTCTCTCAAAATAATTTTTTCCACTTACTTGGCCTGAAATTCCTGCCCTGTAAGAGAAGTAGCCTCCAGAAGGACACTGTTAAGTTGTACATGTGTGACACTGGAGATGTGAGGAGGCCCCATGTCCCATCCCATTTTCTCCCAAACTTCCAAGAGACCTTGTTCTATCAATCACCACCACTCCACTCCTGGAACTTGACCTTTCTGCTAGCTTCTTATATTCAGCATTTAAATACATTCATGACTCTGCTGCCTCTAGTAAAAGGGGGAAACTCCTCTCAATTCTGTATCTCCCTCCAGTTACCATGCCACCTCACCTTTTCACAATCAAATATCATCTTCTATTCACTTCTCCATCCATGACAGCCAGATTTCCTTCACTATTTCTATTCCCAAGGTAACCAATAATGTCCTGGCTCCTAATCCAGAGACAGTTCTTGGTCCTTAGGTTGCCTGATTTCTCAGCACCATTTGACATAGTTTACCATTCTGCCCTTATTATGCTCTTTCCTTGGCCTTCAAAATAGCATAAGCATCTGGTTTTCCTCCTACTTCTCTGACCATGATCTTTCAGTCTCCTTTGCAGTTTCCACTTCTTCCTTAAATGTTGTTTTTGATCCTTAAAGAGCTACCCTAGGCCTCTCATGCCTCTCTCTTAACACTCTCTCCTTGGGAAATCTAATACCATAGACATAACAATAGTAATCAACTATATTAGGGCCATTATTAACTATTTCAGTACCTTGGTACAGACTACACCTGCCAGACAGATGTTATAATAAATACGCAAATCTACTATGTCTATGATATGAATGGTATCACCTTAGGTGTGGCACCTTTGTGATATGCACAACTCATACAAAAATGTATGGGGGAGGAGCTTCAACATGGTGGAAGAGTAAGAAGTGGAGATTAATAACGAACCAAGTAGGCAGAGAGAAGGACGTGCTCTCACTCCCTCTTGTGAGAATGCCAGAGTCACGGCTAGCTTCTGGACAATCATTGACAGGAGGACACTGGAGCTCACCAGAAAGGGTACCCCACATCCAAAGACAAAGGAGAAGCCACAATGAGACGGTAGGAGGAGCGCAATCACAGTAAAATCAAATCCCGTAACTGCTGGGTGGGTGACAAACAGACTGGAGAACACTTAGACCACAGAAGTCCACCCACTGGAGTGAAGGTTCTGAGCCCCACGTCAGGCTTCCCAACCTGGGGGTCCAGCAACGGAAGGAGGAATTCCTAGAGAATCAGACTTTGAAGCCTAGTGGGATTTCACTGCAGAATTTCAACAGGACTGGGAGAAACAGAGAGTCCACTCTTGGAGGACACACAGAAAGTAGTGTGAGTATCGGGACCCAGTGGAAGGAGCAGTGACCCCAGGGGAGACTGAGCCAGACCTACTTTCTAGTGTTGGAGGGTCTCCTGCGGAGGCGGGGTGTGGCTGTGGCTCACCGTGGGGATGAGGACACTGATGGCGGAGGTTCTGGGGGTGCGCCTTGGCGTGAGAACTCCCGGAGTCTGTCATTGGCCCCACCAAACAGCCCAGGTAGGCTCCAGTGTTGTGCTGCCTCAGGCCAAACAACCAACAGGGAGGGAACCGAGCCCCACCCATCAGCAGTCAAGGAGATTAAAGTTTTACTGAGCTCTACTAACCAGAGCAACAGCCAGCACTACCCACCACCAGTCCCTCCCATAAGGAAACTTATACAAGCCTCTTAAATAGCCTCATCCACCAGAGGGCAGACAGCAGAGGCAAAAAAAACTACAATCCTGCAGCCTGTGGAACAAAAACCAGATTCACATAAAGATAGACAAGATGAAAAGGCAAAGGGTTATGTACCAGATGAAGGAACAAGATAAAACCACAGAAAAACAACTAAATGCAGTGGAGATAGGCAACTTTCCCGAAAAAGAATTCAGAATAATGATAGTGAAGATGATCCAGGACCTCAGAATAAGAATGGAGGCAAAGATCAAGAAGATGCAAGAAATGTTTAACAAAGACCTAGAAGAATTAAAGAACAAACAAACAGAGATGAACAATACAATAACTGAAATGAAAACTACAACAGAAGGAATCAATAGCAGAATAACTGAGGCAGAAGAACGGATAAGTGACTTGGAAGACAGAATGGTGGAATTCACTGCTACAGAACAGAATAAAGAGAGAATAATGAAAAGAAATGAAGACAGTCTAAGAGACCTGTGGGACAACATTAAACGCAACAACATTCGCATTATAGGGGTCCCAGAAGAGGAACAGAGAGAGAAAGGACCCGAGAAAATATGTGAACAGATTATAGTCGAAAATTTCTCTAACATGGGAAAGGAAATAGCCAGCCAAGTCCAGGAAGCACAGTGAGTCCCATACAGGATAAACCCAAGGAAAAACACACTGAGACACATAGTAATCAAATTGGAAAAATTAAAGACAAAGAAAAATTATTCAAAGCAGCAAGGGAAAAATGACAAATAATATACAAGGGAACTCCCATAAGGTTAACGGCTGATTTCTCAACAGAAACTCTAAAAGCCAGAAGCGAGTGGCATGATATACTTAAAGCGATGAAAGGGAAGAACCTACAACCAAAATTACTCTATGCTGCAATTATTTCATTCAGATTCAATGCAGAAATCAAAAGCTTTACATACAAGCAAAAGCTAAGAGAATTCAACACCACCAAACCAGCTCTACAAAAAATGCTAAAGGAACTTCTCTAAGTGGGAAACACAAGAGAATAAAAGGACCTACAAAAACAAACCCAAAACAATTAACAAAATTGTCACAGGAACATACATAACGATAATTACCTTAAACATAAATGGATTAAATGCTCCAACCAAAAGACACAGGCTTGCTGAATGGATACAAAAACAAGACCCATATATATGCTGTCTACAAGAGACCCACTTCAGATCTAGGGACACATACAGACTGAAAGTGAGGGACTGGAAAAAGGTATTCCATGCAAATGGAAATCAAAAGAAAGCTGTAGTAGCAATACTCATATTAAATAAAACAGACTTTAAAATAAAGAATGTTACAAGAGACAAGGAAAGATACTACATAATGATCAAGGGATCAATCCAAGAAGGTGATATAACAATTATAAATATATATGCACCCAACATAGGAGCACCTCAATATATAAGGCAACTGCTAACAGCTATAAAAGAGGAAATCGACCAGGACCAGATCAGGACCAGATGGCTTCACAGGTGAATTCTATCAAACATTTAGAAAAGAGCTAACACCCGTCCTTCTCAAACTCTTCCAAAAAATTGCAGAGGAAGGAACACTCCCAAACTCCTTCTACGAGGCCACCATCACCGTGATACCAAAACCAGACAAAGATACTACAAAAAAACGAAATTACAGACCAATATCACTGATGAATATAGATGCAAAAATCCTCAACAAAATACTAGCAAACAGAATCCAACAACACATTAAAAGGATCATACACCATGATCAAGTGGGATTTACCCCAGGGATGCAAGGATTCTTCAATATATGAAAATCAATCAATGTGATACACCACACTAACAAATTGAAGGAGAAAAACCATATGATCATCTCAATACATGCAGAAAAAGCTTTTGACAAAATTCAACACCTATTTATGATAAAACTCTCCAGAAACTGGGCACAGAGGGAACCTACCTCAACATAATACAAGGCAATAGACGACAAACCCACAGCAAACATCATTCTCAATGGTGAAAAACTGAAAGCATTTCCTCTAAGATCAGGAATAAGACAAGGATGTCCACTCTCACGACTATTATTCAACAGAGTTTTGGAAGTCCTAGTCATGGCAATCAGAGAAGAAAAAGAAATAAAAGGAATACAATTGGAAAAGAAGAAGTAAAACTGTCACTGTTTGTAGGTAACATGATACTATACATGGAAAATCCTAAAGATGCCACCATAAAACTACTAGAGCTAATCAATGAATTTGCTAAAGTTGCAGGATACAAAATTAATGCACAGAAATCTCTTGCATTTCTGTACACTAATGATGAAAAATCTGGAAGAGAAATTAAGGAAACACTCCCATTTACCATTGCAACAAAAGAATAAAATACCTGTAAGACAAAAGACCCATACGCAGAAAACTATAAGACACTGATAAAAGAAATTAAAGATGACACCAACAGATGGAGAGATATACCATGTTCTTGGATTGGAAGAATCAATACTGTGAAAATGACTATACTACCCAAAGCAATCTACAGATTCAATGCAATCCCTATCAAATGACCAATGGCATTTTTTACGGAACTAGAATAAATCATCTTAAAATTTGTATGGAGACACAAAAGACCCCAAATAGCCAAAGCAGTCTTGAGGGAAAACAACAGAGCTGGAGGAAGCAGACTCCCTGACTTCAGACAATATTACAAAGCTACAGTAATCAAGACAATATGATACTGGCACAAAAGCAGAAACATAGATCAATGGAACAGGATAGAAAGACCAGAGATAAACCTACGCACCTACGGTCAACTAATCTATGACAAAAGAGGCAAGGATATACAATAGAGAAAAGACAGTCTCTTCAATAAGTGGTCCTGGGAAAACTGGACAGCTACACATAAAAGAATGAAAGTAGAACACTCCCTAACACCAAAAATAAACTCAAAATGGATTAGAGACCTAAATGTAAGATGAGATACTGTAAAACTCTTAGAGGAAAACATAGGGAGAACACTCTTTGACATAAATCACAGCAAGATCTTTTTTGATCTACCTCCTAGAGTAATGTAAATAAAAACAAAAATAAACTAATGGGACCTAATGAAACTTCAAAGGTTTTGCACGGCAAAGGAAACCATAAACAAGACGAAAAGACAACCCTCAGAATGGGAGAAAATATTTGCAAATGAATCAACAGAAAAAGGATTAATCTCCAAAATATATAGAGAGCTCATGCAGCTCAATATTAAAGAATCAACCCAATCAAAAAATGGGCAGAAGACCTAAATAGACATTTCTCCAAAGAAGACATACAGGTGGCCAAGAAGCACATGAAAAGCTGCTCAACATCACTAATTATTAAAGAAATGCAAATCAAAACTACAATGAGGTATCACCTCACACCAGTTAGAATGGGCATCATCAGAAAATTGACAAACAACAAATGCTGGAGAGGGTGTGGAGAAAAGGGAACCCTCTTGCACTGTTGGTGGGAATGTAAATTGATATAGCCACTATGGAGAACGGCACGGAGGTTCATTAAAAAACTAAAAACAGAATTACCATGTGACCCAGCAATCCCACTACTGGGCATATACCCAGAGAAAACAATAATTCAGAAAGACACGTGCACCCAAATGTTCACTGCAGCACTGTTTACAATAGCAGGTCATGGAAGCAACCTAAATGCCCATCGACAGACTAATGGATAAAGAAGTTGTGGAATATATATTCCATATATACAATGGAATATTACTCAGCCATAAAAAGGAACGAAATTGGGTCATTTTTTGAGACACGGATGGATCTAGATACTGTCATACAGAGTGAAGTAAGTCAGAAAGAGAAAAATAAATATCATATATTAATACAGGTATGTGGAACCTAGAAATACGGTACAGATGAACTGGTTTGCAGGGCAGAAGTTGAGACACAGATGTAGAGAACAAACGTATGGACACCACGGGGGGAAAGCCGTGGTGGGGTGGGGATGGTGGTGTGATGAATTGGGACTGACATGTATACAGTTATGTGTATAAAATTGATAACTAGTAAGAACCTACCGTATAAAAAAGTAAATACAATTCAAAAATTAAAAACAAGAAAAACTAATAGTAAACTTTCTTTGGGTTATTTGTGTGGAAATATGTTAATATAAATGTTTCAGACATTACATGAAATTTCTAAAAATCTTATATATTCTGGTATAATGTTATGTCATAATTCTAGTTATTACATTAAAATGTATATCTCAGAAAGAACTAAATTTCCTTGTCAATTGCATTATTATGAACTTTCATCAAATCTTTAACCGTGGTCATTTCTAAGTCTTTTGTCATTTACAGACAGTTCTGGGTGTACTCTGATGCTTTTGCAAAAATGTTCCTAAAAAAGGGTTTCATCTTCAAGGAATTCATGGAAAAGACTCTGACAAGTACAGGATTCTGGTAACTGACTGTACTGCTGACTGAATGAATAAGCATTTTCAGAACTCTAATGGAAAACTGATGAATTCATGAAAGTGCTAACAAAAGATCAAGATGAAAAAAAAATTAATTACATGAGACTGAGTGAACTGATGAGGATGATTATAATTTTTGTGACTTTGTTTAAATAAAGAAAAAAAACAAAAAAAAGTGGAGATCACCTTCCTCCCCACAAATACATCAGAAATACATCTACATGTGGAACAACTCCTACAGAATACCTACTGAACGCTGGCAGAAGACCTCAGACCTCCCAAAAGGCAAGAAACTCCCCACATACCTGGGTAGGGCAAAAGAAAATAACAGAGACAAAAGAATAGGGATGGGACCTGCACCAGTGGGAGGGAGCTGTGAAGGAGGAAATGTTTCCACACACTCGGAAGCCCCTTCGCAGGCGGAGACTGCGGGTGGTGGAGGGGGGAACCTTTGGGACCATGGAGTAGAGCGTAGCAACAGGGGTGCAGAGGGCAAAGCAGAGAGATTCGTGCACAGAGGATCGGTGCCGACCAGCACTCACCAGCCCAAGAGGCTTGTCTGCTCACCCACCGGGGCAGGTTGGGGCTGGGAGCTGAGGCTCGGGCTTCAGAGGTCAGATCCCAGGGAGAGGACTGGGGTTGGCTGCATAAAGACAGCCTGAAGGGGCCTAGTACACCACAGCTAGCTGGGAGGGAGTCAGGGAAAAAGTCTGGACCTGTTGAAGAGGCAAGAGACTTTTTCTTGCCTCTTTGTTTCATGGTGAGCAAGGAGAGGGGATTCAGAAAACCACCTAAATGAGCTCCAGAGATGGACACGAGACTCGGCTATCAGCACAGACCCCAGAGACGGGAATGAGACACTAAGGCTGCTGCTGCCACCACCAAGAAGCCTGTGTGCACGCACATGTCACTATGCACACCTCCCCTCCCAGGAGCCTATGCAGCTCGCCACTGGCAGCATCCCGTGTTCCACGGATAACTTCCCCGGGAGAACACACAGCGCACCTCAGGCTGTTCAAACATCATGCCAGCCTCTGCCACCGCAGGCTCGCCCCGCATCCATACCCCTCCCTCCCCCAGGCCTCAGTGAGTCAGAGACCCTAATCATCTGTTCCTCTACCCCCGTCCTGTCCGGACGGGAACAGATACCCTCAGGCAACCTACACACAGAGACAGGGCCAAATCCAAAGCTGAACCCCAGGAGCTGTGCGAACGAAGAAGAGAAAGGGAAATCTCTCCCAGCAGCCTCAGGAGCAGTGGACTACACTTCCACAATCAACTTGATGTACCCTGCATCTCTAGAATACCTGAATAGACAACGAATAATCCCAAATTGAGGTGGTGGACTTTGGGAACAATGATATATATTTTTTTTTCCTTTTTCTCTTTTTCTGAGTGTGTATGTGTATGCTTCTGTGTGTGATTTTGTCTGTAGAGCTTTGCTTTCACCACTTTTCCTAGGGTTCTGTCTAGCCGTTTTTTTGGTTTGAGGGGTTTTTTTAGTATACTTTTTAGCACTTGTTATCATTGGTGGATTTGTTTTTTGGTCTGGTTGCTCTCTTCCTTCTTTCTTTTTTTCAATTACTTTTCAACTTTTTTTACTTTTATTTTAATAACCTTATCTTATTTTATTTTGTCTTTCTTTCTTTTTTCCTCCCATTTATTCTGAGCCACATGGATGACAGGGTCTTGGTGCTCTGGCCGGGCATCAGGCCTGTGCCTCTGAGGTGGGAGAGCTGAGTTCAGGCAACTGGCCCACGAGAGACCTCCCAGCTCCATGTAATATCAAATGGCGAAAATCTGCCAGAGATCTCCATCTCAATGCCAAGACACAGCTCCACGCAACTACCAGCAAGCTACAGTGCCAGACAACCTATGCCAAACAACTAGCAACACAGTAACACAACCACACCCATTTGCAGAGAGGCTGCATAAAGTCATAATAATGTCACAGACACCCCAAAACACACCACTGGACGTGGACCTGCCCACCAGAAAGACAAGATGCAGCCTCATCCACCAGAGCACAGGCACTAGTACACTCCACCAGGAAGCCTACACAACCCACTAAACCAACATTAGCCACTAGGGGCAGACACCAAAAACAACGGGACCTATCAACCTGCAGCCTGCGCAAAGGAGACCCCAAACATAGTAAGTTCATCAAACTGAGAAGACAGAGAAACACACAGCAGATGAAGTAGCAAGGTAAAAACCCAACAGACCAAACAAATGAGGAGGAAGTAGGCAGTCTATGTGAAAAGGAATTCAGAATAATGATAGTAAACATGATCCAAAATCTTGGAAACAGAATGGAGAAAATACAAGAAATGTTTAACAAGAACCTATTAGAACTAAAGAGCAAACAAAAAATGATGAACACAATAAGTGAAATTTAAAATTCTCTAGAAGGAATCAATAGCAGAATACCAGAGGCATAAGAATGGGTAAGTGACCTGGAAGATAAAATAGTGGAAATAACTACTGCAGAGCAAAATAAAGAAAAAGAATGAAAAGAATTGAGGACAGTCTCAGAGACTTCTGGGACAACATTAAACAAACCAACGTTCAAATTATAGGGGTCCCAGAAGAAGAGAAAAAGAAAGGGATTGAGAAAATATTTGAAGAGATTATAATTGAAAGCTTCCCTAATATGGTAAAGGAAATAGTCAATCAAGACCAGGAAGCACAGAGAGTCCCATACAGGATAAATCCAAGGAGAAACATGCCAAGACACATATTAATCAAACTATCAAAAATTAAACACAAAGAAAAACTGTTAAAAGCAGCAAGGGAAGAACAACAAATAACATACAAGGGAATCAGCATAAGGTTAACAGCTGATCTTTCAGCAGAAACTCTGCAAGCCAGAAGGGAGTGGCAGGACATATTTAAAGTGATGAAAGAGAAAAACCTACAGTCAAGATTACTCTACACAGCAAGGATCTCATTCAGATTCGACAGAGAAATTAACACCTTTACAGGCAAACAAAATCTAAGAAAATTCAGCACCACCAAACCAGCTTTACAACAAATGCTAAAGGAACTTCTCTAGGCAGGAAACACAGGAGAAGGAAAACACCTAAAATAACAAACCCAAAACAATTAAGAAAATGGTAATAGGAACATACATATCAATAATTACCTTAAATGTAAATGGATTAAATGCTACAACCAAAAGATACAGACTGGCTGAACTGATACAAAAAGAAGACCCGATTATGTTGTCTACAAGAGACCCACTTCAGACCTAGGGACACATACAGACTGAACGTGAGGGAGTGGAAAAAGATATTCCATGCAAATGGAAATCAAAAGAAAGCTGGAGGAGTAGTACTCATCTGCGACAAAATAAACTTTAAAATAAAGACTATTACAAGAGACAAGACATAATGATCAAGTGATCAATACAAGAAGAAGATATAACAATTGTAAATATTTATGCACCCAACATAGGAGCACTTCAATACATAAGGCAAATGCTAACAGCCATAAAAGAGGAAATCGAGAGTAACACACTCATAGTTGAGGACTTTAACACTTTCATCAATGGACACATCATCCAAAATGAAAATAAATAATGAAACACAAGCTTTAAATAGTACATTAAACAAGATGGGCTTAATTAATATTTATAGGGCATTCCATCCAAAAACTGCAGAATACCCTTTCTTCTCAAGTGCTCGTGGAACATTCTCCAGAATAGATCATATATCGGGTCACAAATCAAGCCCTGGTAAATTTAAGAAAATTGAAATCATATCAAGTATCTTTCTGACCAAAATGCTATGAGCCTAGATATCAATTACACGAAAAAATCTGTAAGAAATACAAACACATGGAAGCTAAACAATATACTACTTAATAACCAAGAGATCACTGAAAAAATCAAAGAGGAAATCAAAAAATACCAAGAAACAAATGACAAGGAAAACACGATGACCCAAAACCTATGGGATGCAGCAAAAGCAGTTCTAAGAGGGAAGTTTAAAGCAATACATTCCTACCTTAAGAAACAAGAAACATCTCAAATACACAACCTAAACTTACACCTAAAGCAATTGGAGAAAGAAAACAAAAAACCCCCAAAGTTAGCAGAAGGAAAGAAATCATAAAGATGAGATCAGAAATACATGAAAAAGAAATGAAGTAAACAATAGCAAAGATCAGTAAAATTAAAATGTGGTTATTTGAGAAGATAAACAAAATTGATAAACCATTAGCCAGATGCTTCAACAAAAAAAGGGAGAAACTCAAATTAATACAATTAGAAATGAAAAAGGAGAAGTAACAACTGACATTGCAGAAATACAAAGGATCATGAGAGATTACTACAAGCAACTATATGCCAATAAAATGGACAACCTGGTAGAAGTGGACAAATTCTTAGAAAAGCACAACCTTCTGAGACTGAACCAGGAAGAAATAGAAAATATAAACAGACCAATCACAAGCACTGAAATTGAGTCTGTGATGAACAATCTTCCAACAAACAAAAACCCAGGACTAGATGGCTTCACAGGCGAATTCTATCAAACATTTAGAGAGGAGATAACACCTATCCTTCTCAAACTCTCTCAAAATATAGCAGAGGGAGGAACAGTCCCCAACTCATTCTATGAGGCCACCATCACCCTGATACCCAAACCAGACAAAGATGTCACAAAGAAAGAAAACTACAGGCCAATATCACTGATGAACATAGATGCAAAAATCCTCAACAAAATACTGGCAAACAGAATCCAACAGCACATTAAAAGGATCATACACAATGAACAAGTGTGGTTTACCCGAGGAATGCAAGGATTCTTCAATGCACGCAAATCAATCAATGTGATACACCATATTAACAAACTGAAGAATAAAAGCCATATGATCATCTCAATAGATGCAGAAAAAGCTTTTGACAAAATTCAACACCCATTTATGATAAAAACCCTCTAGAAAGTAGGCATAGACGGAACTTTCCTCAACATAATAAAGGCCATATATGACAAACCCACAGCCAACATCGTTCTCAATGGGGAAAAACTGAAAGCATTTCCAGTAAGATCAGGACAAGACAAGCTTGCCCACTCTCACCACTCTTATTCAACATAGTTTTGGAAGTTTTAGCCACAGCAATCAGAGAAGAAAAGGAAATAAAAGCAATCCAAATCAGGAAAGAAGAAGTAAAGCTGTCACTGTTTGCAGATGACATGATACTATACATAGAGAATCCTAAAGATGCTACCAGAAAACTACTAGAGCTAATCAATGAACTTGGTAAAGTAGCAGGATATAAAATGAATGCACAGAAATCTCTGACATTCCTATACACTAATGATGAAAAACCTGAAAGTGAAATTAAGGAAACACTCCCATTTACCATTGCAACAAAAAGAATAAAATACCTAGGAATAAACCTACCTAAGGAGGTAAAAGACCTGTACTCAGAAAACTATAAGACACTGATGAAAGAAATTAAAGATGACACAAACAGATGGAGAGATATACCATGTTCTTGGATTGGAAGAATCAACACTGTGCCCAAAGCAATCTACAAATTCAATGCAATCCCTATCAAACTACCACTGGCATTTTTCACAGAACTAGAGTAAAAAGTTTACAAATTTTATGGAAACACAAATTACCCCAAATAGCCAAAGCAGCCTTGAGAAAGAAAAATGGAGCTGGAGGAATCAGGCTCCCTGACTTCAGACTATGCTACAAAGCTACAGTAATCAAGACAGTATGGTACTGGCACAAAAACAGAAATATAGATCAATGGAACAGGATAGAAAGCCCAGAAATAAACCCACGCACATATGGTCACCTTATCTTTGATAAAGGAGGCAAGAATACACAATGGAGAAAAGACAGACTCAAAATGGATTAGAGAACTAAATATAAGACCAGACACTATCAAACTCTTAGGGGAAAACATAGTCAGAACACTCTATGACATAAACCACAGCAAGCTCCTTCTTGAACTGAAATGGAAATTAAAAACAAAAGTAAACAAATGCGACCTAATGAAACTTCAAAGCTTTTGCACAGCAAAGGAAACCATAAATAAGACCAAAAGACAACCCTCAGAATGGGAGAAAATATTTGCAAATGAAGCAACTGACAAAGGATTAATCTCCAAAATTTACAAGCAGTTCATGCAGCTCAATATCAAGAAAACAAACAACCCAATCCAAAAATGGGCAGAAGACCTAAACAGACATTTCTCCAAAGAAGATATTCGGATTGCCAACAAACACATGAAAGGATACTCAATATCACTTGTGATTAGAGAAATGCAAATCAAAACTACAATGAGATATCACCTCACACCAGTCAGAATGGCCATCATCAAAAAATCTACAAACAATAAATGCTGGAGAGGGTATGTAGAAAATGGAACCCTCTTGCACTGTTGGTGGGATTGTAAATTGATACAGCCACTATGGAGAACAGTATGGAGGTTCCTTTAAAAACTAAAAATAGAACTACCATACGACCCAGCAATCCCACTAGTGGCTATATACCCTGAGAAAACCATAATTTAAAAAGAGACATGTACCACAATGTTCACTGCAGTTCTATTTACAGTAGCCAGGACATGGAAGCAACCTAAGTGTCCATCAACAGATGAATGGATAAAGAAGATGTGGCACATATATACAATGGAATAGTACTCAGCCATAAAAAGATACGAAATTAAGTCATTGTAGTGAGGTGGATGGACCCAGAGTCTCTCATACAGAGTGAAGTTAGTCAGAAAGAGAAAAACAAATCCATATACTAACACATATATATGGAATCTAAAAAAAAAAATTGGTCATGAAGAACCTAGGGCCAGGATGGGAATAAACATGCAGACCTACTAGAGAATGGACTTGAGGACACGGAGAGGGGGAATTGTAAGCTGGGACAAAGTGAGAGAGTGGCATATACGTATATGCACTATCAAATGTAAAACTGATAGCTAGTGGGAAGCAGCTGCATAGCAAAGGGAGATCAGCTCGGTGCTTTGTGACGACCTAGAGGGGTGGGATAGGGAGGGTGTGAGGGAGGGAGCCACAAGAGAGAAGAGATATGGGAATGTATGTATATGTATAGGTGATTCACTTTGTTATAAAGCAGAAACTAACACACCATTGTAAAGCAATTATACTCCAATAAAGATGTTTAAAAAACAATGTATGGGTATGATTCCCAAATACACTACTCTAGCTTCAGATATAACATTAGCTAACACTTATTTAGGACTTACTATGTGTCATTATTCACTGTTCTAAGCACTTAACATATATTCGCTCATTTAATCACTTAACATATATTAGCTCATTTAATCCTCAAAGAAACCTGTAAGACTGGTACTATTATCTCCATTGCAGAGCTGAGAAAACAAAGGTACAAGAAGGTTAAATAATCTGTCCAATCTTTATAAATGGTGGAATCGGTATTCAAATCCAGGCAACCTATGTACAAAGCTCACATGTTTAACCATTTTATAATATTGTTTACTGAAAAATTCTTGTTTGACATCTCTGGGATACCTCAAACTCAACATATACAAAATTGAGCTCATTATTCCTTAACCAAATATGCTTCTCTTCCTGAATTCTCTGGACACTAATTAGCCTTGCTTTCTTAGTCTTTTTTACCTTTGATTGTTAATCTATCTCATAAAATCTCTCTATCACCATCCCCTATTCTAGGTTCTTACTGATACCCGTGAATCAGAAGACTAGAAAGGAAAGCTTGTACAAGAACATAAGCCCTATGACATAGATAATTTTTCTTCTTCACTACTATATCCTCCAAGAAGTGTTCTTGAAACACAAGAAATGTTTAATAAATATTTGTGGAATAACTGAATTTAGATCTGAACTTGCTTTTTACTTCTTTTACTTGTCTTTCAGTTGACCCCTAAAAGTATCAGCTGGGGGCTTCCCTGGTCGCGCAGTGGTTGGGAGTCTTCCTGCCGATGCAGGGGACGCAGGTTCGTGCACCGGTCTGGGAGGATCCCGCATGCCACGGAGCGGCTGCGCCCGTGAGCCATGGCCGCTGGGCCTGCGCGTACGGAGCCTGTGCTCCGCGGCGGGAGGGGCCACGGCGGTGAGAGGCCCGCGTACCGCAAAAAAAAAAAAAAAAAAAAAAAAAAAAAATCAGCTGGATACCCTCACTATAATACTCAGCACACAGTCCTAGCACTTATCGCAACCAGTCAGAATCACCCACTAAAGCCTGGGACCCTCTAGCCTCTTTCATTCACCATTTAATCCCTAAAACCCAGCACAGTACCCAGCACAATATGTATTTGTTGAATGAATAAATAAATGGATGCATGAATGATTGCAGATTTCCTCTACTTCTCTGGCTCAAGCAATCTCACTGCTCACCTGAATCACTGCAGTAGCTTTCTAACTGGATGGACTATTCTCAGTATTTAGCCCCCGCTTCAAGACCATTTTCTGTACATTAGTCAAAATGAGCTTTCTAAAATCAAACCTGATAATGTCCTTGCCCTATTTAAAACCCCTGAATGGCTCCCTAATGCTCTTAGGATAAAGTCTAAGCTCTCTGATGTATCTTATAAAGCCACTTTTAACCTGCGCCCTGTGTACCTCTATCACCTAATCTATTTTCAATCCCTGTTTACATGCCATTCCCCAGACATACTGAATGTTTCCCGCTCCTGTAAGCAAGTCATGCCCTCTCTTTACTCAGAAATTTTATACTTGCTTTATCCCAGAATACTGACTTCCAACCACCCCTTTCTCTTGATTAAGACATTTCTCCTTCCAGGACGCCATCCCTGATCACTCAAATCTGGATTAGGTGCACATCCTAAGTGGTTCCCCTGCCATGGAAATCTTCAGCACACAGTGTTTTAACTGTCTATTTACTTCCCCATCTTACCCTCTTGACTGTAAGAGCTGTGGAGACAAGTACTGCATCCATCTAATTCACCACTGCCTTCCACAGCAGGTACTACAGTGCCTGGCATCTGGCAGGTCCTTAGAATATATATATATATATATATATATGAATAAATAATATCCTCTAACTCTTTCCCGTAAGCGCAGGATAATTTATCAAATGAGTTCATTGTCATGTTAGATAGTATGAGATGGTATGAGAACCTAGACCTTAAAGAAGAAAATAAGGGAGAAATAAGTTTCAGGGGGAGGAAGGGTTGAGTATTAGTTTAAAAGCAAAACATTCTGGATTAAAAATAGAGTCAATCAGGACAAGTGTAAAGGACAAGCTCAGGGAGTCAGCGGCCATGGGATATGGCTCCAGTACCCATAGCAGGACAGGGAAGACTGAAAATTGCTGGGGACTTTAAATTAAGCTTTTCCAGTGAGAGGTGGAAGACTTTGGGAACAGACCTATCTGTCAGTATGGGAGGAAATCCAACACGGAGATCAAAAAAAGGGCAGCAACAGCCCAATAATAGATACATGTTGAATGAATAAATAAATGGATGGATGGATGAATGCTGATTTCCTGATTCTCTGGGTAATGTGCTTAGCCTCTAGGAGGCTGGCAAGAGAGTAACCTAGTCTTCTGATGGAAAAGCTGACCATAACAGTGAAGAAGCCAGAGAAGGCAATGTAGGACAGACAGCGTTAACTTGATTTCTTGCATTCTTTCTCCAGATATACCATAGAGTGTCAAGTAATTTAGAACTATTATCTCACTAAATCTTATGCGAAATAGGCACTATTACTCATTTTATTTTGCAAATGAGAAAACTGAGGCTCTGAGAAAAAAATAACTTGCTAGTGATGAATGGAATCAAGATTTAAGTATATGTCTGTCTGCCTCCCAAGCCCAAGCTCTGACTTTCCATGATCTCCTGCCTTGCATCATAATAAGCACCATATACTGGTGCTTACTCCTCTCTGCCAGATTAATTGCATTAATTCTCTCATTTAAGCCCCCCTACAACTCTAATTAGATAGAACATGAGACTTAGAAAGGAAGAGTATTTTGCCTGATGTCAAACAGGCAACAAGAGATGGAGTTGGATTTTAAACCTAGGTCTGCCTGTCTCCAAAGCTCAAATGCTTATCCTTTGCATTGTTATCCCCACTCTTAAAAATTAATCTTTATGAGGAGACGAGTCCTGGATTAGGGCCACACAATTAACAAGGGATTGTTGGGATAGAGTCTCAGCACTGAGCTAGAAATGAAGGGCTTGAATCTTTCCTGCAGCCAGCCCTGGCCATGACTGATCTTAGTAGCAGCCAGTCTGGTTGGGATGAGTGGTAGGTGAACTGGGAGGCGAGGTCCATGAAGAGAAGGGAGGAGGAGTGCCAGGCAATCTGGACAGAGCCTGTCCAGAGGACCCATGGTCCCAGTGATGCAGAGTTGAGAAATACACAGGCTAGATACCCAGCCAAGAATGAATGGCAGCTAATAGAAATAATAAATGGCAAAGGAATTATGTAGAATAAGCAATATAAAATCATCTTAACCACTTAAAGTTTGGTTAGCAAAACTTCTAACTATAAACCAAGACACATTTATACATGTTGCTGTTCACTTTATGACCTATAACTTGGTCATTCTACAATGTTGTGATGAGACAGAATTTTCACTGCTATAACCATTTAATACAGAGTATTTTTTTAGGTTATTTGGACACAGTCAGATACCATACAACTCATATGAAGAGACTGGGGAATGACCTTTTGTTTAACTCCAGGAAAAAATCCACAATATGAAATGATCTAGAAGAGATCAGCAGTGTGATGATTGTGAAAGGTTTTTTTCTCTCTCTCTCAGCTTGCCTTGTTTTCTCCAATGTTTGTAGTATAACTGGATTACATTAAAAACAATAATGACTGTTAATTAGAAGATTTAAACTAGGCTGCAAATATTTTTTCCTTTCTAATATTCTAATTGCCAAAGAAGAAAGTCTATATAGAAACTCTGGGGAGAATCTACCAAATAAGAAAGAGCTGTCTCAAAGCAAATGTTCCAAGAGATGGCTAATTCCTTTGTTTGATGGTTTGTTTCATACGTTCATACTGCAGGAGGGAAAAACCAACAGATGATATTTTTATTCTTCTCCTTGTTAATAGTTTGGCAATGTAGTGGGATGGTAAGAGTGATAGATTCACAGTTAGGAATGTGGAGTTGGGTTCTGGGTATACCACTAACTAGCTATGTAACATTGGGCAAATCTCCTCACTTCTGTAGGCTTCTTCTGTCACAGCTGTAAAAATATCCTAATCTCTTTCACTACTGAGATACAGTGATGCTAAACTAATTGATTCTAACAGCTCTAACACGTTGAGTGTTCCAGTATTGAAATCCTGATTGAGAGCGTACCTACACCACAGTAGTAGTTATGGTAGTAATTCATTTAACAGAAATTCCCAACTGGTGACCATTCACCCACTTCCTTCAATACCTAGTCCTTAGCCGTTTCAAAGCAAGAAATAATGCTAGAATGAAAACAGAAGCCAAATTTCCCCCACGGAACCCTGAGAGTAGTCCTGTAGCACCTGCTTCTCTATTTTGTTCATTACAAAAAATAAAATAAAATCTCCGTGTCCATCTGGTAGCATTCAAAGGTTGCCAACCTGGCACCATTTGTGGATATTAAATTCACTGACTCTTATCTAAAACAAATTTTATACTTTACGTTCATAGGCTTAGCATGAATGGAATTAGCAGATTTTGCCATAAGTAGTTAGCGACAATTATTTCCAATAAACAAACCACATATTCCATATAACTATTTTATCCCATGCTCTTCAAAAGAGGTTACAGAAATGGCAATTTAAATTTGGGGAAAAAATAATCCTAAAAAAGTGCTTAGTGTTTATTTTTAAATGACTAATAATCTGAAATCTAATATCATATTAAATGACTCATTAGAAAATAGAAAAAACTGGAAATGATTATTCAACTGGATGCACATAAAGATACATTATATACCACCAAATATATAAAATAATAGCCAAATAACTATTTTTAATAAAATGTAACTGTGGCTATAGACACAATCTCAGGAAACTTCATAATTAAAGAAGTAATAAGGAAACAGCAAAACAATGCATATTCATTCCAATAAATATAGTACCACAAGTATGTATAATCAACCTAATGAACTGGTGAAATGGTTCTATAACTATTATCACATGAAAGTTAAATTTTCTGTTTATTCTTAAAACATTGTCAAATATTCATTTGGGCTCTTTTCTTTAATATTCTTCTGGAAAATAAAAGTAAGAAAAATCACTAAATCTTTTGATGCTTTTAATTTGTGTGAAATTCTATAGTGGCTCTGTGTAAGCTAAAGTTCAGATTTCCTATCACAAAATTTATTTCTATCAAATGAAAGAATAATTGTTTTCTTAAAAATTTTATAACATCGATTTCCTAGAACAGGTTCAAATACCTAAAGATTTTTCTGAAGAGTCCTAAGTGGTTCTTCTCCTTTCCCAAGGAGCTAATTCCATGTTGATGTCCAATCCTGAGTAAAACCAAGACTTCGTGGTGAGAGAAGTTACATTATCCTTTGCCCAGAGCTTCACAGCAGACATTGTTCCTGTATGTGGCACTAAAGATAGTTTTTCCTCAGGAGTAATATCCAGGGGAAACAGAAGACTGAAGATACATGTAAAGTGGGCAAGTTATATATGAATTGCATAGAAGAGACAGCGTATAGTCCCCTCCCCACTCTACCTGCAGTGGTTCATCAAACACAGGAGCTCATCTCTGTCTTCCCAGGGAAAGTACTTTCCAAAAGGAAGCTGGATTTGGAGGGCAAAGTGGTGGAGAAGACATGGGGTAAGCTCAATTCATATCTACGAATTGTTTAGCATTCTATAAAGAGAATTTATGGCCAATTAAATGTGTGTTATTTAAATGAAAATTATCATATGTCTCCCTAAATAGAAACAGAATACCCACCATTTATTACAAGCACTATGTGCCAAGCACTGTGTTATGTGCTTTATATACACTATTTAATGTAAAACTCAAAAAAACTCTGCAAAGTAAATGTTTTTATCTCCTTCTTAAAGATAAGGATATTGAAGCTGAGAAAGGTTAAATGATTTGCTCAAAGTCACTGGGGATATATAGTAGAACTGGAATCCAAATTTAGGTTTAGCTAATTCAAAAGCAAATGCTCTATTTGCCAATAACAAAATGTCTTATCAAGTCAACAACGTATGGCTCAAGACTATCAAAAAATAAAATGGTAAGCATTACTCATTTGTAGGTCCTCTAGTTCCATCTTTCAACTCAATTAGGCAGCAAAAATAAAAGGAAAGTTACAAACAGAATGATTAGAAGAAAGGAGGGGAGCTAATATTAAATGAGGAGAGGCCATACTAGCAACTCCTAGGCATATCTCAGAAAAGATATGTCTAAATAATGCACTCAAGCACTAGTTACAATGCCCATTGCTGCAAGAAAGAAAGGAAGGAAGGAAGGAAGGAAGGAAAGGAAGGAAGGAAGGAAGGAAGGAAGGAAGGAAGGAAGGAAGGAAGAAAGGAAGAAAGAAAGAAAGAAAGAAAGAAAAAGAAAGAAAGAAAGAAAGGGGGAAGGAAGGAAGGAAGGAAGGGAAGGAGGGAGGGAGGGAGGGAAGGAGGGAGGGAGGGAGGAAGGAAGGAAGGAAGGAAGCCTCTTCCACCAGAGAGCAGCCAGCATAAGCAAAAAGAACTACAATCCTGCAGCCTGTGGAACAAAAACCAGATTCACAGAAAAACAGACAAAATGAAAAGTCAGAGGACTATGTACCAGATGAAGGAACAAGATAAAACCACAGAAATACAACTAAATGCAGTGGAAATAGGCAACCTTCCAGAAAAAGAATTCAGAATAATGACAGTGAAGATGATCCAGGACCTCGGAAAAAGAATGGAGGCAAAGATCGAGAAGATGCAAGAAATATTTAACAAAGACCTAGAAGAATTAAAAACAAACACCTCAAAGAATTAAAAAACAAACAAAACAGAGATGAACAATACAATAACTGAAATGAAAACTACAATAGAAAGAATCAATAGCAGAATAACTGAGGCAGAAGAAAGGATAAGTGACCTGGAAGACAGAATGGTGGAATTCACTGCCGTGGAACAGAATAAAGAAAAAAGAATGAAAAGAAATGAAGACAGCCTAAGAGACCTCTGGGACAACATTAAACACACCAACATTTGCATTATAGGGGTCCCAGAAGGAGAAGAGAGAAAGAAAGGTCCTGAGAAAATATTTGAAGAGATGATACTAGAAAACTTCCCTAATATGGAAAAGGAAATAACAACCCAAGTCCAGGAAGCACAGACAGTCCCAGGAAGGATAAACCAAAGGAGAAACACACCAAGACACACAGTAATCAAACTGGAAAAATTAAAGACAAAGAAAAATTATTGAAAGCAACAAGGGAAAAATGACAACATACAAGGGAACTCCCATAAGGTTAACAGCTGATTTCTCAGCAGAAACTCTATAAGCCAGAAGGGAGTGGCATGACATAGTGATGAAAAGGAAGAAACTACAACCAAGATTACTCTACCCGGCAAGGATATCATTCAGATTCGACACAGAAACCAAAAGCTTTACAGACAAGCAAAAGCTAAGAGAATTCAGCACCACCAAACCAGCTTTACAACAAATGCTAAAGGAACTTCTCTAAGTGAGAAACACAAGAGAAGAAAAGGACCTACAAAAACAAACCCAAAACAATTAAGAAAAGAGTAATAGGAACATACATATCGATAATTACCTTCCATGTGAATGGATTAAATGCTCCAACCAAAAGACACAGGCTCACTGAATGGATACAAAAACAAGACCCATATACATGTGTCTACAAGAGACCCACTTCAGACCTAGAGACACATACAGATTGAAAGACAGGGGATGGAAAAAGATATTCCAATTAAATGGAAATCAAAAGAAAGGTGGAGTAGCAATACTCTTATCAGACAAAATAAGCTTTAAAATAAAGAATGTTACAAGACACAAGGAAGGACACTACATAATGATCAAGGGATCAATCCAAGAAGAAGATATAACAATTACAAATATATATGCACCCAACACAGGAGCACCTCAATACATAAGGCAAACGCTAAGAGCTATACAAGAGGAAATCGACAGTAACACAATAATCATGGGGGATTTTAACACCTCACTACCACCAATGGAGAGCTAATCCAAAATGAAAATTAATAAGGAAACACAGCTTTAAATGACAAAACAGGCCAGTTATATTTAACTGATATTTATAAGACATTCCATCCGAAAACAGCAGATTACACATTCTTCTCAAGTATGCATGGAACATTCTCCAGGACAGATCACATCTTGGGTCACAAATCAAGACTCGGTAAATTTAAGAAAACTGAAATCATATCAAGCATCTTTTCCAACCACAATGCTATGATATTAGAAACAAATTATAGTAGAAAAAAACGTAAAAAGCAAACACATGGAGGCTAAACAATACGTTACTAAATAACCAAGAGATCACCAAAGAAATCAAAAAGGAAATCAAAAAATACCTAGAGATAAATGACAACGAAAACATGATGATCCAAAACTGATGGGATGCAGCAAAAGCAGTTCTAAGAGGGAATTGTATAGCAATACAATCCTACCTCAAGAAACAAGAAAAATCTCAAATAAACAATCTAACCTTATACCTAAAGGAACTACAGAAAGGAGAACAAACAAAACCCAAAATTAGCAAAAGGAAAGAAATCATAAAGATAAAATCAGAAATAAATGAAATAGAAACAAAAATATAGCAAACATCAATAAAACTACAATCTGGTTCTCTGAAAAGATAAACAAAATTGATAAACCTTTAGCAGACTCATCAAGAAAAAAAGGGAGAGGACTCAAATCAATAAAATAAGAAACGAGAAAGGAGAAGTCACAACGGACACTGAAGAATTACAAAGCAACATAAGAGACAACTACAAGCAACTCTATGCCAATAAAATGGACAACCTGGAAGAAATGAACAAATTCTTAGAAAGGTATAACCTTCCAAGACTGAACCAGGAAGAAATAGAAAATATGAACAGACTAATCACAAGTAATGAAATTGAAACTGATTAAAAATCTCCCAACAAACAAAAGTCCAAGACCAGATGCCTTCACAGGTGAATTCTATCAAACATTTAGAGAAGAGCTAACACCCATCCTTCTCAAACTCTTCCAAAAAACTGCAAAGGAAGGAACACTCCCAAACTCATTCTACAAGGCCATCATCACGCTGATACCAAAGCCCAACAATGATACTACAAAAAAAGAACATTATAGACCAACATCACTGATGAATATAGATGCAAAAATCCTCAACAAAATACTAGCAAACAGAATCCAACAACACATTAAAAAGGTCATACACGGGGGCTTCCCTGGTAGTGCAGTGGTTCAGAGTCCGCCTACCAATACAGGGGACACGGGTTCATGCCCCAGTCCAGGAAGACCCCACATGCCACAGAGCGGCTGGGCCCGTGAGCCATGGCCGCTCACCCTGTGCGTCCAGAGCCTGTGCTCTGCAATGGGAGAGGCCACAACAGTGAGAGGCCCGCGTACTGCAAAAAAAAAAAAAAGGTCACAATGATCAAGTGGGATTTATCCCAGGGATTCAAGGGTTCTTCAATATATGTAAATCAATCAATGTGATACACCATATTAACAAAATGATGAATAAAAACCATATGATTATCTCAATAGATGCAGAAAAAGCTTTTGACAAAATTCAACACCCATTTATGATAAAAACTCTCCAAGAAAGTGGGCATAGAGAGAACCTACCTCAACATAATAAAGGCCATATAGGACAAACGCACAGCAAACATCATTTTCAATGGTGAAAAACTGAAAGCATTTCCTCTAAGATCAGGAACAAGACGAGGATGTCCGCTCTCGCCACTATTATTCAACATAGTTTTGGAAGTCCTAGCCATGACAATCAGACAAGAAAAAGATATAAAAAGGAATACAAACTGGAAAAGCAGTAAAACTGTTACTGTGCACTGATAACATGATACAATCCATAGAGAATCCTAAAGATGCCACCAGAAAATTTCAAAACTAATCAATGAATTTGGTAAAGCTGCAGGATACAAAATTAATGCACACAAATCTCTTGCATTCTTATACACGGACAATGAAAGATCAGAACAAGAAATTAAGGAAACAATCCCATTCACCAAGGCAACAAAAAGAATAAAATACCTAGGAATAAACCTACCTAAGGAGATAAAAGACCTGTGCTTAGAAAACTATAAGACACTGATGAAAGAAATCAAAGATGACACAAACAGATGGAGATATACATACCATGTGCTTGGATTGGAAGAATCAATATTGTGAAATGACTATACTACCCAAAGAAATCTACAGATTCAGTGCAATCCCTACCAAAGTACCAGTGGCATTTTTTACGGAACTAGAATAAATCATCTTAAAATTTGTATGGAGACACAAAAGACCCCAAATAGCCAAAGCAATCTTGAGGGAAAAAAACAGCTGGAGGAATCAGACTCCCTGACTTCAGACTATACTACAAAGCTACAGTAATCAAGACAGTATGGTACTGGCACAAAAACAGAAACATAGATCAATGGAACAGGATAGAAAGCCCAGAGATAAACCCACGCCCATATGGTAACCTTTTGTTTGATAAAGAAGGCAAGAATATACAATGGAGAAAAGACAGCCTCTTCAATAAGTGGCGCTGGGAAAACTGGACAGCTACATGTAAAATAATGAATTTAGAACACTCCCTAACACCATACACAAAAATAAATTCAAAATGGATTAGAGACCTAAATGTAAGACCAGATACTGTAAAACTCTTAGAGGAAAACATAGGGAGAACACTCTTTGACATAAATCATAGCAAGATCTTTTTTGATCCACCTCCTAGAGTAATAGAAATAAAAACAAAAATAAACAAATGGGACCCAATGAAACTTCAAAGCTTTTGCACAGCAAAGGAAATCATAAACACGATGAAAAGACAACCCTTGGAATGGGAGAAAATACTTGCAAATGAATCAATGGACAAAGGATTAATCTCCAAAATATATAAACATCTCATGTAGCTCAATATTTAAAAAAACAAACAACCCAATCAAAAAGTGGGCAGAAGCCCTCAGTAGACATTTATCCAAAGAAGACAAACAGATGGCCAAGAGGCACATGAAAAGGTACTCAACATCACTAATTAGTAGAGAAATGCAAATCAAAACTACAATGAGGTATCACCTCACACCAGTTAGAATGGGCATCATCAGAAAATCGACAAACAACAAATGCTGGAGAGGGTGTGGAGAAAAGGGAACCCTCTTGCACTGTTGGTGGGAATATAAATTGATACAGCCACTATGGAGAACAGTACAGAGGTTCCTTAAAAAACTAAAGATAGAATTACCATATGACCCAGCAATCCCACTACTGGGCATATACCCAGAGAAAACCATAATTCAAAAAGACACATGGATGTCAATGTTCACTGCAGCACTATTTACAATAGCCAGGTCATGGAAGCAACCCAAATGCCCATCGACAGACGAATGGATAAAGATGTGGTACATATATACAATGGACTATTACTCAGCCATAAAAAGGAATGGAATTGGGTCATTTCTAGAGATGTGAATGGACTTAGAGACTGTCATACAGAGTGAAGTAAGTCAGAAAGAGAAACACAAATATCATGTATTAACGCATATATGTGGCATCTAGAAAAATGGTACAGATGAACCAGTTTGCAAGGCAGAAATAGAGACACTGATGTACAGAACAAACATATGGACACCAAAGGGGGAAAGCAGGGGGTGGTAGGATGAACTGGGTGATTGGGATTGACATATATACACTAATATGTATGAAACAGATAACTAATAAGAACTTGCTGTATTAAAAAATTAAGGTAAAATTCAAAGAAAAAAGAAAGAAAAGTTTGGCATGAATCTCTTTTTGTGTTCCCAAATGACAACATTTTATTCACTGTTGCTTTTTTGAGGTTACAGAACTGAGAAGTCCAGAATTTATCCTCATGGTTTTTTATTTGCATTTCTCAGCATTACGTTAGTGTGTCTTGTGGCAGACAAGACGAGGTGAACAACGCCTACACTGAAACTCCTCTGGGAAACAACAGATAGTATTCAGAGTAAATCTATAAAGTGTATCATCGACATACACACTAAAAGGGTGCTTTTGGATGCTTTGCACAACTTTACTCCTGCATATACAGAAAAAAACAGATCTGTCTTCTCATTTATCTTCACAACCCCCTTTTGAATTAGGAAATAATATCTTACAGTAAGAGAAAGCTAAAGAATACTGGTTACAAAAAATTGAGCCTCATGTATTAGATTCTCTAGTTTTTTATTTTTGGTTGGTTTTTGTTTGGTTGGTTGGTTGGTTTTTTGTTTTGTTTTTTTTTGGGGGGGGGGGTGTTTGGTTCCTTTCAGTTTGGTTTTGGCTGATTATTCCATCATCTCAAAAAATGATGTTTCAGGGCTTCCCTTGTGGCACAGTGGTCAAGAATCCGCCTACCAATGTAGGGGACACGGGTTCAAGCCCTGGTGCGGCAAGATGCCACATACCACAGAGCAACTAAGTCCGTGCCCCACAACTACTGAGCCTGCGCTCTAGAGCCCGCGCTCTAGAGCCCGCAGGCCACAACTACGGAGCCTGCGGTCCTACAGCACATGCTCTGCAACAAGAGAAGCCACTGCAATGAGAAGCCCGCGCACCGCAACAGAGAGGAGCGCCCACTCACCGCAACTAGAGAAAGCCCATGCATAGCGACGAAGACCCAACACAGCCAAAAATAAATTAAGTAAATAAATTTTTTTAAATGATGTTTCTATACTAAGATTTCTATGTTTAAAAATCTTCCGATATCTAGATGAATAATTAAACATGCAACTAGTTATTTGGCTATAATTATTAAACAGTCATTTAAAATTATTTATTCATCAATATTTGTTTCAATACCATATGCAGGCAACACAGGAGATATAAAGAGTAATAAAATTGCACGTCTGCCCTAAAGAAGCTTAGAATCTATTAATATAAAAAGGACAATGCATACTTTATAATAATAAAATAATTATCATATAACTTGTGGAATATATGCCATAAGAGGGAAGAAGATCAGTACCAGCTGGGTGATGAGGAATGGCTTAATGGAGATGCAGCATTTGAGTTGGGTCTCGAAAGATGAAAATTATTTGATATGAACAAAATGAAGAGTGAAAAATAGCAGCATTCAGAAGCATGAAATATTCGCAGAGGCATAAAGTTGGGAAATTTTAAAGCCTGTTTGGGGGATGCCATATATTCTACTTTAACTATATCCAAAATATAAACAGGAAATGTTCCCAGGAAAGTAAATTTAGGCTCACATTTGGAGGCTTGCATTGGCTGACTGCACAGACAATCATAAGGAATTCAAAGAGTAGAGTTGTTTGTAAAAGGAATGCAATTAATTCCATTTTTAGACACTAAGGGCACAAAGTCATATGGGCTGAACCTCACCAAAGTAGAAGATAAAATGATTTACCAGGACCAGAGGTAAATTTGATTAGAGAGGAGAACAGAACCGAAGAATTGCTACGAAAATGTCATAATGGCTCTGCAATAGCAAGGGCCCAGCTGAGATTACACAGCATAAGTGGATATTGGACCCAACAGCACTATTTTGTCATTTTATCCAACAAAGTTGGAACAAAAAAATGGGTGATGTGAGTAACTTATCATTGATAATGGATATGTCAGAAAGCCAAGACTGCAAAGAATTTTAGGATGCCACAGAAAATACTGAAGAGATACAAGAGGGCCAGCCTGGTTACGAAGGCAAGTGAATACTCTGGATCAATGGCCTGACAGAAGAGTGACAAGCCCACAATATGAGGATCACAAAAGGGAGGAAAAGAAAGAATAGGCATAAGGGAGGAGAAAACACGGTTGTAGCCAGACAGAGGAAGAATCACAGACCAGATACTGGTCACAGAGCATTATTTCATTACGATAGATTTCAAAGTATGTGTATGTCAATGCTCAGGACTAAACTGCCAGTTTTTATTTGAAGTGAAAAAAGCAGAAGAAATACTCAGAGAAGATGAAAGGTTTTCTCAAGGCACAATGGAAGAAACTAGTAGAGGATGAGGAGGGGAGGCAGTAGGCTAGAGCAGTTGTGAAAAGAGCTGAAATGGAAAAAATATATATTCCATAAGAGGCAGATAAGGCCCTGACTGTCACAGAGATGAAGGAAGATGTAAGATCCAAGAAGAGAGCTGCAAAATTGTTTTACTTGGGTTTGGAGACTCGACTAATTCTGGTGGACCAACTGAAATGTGGGTGTATTTGTTTGTTAGGGCTGCTGTAACAAAGTACCACAAACTGGGTGGCTTAAACAACAGAAACTTACTGTCTCAAGGTTCTGGAGGTTAGAAGGTTGAGATGAAGGTATGTTCAGGGTTGGTCCTTTCTGAGGACTGTGAGGGAGAATCTGTTTCATGCCTCTCACCTAGCTTCTGCTGGTTTGTTGGCAATCTTTGGCATTCCTTGGCCTATAGAAACATCACCCTGATCTCTGCCCTTCATATTCTTATGGAGTTCTCCCTGTGTGTGTGAGCCTGTGTACAAATTTCTCCATTTTGTAAAAACACCAAGTCATATTTGATCAGGGGCCTGCCCTACTCCAGCTTGATCTTATCTTAATTACATTTGCAACCACATTATTTCCAAATAAGGTCCCATTGGGAGGTACTGGGGTTTGGGGTTTTTTTTTTTAATAGTTGTTCACATAATTCGTTAGATCTTTTTCTTTTTGGTTGCGCCAGATCTTGGTTGCAGCAGGCGTGCTCCTTAATTGCGGCTCGCAGGCTCCTTAGTTGCAGTTTGCTGGCTCCTTAGTTGTGGCGTAAGAACTCTTAGTTTTGGCATGCATGTAGGGTCTAGTTCCCTGACCAAGGATCGAATCCAGGCTCCCTGCATTGGGAGCGTGAAGCCTTAACCACTGTGCCACCAGGGAAGTCCCCTGGGGGATTTTTAAAGCTTCGAAATATGAATTTTGGGGCAATACAAGTCAACCCATGATAGTAGACTTAGCAAAATATTTGTGGAATTGGAGCTGTGAGATCCAGTCTCCCTAGGGGCTATGTTTGGTCTGGATGTCTTCTCACAGTTTCCACTAATGGAGAAGAAACAGGTAAAGGTGAGTTTCTGCATGTTTGACCTCATGCAGACAAAGCCTTTGGATAACTGACTACAGTATTTGCTTTTTGTCTGTTTAGACATTCATATATTCATAAACACAACCTGAGTGCATATAACTGTCTGCTAAAATGACTATATACAAGTCATTCAAATGCAAAGTCTGCAAGTGGGAATAATGTAAAGGATGGCAAATTTGTAGTATGATAATCCACAAGACGAGCATTACCATATTATCCTGAATTCCCATGGTGCTCTCTCTGTAAAACTAAAGGAAGAGTTCAGCCTCAGGCCACAAGACAATCAATATGAGGTTGATGAACCACAATTAAAACATGTCAAGATCTAAAAGTTATTGAAGACAAATCGTCCTTCAATGAAGATGTTTCTCAGAGAGAATAAATGATAGTCCTGAGAGAGCAGAAATCAGTTCTGGAAAGGTCTTAGCCTACTAATCCTTCAGGAAAAGCTGGCAACATTCAAAATGCTAAGATTGTCAGCAATCTAGAAAAATACTCACCTTGTATAGCTTTGGTTTTCCAAGGAATCTCTCAAAAGTAAGATCTAAGAATCTAATGATAAGAAAACTTGCCCTTTAGTGTTCAAAAAAATAATAAAAAGGCTACAGTGAAAAATTTATACAAAACGTCATGATCTATGAAACTATTGTTTCAAGTACACATGGAGAATGATATGAAAGATTTTACTTTGATTTTTTTATTTCCATCTTTTTAATTATTCCTCATTTTGTGATCTGTGTGATTAATTTGAAAGGTGCTCATTATATATGCAATTTAGCTTTTAGGAAAAGAGTCAAAGCAAAATGAGCATAAAATACTCTACCCCTTCACTTCTCACCTGGATTACACCCACCTATTCATTTTTAGATCTAAGCTGATTTCCCACTACCACCCTTGCCCCCACTTTAAGTAAGTTTCCTTGAACTTTTCCTTTAAAATAGTAGAGTTCCAACTTGCATATGTAATTTGTGAAAACTGTTTAATTCCTGCCTCTCTACACTAAATTCTAAACTTCACCAGACCAGGGATGATGTCCTTCTTGCTCCCACTGTATCCCCAGGCTAAATAGGTATTCCACAAAAGAATAAGATTTGTGAATGAATAAAGACTGTAAGGTAGAAAAACTAAACAGTAAACAATATTTAGTCTAAGCTGCATAACATAGTTCTGATAACAGAGGGAAGATAATAGCATACCTACTTTATGACACTTTGTACACATCTACTTTTTCCTACATCTTTCATCATTTTCAGGCCTTCAGTTGCCCCAGGGAATGGAGGAGTCCATACTAGGGCTACTTAGGAGAAGCTTTGGCACCATCATCACTCCCTCACTAGGAACCAAGGATTCCACTCAAACAGCCAACTGCAGAGTTTTCACACAACCCCAAAATGTTGCGATCCCCCACTGGAGGAACAAAAAGGAAGAGGAAACCTCTTTTTCCAGATCTTAGTACCTAAGTGTTTAAAAACAGATGGGATGCCCACTAATTATAGAAGGGACACAGAGACAATGTTCACCAACACCTAGAATAATGGAAAACAAGCTTTGTTCTACTACTTAGAGATATAAAATAGAAAAATAATCTCTTATTACAGATTCATGTAATTTTTGTCTGGATAAGTTTTCGACTAATGAAATGCCTTTCTCTGTAATTGAAATGAATCATTCATTTCCTACGGAAACATCCTACTTAACATCCTATGCATACATAGTGAATTTCAAAACTTCACTTCCCCTAAAGAGAGTGATTTAATATTTATACACCCGCCCACACACACAGTTTTTTCTTTTCTATATAGTACAGTTTGGAAACTTAGAAAAACATTTTTATATATCATGGTTCTGCTCTAATCACTCTCTAGGTACCAGGAAAACTACTTTTCCAGCTGTGAAGAGAAAAACAAATGTTTAAGGAAAACATCTGGTCTAAAGTGAGCAGTTCATGTTCTATGGAGGCATATAGGACCTTGGTAATGCAAATACACTACTCTATGGTTATGGAGGGGTGGGATGGAGCAGAAATACTGATCTGGTATGTAAAATGGAACAGTATTAACCAAAGGCCTATAGTAATATTTGCATTCAGATAATGAACAAGTTAGTTGTAATTATAAATGAGTCATATTTGATATAGTACTTGTAACAGTCTATGAAATTTTAAAGTATTGTTTATAATGTATATTCCATTTAATTGTCAAAAAGTTTTAGGACAGGTTATAATAAAAACACATCATAAGTATACAGGTCATTAAATATGAAAATAAGAGCTATCATAAATCTTGAAAATGAAAGATATTTGCAGAATAATGGTTGAAAAATAAGATAATTACTACAACTTGAACACAATTTGACTTGAGCATACTTGCAGACAATGCAAAAATGGAAACTTAATTGGATGTTCAGTTATTTCACCCCTTATATAAAGCAGATGTTGAATCATAATTCATTGAAGACATTTCTAATAGTAGCTAAGCTAATAAAGTCCAAATACCTACTTCTGAGTGATCTAAGCGATAGAACTGAAAGACCATAGAAAACTGTCATTCAAAAATTGCTTTAAACCAAGGAAAACTCAGTTCCAGGTACACCTTACTCAGAAGTTCATTCAAAAATTGCTTTAAGCCAAGGAAAACTCAGTTCCAGGTACACCTTACTCAGAAGTAAGACATGGAAAATAGATCAAAGTACAACTACTCTGGTTGAAGAAGGAATAGAGGAGGACTAGGACCCTATCTTTCAGTAATCCCTCTTTACTTTACTCCCCTACCCCATCTCTGGTCAGCTCCAATGATCAGGCAGACCTCCTCAGAGCACTTTTCAAAACCCACTGCCCTAGAAAAATTGGTTGGCTAACTAGTCCTTCTATCAACTATCCTTTGACAGGTTCTGAGTAGTCATCAGTTCAAGCTTAGGCTCCATGATGAGAGTCTAGAGTACAGATGAACTGTGTTGTTGCAAAAAAAAAAAAAAAATTTCACATGCAAGATACACATAATAGGGGAGCAGGTGTCCCATTGGAAATGGTTATGAACAGGCTGCAAAAGATACGTGTTTCTAGAGAGCCCCTCCCCCGACCCCTTCCTGGAACAAAATAAATCAGAATCAAAGAAGTTTCCCTGGTAGTTCTCATGAGTTTGTGAAGGAGTTTTAAAAAATCTACTTAAAAAAGTAAAATATGCATTTTCCCTAAATTTATAAGACATTTCTTATTATTGCTGAAAATTTAGAAAACTCAGAGAGCACAAAGAAAAAAGTGCTCTATAACCTTACTTTCCCAGAGGAAACCAACGATAACATTTTATTATGTTTCCTTTCTATCTTTTTTGTATGCATTGACACATACTTTGAAAAAAGATTATGCTGAATATGCTTCTTAGAAATCTGTTATTTTTACATACTACATCATAAGTATTTTTGTACTCTAGTCAATGTTTTCCCACAGGATCATTTCTCATGGCCTTGTGTTACTTGTATGGTTGAAACAATTTTGCAAATATCCAATAGTTGGCCATGTAGATTGCCTATACAGTTTCTATATTATCAATTGTATTGCAATCACATCCTTAGGAATACATCTTTTCCTACATTCATGACTATTTTTTTAGAAATAGAATTGCTGAGTCAAACAACAAACCATTTTTAAGTCCTTTGATACCCATACCCAGTTTACCCTCAGACAAAAGTAAACAACAGTTGCCCTCTGGAACTAGAATAGCTCTTCAGAATTGTCCTGAGTTGGGCTGAGATGCTTAGGAATTTATGCATCCACACTGATCAACCACTGGATGTGGACCATGTAAGGAAGGAATGTTACTTTGGATAAGGCTTTCTTCTGCTAAGGCAATCCTCGAATCCCTGCAGATAAGACAGCCCCAGAAACTGAAACAACAATGCTTCATTGAAGGAGGATCTGAGCCTTGCATAATGTCCCCCCACACTGACATCACCAGTACTGTATGAGGGTGCCTGGTTCACCTCACTTTGATGCCACATGCTATCATTAGTAATTTCATCTTTCTTGTTTGAAAGGTGAATAACGGTATCTTGTTTGTTGGTGATTTTTAAATTTTTTATGAATTGCCAATTTATGGTATTTGCCCATTTTTCTATACGGGTGATTTGCCAAGGGGGAGGTTGATTTGTTCTTTTTTAAAAAGCTCTTTGTATACTAAGAATACTAAACCTCCCATAAGCAATGCAAATATTCTTTCTCAGTCTGTAATATTTATATTCAATTTTTAATGGTATTTGACAACAGAAGCTTTTAGTTTATATGGTCAAATATTTTTATCTTTTTTCTTTATGATTTCTGACTTGAGAGTTATGCTTAGAAAGATCTTCTCCACCCCAAGATTATATCAGTATTGATCTGTATTTTTTAACAATTATGTACATACATATATATATTATATATGTATATAAATATATAATGCTTAATTTATCTGGAAATTCTTGGCATATACATATGTAAGGTAAGGAAATTATCTTTTCCCAAACAGTCAACTGTCCCAACATCATTTATTCAATAATCTATCTTTTCTTTGATGTTTTGAAATGCCATTTTTATCATGTTCTAATTTCTGAATATACTAATATCCAATGGATTCTTAATCACTGGAAAATGATTCTTGAAAAAATGCTCTCCAATGTGTGACACTGCATAGGATAGTGCTGTATATAAACATTTTAGTCAAAGTTTCCTACCATTTCTCAAAAAAGAATAGTGTGATATAAGGAAATTAAACTAAATATTAATAGGAACATAATTTTCAATTTTGAATGATGACTTTTAATTATGTCCAGCAACTGTTTTACCTATAAAATGCTAATATTATTTAGAATCCTTGTACACCACTTGGGCACATTTTGTTTTAACAGCTGAGATCATTCTCTATTACTCTGACCCATGAGATTAAATCCTATTAAAAGTAATTCACATTAGCATCATTAAGAAGATAATCCTATTTGGCCTACATACAGTTCATTTCTTTCTTTCTTCTTTTTTTTTTTATAACAATGCAACTTAGCTGTGCGTTTCTTTTCACTAAAAATGAAACAGAAAGATAAAGGTGCTAATCTAGAAAATACTGTCTCTATCACTCTCACTGCTTTTACATCAAGCATTCAAAAGTGTGGTTTTCATTGCAGCCTATCTGTATACAAAAAATTAGATAATAAAATGGAAGCAAGACATCATTTAAAAAAACAATTTAGCTACTGAAATTCTATCCCATGAGGATAGTCACACTCTGCCTTTTACCTAAATGATGATGCTCAGTCTTCTTATATACTGAATGCTTCAGTTGCGGCGGAAGAACCCTGACCTCGTGCCTTGGGTCACCTGGAGGAGTCTGAGAGGTGTCACCAATCTCTCACATGTCTCATGGTTCCTCAGTGAAACGAAAAATTATTCTGGCCCACTCTACTAAAATATTAACTCTGCAGTTGGTTCAATATTAGTGCTCTTTACCCAAATAAAACGTAATTCCCAGTGCAATAAATTCTTGAAATGAAATTTAAAAGATGCTTCAGATATGCTTGCTTAGTACTTTTACTCCTGTGAAAATGTGTGGGATAATCAAGTCCATATTTCCATGTACATTATACCAGCTCCTGTCTACATTATCGCATGCTAAGAATACATAACTAAAATCATATGGAAATCTCCACAAATGATACGGTGGTTATCCGGTGGGAGGGGTGCAGGAATGAAGAGGAGAAAATTTGACCAATTACTTTCAGATAAACTGAAATGTCTTTATTTGCATCACAGACAGAAGTGTGGTGCTGGTAAAGGCACAAGATGAGACGTCAGCTCTGAACTCAGGCATCTTCTTTCCCATTCCCCGCCCTCCCAAGCAGCCCAAAATTCACCCCCACAAAATACACTTGCTTCCTCTACTGTTGTATCAAAAGGAAGAAGCTTTCTCCTGCAAAAACCTGTCCTTCCTGTGTGCTCTACACGGTGCCTCGGCAAGGGACTTACTCCAATATTTATTCTCTCTTCCTCCTCACCCTTCTCTTTTCATGAGCTTCCTGCTTTTGGCCTATAATACTCATGCCCTCACTACTTCTAATTGATCATGTATTATTTCTCTCCTTCAAGCTTCTGTATTCTGACTCATTTTCTCACCTACTTTTTCTTCAATTCACTAAAATCTGTCTTCTGTCTTTAGCACACCACTGAAACTGTTCTTGCTAAAGATCTAAATACCAAGCCCAATATATTATTTTCAGCCCTTGTATTATCTGTTCTCTTTGTTACATTAAACACTGGTAACCACGTGTTTCCTAACATTTTCTCCAACCTCTCTATAAGGACTCTCACCCCTAATTCTTTGGCTTTTTTGCTCACTGCTCAGCTGCTTGGATGATTCCTCTTCTTCTACCTGCCCTTCATACTGTAATGTACTGAGGTTTTTGCACCAGGCACTATTTTCTCCTACACACATTCCTGCCATCTGTTCCATGATGTCAAGCAGCTGTACACTTATGAATCCCAAATCTCAATATCGAATCCAAATCTATCTCCTAAGCCTTAGACTACCAAATAGCTCCACAAGAGAGTTGATTACCTGCCCATTTGAGTCTACATGAAGATGTAACAAACTATGCAGTTTTAACTCCATAAGGTATAGAATTCAAAGTATAAGCACCTAATTCACGTCATTAAATTCATAATGCTAACGTGTGTCTCGCTATAACTGGAAAAAATGCTTCTCCTACTCTGAAGAAGAGATTTTTTTTTTTTTTACTCTGCCTAACACCACACAATTACTTTGACTTAAGGGAAACAGAACATAAATAAATGGTGATGTGAGATAATACATAAAATTTAATAATTGAATAATTCCAGATGCATTAGGTAGGAGCTCTCATTTTCATATTTTTCCAATTGCTATTTTCAGCTTTCTTAAATTGGTAGGGTCACCTACCCTACACTTGGTAACAATACACTATGTTTTTAATGTGTATGAGTATAAATGTTTGAATTAGTTAAAATGTCACCAAAAGACCAGATTCTGTCTTGTAGATAACAGGGCTTGAGATGACTTCATTATCTAAAAATAACCACAGTAGAGTTTACTGCAACAAAAATTGATACACAATTCTCCATAAATGTATTGTACAGGAGCCTTAGACGTTGATCATGCCTTCTTGGTATAAATGAAGGCTGAAAGTATCTTTGGAAAACATAAATAAAATCATATCACTCTCCTGCTCAAAACCCTGAGAATAGAATCCAAAGCCCTTGTAACAGCCTACAAGGCTCTACACAATCTGCACCACTCCCTCCTATCATCCCATGCCACCTCCAGCGTCTCATCTCCTACCATTCCTTCCCTAAATCTGTGTTCCAGCCTAACTGACTTCTTTGCTGTTCCTGCAACAGACCATGGACATGCTCTCCTAAGGGCCTTGGCTCTGCCTAGAAGGTTCTTTCCCCAGATATAGGTAAATCTTCTCTACTTCCTACATCTTTCTGCAAACCAAGGTGCAAATCCCAGCACCACCCACCACCATTTCTATGACTCTACCATGTTTACCTATCCCTTCTTCTATCCCAGTCTCTTTTTCTGTAGATATGAAACAATACCACATACCTGGGCCTTTGTTCTTATGGTTCTCTTTGCTCAATAACCATTACACCCAGATTTCTGCTTAGGTCTACCTCATTTCCTTCAGGACTCTGCTTACATTTTTTTCTTTATCAGAAACCTTCTTTGGTCATCCCATATAAAACAGCATACATATCACCCCCTTTGTCTTCCATCTCACTTTACTCTGCTTTATTTCTCTTCAGAGCACTTTTTAACCACCTCCCATATTGTCTACTTACTCATTTGCTTATGGTCTGTCGTCCCTCACTAAAACAAAAAGTTCCTTTTTGATACTTTCATCTGTTTTGTTCATTGTTGTAACCCAGCATCTAGAATTGTGTCTGGCAAATACTCAGAGGTTAACAAATACGTATTTGTTGAACAAGTTAAAGAATGAAAGAACATGCATTTCACTCAAGGTGAATTCATTCTGTAAATTAATCAGAGGGATTATTTCTGAAATACTACATGGCTTTCAATATGACCCAAGTTTCTCCTATATTACACAATATATATATATGGAGAATGGTAGCCTTTACTTCAGCATGACTCACACTGTGTATGCTCACAAGATAAACTAGGGATGTAGCAAAATAAACACCAATCTAGATAATGCTGGCCCTCAGAGTAATTACAGAGTAGTTCAGAAATAATACATTTTAATCATCTACAATAATGAAATTATCTAACAACCTTCTGAAACCTCTACTCCATCTGTGTGTGTGAATGGTTTGGGGCATTAAATCCAAACTGAAGGATATCTGATATGATTATAAAAGCCAATGCAGGGATCTGCATTTATCGGCTCAAGAACTAAAACGATCATTGTTCCCATGCTAAGACCAGTTTTATTTCTTGTCAGCAGGTCTATTCATTGTTTTCTATGAAGAAGCCCTAAGAGATTACATATCTTTAAGTAACAGACTCGTTTTAATGAACTCTTTTCCATATTTAAAATGGCCCTACTACATATGTCTGCATCAAAGAGCCAAAGGAATTTAATCATCTCCAAGATTACATGCAAATGCAAATTTTTATGTTGGGGATTCTGTTTTATATTGGAAATATATCCTTCCTTGAGACCACTTCTTTCTCTGGAAATCATTCCTTGGCGAAAACAATATGAATTCCCTAGCTGCTTTCTCAAGCAGGAAATATATAAAGTTCAAATTAAACAGTGTAAAAAAAGACCAACTTTATTAGATTATTAAAATAGATAACCTCAAAAATAGATTTTCTGGTAAAATGCTAAAAATATTTTATATTAACTAAATCTATTAACTAACATATATTAAATTTTTGTCAGGTTATTTTTTTCTATTCAGTGTAACTATGGGTACATCTCATTTTATTGCACTTCACAGAGAGTGCTTTTTTTTTTTACAAATTGAAGCTCTGTGGTAACCTTGCCTGGAGCAATCTATTGGCACCATTTTTCCAACAGCATTTGCTCATTTCATGTCTCTGCGTCACATTTTGGTAACTCTCAGGATATTTCAAACTTTTTCATATTAATATATTTGTTTTGGTGATCTGTGATCAGTGATTTTTGATGTTACTATTGTAATTGTTTTCAGGCACCACAAATCACACCCATATAAGACAGTGAACTTAACTGATAAAACGTGTGTGTTCTGACTGCTCCATTGACAGGCTAATCCCATCTCTTTCCTGCTCCTCAGGCCTCCCTGTTCCCTGAGACACTATAATATTGAAATTAGGCCAGTTAATTACCCTACAATGGCCTCTAAGTGTTCAAGTGAAAGGAAGAGTCAACCAATGTGACAAACTTCATTGTTGTCTTACTTAAGAAATCACCACAGCCATGCCAACCTTCAGCCGCCACCACCCTGATCAGTCAGGAACTAGCAATAAAAAGGCAAGACCCTCCACCAGCAAAAAGATTACCACTCACTGAAGGCTCAGATTTTGGTTAGCAATTTTTAGCAAGAAAGTATTTTTTAATTAAGGAATGTACATTTTTTGACATAATGCTATTGCACATGTAATAGACTACAGTATAGTGTAAACATAACCTTTATATGCACTGGGAAACCAAAAAATTCATGTGAATCCCTTTATTGTGATATTCACTTTATTGCAGTGGTCTAGAACCTTAGTATCTCCAAGGTATGCCTTTATTCAAAATCCTTATAATATATTGCAAGATTCTAAAGGAGTAGATTAGGATTGGGTACTTTACAATAGGCTTAGTCTGTAAAGAAAATATAGGAAAGAAAAATGATTTTCATATTCACATGAAATAGAGCAATATAGTACAATTGCAACTCTACACTATATTAATATATACAATCTGTTTCCAAACTGCTATGTCTGTATGTAAAGTTGGCTTTCACAATATGAAGCCACTGTCAAACATATCACTTTTATGCTGAAGATGGTGTAAAGAAAATAAATCAAGCCCAAATCAAATGAAACTCTATTCCATTCTTTCCCTCCAGGAATATCAGAATTCATTTAACTATCCATTTGTCCTAATGAAATCTTCTGCTGTACTCATAATGCAGGTGAGCTGAGCAGCATCCCCAATTTGATCTGCTCTCACAAACCAGAACAAACTACCAGAATGGTGAAACAGAAAGCACTGCAGATCTGGTTACACCCTGGCTCCTCAGCCAACTATATGGTTCGATTCTGTTTCCTCATGTGGAACATGTAGGAAATAAACCAGAGGGCTTCTAAGGGTAAAGAAGAGAGAGAGTTTGTTTCTTCAATGATTGCAGCAATAACGTTTCTCTAAAAGTACAGAAGAGAATTTTAGAGCTATTGAGATCTAGAGATTGTTAAAGTGGGAGATTTGATGCTGTTATCCACTCCCAGCTTCCAGAACTTTTATCAAAGTTTTTGTTATAAAATCTGATGATGTCATACCTCTGGTTAAAAGTTTTTGCTTCTCCACTTGCTTAATGGCTGATCTGGACATCCTTATACTTAGCACTAGAGACAAAGATCCATGCAATTTGGTCCACTGAACCACTGGTGCCCCATTCCCTACCATGCCTTTCATTCTTTTCATACATCCCAGGAGACGATATCCTAAGAAGTTCTACACATCTGTACATACGGTTCCTCCACCTTCAGTGTCGTTATTCCCTTTTTCCCTTGGCAAACTCCCACCTAGAGGGATGGTCCCCATTGAGTACTTACAACTATTTATTGATATTTCTATCACAACCTTTATTACACTGTACTGTAATTTCCCTTTTAAAGTCTGTCTTACTCACTAAACCATTTCTTTTTGTGGGAAAGAGATCATGTCTTACTTATCTTTGTGTTGCAAGTACCCAGTACCACGCCTGGCATGTAATGAGTGTTCTACAAGTATGTGCTTTATATGGAACTGTATAGATTTAGGCAATGAATAATAACTGCTATGAGCTAGCTCAGTTGCTGCCTGATGTTAATACAGTGACCTAAAAGCTACAAAAACATCCCCAGCATACATAATATTCCTCTTCATAATAAGTATAAGGGTGAAAGGTTTCCTCAGTCAGAAAAAAATTAGCACATCCTTCACTATGCATTTTTTTAAAAGAGCAAAGAGTAGTTATCAACAGAAATTTATTCATAAACGCTTGTGTTTGTTCCAAATGGATGAAACAACTTTACAGAGCATGCTGAGTTTTGAGAAATTTGGAAAGTTTGAGAGGTCAGTTTTCCCCACAAAAAATCTGCCTCAGGACATCCTTTGTCACTTGCAAGCTCCTTTGAGCCTCACCATTTGCTTGCATATGAGGTTAAAATATAACTGAAAAGGCTCTCTCTGCAAAGTTAATAAACTCAAGTAAAGACTGGCTGGTGATTAGGGAAAAAATGACTATAAATCTGGTGTGTTTAAATTTATTGACACATACTGTTAATTATTGCAGTAGTAGGAGCAGCACCAAACTATTTTGGGAAGAGCATCCTATAAGCAAAAAGTTCTTGTTCTGAAATGGTTCTGCAAAATCAAAATAGATGATTTTTAGAGAGCCCAGAAATAAATCAATGCATCTACAGTCAACTAATCTTCATCAAGGGTGCCAAAATGAGGAAAGAACTGTCTCTCCAATCAATGGTGTTGGGCAAACTTGATATCCCCATGCAGAAGAATGATATTGGACACTTATCTCACACCATATCAAAAAATAAATGCAAAATTGAATAAAGACCTAAACCTAAGACCTAAAACTGTAAAACTACTAGAAGAAAACATAGACAAAAAGCTTACTGATGTTAGTTTCGGCAATGATTTTTTGAATATGACACCAAAACCACAGGCAACAAAAGCAAAAGTAGACAAATGATATTGCATCAAACTAAAAAGCTTCTGCAGCTCTCAGCCTTAGCACCATCTTCTTAGAAACCTTTGCATCATGAGAGCCAAGTGGAGGGAGAAGCAAATGCACAGGCTGAAGTGCAAAAGAAGAAAGATGAGGCAGAGCTCCAAAGTAAACTGCTAGCCTATGCACCTATGGAAGAGACAGGAGCAACAATATGGGAAGCTGGAGGCCAGGAACACAGGTAGAAATTGCTGGACTGGATGCTACTATCTAGAATTGTCTCATTGAATCTAGCACATCCATTGCCATCTGATCCTTGTGACCGACCACCTCTGAAAGACCTACCTTGCTTATACCAAAACAGTCCCTTTTGGTCCTTTGCTCTGGACTTGGTGACATTCTGGGCTACTTCTGTTCTCAGTTGTGGCTGACTATAACATGTGTACAATAAATCATCTCTTCTGCTGCCTTAGCTGAAGAATAAATAAATAAATAAGCTTCTCCACAGCAAAGGAAAAAATCAACAGATTGAAAAGTCAACCTACAGAAGAAAATATTTGTAAACCATATACCTGATAATGGATTAATATCCCAAATACGTAAGGAATTCATCCAAAAATCAAATAACCCAATTTAAAATGGCAAAAGGCCTGAACAGATATCTATCAAAAAAGACATACAAATGGCCAACAGATTTATGAAAAGGTGCTCAACTTCACTAATCATCAGGGAAATGCAAACCAAAACCACAATGAAATATTACTTCATACCTGTTAGAATGGCTATTATCAGAAAGATGAAAGACATGTATTGGCAAAGATGCAGAGAAAAGTAACCCTTGTATGCTGTTACTGAGAATGTAAGCTGGTATAGCCATTATAGAAAACAGTGGGAAGGTTTCTCAAAAAATTAAAAATAGTACTAACTTATGATCCAGAAATCCTACTTCTGGCTATATATCCAAAAACAAAAAAAAAAGAAAGAAAGAAAGAAATCAGTATCTCAAAGAGGTATCTGCACTCCCATGTTAATTTCAGCATTATTCACAATAGCCAAGATATGGAAACAACCTGTCTGTGGATAAATGGAAAAAGAAAATGTGGTATGTACATACAATGGAATATCGTTCAGCCTTTAAAAAGAAGGAAATCCCACTATTTGCAGCGACACAGATGAGCCTGTAGGACATTATGCTAAGTGAAATCAGCCAGATGCAGAAAGACAAATATTGCATAATCTCAATTATATGTGGAATCTAAAATAGTCAATCTCATGGAAGAAGAGAATAGAATGGTGGCTACCAGGAGCTGGGCAAAGGGGAAAATGGAGAGACATTGGTTAAGGAGTACAAAATTTCAGTTATGTAGGATGAATAAATTCTGGAGATCTAATGCACAACAATGTGACTACAGTTAACAATACTTTACTGTATACTCGAAATTTGCTAAGATGATAGATTTAAAGTGTTCTCATCTCACACACACAGTAAAGAAAATGGTAATTATCTGAGGTGACAGATACGTTAATGATCTTGACTGTGGTGGTAATTTCACAGCATATACATTATGTATATCAAATCATAATTGTATACCTCAAATATATACAATTTTTAATTTTCAAATATATCTCAAAAAAAATCAAAATGAATTCTATATCATTTTTTTGGTCACTTCCTAAACAAAGACAGGAGAATTATGTATATTATAAAAGTCAGCATTTTACAGTCTTTTCAATATCTGAATCAATTCAATCTGCTAAAAATAAAAGAAAATGTTTTCCTATAAAAACTCCTATATGGACTGCACGTGTTACAAAGAACATAATATAATGTCTATCTAATAACTTACATTTATTGAACACATACCATGTGCCAGGCCTAAATTGCTTGTCATGTAATAACTCAATCAACATAACCATCTTCTAGGTAGGAATTATGATTTTAATTTTTCACTTGAGGAGACTGAAGCACAGAGAGACTACATAATTTTTCATATCACCTGACTTGTTAGGGTCAGAAATACATTACAAATCCAGAACCAACACTTGTAATCATATCACCTCATTCTTCAACACTGGACTACACTAACTTCTATACAAGAGCAATTTTAAAAAGTAAATAACTTTAATTGGTGATTTTTTTCCTGATAATAAAAATGAATCATGTTCATTGGAGAACATTTTTGTAATCAAAAATATAATAAAATCATATTTTAAAAGAAAGTAACCCAAAGAGGTTGAAATAGTACAAATTGTACCAGTGTGGCAATAGAATTAACTGTGGAATTTTAGGACCCACAGAAAGAGAGCAGCAGACCTCATTATTAGTTTGAGTCATATTCCATTGTATAGATGACACTCTTCTTGATAAGAAAGTAGCCACGACCTCAGTATCATGAGATATTTTATATATAGGTCCAGCTCCAACACCAAAAAATAGGGCATCAGTGGTCAGAAACATCTCTCTATAGTTACTGTTCTTTACTATGATTCACAAGAGTATAAAAGCTTGATATAATGGAAGGCATTTTTGTGTCAGCAAAGCACGTAATGACTTTTTCTGGTAGGTTCCTCAATTGCTTCATTTTGTTTAAGAGAAACATAGAAGGAATTAGAGTAGCCTCAAGAATGCTCAAAGTTTTTCCTTTATTTTTAAAGAAGATGCATTTTTTTATTTTACATGATATAACTTGGATAGCATGAATATAAAAATTGCTAATGCTAAGACTAGGAAAAAGATACTAGAATTATTCTTATTACATTTTTATCTTTTTTCATTCAGATATATTGTGTATCAAATCACATAGAAATTTCTAAACTTTTCCTATGAGTTCTTAGTATGTTGGTCTTACATGAAATATGGATCTACCCTGAATGCTAGAAGGTCTCCATGAAGCACTAGAAAATTAAAGGAGGGAGCAAAACTTTAAATTTTTAGAATACTTCATATTCACCATATAGTTACATAATAATATCAACTTGGTGTTTGTAGTGACCTCAACAACTTAGGTTAAGTATCTTGTGAAAAATAATTATAGAAGATATATGTATGTATTACGTGTTTCGAAATACTAACATAGAAAGTTATAGATATATATTCATCCATCTAACAATACAATGTTGAAGGCAATAACAGCCAGCCTATTAACATCTAGCAAGTAGTAGGTGCAAAATAAATATTACTCACTGAAAGTAGATTTTCCAAAAATAGCACTTTCATTATTCTTTATTACAAAGATTAAAATGAAACAACAGAAACTGGCATGTGTGATATTGTCAATAATCTGAAATAGATTAGAATTGATTGAATAAAACTAAAATGACATGAGGTAAAGCATCTCTGTTTCTAAACTAAATTAGGATGAAATCTACATCTAAATCTACTTAATGCAGCCTAGGCTAGAAATGAAATAGTGGACATGAAATGATAAATCATGTCAGTATTTTCTAGGCCTTAGCTTTTTATTTTTTTTTTTTTCAAAATTTATTTTATTTATTTTTATTTTTGGCTGCATTGGGTCTTCATTGCTGCATGCGGGCTTTTCTCTGGTTGCAGCGAGCAGGGGCTGCTCTTCGTTGCAGTGGGCTTCTCATTGCGGTGCGTTCTCTTGTGGAATACGGGCTCTAGGCACGCGGGCTTCAGTAGTTGTGGCCCACGGGCTCTAGAACGCAGGCTCAGTAGTTGTGGCGCACGGGCCTAGTTGCTCCGCGGCATGTGGAATCTTCCTGGACCAGGGATCGAACCCGTGTCCCCTGCATTGTCAGGCAGATTCTTAACCACTGTGCCACCAGGGAAGCCCTAGGCCTTAGTTTTTTAAAAACAAAGTTCAAGTAGACCATTTGATCAGAATCAAAGTAGACTGAAAATCAAGTGTGATGGATTTTAGCCATTAGTCATGATTAGAGCTATTAGAACAGTTAACAGAGGAAAACTTTTAGATACCAAAAAAAAATCCCATAAGATTGTTGGTATCTTTTGATTTATCTGAAATCAATGCAGTAAGCTTCATCAATTATGTTGTTTTGCCAAAATAATTAATTGCAAAATGTGTCTCATCTTCAGAGAGCCTGCCATTTAACTTTCTGTATCAATCTTACCACATGCATGATGGAGAATTTAATTCTAGATGTATTCAAAAATAGTTATATAGAAATAAGTATTTTTATAAATTTCTACCTTCATCTTTGTATATGCTATAAACTGATGCCAAAATATCACAGATTGTATGTTATTTCTGAGCCTTTCCTGTTTATGTTCTCTGGAGTTCATGTAAAAGAAGTTCTTAATCTTTTAGGAATCATGGATCTTTTTAGAATATGATGATACCTATGATGTTTCCCTTTTTAAAAAAAATGTACATATTCACAGTTTGCATCCAATTTCAGATCATCTATGGACACAGATTAAGAACTTGTGGTCTATAACAAATACTTGATTTTTCCAGAGGGGATGTATGAAATGTGTTGGACTTCTCAAAGGAAAAATGGATCAGTGAGCTTACTGAATGGAATCTTAGAATATTTTGGGGGGTGATTACATACAGCATTGGAAGTGGAATTTATCCGTTTATTGAGAAACATATCTCATTTCCATAGATGAATGCTTTTATATCAACAAAAGGGCCTCCACTGGCTTATTCATCTCTTTGGTGAGATGTCTTCTCCACGGTTTACATCATTGTCAATTCAAGTGGCTTGGTGCTGCCAGCACAAGTAAAATGGTTCTTCTCCCCCATTCATTCATTTATTAAACAGATATTTATTGAGTACCTGTTACATGCTAGGATCCTCCTAGAACTTTCTTTGTGTCTATACCCTCCTAGGCTTTGAGGATATAGACACAAACAAAAAAATACAAGGTTCCCACTCTCATGGAGCTTGCTTTCTAGTAGAAAGCAAGAGGAATAATAAACAAGTAAACAAACAACCAAGATAATTTCAGAGAATGATAGGTTCATGATGACCATAAATGAAGGTCATGTGATGAGTCACCGAGGTGAGGGGAAAGACTCTAGAATGTGATATTGATCTGAAATCTCAAAGGATGAGATTTAGCCAATAGTGGAAGAGAGTACCTAGCAAAGGGACCGTCAAGTAAAGGGCCCTGAGATGAGAGCGTGCTTGGCTTATTCAAGAAACATAAATATGATCAGTATGGCTAGAGTATTCTAAGGGTGAGATGAAGTCAGGTGGATGGGTGGAGTGCAGATCCTGTAGGACCTTGCATATTATTAAAAGGATTCTGGATTTTATTCTAAATGTGATGAGAAGCCATTAAAGAGTTTTAAGCAGAGAAGTGACTAGCATAACCAGATTTATATTTTGTAAAGATGATTTTGTCTGATATGACCTTAGACCCAATTGTAGCCACAATAGAAAATGCAGCATTCAGGGCAGATAAATGAAAATTTCCACTACTGATACCAAGCAAAGCAAGTTACAGACTGTAAGTAAGAAGTTACCTTATGACTAACAACATATATATTTTAAGATTTGCTATTAACCATTAATTTATAATAATGTGAGACTTCAAAAATCTCTGGTTCTATCTGTACCTTACTGAAAGATCTAACCTTCCATTTGTCCAATAACTAATTATTGAATAACTTCTGTATCCAGGTATTGTTCTGCCTAGTGCTTTTCAAACTATCTGGGAGAAGGACCAGTTTTTTCATTGTTGACTAATATTTTTATAAAATACATAAAAATAAGTTATTAAAAATAATTTTAAAAGGTGAAAACAAGCTTAATTTATTATCAGATTTAACAAACATAAAATTACATTTCAATAGATGTAATCAGAAACCAAAAGCAGTAACCAAAGCAGAGAAAAAGAATTGCAAAACTGAGCAAGTTTAAAAGTGTGTGCACAGGTGATTAATATAGAGAATTTAATACATTTGTAATTTTTTGTCATTCCACCATAGTAACTAAAGAGTATTTGAGGAAATAGTGACTTCCCACATTAAATACCTATTCACACACTTCAAACACCAAGATATCAATATTTAAAGTTTTTAGTGCAATAAATGAGCTTTCTTCTTGCTTGTCAAATTATCTAATCAAGAGAGCAGTTTCTCAGAGTTATCTGAAACACTGTCTCCCAGGCTGCAGTTCTCATTTTGCCCCAAATAAAACTTTACTCACAGCTCTCACAGTTGTGCATATATATTTTTTTAAGTCAACAGTTATGGCGACCACGAATAAGGGACCCAGATTGGACTTCTCTCCTTCACCTGAACTCTGCAAGGAACCAGAGCCTTGGTACCAGCAGAGGCTGCTTGCACCCATCCACCTCCTCGGAGAGTCCAGACGAATCTGGACAATTCCACATGAGAATAGGCACCATGAAGATATATGAAGCAGACTGTGAGTTTCTGTGCCCTTAAGTGATCCATATTTGTTGTTTTCTTTTCGTTTTCCAACTTTGGTTAAATGAATAAGTATTGTTTCACAGCGACCTATGATCCTGTTGTGTTTTAAAAACTTTCTGATATTTTTAACGAACTTCTCAAAATCTAACTAAATTTGCTTTGGAAATTTATCTGAAATCCCTAACGTCTCATATGTCTTGATATAATGTCATAATTCCAGTTATTCTAAAATGCTGTATGTCACAGAAATATCCAAGTTTCTACTAATTGCATTATACTCAAATCTTTAACCATGCTATTTTAAGTTTTGTCCGATGCTTTTACAAAATGAAGATTTTCAAGAAGACTCATAAAAAGAACTTTTTAAACAAACACAAGTTTCTGATGGCCTTTAGATAATACCACTGAACTATGTAACAAATGACGGAAAACCTGATTACTTTATCCAAATCAACAGGAATCAATTACATGGGACTGAATGAACTGATGAATATGATTTATAACTTTATGACTTTGGGAAATATACTAGCTTTAATCTTTGTTTTTCAGAAAAACCTTTTCTCTTATGCTATGACTTACAAGTTGCTAAAGTAAACACTTGTAAACAAAGATAAAACATTTATCTTTTTCGCTCTACCTGATCCTACCAGAATTTGGCTTCTCCAAGTGGCTCTCCTATGGACTTGATGGTTTACTGCAACTAGATTACAACTAGTTATACTAATTGTTTTAATTTGTTCTTTGTTTCCAAATTGTTTATGATTGTGTCTCCCTGCTGCATTATGACTTTGCCAATATTACTAGCTGCATTACTTATCCTGTCTATTTCATAAGATTGTTGTCTCTTACAGCACTCAGTGATAGTAACCAGGCTACTAGCCTACTGAATTCTTAGGTCTCTATGATGAGAAAAGCAGTGCTACAAAACTGCGTGGTCCTTGACATCCTTACAGCATCTCAGGGAGGTACCTGTGCCACAATTCAAACTGAACGCTGTGTTTTCATATCTGATGAATCCTCTGATATAACACGTTTAATTAACCATATGAAAAATCAGATTTTTGCCTTAAGTGACCCACTCCCAAGTCTTGATGACCTCTTAGAAAAATGGTTTGGCATGGGAAGCTCTTGGCTTAAATATTTACTTATAACTCAATTAATGTTATTGGCTATATTATTTGTATTTTGCCTGTTTTACAAGATTATTATTTCTTGTATTACTAAATATATGACTGAGCCTCCAACAAAAATGACAACGACTAGGCGACTTGAAGCAATTGATCAAATATATAGTTCTGTATGCGATCAACGATTGTAATAATGCAACTCTAGATACGGGAAGATGCAACTAGGGAAAACATTTCCTGGATCAAATTAAATTAGTAAGACAGAGGATCCAGGAATCTTTAATTATCAACAGGGCCTAATCCGAAAATTAGCACCTGGAGTGGCATATCAACAGCAATTTTCGTCTGATCTGGGATGAGCCTCCCAGCACCGTGGGACAAAATTTGGTCATGAAATGTTTTCCAAATATTGGTCGCATTCCTGACCAAGAGGAGGATATCTGAGAAATGAAATATTTTCTGCCATATCAACAAACAAAGGATGTCACAGTCATCAACAACTGTAGCCCTCCAACGTGAGCCTAGCCGAGGAAACTCAGGGCTGAAAAGAATACCTGCCATCTAGCAGCCATCAGACTGCAGCTGGTGAGTCCTGAGGAAACTCAGGATGTGTCAGGATACTGGCCCCAGATGGCTGAGGTGCATATCACAGGAATGATGTCAGTGAGCCAAGACTCTTGCATCTTCCCATAAAGAGAAAAGCGCTAAATTCCTTAACTTGAAATATCTGGTTTTCTTTAACAATAATCTTTTGACGTTTCTGACTACCTGTCCTTTGTTGCAAAACTCCTCTATATCCTGGCTTCTCCCCTCACCTCCTCAAGGCAGTTTCTCAGAGCTATCTGAAATGCTGTCTCCTGGGCTACAGTCCTCATTTTGCCCCAAACAAAACTACGCACAGCTCTCACGTTGTGCATATATTCTTTTTAAGTCAACAATCCCATGAGTGTATTATTTTACACAGCCAGGCCAAAGAGACTTTGAAGATAACGTTAAAACTGTAAACTTTAAAATAGGGAGAGTACCCTGGATTATTCTGATGGGCCCAGTATAATTACATGAGCCCTTAAAAACAGAAGGAGGCAAAAGAGCTGTCAAAGAGATGCAACCCGGGGAGAAGAGGCAACAGAAAGTCAAAGCATGACAGGGACTTGACCTGTCATTGCTAGCGTTCATTATGGAGGAAGCAGACTATGAACCTAGTAATCCAACGGCCTCCAGAATCTGGGAATGGCTCTCAAATGACAACCAGCAAAGAAACAGTGCTATAAATGCAAGGAACTGAATTCTGCCAACAACTTGAATAAGCAAGAAAACATTTTCATCTAGAGCCTCCAGAGAGGAACAGCCTGCTGACACCATGATTCTAACCTGTGTCAGATTCGACCTGTGTCATTTTCTTACAACACTGTAAGAAAATAAATGTGTGTTAAACTGCTAAAAAAAAAAAAGAAAAATTATCTAATCAAGATCGGACTGACAACAATGTATTTCTAAACAGCTTCTGTTTTGTTTTTAATAACACTCAAAAGTAGAGAAACCAGTCTTGCAGAAGAATATTGATAGGAATGAAAAAGATTTTAAAGCAATTTTGGCAAGCTCGAGATATTCACTTTTAACTTTTATACAAAATAAAGTGATATATTTTCAAAATTAATCTTCAATCCCTCATCATAGTCAGATATAACAAATTACTCTATAAAAATATAGCTAAAACCCAAACTGCCTATTCCCCATTCAATGACTATAATCCTATCTTATAAATCCACTGATCATGAACTTGGATGTTGCAACAATGTCAAATTACTATAGAAGTTTCCAAACCCTTACTTCAACTTCTGCCTGTTTCTCATCACAGAAGTTACACACAGTTCTTCGACCCACACCGCTTGTGAACTATAGTTTGGGGAGCACTACTCCAGACTACCCTCTCTATGAACAAAATAAAGCTGTATGTTTTCAAAATCATTGAATTCACTGTAGAGGGATGCTTTCTACTCATCAGTGTTATAAGTCACAAATATTAGAAATAGCAATAAAAGTCAGTGTTAACCTGGAGGGATAACTCTCCAGATAAAAAATGATTTGGGGTAATTTATGTCTCTGACTACCTGGCTCTATTTCTGATGTCTGGGATTTGTTTAACACAGAATTTCCTGCAATGATCATCTGTTTAGAAGTACTCAGATCTTTTTCCTGCTTCACTCCTCTCAAAAACAAACAAAAAAGAAACAAAAAAATACATATATATTAATTTAGCATATAACACAATCTATTAGGATTTTTCAAAACTTCATTTAAAACAATCTAATAATTTCAACTTTCATTAGGTCAAATGACGATTTATAAAAATGGAATTAAAACCACTGGTTGGCTGCAGTTGGCCCATACTGGTTTGGGAGAACCAATTATGTGCATATCTTCCCACTCAGCTTTCAGTGGTATCAGGTTGGTAACTGAAATCAGCCTTGGTGAAAGTATTTACACCATGGAGATCAGCAAACACTACTAGTCAAGGCTTTTTTCTTTCCAGAGAGCTGGTTATTAAACATTTACAGTAATAACTGTTTGTAATTAATGTTAATTTCAAATTTCTTTAGAGTAAGAAGAATTGACAGAAATGGCATTATAAAATTTGAAATATTTCAGGTATTATTTTCAAGATGGTCTCATTCATGGCCTTTAACATCCGGCTAAGAACAAAAAAAAAGTCTTCCTGGATTATATAAAATAATCTGTCATTCAGGATAAATTTATATCATACATACACACACCAAATCACAAGTAAGAATAGCAACAGGTATACAAGAAGAATAATAGTATATGTGGGTTTATGAGTGTAAAATTGTTTTCAAATGTGATTTAATAAATTATCTTTATGTTGGTCATAATACACTAGAAAAACTCCAACAATTTATTCTAGACAATAGCAAAAACTAGAGCTGATGAAAAGCTTTTTGAAACAATAGGAGAAGCACAAGTCACTGTACAGGTGAAGGCTGTATTATTGAAGATAATAATAATAGCATTACTATTTCCAATAATAGTATTAAAGGTAGACCTCATGGCTTGCTTCTATAAACAAACAACAAGCTACACTAAAACAAATTAAATCCATTGTTGAGAAATTACATAAATTGTTTTTTAATAGTGTGCTCGGGGCACACTATCACCTATTCTGCCTTTTATTAATTTTATTTATTTATTTTTGCTGTGTTGGGTCCTTGCCTCTGTGCAAGGGCTTTCTCTAGTTGTGGCAAGCGGGGGCCACTCTTCATCGCGGTGCCCAGGCCTCTCACCATCGTGGCCTCTCTTGTTGCGGAGCACAGGCTCCAGACGCGCAGGCTCAGCAGTTGTGGCCCACAAGCCCAGTTGCTCCGCGGCCTGTGGGATCCTCCCAGACCAGGGCTCGAACCCGCGTCCCCTGCATTAGCAGGCAGACTCCCAACCACTGCGCCACCAGGGAAGCCCCGAGAAATTATATAAATTTTTAAAACAAAATCATTTTTAAAAGAAATGGGAAAATGATAAATATAGGGATCTAATAAATGTTTGGTGAGAGAACAGATAAATGACTACCAAATAACATTTAAAGAAACAAGCGAGTTGCCTCGCTAATTAGAGTGTGGTTCCAAAGAAGTTAAGGGCAGGTTAGGTCACTCTAAAGCATGACCCTAGACTGAACACTTAGTCTGACTGAAAAATGAAAGCCTAGAGCCACAGGAGAAAGGCAGCAAATTCAATTCACCATTATGGTGAATAACCTACTGGTAACATACTAATTCATCGCTTGTGACTCTTGGGGGCAGTGGGACAGTAGCCCAGCTTTTGATATCAGGGGTTTCATAAATCATTAACATCTACCTTGTTTCTATTCATTTCTTCTCCTGACAAGCAAAAGCACAGTGAAAACTAAATTGGAAATAAGAGCAATTCCAAACTTTAGGATAAACTATTTTTCAAATATGGTGAAAGATGTTTACAGCAAAAATGTTTAATACATTAGCCTCATCTGCACCTTGCAATACTATCTGTTCAAAAGAAATCCTCTTAAGGATTGCTATCTTTTCCTTTGAATAGTTATCTTTCTTATGCTATTTGAATCTGAGCTGATTTTCACAGCACAACAAAAACAGGATCTTACGGAGATTTAAATGCCACTTAAAATAATGAAATAGAGAATTAAGAAGCTATTCTTATCATAATATGTCTACCTTTCCCATTTTGTAAGGATTTTCTTATATTGAAAAAATTTTTTTAGTGACTAGGAATCAAAAGTCTGCTGCTTTTTAAATTATATGACAGATAATCTCTCTATTCTCAGTTTCTTGCTTTCTTTTCTTATTCAGGGAGGAAAAAGCCCCATCACAGTGCTGCTCACAAGCTCTAGTTAATAGTCTTTTTTTTTTTTTTAATAGTGTGCTCGGGGCACACTATCACCTATTCTGCCTTTTATTAATTTTATTTATTTATTTTTGCTGTGTTGGGTCTTCGTTTCTGTGCGAGGGCTTTCTCTAGTTGTGGCAAGCGGGGGCCACTCTTCATCACGGTGCACGGGCCTCTCACCATCGTGGCCTCTCTTGTTGCAGAGCACAGGCTCCAGACACGCAGGCTCAGCAGTTGTGGCTCACGGGCCTAGTTGCTCCGTGGCATGTGGGATCCTCCCAGACCAGGGCTCGAACCCGTGTCCCCTGCATTAGCAGGCAGATTCTCAACCACTGCGCCACCAGCGAAGCCCCTACTTAATAGTCTTCTTAAGTGAGCTGTGTCAGGTGATTGATTCCCTGTTCCCTGACACCGGCAGCCCTTTAATAACTCCCAGTGATAGCTGAGTGCCCCATGGTTTTACCAACTATATTATATCTTCCTCAAACATTTCTTACTTTCATAGACAAAATAAGGTTTATGTCAATATTAACTTCAACAATACTCGTTTAGCAGCTACAAAAATTTTTTCTTAAAATTAAAAAATATGCCAAATTTCAATTGATGTAAACATCAAAGAAAAACAAGATGCCCTCTCCATTTCCTGATCTATTACTGATTCACTGATTCAGTAAGTTGCTGGACTTACTTCGATGAAATTTTTTAAATTGAAAAATATAATGGCAAATATGATAGTATTCTTGGGATTTTCAAAAGGCTGCATAATTGTAGTCAACTGATAATAACCTCTTCATTTGAAATGGTTTTCTTGTCATAGGATTAGAACACACCTGACACTAAGCAATAGCAGTAAATAAGATCAAAGATTAATAAAAAACCATTTGTGTTCAAGTTTCAAGGCAAGCTCTCAGGCATAATTATATATTCTCATAAGTCATGAACTTAACTTCACCTATTTCTTTACATTTTGGGAAATAACAAAAGAAATCTCAACACATTTAATTTTTAAATGGCTGTATTTTTCCTGCATTATCATATATAATCCCCACATGAAGAATGAACTATTATTATTCCCATTTTATGGATGAAACAATGGGGGCAGGATACAAATGACTTTAAGTTTTGAAGCCAATGCTCATTTACCATTCCAAAACTCCTAGAGCCCTTGAGAATTATGCTAAATCTACTCTGTATCTATTCTATAAATTGAAAAACAAACCTTCTATGACAGCACATTTGTTTAAACTTGGTTTACTGAATGTTTTAAGGCCACTGTTGAGACCTATTGCTCAGAAAAAAAAGATCACTGCTTATTGACAATACACCTGGGTCACGCAAGAGCTTTGATGGAGATATACCACAAGATTAATGTTGTTTTCTTGCCCGCTATCACAACATTCATTCTGTAGCTCATGGATCAAGGAGTCATTCTGACTCTCAAGTCTTATGATTTAGGAAATACAATTTATAAGGCTATAACTGGCATAAATATTAATTCCTCTGAGAGATCTGGTCAACGTTAATTGAAAACCTTCTGGAAAAGATTCACTATTCTAGATGTTATTAAGAACATTCATGGGAAGAAGTCAAAATATCAACACTAACAGGAGTTTGGAAAAAGTTGATTCCAACTCTCATGGATGATTTTGAGGGGTTCAAGACTTCAGTGGAGTAAGTAAAAGTGTTTCAAATTCCACTACTGCAGTTGTGGTGGAAATAGCAAGAGAACTAGAAGTGAATCTGGAAGATGTAAGTGAATTGCTGCAATCTCATGATAAAAGTTTAATATAGGAGGAGGTGCTCCTTATGGAAGAGCAAAGTGAGTTATTTCTTGAGGTGGAATCTACTCCTGGTGAAGACTGTTGAAAGGACAAAAAAAAAAGTGATTTAGAATATTATATAAAATTATTTGAAAAGCAGAGGCAGGGCTTGAGAGGACTGGCTCCAATCTTGAAAGAAGTTGTACTGTGGATAAAATGCTATCAAACAGCATCACATGCTACAGAGAAATTATCAGTTGATGCAGCAAACTTCGCTGTCTTATTTTAAGAAAGTGCACAGCCACCCAGTCTTCAGCCACCACTACCCTGATCAGTCAAGAGCTATCAATATCAAGGCAAGACCCTTCACCAGCAAAAAGATTATGACTTGTTAAAGGCTCAGATGATGGTCAGCATTGTTCAGCAACAAAGTATTTTTAAATTAAGGTATGTACATTACGGTTTTAGACATCATGCTATTGTACACTTAACAGACTACACTATAGTATAAACATAACTTTTATATGCACTGGGAAGCCAAAAAATTTATGTTACTCGCTTTACTGCAATATTTGCTTTACTGCAGTAGTATGGAACCAAAACCACAATATCTCCAGGGTATGCCTGTAATCTAATTGATTGCATTGTACTTGACCATATCTGAAATAGCTAATATAAAACACAACTAATCATATCAGTAATTCAGTACTTATTAGGTAAACAAAAGAAAAACTAGATCTCTTTTGTCACACTGAAGTTACCCGCTTGCAGCTAGACTTTAAAAAATAATTTGAAACACTTTTTATCTAATAGAAATGTATTTTCTATTATAAAGTAATTCATGCATCTTGTAAAAAGTTCAGACAATATGAAAGTACATAAAGCACAAAATTAAAGTCACCTTGTAATATTAACCTTGTTTCTAGTTTTCTAGGGAAATCTTACTTTGCCCTTGCAAAGTATATGTTTTTAGATCATCTTCTAAGTTCCTAAGCAATCATGTAATCTCAAAATTGTAAATGGAAAAATCAAATTGTGATATTTAGGCAAAGAAATGCTTATGAAGACAGAGAAAAAACAAATTCCCTGCCACTTAGCAGAAAGTTTGTATTGTTTACTCTTGCTTCTTTAACACATCTGTTTATTATTTCTAAATTCAACTCCTTTAATCAATGAATATTTGGTGTTACAAGTTGCAATTTTTTCCATGATCATCCATTTAATTTTTATTTTTTAATTTAATTTACCCATCAGAAAATAACTATTACAACAAAACACAGAAAACTCATGTTCCAATTTGCATAAGTTGCTAGACTTACTTTGATGAATCAGATACTACATCTCTATTAGTGGTTCCCAAATTCCCAAACTTTAAGTGTGTATCAGAATCATCTAAAGGGCTTGTCTAAACACAGATTGCTGGGCCCCCATGTCTAGACTTTCTGAATTCCACAGATCTGGGAATGAGACAGGAGAATTTGTGTTTTGAACAAGTTCCCAGGCAACAGTGGTGGGGCTAGCAGAGACCACATTTTGAGAACTAGCGATCTATATAAAGACATTAAACACCACTTTAGAGCTCATCTAAGATTTATTGTCACTGGATCTTGATTTTAATGGACAATTTAGTGCCGTGTATATAGTAGGTTTCAGTAAATGTTATTAACTGATCAATTCTAAAATTAAATATAAAATAAATTGGGTTATAAATCTACCAGTTATTAAATAACCCATTTCCCCCCCAATTTACCAATTGAGAAAATCTTGGCCAAGTTTTCAGAGAGCATACATACATAAAATGGTCTTTGGATACAGAATCTTTCTACCTATTAAGTTTCTTTACAGTGTACTTTTATTTTACTTACTGACAATAACAATCACAGTCATTCTGGTACAGGCAATATAATGGTAAAATAAAATGTGCTTAATGAAACATTAGTAAAATTGCTGATTAGATTGTTGATTCAAAGAATTTTTTTAGAAGCAGTGTTTTGATAATAGTAGAGAATGATTTTTGGAACAAAGGAGATCACAGCTTGCTTTTTTTAGTTTTAGTACAACATTAAGCTCATGTTGCTAAAATCTGGAATGTGCCTATTAGTTTGTTTTGATGTCTATGTTTCACCCTGCATGACTAATTTAAGTGAGACATTTTTTCTGTTTCCAACCCTACAGTGAGATGTTTTAAGTCTTTTCCCATAGTTACACCAGTTCTACCAAATTCTGAATGCTAGTTGAAGTATCAGTAGTACTGGGAGAAAATACTTAATGATTTTTCCTTTTCCTTTGTCAATATGTTATGGTATTCATATGACTCCCTCTGGTGGCAAATGCAGTATGGAACGTTAATCTTTTTCAAGAAATGTACATGTATATATTTCTCTTCTTATAAAGTCAATGATTTATTTTTTCCCTCCTGCCTGAAGTTTTTTTCTGTATCTTACTTATTAATGCTATGCATAATCTAATGTGACCATTGGAAGTCATCAAAAATGATTAGTTCAATCAATACAAAGATGGACTGAATCTCTCTGTAAAAAATCAGCCTGGAAAATGGAGTCAAATAGTTTTTGTAGCCTTTTAATAATCACACCAGAATATTAAAATACTAAAACAACTGATTAAAGAAAATGACTCCCCAAAATTCAATCTCAATTCCTCTACACATAGTTCATTCACAGTCATGTATATACTTAGTCTAAGAAACCTAAGTATTGAACTTCCCTGGTGGCACAGTGGTTGAGAGTCCACCTGCCAATGCACGGGATACGAGTTCACACATGCCATTGAGCAGCTAAGCCCATGTGCCACAACTACTGAGCCTGCACTCTAGAGCCTGCGAGCCACAACTACTGAAGCCTGCATGCCTAGAGGCCGTGCTCTGCAACAAGCGAAGCCACCACAGTGAGAAGCCCACGCACCGCAACGAAGAGTAGCCCCCACTGGCCGCAACTAGAGAATTCCCGCGTGCGGCAACGAAGACACAACACAGCCAAAAAATAAATAAATTTATTTTTTAAAAAAGGGGGCTTCCCTGGTGGCGCAGTGGTTGAGAGTCCGCCTGCCGATGCAGGGGACATGGGTTCGTGCCCTGGTCTGGGAAGATCCCACATGCCGCGGAGCAGCTAGGCCCGTGAGCCATGGCCGCTGAGCATGCGCGTCCGGAGCCTGTGCTCCGCAACGGTAAAGGCCACAGCAGTGAGAGGCCCACGTACCACAAAAAAAAAAAAACAGAAAGAAACCTAAGTATCTGCATTCAGAAAATACCCTCAGAGCTCCATACAAATATAATATAGAGTCATTCAGAGATGAATTTGAATTCTACCTCTGCCACCTGATGGATGAGTAACCTACGTCAGGTTATGTAACTGCTGTGAGATATGATTTTCATATCTATAAAGTGAAATAATACCTACTTTATGAACTTTATAAGAATTAAACAAGACAATGTTAAAACCTAGCACTGTGCCTTATGTTTAGTAAGACACTAGCTATTATTATAGCTATTCCTTTTAACTAACAAACTGAAGCAAACACCTCTTATATTATCTATAGGAATTATTATCAACTGTCCCCTCTCCTACACTCTGTCTCACACAGGATCCTTTCAATTATACCATATTACAATGCCCCACATTTATCTACTCCTTCTGTCCTCTTGTGCGTCAGTCAGGGCCCCGGCAGAAAACAGATGGTACGTTAAGCTACATAATTTGATAGGAGCTTAATAATGAGAATATTTACAAAGGGCCTGAAGGAAACCATAAGGGTAATACAGTGATGCCTTGGGAGCTACCACACCTCGGCCAGAACGGGCGAGACTAGTAAGTGGCTACCAGACCTGGAGAGAAGAGTTATATGGATAGGGCTGCCAGACACAAGCTATAGGCTTTGCTGGCGGGATGCTGCCAACCTGCAGTGACCAAACTAAGAAAGATCTGCGGGGAACTTGTATCTCACCCTCACTCTTCTCCTTCCCTCTGATCACCTACGGGTGTCTCCCATTGGCCACATATACCTGGAAGCTGTAGGGCAAAGGTGATATAGCCCCTAAGGGGCAGCTTCCCAAGGCCCAGTGTAGCAGCAAGAAAGGCAGACAGGGGGATCAGGAGATGCAACAAAAGATTTCAAACACGTCCTGCAAACCCATAATTTTATTACAGTGGCCATCATCTCCTGCCTGGATTATTTCAATATCCTCCGAACTGGTCTCCTTGCCTCCAGTCTTGCTTCCTTCTAGTCCATTATTCATACAAGACAGAGTGATCTTTCTAAAAGTATAAATCTGCTTAGGTCACTTCCCTATTAAGTCATCCAATGGCTCCCACTGTTCTTGGGACAAATTCCAAATCCCTTAACATGTGTTTTATGAGGCCTTTGACTATCCAGCCTTGAAGAGCTCTCCAATCTCATTACTCACTGTTTTCCTGGTCACTTCACATAAGCTGAAGGGAATACAGGTCTTCTAATAAGTCGTGCTCACTTTCAGATCTATCTGCATGATGGTCCTTTTGCCTGAGTACTTTTTACCACCCTCTCTGCAGGTTTAGCTCAAGACTACCTCCCAAAAGTCTCCTCCTCTAGGGAGCTTTCTCCGTCTTCCCAGAATTAGGTCATATGTCTTCCTGGAACAGCTCCATCTGCTCCAGACATGGCACTAATACATTATTTTAATTGCCTCTTTACTTATCTATTCCCCCCCTAGAGAATCTGTGCTACTTGAGCACAAAAAGATTACACTGTTCATCATTGTCACCCCACCTCCAACCCAGGCCTGGCATCATGTGGGCACCAAGGGAACTTTTACTGAATGATTAAATAAACTAAAAGAAAAAATTCCAATCTCTTCATAATGACTTCCAGACTCTCCATAATCTACCTGACATTACAAAATCACTTCACCTCATATTATCCTGTCTCCAACATCTGTTCCCCCAGTCCTACCCCCATCATAAACTCATCTGTCCAACCATATTTCCTCCCTAGATAGGAAATTAAAGGTCCCCTTTCCTTCCTTAACCCCTCTCCTAAAAATGGGTTAAAATGTAGGACTTCAATTCTATCTCCAAGGAGGAACAGTGTGCTCCTTGATTAGACTACAGCACAAAAGTACAGAGTATTAAACAGGTTTGAAAGATTACACAAATATAAAGATGGTTCTTTGGGGGTTTTCCTTCCAAGAGACTGGAAGGGTAAGGCCGGGCTCCAACCTGCCCCTCTGTTTCCAGTCAGTGAGTAAGATAGGCCTGGAAGTCTTTCCCTTTCCCCACACCACACCTGGGCATTGAGGCAAACCCTCTGTCTCTTACACACTCTTCTGTTTTTTGCTGTCATGCTGTCTCACAAACCACACTGGAATTGTAGGTAATCTTAGTGTCCAGGTTAACAGCGCGTAACACTGAGGTTTAATGTTAAGGCCTCAGCTTATAGTCAAGGGTTAGCTTACCTGGCTTCCATTGTGTGAATTGCTTTCTTGGGATCTCAAGCATCAGGTACTTCATTTGAAGTAAGATTCAGATCTTTCTGTGAACTGGAAAAATACCATCTTTTCAGTTTTTAAAGTTGTTGGTGTTTCAATTTTCTTTTTGTTTTTTAAATACCATATGTACATGGAAAGAAATTCAAAACTTTACAGTGAGATGTGTCCCTCCTTCCCAGGTTCTGTCTCCTGGGAATTAGAAGAAGTATCTGCTAATTATATTTTACTATAAATATGTTCTTCACAAGTTTGCATTCTTTTCTGGGGTTTTTATATATATTGTGATTGGATACACCAGAACAATCTAATATCATCCAGAATGATACCAACCTCCATGGAACCAGTTAAGACTACTTATGAAAAACCTTCCAAGAAGCCTGAAATACCTGCCAGGAGTACTGCTCAGAAAAACATGAGCTTTAACATCTAAATTACTAGGAGTTATGCTCAAAGAAATAGCCCTGCCACTGTAACCCGTTATCTCCTTGACCTCATCTTCTATTACTCTCCCCTCTGGCCCATTCCACTCTAGCTTCAAAGAGGCCAGACTTGCCTCAAAAAGGCCTTTAAAACATTTGCATTGCCTCTTCCTTCTGTCTTGGGCACTCTTCTCTCAGATAGCCACAGGGCTAATTCCCTCTAGCTCACTTTCTGCATGTCACCTGAGTGGAGCTACCTTCCTGACCACAGAGAAATCATTATTTTATGGTACCTATACCAATTTGTATTTATTCATTATTTACTTGTTTGTCTAATTGAAAGTTCTGTGAAGACAGGGACTTTGTTTTGTTCCCCACTGTCTGTTTAACAAATAGCCATTCAGTACCAACTATGTGCCAAGCACCATTTTAAGAGACACAGCTATGAAAGAAGTTTATATTATAGAAGAGTGAGAGGGGGACAGACAATAAAAGTATACACGTAAAATAGCGGGATAGTTCAGATAGTAACCAATGATTTGAAGAAAACAGACAAGGGAATGTGATAAAGAGTGACTAAGGGTTGGAGGATTAATTTACATTGGCTGGTCAGGGAAGACCTCTCTAAGGAAGTAACGAGTTGAGATGGGAATTATATGAAGGAGACAGCCGTGAGACGTCCTGGTGGCTGAGCACTCCAGAAAGAGAAAACAAAGTGCAAAGGACCCAAGGCAGGAAAATCTTTGACATTAAGGGGCATGAAGAAGTCCATTGTGTCTAAGGCTTTGTGAATGACAGGAATGAGATGAAATGGGAATGGCAAGCAGGGGACAGCTCACATAGGGCACTGTAGATCATGCTGAAGCATTAGGTTACTTTGCCTGATATGTGTAGAATTAGATTATAGAAGAGCAAGAGCAGAGTCAGCAGGGAGGTGTGTCCTGGCAGATATAGGAGATTAACAGTGACTTGGATCAGGTATAGGTAGAGAGAAGTGGAAAAAGTAGAGATAGATAGTAGAAGTGGAATTGCCAAAACTTGCTGATGGACTGAACGTGTGCAGTAAAGGAAAAAGAGGAATCAGGATGACTCCCAGACTTCGGTCCGGACTTATCTGGTGGACGGATGGCATTTCCACTTACTAAGGCAAGTATTCAGTGCTTGTCACATGATAAGTGCTTAATAGTTATTGAACACATCAATCAGTACTGAGGTTCTGGGTGAAATTTTGTTTGAATACAACAGTTTTGATGAAAACAGAGGTTGAAACTACTGCCGTTAGGGAGATCAGAGTTGTACATGCTGTTTTTAATCTCATTTGGGTGACTTAGAGGAGATGGCTCTTCTATTACAATTTCCCTTGGCAATGCCTCCGATGCAGTAACAATGGGTACATGCATTCACAGAGCTGGCTTCTGGTATGGTGAGGGTAATGGGTGGTCCTTGAGAGGTTTGAAGATTACAGCCTATGAAACTAGGGCACTTTGGTTGTGAAGAAGTTCTCAATTGCGAGACCAACGGCTTAGTCAAATACAGCAGAGGTTGATGTTGATTAACAAGGAATTATAAAAACTAAAAAAATCAAAGAGTGAGCAGAAGTTTGGATTTCATCCAAGGAGGATGACTGTCTCCCAAATCATTTATATCCTTTTAAATAAAGTAATTTGAGGTCTTCTAGACATGCCAATTTTATAGGAAGTTAATCCCTGGAAATTGGGTGAGGAGTGAGAGGGTGGGACAAGGTATATCAAGGTCCTTTGCTGAGGGTCTCATAAATCACACCATAGAAGCAGTTACCTTATTTAACTGCACATAAAACCACTCTTAATTCTGATTGGTTGAACAAAGTAATCATGTTTGGAGAGATTATATGCCTTGCAGAACTGCTGGGAAAGAGGGTGGAGCAGAACCAGGAGCAAATACTTTATCTCCTGATCAACACTGGAAGTTTAGATCGCTCAAACATGGGTAATCTAGAAACCTGCTGGCACTGGCACTGCAGCTAATAGGAACCAGCAGCAGCCTCACAGCTGCCCAGCGGAGACCTACTGGAGTGTCCGCACTTGAAGTTTATAGATGTCCACTGGTGTGTCCTCTCCGGAAAGCTAGAGCTCAATTTCAGCAGGATTATGAGGCTTAATTGATTAGTGCTGCTAAAGTGTATACCATCTAGTTGTAGAGCTTGTAGTCTTAGCTTCATAGAATTGAGTTAATTTCTTCCCAAGGGAGGTATTTGCAATTTTCTTAAGTGATAGCTTTAACCTAATACCCTCAATGGTTAAAATCCTGATAGTTAAAAGTTAATGGGTTTTTAACAAGCTATTCCCAACATATGCATAATTTGTTTTCTTTTCTTTTCCATGGTAGTTCCACGTTAAGGTTGAACTGGATAAAACAAAAGAAATGCAAAATTCTTCTTCAGAATTTGGTTTCTGAGATAATATCAAGTTCCAGACCGTATTTTTAAAAACAATGGAATTTTCATTTTCATTGAAAAATGCTATTATTTTCTGACTATAAGAATTAACAGTGCTGAATTAAAATTCTACCACCTTGTAAATTTGGGCAAATTACTTAATTTCTCTAAGTCTTAATTTCCTCACCTGTAATACTGAGATAATAATAGTTGTGACTATTAAACGAGACAATGCAGGAACAAGAGTTAATACTTGTTTGGCAGAAAAATATTTTCTCAGTTTATTATTATTATTAAATGTTTTGAGAAGTGGTTTTATCCTCCAATTAAATAATTATGCATGTGGGTCGTTTAATCCGTAGGGCCAAACTTGAGCTCCAAAGCTTGAGCAAAGACAAATATTTTAAATGATTTTTCAACTTATTTTCTGTTATTCCTTCATGTCAAATCTGTCTAATGTACCTGGCAGAACACCCCCTAAAGGAAGTGATTATTATCCTGACAACTCCAATTATCCAATCTTTTAAAAATCCTAATACACATATGTATTTTCACAGTAATCTTTGAATTTTCCAAGGTTATTAATTAGTTAAAAGAATGGCCTATCTGACAAGATAGTTCTTTGTCTATATTTACAGAAGGAAAGGGCACATGCTACTGTTCTGTTTTATTGATTGAAATAACCTGGGTTAATTCCTAATCTTACCGCTAGGATAGTCTTAAAGAACAGTATATATATATTCAACTCTAGTGTTTAATCAGTATCCTTCTCTATCCTGCTATGTGCAAGGCACTGAAAATACAGTAATTAAGTCACTAAGAAGCAAGAGAAGCCGCTGCATTTTTTGTATAGCCTGTCTGTACCAGAAGCTGGTAGATCTTGAGAAAAAGGCTGTTTCAACAATTAAAAGAGCTTTCTTAATCTCTAATATAAAGAGAGTAAAAGAGTGAATATGTATTGAGAACACACCACCCCCCCAAAAAATCTAAATCTACATTTGAAGCTAACAATAAAGTATGTTTAAAGGTATAAAATGTTGGTCTGATTTTTATGTTGACCCTTAAAGATGTGTTAGGCTCTACCTTCATCCACACCTAACTAGGACTGAGCTATCCTCTGCCACTAACATTAGAAAACTCAGAACTATATGCTTCCCAGCAACAGAGTAAATTCAAAAACTTTTATGGTAGAAAAGGAAACTTCAGTTGAGCTTGTCCTTTGGGCCATTGAGCAAATTTAGAATAACGGAACCTACTTTTTTTTTTTTTTAACAAATACTTAGACCAGGAAAAAAATGCAACAAGCAGCCTCAAAACTGTAGAAGTCTATGTATAAAACTTTATGGATTATAATGAAAATAAAAATTAATAGCATAAAAATTAACAGTCACAGTTAATCCCCAAACCTTTTTTTTATTAATCATGTCTCCCTTTTCACAAAACATCTTGTTCCCTATGATAAATTATTTAGTATATAAATGAGCAGAGTTTTATCTGTAAAAAAAATTAGGTGGTGTATTTAATTCTGTGTATATATATATATATATATATATATATAAAATCAAAATATGTTGCTTTTATTAAAAAGCAGTAAGCTAGGGCTTCCCTGGTGGTGCAGTGGTTGAGAGTCCGCCTGCCAATGCAGGGGACATGGGTTCGTGCCCCGGTCTGGGAAGATCCCACATGCCGCAGAGCAGCTGGGCCCGTGAGCCATGGCCACTGAGCCCGCACATCCGGAGCCTGTGCTCCGCAATGGGAGAGGCCACAGCAGTGAGAGGCCCGCATACCGCAAAAAAAAAAAAAAAAAAGCAGTAAGCTAACAAATTAGCCTGCCACAAGCTAACATACTAGCTACTTGCAAGTTAAAAGGTAGCCTACCACAGTTTCATGGGTACTGGTAGAAGACATGAACCTCCTTAGAGACAAAACACAGGTAATGACTCAAAGCAATAGCAATAGCCAGACTGTCAGCATTTGCATTGATACCCAGCCCTACATTCCCATAACATTTAATAGAAAGAGAGGTACCCTGAGCTTAGGGAACACAAATCTTGTATTTGTGAGAGTTCCTGCCCACTGCTCCAGACAGAGATACTATCTCTGTCTTCCTAGACTATAAACAATCCTACCCTTTTCTCTGGAGGGAGACAAAATCTCCGTCTTCCAAGTCTTTTCTTTATACAAACATCCTTGAAACATAGTCAAGAACAAAGAGTAGTCAGTGCCTTGCTTTGCAAGAGGTGCAGAAATGCAGGACTCATGGAAGATTGTCTCTCAACAAATCTAAGCAGTGATTTCCAGGGAAAGAGTTTGGAGGAAGAAAGAGAATCCTGTCCTGGTGACTTTTCTGGTACTGAGGTTAGATGAATCCTCTTCATACTGGGTAATATGATGAGAGAATTTAGTCTGAGGTGAGCTTCCACTGCCACATGTGACCTGAGAAGAAGAAAATTCCATCTCCTATTCTTCCTTTTCACCCTGTCTCAATATCTCAGTTTCCCAGAACATATTTTAGTTTAGTCTTGGCATCCTGAAGTCTGACTTGGATATCAATTACCTTAGAAATAATTTACAATGGCAGTCAAATTCCCTGACTATTCCTCTCACTGCCTCCCATCTCAATCTCCCCAAAGGCCCTATTAACTGACAATGTAACTGATTTATAGAACATTCAGTTTCAACTGCATTTTGAATTAAATAAAATTGGCTGCCTAGCTGGATACCATAACCACTTACGGAGTCTCTAGTGTGGGAAAATGTGTCTTTATTAACAAATGCACTTAACAAATGATTTTACCAGCCATGCCTCTTATTATATTGCATCTCTGTATTTAATAAACAAGTTTTTAGAATGTTATTAGAGGAAATTTACTTTTGCAAATGTCTATGAAAAATGGCAGTATTTTCTATGGCAGCAAAAAAGTTATCCCAAGCCAAAAGCCTGGAGAAAAAGTAGACTTACTCACTAACAGGAGATTAAAGTTAAGTGTATGAGCCAACATGCTGTCAGATTATCATATTCTCTCCCTAGAGAAGTGTAATGGCCAAAAAGCAAGCAGTAAAAGAAAAAAATATTTTAATGATAGTTCACAAAATCCTTGAAAAATGGCAAGTTTATACTATGTCAGGGAGAAAAAAAAAAGGAATTATATCTCTCTCACTGGACAAGGATTATACCTTTGAGAACCTCTCTGAGCATTTCCAATTTACATTCAAATTCTCCTGTTTCGAGGAGCTCTTACTATGCAATGGAACATTGCCGCTTGTCATCAAAATACTCTCTGTGATATTCCACTTTCAAGTTTGCTTTGCTTGACTTCACCCATTGCACACAGCTATAGAATGTTTTCTTATCTGCATTCCCATTTAGAACTTGTCAAACATTTTTATCATTTTTATATCAATTTTTACATAATTTTTTAGAATTCATGCTCCTTTTTTTCTGGTTGAAAAAACTATCCAGTTAGTTCTATTTTTCCCATGTGAGGAGACTAGAATGAAAGCAGACTAGCAAAGTCAAATGTGATTTTCTTCAGTTGTAGTGGGGGGGGGGGGGAATTCACTACTTCTGTGCTCTGAAAGATTGCTAACATTTTTTTCCATCAAAGTAAGGGTTTTGGGGGTAACTTTTCCACATTTAACTGTCCTTTACTTTTGCCCTTTTCATAGGATCTTACTTCATGTTGATCTGGGGGTAAAAATACCTTTGGTTCACTTGTAATTAAGGTGTTCCATCTCTTGATTTATCTTATTGTTGAATTTTTATCTTATTTTTCACATTTCTAGGGCATATTCTTGAAATTTTACAAAATATTATTTTAAAATGTCAAATTACTAAACTATTCTAGGAGGCCATTTTGAACAAAAAAGGAAAGTTCATATTAATTGACCCCCCAAAATTAAAAATATAAATGAATATTATCTCCTTCACTATAACTTAGGAATTTCTACTTTTATTCCATTGATCTTGCCATTGTTTAAAACAATTTGGGGGACTCCTCTTTTGGATTTGCCTTTAGAATCTGCTGCTTTATTTTAAATGAACTCAGTGGTAGTAAATCTTCAGCCTTTAAGTGTGGACTTTAATTTTTGGACAGAGGTAACTGTCATCCATAGTCTATACAGGTTGATGATCAGACCGGGAGAAAAAGTATCTGACTATAAGGAATGAGGGTAATATTCTTGTTTGACTAAACCCGCTGTGAAGACAACTTCAGGAAAAACTTCTAGAAAGTTCTTGAGCTTTGTCAAGAGCAACTGACTGCCATACATCCAGCTCCTGTGAAGATCCCTGGTTCAGCCAGTGGTAGTGGTATATCACATAGGTCCTAAACTCACCTGGTAGACCATTTTACTCTAAAGGAAATGGGGAGTCATTGGAGGGTTGTGGGCAGATGAGTGCCGTGAACAGGCATGTTTTTAAAAGATCACTCTGGAATGCTCTTTTGAGAAGACACTGAAAATGTAAGGGCAGAAGGTGGGACAGATGCTAGAAGTCTAATTAGGAAGCTACTGCAGTAATCCAGACAAGGGATGGTGGTGGCTTGAACAAAGATAGAAAAGGGAAGTGGTGAGAAGTGGTTGAATTCTGAATATATTTTGAAGATACAGTCAATAGGATTTCCCGATATTAGCCTAGATTTGGGCCTCGGCCAGGGACCATTTTCCCCCAAGAGGCATTTGGCAGTGTCTGGAGACATCTTTGATTGTCATGACTAAAAGCATGCTATAGACATTCAGTGAATAGAGGCTAGGGCTGCTGCTAAGCATTCTGCTAAGCATTCTTTGTTTGCCACAACAAAGAATTATCTAGTCCAAAAATGCCAATTGTGCTGAGGTCGAGAAACACTGCTCCAGTTGCACTTTGAGCATTACCCTGTGAATTTCCCCACTATATGCTTTAGGAGAGCCCTCTATAACAATTTTGACACTAAGCTAAAACTATTGTTGAAATGCCCATGGAAGAGGACAGACTCTAGCAAAATCCATTCTGCCAGTGGACTCAGCCTAAATTAGAAAGAAACCTCCCCAATGAGCTTGTTCTAAGAATAATGAGTAAGCCTGTTTGGAGGTGGCTTTATTCACCAACACATCCAGATGGAGGGTAACCATAGTCAGGACTTCTGCTTAGATGCCCAGCATCCGGCCTCTACAGGAGCCAATGAAGTCTAAATTTATGAGAGTTCCTTCTGATTTTCCTGGCAGAGAGGGAGGAACAAATAGCGACAAATCCTTTCTTCATGAGCCCAAGTGGAGTCTGCCCTACCAAGTGTCCCAGGCCCATTATGCCAGAGGAGGGAATCTGTTGGCCACCATAGCAAGGCAGCCACTGGACAGATTTGCCATTTTAAGAATTAATCTAGTTGGATAGCCTCACTTTCTGAAGACATATCAACTCTATGATAGGTGTCAAATAATTACAACTTGGAGCACTACTCTATGAATGTAGGCATCCTTTTACTTTTAGAAATCTTTGGTTTGAGAAAAGAATCATCAAATCTCTAAATTCCAATTCTAGAAAACAGAGCTACTAGGTTGGAACCAATATCAAAGTAATGTGGGCGCTTCTACTGTCAATAACACATTAGGAAGGACAAGCCATAAGATTCCTGCCCTGAGTAGACACAAAATTATACAGGCCATCCTTTTTATCTACATATGTATTATTCAGGCTCTCAAACTTACAAGGTTTCATAGGCAAGCAAAACTATTATGACACAAGAATATTTGCTAAGGAACTCCCAAACATAAAATTAGTTCATACTCAAAAATCCTTTCCTGCTTCACACTAGCTTTTATCCTATGCACCATTTTCATATCTTTGACATTTTCTTACAAAAATTATGACATGTTATAATTATCAGTGAAACTGAAAATCTTACAAAAGGTGCAGGCTTTCTTGACGTCCATAAAAGTGAAATTAGAAAACAGATAAGCCACTGAGAAATAAAGATCTGATGACAAAGTAAATGCTTCAGAAGAGGCTTTGAAGAAGCCCTTGAATATTTTGCAAAAATAACTCTGTTTATGAGCATGCTACAAAAGTCAAGTGAGAAGTGAAGGATGCCCTATGGTGCCATTCTATAACTTGGTTAGAAAAATTAACCCCTCAAAAAGCCTTTGATTTATTTTTTTGTGCATCCTAAGAATTAGCATAATCATATGCGAACTCTAACCTAGATGTTGTTAATTAGGAAATAAAATAAGCTTATTTTCATAGTTTACAGACTAACAGCTTTATTCTTCAATATAAAAATACACAGGAATTTTCCTCCAAATTCCCTTATTCCCTGTCATACCCACCACTCACATTATAAACTCAATTAAACTTAAAGCTACAGTTGGCTTCTGTCTGCTTATTACAGTCTGAAATGCATCCTCTGCCCCAAGACTAGTACAAATTCCTTGTCTGCTCAGTGGTTATACACTGGCTGGATTAGTCACTGCCATTAGCTGGACACTTAACTCCAAAGAGCTATAGGAACACCTCAAAGTACCTCAAGAAGCTCCAGAACCCATTGAAATGTCCTATTAGATTGGGTTAAGACCAAAGCCTGTTTGGGAAACTTGCTATCTCAACAAATGGATGATCCTCCCAAAATCTCCAAAATTGTTTCACTGGGTCCCATTTCTTCCTGTCTTTTAAAAAAAAAGAAATAAATATATAGAGAGACAGATATAGATGTATAGATATGGATATAGATATGGCAGAAGCATAATTATTTTAAGTTCCCTTTTAGGGCCAGTGTTAATTGCACAGCCTCAACTGACTGTCTAAAACTTCAATATTTTTACTACATATAAGCAAACAAGGCTTTTACAAGTAAAAATTTCTAAGATTTAGGCTCTCCTTTTGCTGCCACAAGAGTTCCATTATAATGGTGGTTCTCAAAGGGTGGTCCCAGGACCAGTAGCATCAACATCCTCTAGGAACGTTTTAGAAATGCAAATATTTGCTCCCCCACCACTTCCCATACCTATTGAATCAGAAAGTATAGGGGTGGGGTCCAGCAACCTCTGAACAAGACTTCCATGTGATTCTAATGTTCGAGAGTACTGCATTTTAGAGATTATTTTTAAGGTCCTTGAAATCATGAATGGTGTCTTTCCATCTTTATATCACTCCCATGAGTGTCCAATACTATGTATGCCCTGGCACACAATATTTAGTAAATACTTCTTCTATGAATGAATTTAATGATTGGTCTATCATTTCTATGATTTGTTTGGCATTGTCTTCTCCTGACTTCTCTCTTCTTCACATTTATCATCCATAAAACTGAGGTAATAGTATGAAGAAGAGTTAAGTATGAACTGAACATGACTCTCACCGGGCTGTCACTGTTCTCTCAACACAATACTCTCAGTGTTTTAAATTCACCATGATCCGTATTTTTTCAGGATGCTTAAAAGTAACTTGCATACCAAGCAGGAAGAGCACAAAGAAACTGCAGGATTTTGAACTGTGCAGAACACTGCATTACACTTATATTATCATACCTTATTTCTCTCCACAATGCAAGAGAGAAAGTGTCATCAGATAAGCATTTAGCAGTTTCTGCCACATTGTACCCAAAATATATAGCCAGGAAGATTAACAATGATATTTGAAACTGTAGGTATAATTCTATGCTGCAGAAGTAGTATTTGCCTGACCTGGAAATTATATAAGAACATAGTTATTGTTTTTTTTCTTCAGAGAAAAGAATATCTTCATGAAGCTATCAAAAACACTGTACTTCTGTATTTCATGAAATATTTACAGATAATGACAAGTTTGCTGAAATTATGTAATCAGCAATTCCTAAATGGGTACCGTTATAATTAATGTTTATTTGAAAATCCTGAGAGACAGAAGAAACATCTCCAGTTTTGTAATGATATGGGGTATTCTCCTGGCTGCTCTTCCAAACACCTGGGCTAATACAAATGTAAATCACCCAGTGCTAATTTCTGCATATTAATGAGGGTCAAGCTTTACTGTTCCCATAGCTAATTTTTTAAAAATTTCCTCCCTTTGACACTATTATCAACAGATTCTCAAACATAACACTAAAGAATAGAAACCTCCTCCATCATGCTTCTAATATCTCATCTCTCTTATTTTAAGATCCTCTTGATTGCCATTTCTAATAGTTTTGTCTGATGTGTTGTGCTATAGTATAAAGAGCCTTGTACTTGGGTTCTAAAAACCTGAGTTTCAATCCTTTAGCTTCTATTAAAGGCAAACACTGCTCCTTTGAACTGCAATCTCCACATCTGTAAAGAAAAGACGATAGCTTGGTGAAAGGGACCTTTAAAAAGTCACTTGCTGGAGCTGTTATCAAAACAAAACAAAACTTCAAAACAACCAGAAAATAACAAGTGAAAATAACAAGTGTTGGCAAGGCTGGAGAAAAACTGAAACCCCTCTGCACTGTTGGTAGGAATGTAAAATGGTGCAGTCACAATGGAAAAACAGTATGGCAATTCCTCAAAAAATTAAAAATAGAATTACCAAATGATCTGGCAATTCTCCTTCTAAATGAGGAGGCATTCTCCTTCTAAATGCTAAAAGCAGCATCTCAAAGAGATATTTGTACACTCATATTCATAACAGCATGATTCACAATAGTCAAGAGGTGGAAACAACCCAAGTGTCCATTGACAGATAAATGGATAAACAAAATGTGATACATATAATGGAATATTATTCAAACTTAAAAAGGAAGAAAATTCTGACTACACATAAACAAATCTTGAGGACATTATGCTAAGTGAAATAAGCCAGTCACAAAATATATACTGTATGATTTCAGTTATATGAGGTATCAAGAGCAATCAAACTCACAGAAACAGAAAATAAAATGGTTGTTGCCAGGTGGTAGGGACAGGAGGAAATGGAGAGTAGTTGTTTGATGGGTATAGTGTTTCAGTTTCGAAGATGAAAAAGTTCTAGAGATTGGTTGCACAATAATGTGAATATACTTACTACTGAACTATACAAAGAAGTTAAGAAATTAAAACAACGAGATATCACTACACACCTATTAGAATGACCAAAATCCAGAACGCAGACAACACTAAATGCTGGCGAGGATACAGAACAACAGGAACTCTCATTTATTGCCAGTGGGACTGCAATGTGGTACAGTCACTGTGGAAGATAGTTTGGCAGTTTCTTACAAAACTAGACACACTCTTACCATACAACCCAGCAACTGCACTCCTTGAAATTACCCAAAGGAATTGAAATGTTATGTCCACACAAAAACCTGCATATGGATGTTCATATCAGCTTTATTCATAATTGCCAAACACTGGAAGCAACCAAGAAGTCCTTAAGTAGGAGAATGGATAAACTGTGGTACATCCAGACAATGGAATATTATTTGACAATAAAAGGAAATGCACTATCAAGCCATGAAAAGTCACGGAGGAACCTTATATGTATATTACTAGGTGAAAGAAGCCAGTATGAAAAGACTACATACTGTATGATTCCACCTACTGTATATAACATTCTGGAAAAGGCAAAAGTATATACAGTAAAAAGATCAATGGTTTCCAAGGGCTAGGGGAGGGAGGGACGATAGATGGAACACAGAGGATTATTTAGGGCAGTGAAACTATTCTGTATGATACTGTATTGGTGGATACATGTCACTACAAATTTCTCCAACATAGAATGTACAACACCAAGAGTGAACCCTAATGCAAATTATGGACTTTGGGTGATAATGATGTGTCAGTGTAGATTCATCAATTATAACAAACGTACCACTGTGGGGGTAGGAGGGGAATACCGATATATATGGGGGGGGCAGGGGTATATGGAACATCTCTGTACCTTTCTCTCAATTTTGCTACAAATCTAACATTCTTCTAAAAGAATGAAGTTTTTAAACTGAAAAAACAGTTTAGAAAATTTTGTTATTTGTATTTTATCTCAATTAAAAATAAAATCAGTTGCTATATAAAATTTAACTTCTTGAAAGTATTCCATATCAGTTTGCTATTTATCATTATACCTGTTATTATCCCCCCAAAAGAATAATCATAAAAGTATAATAAAAATATAATAGGGGACTTCCCTGGTGGTCCAGTGGGTAAGGCTCCCCGCTCCCAATTCCGGGGGCCCGAATTCGAACCCTGGACGGGGAACTAGATTCCGCATGAATGCCACAACTAAGAAGCCTGCATGCTGCAACTAAAAAAGATCCCACATGCCACAACGAAGATCCCTCATGCCGCAACTAAGACCCAGTGCGGCTAAAATAAAAATAAATGTTTTAAAATATATATATAATAAAAGTATAGAGCTATATAGAATGTATCTTAGTTCCTTATATGGAAAATCCAGTGGAGCTTTAGAAATGTCACAAGTCTTCTACTTAAATTGACTCCCAGACTCTGCACTGGAGACAGGAGCAAGTGGAGTATTTTTATTAAGAGAGGACATTTCTCCAGTGGGAGAGGGGCTCTTTTTCCACTCACCAACCTAGTCTCTTTTTTCTGTCAGTCTGAGGGCACGTGCAGTCCACAGGGCACAGCACTGAAAATGGCTGAGAGGACAGGTGGAGGCGATTGTAAGAAGCAGGCTCCATGAGTGCTGAGTGACTATTTGTCACAGCACTCTTCTTCTCTTCCTCCTTTGCTTCTCACAATCCCTTCCTTTCCCCCAGAATGAAAGTCTCATGAATGCAAAAACCAAGATAAGGCAGTGACCTTTCTCAAGGCTCCAAAGGCAACCATGGTGACAGTTCAGCTATTCTCTGGAGAATTCAACAGATAACCAGTTGGAAGAAATGTCCCCCCACCCCACCCCCTTTTTAGCCCTCTTTGCCATAAAGAGAAAACCAAGGTAGTAAGTTGGGCTGGCTCTCTGTCTTTCACAGGTGGGCTAACTTGTAAAGGAGGTCCAGTTTCTTCTCTGTTGACCATAGCCCACTACCCGCCACCACCACAGTCATGAGCACCTTCTCTGTGCCAGCCCCCCATTCAGAGAGGGTCTCCACACCGGCCAGCCCTCTCCTTCCTGCTCCAAAGACTCTGAAAACAAACATTCCAGATTCTAAACTTTTCCCTCCTCCATTTCTCATCCCTCTTCTTCAGAAATGAAGGCTTTTTCTGTGCTAAATTTCTCCAACTGATGACAAACTAGCTAAAATGCCATACTGGTTGACACTAGGTTTTAATTGTTGATTAAGATTTATCTCCAGAATAATTTCCATTTTTGAACAGTATTCAAGGCCCAAACATAAAGTAAATATTTGTAAACCTAAGGTGAGAACCCCAGGCACTATATTACATCTGACAAATCAAGGGACCAGGCAGTCTTTTTAGTGCCTTTCAAATCACGTCAAGTGATTGCGGTCTGCTCTGCTACGCTAATCCACTTTACTCTTTCAACTTTGCTCATGCAGCTGTTCTTTCGTCACCAGAAAAGCCCACGGGGGTCCCCGGGAAAAATAATAAGATAGCGTTTAGGTGATAAAATAAGGTCTAACCTCTTTTTCTCGGTCCAGTTTCACCTGCTTATAGTGGGTCGGGTGCAGAGGCTTTGTGCCTAACGCGTCAGACCTCGGTTTCCACAGCAGACCTCATTCAAGATGGCGGCGGCCTGCAGCGTGCAGAGACGCTGTATCCCGCACTTCAGTCTGAAGTGCCGCGAGAGCAGCATAGCCACACCCGACCCACGAGAACGCTCCAGTTCTCCCCACCCACCCGCGAGAACTCTATAAACCAGCCCCGCCCATCACCTATTGGGGAGAGTTGTGCTCTATAGTGCGAGCTGGCGTCTCTGCCTTCTTTCATCAAAGAATCAAGCTTTCTTTTGCTACGGAACCGAACTGAGTCTCGTTCTCTTGGCTCGAATGACACCAAGCAGGAGCACCCTTCCTGGGGACTGACTCGTGAGGGTCGGTAGCACTTTCAATAACTACGTACTAAGCCCATGCTGAGTACAGGATACTGTACTTCAACCATTTCCTCAGCAACCCTACACACAGCCTTTGCCCACTGCTCACCAAAATGTGAAATAAAGACACAGAAAGAAGAAAGGAACTCACTACCACACTGGTAATCAAGACGGAAGCTAGCCTAACTCTAGTATGTGGGAAAGAGTAATGCTAATTCCAAAGCAGGGAGAACTTGATAGAGGCATCTTCTCAGAGATAAGGACATAACATTTCCCACCTCCAGTGTATAAAAAAGAAAGCAATAAATAGTGCACTGCTTTTAAGGCCTGGATCCTAACATAGAATACAGTAAATATTTTATACAAGTAATTAAGATTCGTGATAAAAACTGTTTTCCTCTTCAATGTTACCATTGTCTCCAAATAGGCGTGGTTCTTCTGCAGAGTTCCTTTACCTCTGGTTTAAAATAAACAATTGAACAGGCTTTAATTTCTCCATTTTTACATTATACTGCTTACTTAATCCTTTATAATAAAATGATAATAAATTCAACATATTGTTGCCAGATTTGCATAGATGCCTCATTTATGCATTCTCTTTTTTGATAACAGCATTTCATGGCTGACTCACATCCAGTTTAAAGTATGCTAACACTCCTAGAGCTTACAGTTTCTTTCCAATATCGCCATTAACTATTCTTCTCCTATAACTGATTTTCATTAGTTTCTGCCAGCCCTATGTTTTTAAAATAGTATCTGAAGTGCAGAACAGTTGCACAATCAACACAATTCAAGTAAATTCGGTTTTTTAAAGAGAGAGCACCTCAAAAATGTAAATAAGAAAACAAAAGCTGACCTCTGTTCTCAAGCAAATCCCATTTTAAAAAAATTGTTTTTATCTAGATGCATTTGAAACAAGTTAACAATTACTGGAGATGACAGTAAACTGGCATGAAAATTACTTAAATTATTCCATCTGGAGAAAAGAAAATGGAAGATAATCATAGATTTAAGACGTAAGGGATTATTTTAAAATGTATTCCAAATAGCAAACCTGTCCAAAAATGTATGCTCATTTATAGATGAAGAAACAGAAGTGTTAATTAATCATTGATCAATATAGGGAGAAGAACAGAAAACTTTCTGAATTTGAGGGTCTTTTAGTTTGTTTTGTGCTCCAACCAGTAAGCACTTCTCCATTTCAAATGTATCACCAAATAATCAGAATGCAAAGAAAAGAGACATGAAGAAAGACTTCAAGCTTAAAATGACATAAGAACAAAACAGGAACATATTAGTAGCTTAGGCATAGCCACGTTTGCAAGCAACAATTTTGTGGAAGATAATGAACTATCATATGGGTACAAAGGACTAAATGTTCACTGCTGACTCTCTAAAATAATGTTATGGAAAACGTTCACTTTTACAGCACTGTTTCCTTTATTAAATATTATGTGCCATAGCCCAGATGTAAATCTGACCTAGCTTTTGGTCCAAGATAGCCCCTGAGAATACGAGAAAAGCTAAATGTCAGGATTATGCAGAGCCAAAATTAGCTGAGCATGGATAAAAGTGTGGAAAGATATACCCCAAATTGCTAACAGTGGTTGCCTCTGCAGGATGGAAGTAGAGCTGGGGAAAGAGGAGAATTATCACTTTTAAATCATGTATTTTCTGTTAAAAATTTTTTGTTTAGATTGGTTAAAATGATCACATGTTAAGGCTTTTAGGAAGATGGCGGAAGAATAAGACGCGGAGATCACCTTCCTCCCCACAGATTACACCAGAAATACATCTACACGTGGAACAACTCCTACAGAACACCTACTGAAGGCTGGCAGAAGACCTCAGACCTCCCAAAAGGCAAGAAACTCCCCACGTACCTGGGTAGGGCAAAAGAAAAAAAAAAAAAAGGAAAAACAGAGACAAAAGAATAGGGACAGCACCTGCACCAGTGGGAGGGAGCTGTGAAGGAGGAAAAGTTTCCACACACTAGGAAGCCCCTTCGCGGGCGGAGACTGCGGGAGGCGGAGGGGGGAGCTTCGAAGCCGCGGAGGAGTGCACAGCAACGGGTGCGGAGGGCAAAGCGGGGAGATTCCCGCACAGAGCATCGGTGCCGACCGGCACTCACCAGCCCGAGAGGCTTGTCTGCTCACCCGCCGGGACGGGCGGGGCTGCGAGCTGAGGCTCTGAGGCTCGGGTTTCGGTTTCGGACGGAGCGCAGGAAGAGGACTGGGGTTGGCGGCTTGAACATAGCCTGAAGGGGTTGGTGCACCACGGCTAGCCGGGAGGGAGTCCAGGGAAACGTCTGCACCTGCCGAAGAGGCAAGAGACTTTTTCTTCCCTCTTTGTTTCCTAGTGCGTGAGGAGAGGGGTTTAAGAACGCTGCTTAAAGGAACTCCAGAGATGGGCGCGAACCGCGGCTAAAAGCGCGAACCCCAGAGACGGGCGCGAGCCGCGGCTAAAAGCGCGGACCCCAGAAACGGGCGCAAGCCGCAGCTAAAAGCGCGGACCCCAGAGACGGGCGGGAGACGCTAAGGCTGCTGCTGCCGCCACCAAGGGGCCTGTGTGGGAGCACAGGTCGCTCTCCACACCCCTCTTCCGCGGAGCCTGTGCAGCCCGCCACTGCCAGATTCCCGGGATCCAGGGACAACTTACCCGGGAGAACGCACGGCGGGCCTCAGGCTGGTGCAAAGTCACGCCGGACTTTGCCGCCACAGGCCCGCCCCTGCACTCCGTGCCCCTCCCTCCCCGCCGGCCGGAGTGCGCCAGAGCCCCCGAATCAGCGGCTCCTTTAACCCCGTCCTGTCTGAGCAAAAAACAGACGCCCTCCAGCGACCTACGCGCAGAGGCAGGGCCAAATCCAAAGCTGAGCCCCTGTGAGCTGTGAGAACAAAGAAGAGAAAGGGAAATCTCTCCCAGCAGCCTCAGAAGCAGCGGATTAAAGCTCCACAATCAACCTGATATACCCTGCATCTGTGGAATACCTGAATAGACAACCAATCATCCCAAATTAAGGAAGTGGACTTTAGGAGCAAGATCTATGATTTTTTTCCCTATTCCTCTTTTTGTGAATGTGTATGTGTATGCTTCTGTGTGAGATTTTGTCTGTATAGTCTTGCTTCCACCATTTGTCCTAGGGCTCTATCCGTCCATGTTTTTTTTAAAAAATTTTATTCTTAATAATCAATTTTAATTTTAATAACGTTATTATGCTTTACCTTCTTTCTTTCTTTCGTTCCTTCCTTCCTTCCTTCCCTCCTTTAGACAACGAATCATCCCAAATTGAGGAGGTGGTCTCTGACAGCAAGATTTATGATTTTTCCCCCTTTACCTCTTTTAGTGAGGGTGTATGTGTATGCTTCTGTGTGAGATTTTGTCTGTATAGCTTTGCTTCCAACATTTGTCCTAAGGTTCTATCCGTCCCTTTTTTTTTCTAAATAAGAATTTAATTCAATAATTTTATTATACTTTATTTTATTTTTACTGTATCTTCTTTCTTTCTGTCTTTTTTCCTTCTTCCCCTCCTTCCTTCCTTCCTCCCTCCCTCCCTCCTTTCTTTCCTTCTTGCCTTCTTTCCTTCTTTGCTTCTTTCTTTCTTTCTTCCTTCCTTCCTTCCCTCCTTTCCTTCTTTCTTTCCTCATACTTCTACTAATTCCCTCTACTTTTTCTCCCTTTTATTCTGAGCAGTGTGGATGAAAAGCTCTTGGTGCTCCAGCCAGGAGTCAGGGCTCTGCCTCTGAGGTAGGAGAGCTAACTTCAGGACACTGGTCAACAAGAGGCCTCCCAGCTCCACATAATATCAAACGGCGAAAATCTCCCAGAGACCTCCATCTTAACACCAGCACCCAGCTTCACTCAATGACCAGCAAGCCACAGTGCTGGACGACCTATGCCAAACAACTAGCAAAACAGGAACACAACCCCACCCATTAGCAGAGAGGCTGCCTAAAATCATAATAAGGCCACAGACACCCCAAAACACACCACCAGACATGAACCTGCCCACTAGAGAGACAAGATCCAGCCTCATCCACCACAACACAGGCACTAGTCCCCTCCACCAGGAAGCCTACACAACCCACTGAACCAACCTTAGCCACTGGAGACAGACATCAAAAACACTGGGAATTAAGAACCTGCAGTCTGCAAAAAGGAGACCCCAAACACAGTAAAATAAGCAAAATGAGAAGACAGAAAAACACACAGCAGATAAAGGAGCAAGATAAAAATGCACCAGACCTAACAAATGAAGAGGAAATAGGCAGTCTACCTGAAAAAGAATTCAGAATAATGATAGTAAGGATGATCCGAAATCTTGGAAACAGAATGGACAAAATGCAAGAAACAGTCAACAAGTACCTGGAAGAAATAAAGATGAAACAAGCAACGATGAACAACACAATAAATGAAATTAAAAGTACTCTAGATGGGATCAATAGCAGAATAACTGAGGCAGAAGAACGGATAAGTGACCTGGAAGATAAAGTAGTGGAAATAACTACTGCAGAGCAGAATAAAGAACAAAGAATGAAAAGAACTGAGGACAGTCTCAGAGACCTCTGGGACAACATTAAACGCACCAACATTCGAATTATAGGGGTTCCAGAAGAGGAAGAGAAAAAGAAAGGGACTGAGAAAATATTTGAAGAGATTATAGTTGAAAACTTCCCTAATATGGGAAAGGAAATAGTTAATCAAGTCCAGGAAGCACAGAGAGTGTCATACAGGATAAATACAAGGAGAAATACGCCAAGACACATATTAATCAAACTGTCAAAAATTAAATACAAAGAAAGCATATTAAAAGCAGCAAGGGAAAAACAACAAATAACACATAAGGGAATCCCCATAAGGTTAACAGCTGACCTCTCAGCAGAAACCCTACAAGCCAGAAGGGAGTGGCAGGACATAGTGAAAGTGATGAAGGAGAAAAACCTGCAGCCAAGACTACTCTACCCAGCAAGGATCTCTTTCAGATTTGATGGAGAAATTAAAACCTTTACAGACAAGCAAAAGCTGAGAGAGTTCAGCACCACCAAACCAGCTTTACAACAAATGCTAAAGAATCTTCTCTAGGCAAGAAACACAAGAGAAGGAAAAGACCTATAATAACGAACCCAAAACAATTTAGAAAATGGGAATAGGAACATACATATCGATAATTACCTTAAATGTAAATGGACTAAATGCTCCCACCAAAAGACACAGATTAGCTGAATGGATACAAAAACAAGACCCTTATATATGCTGTCTACAAGAGACCCACTTCAGACCTAGAGACACATACAGACTGAAAGTAAGGGGATGGAAAAAGATATTCCATGCAAATGGAAACCAAAAGAAAGCTGGAGTAGCAATTCTCATATCAGACAAAATAGACTTTAAAATAAGGACTATTATAAGAGAGAAAGAAGGACACTACATAATGATCAAGGGATTGATCCAAGAAGAAGATATAACAATTGTAATTATTTATGCACCCAACATAGGAGCACCTCAATACATAAGGCAAGTACTAACAGCCATAAAAGGGGAAATCAACAGTAACACATTCATAGTAGGGGACTTAAACACCCCACTTTCATCCATGGACAGATTATCCAAAATGAAAATAAATAAGGAAACACAAGCTTTAAATGCTACATTAAACAAGAAAATAAATAAGGAAACACAAGCTTTAAATGCTACATTAATTGATATTTAGAGGACACTCCATCCAAAAACAACAGAATACACATTTTTCTCAAGTGCTCATGGAACATTCTCCAGGATAAATCATTTCTTGGGTCACAAATCAAGCCTTGGTAAATTTAAGAAAATTGAAATTGTATCAAGTATCTTTTCTGACCACAACGCCATTAGACTAGATATCAATTACAGGAAAAGATCTGTAAAAAAAAAAAACACATGGAGGCTAAACAATACACTACTTAATAACGAAGTGATCACTGAAGAAATCAAAGAGGAAATCAAAAAATACCTAGAAACAAATGACAATGGAGACACAACGACCCAAAACCTATGGGATGCAGCAAAAGCAGTTCTAAGGGGGAAGTTTGTAGCAATACAAGCCCACCTTAAGAAGCAGGAAACATCTCGAATAAACAACCTAACCTTGCACCTCAAGCAATTAGAGAAAGAAGAACAAAAAGAACCCCAAAGCTAGCAGAAGGAAAGAAATCATAAAAATCAGATCAGAAATAAATGGAAAAGAAATGAAGGAAACAATAGCAAAGATCAATAAAACTAAAAGCTGGTTCTTTGAGAAGATAAACAAAATTGATAAACCACTAGCCAGACTCATAAAGAAAAAAAGGGAGAAGAATCAAATCAATAGAATTAGAAATGAAAAAGGAGAGGTAACAACTGACACTGCAGAAATAAAAAAGATCATGAGAGATTACTACAAGCAACACTATGCCAATAAAATGGACAACCTGGAAGAAATGGACAAATTCTTAGAAATGCACAACCTGCCAAGACTGAATAAGGAAGAAATAGAAAATATGAACAGACCAATCACAAGCACTGAAATTGAAACTGTGATTAAAAATCTTCCAACAAACAAAAGCCCAGGACCAGATGGCTTCACAGGCAAATTCTATCAAACATTTAGAGAAGAGCTAACACCTATCCTTCTCAAACTCTTCCAAAATATAGCAGAGGGAGGAACACTCCCAAACTCCTTCTACAAGGCCACCATCACCTTGATACCAAAACCAGACAAGGATGTCACAAAGAAAGAAAACTACAGGCCAATATCACTGATGAACATAGATGCAAAAATCCTCAACAAAATACTAGCAAACAGAATCCAACAGCACATTAAAAGGATCATACACCATGATCAGGTGGGGTTTGTTCCAGGAATGCAAGGATTCTTCAATATACGCAAATCTATCAATGTGATAAACCATATTAACAAACTGAAGGAGAAAAACCATATGATCATCTCAATAGATGCAGAGAAAGCTTTTGACAAAATTCAACACCCATTTATGATAAAAACCCTGCAGAAAGTAGGCATAGAGGGAACTTTCCTCAACATAATAAAGGCCATATACGACAAGCCCACAGCAAACATCATCCTCAATGGTGAAAAACTGAAATCATTTCCACTAAGATCAGGAACAAGACAAGGGTGCCCACTCTCACCACTCTTATTCAACATAGTTTTGGAAGTTTTAGCCACAGCAATCAGAGAAGAGAAGGAAATAAAAGGAATCCAAATCGGAAAAGAAGAAGTAAAGCTGTCACTGTTTGCAGATGACATGATCCTATACATAGAGAATCCTAAAGATGCTACCAGAAAACTACTAGAGCTAATCAATGAATTTGGTAAAGTAGCAGGATACAAAATTAATGCACAGAAATCTCTGGCATTCCTATACACTAATGATGAAAAATCTGAAAGTGAAATCAAGAAAACACTCCCATTTACCATTGCAACAAAAAGAATAAAATATCTAGGAATAAACCTACCTAAGGAGACAAAAGACCTGTATGCAGAAAACTATAAGACACTGATGAAAGAAATTAAAGATGATACAAATAGATGGAGAGATATACCATGTTCTTGGATTGGAAGAATCAACATTGTGAAAATGACTCTACTACCCAAAGCAATCTATAGATTCAATGCAATCCCTATCAAACTACCATTGGCATTTTTCACAGAACTAGAACAAAAAATTTCGCAATTTGTATGGAAACACAAAAGACCCCGAATAGCCAAAGCAATCTTGAGAACAAATAAAGGAACTGGAGGAATCAGGCTCCCTGACTTCAGACTATACTACAAAGCTACAGTTATCAAGACAGTATGGTACTGGCACAAAAACAGAAAGATAGATCAATGGAACAGGATAGAAAGCCCAGAGATAAACCCATGCACATATGGACACCTTATCTTTGATAAAGGTGGCAGGAATGTACAGTGGAAAAAGGACAGCCTCTTCAATAAATGGTGCTGGGAAAACTGGACAGGTACATGTAAAAGAATGAAATTAGAACACTCCCTAACACCATACACAAAAATAAGCTCAAAATGGATTAAAGACCTAAATATAAGGCCAGAAACTATCAAACTATTAGAGGAAAACATAGGCAGAACACTCTATGACATAAATCACAGCAAGATTCTTTCTGACCCACCCCCTAGAGTAATGGAAATAAAAACAAAAATAAACAAATGGGACCTAATGAAACTTCAAAGCTTTTGCACAGCAAAGGAAACCATAAACAAGACCAAAAGACAACCCTCAGAATGGGAGAAAATATTTGCAAATGAAGCAAGTGACAAAGGATTAATCTCCAAAATTTACAAGCAGCTCATGCAGCTCAACAACAAAAAAACAAACAACCCAATCCAAAAATGGGCAGAAGACCTAAATAGACATTTCTCCAAAGAAGATATACAGACTGCCAACAAACACATGAAAGAATGCTCAACATCATTAATCATTAGAGAAATGCAAATCAAAACTACAATGAGATATCATCTCACACCAGTCAGAATGGCCATCATCAATAAATCTAGAAACAATAAATGCTGGAGAGGGTGTGGAGAAAAGGGAACCCTCTTGCACTGCTGGTGGGAATGTGAATTGGTTCAGCCACTATGGAGAACAGTATGGAGGTTCCTTAAAAAACTACAAATAGAACTACCATATGACCCAGCAATCCCACTACTGGGCATATACCCTGAGAAAACCGAAATTCAAAAAGAGTCATGTACCAAAATGTTCATCGCAGCTCTATTTACAATAGCCCGGAGATGGAAACAACCTAAGTGCCCATCATCGGATGAATGGATAAAGAAGATGTGGCACATATATACAATGGAATATTACTCAGCCATAAAAAGAAACGAAATTGAGCTATTTGTAATGAGGTGGATAGACCTAGAGTCTGTCATACACAGTGAAGTAAGTCAGAAAGAAAAAGACAAATACAGTATGCTAACACATATATATGGAATTTAAGAAAAAAAAATGTCATGAAGAACCTAGGGGTAAGGCAGGAATAAAGATGCAGACCTCCTAGAGAACTGACTTGAGGTTATGGGGAGGGGGAAGGGTGAGCTGTGACAGGGCAAGAGAGAGTCATGGACATATACACACTAACAAACGTAGTAAGGTAGATAGCTAGTGGGAAGCAGCCGCATGGCACAGGGATATTGGCTCGGTGCTTTGTGACAGCCTGGAGGGGTGGGATAGGGAGGGTGGGAGGGAGGGAGATGCAAGAGGGAAGACATATGGGAACATATGTTTATGTATGACTGATTCACTTTGTTATAAAGCAGAAACTAACACACCATTGTAAAGCAATTATACCCCAATAAAGATGTTAAAAAAAAATTAAACCAAGTATTTAAATAAAGTTGAAAAAAAATGATCACATGTTACTATTATAATTTAAAAAATTCATTACTGAAACTTCCAACCCGATGTCAAATAATGTTGCTTCTCAGTTGAAGCAGTATCTGACTTAAGAGAAACAGCACTTACTGATGATCCACAAATTCCATTCCCTGAACTGTATCTCTACCTTTTCTCCCTCTATTTGGACATATCAACAGCCCCACAGAAAAGTCCCAGAACTATTGCCAGGTGAGCTATCATAAGATGTAGAAAAGGAGCAGTACAGGTAGGCAGAATTTTTTTAGACAATCCTTACATTCAGAAGAGTGAGTAAGGGAAGAAGTTGTGAAAACAGTGAACACACCCTGAATCCAGTTTCCCAAATGGAACTTCTTGCTTGAATATTGTCCTGCATGCCCAAAATATTTCCTGGTTTGTTTGGGTTTTTTTCACTTCAGTTATTACACCATAGAATGGTACTATAGAATTCTACCAAAAAGATAATCCTCTGGTTTACATCTTTCTTTAAAATACAAATTCTTCTTGAAAGGGTAAATGGCTCTCCACTCTTCACACATTAGTAAACGTTAGTTTAATCACATATCCTCATAACAGCCAGCTGAAATTAGACTTGCTGTTGAGAGAAAAAGCATATGAGAGAGTGTAATTACCAATGGGAGACCTGGATGTTGAACTGAAGAGGACTTGGTACAAATGAAAGCATGTAAGCTAGGAACTACAAGAGGGCCCTGGAAAGTCATAAAAAAAGATGGGTCGTAAAGGAAGGTAAAGGATACCAGAAAAACTGTGGACTGCAGAATAAAAGCACCCAATGAAAAAAAATAGACTCCTTTTGTTCCCTTCACCTTCTCTTCTTTCCTCTCCTTCCTTCTCTTTTACTTCAAATACTAAAGCAAGTATGAGTACCACATGTGAGTTATATACAGTGGCCTAAATAAACTTCAGCTGAAGCGCCCTCCTCCATCCCTCTACTGCAAAGACTCACCACCACCTCCCACAGACTAAACACACAGTCATTTGTCCACTGCCCAGGAAAAGGTTTGAGAAATACTCATTGAACACTGCCAGACAGAAGTATATTTTGTCAATAATATTTCTATGGACTGGACGTTTATGCACCCCCCCCCAAATTCATATGTTGTAACCTAATCCCCAATGTGATGGTATTTGGCAGTGGGACCTTTGGGAGGTAATTAGGTCATGAGGATGGAGTCCTCATGAAAGGAATAAGTGCCATCCTTATTCTCCATCCTGGCCTGAGTCATATTGCCTCTACCAAAGACTCATTACACTCCCTTGTAGGTTTTAGAGCTCTTTGGAACACAGACCTGAAATAAGACTCAGGGATTCTGAGATGAGCCTTCTGTGCATCCCAAAGACAAAGCAAATCAGCCAGGAACAGAGATGGCTGTGCCTTGTAAAACTGTGGTCATGAAATCCAACCAGGACAGCCAGGGATAGAGAACTCACTACACACACCATCAAAAGTGGTTGATAAAGTGAGCTAAATGAAAGAGTGACATTCACTAGAGGTGTTTTCTTAGTTTCCCAGTATCATCTCTTAATTGAGGATGCCTAATACTTTTAAGGAGGACTGGGAAGATAAGTGAGATAACACAAACTGTTTGGAGCACTCAATTCAAGGCCAGGTATCCTAGGATTAGCTAGAAATATTTACATATTATATATAGGCCGTGGGGCCTATATAAATACAGGACTTGAGGACATGGGGAGGGGGAAGGGTAAGCTGGGACGAAGTGAGAGAGTGGCATGGACATATATACACTACCAAATGTAAAACAGATAGCTAGTGGGAAGCAGCCGCATAGCACAGGGAGATGAGCTCGGTGCTTTGTGACCACCTAGAGGGGTAGGTTAGGGACGGTGGGAGGGAGACGCAAGAGGGAAGGGATATGGGGATATAGGTATATGTGTAGCTGATTCACTTTGTTATAAAGCAGAAACTAACCCACCATTGTAAAGCAATTATACTCCAATAAAGATGTTTAAAATATATAAATAAATAAATAAAATAGATTTAAAAAATCATTAAACAATTTTTGCCCACCAATTTACATTAACCTCCCTCATACTTATGCTTTCCCAGATATTTCACCTTTCTTCCTCTCAGTATAAATGCACTAAAAGAACAAAAGCATTCTGCTGAAGCAAAAGTAGTAAAAGCATTCTCATAGGCAATGGCTTTTATGCAAAAATCCAGAGGACTTGGGAAAAAACAGAGCTTATGCAGTTTCTTTTGGGGACACATTGGTTTCCCTTGTAGCCTTTCTGATCCCAATCTCAATTTTTGTAGTCCATTTAGCATATACAGGTGATGGGAGGATTAGAACTAGAGTCCCCTAGTGGAGGAACAGAAAAATGTGTGTGAAGATCATGGAATTGTAGAATAATGGGTAACCAAGAGCCAGATGGTCCAGATTCAAAATCTCAGCTCTTCCCCTCACTAACTACATGACTGTGGACAAGTTAACCTCTCTGTGCCTCAGTTTCCTCATTTATAAAGTTGGGATAATAAGTACCTGCTTTCCAAGGTTGGATAAATTGAGTAAATTCATATAAAGTGCTTAGGACATAGTCTAACGTATAATAAGACCTCAATAAACTTGACCATTAATATTGGAAGCATCATATTAACTTTTGTGGCACTTTAGGAACTCATACTGTGGTTTACTTGGAGTTGTCACTGGAAGGTAGGAAATGAGACTGCAGAAAAAGGCTGTCTTTACTCTCACGATCCTTTTGAGAGCATTTCAGCTTGTAAATGGAGAAATATAAAGGTTTCTTAATAATCATTATGATTCCATAATAATAATAAAGCACAAAATTTATAATTTACTTATGAGTCAATAAGATTAAATTATCAGTGTGAAAACTGAATTTAAAAAAGGAATAAAAATTTTATTCCCTGTTAACCAAGTGAATTTTAGCATTGGAAATGACTTTCCACTTCTTTACATAACTATAGCTAGGACATAAACGTTAAAAGATCTCTGGTCTTGCATAATTTTACGTTCAACCATAGTTAAAGGAAACAAATAGGAATAAATGTGGATGCATGATGAAAAATTTTGCAATAAGCAAAGAATAATTTTTAACACTAGAAGAATTATTCATTTTACCAGACAGCTTAATATCTCACATAACAGTGAGATAGAACCTAACACCTGCAGGTAAGACAGGGTGGGTGAGAGAAGCTGATATTGAACGATTACATAAAATGACACTTGGCAAACAGAGAAAACCAAAGAATGACTGCAAATGTTCCATCACTGGTAGTTTGATACCAAGGAGTAGATAAATAAAAGAGGAAATTGGGAGGCATGTGAGGAATTGCTAAAACAGAGCTATGAGAGTTAGGAATACAAAGTTGCTTCAAAAAAGCATCAGAAATTTTCCAAATAACATGGATTCCCAAGTATTGCTTAATAAGAACTTTGGATGGAATAATACTATAATAGTCTCTGCAGCTTCAAGTTTTCTTGCTGTCCCCAAAGGCAAACACATAGGGCTTCTGGTTTAAGGGGATGACAGAACCAAAATGCATGGGAAAATCACGAAGTTTAAGTAATCTTATTATGTTCTTATGACTAGGTTTCCTGATCTATGGTTGTTGACTTCTGAGTGGTCATTGGAAGAACTACTGGACTTCTGCTGCTTAAGACTTACTCTTGAATGTGATTCTTTAATCTTCCCCTGTCCACTACATCTTCAGCCCACGTCTTTTGCCTAGAGAGAGACAATTACAACCGTTCATTCAAGAAGGACCCCCATGCAGAACTGAGGACCCAATCAGTGAAGAGCAAATACCAGCTTTTCCATGCAGTGGATGACAACCAATTCAACAGGTTCCTATCCTTCATGAGAATGTTGTCTTTGGAACATTTCCTTACAAGGAGTCCTATTGTCATTTGATCACCAGTTTGAAATATATTATTGCAATTGCAATATTTGTTGTTAACTTTTTAAAAAACACAAAGTGATGAAAATCACTGGATGTGATCAAGTTCAAACAGTCTAAACTATGCTCCCAAACTCCAAATTGATTCAAATTAAATGATGATTTTAGGGTTAAAATATCTCAATGAGAAATCTAAAAGTTAAAAATAAGCAAAATAACAAAAACATCTAAATACCAGAGTAGTCTTCTCTTTAGTTTAATCTCATATTGATGTTGTTTTTTTTTTTAATTTTTATTTATTTATTTATTTTTAGCTGCGTTGGGTCTTCCTTGCTGCGTGCAGGCTTTCTCTAGTTGTGGTGAGTGGGCACTACACTTTGTTGCAGTATGCAGGCCTCTCATTGCGGTGGCTTCTCTTGTTGCAGAGCACAGGCTCTAGGCACGTGGGATTCAGTAGTTGTGGCACACAGGCTCAGGAGTTGTGGCTCACGAGCCCTAGAGCACAGGCTCAGTAGTTATAGTGCACAGGCTTAGTTACACCACAGAATGTGGGATCTTCCCGGACCAGGACTCGAACCCATGTCCCCTGCATTGGCAGGCAGATTCTTAACCACAGCACTAGCAGGGAAGTCCCTCATATTGATGTTTTAAATGTACATACCGTCTGTATACTTCTGAGCTATTAATAAACACTTCTGTTTTCTTTAATTTTTTGCCTCTTTTGACCTAAAATAAATTTTAAATGTAATATTTAGATATTAAAATTTTCCACTTTCACATTTTTGCAACTCTTTTAATCTGTGATTGAAGTTAAGGAATCTTCAAAAATGTTTTCATACCTTGAATGAGTAACATTGCCCTTATTTACAAAGGGTCTTTACTCTGAGATAATTGATAACAGAATTATATTTATGAGGATCCAAGCCCCAGAGTACCAAATGAGTAAATATGCATTTTCTACTGTTCATCATAAAGCTTAGAGAGAGCATGTAAAAATTTTCTCTTAGAAAGTAATTAAGATAAGTTGAAAGAATAATTAATAATTGTATGGGTTAATTTCATCCTGTGGTTCATAACTTTATTCTGAACCAAATATTTTTAATTTGGAAAGTTTTATGATTAATGTCATTTGATCTAAATCAAATTCATCAGTCCAAATTAAGGTATCAATGTAAGAAGCTTTAGTAATCAATCTTTGGTTTATTGCAGCCATCAAATCATTTATCCATGAATAATTTAGATCAATTCAAAAGAATCATATCTTTCAGCTATACATTTCCCAAATACGTGTGGTGAGGAATAGCAGTAATTGTTCAATATGCTACTAATAACATTATTTTATTTTCACAAAAATCGACTTTATATCAAATTGTTTTTTATTCTTTTCCCTCTCTTGTTAAAAAAAAAAGAAGAATATACACTTTCAGTTACCTGCATTCATGGCCAGATTTTTTTGATGAGTCAGTTAGTTGGTGGATCCATATATTGCTTGAGATCACCATCAACTCTTCTTATTAGGCATTTATCTCGTCAAGGCAGATATATCAGATGATTGTCAAAACAATCAAGCTTCTTGAGGGCAATTTAATGCTTCCTTGTAAAATAAAATACCACACAGAGAGAAGTCAGTCAAACAATAAAACAATAAAAATTTGAAGCTGAAGTGTTTTAAATTCTAGTAAGAAATAGCATGAAATGCCAAAATGTATGAGTAGAATGTCTCCTTTCATGTGAAAATACTGCTAGGCTTGGGGGTGAGGGTGGGGGTGGGATGAATTGGGAGATTTGGATTGACATATATACACTAATATGGATAAAATAGATAACAAATAAGAACCTGCTGTATAAAAAATTAAATTAAAAATTAAAATGGCAGATATGTTGATGGAATATTTATATGGAAAAATATGTGAAAATTGTTTAGCAAAGCTGTGTGTCCACTGATAAAAAGGGCCAAGGAAAAAGAATTGAAGAATATGAATAAAGGACATACCGTTGACTAAAAAAAAAAAATACTGCTAGGCTTAAACAGCTATCATACTGAGACTTGATATTTTACAACTTAGGGCTTTTCCATAACTATGTAGCCAATAAGCTCCATCTCTAAACATATCAACAGTTTATATCCATGAAACCTAGGTCATAGAACATTAATGTGTATCAGATGCAGATGGACAACTCAACAGGTACAATTCTTAAGACAATTATAATTGGTGCTATCCTGAGGGTATGGATGGAAAAGGAGGTTGCCAGGGAAACAAAACCAACTGACTGGACATGTATGACTCTCGGATGCTTTATGATACCACTGAGTACACGAGGGCACACACAGAAGAGCATTGATGTATGTGCAAGAGCTCATTGGCTGTTGCCATGGAGGCAGCCAGTAATGGTGTGCAGGGAACAAACAGAAGGACATAAAAAGAGATGACTGTGCCACATGTACTGAGAAAGAAACCTGTGAAATTCTCTCCGCTCATTGGCCATCACTATGGAGACAGTCTTTAAAAGCCCATAGGAAATGGAAATTAGATTCTGGTTTAAACACAAACACACACACACACACACACACACACACACACACACACATATACCTCATAGAGGTGAGTATAAACATGAAAAATATTTAAGATCAATTTCATAAGCTGTTTTCAGGAACAATTACTAACATATAGCAAAATCCCCCTAGACAGAAAACATTGACATTATTCAATAATTATAGAGAGTATCTTTTTTCCTACCCTGGTATTCATTTCCAAAAGTTACCCATTTTGCTCAATTTTATCTCTAGGTTGTATGTCAGATGCCAATACCACTGTATGCTGTTAAAAGATCACTCTTTCAAGTGATGAATACAACCCCCTGCTGCAAAGCAAGGGCTTAGAGATCTTGAAACCCTGATGTTTGGCAGGTAGATATATTTCAAGTTTTATCAGCTCTTTGTACATTGGGTAAATGTTTTTCTGTGACGCATTATTAACAAGGCTCATCAACATCCTGTTATGCAAAAAAAAAAAAAAAAAAAAAATCAGTTGAGCTTTAACCGGCTACTCATGAGGCATAAAGGAAATCGAGGTTTCTTAAATTATCCTCTTTTCTTTTTTTTGCATGAGAGTAGTTTGCCCTGACTCAATTACCAATACAACCATCATCTCTTGAATTCTTTTCAATTTTTCATTTGCTCTAACCTCCTGCTATGTGTAGTAGCTGAGCTGCCTAAAGCTTAGGTTTATCTTGGTCCCCCAAAATACACAGACATATACAACTTGGTCTAAGGAAAATACGTATTGTAGGAAAAAATACAAAAATGATGACTTTTGAGAATATGGAAATTAATTGCCACTACTTATTTACTAAGAAAAAGAAAAGGACTATTCTAACCATGGAATGGAGCTTGAGAGAGAGGAAAAAGAGAGTCACAGGTGGCAAAACCCCCTAATTTACTCCTGGTAACTTTAAAATGGAAATTCTCAACCAAGGGAGGCACATACTTCTGTTGCAAAAGTCAAAATATTAATAGAGGTATAAATTACTGCAGAATGTTCTGAGTTTCCCCTCTAGCTGGGTGGAAGGGTTATATCTTCTGCCTGAGAAAGAGAGCGCTAGAGAGAGGAAGGCCGAAATAAGGGTAGACTTATCTACCAACTCTATGCAAGCAAACATTTAAAACAAACACTTCTGTCACCCAAAGGCATAGCCAAATGAGCTAGTTGATGGCAACGTAACTGAGTCCTCATTGTAAGTCAGGATGCCCCCAAATTACAAATTTTCTTGGCTAGGGGTCAGCCTGTATTTGGAAATAATAAAGTTCTATCCATGTACTTGGTGTCAGAAGCAATCGTGATCCCAGTATGCCCTAACATTTGTCGAACACATCTGCTGCAAGCTGCCTGTACAACAGTGTGACAGATAAAGAAGCATCAGAACTATTAAGAGGATAAGCTGGATCTTATCAGTTAGACTGAAAAGTGTGCTTATATGGGCTCTGAAATGCTCCACAGTATCTAACTTTATTTCTCTGATGCCTAAAGAATGTGATTCAGCCTTTAAGCATGACTGGTGTGCTATTTTTAGGCAGAGGGGGAAATCTGGTTCAGTGTCACTATTAAGTACCATTGTTTATATAGGTCTTTTTATACTAGGATTTGACCTGAACTTTTAGCAAGTTGAGGGGTGGGTTGTGAAGCATATTATCTCATTCCCTTGATCCTAAACACTATCCTCAAAAATTTCATTTGCAGAATGAGTTTCATTTTCAAAGGACTTACTATAAATAATAATAACAACTTATTTCATGCTATCATAAAGGTGTAAAAAGTTTTTAGAGAATGTTTAATTTTCCTGGGGGTGTCTAATGCTCTTATTTTAGGTTATTTTGCACAGAGATCATTAATATTTTTTAAGCTGATTGAATTTTCATGCTCTAAATTTAGTTACCTCTCTACAGATCTTCAGTTGAAAAAAAAAAAAAAAACTCTAGGGGTTATTTCTAAGTTACATACCTGAAATTCCTGTAATTAGCCAGCCAATAAATTAGAACACCTAGGCTATGGCCTCCAGATCCAAAAAGTCTGACTTTCCATTACTGTATAATGAAAATAAAACATTTATTTATACTCAATTATGTTACTTCTATAAAATATTTACTCACATTATGATGTTATATTTCAGCAGTAAATATAGCAAAGTTTTAACATTCCTACAAATATATTCATCAAATCAGTAAGAAAAGTCACAAAAATCACAATAACAGATGAGAAAGGGCATGAATGAATCAACAGTTCACCTAAGATGATGACTAGAAAAAATGTTCAAACTCACTAAAATCTAAATATGCAAAATGAAATAATAGTTTAGCATATTATAGTTAAATTGCCCAAAATAAATAATGATACATCTTAGAGCTTACAAATTTAGAACAAATGATAAAATGAAAACGATAGCTTTTAAAGATTAGATAATTTAGATCAAAGTTTGAAAAAGTACAAATATTTGGGGAAAAATTTTATTTTTTTGGCTCTACCGTGAAGTTTTATCCACTGGACCACCAGGAAAGTCCTAACTGGGCAAAATTTGAGAACATCTTCATTAACTTGTAACAATTATGAATCTTAATCCAATTATATTCCCTACAGATTTAAACAGAGTATTGTTGTTCTCAAGTTTTGGAAGTCCAAAGTTCCTCAATTGTTGGAGTTAAAATTTTACTGCACCTTTTCTCATTTTAATAGTTATCTATGATCTCAGCTTACCTTTGACTTAGCTAGTGAATTCCCCAGAGGTTTAAGTCCCTTTGCCTCCGAGTTCTAACTTTTCCTTCCTTATACGATTTGACAGAAAGAGCCCAAGGTTGAATATGTCCTATATTTCCCAGTATAACTTCCATGTGACAGCATTTTTCAAATCAGCAGAAAAATTTCCTCTTCTGAACATATTTCTTTTTCATGCCCATTCTTCTTCCTTTAAGAAGCCAGGACTGGTTTAACTCCAAATTTGTACTGTATACTTAGGCTCATATTGCATTTTCCCTTGGTAATGGGTACAGGAGGTTTTAGATCACTCATAAATCTACTTGTTTTTGTTGTTATTTAAAATGGCATGGCCTTTCCATTTCAAAACAGACTATAACATACATTTAAACAGATATATAAAATTGTTTCTTTCTCTATACCAACTAAATAAACTGTCCTCACAGCTGCTCAAAAGCACAGATTCAATCTACTACAACATTTTCCTAATTCAGTGTTCCTTGAAAACAAACTACAAATTCAGAAATTTCATATTTCTTAATGATATGACCATATTAAACTTTTCATAAAACAAATAATGTTCCATATTTGGAAACACATAAAATATCTGTGATCCCACACTAGCTTATCAGACACTTTCAGTCATTGGAGGTAAACTCTGTATTTTCAGTAGATAAATTATTTTTTAAATTCCTATTTAGATAGCACCTAATAGTAAAATTATAGTTTCTAAAAATAGTAAACTTGATATAGTTGTCTCCATTTTTAGTTAAAACATTTCAATTTTAATAGTTTCCTTTATTCACCAGGAAAAAAATTCTAACTTTGTCATAATATGGGAAAAAAATTACCTTTTCAGCCTTACTTTCTGCTAACACTTTCCTGCCTGCTATTATATCCATCTGCCTGATATACCCTTGAGCTTTTTTTTCACATTTGACAGATTTGGTATTATTTTTCAAGGCCAACTCAAAGGTACTATATGAAGCCATCATTAACGACTAGATTTGAATTACTTATTGCATTGCACTGCTGACCTAAAACAAATAGATTGCCAGTTATTTCTGCATCAAAAATGGGTTTATTTGAATTCAGCAAAGAATTGTTATACAGGGGGATTGGAACCAAGATGGCAGACTAGAAGGACGTGCTCTCAATCCCTCTTGTGAGAACACCAGAATCACATCTAGCTGCTGGACAATCATCAACAGGAAGACACTGGAACTCACCAAAAAAGAGACCCCACATCCAAAGACAAAAGAGAAGCCAAAATGAGACGGTAGGAGGGCACAATCACAGCAAAATCAAATCCCATAACTGCTAAGTGGGTGACTCACAGACTGGAGAACACTTATAACACAGAAGTCCACCCACTGGAGTGAAGGTTCTGAGCCCCACGTCAGGCTTCCCAACCTGGGGGTCAAGCAATGGGAGGAGGAATTCCTAGAGAATCAGACACTGAAGGCTAGTGGGATTTGATTGCAAGACTTGGACAGGACTGGGGGGAACAGAGACTCTACTCTTGGAGGGCACACACAAAGGAGTGTGCGCATTGTGACACAGGGGAAGGAGCAGTGACCCTGGGGGAGACTGAACTGAACCAGACCTACCTGCTAGTGTTGGAGGGTCTCCTGCAGAGGCAGGGGGTGGCTGTGGCTCACGGTGGGGACAAGAACACTGGCAGCAGAAGTTCTGGGAAGTACTCCTTGGCGTGAGCCCTCCCAGAGTCTGCCATTAACCCAACCAAAGAACCCAGGTAGGCTCCAGTGTTGGGTTGCCTCAGGCCAAACCTCCAACAGGGAGGGAACCCAGCCCCACCCACCAGCAGTCAAGTGGATTAAAGTTTTACTGAGCTCTGCCCACCAGAGCAACAGCCATCTCTACCCACTGCCAGTCCCTCCCATCAGGAAAGCTGCACAAGCCTCTTAGACAGCCTCATCCACCAGAGGGCAGATAGCAGAAGAAAGAACTACAATCCTGCAGCCTTTGGAACAAAAACCACATTCACAGAAAGAAAGACAAGATGAGAAGGCAGAGGGCTATGTACCAGATGAAGGAACAAGATAAAACACCAGAAAAACAACTAACTGAAGTGGAGATAGGCAACCTTCCAGAAAAAGAATTCAGAATAATGATAGTGAAGATGATCCAAGACCTGGGAAAAAGAATGGAGGCAAAGATCAAGAAGATGCAAGAAATGTTTAATGAAGACCTAGAAGAATTAAAGAACAAACAAACGGAGATGAACAATACAATAGCAGAAATGAAAACTACAATAGAAGGAATCAATAGCAGAATAACTGAGGCAGAAGAACGGATAAGTGACCTGGAAGACGGAGTGGTCGAATTCACTGCTGCGGAAGAGAATAAAGGAAAAAGAATGAAAAGAAATGAAGACAACCTAAGAGACTTCTGGGACAACATTAGACGCAACAACATTTGCATTATAGGGGTCCCAGAAGGAGAAGAGAGAGAGAAAGGACCCGAGAAAATATTTGAAGCGATTATAGTCAAAAACTTCCCTAACATAGGAAAGAAAAGAGTCACCCAAGTCCAGGAAGCCCAGAGAGTCCCATACAGGATAAACCCAAGGAGAAACACACTGAGACACAGTAATCAAATTGGCAAAAATTGAAGACAAAGAAAAATTATTGAAAGCAACAAGGGAAAAATGACAAATAACATACAAGGGAACTCCCATAAGGTTAACAGCTGATTTCTCAGCAGAAACTCTACAAGCCAGAAGGGAGTGGCATGACATAGTGATGAAAAGGAAGAAACTACAACCAAGATTACTCTACCCGGCAAGGATCTCATTCAGATTTGATGGAGAAACCATAAGCTTTACAGACAAGCAAAAGCTAAGAGAATTCAGCACCACCAAACCAGCTCTACAAGAAATGCTAAAGGAACTTCCCTAAGTGGGAAACACAAAAGAAGAAAAGACCTACAGAAACAAACCCAAAACAATTAACAAAATGGTCATAGGAACATACATATCGATAATTACTTTAAACGTGAATGGATTAAATGCTCCAACCAAAAGACACTGGTTTGCTGAATGGATACAAAAACAAGACCCTTATATATGCTGTCTACAAGAGACCCACTTCAGACCTAGGGACACATACAGACTGAAAGTGATGGAATGGAAAAAGATATTCCAACCAAATGGAAATCAAATGAAAGCTGGAGTAGCAATTCTCATATCAGACAAAATATGCTTTAAAATAAAGAATGTTACAAGAGACAAAGAAGGACACTACATAATGATCAAGGGATCAATCCAAGAAGAAGATATAACAATTATAAATATACACACACCCAACATAGGAGCACCTAAATACATAAGGCAAGTGCTAACAACTGTAAAACAGGAAATCGACAGTAACACAATAATAGTGGGGGACTTTAACACCTCACTAACACCAGTGGACAGATCATCCAAACAGAAAATTAATGAGGAAACAGAAGCTTTAAGTGACACAATAAACCAGATAGATTTAATTTTTTTTTTTTTTGCGGTACGCGGGGTTCTTACTGCTGTGGCCTCTCCCGTTGCAGAACACAGGTTCCGGACGCGCAGGCTCAGTGGCCATGGTTCACGGGCCCAGCCGCTCTGTGGCATGTGGGATCTTCCCGGACCAGGGCACGAACCCGTGTCCTCTGCATCGGCAGGCGGAATCTCAGCCACTGTGCCACCAGGGAAGCCCCAGATAGATTTAATTGATATTTATAGGACATTCCATCCCAAAACAGCAGATTACACTTTCTTCTCAAGTGCGCATGGAATTCTCCAGGATAGATCACATCTTGGGTCACAAATCAAGCCTCAGTAAATTTAAGAAAATTGAAATCATATCAAGCATCTTTTCTGACCACAACGTTATGAGATTAGAAATGAAATACAGGGGGAAGAACGTAAAAAACACAAACACGTGGATATTAAACACTATGTTACTAACTAAGAGGTCACTGAAGAAATCAAAGAGGAAATCAAAAAATACCTAGAAACAAATGACAATGATAACATGACAATCCAAAACCTATGGGATGCAGCAAAAGCAGTTCTAAGAGGGAAGTTTATAGCAATAAAAGCCTATCTCAAGAAACAAGAAAAATCTCAAATAAATTATCTAACCTTACACCTAAAGGAACTAGAGAAAGAAGAGCAAACAAAACCCAAAGTTAGCAGAAGGAAAGAAATCATAAAGATCAGAGCAGAAATAAATGAAATAGAAACAAAGAAAACAATAGCAAAGATCAAGAAAACTAAAAGATGGTTCTTTGAGAAGATAAACAAAATTGTTAAAGCATTAACCAGACTCATCAGGAAAAAGAGGGAAAGAACTCAAATCAATAAAATTAGAAATGAAAAAGGAGAAGTTACAACAGACACCGCAGAAACACAAAGCATCCTAAGAGACTACTGCTAGCCAATAAACACTATGCCACTAACACTATGCCAATAAAATGGACAACCTGGAAGAAATGGGCAAATTCTTAGAAAGGTATAACCTTCCAAGACTGAACCAGGAAGAAACAGAAAATATGAACAGACCAATCACAAGTAATGAAATTGAAACTGTGATTAAAAATCACCCAACAAAAAAAGTCCAGGACAGGATGGCTTCACAGGTGAATTCTATCAAACATTTAGAGAAGAGCTAACACCCATCCTTCTCAAACTCTTCCCAAAAATTACAGAGGAAGGAACACTCCCAAACTCATTCTATGAGGCCACCATCACCCTGATACTAAAACCAAAGATACTACAAAGAAAGAAAATTACAGACCAATATCACTGATGAATATAGATGCAAAAATCCTCAACAAAATATTAGCAAACAGAATCCAACAACACATTAAAAGGATCATACACCATGATCAAGTGGGATTTATCCCAGCGATACAAGGGTTCTTCAATATATGCAAATCAATCAACGTGATACACCATATTAACAAACTGAAGAATAAAAACCATATGATCATCTTAATAGGTGCAGGAAAAGCTTTTGACAAAGTTCAACACCCATTTATGATAAAAACTCTACAGAAATTAGGCACAGACGGAACCTACCTCAACTTAATAAAGGCATATACAAGAAACCCACAGCAAACATCATTATCAATGGTGAAAAACTGAAAGCACTTCCTGTAAGATCAAGAATGAGACAAGGATTTCCACTCTCACTGCTATTATTCAACTTAGTTTTGGAAGTCCTAGCCTCGGCAATCAGTGAAGAAAAAGAAATAAAAGGAATACAAATTGGAAAAGAAGAAGTAAAACTGTCACTCTTTGCAGATGACATGATACTATATGTAGTGAATCCTAAAGATGCCAGCAGAAAACTACTAGAGTTAATCATTGAATTTGGTAAAGTTGCAGGATACAAAATTAATGCACAGAAATCTCTTGCATTCTTATACACTAATGTTGAAATATCTGAAAGGGAAATTAAGGAAGCACTTCCATTTACCACTGCAACAAAGGAATAAAATACCTAGGGATAAACCTACCTAGGGAGACAAAAGACCTGTATGCAGAAAACTATAAGACACTGATGCAAGTAATTAAAGATGATACCAACAGATGGAGAGATATACCATGTTCTTGGATTGGAAGAATCAATATTGTGAAAATGACTATACTACCCAAAGCAATCTACAGATTCAATGCAATACCTATCAAATTACCAATGGCATTTTTTATGGAACTAGAACAAAAAAATCTTAAAATTTGTATGGGGAAACAAAGACCCTGAATAGCCAAAGCAGTCTTTAGGGAAAAAAATGGAGCTGGAGGAATCAGACTCTCTGACTTCAGACTATACTACAAAGCTACAGTAATCAAGACAACATGGTACTGGCACAGAAACAGAAACATAGATCAATGAAACAAGATAGAAAGCCCAGAGATAAACCCACACACATATGGTCAACTAATCTATGACAAAGGAGGCAAGAATATACAATGGAGAAAAGACAGCCTCTTCAATAAATGGTGCTGGGAAAACTGGACAGCTACATGTAAAAGCATGAAATTAGAACACTCCCTAACACAATACACAAAAATAAACTCAAAATGGATTAGAGACCTAAATGTAAGACCAGACACTATAAAACACTTAGAGTAAAACGTAGGAAGAACACTCTTTGACATAAATCACAGCAAGATCTTTTCTGATCCACCTCCTAGAGTAATGGAAATAAAAACAAAAATAAACAAATGGGACCTAATGAAACTTCAAAGCTTTTGCACAGAAAAGGAGACCATAAACAAGACCAAAAGACAACTTCAGAATGGGAGAAAATATTTGCAAACATATCAACGGACAAAGGATTAATCTCCAAAATATATAAACAGCTCATGCAGCTCAATATTAAAAGAATAAACAACCCAATCAAAAAATGGGCAGAAGACCTAAATAGACATTTCCCCAAAGAAGATATACAGATGACCAAGAAGCACATGACATCTGCTCACCATCACTAATTATTAGAGAAATGCAGATCAAAACAATGAGCTATCATCTCACACCAGTTAGAATGGGCTTCATCAGAAAATCTACAAACAACAAATGCTGGAGAGGGTGTGGAGAAAAGGGAACCCTCTTGCACTGTTGGTGGGAATGTAAACTGATACAGCCACTATGGAGAACAGTATGGAGGTTCCTTAAAAAAGTAAAAATAGAATTACTATATGATCCAGCAATCCCACTACTGGGCACTCACCCAGAGAAAACTGCAATTCAAAAAGACACATGCACCCCAATGTTCATTGCAGCACTATTTACAATAGCCAGGTCATGGAAGCAACCTAAATGCCCATCGACAGGCAGATGAATGGATAAAGAAGATGTGGTACATATATACAACAGAATATTACTCAGCCATAAAAAGGAACAAAATTGGGTCATTTGTTGAGAAGTGGATAGATCTAGAGACTGTCATACAGAGTGAAGTAAGTCAGAAAGAGAAAAACAAATATTGTATATTAACACGTATATGTGGAACCTAGAAAAATGGTACAGGTGAACCAGTTTGCAGGGCAGAAATTAAGACACAGATGTAGAGAACAAACGTATGGACAACAAGGGGGGAAAGCTGCAGGGGTGTGGTGGTGGTGGTGTGATGAATTGGGCGATTGTGATTGACATATATACACTGATATGTATAAAATTGATGACTATTAAGAACCTGCTGTATAAAATAAAAAATAGAGAAAACCTATTTATTAAATAAAAAAGAATTGTAATTTAGGTTGTGTAACCGTGGCGAGCCATGTGCAAGTCCCCAGAAAAAAATGGAGAGAATTCTTTCATAGAGGGGAAAAGGAACTTGGGAGGCCTATAGTAAACAAAGACTCCATGACTTTTCCTTGGCTGAATTGTGACTGTCTCTCATTGGCTGAGCTCTTGCCAGGAAGGAGGAAGAAGTCTTCTTCCTGTTGGGCTCCCAGTGTTGTTGGTCATAGGGCATGAGAGCTCCCCCTTCTGTTCACCTGACTCTATTTTTTTGTTTGTTTCTTTTGGTTTTTGGTTTTTCTGGCCACACCCAGCAGCTTGCAGGATCTTAGTTCCCCAACCAAGTATTGAACGCGGGACCCCTGCAGTGGAAGCACGGAATCCTAACCACTGGTCTGCCAGGGAATTCCCTGACTCTATTTAACTGAGGTTTCCTTGTATTAATTTTTTATAGCACTATCTGTGATCTCCTAGGTCTTTGTCCACACTTCTTTCTAAACACTTGTTATCTTTTATTATGTTATAGACATGTGTCATCTCACATAGGTCTATATCTCCTCCTAGACTGTAAGATACTTAAGAGTAAGCAACATATCCTGTTTACCTTTATATCTTCAGGATCTTACAAAATAGCTGCTATATCAATAAAATACTGCCACACAAACATTTAATGAAAAAAATCATTATTGAGATTATAAACCGGCAGAATGGTAAAACCTATAAGGGAAGCAAAGTACTTCTTTGTCTGAAACAAGAGGAAAGAAAGTTGTCCATATATAGCATTGCTCCTTTGTGAGGTGTTTTCACCATTTCAAAGTTAAGGTTAAAAATCTTGGGGGAAACACTGTTTCAGCTAATTATGAATTTGTGTCCTAGATATTCATATTTTTAATTTGGCCAAACTACAAATAGTTGTAAATAAACTTTACAAGATATTCTCCAAGGAAGCAGGAATAAACAAAGAATGTGATCCAGAAAATTAGAGAATAGTTCAATGGGGTGATTAACATCCTATCCATTATCAGACCAGGCTGTCCTGAGGAAGAACACACTCAGCTTAAACCTATTTTAGGACCAGGACTAGGAAGCAAGAGTCTATGAAGTCTTGAATGCCTGCAATATCTAAATGCAGGTATCCTTTTCTTCTTCAAAGGTACGGAGTATTTATTTTCATGAAACTTCTGAGTGGGCTGTGTGATATTGTGATTTATAATAAGAAACATATATCTGGTTTTTATCCCCATTAAAGTCATAGAGCTCCTAAAACCCTTGAAATTTCCTAAGTGACAAAAGCAATAAAGGTGTCTTTTGTTATGTTCTTGATGGAAACTTTTGGAAAACCCTTAGGTAACCTAGGGTGGGGGCTGATTACCAAGGGAATCAACCATGTGATTAAAGGGATGGAACTTTCAGTTGTACATCCTGACCTTCCTGGGAAGGGAGAGGAGCTGGAGTTCAATGTCCAATGGCCAGTGATTTAATCAATCATGACTATGTAATGAAGCCTTCAAAAAACTCAAAAGTATGGGGTTTGGAGAGCTTCTGGGTTGGTGAACATGTGGAGATTCAGGGAAAGTGGAACTCCCAGAGAGCATGGACGTTCTGAGCCCTTTTCCTGTACCTTACCCTGTTCATCACTTCCATCTGGTTGTTCCTGAATTATATCCTTTTATAATAAATCAGTGATCTAGTGAGTAAACAGGTTTCCTAAGTACTGTGAGTCACTCTAGCAAATTAATCAAACCCAAGGAGAGAGCCGTGGGAACCTCTGATCTATAGCCAGTTGGTCAGATATACAGGTGATAACCAGAGCTTATGATTGGCATCCTGAGTTGGAGGAGGTTGTTGGAACCTCCAATTTGTAGCCAGTTTGTCAGAAGCACAGGTAAAAACTTGGACTTGTGACTGATTGGCATCTCAGATAAGAGGAGGAGTGATCTTGTAAGACTGAGCCCTTAACCTGTGGAATCTGATGCTACCTCCCAGTAGATAGAGTCAGAATTAAAGAACACCCACCTGGTAACCTGAGCATTGCTTGTTGGTGTGGGGAACACCCTTCTCCAACATACATACACAAATTGGAATTGGGTCTAAGAACCCCCCAAAAGACAAGATTTTAGATAAACTAGTTCTTATTCTTCAAGCTAGTGAGTAGCCATTCTCCCACACAAGCAATTGTAAAACTGTGCCTATGCTTTGATCAGAGTGAGCAGAGTGTGCAAGTAAACACACAGACTCTTGGTCCTGTTCTCCAGACCGTTTCAAATTTTCCCTCTTCTGTAAACCAATCTATCTTCAGATATGTGTCAATATCATTAGGCTCTAGCTTCTTTCACATTTACTCTTACTTTTAAATATATTTCTAGGTGCAATTCTCCTAACTTGACCCACAGATTTGCTAATTTAGTCAATTATATGAAGGTGTTCGTTATTTAGCTCTTAGAATTTCACCTTAATTTTTCTAGTTGTAAGATCATCTCACTCTAGCCTTTAGTACACTCTCTCTAATTCTCAGTGGATTACATAAATTATATCTGTACAAGCCTAATGTTTTAAGCCTTTATGAAGACTACAGTTGGACAAAAATAATGTCCTTAGGCAACTCTCATAACCATTTCCTACAGTCAATCAACTCCATTCTTACTGAAGGGGAAGATTTTTGCAAAACTTGACATTGCCCAAGTTAGGCAGCTTGTTCAGCAACCCTGAAGTGTAGACATCTAATCATCATTAATTGAGAAATCTTCCAAGATTTATTTGTTCAGCTTAGACTATCTAACCCTTGGAATTAGATGTATCATGGAGACACTGTTTTATGGGCCTCCAGATAAGGTAAAAAGGTTTTTATAATATATTAGCCATAAGGGCTACAGAAGATAAGTTCTTTTGAAAACATCTACATCATTTCCTTTGGAGTCAACCTTGATCCTCAGTTCACATTCAATCTTCAAGAAATTTTAATGGCTCTTCTTTCAAAATATATCAGAATCTGACCATCTCTCACTCCTCTCCACCTCCCATGGCAGTGCCAGCACCTCTATAGACCACTATGAATTACTACACCTTGAATTACAATCTGCCCTCCACGTGCACCAATTTTGCATCCACGGATTCAACCAACTGCAGATTGAAAATATTTTTTTTTAATTCCAGAAAGTTCCAAAAAGCTAAACGAATTTGCTGTGGACCAGCAACTACTTACATAGCATTTACATTGTATTAGGTATTATAAGTAGTCTAGAGGTGATTTAAAGTATGGAAGGGTGTATGTATATTATATGCAAATACTACAACATTTTATATAAGGTACTTGAGCTCCCTCAGATTTTGGTACCTGCAGGGGCCCTAGAACCAGCTCCCCGCAGTTACCAAGGGACGACTGGACTATAATGGCCTCACAACTGCTCTATTTTTATACTTTCTCTCCTATAGTCTGCCTTCAACACAGACATTAAAACATTAATCTGCTCTCCTCTGCTCGAAACCTTAGAGGGGTTCTCCTTCATTTAGGGAAGAGAGAACTCTGATTTCTACCAAGAATGTGGAAGAATAAAAGACCAAGCATTGCCAAGCATTCTGGCAACAAAGCCTGATTTTAAGACCTATTTTAGAAATTTTCACTAAGAAAAGAATATACAATTTGGGAAAAGATGCAAAGAAGACATACACATCAAGATCTATGTGCCTTCATGAACAGATGCTCAACATCGCTAATTACTAGAAAAATGCAAATCAAAACTACAATGAGGTATCACCTCACACCAGTTAGAATGGCCATCATTAAAATGTTGACAAATAACAAATGCTGGAGAGGGTGTGGAGAAAAGGGAACCCTCCTACACTGTTGGTGGAAATGTAAGTTGGTGCAGCCACTATGGAGAACAGTATGGAGGTTCCTCAGAAAACTAAAAATAGAACTACCATATAACCCAGCAATCCCACTCCTGGGCATACGTCTGGTGAAAACTTTAATTCAGAAAGATACTACATGCACCCCCAACATTCATAGCAACTCTATTTACAATAGCAAAGGCATGGAAGCAACCTAAGTGTCCATCAACAGATGAATAGATAAAGAAGATGTGAGATATATATATATACACACACACACACACACACACACACACACACACACACAATGGAATACTATTTAGTTATAAAAAAGAATGAAATTTTGTCACTTGCAACAATGTGGATGGACTTGGAGGACATTGTGCTAAGTGAAATAAGTCAGAGAAAGACAAATACTGTATGACATTGCTTATATGTGGAATCTAAAAAGTACAACAAACTAGTGAATATAACAAAAAAGAAGCAGACTCACAGATATAGAGAACAAACTAGTGATTATAGTGGGGAGGAGGGGGAGGGGCAATATAAGGGTAGGGGAGTGGGAGGTACAAACCACTGGGTGTAAGATAGGCTACAAGGATGTATTGTACAACATGGGGAATATAGCCAGTAATCTGTAATAACTGTAAATAGAGTGTAACCTTTAAAAATTGTTTAAAAATTGTATAAGGACTTCCCTGGTGGCTCAGTGGTTGGGAATCCACCTGCCAATGCAGGGGACACAGGTTTGATCCCTGGTCTGGGAAAATCCCACATGCAGCGGAGCAACTAAGCCCGTGCGCCACAGCTGAGCCTGCCCACCACAACTGCTGAAGCCTGCATGCCTAGAGCCTGTGCTCTGCAACAAGAGAAGCCACCACAATGAGAAGCCCCCACTCGCTGCAACTAGGGAAAGCCCGCACGCATCAACAAAGACCCAATGCAGCCAAAAATAAATAAATAAATTTATTTTTAAAATATTGTATAAAAATTAAAATTAGAAAAAATCCTATGTTCCTATATTCTGGTGAGGAGTGGTCCTTACAAAGGTCTACTGCCTGACTCTCAGGAACTGGGGCTTACTTCCTGGTCCCCACTTCTACCCCAGGATACCCCAGGCTACCTGGGTGGCACTTCTAACGCAAAAGCCTCTACCTCGGTCTCAGTCACTTCTGGCCTGAAAATTGCTGCTCCCCATTATAGATCTATTTGGTGGAGACGGAAGGAGCTGTTTCTGCCCTCTTCTCAGTTTTGACCTGGGTGTTTGCATCTTCTGCTCGTTTTTTCCCCTTTGCCCATGATAAAAGCAAATATTTTTTTTCAAAAGGTTCAATTAAAAGCCTAGAGTAAGGCTAATGGACAGATTAGGTTATGTTGTCAGACTTAAATCTTGAAATAACATGTCAGAAAGTCTGAAGAATTGGTTAACCTATTACCTTTTCCTCAAACTGTTCACAGAATTGCAGTGTTTCAATCATAGTTATAAATCCCAGGACTTTCAGACAAAGAGTTCAGCTACAATAACAATGTTGTAAATAGGCACAATTCTTTTTCTCTTTTATCCAATATAGTCATTACCTAAATAAAATATATGTATCTGGTCTGTCCATTCTGTTTAAAGTGGAAATAAACTTTTACGGGATACCTTACCCTTTTAGCGTTGAATTTTGTGGAGATTCAAAATGTCATACATGGGGCTTCCCTGGTGGTGCAGTGGTTAAGAATCCACCTGCCAATTGAGGGCATATGGGTTCGAGCCCTGGTCCAGCAAGATGCCACATGCCGCGGAGCAACTAAGCCCGTGCACCACAACTACTGAGCCTGCGCTCTATAATCCATGAGCCACAGCTACTGAAGTCTGTGTGCCACAACTACTGAAGACCTGATGCCTAGAGCCCATGCTCTGCAACAAGAGAAGCCACAGCAATGAGAAGCCTGCCCACAGCAACCAAGAGTATCCCCCAGCAACTAGAGAAAGTCTGCGTGCAGCAGCGAAGACCCAAAGCAGCCAAAAATAAATAAATAAATAAATTTATAATAAAAAATAGTTTAAAAAAAAATGTCGTACATATGTCTATATCTCTACTGACAATTTCCACATCAGGGAATGTGTGTGTATTTAAGGGTAACTGAAACTATTAGAAATAATAAGAAAATTCATGTCCATGGGTTACAGAGCTAATATTAAAAATAACGTTAGCTTTCCAATATTTAAGCAACAACGATACAAACTGCAGTGGAAGAAATTATCTTTTACAAGAACAATAATAAGATTAAATGTCTAAATATTAACTTACAGGAATTTTACAGAATCTCTATTCCTAAAACTTTAAAACTACACTGAGGAGTGTATAAAAAGATTTTTAAAAATTATTATGCACACTATCCACTTGTATACAAGGGAGACAATATTGTCATTTCCTTTCTAAATTACTCTATAGGTTAAATGTAGTCACAAAACACCAAAAGGATGATTTTTGCACCTGGACAAAGTTATACTAAAGATCATTTGGAAAAATAAACACACAAAGATGTTGAAGAAAATTCTAAAACAAAAGAGTGAATGGGGCTAGCCCTATTAGCTCTTAAGACATCGTGTAGTTTCCATAATTAAACAGATTGGAACATGAAAAGAAATAGATCAATGAAACAGAACAAAGTCAAAAAATAGTGTGCAGGACGCACAGAGATGTCCTTTATATTAAAATTGTGTTTCACATAGATGTGAAAAAACTTCTGTATGGCTAAAACTAAAATTATAACTGTAAACAAAGTTAATGAACATATACAAAAAAATATTTGTAACATGTTAAAAAAGGATTAATTTACAAAGAACTCATATAAATTAATAAGGAAAGAAAGAATCATTTTGTAGGAGAGAATAAGAGGAATGAGTTGTTTTTTTTTTTTTCTGGAAAAAAGCAAGAAAATGGTGCCTATCATTACTTTACACAAAGAAGACTGTGGTTGTGAGTGAAGCTGTTTAGAGAGACATGGGAAAAAGAGGCTCTACCTTTCAGTTTGTATCTTTCTCTACAACATGGATTTTTCTAATTATATTCAAGTATGTATTCATTTAACATGTCAACATATTACCTGGGTGATAGGATTTTAGGCCAGTATTTATTTTCATTATTTTACTTATTTATAAATAAACCCATATTATTGTTATTTTTAACATTTTAAAGAAATTGCTCTATATTATCTGTAATTTACTTTAGAATACCCCAGTGTAAATGGAGATATATATGAGTTTCTATTTAATTTTACCGTAGGAGCAAGTAATTATCATTGAAGTGTCCTGATCAGGAACATACACTTCATGGGTGGTTAACTGGCTTTGAATAGCTCTAACTAAAACAATCCAGAAACACCTACACCAGCCTTTCAAATATCTTTATCTCCAATCAGCACAAGAGGCTTTGATATATGTTAGAAGTAATTTTTCACTGTGAAATGAATAGTGTTTAAGATATATGCATTGGCTAGAAATATTATACAGATTTTCATACGTTTGAATGAATAACCTAATATCTAAGCAATCCAATAGCCTACACCTTTTAGAATAAAGCACTGATTTAGGATTATAAATAAATTGTTTGGCTGCCTAATGACAGATTTTCTCAACTGACTCTAACTAAAATGTTAGCTATATTTGACATTAAAATATAATCACGGGCTTCCCTGGTGGCGCAGTTGTTGGAAGTCCGCCTGCTGATGCAAGGGACACGGGTTCGTGCCCCAGTATGGGAGGATCCCGCGTGCCGCAGAGTGGCTAGGCCCGTGGGCCATGGCCGCTGGGCCTGCGCGTCTGGAGCCTGTGCTCCGCAGCGGGAGAGGCCGCAACAGTGAGAGGCCCACATACCACACACACAAAAAAATAAATTATATATATATATATATATATATATAATCACATTCATCTATATTGAAGCTTGTATGCAAGATTCTGTCAGAGTGCCTAAAATGATGCAATTTATAGAGCATGATGACTTTTCCCAATAAACATTTCTATGTAATGTTTGTATGTGTGGCAAATTTGAGCTTGCTTTCATTATGACATTTCACCTTACAGTGAAGCTATGGGGGAGAAGACCTACAGTCTTACCTAACTTTTAAGGGAGGTCACTCCACTTATCTACCCCAGAAGCTTAATTATGATGAATGAGCAAATTACCTTAGGTCAATTTACAACACATTTATAATAGGGGTCTTAGGGGTGGCAGCTCTGAGAAGGAGAAAGCTTGGAAACAATCTCAGCATGGTATCCTCCCTCTCAGTTATCATAATTAGTCTCCAGAAATATAGACATAGAATTCAAAATGTAAGATTCAATCGTGGCTTTGATAAGGGTCTTTGTATCTCTTTATTAAGCTTATAGAGATATCTATCCTCCCTTTTCTATGTCACTATTATATTCCCAATTCTCCACCCCAATGAGCCTCTTCGCCAGGTGTATTACCAACTATTTTTTGGAGATATGCTAAGTATTCTGCTGGTTTCTGAATTTGCAATACCCAAGGGCTTGTTTAGGGCCTTTGATCATTCTGCTGAAAGCCCTGACAAACTCTGCTGACTTGAAAAATTAACAGTAAAAATAGAACCTCCATAATGTAAATTTCTCTGTTTTCATTCCATTTGTCCACATTTAGAATTGTCAGGCTACCTGAATTACCTGAAATAATAAACATTTGGGCAAAGTTTATTTTCTTGCTAACTTTATAGGTATGTGTCGCTTCTTAATTCCCCATACAAAAATTTAAATTATCTAATCCTTTGTACATTTATTAATCAACTCTTGGAATTTCATTTAGGTCTATTTTAAAAGTTTTTTCTTGGGCTTCCCTGGTGGTGCAGTGGTTGAGAGTCTGCCTGCCCATGCAGGGGACACGGGTTCGTGCCCCAGTCTGGGAAGATCCCACATGCTGTGGAGTGGCTGGGCCCATGGGCCATGGCTGCTGAGCCTGCGCGTCCGGAACCTGCGCATCCGGAGCCTGTGCTCCGCAATGAAAAAGAAAGTTTTTTCTTAAAATCTAATGTAGTCTCTAGAATAGTTCACAGAAATTTGAATGCCCTACCTTTGCAAATCTAAATCTTCTGTGTATTTGATGGATAATTTCAATCTTGCCATCTCAAGTTTCAATCTCTAGCATTATTAATTCAAATTATAATCAGAGTTTCTTCAGTCTCATACCATCCTTCCCTATGTCCCTTAACAAAACAAATTTAATCTTTTCATCTGGAAACAGTTCATTCCACATCTTGTCATGAGCTCACTACACTCTCAGATCACCTGATATCTGTGAAAACAGATGTCTAACAATTATTAGAAACAAAATCTGTAAAAGGTCTCTGAGATATCTGGTTCAGCAGATTATCTTATTTTAGAGGTAAACTGTGTTTCCCAGAGAGGTTTAGCAAGTCTCTCAGTTATTCATCAACTTAGGGTCAAAGCTAAATTATTCAGAACCTAAATTTCCTTACTCCCTTAGGCCATTTCCCCCAAGGATACCACACCACTTCCTTATTCAATTGTCTGAATCACTAAGAGCCAACATTTCAGCAGTGGAAATATGGTGAAGTTGAAATAAAATCTATATGGAAATTTCAAGCTTTATTATTTAGATCTAGAAAAATACCCTAGGAATAGCAACATTAATTCTTTGACAGTTTTTAACAACAACAAAAATACTATCTCTTTTATACTTTCTTCTTTATATTCCCAGATTATAGGAGGTGGAGAGGACCGTAGTCTTATTTCTCTTTCCTCTCTTTGAAGCCATCACATAAAGTTAAGAACCCTTAAGCTCTTGCTCTGATTGAGCCATTCCTGAAGCATCTTTTTCACGTTCCATTCATTGTGTAATAATTTTGCTTCTAACCCTAAAACTGTCAACTTTTTTCCGTGTCCTTTTTTTTAGCTTTACATGAATTGACGAAGGATGAACAAATAGGTCAATAAATGAATGAGACTGTAAAATGGGTTCTTCCATTCTGAAACCAAGGTAATTTTTCAGTTATATATAATTAATGCTTTCTGATAATTGGCAAAGAACCTCAATGGTATTGTATCCAAATGACTGACAGACTCTATAGCATCAGAAATGATAGTGATAATATGCGGTATGCTACCCAGAAAAAGCAAGGTTGACATCTATCAAATTATGTATGAAATCTAACATCTGTTAGAGCCATTCAAGGTGCAAAATAACTTAGTGAGTTAATATATACAATAACTTAGAAATGTCTAAATATTGTTAAGTTATTGCTGATTAAATTTTTAAAGATTTAGTTTCGCATTTTCTTTTTTCTTTTTTTTTTTCTTTTTTGCGGTACGGGGGGCCTTTCATCGCCGCGGTCTATCCCGTCGCGGAGCACAGGCTCCAGATGCGCAGGCCCAGCGGCCATGGCCCACGAGCCCAGCCACTCCGCGGCATGTGGGATCACTCCCGGACCGGGGCACGAACCCGCGTCCCCCGCATCGGCAGGTGGACCCTCAACCACTGCGCCACCAGGGAAGCCCTCCCATTTTCTTTTTTTATTTGATCATATATGTTGTATTGAGCTTTTAAGTATCCCTCTCTAAAAAACTCTTAAGTCATTTTTGCTATCTAATCTGCACTGCTATCAATTTGCTATCAATGCAATCCCATTTCTCACTCTTGTAGTGTAGCTCTTTTTTCTTTTCAAGTACCAGAAATAAACATTTAACATTTGCAAACAGAAAACTCTATGTTTCTACATGCATGAGACATGAAAGACTTGGAGAAATGATTATCAACTGAATTCAGATATGGGAGAATGAAAGATGTCAATTTTAAAATGTTTTTTCACTTCCTTATGGAATCTCAGCGATCAGCTTCTGTGAACTTTCTTTCCTCATCTGTATAACAGGGATGCTAAGCTATATAACCTAAAATCTAATTATAGGAAATTAAAATAGCCACTTCAATGTCTATCCCATGATATATCATGGTAATATAATCAGATAATAATATAGTTCAGCAATTTGTTAGCCAGCAAATGCATCTCCTCTTTCATGCTGCTTTACTAAATTCAGGTTTTTAATAAACATTCATTTCTGAAAGGTCCATAAAGGTATAATTATGAGATTTTCCCATTATGGTGGCAGGTCTACAGAAGAACGAAGTGATAGTCTGATTATAAAATTATAACACATGCAATATGAGAGACACTATGGTAAGCCTAATCAGCTTCCTATAAAGTATTCAGAATTTTAAAGATGACATACATTCTATGAAGTTGCAACTGTCTAATCCATGTAATTGCTCTTTTTTCCCACTTAAATTTTGAACTATTTCCTTTGTGTGGTTAGAACTGGAAAAAAAAACTGACAATAAATCAGCATTATACCATATATTGGAACACTTAGTAAGTAAAACATCATACATTACTATTATAAAATTATAAAAAATCAATTATGGTATTGGGTTATAGATTCTTATGATAAAATATTTATTTTGTTTAGCAATAATAGCAATATAGTAAAATGAACTAAACTGGAAAAACTAAAAATCCCCCTCACCACTTTGTCAAGAGTACACACAGGAATGATGAAAGATTCCTTATTCTGTTTGTTTAATGTTTGGATTTCAGTGATGCCTACCTCTGAAGATAATCTTGAGTGGCACATTTGACATTATATGAATCTAAAGTAAGTTTGATGCCACGTTTTCAAATACAATGAGATACTGCATTTCACTGTCAATTTCTCTGTTTCTAGAGAATTTCACAATCATGCAAGAAATATTAAGAATCAGCTCCTATCTTCTTATTTGTGAATATGAATTATTTCAAAATATATAGCATAAGGAGAGGAAGAGAAATTTAAGGAAAATAATAGTATTACCTGGTCAAAGAAATCTAAATAGCTTTCAGTTAGAAACCCTAGTAATTAACATCATGAGTTTAATAATGAACAGTCAAGAAGATTTCAACCTTGATGTATTATACTTCTTGGGCTACTATAACAAAGTATCACACACTGGGTGGCTTAAACAACAAAAATTCATTTTCTCACAGAAGTCCAGGAGCAAGGCACTGGCAATGTTTGGTTTCTGGTGAGACCTCCCTTCCTGACTTGCAGAGAATCACCTTCTCAGTGTGTCCTCACATGGCCTTTCCTCTGTGTGTGTATATGCAGAGAGAGTGAGCGAGCTGTGGTGTCTCTTCCTCTTCCCATAAAGACATCTGTTCTGTTGGACTAGAGCCTCACCCTTATGATCTCATTTACCTTCAATTACCTCCTTAAAGGCCTTATCTCCAAGTACAGTCACATTGAAGGTTAGGCTTTTTTTTCCTTTCTTTTGTGCTGTGCCATACAGCTTGTGGTATCTTAAGCCATGCGGCATGTGGCATCTTAGTTCCCTGAACCCGTGCCCCCTGCAGTGGAAGCACGTAGTCTTAACCCCTGGACCACCAGGGAAGTCCCCGAGGGTTATGCTTTTAACATAAGAACTTTGTAGGAACATGATTCAGTTTATAATATTTGGTATCCATTGGAAACCCCTCAAAATATTTCTCTCTCTACTTTAGGTCAAGCTAGGAATAACTGGCATAAGATATTTATTAATTGTGACAATTGCAAGAAATTTATTCTCAATTAGAAGGAACATCTCAGTATTCTCATATTATAATTTTAGCCTTTACCTCCAGGAGAAGAATACAGAGGCATTATAACACAATCTAGAAGAAATACATTTTAAGACATTTTTTCCTATCGCTGAGTAGTATTCCATTGTATAAATATATCATAATTAGTTTATTAAACTGTTGTTGGTTTTGAATTGTTTCTGCTATTAACATTTGTTTGCAAGTATTTGTATGGACATATGTTTTCATTTCTCTTGATTAATTACCTAGAAATAGAAATGTTAAGTCATAGGACATATATATTTTACTTTATAAGAAACTGCCAAAAATTTTTCCAGAGTGGCTCTATCATTTAACACTCCCACCAGCAATGTATGAAGGTTCCAGTTGCTCTGCATCCTTGTTGACATTTGGTATTGTCATCTTTTAAATTTTAGCTATTTTAAGGGTATGAAATGGTATTTCATTGTGTTTTTAATTTGCATTTTCCTGATGACTAATGAAATTGATCATTTTTTCATATGCTTATTGTACTTTTTAGTTCTAGAATTTCCATTTGGTTCTCTTATATAGTTTCATTTCTCTGCTGAGATTTGCCTATCCGTTCACTCATTCTGATCATCTTTTTCCTAAGTCATGAACATCTTAATAATTATTTCTTTAAAGTACTTGCCTGATAATTTTAACATCTAGATCACCTTGGGATTTCTTCCTATTGATTCTTTTTTCTCTTGACTAGGGAGACTCTTTGTTTCTTGATATGTCTATTACTTTTTGATTGCACACTGAATATTGTGGATGATGTATTGTAAAGACTCCAGATTTCATTATATTTCTCTGAGAAGTGTTGATTTTAGTGTGACCAGGCAATTAAGTTACTGGCTGATATCCATGAACTTGTGGAGGCTTGATTTGAAAGAAGCCAGACACAAAGGCATATTTACTGTATGATTCCTTTTATATTCCTTTTATAATAAGCTGAAGAACAGGAAAAACATTCCTATGGTGACACAATCAGAACATCAGTTGTATATGGGGAGTGGAGACTGAATGCAAGGTGCACAGTATAATTTCTTGGAGTGATAAAAACATTCCAAATCTTATTTGAATTGATGCTTACATGATCGTATTCATCTGTTGTAACTCACCAAACTGTATGTAAATTTTTCTCAATAAAAATGGTATCAGGGCTTCCCTGATGGCGCAGTGGTTGAGAGTCCGCCTGCCGATGCAGGGGACACGGGATCGTGCCCCGGTCTGGGAAGATCCCACATGCCGCAGAGTGGCTAGGCCCGTGAGCCATGGCCACTGAGCCTGCGTGTCCGGAGCCTGTGCTCTGCAGCGGGAGAGGCCACAACAGTGAGAGGCCCGCGTACCGCAAAAAAAAAAAAAAAAAAAAAAAAATGGTATCAGAAAGTATCTGTAGACTACATACTCACTTATAAAATTTAAATTCCTCAATATCATTAGAGAATATGGACCTATTGCATATAATTGTCCTCCATGAATAGTTATCACTATATATAGTTTTCCATGCAATCAAATATAAATTCTAAATATAGAAAACAATGAGAAAAAAAAAAAAGGAGCAAGAAATTTTCCAAACTTACAAAACAGTGCTTACTTAGGAGAGGGAAACTGCAAAGATATTTTCTGTTCCTCGTTAAGACCCTTTTTGCATTCAGGATTCCAATTTACATTTTAAGAGGGAGAGAATTCAAATTGTTCCACTCCTCTGGAATGGACTCTGTGTCCAGCTAAAGAGAATAATTATTTATAACATGGCATTTTATCTTGCATACTTATCTTATCCTAAAATATTTTAAGTTAAAAAAACAGTGACATATTGAAAGTGAACTCACATTCTGATAGAAAAAGTTGTCACTAGTGGTGCATGGTCAAAAACAAACAAACAAAAGGCAATAAAGGAGTATGTCATCCTAAAGCAATGGTTCTCAACTCCAGCTGTACATTAGAATAACCTAGGCAGATTGTAAAAAAATAAATACTAAGTCTTAAGCCTCACTAATTACAGCAGAATCCTTGAGTTATTATCCTCCCTGAAATAAAAACTTCATGAGGGAAGAGCTGTTTTTTGATTTTTTTCTCTTTTGTTCATTCTTACATCCCCAGAGCTTAGAACAATGCCTGGCACTAGTATGCTCTCGATATTTGATGAACCAGTGAAGAGTAAACAAGTTATTACAAGCCAAGGACAATTTTGGTCTTGTTCAAAATGGCAGAATTCTTCTAGATAATAAAGAATACAGCAGTGTGAAGAAGTTATTTTACAAAAATGTCTGATGATTTGTATTCATTTTATTTTATTTGTTTATATTTTATACAGCAAGTTCTTATTAGCTATCTATTTTATACATATTAGTGTATATATGTCAATCCCAATCTCCCAATTCATCCCACCACCGCCACCCCCACACACATACGTCCATACGTTTGGTGTCCATACATTTGTTCTCTACATCTGTGTCTCTATTTCTGCCTTGCAAACCAGTACATCTGTACCATTTTTCTAGATTCCACATATATGCATTAATACATTGTATCTGTTTTTCTCTCTCTGACTTACTTCACTCTGTATGTCAGTCTCTAGGTCCATCCACATCTCTAAAAATGACCCAATTTTGTTCCTTTTTATGGCTGAGTAATATTCCATTGTGTACATGTACCACATCTTCTTTATCCATTCGTCTGTCGATGGGCATTTAGGTTGCTCCCATGACCTGGCTATTGTAAATAGTGCTGCAATGAACATTGGGGTTCATGTGTATTCATTTTAGCTGAAAATTATTATACTAAGCATTTATTGAGCATTTCCTATGTATCAGGAATTATGCTCAGAGTAAGGTATACAAATGTTAATAAGGCATAGTTCTGCATTTGAGAAGCTTCCAGTCTGTTAGGGATTAGTGGTAAAGAGAAAGTCTAGCACAAAAACATATATCTATTTATTCATTCATTCAACACTTATTTATTAATTATTTACTCTGCGTCATGGACATATGTGCCAGTATATGCTGTGGTAAACAAGGCAAATATGATAACTCTCCTCCTGTCTAGTGAGGGAGAAAGATAATAAACAAGAGAAAAAGAAGAATTACAATTTGTGATAAATATTATGAAGGAAATGATTATAATGTTGTGATGGAGAATTTGGGTCAGGTAAAAGGCACTGTTTTGTATTGGATGGTCAGGAAATACCTCTCTAGGGAGAAACTTTAATGATGAGAAGAAGTCAAGAATGCAAAGTGCATAGAGAGTTTCTAGCGGAAGCAATATGTTCAAAATACTTGAGGTTGGAAAAAACTTAGCATGTTCAAGGACCTGAAAGAATCCAATGGCTAGAGCATAAATAGAAAGTAGAACAAGTTGAAAGTGGATTAATAGATGGGGTTATTAAATTCACAGCCTTGTAGGCCATGGTAGAAAGTTTGGATTTTATTCTAAGGGCAATATGAATCTATTAAGTGGTTTTAAACAATAAAATGGCATGATACAATTTATATATTTAAAAGATTAAAAAGATTTCTTTTTCCAAATTTAAAATAGATTAGAAGGTGGACAAAATGGAGGTGTGAATATTAGTTAGGAAGTTTTACAGAAGTCCAGGTGAGCGATGACAGAGGCAGTGAATTACAGAGATTCCAGTACATATGGAGAAAAGTGAGCTGCTCTGAATATATCCGAAGAGAGATTTGATAGGACTTGGTGAGGAATTGAATGTGAGTGAGGGAGAAAGAAGAATCAGTAATGACCCATAGGTTTCTGGTTTACAAGAATGGGAGGATCAAGTGAATATGTACATAGATGGGGAAGAATAGGTCAACTCCAACATTTAAAATTTGGATAGAAAAGGAACCAAGGAAGAATATAGAATAACCAGAGAGGGAGCAGAGAACTCTAGAGCATGAGGTATCTCAAAATCTAAAAATCTCCCTAAAAGAGGAGAGTATTTCAAGAAGGAAGAAGTGATCAAATATGTTCAATGGGGTTAAGGGCAGAGAAGTATCCACTGGATATGGAAAACTGAAGGTTGTTTGCAATCTTGATTAAAGCAATTTCAGTAGAATTATTGGAACAAATTCAGATGAAAGAGGACTGAAGAGTAAATGGGAAGGAAGGCAATGGAGGAAGCAGGAGTAGACAACAGTTTCAAGAAGTTTAGTTTCAAAGGGAAGCAGAAAAATGGAATGAGAGGTGGTATTGAATCAAGAGGAGATACCACAGCATATTTGTACATTGATGGGGATGCTCTAGTACAAAGAGACTGATGGTTCAGGGAAAGAGGGAGTATTAATAAAGAAGTCTGAGGAAGGAGCATGGTAATTGGGATGTCCTTGAGAGAATGATGACCTGTGGAATCTAAGCTGGACAAGGAGGGGAGAGGATATGAAAGCTAAACAAAGCTATGAATAAAGAAATCTAAAAATAAATAAATAAATATAAATTTAAAAATAAAGAAAGCTAGAAAGAGCAATGAATACTTGACCTTCTGAGAAGGAAGCATGCTTGGAAAAGGAAGAGGACGACCTCATGGAGACATAAGGTTGAGCGAAAGTTGTATGGTCTTCTGAGACTATTACGGAGAATGGAGGCAGTGAAAAGAGATGAAACTTGAAAGCTAGCTTTTGAAGGATACTGCATGACTGCCAAAGAATTTGAACTTAATTTGTTAACAACCATAATTATTAAGACTCTTTGAGTTGCAAATAACAGATATCTACTTGGGTGGTATCTACAATGAAAGGGGTAAGGATATAGGTGTCTTACAGAATTCAAGAATGAAAAAGAAGTAATGGCCTGGGAAGCACTGGAATATAGTGTGTTTATTGTCACTCATTTCTCCTTTTCTTTTCTTTTCCAGTCTGTTTAATTCTTCTCCATTTCATGTATTAGAATATGGTGACCCCATTGCTCATAAGTTTTTACAGGAGGGAGAGAGATTGAGCCAGTTCAGGTATCTACTTCTGTTCCAATCAACTATGGCTGGAGAGTGGGTTGTCACTGAATAAATATGGTTTCTGGAAGCCCATTCCTGTGGATCACTAGCTGAGTTCATAGAAGATAATATTTTTAGAAGTTTAGCAGGCAGCCCTCAAATCATCAAGACATAGGAGGATTTATTTTTTTTAATACGGAATTAACGTGATCAAACCCAACATTTAAAAAGATAACTCTGGCAGCAATATAAAGAATACATAGAGACAAACTAGATTCAGAAAGATAGTCGAGTTAGGAAAACACTAAGAAAAATGCCAAGCAAAAAAATAAAACGAACTCGGTTTGGGATAGCAGTGGTAGCAATGGAAAGTCGTGGACGGATATCAGACACATTTCAGAGGTTGGATGGACTTTAATATAAGCAGTGAGGAAAGGTGAAAAAGGACCAGACTTTAATATAAGCAGTGAGGAATGGTGAAAAAGAAAAGATTACTCCAAGATTTCTAGCTTGGGCAACAGGATAAATATGATTGCTGATAACTGAGACATGAAAAACAAGAAAAGAAACAAACAAAAAACCCCACCAAGGTTTGAGGGGGCAATATCAAGACTGAAGAGTTACAGTAAATCCAATGACAAATCCAAAGCTCAAGAAAGAGTTGAAAAATCAGTATTTCAGAGACACAAAGGCAATAGTTGGAATGTTAGGATTGCATGAGATCATTCAGGAAGATCATGTAAAGTGAGAAAAGATAGTAACTCCCTTGGGAAACTCCATCAGAAGAGATGGAACTAGGAGAAAAGTAAAGAGCAGTCAGAGACGTTAGGGAAGAATAAGAGATAACTGTGTCTTAGAAGCCAAGAAAGAGCTTTACAGGAAAAAAAAAAAAAGATCAAAGATATCAAATTCTGCTGGAAGGAAATATAGGCTGAGAGCTGAAAAGAGGCTAACGTATTTGGCAATCACATGATTGCTAACCTTTCTCACAGCAATTTCAGTAGGGTGGTGGGGGTGGAAGCCAGATTGCAGTGGTTTGAGAAGTGACTGAGAGAAGAGGAAGTGGAGGCAGTGCTTATGACCTGCTCTTTCCAAAAGTTGCCTATAAACTAGACTATATACCAGCATAGAATGATTTATTCTATTAAAACTTATTTTTTCATTATTTTGGATTGAACTAAAACTAAATCATTGACAAAGCTCCAATTGAACCATGGACTCCTTACTCCCAAATATCTAGAGATCACTTTATCTTTAAATAAATTAATCCTGTGGCCTCTTAGAGAGGTAGATCCAATGGTACTATATCTCATCCTTATTTTTACTGGTTTTCATGCCATGGTCTTTAATGATTTCTCCCATTATCATTCCTTTTTACTCCATCTCAGCTCTCAGACACATGACCCTTTTGCCAATCGCATTAAAGCTTGTGCTCATTTTCTCAAGTTTCCTATCAATCTGGGTAATTTCTTCCTACACAAAACCCAGTCTCCTATTAACTGGCTCATTACCTTGAGTTAAAAGTTTAGAAACTTCAAACTGAAATCACTGCAGTGTCCTGAAAAGAAACTACTTTTGAAGATGCTGACACATCTGTAAGCCAAGACATTTTTTAGATTGAATTATTGTTTTACAGCTCCAACTTATTCCTTGTCAAGTTCCTATTTTCACCTGTTTTCCTTCCTCACTGTAATGGTACATTTATTACTCTCCAGGTCATAACAGTTGCAAACATCTGGAGTAGTAGAGGACAAAAATCAGTTAATGTGTTGATCACAGCTCTGCCTGTGTTGATAGAGCTATGTAGTTCAGAAAATGTATACTATTAATGTTACTCTAGTTCTCTCTCCAGTTGAAGACAACTAGGTTAATAAACATTTCTCCTCATTTATTTGCATGCTAACTAGTTTTATCTTTGCATTTTTGGGCTTACCTCACTGATGCTGAACATCCTAAAAAACCGTTGCTGCTTTGGATCAGTGAGAAAGACCAAGAGACATGAAGAGAAAAAAAAAAAGATTGAAAAAAATGTAATAAGATAAATGATCCAAACTCATTATACCTAATGAGTAATTAAAAATCTCCTTTGGTAGTACAGGTAAACATCTCCTTAAATAGATTTTTTTACAAAGCATCTATAATAAGTTCAAGACATACATCACTTCAAGCAGAAAAACGTCTCCTAAAAAGAACTAAGATGCCCCAGTATTCAGCTGCCCTTTCTATCAAATATTTATTTAGTGCATATTTCATGGTGGTCACTGTGATATAGAGATATGGGCCTTGGTTTGTGTTTTGAGAACCATGTTGTGGGTTGAGGAGAAAGAATATCCTATCCACAGGAAAGTAAGTAATAATATAAGACAGTATATTTTCAGTGACAAATGAATTTTACAGATTATATCGGTATTAGCATACCGATATGGAATAATTTAGAAAAGATTTCATGAAGGAAGTACTCCTTGTGCTGGATCTTGGAGGAAGTATAAGACATAGGCTAGCAAAAAGGCATGGGGAAGACATTATAGGCAGAGGACAAAACTTAAACAATGATCCGGAGGAGATGTAGAATTGCTGAAGAATCAGGCCTGAAGGCCTGCAAGTGTCTTTCATTCTCTGGAGGAAGTTAGCCACCATGAATAAAGTCTAACTACCCTGAGCCTATCATCATGCTGTGAGAAGCCCCACCTACCCATGTGGAGAGGTCACATGGAGACCTGAGGCCACTGGTCCTGAGTTCCCAGCTGAAACAGCCAGCACCAATATGCCAGAAACATGAGTGAGGCCACCTTGGAAGTGGGTTTTCTAGGAGTAATTGAGCTACTTACCTGATACCATTGCTCAGCCCTGCCTAAATTTTGGAATTTTGAGCAAATAAATGATTGATACTATTTTAAATCATTAAATTTTGGAATGAATCACTGCCTCTTTTCTTGATATGGGTTAAAATTATAACAAGCAAAATTTATCTGTGAAGATCTCTTGCTTCAGTATTATTCACTTTCCCAACTTTGTCTTCTCTACCATGTAGCATAAATCTTTATCCTCAAAATCCATATCATATGATGACTGGTTAATTTATTTTTAAAAAAGGTCAAAACGTTCCTTTTTTTTTTAACATCTTTATTGGAGTATAATTGCTTTACAATGGTGTGTTAGTTTCTGCTTTATAACAAAGTGAATCAGCTATACATATACATATATCCCCATATCACCTCCCTCTTGCATCTCCCTCTCACCCTCCCTATCCCACCTCTATATGTAGTCTCAAAGCACCGAGCCGATCTCTCTGTGCTATGTGACTGCTTCCCACTAGCTATTTTACATTTGGTAGTATATATATGTCCATGCCACTAGGGGCAGGACAGGAATAAAGATGCAGATGTAGAGAATGGACCTGAAGACACGGGGAGGGGGAAGGGTAAGCTCGGACGAAGTGAGAGAGTGGCATGGACAAAATGTTCCTTCTAATGTTATTTATCTTTTAACAAAGGAAGATAGGAATATCTTTTTATTTATTTATTTATTTTTGGTTGCATTGGGTCTTCATTGCTGCATGAGGGCATTCTCTAGTTGCAGCGAACAGGGGCTACTCTTCGTGTGGCGCACAGGCTTCTCATTGCAGTGGCTTTTCCTGTTGCAGAGCACAGGTTCTAGGTGCGTGGGCTTCAGTAGTTGTGGCTCACAGGCTCTAGAGCGCAGGTTCAGTAGTTGTGGCACACAGGCTTAGTTGCGCCACAGCATGTGGGATCTTCCTGGACCAGGGCTCAAACCTGTGTGCCCTGCATTGGCAGGCGGATTCTTAACCACTGATCCACCAGGGAAATTCCAGATAGGAATATCTTTAAGATGCAAGTGCTGAAAAGGAGGTAGGGTGGGAATGTAATGAAAAAGAAAGAAAAGAAAAAGTATAAAATCACCATATAAAAGTCCCAAACATCCAATTTAAGCTATATTGCTTCAGGTTATCTAGATCACAATTTTTCTTTTCTTGATTTCTCTACTTTAAAGTGTATGTCACTTCCGTAGGTTTTCTTTCTTTCAGTTGAGAAAAGTTAATTACTAACTATGATTGCTTTATAAACCTCATATGCCAATTTATTATAGGCTAAAATCAACTTGACAGATAAATATTTTAAAATAATCAACAAACAAAAGATTTTCCCCATGTCATGCTTTTTCTAAAACATGTAAAGTGAACAAAAGGGTAAAACAAAAATGTATTATATTCCTCTTCAACTGGTCTGCCACTAGTTCTCTTTAACTAGTCTGATATTTTAATGGGAATTTTCTTTTTCCATTTAAGAAAACATATTCTCCTAAAATTAAGTAGCACATATTTCAATTCAACACAAAAATCCGGTTTCTATCACTGTCAACTTCTGGGAATTAAACCAAATTAAGAATTTAGGGGGAAGATGGCAGAAGAGTAAGATGCGGAGATGACCTTCCTCCCCACAGATACACCAGAAATACATCTACACGTGGAACAACTCCTACAGAACACCTACTAAATGCTGGCAGAAGACCTCAGACATCCCAAAAGGCAAGAAAGTCACCACGTACCTGGGTAGGGCAAAAGAAAAAGGAATAAACAGAGCCAAAAGGATAGAGATGGAGCCTGCACCAGTGGGAGGGAGCCGTGAAGGAGGAAAGGATTCCACACACTAGGAAGCCCCTTCACGGGTGGAGACTGTGGGTGGTGGAGGGGGAAAGATTCGGGGCCGCGGAGAAGAGCACAGCAACAAGGGTGTGGGGGGAAAAGCAGAGAGATTTCCGCACAGAGGATCAGTGCCACTTTAGCACTGGGGACACACATCAAAATCAACGGGAACTACGAACCTGCAGCCTACAAAAAATGGAGACCCCAAACACAATAAGATAAGCAAAATAAGAAGACAGAAAAACACACAGCAGATGAAGGAGCAAGATAAAAACCCACCAGACCTAACAAATGAAGAGGAAATAGGCAGTCTACCTGAAAAAGAATTCAGAATAATGATAGTAAAGATGATCCAAAATCTTGGAAATAGAATAGAGAAAATGCAAGAAACATTTAACAAGGACCTAGAAGAACTAAAGATGAAACAAGTAATGATGAACAACACAATAAATGAAATTTAAAATACTATAGATGGGATCAACAGCAGAATAACTGAGGCAGAAGAACTGATAAGTGACCTGGAAGATAAAATAGTGGAAATAACTATTGCAGAGCAGAATAAAGAACAAAGAATGAAAACAACTGAGGACAGTCTCAGAGACCTCTGGAACAACATTAAACACAACAACATTTGATGTATAGGGGTCCCAGAAGAAGAAGAGAAAACGAAAGGGACTGAGAAAATATTTGAAGAGATTATAGTTGAAAACTTCCCTAATATGGGAAAGGAAATAGTTAATCAAGTCCAGGAAGCACAGAGAATCCCATACAGGATAAATACAAGGAGAAATAGGCCAAGACACATATTAATCAAACTGTCAAAAATTAAATACAAAGAAAACATATTAAAAGCAGCAAGGGAAAAACAACAAATAACACATAAGGGAATCCCCATAAGGTTAACAGCTGATCTTTCAGCAGAAACTCTGCAAGCCAGAAGGGACTGGCAGGACATATTTAAAGTGATGAAGGAGAAAAACCTGCAACCAAGATTACTCTACCCAGCAAGGATCTCATTCAGATTTGATGGAGAAATTAAAACCTTTACAGACAAGCAAAAGCTGAGAGAGTTCAGCACCACCAAACCAGCTTTACAACAAATGCTAAAGGATCTTCTCTAGGCAAGAAACACAAGAGAAGGAAGACCTACAATAATGAACCCAAAATAATTAAGAAAAAGGGAATAGGAACATACATATCGATAATTACCTTAAATGTAAATGGACTAAATGCTCCCACCAAAAGACACAGATTTGCTGAATGGATAAAAAAACAAGACCCATATATATTCTGTCTACAAGAGACCCACTACAGACCTAGGGACACATACAGACTGAAAGTAAGGGAATGGAAAAAGACATTCCATGCAAATGGAAACCAAAAGAAAGCTGGAGTAGCAATTCTCGTATCAGACAAAATAGACTTTAAAATAAAGACTATTACAAGAGACAAAGACGGACACTACATAATGATCAAGGGATTGATCCAAGAAGAAGATATAACAATTGTAAATATTTATGCACCCAACATAGGAGCACCTCAATACATAAGGCAAGTACTAACAGCCATAAAAGGGGAAATCGACAGTAACACATTCATAGTAGGGGACTTTAACACCCCACTTTCACCAATGGACAGATCATCCAAAATGAAAATAAATAAGGAAACACACGCTTTAAATGATACATTAAACAAGATGGACTTAATTGATATTTATAAGACATTCCATCCAAAAACAACAGAATACAATTTTTCTCAAGTATTCATGGAACATTCTCCAGGATAGATCATATCTTGGGTCACAAATCAAGCCTTGGTAAATTTAAGAAAATTGAAATTGTATCAAGTATCTTTTCTGACCACAACGCTATGAGACTAGGTATCAATTACAGGAAAATATCTGTAAAAAATACAAACACATGGAGGCTAAACAATACACTACTTAATAACGAAGTGATCACTGAAGAAATCAAAGAGGAAATCAAAAAATACCTAGAAACAAATGACAGTGGAGACACGACGACCAAAAACCTATGGGATGCAGCAAAAGCAGTTCTAGGAAGGAAGTTTATAGCAATACAATCCTACCTTAAGAAACAGGAAACATCTCAAATAAACAACCTAACCTTGCACCTAAAGCAATTAGAGAAAGAAAAGCAAAAAACCCCAAAGCTAGCAGAAGGAAAGAAATCATAAAAATCAGATCAGAAATAAATGAAAAAGAAATGAAGGAAACGATAACAAAGATCAATAAAACTAAAAGCTGGTTCTTTGAGAAGATAAACAAAATTGATAAACCATTAGCCAGACCCATCAAGAAAAAAAGGGAGCAGACTCAAATCAATAGAATTAGAAATGAAAAAGGAGAAGTAATAACTTACACTGCAGAAATACAAAAGATCATGAGAGATTACTACAAGCAACTCTATGCCAATAAAATGGACAACCTGGAAGAAATGGACAAATTCTTGGAAATGCATAGCCTGCCAAGACTGAATAAGGAAGAAATAGAAAATATGAACAGACCAATCACAAGCACTGAAATTGAAACTGTGATTAAAAATCTTCCAACAAAAAAAAGCCCAGGACAGGTGGCTTCACAGGTGAATTCTATCAAACATTTAGAGAAGAGCTAACACCTATCCTTCTCAAACTCTTCCAAAATATAGCAGAGGGAGGAACACTCCCAAACTCCTTCTACGAGGCCACCATCCCCTTGATACCAAAACCAGACAAAGATGTCACAAAGAAAGAAAACTACAGGCCAATATCACTGATGAACATAGATGCAAAAATCCTCAACAAAATACTAGCAAACAGAATCCAACAGGACATTAAAAGGATCATATACCATGATAAAGTGGGGTTTATCACAGGAATGCAAGGATACATCAATATACAAAAATCAATCAACGTGATACACCATATTAACCAATTGAAGGAGAAAAACCATATGATCATCTCAATAGATGCAGAAAAAGCTTTTGACAAAATTCAACACCCATTTATGATAAAAACCCTGCAGAAAGTAGGCATAGAGGGAACTTTCCTCAACATAATAAAGGCCATATATGACAAACCCACAGTCAACATAGTCCTCAATGGTGAAAAACTGAAAACATTTCCACTAAATCAGGAAAAAGACAAGGTTGCCCACTCTTACCACTCTTATTTCACATAGTTTTGGAAGTTTTAGCCACAGCAATCAGAGAAGAAAAGGAAATAAAAGGAATCCAAATCGAAAAAGAAGAAGTAAATCTGTCACTGTTTGCAGAGGACATGATACTATACACAGAGAATCCTAAAGATGCTACCAGAAAACTACTAGAGCTAATCATTGAATTTGGTAAAGTAGCAGGATAAAAAATTAATGCACAGAAATCTCTAGCATTCCTATACACTAATGATGAAAAATCTGAAAGTGAAATCAAGAAAACACTCCCATTTACCATTGCAACAAAAAGATTAAAATATCTAGGAATAAACCTACCTAAGGAACAAAAGACCTCTATGCAGAAAATTATAAGACACTGATGAAAGAAATTAAAGATGATAGAAACAGATGGAGAGATATACCATGTTCTTGGATTGGAAGAATCAACATTGTGAAAATGACTCTACTACCCAAAGCAATCTATAGATTCAATGCAATCCCTATCAAACTACCACTGGCATTTTTCACAGAACTAGAGAAAAAATTTCACAATTTTTATGGAAATACAGAAGACCCTGAATAGCCAAAACAATCTTGAGAGCGAAAAACTGAGCTGGAGGAGTCAGGCTCCCTGACTTCAGACTCTACTATAAAGCTACAGGAATCAAGACAGTATGGTACTGGCACTAAAACAGAAAGATAGATCAGTGGAACAGGATAGAAAGCCCAGAGATAAACCCACACACCTATGGTCACCTAATCTTTGATAAAGGAGGCAGTAATGTATAATGGAGAAAGGACAGCCTCTTCAATAAGTGGTGCTGGGAAAGCTGGACAGGTACATGTAAAATTATGAGATTAGGTCACTCCCTAACACCATACACAAAAATAAGCTCAAAATGGATTAAAGACCTAAGTGTAAGTCCAGAAACTATCAAACTCTTAGAGGAAAACATAGGCAGAACACTGTATGACATAATTCACAGCAAGATCCTTTTTGACCCACCTCCTAGAGAAATGGAAATAAAAACAAAAATAAACAAATGTGACCTAATGAAACTTCAAAGCTTTTGCACAGCAAAGGAAACCATAAACAAGACCAAAAGACAACCCTCAGAATGGGAGAAAATATTTGCAAATGAAGCAACCGACAAAGGATTAATCTCCAAAATTTACAAGCAGCTCATGCAGCTCAATAACAAAAAAACAAACAACCCAATCCAGAAATGGGCAGAAGACCTAAATAGACATTTCTCCAAAGAAGATATACAGATTGCCAACAAACACATGAAAGGATGCTCAAGATGATTAATCATTAGAGAAATGCAAATCAAAAATACAATGAGATATCATCTCACACCGGTCAGAATGGCCATCATCAAAATATCTAGAAGTAATAAATGATGGAGAGGGTGTGGAGAAAAGAGAACACTCTTGCACTGCTGGTGGGAATATCACTTGATACAGCCACTATGGAGAACAGTATGGAGGTTCCTTAAAAAACTACAAATAGACCTACCTTATGACCCAGCAATCCCACTACTGGGCATATACCCTGAGAAAACCATAATTCAAAAAGAGTCATGTACCAAAATGTTCATTGCAGCTCTATTTACAATAGCCGAGAGATGGAAACAACCTAAATTTCCATCATTGGATGAATGGATAAAGATGTGGCACATATATACAATGGAATATTACTCAGCCATAAAAAGAAAGAAATTTAGCTATTTGTAATGAGGTGGATGGACCTAGAGTCTGTCATACAGAGTGAAGTAAGTCAGAAAGAGAAAAACAAATATCATATGCTAACACATATATATGGAATCTAAGAAAAAATAATGTCATGAGGAACCTAGGGGTAAGACAGGAATAAAGACACAGACCTACTAGAGAATAGGCTTGAGGATATGGGGAGAAGGAAGGGTAAGCTGTGACAGAGCGAGAGAGTGGCATGGACATATATACAGTACCAAACGTAAAGTAGATAGTTAGTGGCAAGCAGCTGCATAGCAAAGGGAGATCAGCTCAGTGCTTTGTGACCACCTAGACAGGTGAGATAGGGAGGGTGGGAGGGAGGGAGATGCAAGAGGGAAGAGATATGGGACATATGTATATATATAACTGATTCACTCTGTTATAAAGCAGAAACTAACACACCATTGTAAAGCAATTATACTCCAATAAAGATGTAAAAAAAAAAAGAATTTAAAACTTTGTCTATCGCTTTCTATTTTCAAGTTATGGACACTGTTAAGAGATATAGTCAAGAAGTATTTGATATCTCTCTTTCACTTTTATATATCTTCTCATTTAACAGATATGCTGAGTCCTTGCTATGTTTACACTAAATTTATCTAGGTAGCAAAATAAGTAAGTAGTTTGTATCAAATTTCCACTTACTTTATTTTATAAATAGTACATAAATAAGAATTCCATTGGTTTGCATCCTCTTACTAGTAACTGCTAACTTCATGAAAATATAGACAATCTCTCTTTTTTTTTTTTGCCACTGAAGCTACAATACCTAGCAGAATGTCTGGCATATAATAGGTGTTGAATATATTATTTTTAACAGATTTATTGAGGTACAATTAATATACAACAAAGAACATGCATTTAAAATGTACAGTGTGACAAATTTTTACATCTGTACAGACTCATAAGACTACCACCAAATTCAGGATAATAAACATATCCATTGTCCTCAAAAGTTTTGTCATGCTCCTTTGTAATCCCTCCTATCATGACTACTGATCCACTTTCTGTCACTATAGATTAGTTTGCATTTTCCAGAGTTCTATGTAAGTGAAATAATAAAGTATGGTTTGCTTTCTGTCTAGCTTCTTTTACTCAGCTTAATTATTTTGAGATTATTTTTTGTTGTGTGAATCAATAGTTTATTTCTTTTTATTGCTGACAAGTATTCTGTTGTATGGCTAAACCACAGTTTGTTTATCCATTCATCTGCTGAGGGACATTTTGGTTGTTTCATTTGGGGCTGTTACACATAAAGCTGCTGTGAACATTCATGTATGTCTTTATATAGATATGTACTTTCATTTCTCTTGGGTAAATACTTAGGAGTGGTATGGCTGGATCATATGGTAGGTGTATTTTTAGTTTTTTAAGAGTGTCAAACCATTTTCCAAAGTAGTAGCACCATTTAACGTTTGCACCTGCATTGTATGAGAATTCTCCCTTCTCTATGTTCAAACCAATACTTGGTATGGCCAAACTTTTAAATTTTAGTCATTAGCACTGATGTGTAGTGGTAGCTCATTGTGATTTTAACTTGCTTGCCCCTAATGACTAACGATATTGAGCACTTTTTCACACACTTTTTGCCAACTATTTGCCCAACCCAAGGTCATAAAGATTTTCATCTAAATGTCTTACAGTGTTAGATTTTATATTTAGGTCTGTGTTCTATTTGGAGTTAATTTTTATATATGGCATGAAGCAGGGACTGACGAACATTGTTTTGCATATGGATGTCCAATTTTTCCAGCAACCTTTGTCAAAAACACTATCCTTTCTCCACCAATAAGCTTTGCAACTTTGTGGAAAAACCAGTTGTCTATACATGTATGGGTCTATTTCTGAATGTTCTCTCCTGTTTCATTGAAGTATTTGTTTCTCTTTATGCCACTGCCACACTGTCTTGATTATTGTGGCCATATACTAAATCTTGAGATCTCCAACTTTGTTCTTCATTTTCAAAATTGTTTTGAATCTTCTGAGTTTTTTTTTTTTTCCACATGAACTTTAGAATCAGCTTGTCAAGTTCTACAAAAAGGCTTGCTTGGATTTTGATTGGGATTACCCTGAATCTTTACAACAATTTAGGGAGAATCGACATTCTAACAACATTGAGTCTTCTGACCAATGGCTGAATACATTTTTAAGGGATAAAAGAAGAATTGTTGAAGTTCAGTTTTAGAATAAAGAATTTTAAGAAACTCTAGGTAAATTAGAAATATCATGTTTATTAAAATGTTATGGCGGGGAATTTTGATTTGGCTTTTCATAAAACATTCTAATTATACTTTCAAAATTTGGGGGAGATACGGTCAACGTTAGGAAATGTATTGTAATTGCTTCATTCTTTGACATATAACACCTTGTAATTTCAGAACTAATACGAGATCTTTGGAGCATGCTCTACCTTTAGAAAAAGAAAAAGAAAATAGTGATTTGGTGACAAACTATTAAAATCTAAAGGGAGACAGATGAACATTCAATAAAAGAATGTCTAGATTTAGCTTCCTGCATCCAGGCAATTTCACTTTTTCAGGTCCCTTAAAAACAAATAATACCTATCACATTCATTTGCTTTTGTAATTTTTTAACTTTTCAAAGCACTTTCAGTTCACGATTTTCTTTTATTCATACAACTTTGTGAAGTAAGAATGACAAGTCGCCATCATTGACAGCTGAGGAAATTGAGGAACCCAGCAGATAACAGATCACCAAAAGTCACAGTGAGAGCTAGTGAAAACTGCTTTCAGGTCACCTAATTCTCTTCTGAGATGTTTCTTCATTAGACACTTCTGTGCAAAAAATAGAATTCACTCTAGCTGTTCGAATAGAAAAGGCATTTATTAAAGGATGTTAGGTGTCCCCCTAATCTCCAGAAGGACCAGTGAGGAAGACTTGCAGACTACCCAGCCCAGATCAACACCTAAGTCAGACCCAGTGACTAATGTGCTAGGTCAGACCTCACTACCTTTGTTTTTTGGCTTAAAGGGCAAATGTTGGACACTAGAAGACAGGACCTCGGTCACTATGATCCTAAAAGACCCACACCAGCACAGTCTCCCTCAACGAACCAAAAGGTTCCCTGTAGCTTCTGCTTCATTGTTCTGCCCTTTTCTGAACAGACAGGTCACTCCAGAGAATATGATTAGCAGAGTCCAGTCACTTATTTGAGCCTACATTCATAATGGGGGAAATTCCCCAAACATAAAAATGAAATTTAAAAAGGAGTGAATAGCCTCAACAAGGCAAGGTACATGTCACAAAGCATTCTTAAAATCATTGTGAGTCACTGAATGACAGTGGTTTGGGGGTTGACAGGGATCTTTTAAATTGCCTATATTTTCCAAATTTTAGCCATGACTCATTAGAACATCATAAAAATCAATGTAGTGTGCTCCATAGTTTTAAAAATTAAAATAGAATTGAAAATACCACTATGGATTGCACTTAGGGAAGGTAAGTACTGTCTGGTGAAACTTTTGTCCTAATTGTATATGTGTGTCTACATGTGTATATATATGTATATGTACAATATATATGTATTCATACATATGTATAATATATATTTATATTTGTATATATATAGTGTGTGTGTATATATATATATACATATATATATATATATTTTTTTTTTTTTTTTTACTTTGGGGCTTGGGTACATCCCAAGCCCCAATGTAAAATGTTTTTTACTGTGAGTCGTGGTGAATATAAAAAATTGAAAAATGCTAGTCTAATCCAATCTCTTCATTTTACATTTAAAGGAGAAAAAATAAGGCTCAGAGAAATCAAGTACCTTGCTCTGGCGGTTAGCATAAAGCTGGAATCAAGATGCAGAAAATCTCTCAGTCCTACTCTGCATTATAAGGACATCATCTATCACCTAGAAGAATACTTCCCATTTCCTATGTAGATCTTCTCCTACATTAGCCTTGTTGTGGTAATTAAATGTATTTCATAATTAGTAAATCACAAAAATATTGTAAATTTTACAGTTGCATTTGGAGTGAGGCAGTAGTTAATTGTTACCACTTGCTGTAGTTAATACTAGTCTTAACACCATTCTGCATTTTAACTCTGGAAAGACAGCTAACCTCTGTTATTTTAAAGATTTTTATGTTGGCAGATATGTTAAGAATTGCAGGTGACACATTGTACTAGTTACTATAAACAAATTTTTAAAGAAAATAATTTTATTTTCAATAAATAGAAGGAATTTTAAAGTTGTAATCTGCCATACTGAATGAAGATATATCATTGAAAATATTTCTTTTCTTGCTAGTTCTCTGCTATGTTTGTTTCTATCAAAACATTAAATACATATTCCAAAAAAAGTTTCTGTGATTTGAAATAAAATTTGAAAAACAAAAGCTTCTCAACAGTTTCTCTAAATGTGCCCAATTAATGATACCTCTACACTTTAAAAATTTGAATTACTAGAAACAAAGTACTTAAACCTCATGGATATTTTTATATTAAGGGGTAAGAGTTATACAAATAATATATAAATATTTAAAAAAATAATATAGATTTTACTTTTCCAGTCCTCATTTTAACTGAATTTCTAAAAATTCTATTTCTAAATAGCCATGAGCCAAAGATTAAGCCAGCTTGCAATATCTCTATCTTCAATAATAAAGAGGTTCATCAAGTCTTTTTGCACTGTTGCACACCACTGTGTATTTTATAAACAGAAATTTAATATAAATACTTCTATTACACATTAAAACCTAATTGCTTTTAAGATTTTGATGATAAAGAGGGTCAAAGAGGAGTAAAAAATACCAATGATTAATGCTTTAGATAATCAAAGAACCCCAATTTCCATTGTGTAGGCTTCTCCCTCCTACAGGAAAACTCAATAAATGTAGCAATGAAAAGTACAACACTTTTGCAAAGTGCACCCAGAATCTTTCTATTTGCTAACTCAGTGCCACCACCCAGATTTTGATATGGATCCTACAAGTTTACTTTTCATCACCAGTTAATATGTTTTGAACTAATACTGAAAATAGAATGCATTTTATTTTTACATGTTGTCTCTTCTCGTTGCCTGTGGGAACTTGTTTTCCTTACAAAGAACATAGTTGCAAACAAAGAAGACACGGTATTTTTCTTGCCAACGATATTTTCCTATACTGAGTGGTCCTTTGACATAGGAAGCTTACTATGACATACCAAATGTGCATGGGAAAGGGTGCAAAAGTCCATCAGGTAAGGTAAAGAATGAGGGTGAGAAATTTAGTTATCAGGGGTTTAGTGCAGTCGTTAGGAATGTTTCTTCCTTCCAGACTGTTTTGTCCCGTTCAGTGAATACTGTTTTATTCCAACATCCCTTTTCCCAAGAGCCATTTATAATAATAATGAGAAAAAATTTTTAAAGATATTTACAGTAAATGAAATTCTGTCACACATAGAGAGGGTAGGGGGAAGATGCTGATATTTTCCTGAGCATAGGATATGCTCGTTGAATATGGCACCAAACCTACTTTCTGCAGTGAATTCTTCTTACCAGCAATTGGGACAATTATTTTACTTAAATGGAAAATATTGCTACCATTCTTCTGCTACCTTACCAGCCAGAAAGCTTTTCCCAATATTGCTAATCACACTGGAGGAAGATTATAAACTCCTTTTTATACTGTGGTCTATGGCTGGTTGCCACAGCCCTCCAAAGAAAATTCAGTATTGATGTATCTCAGGACATGTTGGCCTTCTGCCCTATGTGAATTCATTCAAATTTAGAATAAAATCCAGCTGTTTAGTTTCTAATCTTGAGTTGCTTCTCGAGAAAATATGAAATCAAAAAACAAATTAAAAGTGTGGAGCTCTTCAATTTGCTTGAAAAATGACAACTAGATAGTCTTAAATAAGTTCCTTTTACTTGCTCTTATATTAGTATTTAGTGTTAAAAATTATGCCAACCAGAATAGCCAGTTAAGAAACAGCAGAAAATTCCCACATGTTTCTTAAAAATAGAGACCTTTAAAAAAAATCTCATTAATGACTTTGTAAATGGTACTACCTATAGTTGGTAAGGGTGCAATCAAATAAACACTCACAGTTACTGCTGGAGGTGACATAAACTGCTACCACTTTTCAGAAAAGACAATTTGACAATATACGTGAAAAACCTTAACATGTTTGATCCTTTGATTCAGAAATTCAACTTTTAGAAACTTAGTCTAGTGAAATGTATAATTAAAGAAATGGACAAGCATTTGTGTACAAGGGTGTTCATCAAAGCATTACTTGGAATACAGAAAAACTGGAAAAAACCTAAATATACAATAGCTGGGAATTGGTTACTAAAACGATAGGCTATTCATATAATAGAATATCACACAGCCATAAGAAATATCTCATTTGAAATAAGTATGTACAAGCAAAGGAAAAAAAAAAAGCACTGTTATCTTTCAATGCTGGGTTTCCAGGTGACTTTTACTTTTTTTCCACCAGCTTTATTGAGATGTAATTGACACATAATATTGTGTAAGTTTAAGGCATCCAATTGACTTGAAACTTTTATAAACTGCAAAATGATTACCACCGTAGTATTAGCTACCACCTCCATCCCATCACAGTTACCACTTCTTCTTGTGATGGAAACATTTAAGATCTACTCTCTTAGCACTTTTACTTTCTTTACTACTTTCTGTATTTTCCAGGTGTCCTTCAGTGTAATTTTTACTTTTTAAAAGGACTTTAAAATTCATGTGCTAGTAGTCGCATGGAGGGAAAAAAATTTTTTAACTACAATTCAGTATAAATGAAATTTAATGCTCTCTTTACTATGATTATAACTTCCAAATATTTGCACCTCTTTCTGCCTCCGATAAATATTAAAATACGTAAGAGCCAAACGAAGTATGTCTTTTCAAGCTCCCTTTTTTCCCAAATGAAATCCCCCCAAATAAGACCCCCATATTCTCATGAAGCATATCCTCATTTTATTAGGCATGTCCATGTAATTTCTCCTCATAATTACAATTAGTTCTTACGAAGTTTATCTGTGTTTCATCTGCTTCTTCTCTGTGCTGGTAGGGACATAATCTTCCATCTTAAATTTCACCAGTATCTGCTTTCACTTCTTCCCTCTTGCTTCTCCTATGTTCTTGAGAGTGTATGCTACGTTCTTCAGGGTCTTCTTTATTCAGAAGGTGCCATACAAAACGGTTACATAACGCAGGCTTCATTCATATTTATAAAATTACTGATCAGATAGTTACTGCAACAATTTCCAAACAACATCATTTAACCGACAACTGCAGTGCGGTGGGTGGAGTGCGGGGGCTACAACCTAACACAATTCATTAAGGGCTGTCAGCTGGTTGACAATCTCACACTCCAGCAGTCTCTCTCTCTCTCTCTCTGTCTCTCTCTCTCTCTCTCTCGCAGCGTTCCACCTTTCTGGGGCAGAAGTCAGTAACCATATTCTCCATGAGCTTCCCATGAGAAGATGTAAGGGGAGGGAGGTAGAACTAACCTACCAAATAAAAGGCAGGAGGTCACCCAACCCAACTTAAAAAGCGCTCAGAGCTCTGACGCAAATTAGACCAACGCAGGCTTTCTCTGATACCCGGGCCACCACGAAACTTCTTGAAGTCATCTGTTGTGGATTCCCCATCTTTCCTTTCCCCTCTTCCATCTTATATTGCTTTTATTGCCCCTCTCCTCTCCCCAAGTTCTGTGCTTTTCGCCCAGCACTTGCACTACAGGCATTAACCATTGTTGGCCCGTGAATTAAGCCAGTACTTGGCAGCCATACCTCTCTTGCGCCCACCAAAGCATCCATGCCTGGGTTCCTTAAAGTCTAAAATTCTAGTGCTGCCAAGTCACCTCTAAAGCGCTTCTCAGGGCTACACAGCTAAAGGGAACCTACAACCGACAAGGTGCAGCGGGGGCTCAGGTAGAGGACCCTGGCTGCAACACACCAGAATATAACTCGCAAAAGGGGGAATAGCTAGAAGACGAAAGAACGCTAAGCGGTAGAAAGATGCCCAACCTAAGCAAGCTCAGACGCGCAAGCGCGTGGCTCACGGCGCGTCTCCGTGGCCTCACCACAGCGCCTGCGCACAGGATCCCCGGAGCGGCGGGGAGAGGAGAGGAGCAGTCGGGCCTGGCGCTCCCACCGCCTCGGCAACTCCAGCCTGCTAACTCCGCCTCCTTCAGCTGCTCGCCTTCCCAAACAAGCGGGTGCGTCCCTGGCGCTCTCCGTCCATTGGCCGTTGGCCTTTTCCGTTTCCGCCCAGCCCTCCAGAGTCCACCAATCAGCTTGTGCGTTTGGGTAAGTGGCCACCTCCTAGGCCGTCGCTCCAGGTTCTCTGTCTCCTCCCGCTGCTGCCTCCGCTGCTGCCTCCTCCTTCCCCACCTCCTCCGTCAGGCGGGCGGCTGCGGGGGCCCGAGGGGCGGCGGCGGCGGCAGCGATATGGAGCCGGGGGCCGGCGGCCGAAGCGCTGCTCGCGGGCACGGGGCCAGGCCCCCGAGCATTCCGCCGCCCAGGGAGCAGGAGCGGAAGCTGGAGCAGGAGAAGCTCTCCGGGGTGGTAAAGAGCGTCCACCGGCGGCTCCGCAAGAAGTACCGGGAAGGTAAACAGCGAGCTGAGCGGGGGGAAGGGGAGGCCTCGTCGCCCCCAGCCCCTTGTCAACCGCTCCCCTCCCCCCAAGGGGCCACCATTACAACCTGAAGGAGCTGCACGTCAGCCCCTGCTAGGGCCGCTCTCTCAGGTCCGGACGCCCCCTTCTCGGTCGAGTACTCGGTCGGCGTCAGGCGTGCTCCTCCCGCCCCCTTTTCTTCGAGGGCCCTTCAGGAGAGTTCCAGGCCTGTGGAGGAGCCGAGTGCCCACCTCCCCCATCCCCTGTCCCCAGCCGGGGTGCTGAGATTGTTGTCACCACACACACAAGCACGTAAATCCTCTCACAGGAGGCGGAGGTCGCTCGCTGCGAGAGACATGAAGCTAAAACACGAAGGCAGGTAGAATCCATTCGAGAAAGACGAACTGAAAGAAGCCCGAGTTACCCTTCGCTGCCTCGCGCCTGATGAGCCTGTTTGATTTGCTGCCCCGTCAGACCCCCTTCCTAGTACCTAATTCCTGCGGCTTTAGCCTGGGCCGGAGCTTCCTCGCATTGGCTTCCAGGGCTGCGAAGTCAGCAGGCCTTAGAGCTGACTAGACTTCACCTTGTTAAAAGGGGGAGGGGTTCCATCCTTGCTCCCCCCCCCCCATTCTTCAAATGCTGCATCTTAGGGTTTATTTAGGCGGGAGAGGAAGAGATCTGGGGCAGGTTCTCAAAATACTGTTTAGATTTGACTAATCCGTAACTACCAAGCCGCCTAAGGATACAGACCCTGGTGAAGCCGGCCGTCGCTGGGAACCCCTCTTATGGAAGGTCTTGAGCAAAGGAAGAAGCCATAGTAGCTTTTGCTTGGGCCTGAGGAAGGTTTATAGTTGGGATCTACAGTTATCCTTGGTATTTTAAAATATAGGCTTTTTTACAGAGCTATTTTATAAGAAACTAACAGTGAAAATTCTCAGTTTTTTCATGCGCTCAGGAGACATTTCTTCTAAAGATCAAAACGAGGGATAACTTTCTTCTGTCTTTAGCTTAATTGCAAACAAAAGTCAGCAGTCTTATACTTAGTTAAGTTAGGATTAGAAGCAAAATTATGACAGTGAAGGAACAGATAGGTAAGATCATGTTACTTTCGAGTTACAAACACTTTTCAATTACTGTGGAAGATAAAAACTAAGTGTCTTTTGTTCTCTTGAGTGTAGGTGATGTGTTTCATTTTTCAAACTTTAAGAGTTTTTTCCCCTTGGCAACTCAAGCCTCAGTTTTTTAATAGCTGCTTAAATAGTCCTCCTCAAAGCTAGCCTATAGTTATTGTTTAATAGGTAGCAATAGAAAGAGACTTATCGGGCATACTGAGATGTTAAAATTTGTTTTTTAAAAGAATGCTTTAAACCCCAACCCACAATTTATTCAATAAAATGAGTAGTTACCATAGCAATCGTTGCATCATTCTTGATATTCAGAGAGTGCACTTACATAATGGCATTCAGTGTAGGTTCTTGTGGTGTTTGGAGAAATGAGCAAATAAAACGGACACACTTTAATTTATCATGCTATTTTGCATAAACTTAAGCAAGTACATCTTTTTAAAGAAAAATGGGTAGCATATAATTCAGTTTCCATTTTTACCTTTTTATAATTATTATTCATTATTAACTTATTCATAAATGAATATATTCCACTTAATATACTACTAATGTGTCATCATGCGTTCAAGAGCTGTTTATATTTTCTTAGTTCTCACATGTTGAAACATGTCTTTAAGCCTGAATATTAACCAAGGGAACACTTGTTTATAATGAGAATTAGTATTTGGAAGTTACGAGAGCTAGAACAGATACATGTAGTACATAAGTGAATGATCTAGTGTGCTTTAGGGCAGGTAAAGTCCTGGCAGTTTGTAAACATGAATGAGACTGTTCTTTAGGCGTTTTAATGCCCTGAATTCCACCAGTGATCTAGACTTCTCTAGGCTTTACTCTAATGATATACAAAGCCCCATCAGTGAATTAGCAAAGTAAAAGATCCTAAAGAGTCTGCCCTTTCTACCTTTATTTCTGACCTGTAGGTCAAATCTTAGTTGTGATTTGACAAAAATCCATGAAAAGGCCATCTGTGAAAAAGTCTGATTATGCACATAATAATACCAAAGAAGTAATTTTTAGTGCTTTCCTTTGAGGTCTTAGTATCATTATCATATCATTTGCAAAGTCATCTCTGGTTATAAAATAATAATATAAATGGTGCTTAGGTTCTAGGTCAGGTTACAAAGGCCTGTTTGATCAGTAACATGCCTGCACTGTAACACCAATAACTATGGAAACTTTACTCCTTTTATAACAATATTCCTATCAGAAAATGCAGTGAAAATTCCAGCTTAGAATCTTGGAATGTTAAACTAGAAGGAACTTTAGCATTTATCAGTGATTCCCAAACATGGATAAACAATAGACTTATATGGGTGCCTTTTAGAAAATTACTCCATTCCACCTCAGATGTACAGTTTCAGAATCCCTATCAGTGGTGCTTGGAAATTGGTCAGCCAGATTTTGGACTGGTAATCTAAACTACTTCCTTTTTACACATGAGTGAGCTGAATCCTAAAAATAGTAAAATAACTTGCTTGAAGTTTGGATAGTTTATCATTAGCACAGAACGTATTTTATGGGAATAATGTGTTTTTCTTTCCAATTCAAAGCCTAATGGTGTCTCCAAATGTTGGAGTGGTAGGGAAAATGGGAAGCAGGACGTAGCCCTAGAATTTGTGTTGGGTAAGAGGATGTAAACTGACGGGGATGGGGCAATCCATGGGATAGGTATGGTTCGCTGAGTTAGGGCTATGTGAGATGTGGGTTTCTTAAGGAGTTTTGGCAAAGAAGGAAATAAGTTGGGGTAGAATAAAGAAGGAGGCAAAACATTCACTGGATAGTAAAGACAGGAGTGAGACCTGGATAATGAGTGTAGGGTTGGATAATATAGTTTTCCCTTTCCTTATCTCTGGTAGTGGAATTGAACATGAAGCAGGAATAAGATTGAAAATAAGATTTTTCTGATGTGGTAGAAAAAGGTTTTTCTCCATCCTTCCCAGTCCATTTGTCCAAACTGATGCTTGTTGTGGCAGTGAGCAGGCTTGGGGTAGGGGGTAGTGGATAGGATTGTAAAGACTAGCAGGTAAGTTTAATGTACTCTTTTACCACTTTTCCCCTCTCTGCTCCATTTTACTGCCTGTCCTGTGTCACCACTTAGAGATCCTTTCTCTATTTGTATAAGAGTAAAGTGAGAACTGGAGATAAACGTCAGTGTTCCAGGCAGTGCTGATATCTGAAGTAGTTACCAAAAGGAAATGGTAGGGAAATGTTTAGCAATGGTGATGAGAAGGGGTGTTTCTGGTGTCAGCCATTTATAGATAAGGGACAGTCTTTTAGACTGAGTTTATATAAATGGAAATATGCTTGCAGATGTAGGTGTTTTCTTTCTTTGCTATACAGAATTTTCAAAATAATGGCCTTGATATAAGCCAAAAATATTTAAAAATATATCATAGGATTGGAGACAGCTTTTAAATAAGAAACAGCTAGTTTTTCTTTCCAAACAGGGAGTTTGGAACAGGGAGTCATTGTTTAATCAAATCTGCCTGATAAGTACATATCCAATTGAGAACTGAAGTAGAGCCGTGTGTATTTTCAGTTGACTTTGTATGATTTTTTCCATAATCCTAGTCACATAATCTTATTCCTGTAATGATTGTTATTATGTTTGGCATCTCTTTTTAAATTGAAAGTATCCGTGTAAAAACTACAAGAAAATGTAAAGGCTACAGCTGTTAGGAATAAAAGTATGATCCCCATTCCTTAGTTTTGATTTTTTAACTTATCTTGTGAATGTCTTTACTTTAGCAATTTTCATCAACTTAATTAAGTCTCTGAATTTACTTATTCTGTATGCCAAAACAGGTTAAACAAGTTTGTCACATATACCCGTGTAGGTTATCAATCAGACAAAAATAAAAATGCACGTTACCCTGTTAACAGTGATATTCTCAAAGTCATGGTTTAATGGGAGATCTTTATTATACTTTTCTACATTAAAAAAAATCAATCTTATTAGTAGCAATGATAATATTATAAAAGTGGTTAGAGTACGTAAGACAGATTACTGATACTGAAACAGAAAAGGAGAACACAGAGTAGGTTGGTTCTGTAGACTAAGTCTGGAAAACATTGTTACAAAGGTTAACAGCTGTGAGCAGCATTTTAAGAGTCAACTACTAAATAGCCTAGTTTAGATGTTTACTTCTTATTGATTATTGAAATTATTCTTCCTTGTTTGAGACAAAGGGTGAGCTAGAATAGCAGTTTAGGATAAGCTGAAAAATACATTTGTGATTGAGTTTTCTTTAGCATACATCTAAAATGAGAATTGTAGGGGGGAAGGAAAAAAACATTTGAATTAGAAATAATTTTAAACTAAAACCAAAAGGTCTAAAAATGAAAGAATAAATGTATCGTCAGAGTTTTTCCTGAAACAAAGTTTTGAAATTGTTTTTAAAATTAGGATAACAGACTATGTGGGTTTTTTTTTTTTTTTTTGCGGTACGCGGGCCTCTCACTGTTGTGGCCTCTCCCGTTGCGGAGCACAGGCTCCGGACGCGCAGGCTCAGCGGCCATGGCTCACGGGCCCAGCCGCGCCGCGGCATGTGGGATCTTCCCGGACCGGGGCACGAAGCCGTGTCCCCTGCATCCGCAGGCGGACTCTCAACCACTGTGCCACCAGGGAAGCCCAGACTATGTGTTTTTAACTGAAATTTTCTAATTTTTTTTTCCTTTGGTGGCTTTCAAAACTGTTTCAAAATACTGACCAACTCGATGACCCCAAGGCACTTTTCACAGGTTCTCCTTGTTTTACTTTTTTTTCCCTTGCGGTACGCGAGCCTCTCACTGTTGTGGCCTCTCCCACTGCGGAGCACAGGCTTTGGACGCGCAGGCCCAGCGGCCATGGCTCACGGACTCAGCCGCTCCGCAGCTGGGGCACGAACCCGCGTCCCCTGCATCGGCAGGCGGACTCTCAACCACTGCGCCACCAGGGAAGCCCTTTTTTACTTTTTTATCAAGTGAAGTTTTACTCTTTTTTCTTTACATGGTCTTTTCTGATTCTGATATAGAATCTGAAAATGCTGGGTTTTTTGGTAGAATCTTTGCTCAATCAACAAAATAAGGTGAAAAGTGTCCACAGAAATGCTTGTTAACTTGGCCCTAGGAGAGTTTGAACTGCCATTCTAGCAGGGGGAACAAAAATGAAAAGAGTTTAATAATTAGTAACACTAAAAGATAAAGGGAACATTGATAAACAGCTCAGTGAGGTACACATAGTATATTAACTATTTGATTTCTAGTCATCTTTGTATCTTTTTAGGAATTTTTTGTATTTAAAAAGGTACGGTAAAACTAAAAAGTATTGGTATAGATCCTTTGATTGTTTTGTGGGAAAAAATATAACAACAAATGCAGTGGATATTAGCCTTGATTCCACATCAGTATCATCTCTGGAACTTTGTGGAACACAGGCATCTGTATTATTTAAAAGCTCCATAGATTATACAGTGGACAAAAGGGTTGAGGAACACCTAGCTAAAGTACTCTAGATTGGAGTAGGAAGGAATCTAGAAGAAAGCAGATCAGCTAGGAGACTCTTACGCTAATCTATTTTTTAAAGGTGAATAATAGCATAAATAACAGTAGTGATCATGAAAATAGAGAAAGGTAAGTCAAATAGTCAAACATAAGTCGAAGTCAAAGTGAGCAGTTTTAATGAAGGTAAAGGGGAAAAGAGTCATTGATGATGCCAAGATTTCTTGCCTGGAAAAATATAAATAGCCATTTCCATCCAGTTTGGAAATGTCTGTGTTGAGGTGGGAGCAGGGAGAAAGGAGTAGACAGGCAGGTTGGCTTGTCATAGGGATAGTGGTAATGATTTAGTTTGGAATGTATCCCTTGGAAGTGAAGGATTGGAAGCTCTCTCTTGAAGTTGTAGCTTTGAGGGCAGATGAATGACCCTATGGAGTGATGGTAATGTATAACTGAGGACAGATCCTTGGAAGATACCAGTAGTGTCCAGTTTTACGTAAGTACTGCCCATTCTACCGTATGCTCCCATGGCACAATTGCCTTGCTTTTATCATAGTTATCACTTATCAGTTCACTTGTCTTTCTCACTGAATTTAGTTACTTGAGTAGGACTCTGCCTTTTATCTTTGTATCCCTAGTACCTAGCACCTTGCCTTGTAGATTTAAGGCACACACACACAAAAGAAAGAAGCTGATATACATATTTCCTTATAGTTTGAGTCTAATCTTTTTGTATTCATAACTTTAAAATTTTAACTTTGGATACAAATTTTTTGTAATGAATTTATTGTCATATCTTTTAAAGTGAGTATATTAGATTAATTTAACCTTTTGAAAATGGTCCAAATTATCATTATTAGTATCATTCCATTTTTTTATTAAAAAAACTGTAAATAGTGGCAAATATAGATTAAAAAAATTTTTGTTCTCAGAAAATGAGAACTAATAAGGATATAGTGTGTGGTATAATTTGTCTCTGTGTGTGTTGGTATAAGAAGGTGATAATTTTGTGTATGTGTATATATATTATATCCTCTAATTTCACACACAAAATTTTGCAACCCCAATATCAATTGCCTAAATTTTGGAGGTGAAATTTGTACTTGTTGTAAAATCCAAACATCTGAGAACCACTGATCTAAACTGTACTAATTTATTGTGCTTTAAGTGTAGGTATATTGATGCTCATTGCAAGGGTTATTTTAGAACCCCATGCCTTTAGAGGGACATCTGAGTATCCCCTATTCTCATTTATACAGAAATTGCTCTACTTATATAGAAATTCCTATTCCCATTTATATAAAAATTTAAGTCCCAGAAGTTTCTCCATAAGTCCTTTGCTTACACTAAACAAGAGATCTGTGTGGTGGTACACATTTCGGTAAAGTTGTTTCACAGGGGAATAACAGATACTGATGCCATTATTTCTAACTTCTTGATTTTTTCCATCTCTTGTACAGGATGTGTTCAAAGTTTTACATTTCAATTAACTTTTTTATCATAAATATGTTTATAGTAAGAGAGTGCTCCATGCACAGAAGATGCACCATGGGCCAAACTGTGTTTATAAATGTGAACTTTAATCTATGCAGTGTTTTGTTTTTTAATTAAATTTTTGACTCTTCAGTTTGCCCCAGGTCTCAATTGCTCTGTGTATTATTTCACCAGACTTTTGAGTTTACAGTCTTGCCATAGACCCATGGCTTTAAGCCATGGCTGCACAGTGGATTCATTTGGGGAGCAGTGAAATAAATGACCAGTTCCCACCTCAGACCAATTAAATGAAACTTCTAGGGGATTCCAGTGTGCAGCCAGAGTTGAAATCACTGCCAGAAATCTAACAAATAATGCAGTTGCAGAGAGAAAATAACTGCGTTTGACTGACAAAAGACCATTTGTTTGTGGCTAGTAGAGTCAGTGTACTTTGCTTTAGTGCAAAGCTTTGTTCATATCCATGAAAGTTTATAAATTAAAAACTCATAGGCGCCTGTCCTGTCGGCCACGTCCCGCGGCGTGGCGGGCGCGCTGCGGCCCCTGGTGCAGGCCGCGGTGCCCGCCACTTCGGAGTCGCCAATACTGGATGTGAAGTGGTCCTTTCTGTGCCGGGGGTCGCTGAGTGGCCAGGCCGCGGCCCGGCCTTTGGTCGCTTCCGTGGGCCTCAGTGCAGGCACCAGTGGGTTTTAGAGAAGTTGCCCAAGCCAGTTCTTTGGACCTTGAGTCCCTGCTTCTGTTCGTTATTCCCATACGGACATCAAAGTGCCTGACTTCTCTGACTATCGTCGTGCTGAAGTGTTAGATAGTACAAAGTCTTCAAAAGAGAGCAGTGAGGCTAGAAGAGGTTTCTCCTATTTGATAACTGCAACAACTACTGTGCGTGTTGCGTATGCTGCCAAGAATGTCATCTCTCAGTTTGTTTCCAGCATGAGTGCTTCTGCTGATGTGTTGGCCATGTCGAAAATCGAAATCAAGTTATCCGATATTCCAGAGGGCAAGAACATGGCTTTCAAATGGAGAGGCAAACCCCTGTTTGTGTGCCATAGAACCAAGAAGGAAATTGACCAGGAATCTGCAGTTGAAGTGTCCCAGTTGAGGGACCCACAGCATGATTTAGAACGAGTAAAGAAACCTGAATGGGTTATCTTGATAGGTGTTTGCACTCATCTTGGTTGTGTACCCATTGCAAATGCAGGAGATTTTGGTGGTTATTACTGCCCTTGCCATGGGTCACACTATGATGCATCTGGCAGGATCAGGAAGGGGCCTGCACCTCTCAACCTAGAAGTTCCCTCATATGAGTTCACCAGTGATGATGTAGTAGTTGTTGGCTAGAGACCAGGACTCAAGTTATAGGCTTCTTTCAGTCTTCGTGTCACCTCAGAAGAGTTATTTGCAAACAAACCTTCTGTACTTCGAATTAGTTGGTTTGAAATAGTTAAGAATTGCTAATGATGTGTTTGCAAACATGTGAAGTAAATTGAATTTAATGTTGAATACTTTCAAGCATTCACCTAATAAAGCCACTGTTAAACATTGTTATGCTCAAAGACTTCAAAGGTGCAGTGTTTTTGATAGTTGATTCTAATTAAAAATTACAGACCGGTGTACAAGATATTTGTGAAATCTATAATTGACTTTCTTGTTTATTTACCTTCTTTGTGTCAGGGACAGAGATTCTAGAGAGCTCATGGTTAGGATGAGGTAGAATTAGCTGGTTGTCTCCAAGACCTGGGAGATGTTTTTTGGCATTGGCAGAAACAATCGTATCCAAGTTTCCTTTATTTTGCACACCTGGCTATGTCTGGGATACCCCTCCACTCCCCCCTGTATGACGGGCCAAGAAATTTTATTCATCATTTATGGGAGTAACTTAGAATTCTTCAGTTTTAAGAGGCAGTGGCATAGGATATTATCTGAGGGAAGCTTTCCAAAAGGGGAGTGCTCCTCTGTTATTTCCTTCATCTGGTGTGGGTATTCATGTCTCCCAAAGCTCCTGCATCCATCCTATCAAGAGGAAGAAAGGGGGTAGTGCATCTGAAATTTAATACTATCTTTGTGTGAAAATGATCCTGCTGGTTTTGTTTCTTTGATGATGACATTTTGAGGTGTTTCTTCCAGTTGGATTTGCAGTCACCACTTTTCACTGTGAAGTGAGGGTGGGCGTAGGGAGACATACCAGAATTAACACCCTCTTCTTTCTGCCTCGTGCCTCCAGTTACACAGGTGAAACAAGACCAAGGTCTGATATTCTCCCTGGAAACTGGGAGTGGGCTTTACCCTTTGCTGAGAATCACAGCCATCTTGATATATTTGTCTTGTCTTTTCCATTTGGAGGTGCGTTAGTAAAGTACTTCCCTGGGTCCACCTTGTGATCACATGTGCATTTGTAAAATAGCAAATGAGATTCAGTGATTAGGTCTTCCATAAGGGAACTGGCCTTCCAGGGTTCTAGTCCTTAAAATCAGTAGCTAAGTGTATCAAAAAAGAAAAATGTCAGAGTTTCCAGGCTTATGAGCAGATACTAATCTTTGGTTCATTTTCACCATTCTAGAAAGACAATTAGCAGGTATGATAAATGGGGCACTTAATATTTTGTTCTAGGTCTCCATATAATGACATTTAGGTTCAAGTATTTAGGTATAAATATGAGACAAAAAAATGCCAAACGTTGGTAACTTACTACCTTTTGACATGTTCTCTTTTAAATGGAGGGCTTTCTGATCTTTTGTGCATATGTAGATTACCATGGAAATGTTTGTATTGTTTAAAAGTAGAGAAATTGTATCATTATGTCTGAGCAATATATTTTGTAGTATTTGGTGTTAATATTTGGATCATCTCACATGAAGTTTTTTTCCCCCTGATTTTATCATGAGGCCAAGAGAAGTCGGTATATATTTGTTGGATATTTTGCTTGTTTATCGTTGTGGTGAAGATTCTGTTTTTCTAATATTCATGGAAAATCATCCTACACTTTTTTCTCTACTCATGCTACTTTTTAATGGTACCAATTGCCCACAACGTATTGTTTAATACTACACCAATACATCTAGTAAAAGCTGCCGAATTTAAAAAAAAAAAAAAAAAAACTCATAAAGAGAGGCAAGGTGGTATAGCGGTTATGAGCATGGACTTAGGCACTTGACTGCCAGGTTTGATGTGTACCCTTGAGAAAGTTACTTAATCTCTCTATACTTCAATTTCCTTATCTGTAAAGTAAAATATCTGCCTCAATGGGTTGGTATTAGAATTAAATGAATTAATATTTGTAAAGTACTTAAAACAGTATCTGGCACATAGGAAGCATTACTTGTGTTAAATACATAATTTTAAAAATTAAAGGTGTATCTGTAGCTACCACCTGGATGCATTAAGGGCATTGAAGATTGAATGGTTTCTGGAATTTGTATCTAGACTATTCTATAGTGTCTTTCTTCTTCAGTACTAGGATTGCTGTAGTGTTTTTTCTTTTCTTTTTTTTCTTGACCCATTTGCTTTTTGTATTTCTAACTTTTTATGTGAAAGGTCCAACCTTTTTAGCACATTAGAATACTGAGTTTTTCCCCCTATCAGAGAAATGACTAGTCGCAACACGTTAGGTGTAAGATGCAGGTTTTCAGGTGGTTCGTTTGTTTGATTCTCAGGAGCTGCTTCAACACCAAACATCTTGGATGTTTTTGTCCCACCTCTATGTGTGTCACTATAGCAGATGCTCAAGAATACTGAGAAAGCTGGTCTGTGTGTGGTTTAACTATGTTCGTGAGACAATCTTGTCCTGATCACTTTGTTTTAATGTCTTGGAATGGCTGCTGAACTTGTTTCCACTTGGTCATGAGTTTCTTTGCTTACTTCATATTAGAGAAAATGACCTTTAAATGTTCTTTGAACCTGAATTTGGTAATCTGGTCATCTATTTGGTAATATACCTAAGTAAAAGTGAAACTTTTCTGAATTTCTAAAAGTTTAAGACTTGTTTGTGATACTCAAGGTAACTCCTTGTTTTTGTTTTCAGAGTATTTGATGACCCTCAAATTTAATGAAATACAGTTTTTATTTTGTAACTTTTGCTGTGTTCACAGCACGTCATATTTTAAAATGAAATTTATTGAGGTACAATTTATATACAATAAACTACACACAGTTAAAGTATATAATTCACTGGGTTTGACAGATGTATACACCCTATATTCTTTTAGCACAATCAAGACACAGAACATTTCTGTTGCCCCCCAAATTTCCTCGTGCTCCTTTGCAGTCATTCTCTCACTCTACTCTTGGTCCCACTGATCTCTTGTCCCTGTAGATTTGTTTTCATATTTTAGAATTTTATATACATGGAATCATGTGATAGCTTCTCCATTGCATTGTACACCAGTTAAGGACCACAATAGTGCAATGTTAATCTTTGGTATTGTGACTCACAAGGCTAAACTGACAAGAATGACATGCTATTCTTATCTTAAATTGGCCTCAGATTTACACTTGCTAAATGTCTTACCTTCTGTGCTTTATATTCTGTCTTTTTATACTGAGAATTAGAATAGAGTTATTGAAAAAATAATATTATTTCTAATGTACTTCTAAACATCAAATGGTCCCAGCATGAAAAAATGCATGAACCTTAGCACCTCTTATTCATTTTATTCATTTATAAGTAATTTTTTATCTATGTAATGTGTTACCAATAATTTCTTCTTAACCTTACAGATTTTCCAAAAAGACCCATGTACTATAATCGAAGAATTTAATAGATGTGATTGTGTTCCCACTTGCAAGTTTGGTTGTTTTTTTTTTTTTTTGACAATAATGTGAAGTGAAAAAAAATGATAAGTTAGCTTAAAACAGTGGAGAGATTCTCCAGAAAATTGACTTTGAACCTATTGGTTTCCTAAACGTCTTGTAACTAATATTTTGAGAACACTGTTTGAAGTATTCAAATTTTACTGCTTATTCATCACTATTATCTATTGACAGTTATGAACTGTAATTTGAATTTTACTCTAGCAACTATTTAATTTGTAATTTTTGGTGTTTCTTATAATTTTTTTTTTTTGTTTGCCGTACGCGGGCCTCCCACTGTTGTGGCCTCTCCCGTTGCGGAGCACAGGCTCCAGACGCACAGGCTCAGCGGCCATGGCTCACAGGCCCAGCTGCTCCGCGGCATGTGGGATCCTCCCGGACCGGGGCACGAACCCGTGTTCCCTGCATCGGCAGGTGGACTCTCAACCACTGCGCCACCAGAGAAGCCCTTCTTATAATTTTTGAGCACCGTGAAAATTTAAATATTTTCTCCCCCATTAATGGGGTACCATGATTAACTTCTATAGCTTATATAAGTTATAAATCAAAAGTAGTCTTTGCCTTTCAATTTATACTTTCTAATGGGAAAAATCACACCTGGTTTTAATAGAAGACTCTTTATATAAACAAGTGACAGAGTACTATAAGGATGGCAACTGCATATGGGGGGAATTGTAAGATGATCAAATGGGAGGCAGGTAAATCCTCTTGAAGAACATGGGAATTCAGTTATGTTTTGAAGGCATGAGAGAGGTTAATTCAAAAAGGAAGAATAGTATCCATTCTAAAGAGTATCCATTCTAAAGAGACAGTTTAGAGATTCCATTGGTTCACCTGAGTTTGGACCTGTAATACAGCTGTTCTTGAGCAACAATAAACAACTCCTTAACTTATTATACTTGGTTCTTACAAAGACACCTGCAGTCAAAGTAATAATATCTTAAACTAATCACAAAATTCTTAAAAATGGAACTTTTTTTTTTAACAGCTCTATGACATATTTATTTTATAACTGGAAGTTTGTACCTTTTGACCCCCTTCACCTATTTTGCCCACTCCCCTACCCTCTGCCTTTGGCAACTACCAGTCTGTTCTCTGTATCTATGAGCTTGCTTGGTTTTTTTTTTCCTTCTTAGATTCCATAGAACTTTGTCTTTTTAATCAACTAATGAATGTGCTATTTTTTCCTAGTTATTGTCTTTTCATAGGAAGTAACTTATATTTATTCTTTAGTTGTTGCATATGTTTGTGAAGGTGAGTTTAGTCAATAATTATGGTATTATTCCTGACAGTAGGACCAAGCTTCAGAATAATTTGGTTCATCCGATTTCCATACTGAATTTGGTTTGGCAACTTTAAGTTGGCATCACTTGTGTTTTGAATTATTAATTAATTTTTTAATTAGTGTTTTTAAAAATTTAAATGTAAAGAGAATATAATGAATAGAAGTCATGTTAATGTGAACTTCATTCTAGAATTTTATGAGAATCAGGTGACTTTATCTTTAAGACCTGGCAGAGCTTTAAGTTGATCTTAAAATGATGTATTTGAACAAATGAATACTGATTCCTTCTCTAGATTTATTATTTTAGTCTGACTATAAAATGTTTATTAACTATTAATTTCAAATTAGGCTGCAGGACATATATATATTTAATTGTGCTTTCTAAATATAATTTTTTAATTGCCCAGACTTCTCTGTGTTAGGGCAAATTTGAATGTATGCATTAATTAGAGATTTTCCTCTCCTTCTCTCCATTTCCTTCTCTTCACTTCGCCCCTCCCCCCTTTTCTCTCTCTCTGTCTCTCTTTTTAACTAAGATACATTCATATTTTTATAGGATGCCTGTAAGAAATAAGTAAGGAAATAGATTATTAATCACAATGATTTTGAGTCATCACAAATACCAATATATAAAAATCATTATAAAGCTAATTATTAATTCATTGAGACCTCTGATTGATTGCATTTTAATACTTAAGCATTTCTTGTTCTGTTGAGTAGATCTTTGATGCAGACCTCAGGAAGTTCTTAGTTCTTAATTTACCTTTCGATAATGAATAAGTATTTCCTTTTAAATAAGACAGTCTTTTAAATATTGGTTGACCTAATAACTAAAAGATAACAACAACCAAAAAATCCTCAGAATTGAGTTTTAACATATTTTTTTGCATATGCAGTTTGACCAAGTTAGCAGCAGAGTTTTGAATTTGTATACTGGGCACTGGTGAACTTTAACTTTTTTTGACTTCTGGAACCCAAATCATAAATTATTTTGAAAATACAGTGATTAAAAGGTAAATAGCACTATTTTGAATACTATAAAAGCAAATAATGGGCTATTATGAAAAAATACTGAATTTTCCCATTCTGTTTTCAATAAATTTATTTATTTTAAAAATAACCTTTCAAGGGTATTCTGGAAAGTGGAATTTCTGAAGGCTAACTATATTTTTTGTTCAACTTTGTAACCACCAGACATATAACATAGTGTATACCTAGTAGTTGGGGTTTGATACTTTTTGTTGAATAAATACATGATTTAAAAGTTCTGGGTCCAGAATGGCTTACATGGACCATAGTGAATATGTCAGGTTCATATCTCTATTAGAGCAGATACCACATTTTAATACATCTTCTCCCCTTCCTTTGATGCCAGTACTTGCTCGTTAGCTTTATTATTCTCTATAGTGTTTGACCTAGAGTATTTTCCCAGCAAATCTGTTGAAGGAATGAAAAGTATGTACAATTGCATTAGTTTCAATTATATATTAAGTGTACTGACTTTATTAATCACGTTAATCTCAGTATCAGCATATTTAGAGAGTCTGGAGACTCTTAAATGTTAGTGAAAACATTAAATAGAAGTTTACAATCAGTTTGATAGGCTTACAGACAAAATGTGAATCCTTCCTCAAAACTTTAGTAGAGCAGATAGTAAGCCTTAAAACTACATAAAAAATTGAAGTATTTAAAGAGAATTTTGAGTGTGAGAAACTAGAGGTCATCTAAAAAGCTGAAGGGCAATAGGTTTCCACATATATATAAACTCGTCTTTGTATCTCATAACTAGTAGAATAATTCTAGGGTAAATTGAGTTTCACAGTATACGATGTTATAGTAAGGACTCTGAGAATTTATAGTAGATGCCTTTTGCGGCTCACAGCATACCATTGGTCCTTGGGTGTGGTGGACAAACACTGTGAGCTCAGAGGCACTTGACCCCGACGGAGTCCCATTTTAAATGTGTGTTGCTTTCTTTTCTATTTTTCACCTTTTTCCAACACTGATGGAGCCCACTGAGGGAATCCCCTTTTTCAGTGCCTAAGTGTAGACTTAGAGGTACAGGTTGTTAACAACCCTCAGTTAATGGGGGATAGTAACTGATAGATAAATGCTCCAGCCTCCCATCCTTTAGGTATACAATTCCAGAGGCTTTCTGTATGCTTCTGTGCTGCCCACAGCAGCAGCCTCAGTAATGCACCCTTGTATTAGCATTTTCTCCTCCCTTAACTTGTTCTCCCCACTCTCTCACTCCTGTTTCATAGGGTTCCCTCCTAAATAGACTACTTGAACCCAGGTCCTTGTCTTAAGTTGTACCTTCTGTAGAATCTAAACTAAGAAGTCTTAAAAAAAGGAAATCTGTTTAAGTATGTTAAACATAGCTTTTCCCGAACGTATTTGATCTTAAAACTTTTGTTTGAATGACTTCTATTACCAGAAAATGTAGTAAATTTATGTATTTATTTATAATATGTACATTACATAAGACAGTGAAACTTACATATTCAAACAAAGGGCCTTTTAGAGTTGACGATATCCATCTCAAAAAAAGATAAAGCACCTTTAAAATAATACTGTACCTTAATGAATCATTTGACATCAAGTCTGATGAGTAAAGTCAGGAATAGTCTTATGAACATCATAGGTTTATTAAGGTATCATTAATCAAAGTATTTGTTTCAAAGACTTTACTTCCTGTAGTCCTACTTAGATACTTGATAAATAACTACATCTGAAAGATGTTACTAAAACTGAGGGGTTTTTCTTTGAGAATGTAGAAAAAGTTGTTTGCCTGCTTGTTTTCAGTGGACAGTTATTGCCAACCTGCTGTATAACAAATTGAGAGCCCTGTCACTACACAAATATTAGTGATTAATGAAAATATTATTGTATAAGAACATAACCATGAAAAAAGAGAAAGCTTTTCATTCTTTTGGGGTTTAAAGTCAATATTCAGACCAAGGCTGAGACTGATACATATTCATCTTAACTAAGCAATGTGAGTGTGAGGGCATATTTGGTACCCTTATTGCTCTTTCTGGTATTGGTCAAACTAGAAGGCTAATAGTTTGGTTTTCAGCTCAGTATGTGCTGGGCTAAGTGCTTAAAATAACCAGTAAAGTTTTTCAAATTTTGAATAGATAAGTGTTGTTAAATTTGAACTATTATAATTCCTTTTCTGTTAAAAAAAAAACCAACTCTTAAATACTGGAATCTAATTGTCTCACCTGGGGAAAGAACTTGAATATAATTATCATCCCCAAATTTGGTTGTTGTATTTATGTTTTTAAGTTTATTCTGTCGCTAAACAATTGCCTATATTTGAACATGTGGCAAGAGAACCTAGATTATGTCTAAGAACATTGATTGAAGCCAACTTGATAATTTTTTTTACTCTTTTACCTTTACAATTATGTAAATGTTATTTATTTGATTGTGGCATATTCATACCTTTCTTTATCAGAACTCACATTGATTTTTCAAATTAAATATGATGACTGATCTAATTAAAAAAGAAAAAAGGTAGTAGCTGGAAGTAATGCTGTGGCCAGATAATGTAGTCAGCTTATAATTTTTATTCATCTTATAAAGACTCAAAACTTTGGAGAGTTTTCCAAGGTAATTTCTCTAGCAACGTTTTTGCACTAGGATTATAATTTTTTAAGTGTAGTATGCCTACAGCAAGTCCAAGTGTATCAATACACAACCATTTAATTTGCATGCTAATTTACGTTGCCATCTCACTTATCAACCCCTTTTAATATAGAAAACTGATAAATTTGTAGAGATCCAAGAAAATAACAGACAAGAAGAAGGATTAAGTGGCTTCTCTGTTGCTGCAAGGTCGTATTGCCCAATGGTAGCAGGACAATTAATGTTTGAATGCCCAGCCATACTTGTCCCCTACCAGGATGTTTTTGGTTTATAAATTGATAACTTGTGTATGTCTACTTGTATTTATTAGTTTTATTCAGCTTCACAAATCCATCTGTTTAAAATGGTAAAATTTATTTGGTTATCAAATCATCATGGTTAAAATGATGGATCCAATTTGCATAAAGGAACTTCGAAAATTATGAAGTTTAAACTTCATAGAATTTTACTTCATGAGTTTGCTTTTATTCGTCTTTAAATAATTGTAGATTATGCTGAAGCTTTTAGGAGCCTGATGTATTTTAAGTCAACTTAATTTAATTTTTTCCTTGTTTTTAGTGGGAGATTTTGATAAGATCTGGCGAGAACATTGTGAGGATGAGGAAACACTTTGTGAATATGCTGTTGCAATGAAAAATTTGGCAGATAATCATTGGGCAAAAACTTGTGAGGGCGAAGGTCGTATTGAATGGTGTTGTAGGTGAGTGTTTTTATGAACTAACAGTTTTGGTTTCTAATGTATTATTTAAATTCTTAAGTCTAAGTAATGCCGTATATGATTCATTGTACCAAAATAGAAATGTTTTAAAACAGATGATGTCTTTTAAATAGCTTCTTCCCATTGCCTCACTTTCTCTATGTTTATTTCATTCACCATTTTTTAATCAAAATGTTTTTCTTTGATATAACTTAAATTTCTTTGTTTCAACTTTTTAAGTGTATAACTTTAAATACATTTGTTTAATTAAGCATTGGTACATTTAAAATATGAGATTTAGCACTTGACTCATCATTAATAAGTTATAGTATAGAAAGTTCTTTAGATAATTATATTTGGATTCAAGTAAAAATGAATACTTTCCATTCTTTAAAGCTGAAAACATCTTAAAAGTTTCCAAATCCTGAATTTTTATATGTGATTCAGGGTATTCCAGCACTTATATTGACTTTGGATAATGTTTATTTTCTCATAGCAGAGCTTCTAATTTTAAAAACATCAGAAAATGGAATACTGCTGATCATTTCTCTCAAGTGGTAAAATAATAAGAATGAATTTGTATATTGACTGAATTTAAAAATCAATTCCCAGAAAACAAAACATTATCTTTCTGCTTGGACAATAAGTTTATGGTAACTTTAGGTTTATATTTCATTTCAATTATCTTTTATTCAAAGTTTCTGTTTTGATTTCATTTAAAAGTTATATAATAGTGCCTATTTCATTTATTCAATAAATAATCCAGAGAAAAATATGTATTTTACTTCGTTCTTTTATTTATTCATTTAATAAATAACTTTAAGTGATTGTCTTCTGTGTACCAGTCACATCATAGGCATTGTGAGTATAGCACTCAACCAAACAGATAAAATCCTTGCTCTCATTGAACTTACATGCTAGTGAGGGTTAGAAGCAAGAAACAATACATAAGTTAAATATACACTAGGTCAGATAATGGTAAGTGCTGTGAGAAAAATAAAGCAAGGAGAAATAAAACAATTTTAAAGAGGGTAGACAGAGAAGGCCTCACTAAAGTGATGTGTAAAAGACATGAAGGAAGTAAGAGAGCAAGCCTTAACAAGTCCAGAGGCCTTGAGACAGGAGCTTGCTGGCATGTTTCAGAAACAGCAAGGAGACCTGTTTGGCTAGAACAGAATGAGAAGGGGAGAGTGATAGAAAATAAGATAACAAACAGCTAGATTTTGTAGGATCTTGTGGACCATTGTGGAGACATTGGCCTTTATTCTGCATGAGATGCGAAGTCATTAAATGTTTTAAGAAGAAAAAGTTACAGGATCTTACTAATCTTTTGAAATGTGTCAAGGATTTTTAAGAACTAATTGTAGTGTTAAGATAGATTATAGAAAAGGCAAGGATGTTAGTAAGGAAACCAGTTAGGAAGCTGCTACAGTAATCAAGGCACAAAGTTATAGTGAAACAGTTTTCTTGGAGAAGGAGAGAGTGAATGGACAGACAGTGTGGTAGGATTAATGCTCAAATGAGTATAATGACTTAAGAGAGGAGCAGGGGAGATGGTGATGTATACATGGTGGTGATTATGATGATATGTAAGAAGTGAGCTGAAAATGTGAGGTAGGTGAGGAACAGTGAAAAGATTGGTATTATCAATGGATTGTGGAGCCAAAGAATTGTGGAGTTGAGGAACTAAAGGAAGGAGCCAGAATAATAAGAAATGAGATGCTTGGGATTAAAATGTTTGGGTTTTTTTTTTTCTTTTTCTAGAGAAAAAATGGTTATAAATGTGACTGTTCTACGGAGTATACATTTCTCCTTCAAGCTAAGAAACGCAAATTGAGGCATACTACTGAGCCAAATATTTCCCTTGTGACACAAAGTAATAATGTAATCCAATCAGGAAGTCAGTACCATCGCTATTTAAGACCAACATTCTTTGCTCTTAGCAGCACTGCTTTTAAATTAGTATTCCAATACATCAGGCAAGCTCTCAGACTTTATTTCAAATACCACTTTGATATGTGGTATTCTCATAGGAGCATTTGCTTGTACCTTCCACTTGAATAATGAATATGCCTCACACTTCGCTCTTCTTTCTTCTTCCTCAGATTTGTGTTTTTATCAGTAGTTTTTGTATCTACATGTGTTCTGAAAGAGGTTATTTTTAGGTCAAACTGCTGAAAAAGAACATTAATAAGAATTTAGGTCAAACTGCTGAAAAATAACAGTGGCAAAATATGGTAAAAAGATGTTACTATGGAAAGTAATCCCAAGAGAAGTTTTATAGTGTCTTTACTTTAAACTTAAAACTAGGTTGGGGAAAAAAGGCTTCAAAGCAATATTGAATTTTGAAATGAGTTATCTGTATTTCTAACTTGGGTTATATGTATTTCCTTTCCCTGTTGACAATTCTAAGAGAGCAGTGTCACTCTGAAAAGCTAAAATCAGCTTTAAAAGGGGTTTGACAAAAGTTTACTTCCAGTAGTTATACTTAAAACTTTAGAGGAATTCGATATGTGAAATAAGTCTTACTGACATTACCTTGCTGAGATTTTGTTGACTGTTTAGCTTGAAGAATTATACATAAGATTTCCTTCTAAAAATTAGTAAAATTTTATTTGTAATATGAAGTATTTAAATTAGAAACAAAACACAATATAAAGTTATAGTTGTATGTTTAATAAAAGAATTTACCTTTTCTAACTCTCCACACAGAGGAAGGAACATATAAACACACCATTTCCTGAACCATTTGAAAGTAAATTGCAGATGACATGACATTTCATCTCCATCTCCTACATAACCACAATACTATAAACACATTAAGACAATTAACAGTAATTTCCTAAAATATCTAGTTCATAAAATTCAGATTTTTGTTATTGTCCCCATAACATGCTTTATAATTTTTTTCCCCTAAATCAAGGCTTGTGCTTTGGTGGTTAAATTTTTTAGGTTATTGTTTTTGTTTTCCCTAACATTGCATTGTTTTTAGAGAAATGTCAGTTGATTTGTAAAATATACCACATTCTGTATTTTGTGATTGTTGGTTTGAGGTGATTAGTAGCATTGTTCAAATATTCTGTATATCCTTACTGATTTTTCTTTTTGGCCTTCTATCAGTTACCAAAAGAGATGTTTCCAAGATATCATTTTACTTAATTTTTCTATAATAATTTGGCTCTTCTTTAAAGATTTCATTTTCTATTGAAGTTCTCCATATTTTCATCTATTCAGTTAATATTTTTCTCTATTAAAAAATTTATAATAGTTATTTAAGTCCTTGTCAGCTTATTCCAACATAAAATTAATCTGTGGTTCTGTTTCTTTTGGCTGTTTTTTTCTTTTGGTTATGGATCATTTTTTCTGCTTCCTTGTATGTCTGGTAATTTTAAAAGTACACTGGGTTGGCCAAAAAAGTTTGTTCGGGTTTTTTCGTAACCGCTTACAGAAAAACCCGAACGAACTTTTTGGCCAACCCATATATACTGGCATTATGTTTAGAAGAGACTGGGGTAAATATTATTTTCCCAGAGAGGGCATGGTTTTTTCTCTGATAGGCAGCTGGGATAAGAGATTGAACACTTTGATCTTATCAGGAGTTAGGCTGGGTTGAAGCTTGATTACCACTTTAGATAGTTTCAATTCACATCTGGCTTCAAATGCCTTGAGAGTGAGTCTTGTTCTGTGTATATTACAGGTACCAACCTGTAGCAGGACTCTGGGACCTAAGCCCATGGAAGAGTGCAGAGAATTTTTTTGCTTTTTTAGTCCCACTCCAAGTCTCCAGTGCTCCCCCCTCCCCTATCTTTTTCTTACTTGAAAAAAGACCTATGGGGGAAGGCAGGAGAATGGCGAGAACAATCTCTGCATTTGGGTTTCTTAAAGTTTCCAGTGTGTCACTCCATTCTAAGCAGCCATTGAAAGCTCTGCTGCTTTTCCTTTAATCGAACAAAATTCCTCTACCTTGGAAGGCTTGATCCTTCACCACTCATGCTCCTTTTCAGCAAATGCACAAAGTGCCTGTGGTCCCTTCCATTAGACCTCTTTGCGTACTCAGTTCTCTTGATTTCTTTTTAATACATTATTTTTAGATTGTGTAGGTTTTTTTCTTTTTTCCTAGTTATAGCACAACCAGGGGTCTATTGTGATTATCTGTATCCTAATCCAAAACTAGCTTTGTGTCTTTGTTTTGGATTTATTTGATTGTTTTATCATGGTGCCATTTAACTACTTCCTTAGTCTCCTTTATTTCTTGTAAACTGAACATTGAGTCTAAAGTGTTGATTCAGGTCCCAGATTTTTGCCAAAATATTTATTAGGTGAAACTGCATACTTCACGTTGCATCACGTTAGCAAGTTCTTATTGTCAGGTTATTCCACTGTTAGAGACGATAAATTTTGCCATTTGGTTAAGGTGGTAACTACTAGATCCTTCCATTGTAAACTTATGTTTTCCTTTTGTAATTAGCAAGTCATACGTAGAGTGACATTTTTGGCTTGTGAATCAATCTTGTCTCCCAACAATCTTTCAACTAACAGGTTTACTCCATTTATTAAATAAATTTGGGGTGGTAAAATGATTTTTTTAGTTGTATCATTCCTTGCATTTATTAGCGGTCATTCTTCTGTAAATAAAAACTTTCCCTTATGAACAGGGAATGATTACATGTTTTCTGGAAAGGCTAGGTAAAAGTAAACATATACATGTAATTCTTTCTGTTTAATTAGCAATTTTCAGAGTAAGGAGTTGGTGTAATGGTCAATTCCAATTGTGACAAGTGAGTTGTGGTTTTGTTGTTGTTGTTTGGTTGGTTGGTTTGGTTTTGGTGGGTTTTGTCTGTTTGTTTTTGGAATATCACTGCAGGCTATTGGATTCACTTTTTCCATCAGTCTTTGATTTGTGTTTGAGTGTGTGTTTGTGTTCAAATTAATCTGTATTTAGCCAGTGGGAGCCTCTTCAAAGCTGGCTTCTTGGTTCTGACAGCACCTTTGAGCACTTCTTGCTATCTACTACAAGATAAGCTTTACCTTCCCAGTCAAGACCTACAATCAAGGAGCCTTAGTTTCTTGTAGTGAGAAATAGAAATTAAGATCTGGGCACTAGATATGCTTCTGCGGTGTCCTTTCTTCTAGACTTTTTCACTGAACAGAAATATTATATAGTCTTAAATTCATAATTGGTATTTGCTATTCAAATGTAACATTACAGGTTTTTTGCCTAACTTCTCTGTTTTATATTTCTATATTATCTCTTCTGTTACTCTGAAGGACTTAGTTTGGAATAACATCAACATATTTGCTTTGTTCTATAGTTCACATAAAATGGTTTCAAAATTACAGTACCAATTCTACTTCTAACAATAAACTGAGTGAAGTTTAAGATTTCTTTGCAGTTCTTTCGTCTTTAGAACATATCTCACTAAGGGTCAGAATACTGTGTGTAAAAGTTACATGAAACAATTCTTTTGTGTATGGTTATGTTACCAATTTACTATGCAGTTAGTTTCACTTTGTTTTATGGGCTTTTTTCTTATTTTCTTTTAATCTGGGGGAATATAAGGCATTTACATGGTTCAAAAGTCAAAACTTTACAAAAAGGTATACTCAGAATAGGCTCCCTTCCATTTTCTTCATTTGTTTCTTGTTTCTCCTTTTTGAAGAAATAAGCAAATTCATACAATGTATATACATGTATCCACCCTGTCTTATCTCTTCAAGTGGTACATGTTTTATACTCTCTTTTGTACGTTTCATTTTTACTTAATATTATGTCATGGAGTTCATTCTATTTGATATTGTATTAATCAGGGTTCTCCAGAGAATTGGCTCATGTGTTTGTAAAGGCTGACAAGTCCCAAGATCTGCAGGATGAGTTGACACGCCAGAGACCCAGGAGTTCCAAACCAGTGGTATAATTCCTATCCTGAGGCCAGCAGGCTCGAGACCCAGGAAGAGCTGCTGTTTCAGTTTGAGTCCAAGGCAGGAAAAATTCAGTGTTCCAGTTGAAAGGCAGTCAGGCAAGAAGAATCTCTCGTACTCTGAGGAGTGTCAGCTTTTTTGTTTTATGCAGACCTTCAAGTGATGGGATACAGCCTACCCTCATTAAGAAGGACAATCTGCTTTACTCAGTCTACCCATTTAAATGTTAGTCTCATCCAGAAATATCCTGACAGAAATACCCAGAACATTTGACCAGATATTTAGGCACCCCGTAGCCCAGTCAAGTTGACACATAAATTGACCACCACAAGTATATAGATGTTTTCCTCATTTTGTTAAGTTACATACAAGCTTTTTCTGTTACAAATAGTGCTGTAACGAATAACCTTGTGCATATTCATTTTGTATTTTTGGCATTGTATCTTTGTAGACGTGGAATTGCAGAGTAAAAGAGTAAATGCATATGTGATTTTGTTGGATATTGCCACATCACCCTCCATAGAGGTTATATCATTTAATTCCACCAGCAAAAATGACAATACCTGTTTCTCCAAAATCTTACCAACAGAGTATGTTGCCTACCTGTTGAATTTTTGCCAGTCTGATAGATGGGAATTGATATCTCTATGTGATTTTAATTTATGTGTCTCTTATGAATGATGTTGAGTACGTTTTCATATACTTAGGAAATATTTGCCTTTTCTTTCTGTGAATTATATGTTTGTGTTTTTGATGCTTTTTTTCCTAACGGTTTTTGGTCCCTTTTTTCTTGATTTTTTTTTAGAGCTCTGTATATAATTTAGAGATATGTGCCCTTTTTCTTTGAGTTTGTATCTTTTGCCATGCAGGTTTTTGTTTTGCCATGCAGAAGGTTTTTGTTTTCACATAATCAGATATATCTGTCTCTTCTTTTATTGCTTCAAGATTCCAGTTGTCTTAGAAAAGCTTTTCTGATTCCCAGACTGTAAGAATTCCTGTTAGAAATTCACTCATGTTTTCTTGTAGTACTTTTATGGTAATCATTTTTTTTTTGACATTTAGATCTCTGACCTCTTTGGAATTCATTCCAGTGTTTGTTGCAAAGTATAGATCTACCCCTCCCCAATAGTTATTTATTTCTCCAACATCATTTATGAAAACGTCTACCTTTTCTACAGTGATTTGACATATACTTACGTGATATACCAAGATTCCCCACATAATTGGTTCTGTTTTAGGACTTCCTGTAATGATTCCTTGTCTATATCATTTAATCCATGCTATTCTATATCATTCTTCCGCCTCCCCACCACCATTCTTCTTTCTCAGGATTTTCTTGGTTATTCTTGGTTTTTTTTTTCACCATATGTACTTTAGAATCAACGGGTCTAACTAAATTTTTTTTTTAACATCTTTATTGGGGTATAATTGCTTTACAATGGTGTGTTAGTTTCTGCTTTATAACAAAGTGAATCAGTTATACATATACATATGTTCCCATATCTCTTCCCTCTTGCGTCTCCCTCCCTCCCACCCTCCCTATCCCACCCCTCCAGGCGGTCACAAAGCACCGAGCCGATTTCCCTGTGCCATGCGGCTGCTTCCCACTAGCTATCTACCTTACGTTTGTTAGTGTATATATGTCCATGCCTCTCTCTCGCCCTGTCACAGCTCACCCTTCCCCCTCCCCATATCCTCAAGTCCATTCTCCAGTAGATCTGTGTCTTTATTCCTGTCTTACCCCTAGGTTCTTCATGACATTTTTTTCCCTTAAATTCCATATATATGTGTTAGCATACGGTATTTGTCTTTCTCTTTCTGACTTACTTCACTCTGTATGACAGACTCTAGGTCTATCCACCTCATTACAAATAGCTCAATTTCGTTTCTTTTTATGGCTGATAACTAAATTTTCTAAAGTTTGTATTTTTATTGGGATTACCTTAAATTTTTTAATAACTGGAAAAAAGTGGAATTTTTATAATGTTGAGTCATTGTATCCATGAAAAAGTTATATATCCTTCCATTTGTTCTAGTCCACTTTTGAATTTTCAGTAGTGTTTTAAGGTTTTCTGTATAGTGATTATGCACATTTCTTATTATGTTGATTCCTAGGTACTTTATCATTTGTTGCTATTATAAATGAAATCTTTCCTTCCGTTGTATATCCTAACAGGCTATTGTTTGTATACATGTGGAGGCTTTTGATTTTTGTATGTTTTACATCCTGTTTTACTGAATTCTCTTACTGTTTGTATTACTTTGTGATTGATTCTTTTGGATTCTCTAGGTATATTATCATATCTGTGTATACATAGAGTTTTATTTCTTTCTGTCCAATTCATTTAACTAATTATTTTTCTCTTGTCTGTTGCATTAGCTATGTTTTACTCATTCAGTGATGTGTGTGGTATGTCCCCATTATATAAGTTGCTGGCTTTTTTGGCTGATATATAGATACAATTTAACTGTTAGGAAGCATTCACCAAGCCCTGATTGATTGATTGATTTTATTAGGAATAGCTGTTGGATATTGTTGAATGTCCTTTCAGTATCTATGGAAATGAATGTTTTCTCCTTGATTTGTGAATATAGTGAATTATATGGAAGGATTTTTTATATTGAATAATCCTCATATTCTTGAGATACATACTCGGTCATATTTGATTCTGTTTGTTAAAATTTTATTTCATATTTTACATTGATATTTATTTTTATATTTTGTATTTTATATTTCTGTATTTTTTGTAGACATTCTCACACCTGATTATCATTGTATTTGCTCCATAACAAATGACTTTAGAAAATTTTCCTTTGTTTATATGGTCTGGAACTGTTTAAACAGTTTTGGCGTTGCCTAATTTGTACTTGTGTGTTTTATTTATAGAGGTGACTGAGTGATGGCATGGAGAGGTCATTGCCATTGAAAGAATTTATTACTTACATGCCCTGAGAGAAGTGGGTATGCCATGTCACACAGGGAAGCACCACATTTGGTCAGGAGGCAGAAGCAGGAGTGAGGGGAAAAAATAGACCTGATCCTTTATAGGGTTTACATGGGAAAGGCAAAGCAGTGTAAACAGTATAGGACTGGCTAGTTTGAATAATTTTGGTGGGCTTTGGAACATACGAGCTGTCCCTAACTGTCTGGTACCTGGACCTGAGTTAATTTAGGGTTTGGGAAACATGGACTTGTGTGAGAGTTAAATAAAGGAAATGGTTGGGTTGCAACCCATAGTTGCAACTCTGAGAGGCGCGCTCCCAAGTAAGTTGTTTATTATCTTTAGGAATTAGCTAGCCTTGGAGAGGCAGTTTCTCCCTGGGTCTGTAAGGCCCTCCCAGATGTCAGAACATCCTAAGTTACAGAAAATTAAAAGCTTGATAAATACAGGGGTTATCTGATTTTTGAAGCCTTGGTAGAATTCCTCAGTGGATACTGATGCTTTTTGGTGAAGCAACTCTTTGATAACTTTCTCTTATTTCATCTATGAATTTTGGGTTTGTTTAAATTTTGCAATTTAATTGCAAAATTAACTGCAGTTTATTAATTCTACCAGTAATCAAGAGTCAAGTTTAATAAATTTTCCTATATCCTATATTTAATATACTTACCTAGAAAAATTATGTTTCATCTAAGTTTTCAGCTTTATTTGTATAAAGTTATACAAATTAAAGAACCAGTTTATGTATTTATTTGTTGGTTCTGTTTTTTCCCAACATTAATATCTTACTCCCTTTTTTTTGTTTTACTTTTTTCCCCTAATCCTTTGAGTTAGATATTTATTTTATTTATTTTGATTCTTTCATTTGTATTGATATAAATATTAAAGGTCTGAATTTTCCTCAGGTCGCTGTTTTAGTGCATTTCTTAGATTCTGACTTGTGGTGGTTTTGTTATTGTTTTTTAGAAGTTCTGTGATTTTTATTAGTACTTTGACTCCAGAGTTATTTAACTTTTAAAAAAATTTGCAGGTGAAGTGAATTTTTTGTTTTATTTTGTTATTAGTTCTAGCCTTATTGCGTTGAGATTGGATGATTTTGTCTTATTTTTCCTATGGCTCTTACTGTAGTTTTATTTGTGACCTAATACATGTATATGGTAATTTTTGTGAATATTCCATGTGCACTTGAAAAAGAATAGAGTGAAGTTTGTTATGCAGTGATAAGATAAACCTTATTATGCTCTTTAGGGCTTCTGTAACCTTACTTATTGTTCATTTACTTGATTGAGAGTGGTGTGTTAAAGTTCCCTGTTTTTAGTTTTGCCTGTTTCTCCATGCATCTCATGGAGTTTCTGCTTTGTAAGGATGGCTGCTATGATACATAGTACATGGCTTCACTGGGAATTGTGGTCTTCAGCATGATAAAGTATCCTTTCTTAATTCATTTAATGCTTTTTATTCTCTACCAGCCTCTTCTTCAACATTTCCCAGTCATCTCATAGATGAAGTTCATGCTTTAATAATCTTGCAACTGTGACATTCTATGAGTTCTTACCTACCAAAAGCTATATTTCTGTAGTTTTGTTACAAGGTGCATAACTTGGCTAGATATAAAATCCTTGACTCACACTTTATTTCCTTCAGTTTTGAAAAACAAAATGTTGCTCTATTTTAGTCTCATTTTGTATCGTTTCCCCTTTTTCTCCCCCCGCCACACCCCCCTTGCCTTTTCCCTGCACTCTCTATTGAACCATTTGAAAGTCAGTTGCAGAGATCACAAGACTTTTGCTCCTGAATCCTTCAGTGTGTATCATTGCACTTAGTTGTTATCCCTCTTTGGTCTTCTTTAATCTAGGAAAATTCTCGGTCTTTTATGACATGGACATTTTGTAAAGTCAAAGTTTTACAGACTGTCTCTCAGTTTAGATTTGTATGGTTGTTTCTTTGTGATTAGGTTCAAGTTAAGCATATTATTAGCAAGAATATCACATAGGTGATATTGTATCCTTCTCAGGGTACTGCATCAAGAGGTACATGATCTATTCTGTGTTCTTTTTTTTTTTTCTTTCAAATAGTCATTATTGTTTTAGAGCAGTTTTAGGTTCACAGCAAAATTAAGCAGAAAATACAGGTAGTTCCCATACATCCTGACCCCACACATAGGCAGTCACATCACAATCAACATCCATCTATAGTGCTACCTTTGTTACAGTTGATGAACCCACACTGACACATCATTAGAATCCAAAGTCCATAGTTTACATTAGGGTTCACTTTTGGTATTATATATTTTATGGGTTTTGAAAAATATATAATGACAAGTATCCACCATTATAGTATCATACAGAACAGTTTCACTGCTCTAAAAATCCTCTGTGCTCCAACTGTTAATTTCTTCTCCCCCCAACTTCCCCCCATACCCAGCAACCACTGACTGTTTTACCGTCTCCATAGTTCTGCCTTTTCTAGAATGTATGTAGGTGGAATTAAGGTATTTAACCTTTTCATATTGACATCTTTCACTTAATAATGTGCATTTAAGGTTCCACCATGTCTTTCTTGGCTTGATAGCTTATTTCTTTTTAGTGGTGAATAATATTCCATCGTGTAGATGGATCAAAGCTTGTTTATCCTTTCAGCTACTGAAGGATATCTTGGTTGCTTCCACATTTTGGCAGTTACGAACAAAACTGCTGTAGAGACTTCCCTGGTGGTCCAGTGATAAAGAATCCACTTTACAATGCAGGGGACGCAGATTCGATCTCTGGTCAGGGAACTAAGATCCCACATGCTGTGGGGCAACTAAACCTGCGCACCACAACTATTGAGCTCGAGTGCCTCAACTAGAGAGCCTGCGTGCCACAAACAACAGAGCCTGTGCTCTCTGGAGCCCGTGCTCCACAACTAGAGAGAGAAAACCCAAACGCCACAACTAGGGAGAAGCCTGTGTGGCACAACGAAAGATCCCACATGCCTCAATGAAGACCCTGTGTGCTGCAACTAAGACCCGAAGCAGTCAAAAATAAATAAAGTAAATAAATAAATAAATCTTAAAAAAAAAAAACTGTTGTAAACATCCATCTGCCGGTTGTTGTGTGGAAGTAAGTGTTCAACTCTTTTTGGAAATACCATGAAACTTGATTGCTAGATTATATGGGAAGAGTATATTTAGTTTTGTGGGAAATTACCTAACTGTCTTCCAAAGTGACTATACCATTTTGCATTACCACTAGCAGTGAATGAGAGTTCTTGTTGCTCCACACCAGCGTTTGCTGGTGTTAGTGTTTTGGTTTTCTGTCATTCTAATAATGTGTAGTAGTATCTCATTGCTATTTTAATTTGCATTTCCCCAATGACATGTGATATGGAGAGTCTTTTTCTTATGCTTATTTGATATCTGCACCTTCTTTAGTGAGGTGTCTGTTAGGTCTTTTGCCCATTTTTTAATCAAGTTGTTTGTTTTCGTAACGTTGAGTTTCGAGGGTCCTTCATATATTTTGGATAACAGTCTTTTATGAGATAGATCTTTTGAAAATATTTTCTCCTAGTCTATGGCTTGTTTTCTCATTCTATTGACATTGTCTTTTGCAGAAGTTTTTTATTTTAATTAAATCTAGTGTCTCAGTTTTTTTTTTTAAGGGTTGTGACTTAGATTTGGCAATGACTTTTTAGATATAACACCCAAGTTCATCTAGATTTTCTCCTAAAAATTTATAAAACTCTCTTAAGAGTTTTAGAGTTTTGTGTTTTACATTTAGGTCTGTGATCCATTTGGAGTTAATTTTTGTGAAGAGTGTAATATCTGTGTCAGGGTTTATTTTTTTGGCATGTCGATATCCAGTTGTTCCAGCACTATTTGTTGAAAAGACTGTCTTTACTCCACTGTATTACTCCACTGCTCCTTTGTCAAAGATCAGTTGAATGTATTTACATGGATCTATATCTGGGCTCTCTCTTCTGTTCCATTGATCTACTTGTCTATTGTTCTGCCTACAACATACTGTCCTTGATTACTAATAGTAATGGTATAGTTACAGCTTTATATTAAGTCTTGAAATCAGATGGTGTCAGTCCTCCAACTTTGTTCATCACCCTCAGTATTGTGTTGGCTATTCTGGGTCCTTTGCTTATCCATGTACACTTTAGAATCCATTTGTTTTATCTATAAGATATTTTGCTCTGCTTTTGATTGGGATTGTGTTGAATGTATAAGTCAATTTGGGAAGAGCTAACATAGTGACAGTATTGAGTCTTCCTATTCATATTCATGGAATATCTATTTATGTAGTTCTTCTTTATCCTCAGTTTTCTATTTAATTTCAAATTTGAAATGTTTTTCATATCTGCATTGCTTAATTATGTATAATTAATATTGAAGTGTTGTTACAGTTTTCTTCTCTTTTATAACTGTTATTTTCTGTGTTTTTGAGAATTTTCATCCACTGGAAAGTTTTGATATCTTTCTCTTCCCTTCTAATAGAAACTTGTACGATTGCTGGATTCATTGGACATCTCTTTTATGTGTTTTGTCTTTTATGTTAGACTGTGTATAGAGGTATAGGTAGAGGTTTGGGTGCTTGCTTTGTTTCTTAATTCCAAAGATCCTTGCTTGATTGCTACAGATATGAAAGTGGAGTTCCTTTAATAAGTATTGTCCTCTTTTGGCTGATTTATGAATTTTTAATAGGTTTAACTTATGTCAGTATGCTCTTTATTCTTAATTGATTCTTTCCCTTTATCAACACACCTCCAGAGATACCCCCTTTTTTCAAGGTGCTTCCTTTCTCCCTCAGAAATAATATCTTCACAGAGCTCTCACCTTTGGTGACAGCCCTTCCCATATACATTCCAGACTTTTTTCTTTTGGTCTTCCTGTGCCTAATGCCTTGTTTCACTATGTCCCATAAGTCTTAAGATCTCTCCATTCAGAGTTGGACTCTCTCTGTGGTGAACCTTAGCTAGTATTATCGATTTTTCTGTGCCACCTCTAAGACCCCATCATACCTTCCTCTCTTACACAGTCCTCATCTGACTCTGTACTTCGGGTAACTCCAAAGCCAACTCAGTTGGCCTCAGATTTTTATTTCCCCAATTACATGTAAAATAAGGTGCTATTCCTGTTTCCTAGTTATGCCATAGGTGTGAACTGTGTGTGCTTTTATTTGCTCTTCCTAATGTTTTGTATATTTTTTGGAAGTTTTGTAGGGAGATTGGGGTTTAGATGGTGGTTATTATCCTATGAGTATCTGGAATTCTAGCCCTTTAAGTATTTTGCAGTCAAGTGTCTAGGTAACATTGAGATTGAACCACATAAAATTGCAATTTTTGTGGGTCAGGAACTACTGAATATCAGCAGCTCTTTGTGGTTCTACCTAATAGAAAGGTAAGTAATCTCTTTACCCTTGTGTTTCATGCCTTAGTGAAATATTATATGATAAAGGTATTATTTTTAGTATTAATTCCAAGGTGATTCAGGCTATATTTTTCAATCAACCTTACTGAGGTTTAATTAATATTCAATAAAATATACCCATTCTAGTGTACAGTTCAGTGAGTAATGACAGTTGTTTACACTTGTGTAACCATCACCACTGTCTAGATACAGAACTTTTCCACGACTCTAAAAAGCTCTAGTGTACACCTCTGTAGTCAGCCCACCCCCCACTCGAAGAAACCACTAAACCATTTCTGTCATTAGATTAGATTTCTAAAAAAGACCACATTCCTAAATAGGCCTGTCAGTCTTGCATGATCTGAAGTTTGTTTACCTCTCCAGTGTCATGTGGCTGTCATTCCTCTCTATATGTGTGTTGGCCTTAGGGCCTTTTCACTTATGAGTCCATCCATCCATTTTCTGCCTGGCAGTTTAAATTTCACATGCCTTGAACTGATGTCTATCTCTGCGGGATCCATGATGCTTTTCTGTTCCATGCCTTTGCTCATGCTGTTCTCTCTGCCAGGAAAGCACTTTCCTCCTTAACTAACATTCTTCCTAGCCTGATTTATTCCTACTTATCTTCCTAAAATCAGCTTATACTACTGATTTTAGATTGGGCGTTAGGTATTTATCAATTGTATTTTCTTTACTATTGGGTTGGCCCCAAAATTTCTTTTGGAAACCCACACAAACTTTTTGGCCAACCCAATATATAATTATTTGTCTCCTTCACTAGTCTGAGCTCCTTGAGGGCAGCAATGCCTTCTTCAATTTGTTTTTCCATCACCTATGTGCCTGGCACATGATAGGTACTTAATAAATGTTTGATTAATGATAAATGAGTTTCAACTCCTGTATATAATTTGAGTTAAAATTAAATCTCCATAGGATAAGTTAAAGAAGTCTTTATTAGATACTTAGACAAACTGAAATTGAACTAATAGCATCCTTTAAGTGTGAGGAGAAATAAGCATTGTTTCGTTAGACACCATAGTTCTACTTGCTGAAATCAGTTTTAAATTAATTTTTCACTTCTTCTCTAGCCATGTGTTTTTGAAACTGCACCAAGGAGTGTTTATGGAGAAAAATAGTCTAGCTTGTTCAGAGTATGAGCTATATGGAATAATAATGTGGTTTAAGAATCTAAAAATAAAGAAAATTTGTTTAGTTTCATTTACATTCACTTTAAGCTTTGATAAGTATATCAGTTAATTGTCTAAGTATGTATCTTCTGTCATATTGTAAGCTCAAGGGCCAGAGGCAGATCATACCAGTCTTGCTTCCTTTAAGTTTTTTGTCTTTAATAGCTAGTAAGTGTTTTGAGTTGATTCTGTGGTTCATGTTTATTGTCCTGTTACATACCCAGGCATGGTACCCTACTATTTTCACCCTAAAATTGTATTAGGTATGAAGAAAATTGTTTAATCTTAATGCCAGTCATCAGTTTCTGATTACGGATAACAACCTGATATGGGCTAAACTAAATGAGTTTGAAATAATACATCTTGAAAAATCTGCATTTTAATATCCATTTATATTATAAGAATTGGGACAAGCAGTAGTGGCCTCTTGATGGACAGGAATAATTTCCAAGTGTTATAAAAATCACTATTATGTTAAAACCTTTGTTCTCTCTGAATGTATACCTTTATAATATGATACCATTTTTACCTTAACCAGATTTTTATGTTCTTCTTTCAGAGCAAATAGCATGATTCTTAATATTTTGGCAACCTGATTTTGTGACTTTTTTTTTTAACAGCAATTGGATATAGTTTAATGGAGCTTCTCTTTTGTGTGATAACTATACATATATATATATTTTATTGGTATAGTTGTTTTACAATGTTGTGGTAGTTTCTACTGTACAGCGAAGTGAATCAGCCATATGTATACATATATCTTGCTTTTTTGGATTTCCTTCCCATTTAGGTCAACACAGAGCACTAAGTAGAGTTCCCTGTGCTATACAGCAGGTTCTCATTAGTTATCTGTTTTATACATATTAGTGTATATATGTGTGACTTTGTTTTTATAAACTAGGAGGGATCTGAAAAACAACTGTCTACTACCAGCAGAGCTGGCTCAGAGTTAACTGTGACTACTTTTTGAATTCTGTCACTGAATAACAGAGTTATTTAAGCTTTTCTGGAGGAACTTATGTTTTAGCTAAGAATAAAGTTCAGCAAAACATACAGGCACATTGTACTTCTGAAAAAACACTTTTAAACATAATCTATGATCATGCTTTGTTGTATGGTAATTTTAAAAATTTGAAAATGCTACAGGTGCTCAAACTTACCTCAATGTGACATTTTAAAAATAGGACACTATAATTTGAAAATTTCCCATTTTGATTAATAAAGGTTAATATTTTCCCATTTTATTTTATATTCATACCTATTGTTTTAAAATATAACTTTATTTTGCCTTGTAGTGTATGCAGAGAATATTTTCAAAATGGTGGGAAGAGAAAAGCACTTGAAAAAGATGAAAAAAGAGCTGTACTCGCCACTAAGACCACTCCAGCCTTAAATACGCATGAATCTTCTAAACTTGAAGGTCATTTAACCAACCTCAGCTTTACAAACCCTGAATTTATAACTGAGTAAGTATACTTTTCTACTTAGATTATTAACATTATCCTGGATAGCTGTGTTAATAATGTAAAATAGTGTAATGGTTTACACCAAGTAGTGGGCATTTTGCTTGCTTCTCTGGTCGTATGTTAGTCTGAGAAATGTAAATTTGTTATATTATTAGGTAGGAAAGTAGCATAAAATTTTAAGGGATATCTGGGAAACTAGTAGTTCCATAACATCGATTGTTCTCACTAAAAATGAGAAAGAATCATTCATTAAATGTTACATTTTATGGTAATACAAAGAATCAAAACAGTGAAATCCAATTAAATTAAATATAAAGTGTCTATCCACTGACAAATCACAAATAAGGAATTAATGGAAGATTATTAATAGAACCAATTCCCATTACTTTATTTTCAATATAAAAATCTGCCTGCTGGTAATATTTATATATATGCATATAGGCATAAATTTTATTTAATAAGTACATGAGTATTTTCCCAGTTTTACTGAGATATAATTGACATGTAACACTGTTTAACACATACAACAAAGTGATTTAATATATGTATATATTGTGAAATGATTACCACAGTAAGTTTAGTTAACCATCCCTCACCTCACCTAACTACCATTTTTTTTCCTTATGAGAACTTTTAGCAATTTTCAAATATACAATACAGTATTGTTAACTATAGTTACCATGCTGGATATTACATCTCCAGAACTTATTTATCTTATAATTGGAAGTACCTTTCACCCAATCCCTAAATTTGTGATCTGACAGTCACAAATCTGATTTTGTTTCTATGAGTTTGACTTTTTTTTTTGACTCTACATAGAAGTAAGATCATACAGTATTTGTCTTTTCGTGTCTGACTTACTTAGTGCAGTGACCTCAAGGTCCATCCATGTTGTTGCAAATGGCAGGATTTCCCATTTTTTATGGCTAAATAATATTTCATTGTGTATGTATTATAATCCAATTAATTTTAGTAGTATTAAAATTATTTATATACCTTAGTACCAGAATAAATTTGTGGAATCAAGTAATATTGTATTACTCTCTTGAAAATGTTAAGCTCGAATAATTCTAGAAACATTCCTAATAGACACTGCAGGCTAACCATGGAAATAAAATTAAATTAACCTCTTAAAACATTTCCAAACCTGTAGATATCAACATAACATTACCTTTGGTTACTTTGATTTTATACCATGTTGAAATATTATCTAGTTAGGTATAAGCAGTTTCATTCAAAAATTAATATATACCTTTGATTAGTTCTGTAGGAAAAGATCTTTACCTTTATTCAAAGGTTACTACAAAGCTTACAAAGCATAATGAGTTACTAAACATCTTATAACTCAGGTGTTACGAACATTCTTGAATATTTTTAAAATATTGACCAGCATAAGAAATTATATAGTTAACAGTGCTATCAAAAACAGGTACATATGGAAAATGTGAACCCTAGAATTTCTATATCGTTCTTTTTTATAGTCTCTGTTTCATTGTTGAGATTACTTTGTTTGTTAAGTCATTGTCATATTTTCCTTTTACTCTTCTGAACGTGGTTTCTTTGAATTCTTTGAACATTTTTATAATAGCTGATTTGAGGTCTTTGCTAAATACAACATTTGGGCTCACTCAGAATCTATTTACTGCTCTTTTTCTTGAATATGGACTACACTTTCCTGTTTTTCTCTGCATGTCTCATAATTTTTTGTTGAAAACTGTCCAGTATATTTTTGAAGTTATAGAAACTCTTGTTTTGGATTTTTCCCCAAGGAGGATGGCGATGGTGGTGGTGGTTTTTAGTAATCTCCCTGCACTTAATCTGTGGAGTCTGTTTCCCTGGTAGTTTGTACATTACTATTATTTTTATTTTTTTAGGCTGGTTTCCTACAGTTTGTACTTGTGTCTGCACAGATTAGGGGTCAATGATAGGTCAGAGGTTGTGCTCAAACACCTCTCCAGCCTGTAAGGCTCCCACCCTCTGCCAGTGGATGTGTGTTGATTTGGGAGTACATTTAAAATTCAGGCAGTTTCCAAGTCTGCCTCACTTTTTGCTTTCCATCAGGCCCTCGTGGGTCTCCCGTGCATGTTCATTTAGCCTCCCAATCAACCAAGGCTATGTGGAAAGCTTATTTAGCCCTTCTGTGCCTCTTTCATTTCCAGGATATTTCTGGAATTTCTAAATTTCTGACCAGTCTTCCAGTCTACAGCTCTGGCCAACCAAAACTGCAGCCTGAAGCTGGCATAGCTGCTGACTTGCCCTGTTTGTTTCTTACCATTTTGTTACTTTTACTGACATTGTTCTGTGGGTTTTTCACCCTCTGCTCCAAATCCTGTTAACCCCTTCCAGCAGGGAATTTGCTGTTTCTCACAGCCAGCCCTGTCCTCAAAGAACTTCCATACCAACTGAGCAAAGGGCGGGGATGATGAGAGTGGCTTCAGGCAAAGACACCACAGATCCCCACTGTTGTTAGCTAAGATTTAGCTGGTTTTCATGAATGAACACTTTGCAACGTGTTTGCCTAGGTTTGAGCCCTGAAATGGTTGTGTTTGATGATTGTGTTCTTTGTTATAGTTGTTTACTGAGGAGTGGATTTGCCACCAGCCTCTCCCCTGCCATAGTCAAGAAATTACAGTCTCTGTTTTAATTTTAAAGGAGAAAAAGTAGTTTTAAGTATTTGAAGGAAATATGATTGTTATAGGTCAGGACTTACTTAGTATTGAAATTAAGCATTGAAACATCTTAGCCTAGGATGGCTAGGTTTAGATTTTCTTCATTCTAGAAACTACTTTGTATAGCATTTGGCCCCAACATGTGTATGTAGACTTATCCCTCCCACTCCTCCTACCATTATTGCAGCCCATATTCTAGTCTTATGGAACTGTTTAAATTCCCCTAGTGGCACATGCATGTTCTCACTTTCTGGCATTTGCAAGTACAATATATCCTCTTTCTGATCAACTGTTGCTGTATTATATTAGGCTATATTTGAAGCATCTTCCCTTCCAGAACTTAACTTGAACTTCTCAAAAGAATTGGTACTCTGGTACCAATATCAAACTTTTAATATCTCTATTACAGTACTTATCATGTTGTATTAAAATCAGTATTTTATATTTTCCTGACTGCAAATGAAATAAGATAACAGTATGAAAAATTTGCATGTAGAGAAGATTATAGGTGTAGAAAAATTATTACTCAATCCTGGTTACATTTAGGTGTATTTCTTTCCAGTCTTTTTAATAGGCACTGTTTTCTTACACAATAGAGACCATGCAGTATAAAAAATTTTGTGTAAACTGCTCTTCCTGTGCTATTAAAACACTCATTCTGCATTATATTTTATCATAAATATCTACCACTTTATGTGTCTAAATATAAAGTGATACTCATACAAAATAATAATCAATTTTTCCAAAGAGAATTTCTCGCTCTCTTACACATACATACTTCTAGAGAGGTAGATGAAATAGTCAAAGGTCTGATGTTTACTCTCTTTATTTATAGATATTATTATTTAGGAAGATATGTATTTGTTACTATTTAAATCTGTTTGACTTCCGACTTTGGATAGCAAGTGTAGCTAGCAAGGGTTATCTTTTTCCCAGTGTTATCACAAAATCAAGTCATTTTGATTTCCGAGTTCAGATAGTGATGGCTCACATAGCAAAAATACCTTGGGTTTTTTTAACTTACATTTCATGAAAACCAAAAATTTATTACTACTAGAGTCACTTTTTTTTTCTTCTAACTTTATTGAGATATAATTGACATATAACGTTGTGTAAGTTTAAGGTTACGATGTAATGATTTTATGCATGCATATGTTACAAACTGATTACAACAATAAGGTTAGTTAATACAGCAGTTACTTCACATAGTTAGAATTTTGTGTGTGTTTGTGAGGAGAGAACTTTTAAAATCTCTCTTAGACAACATTCAAATATAAAATACAGTATTGTTAACTATATTCACGTACAGAACATTACCTTACATTACATCCCCAGAAACTGATTCCTCTTATAAGTGGAAATTTGTACCCTTTGGCCACCTTTACCATTTTCTCCCCCTCCACCTCCTGCCGCTGACAATCTGCTCTCTGTTTCTATGAGTTCGGTTTTTATAGATTCCACATTTAAGTGGGATCATAAGTGTTTTTCTCTGTCTGACTTATTTCCCTAAGCATAATGCCCTCAAGTTATATCCACATTGTTGCATATGGCAGAATTTCCTTCTTTTATGGCTGAATAATATTCCAGTGTGTGTGTGTGTGTGTGTGTGTGTGTGTGTGTGTGTATCACATTTTCTTTCTTAAACACCTTTATTGGAGTATAATTGCTTTACAATGATGTGTTAGTTTCTGCTTTAGAACAAAGTGAATCAGTTATACATATACATATGTTCCCATATCTCTTCCCTCTTGCATCTCCTTCCCTCCCACTCTCCCTATCGCACCCCTCTAGGTGGTCACAAAGCACCCAGCTGATCTCCCTGTGCTATGCGGCTGCTTCCCACTAGCTATCTATTTTACCTTTGGTAGTGTATATATGTCCATGCCACTCTCTCACTTTGTCACAGCTTACCCTTCCCCCTCCCCATATCCTCAAGTCCATTCTCTAGTAGGTCTGTGTATTTATTCCCATCTTAGCCCTAGGTTCTTCATGACTTTTTTTTTCTTTTCTTAGATTCCATATATATGAGTTAGCATACGGTGTTTGTTTTTCTCTTTCTGACTTATTTCACTCTGTATGACAGACTTTAGGTCCATCCACCTCACTACAAATAACTCAATTTCGTTTCGTTTTATGTCCAAGTAATATTCCATTGTATATATGTGCCACATCTTCTTCATCCATTCATCTGTTGATGGATACTTAGGTTGCTTCCATGTCCTGGCTATTGTAAATAGAGCTGCAATGAACATTTTGGTACATGACTCTTTGAATTATGGTTTTCTCAGGGTATATGCCCAGTAGTGGGATTTCTGGGTCGTATGGTAGTTCTATTTTTAGTTTTTAAAGGAACCTCCATACTGTTCTCCATAGTGGCTGTATCAAGTGACATTCCCACCAACAGTGCAAGAAGGTTCCCTTTTCTCCACACCCTCTCCAGCATTTATTGTTTGTAGATTTTTTGATGATGGCCATTCTGACCGGTGTGAGATGATATCTCATTGTAGTTTTCATTCGCATTTCTCTAATGATTAATGATGTTGAGCATTCTTCCATGTGTTTGTTGGCAATCTGTATATCTTCTTTGGAGAAATGTCTATTTAGGTCTTCTGCCCATTTTTGGATTGGGTTGATTGTTTTTTTCATAGTGAGCTGCATGAGCTGCTTGTAAATTTTGCAGATGAATCCTTTGTCAGTTGCTTCATTTGCAAATATTTTCTTCCATTCTGAGGTTTGTCTTGTTCATGGTTTCCTTTGCTGTGCAAAAGCTTTTAAGTTTCATTAGGTTGCATTTGTTTATTTTTGTTTTCATTTCCATTTCTCTAGGAGGTGAGTCAAAAAGGATCTGGCTGTGATTGATGTCATAGAGTGTTCTGCCTATGCTTTCCTCTAAGAGTTTGATAGTTTCTGGCCTTACATTTAGGTCTTTAATCCATTTTGACTTTATCTTTGAGCATGGTGTTAGGGAGTGATCTAATTTCATACTTTCACATGTAGCTGTCCAGTTGTCCCAGCACCACTTATTGAAAAGGCTGTCTTTTCTCCACTGTATATTCTTGCCTCCTTTATCAAAGATAAGGTGACCATATGTGCATGGGTTTATCTCTGAACTTTCTATCCTGTACCATTGATCTATATTTCTGTTTTTGTGCCAGTTCCATACTGTCTTGATTACTGTAGCTTTGTAGTATAGTCTGAAGTCAGGGAGCCTGATTCCTCCAGCTCCGTTTTTCGTTCTCAAGATTGCTTTGGCTATTCAGGGTCTTTTGTGTTTCCACAAAAATTGTGAAATTTTCTGTTCTAGTTCTGTGAAAAATACCAGTGGTAGTTTGGTAGGGATTGCATTGAATCTGTAGATTGCTTTGGGTAGGAGAGTCATTTTCACAATGTTGATTCTTCCAGTCCAAGAACATGGTATATCTCTCCATCTATTTGTATCATCTTTAATTTCTTTCATCAGTGTCTTATAATTTTCTGCATACAGGTCTTTTGTCTCCTTAGGTAGGTTTATTCCTAGATATTCTTTTGTTGCAATGGTAAATGGGAGTGTTTTCTTAATTTCACTTTCAGATTGTTCATCATTAGTGTATAGGAATGCCAGAGATTTCTGTGCATTAATTTTGTATCCTGCTACTTTACCAAATTCATTGATTAGCTCTAGTAGTTTTCTGGTAGCATCTTTAGGATTCTCTGTGTATAGTATCATGTCATCTGCAAACAGTGACAGCTTTACTTCTTTTCCAATTTGGATTCCTTTTATTTCTTTTACTTCTCTGATTGCTGTGGCTAAAACTTCCAAAACTGTGTTGAATAAGAGTGGTGAGAGTGGGCAACCTTGTCTTCCTCCTGATCTTAGTGGAAATGGATTCAGTTTTTCACCAGTGAGGACGATGTTGGCTGTGGGTTTGTCATATATCGGCTTTATTATGTTGAGGAAGGTTCCCTCTGTGCCTACTTTCTGGAGGATTTTTATCATAAATGGGTGTTGAATTTTGTCAAAAGCTTTCTCTGCATCTATTGAGATGATCATATGGTTTTCTCCTTTAGTTTGTTAATATGGTTTATCACATTGATTGCTTTGCGTATATTGAAGAATCCTTGCATTCCTGGGATAACCCCCACTTGATCATGGTGTATGATCCTTTTAATGTGCTGTTGGATACTGTTTGCTAATACTTTGTTGAGGATTTTCGCATCTATGTTCATCAGTGATATTGGCCTGTAGTTTTCTTTCTTTGTGACATCTTTGTCTGGTTTTGGTATCAGGGTGATGGTGGCCTCGTAGAATGAGTTTGGGAGTGTTCCTCCCTCTGCTATATTTTGGAAGAGTTTGAGAAGGATAGGTGTTAGCTCTTCTCTAAATGTTTGATAGAATTCGCCTGTGAAGCCATCTGGTCCTGGGCTTTTGTTTGTTGGAAGATTTTTAATCACAGTTTCAATTTCAGGGCTTGAGATTGGCCTCTTCATATTTCTGCTTCTTCCTCTTTCAGTCTCAGCAGGTTGTGCATTTCTAAGAATTTGTCCATTTCTTCCAGGTTGTCCATTTTCTTGGCATAGAGTTGCTTGTAGTAATCTCGTGATCTTTTGTATTTCTGCAGTGTCAGTTGTTACTTCTCCTTTTTCATTTCTAATTCTGTTGATTTGAGTCTTCTCCCTTTTTTCTTGATGAGTCTGGCTAATGGTTTATCAATTTTGTTTATCTTTTCAAAGAACCAGCTTTTAGTTTTATTGATCTTTGCTATTGTTTCCTTCATTTCTTTTTCATTTATTTCTGATCTGTTTTTTATGATTCCTTCTGCTAACTTTGGGGGTTTTTTGCTTTTCTTTCTCTAATTGCTTTAGGTGCAAGGTTAGGTTGTTTATTCGAGATGTTTCCTGTTTCTTAAGGTAGGATTTTATTGCTATAAACTTCCCTCTTAGAACTGCTTTTGCTGCATCCCATAGGTTTTGGGTCGTCGTGTCTCCATTGTCATTTGTTTCTAGGTATTTTTTTATATCATCTTTGATTTCTTCAGTGATCACTTGGTTAATAAGTAGTATATTGTTTAGCCTCCATGTGTTTGTATTTTTTACAGATCTTTTCCTGTAATTGAAATCTAGTCTCATAGCGTTGTGGTCCGCAAAGATATTTGATACGATTACAATTTTCTTAAATTTAGCAAGGCTTGATTTGTGACCCAAGATACGATCTATCTTGGAGAATGTTCCATGAGCACTTGAGTAGAATATGTATTCTGTTGTTTTTGGATGGAATGTCCTCTAAATGTCAATTAAGTCCGTCTTGTTTAATGTATCACTTAAAGCTTGTGTTTCCTTATTTATTTTCATTATGGATGATGGTCCATTGGTGAAAGAGGGTGTTAAAGTCCCCTACTACGATTGTGTTACTGTCAATTTCCCCTTTTATGGCTGTTAGTATTTGCCTTATGTATTGAGGTGCTCCTATGTTGGGTGTGTGAATATTTACAATTGTTATATCTTCTTCTTGCATCGATCCCTTGATCATTATGTAGTGTCCTTCTTTGTCTCTTGTAATAGTCTTTATTTTAAAGTCTATTTTGTCTGATATGAGAGTTGCTACTCCAGCTTTCTTTTGATTTCCATTTGCATGGAATATCTTTTTCCATCCCCTCACTTTCAGTCTGTGTGGGTCTCTTGTAGACAGCATATATATGCGTCTTATTTTTGTATCCATTCAGCGAGTCTTTGTCTTTTGGTGGGAGCATTTAATCCATTTACATTTAAGGTAGTTATCGATATGTATGTTCCTATGACCATTTTCTTAATTGTTTTGGTTTTGTTATTGTAGGTCTTTTCCTTCTCTTGCGTTTCTTGCCTAGAGAAGTTCCTTTAGCATTTGTTGTAAAGCTGGTTTGGTGGTGCTGAACTCTCTCAGCTTTTGCTTGTCTGTAAAGGTTTTAATTTCTCCATCAAATCTGAATGAGATCCTTGCTGGGTAGAGTAATCTTGGTTGTAGGTTTTTCTCCTTCATCACTTTAAATATGTCCTGCCACTCCCTTCTGGCTTGCAGAGTTTCTGCTGAAAGATCAGCTGTTAACCTTATGGGGATTCCCTTGTGTGTTATTTGTTGTTTTTCCCTTGCTGCTTTTAATATGTTCTCTTTGTATTTAGTTTTTGATAATTTGATTAATATGTGTCTTAGCGTGTTTCTCCTTGTATTATCCTGTATGGGACTCTCTGTGCTTCCTGGACTTGATTAACTCTTTCCTTTCCCATATTAGGGAAGTTTTCAACTATAACCTCTTCAAATATTTCCTCAGACCCTTTCTTTTTCTCTTCTTTTGGGACCCCTATAATTTGAATGTTGGTGCATTTAATGTTGTCCCAGAGGTCTCTGATACTGTCCTCAGTTCTTTTCATTCTTTGTTCTTTATTCTGCTCTGCAGTAGTTATTTCCACTATTTCATCTTCCAGGTCACTTATCCATTCTTCTGCCTCAGTTATTCTGCTATTGATCCCTTCTAGAGAATTTTTAATTTCATTTATGGTGTTGGTCATCATTGTTTGTTTGCTCTTTAGTTCTTCTAGGTCATTGTTAAACGTTTCTTGTATTTTCTGTATTCTATTTCCAAGATTTTGGATCATGTTTACTATCATTATTCTGAATTCTTTTTCAGGTAGACTGCCTATTTCCTCTTTAGAGTCACTTTTTAAAGTCATCTATAGCTCAGAATTGAGACGTGACACTTTTTGAATCTGTATATAATGTGATTGATGGAAATTTTATCCCAAGCCCTAATTACTACCAATCCTTCTAATACTAAGATAGCTGTGTCCCAACCCTCCTTCTTGTTGTACATATATACTTGTAAATGAAACAAAATAAGTACTTTGCTTCCTTTTAAAAAGTATTATTTTTTCAAAATGTTTACCAAATAGGCCATATTCTGGGCCATAAAACACACCTTAACAAATTTAGAAAGATTTGAGTTATATAAAGTATTCTCTCAGACCACAATAGAATTAAAATATAAACCAATAACAAAGAGAACTGGAAAATCCCAAAATATTTATTGATTATCTAATTAGCATGTGGGTCAAACAAGAAGTCTCAGGAGAAATTTTAAAATACTTTGCACTAATTGCACTAAATGAAAATGCATCTTATTAAAATTGAAGATATGTAGTGAAAGCATGCTTAGAGGGAAATTTTTAACATTGAAAGTATATATTAGAAAAGAAGAAAAATGTAAAATCAGTAAGCTAAACTTCTACCTTAGGAAACTAGAAAAACAAGAGCAAGTTAGATCCAAAATAATCAGAGAAAAAGAAATAATAAATATCAGAGCAGAAATTAATGAAATTGAAAACAGGAAAGCCATAGAGAAAATCAGTGAAACTAAAAGTTGGTGTTTGAAGGTCAGTAAAATTGATAAACCTCTGGTCAAGCTAACCAAAAAAAAAGACAAATTACTAATATTAGAAATTAAAGAAGGGCCATCACTACTGATCTCATTGACAATAAAAGGATAATACAGGCATATTATAAATAACTCTATGCCCACAAATTTGATAACTTAGATGAAATTCCTTGAAGGACACAATCTACCAAAACTCACACAAAGAGAAATAGATCATCTGAATAGGTTTTTATTAATTAAAGAAGTTAAAGCAATAATGAATAGTCTTCCAAAAGAGAAAGCATCAGGCCTAGTTGGTTGTACTGGTGATATCTACCATTTAAGGAAAAAGAGACCAATTCTCTACAGTCTGTTCCACAATATAGAATTAGAGGGAACACTTCTGAATTCATTCTGTGAGGCCAGCAGAATGTAATTTAAGATGTTAAACCAGTCTTCCCATTTCCCAATCTAAAGTAAAAAGGAAAATTTTTAAATAAAAGAAAATCATATGAAATCAGAAAAATAAAATTCATTCTGTGATGTTCTAGTACTTGCCATGGTAGAAACATGGCATACATGGCTTTCATAATACTTTCCAAAATCCATGATAAATGTAGGTAGTTGGTCATTGGATCTTTCCTACAGAGCCTGGACTTGCCTCAGAATCCCTTTTACACAGCACTCTAAGAAGCTGTTTCCAATTAATCAGTCAATATAAGAGAAGAAACTCATCATCTGCCATTTATGTCCATTACTGTTGTTACAAATAGAACACACAGTTTTGACTCTAAGTTTCTTAGCATCTAAGCCAAGGCTTCGAATAGTATCATTTCATTATTTCTTTTTTTTTTAAGGATTGTCTGTTCATGTCATTTGCTCTCTTAAGTTTTATGATCTTAAGTCTGTCAATTTGTATGAGCTCTTTAGTACTCAGTATATTACTGGACATTTATAGTGATTTGAGTGGGGGCTTAACACATGCTTCATGGGTAAAAGAACAGACAGACAGATGGACGGATGGATGGAAGGAAATGAAAGAAGGAAAGACATATTTAGGACAGTAGAATCAGGTTTTTCTAATCATCTACTTGAGATTTAGTTAATTGGTAGAGAAAGGGGGAAGGAAGAGGTGGCACTGAGCAAAAGGAAAGACTATTTATTAGATGGTTACTGCCAATCCAAGAGTCTTATGGACTTTACCTGCATACTGCCTTAGGATGTAAGATATTGGACATATTCTTAAAAGACTTGTGACAGAAAGAGAATATAATACATGATGATAGGTAATATCTAATAAAGAGGACTTAATTTGACATATTAATGCTGGTTTTGAGAGTTTGGTTTATAATAATTAAATAGTGGTTTTGAATACCATTTTAGTGTTCTTTTTTTTCAAAGTTTTAGTTAGCAGTTGATTTTTATTCAGTTTTTAGCATTCTTCGTATTTTCTTTGGCTTTTAACGTTGAAGGTTATCCTAGTAAGTAAAAGATATTACGGTAGTAAAGGAGGAAGTTAAATGTCTTTTGAACATAATACAGTATATAAATGAAAAATTTGTTTCAGTAGTGCTTTTCAGGTGTTTTGCTCTTAGTTTGAAATGCATTACATATTAATCAAAGTATATATACAAATATAAATTTGAACCTGAGAGTAAAATTTTTCATTTATTTCACTGAAACACTAAATGGATAAAATTGTGATTACAAGTATCAAATATGGAGTTTTAGAAATATTAAGATATTAAGTCCCACTTCCCTGGTGGCGCAGTGGTTAAGAATCCACCTGCCAGTGCAGGGGACACAGGTTCGAGTCCCGGTCTAGGATGATCCCACATGCCGCAGAGCAACTAAGCCCGTGCGCCACAACTACTGGGCCTGCGCTCTAGAGCCTGCAAGCCACAACTACTGAAGCCCATGTGCCACAACTACTGAAGCCTGTGTGCCTAAATCCCATGCTCTACAACAAGAGAAGCCACTGCAATGAGAAACCCATGCACCGCAACGAACGTAGCCCCCACTCGCTGCAACTAGAGAAGAGCCTGCGCACAGCAATGAAGACCCAACGCAGACATACATACATACATACATACATAACTAAATAAATAAAATTTTAAAAAAAGAGACAGACATGGTGGCTGATGCCTTTTGTTAAAAAAAGAAAAGATATTAAGTCCCATTTAAAGCCATGTATAATATTTTAAAGCTATTTCTACAGAAACAATGTATTAATTACCAATTCAAAATGTAAAGTTTTCCTCCATAGGTTTTCTTCATTTAAAAAATATATATATATTGGAGATTATGAATAAGCTGAATGCTAATAATCCGTGCTTATCAGTTGCTCCTTTTTAAAACGTTAGATAGTTCCTTTCCCAATTTTAACACTGGCTCAGAGAATAACCTTGGGAAAATATCTAACATTCCTGAGTCTCCCTTTATTTATAAAAATAAAATAATGCTGTATAGTCTTCTGTTAAAAAAAAATAGGAAGAACTACGTATAAAGACCCCAACGGTCTGAGCTTTCAGATAATGACCCAAAGTACTAGATGTTGGGAATGAAAGTAGTGATGATTATATAGGTTCAAAGCATCATTTGGGTAACAATAGCACAAGGGGCAAATTGTCATAAGAAGAATACCGTGATCCAGCCCTCTATATCTGACTGTATATATAAAGGAAAATAATGACCAAAAAATATTTTCTACGAAAAATTCTGTTTGGAGGCATTCTGTTATTTATTTAATTTTTGGCTGTGTTGGGTCTTCATTGCTGCGCAGCGGCTTTGTCTAGTCGCGGTGAGTGGGGGCCAATTTTCGTTGCAGTGCACAGGCTTCTCATTGCGGTGGCTTCTCTTGTTGCAGAGCACGGGCTCTAGGCATGTGGGCTCAGTAGTTGTGGCTTGCGGGCTGTAGAGCGCAGGCTCAGTAGTTGTGGCTCATGGGCTTAGTTGCTCCATGGCATGTGGGATCTTCCTGGACCGCGGCTTGAACCCGTGTCCCCTGCATTGGCAGATGGATTCTTAACCACTGCGCCACCAGGGAAGTCCCTGTTTGGAGGAATTCTTAAAGTAAATATGCTTCCTTAGTAAGATTTAAAGCATTCCCCCCAAATTCTGTTAACTTCAGTTTATAGGATTTTTATTATAGTTCTGTATATTATGTCCTCAACAGATAGTAAATTAAAGATTTACTATCTAAAACAAGTTGTTTATTATTTTGGTAACTGGAGTTGAATCTAATTTGATCTAATAAAAAATATAAAGCTAATTAGACTTACATGGAATTATAGAAGTATAATTTAGGAAATAGAGTCTTTGGTGTTTTAACTAACAAATTACCGTTTTCTAGTGAGTTACCTAAAGCCTAATAAAACTCATCCTGAAACAAATATCAATGAATGTTATTCATTTTATGGGGGTGGTAGAGGCATGTGCTCTAGTACCTATTTTATGAGTCTTAATGGTAATTTAGTGGTTATTAACAATCAACTTATGTATTCTTCTCCTTATGACTGCAGTGTTATCTTTAAAAAATAAATGTCTTCATCTTAATACATGTGCTGTAAGGACATGTCCTTTTATCAGTACATTTCTTGTCATTTCTTAATAGCAGTACATCCCCTTTCTTTGCCTCTTAAATGCTGGTCCTGTGCTCTCTACTCTTCATTTTCATATCCTCTCATGGCAGCTTAATTTACTTCCATAGTTTTGGTTACCACGTATATGCTGGTGATACCAAATCTGTATTTCCAGTTCAGAGCTCTGATCTGAGCTTCATATATCTAGGTGCCTACTAAACTCTGTTTGCGTTTGTGCCTGTGAGATACCCTTGTATCATGAGCAAGCTAATATTCTCCCCTTTCCTACACTCTGAATCACCCAAATTTGTTCCTCTTCCAATGTTCCCTGTTTCATTAAACGCATCTGTATGCCCAAGCTAGAAACTTAAAGATTTTATCTTGACTCCTTCCCTGTCTCACTTCCCACATCCAGTTAATCACCAAGTCCTATTATCATTTCTAAGTTCTCAATATCACTTCAGTCAGTCTACATCTCTCTGTCCTCTTCTCCCACCAGGGCAATTACAATAGACTTCTATTTCCAGTCTTACTGCAATTCATTCTCCACAGTTCATCCTGAGAATTTTTTTCTGAAACATAAACCTGATAATGCCAGCTCTCTTACCTAAAACTGTTCAGGGATTTTCTTTTGCTCTTCAGATAAAATGCAGGCTCCTTAACATAACATAGAAAATCCTTCATTATTGACCTCGGCATCCCTCATTTCCTCAGTACCTTTTCTTTTCAACTATATGACCTAATAATACTGATGTTTCTTTAATTCATGTAGAACTCCAGCTTCGGCCTGGTGTTTTTCCTTCTGCCCAGAGCATCCTCTCACAACCCATCATTCAACCCCTTCACCTGGATAATTTCCTGTTAATCCTTACATATAGTCTTATTCAACACTCTGAGAAGGAACTTCCTTTACTCCTAGATTTGGTGTCATCAACAAGGCTACCAGAATCCTCTAACATAGCAGATTTCAAAGTGTGATCCATGGATCTCTAGGAGTCTCTGAGGCCCTTTTGGGGAGGTCTGTGAGTTCACAGTATTTCCATGTTAATATTAAAATATTATTTGCCTTTTTTACCATGTTGCTATTTGTACTGATAGTTCAGAAGCAATGGTGGATAAAGTTGCTGACATCTTAGCACAAATCAAGGCAGTGAAACCAAATTATATTAATAGTCGTATTCTTCGCCATGAACCCACAATTTAAAAAAAAAAGTCCAGTTTCAACTTGATTGTTGGTGATGAAGCAATAAAAATTATAAATTGTATTAAACTTAACTATTGAGTAATTGTCTTTTTAATGTCATGTGATGAAATGGGAAATACACAAAAAGCACACTAAAGCATGATGGCATAATTATCCAGCTATTATCTGTTTAGCTAGACAACAGAGATCTGCAAAAAAAATGTAAAACAGTGTCACTTTTCTCATTAAGTTTTTGTTTGGAAAATATAATTTTCTCCAAAAATGCTATTTATAAAGTTAGCCTGTGATGATTTTATTATTGCCATTTTTATGAATAAATTTTTAAAAATTTACTCAGCTATAATTTTTATACAGTAAATGTCAATTGATATAACCCACATAAACAAAAGTTCTTTGATGTCTTCAGTAACTTTTAAGAGTAGAAGGGTATTCTGAAACCAAAAAGTTTGAAAACCCCTGCTCTAACTCATTGTATTTTCCTTATTCTGTTTATGGTTTGTCTTTCCTCTTAGACCACATTGTAAACCCCGTGAAGATAAGGTCCATGTCTGCCTTGTGGGTAACTCAGCTCCTAGCATAGTGCCAAATACAAGGTCCCCAATAGATACTTGTTAAATTACTGAATTCAACAGCATGTGTTTATTATTATCTTGCATATTGTTGAAATGTGAGTCTAGAGCTAGGAAAAAAATTTTAAAAATCAGAAAGTAGATATAGAAGTATCATCTGCATTTGGGGATTATTTTGATTGTTGGAAGTACATGATATCATCTGGATATACAGAATATCACCTGAATCATTCTGGAGAAAAATTGTAAAGTAGAAAGAGAGAAGGAAAGAGAGAAACCTTAATTATGGAACTTTAGGGAATGCTTGTGTATAACAGGAATGAAAAGGAAGGTATAATGAATGTAAGAGTTAGGAGGATAATCATTAATTGGATACAGATTGAGAGGATGTTCTTCGGGTGGGGGGGCTTTATAGAGTAATGATCCTCTAAAGAGAAGCATGATAGCAAGTGAAAAGGTTAAGATAGGATAATTTCTTTAGGGAAATTCAGGAGTTCTTCCCAAGTGACTACAACACACACATTATTTTGTACTTGTAAGTCTATAGAGTAAATTTTTTTATTATCTTGAATCATCTAAATAAGAATTTAACTGGATTTATTTTTAATGCTAATACAACAGCATTAACTAAATTAGAGGATGGAGATATACAAGCAACTGACTAAAGTCAAGGAACAGAGGATGTATGTATATGTATAGAACTGAGTGGGTTGAACAGTAAATTGTGTTGTTTGTGCTGCAACTTTAAATCATCACCTCCTTCTTATCCCTAGGAGAATCACTTTCTTAATAAAAATCTCCTGTTTAGTACTTCTCCAAAAGAAATGCTTTATTTACTTGAAAGCTTTGTTCTTATCCCCCGCCTCATTTGTAGGTAAGTCTTTCTGGTCCGTAATTTTTAAAATCATTCATTACACTCAGAGAATGGATTTTCTATTAGTTAGTGCTATCTTTCCTAGTTAACTAGGATAACTTGGTTTTTTGGTATTGAACCTTAGAAAACATTCACTAATTTTATATGGAGTATTCGAGAGTGATGGTACTTATGTTTTCTTTGACATTTTTTTCCTTCAGTCACTTGCCTTTTGATAAATATAACTCAATCTTTGTCACAGCATTTTGATATGAAAGTGTCAAAATATTGCTGTGATAACTGTCATGGTTAAGGATAGTACTCTACAGATTTTATAAAGCTCTTCTGAGATCTAGTACTTAGGCCTAGACAGGATCTATAGTTTGAGATCTATAGTGAAGAATAGTTAGTGTCTGGCTTTCTAAACCTTCAACCATGAAGCTTGTGGGAAAGCTGCTATTTAGAGATAAAATAGGAACTGAAACTCTGTAAACAATAAACAGCCGCCTTCCTGGGTTTCAGCCCACTCCCTCCTGACCTCTTCTGTTTCACCAGGCAGCAGCAAGTAGTTCATAGCTTTCCTTCCTTGATTCTCACCCGATAGTTTTCCTTCCTTGATTCTCGACCGTTCTCTGTGCTTCACTTGGCCCATGGAGACTGCCTACTTGCGGATCTGCCAAAGTCAGAGCTGGAGTCTTTAGATTAGTCACAGTGTTGCACAGAATTCTGAAATGTTTCCCTGCACCAAATTTAATAACACATTGTTACTAAGTTTATTCTTACTATACTGGTAATAGCCAAATTAGTGATACTGAGTAACTGTATATGGAGGAGTGAATAGACACTTCAGTTCCCAAATCATATATTATTTATGACTCTTTTTTGAAGTGGTGGTCCTCATGTAGTACTATATATTTATTATATTGTGTGTATTTCCCATTCTCACTCAGTTCAGCTCTACTTATAGAAAGCCATATGAAAATAATTCATGATGTTTTATTTATACAGCACTTACCTAAATTAGATTCCTGCTGTGTAAGTTTAAGGACAGTAAGTTTGCCTTACCACTGTATCATCAGTACCTACAGAATACCTGGCATACAATAAGTACTCAGTATATATTTGAATAAATGAAAGAAAAATGGAAACAATTGAGTAATCTAATATAGAAAGTATGAGCATAATTGCTTTACTTCTGGAGAATATTTTAAAATTAAGAATGTGGCCTTAAGAACATGACCAGACATGAAATGTGAATCTGAGGTGGAAGTCTTCTGTGAAATATGTAAGTTGTTAAAGAACCTTAGCCAGCTGGATTCTTTTCTACCTCAGTTTTCCAAAGCAGTGGTTTTTAGCCTTCAAAGAAACAATGTTACCTGTGTTAATTTTTATCTACGCCAACAGTGATAGAGGTCACAGCCTACAACTTAAACTATAAATATGAGTGTAGAGTAGTAAGGTATTTCAGAATGACATTGTCTACCTCACTCAATCTCTAAGCCTTTAGGCAATGTTTATGTCTATTTCCGTGTAAGAGGAAAAGCCTATTCCTCCCAAGATCTCTGTACTGTTATGGATTAACTCTAGATTGAATACATATTCTCAAAGGTAGAAACAATTTTGAAAACCTGGGAAAGTCTGTATGTTTGAGAGAATTCACAGTAAATTAATCTAAGTAAAATAATCTACTCTATCATAAAATCACAAGAGAACTTGTGTCTGTGTCTAAAGGCCAGGTTTTCTTTAGGCTTTAGTAGTAGTTGAGAACTTTAAAAAAGGGTTAGAAAATTCTAAAAGAATTAAGTTATTCACTTTAGTAACTGGCCCAAGGGGCATTATAATCTTCCTAACCATTATAATTTTCCAGACCATGTACTAGTGTATAAAGCATCATGAGGACAGATGATCAAACTCTGTTATTCTCTGCTATAATTTGGGGGCTTAACACAGTAACCTTGCACATAAAGGAACACACTAAATCGGTGAATGAATGAACTCTGTTAGAAGGGACTATAAAATTAATTTTAACCAAAACCCCAAATAGTGCAAATCTCATGATTAAGTTAACTGTGACTTTAGAAAAAGATGACTTAATCAAGGTTAGAAACAGGGAAAATCAGTAGTACCCTGTTTCCTTTATTTTCTTTTTATCCCTAGAATATCTTTGCAGTTCTGTATACCATTGAGTATGGTGATGTTGGCCCAAAGTATTTAGAGTAGGATGGAGCCATAAATACAACAGATTATGGGTGATCCCAAGGAGAAACAACAAAGGATTAAAATGTTAGAAGTAGACTAAGAAAAGGTTTTAAAAAGGGGGTGCAGATGTTGGGGGGTGTTGTGTGTGACACTTTATATCTTCAGAAAACATTGGTAATCTAATATCTCTACTATTTGGCTTCTTACCCTGGTTAATAAAAGACAGTATATCTAGTTTTAGCCGACTTATATTTAACCACCCTGAATAAAGATGAGATCAGTTCAAGTAATTGCCATGGAATTAGGCCTTCATACACGAAAATGAAGAAGAGGAAATAAAGGAGAGAGTTTTTCAAAGCATAATAGATTAGAAACCTTAAGAAAACAGAAGAGTCAGTTTACATAATAACAAAATGTGACAGAGAAAAGACCAACTATCTTAAAGAAAAGCAACAAATAATTCTAGAAACAGGCAAATTTTTTGGAGGGACAGAGTCTTATATATCTATAAAGATGATTAATGGTCATGATGAATACCTCCGATGTCCAGAAAAGATAATGTTCAAGTTATTTTTAAGAAGACAGGTAAGAATATATTAACTCTTAAAAGATTTCCATTACATATAAAATATATTGTCACTCAAGCACTAGATCCTTGCCTTTAAAGAATCATGCCCTATCACAAAATTTTGAGTTGTTAAAAAATACTGAAGTGTAGGTTACCAACAAATTGTTTATTTCATAAATAACAGGTGAGAAAGTTGAAATAAACAGTATTTTTAAAATTTATTTTATTTGAGAAAGTTGAAATAAACAGTATTTTTAAAATTTATTTTATTTATTTATTTTTGGCTGCATTGAGTCTTCGTTGCTGCGCGCGGGCTTTCTCTAGTTGCAGTGAGCGGGGGCTACTCTTTGTTGTGGAACGCGGGCTTCTCATCACGGTGGCTTCTCTTGTTGCGGAGCACAGGCTCTAGGCCCACGGGCTCAGTAGTTGTGGCTTGCGGACTCTAGAGCGCAGGCTCAGTAGTTGTGGTGCATGGGCTTAGTTGCTCCGCTGCATGTGGGATCTTCCCAGACCAGGGCTCGAACCTGTGTCCCCTGCATTGGCAGGCGGATTCTTAACCACTGCGCCACCAGGGGAGCCCTAAACAGTATTTTAAAATATCACTTAGGACAAGGTCATGAGTGAATATAAATCTGCATTTCAATTAACTTTATAATTTTGAATTTTTCCAATTTCTTGCCAGATCTGATTTAGTCTTTTTTTTTTTGCTTGCTTCAGTCTAGCTAAGAAATGTTTTTACTAGGAATCGAAGTGTCAGATCTGTTTTGTTTTGTTTTGTTTGTAACTCCCTTGCGTTTCCATTTTTAGATTATCTTCAACCTTTAAGCTTCTTTTTTTCCTTTTTTTTTTTTTTTGCGGTACGCGGGCCTCTCACTGTTGTGGCCTCTCCCGTTACGGAGCACAGGCTGTGGACGCACAGGCTCAGCAGCCATGGCTCACGGGCCTAACCGCTCCGCGGCATGTGGCATCTTCCTGGACCGGGGCACGAACCTGTGTCCCCTGCATCGGCAGTCGGACTCTCAACCATTACACCACCAGGGAAGCCTCAACCTTTAAACTTCTTTGCCAGGAATCTTGATAAGCTAGTCTTTCATGAGGCTTAGTTTAATTAAAATCAATAATTCAGTCATCTATTGACTTACCTGGGAGCAAGGAAACTCAATATATTGTGGTATGCTGCTAGGGAACAAATAGCAGGGATATGCCACTGGTATTTCTCCGTGTTTTGGAACTCCTTCTCATCTCTCAGGTAACCCTACACAAAAACAGGAAGCTTGACCACCAGATACAGGGATTCTTTTGGGGAGTGTGTATTAGTTAGTGTTTTCCAGAGGAATAGAACCAGTATAGTATGTGGGTGTGTGTAGAGGATCAGAGATTTAAGGAATTGGCTCACATGATTATAGGGACTGGCAGGTCCAAAATTGCAGGGCAGGAAAGCGGGCTAGAGACCCAGGGAAGTGGTAATGTTGCATCTTGAGTCTAAAAGTAGTCTGGAGGCAGAATTCCCTCTTCCTCATGTGACCTTAGTCTTTTTTCTGGTAAGGTTACTAATCCATTGATTAAGATGGGAAGATTATCTGGGTAGGCCTAATCTAATCACATGAGCCCTTAAAAACACAGAACTTTTTCCAAATGCAACAGAACAGGAGGGGAAAAGGAGGGTATCAGGGAGATTTGAAGCATAAGAAGGATTCAGTATGCTGTTGTTGGCTTTGAAAATGGGGTGGGCCATGAGCCATGGTATACAGGTGGCCTCTAGAAGCTGAGCAGACAGCCAGCAAGAAAACAGGGCTCTCAGTCCTACATCCACATGGAACTGGTTTCTGCCAACAGCCTGAATGAGCCTAGAAATGGATTCTTCCCTCACAAAACTCTTAAATGAGAGCCTAGGCCTGCTGAAACCTTGATTTCAGCTTTATTACACCCGGAGCAGAGTACCAGGCAAGCATACCGGAACTTCTAACCTATAGAATTAGGTTGTATTTTAAAGTTAGCTTTGTGGTAGTTTATTATATAGTAATAGAAAACTAATACATATGACTAACTTGTATTCAAAATGAAGAACTACATTTATAGTATATATTTCCATAGCATATTTATTTTATGCATGGACAACTGTTAATTTGTATCCAAACTGCTACTTCCTTCTATGCTAAACGTAGTGAGCATAATTGTTAAAAGCTCAGGCTGCTGAGTTAGACAGATTTTAATTCCACCTGAAATCACTTACTAGCATATGACCTTCCATGTGTTATTTAACTTCTCTAAGCCTCATTCCCCTCATCTATAAAATGAGAGTAGTAGTACCTACTCGTAAGAATTTTACATTGCCGATATAGTGACCATTGTTACATGATTACACTGATCACCATGATGGCAACACAAAGAATGTTGTCAATAAGAGCGTGAATCTGGGCATTCATGTGAAACCATGCTGAGATCTTTTCACTTAATTTTTTATACCCTTCTCTGATCTCTGTATATGGATTTTCTGGGTCATCCTTTCAGTTTTTTTCAGATGTTTTGCTTAAAAACTAGATATCCGTGCCTTTCTCATGAATCCCTATCTCGTCTCAAAAGTTTCCCAGAGAAGTTCTGTAAAATAAGTAATACATAATTTGAAAGGGAGTTTGTCAACAAAATAAATTTGGACATTAAAATTAAATTGAGTTTCTTAATTGTAGAGCTATTATATGGTTACGTGCCTGTAGCTCTTCAAAAAGAGACTATATTTTCCACATTCATTGACCTATTGACAAAGAAGCGACTTGCAAGACTATTTCGTGAAATGCACTTTGGGAAAAACTGTCCCTTCAGATATAAATCAACTCCATGAGCTAACTCTTGTTTTCTCTTTTCCTCTTAAAGCCTGACTTCATCTACTTAGTGCAGATTATTTAGCCTATAAACAACCTTTACTCACACACTTAATCTCCCTCCAATATATTTTTTGTTCTTTACTACCAAAATATGGAGGGGAAGCTGTTGTCTGGCTTTACACATTGCCATCAAAATCAATAATTGTTAGTGTCATTTCAGGGATTTGTGATACATATAGAAATGAAATGGATTATGTACAATGCTAAGAACGAGTTGCTAAATAAATAATAAACCAAGTCATCAGAGTCAGAAGTTTTCTATTTTAACTGGTTTTTTTTGCTGTTCCTTGAAGGAATGATTGAGACAAGAGGATAGGTGGAACTAAGGATTTTTATATGATCCAAGGTATCTAGTAATAAATTTTCCCCACTTATTTGTCATCTATCAGCCCTAAAATTTGGCTTTAGAAAAATTTCCATATATATGACTGTCATGAATTCAGAGTCAGAGTGACAGTGCTGTTGTTTTACATACTAACTCTCAAAAATGCACTTTCTTCTTGTTTTTTCTTCTCAAAAAGATAAGATATGGAAATCTAATTTCTCCCTTCCTCTACATCAAACCAGCAGGGATAATTAATAAGGCCTAGATCATTGATTTCAACCATTTTAACCATAGAACCTTTTCTTCAGAGGAAACATTTTATGGTACGCTCAAAGGGTATAGAAGTTGTAGCCTCCAGATATCTCCCATACCTGCCTTTGTTGGCCCTTGAATGGACTCTGGAAAATACCTACAGCTTTGTAGAGAGCACTTTGAAAAACTGTTGTAAACTGCATACTTGGGTAAATATTGCCAGATTTTCTTATGTAATGAGCAAAAAATTTTACTTAGAGTTTACAGCTCCCTCTTAATATGTCTTGAGGAGTTCAAGATGCTGTTGTTGACACTGGCAGCATGCCAGACAGAAAATTTTGTAGGAAATAAAATCCTGCATTTCCTTACTAAACTCCTTAACCAGTGGATGGGAATTGAGGGGGAGAGAGTAAAGAAATGTGATGTTTTACTATAACTGTTTTGGAAAAGAGAACAAAGACAATATTGAGTAAACACCAACATGGGAAATTTAAATAGAAAGTTATCATTTGACCAGCCTATACATGTTTTTTACATATAAGATTTTTTTCTTAACACTTCTGAAAAACTGCAAATGAAGTTAGAAGACTATGAATTCTTAAGTTTTAAAAATCTTTTTAAATAATACAATTTTAAGATTCTCTGCGTAAATCTGTCTAAAGAAGCAAAATGAAAATTTACTGAGGAATGTAAATGAACATTTGAAAGAGGCATTAAAATGTAGAGGAAGCATTACAAACTTTCTAGCTAAACTTTGTTTTCTAATCAGTATGTTTTATCACTTTACAGAATGTAAATAAGTGAGTGCATATATGCTGAAATTAGGAACCAATCTAACTGTATTTCAATTAGCTGTCCTTTAGAAAACCATTTGTTTCCTGACTAGTCAGACTGTTGACCTGTTATAAAGATTTTCCTGATCAGAAAAACTAATTTTTTCCAAATATTTGCCTTACCAACATTAGTAAATTCAGCCATTTCTTTTTGTTTTGTTTCTCATAAGGTATAATGACTTTTTTTTTCTTTTCCTTGATCTCTTTGGAATCACATTTTACGTGTCAAAAAAAGGCTTTAAAATCTAAGGCTTACATACAGCCTAGTGCACATTTAGAAAAATGTGTTTAAATGCCCCAGAGTAGTCTCCAGAGAACACTAACATGTTCCAACAGTGCTGCCGTAGACCACAAAATTTATTACAACTGTTTAATGAAGTTACAACTCCTACATTTCGCATTTCTTTTAAACATTCTTAATGGTGGCAGATTGTCTACTGTGGTTGAGTTTGATGTTAATTTTTGGAGAGATGTTTCAGTAGAAAATGATATAGCTGTAATAAGTCTTAGGTTGCTATGGGAAGAGGGATAAAGCATGAAAAGTATAATCTGAGAAGGGCTATCTGAGAGTTACAGGTGTCTTGGAAGGGATTTAAAGAGCACATCCTAACAAAGAATGCTAAACGTTAACTCAGAGAGGAGTTCACAAATATTACTTTATTAATCTAGCTCATATCCTGACTGTGTATGTAAATACTAACTACTCTAAACTGAAGTAAAAAATAATTATACTTTAATAGTATAGTTCAGGGATATAGGACCATGTCTATTTTTGTCATCAAAGTCCAGAAATTTTTTGTAGGCAACTGAGGCAGCTTTCTGGAAAGAAGAAGGAGACAGAAGACTATCTCCTTGGTAACTTTTCTGTTCCCATGAAGACCAACTGTGCTTCTTAAAGTTGAATTCCATGAGCTATCTTTTCATATTTAAAATAAATTTGACTTTACTTAAGCTAGTTTAAGTGGTTTTCTGTTCCTTGCAACAAAACTATACCAGACCAAGACAATGATTCTATAAAACTTTATCTTCATCATCACTGCCTATACATGGAAACTCAGATAATCCAAGCAGAGTCTGTGAACCACCCTGAATTATATAAAAATGTGATTTGTGTATCATATGTGTATTGTTGTCTAGTGGGAAAAGGCCATAGATTTCATCAAATACTCAAAGAAGTTTGTTACCCAAAAAGATTAAGAACTATTGGTAGAGAGCCTCATGCAGAGGCATCCTAAGTGACAGAGTCCCTTTCCATTTTGCCTCCATGTTGAGGCAGTGAAAGACTTTGATTCATTATTGTTGCATCTGACAGTGCCATAATTATGCCAGTTTTTATCCTATATATGGAACGTTGAAAAAGATGCCCCTTAGAGCTTTGCTGCTATTAGATGTCTATTAACAATCTGACAAAATAGATTTTCATGAAATTTGGACCTCAGGAAAATTCACTAGGTAGTAATTTTTTTAAGAAGTCTTAGTTTTTGTTTATTTGATTATTTTCAATGGGACATTGATACAGGCAGGTTTCAAATCTGCAAGAGGGTGGTATTCTATCAAGAACTGATCTAGAATTTTAGAATTAGAATGGCCTTTCATTTTACAGATGAGGAAACTGAGACGCAAAAAAGGGTAAGTAAAATTTCTAAGGTCACTTGGTAGTAAAGCAGAAGTGAAGATAGAGTTCTGTTGACTGTCTCCAGAGCCTTTTTTTTTTTTAACTGTACAAAACTTTTGATAATTATTACTTCTTTACTCCTTGTCCCCATCTATGATGCATAGTCAACTCATTTAATGTTTATACAACACTATGAAGAAGGTGCTGTTACTGGCATTTTAGTAACTACTTCTTCTGGGGAAATTTTCTTGGGGAAATTACATTGTGAATGTTCTATTAAAATATGTAAGTCAGTTTGAAAAATAGTGCCATATACATATATGTACTTATTCATGGTAGTGGAATTAGATTTCTAGTCTTGGATAAATCAGTGAAAGAGCCATTTCAGATAATATTCTTCTCTGTTTTCTAGGAAATATGTTTAGAGGCTTTTTTGTTTGTTTGCTTGTTTTTAAAATTCAAAGTTTTAAAAATGTTAAGGGCAAAAAGAACAAAAAATTGTCACTCTGGACTTAAAAACTACAATACAGTGAAATCAGTTACTGGACATTTCAAAAGGCACTTTATGAGTTTCACAGATTTTATGGAAAGTCCACACCTACTTGGAAACATGTACCTTTGCACTTACTATGCTTTCTGACTGGAATGACAGTCACCTACCTCAACAGTCCTTCCCTTTATTCTTCACCCCCCATTTCCCATTTTCTCCTGGGAGAAGCCTGCTTATCCTGCAGGTCCCAGATATGGATTTCCCTTCTCTTCTACCAGTGTTCTTCTGCTCCTATAACATTTTATACACTCCTTTACTATACAGTCATTGCATTGTTTTCATGTTGTATTTGCATGTGTGTCTTCTTTACTGAACTGAATTACTTGGGAATCTCAAGCTCCTAAAAAGAGGTAGATAGGTACAATAAGTATTCAATAAGGATTTGTCAAGTTATAGTTATGTATACATTTAAAGTATTTTTAAAACTGATACTAAAGCTATTCAGGTTTTTTGTAGAAGATTTGAAATACTGTTTTGATGAATAATTTCAAATTAAAACAACTTCTAAGCTAAGATTAAACAGTCTTAACTATATATTTATGATTATAGCTATTTAGTATAAACTTGAAAATTTCCTTCCAAAATCTAATCTTGTTTTTGATTTTAGAACCTTGAGGCTTCAGACTTACATTTCCACATCAAAACTTAGAGCATACGATCTGACAAAGATTTTGTTTTGTTTTTGTGTTGTGAATGAAAGGTATTCTGAAATATAATTTGGGTGCCAGGATACTGGAATTTCAAGATCTTTCAGCTTCAGTGAGGAAGAGTAGTTTGTTGGTACTATTGAGAAAAAAAAGAAAAACGCCCTATTATACTGTTTAAGTATTTCTTTTGTTAAATGAATTACTCTTACTTTGCTGAGGCCAATGTTTTGAATTCCAGATACCTAACCACCACCTTACCTATCATTTAACTTGCAAATAAAATGGGCTTTTCCTCCAAGTAAATTTATAATATGAGAATTTGCATAAGTAGTAATGTTTGTTGCTTAATTTTAAAGTATTGGTGCTTCAAATACAGAAATATAGGTGCCAGGATTTAGTCATTATCAATAAAAATCATCTTGATGTGAAAGTAGTCCTTATAAATTTTATTTATTTTGGACTATGGGATTACAAATCCCATAAGAATTTATTAAGGGTAAACCTGAGAGAGACCAGGATAGCTTTTACATAGTATTAACGTAAAAGACTTGCTTATTTCTCTTGCAGAAAAATTTGAAATAGTGATTAAAATGAGAAAATTGGGTAATTCAATGTCATTTTAGTCATATCTGTATTTGGCATTTTAACTATGAAGTCTGTCATATAAGGTCACTTAAGGTTGGCTCTCTGGCCTTTTTTGATTAAGAAACTTCAAAGTCATTTGATAGATTATTCAGAGGATATTTTTGCTCTTAGCACACCTAGTGTATTCACATAATAAGTATTTTCATATCTGTGAATAATAATGAAATACTTCTTATACTCCTTTTATAATTATTGACTCTTTTTGTCACAGACTGATTTTATGCTGACCAACTAGACTAAATTAATTTTATCTGTTTATATATTTACTTTGAAAGTTAACTAGAATATGCTAGCAGGATATTCTAACTAATCTCTCAAACTTGAAAAGAATAATTTTTTAAAAATGTTGGATAAATCTTAAAAACACCAAAGAATTGGTAGGGCCAAATGCAAATGCTGGCAGGAACCCAGAAAGGGAGGCAGAGCACAAAGCTTCTTTAGCCTTGAGAGCATTTTTCCAAACTGCAGACTTCAACTTTAGTTTTTATACTCGACTGGTTGGAGCTTCAACTCTGAAAATTACTTTCTCAGTTTAAGGGTGAACCAGAATAAATCTACCCCGTTCGTCCACAGCATGACAGACTCTGACAAGTTGAAACTACAGGACATCCTAAACATAAACTCCTAAATTCACATCACAAGGGTGGTCCAAAAAACTTTAAACCCTGTTTATTTGGATGAAAGTGGTCCGGCACTGGTGGTATCCCAGATTGCCTGACAGAGCAAAAATGAATACTTCTGCTCAAAGAAACTTCGTAAATAATTTTTTAAGAAAAACATCTCACAGTAAGAAGTAATTACGAAGCATGTATGGAAACAAGGAACCATGATCTAAAATCAGCACGTATCAAGAATAGATATTTAAAGGCCTCAGACACTAGAATTTTGAGTCACTGTTTATAAAATAATATTTTAAAAATAAAAGAATGCTTGAAAGTTTCTGAAGGAACTAGAAACTTTAAGAACCTACAAGCCATTTGGAAAGCCAAAATTAAAAAGAAAACTTCTAGAGATAAAAAATAAAATAATTAAAATAACTCAGTGTATGACATGAATTAAAGAGGAAATTATTGAACTGAGTGAGACAGAGTAAATGAAATTATCCAGAATGCCACATATGGACAAGGAAAAAAAATAATAATGAATTAAAATGGTTAAAGACACAGAAGATAAAATAAGGTTTAACTTCTTAATGGAGTTGCAGAAGGAGAGAAAAGAATGGGAGAGAGAAATCTCTTACTAAAAGAAATTCTAGAGGTGTATTTCAAGCAGAAAGAAAATGACCCCAGATGGAAAGTCTGAAGTGAAAGAAAGAATGAACAACAACAACAACAACCAAAAAGGTAAATATGGACAAACATTTATAAAACAGAATACACAAAAAGACTAACATAACCACACAACAGAATTGTGGTCTCAAGCATTTGTATGGTTTGAGAGAAGGCTAAGATTATTCAATAGTTAAGTATATATTTTTCTAAAAGAACAAACTATAAATTTTTGAAATCAGTAAAATGAAACAATATGGAATTATTAAAATTTAAAAGGAAAAATCTAAAACCAATTCTCAACCTTGGCTTACACAATACATTCACTTGGGAAGCTTTTAAAAACCCTAATGCCCAGGCTCCATCCTAAACCAATTAAATCAGAGTCTTTAAGTAATTTTGAAGCTCCCAGGGTGATTCTACAGAAAGCAAGGAGCAGAGGAAAAGAAACGTAGAACAGATAGAGCAGATAGAAGGTGCAAGGTAAGGTACTATATATAAATCAAAATATGTTGGTAAATCACTTTAAAAGTAAATGATCTAAATACTCTAATTAAAAGAAATTTTTTATTGTCATAAAAATCCAGTTTATGTTGCTTATGAGAGACATATCCAAAATATAATATGGTAGAATAAATATAATTTCTAGAGATAAAGTATATTTCTCATAATAATAAAAGGTGTGATTTAACAGGAGAATATGTGTTTAATTTGTACGTGCCTAATAGTATAGCTTCAATATACATAAAGCAAAAATTGACAGACAAACCTACAGTTGTTTTGAGGAGGTTTGTTTTTTTTTTCCCCAGCATTAAAGTTTGATAAGTTTCAAAACTCTAAGGGAGATTTTAAGAGTAGTACAACCAATACCCTCATTTATGTTTGTTACCAAGATTCATTAACAGTTAATATTTTGCTACATTTACTCCATAAATCTGTGTGTGTATATATAGACACATTTTTCTTTTTGTTTCTTTTCTGAACCATTTGAGTTACTTCAACATTAAATACGTTATCATGTATCACCAAAGACTGAGGACATTTTCCTACATAACCACAGTACAGTTGTCATCCCATTCAGGAAATTTAACATTGATATAGTTACATGTTTACATAGTTCACATTTGAATTTTCCAGATTGTTCTAATAATGTTCTTTATAACTGTGGGTTGGTAGTTTGATCCAAGATCCAATCAAATATTATATATTGTATTTAGTTGAATATCTCTTAGGCTTGATTAATCTAGAAAATTCCCCATGATAGATCCATGTTAAACATTTTTGATAGGTATAGATGATACTGTGTTCTCAGTATATCACTAAGAGGGCATGTGTCAGTTTGTCCCATTATCATTCATGTTAAGTTTCATCATTTGACTAAATTGGTATCCTCCAGATTTCTTCACTGTAAAGGCACTTTTAATCTCTAATCTGTTGGGTTATACGTGAAGATCGAGACAATTTCCTGTTCCTTGACAATTTTCACTGTAACTTTAACATGGTCTTGCCTGAGTCAAGTTTTGTTTCGGTTTTTTTTTTTTTACTATAATAGTTGGAAATAGGTGATTTTTCTATTTCTAGCTTGCTTACACATTCATTGGTTGGTATTCTTCTATAAAGAAAAACTTTCCCTTTTCCCCCTCTTTTTTAAAGTTCTGTAGACTGATAGATTTTTTTAAAAATTCAGTGTGTTATAATTCATTCCTATCATTATTATGATGCTAAAATCATCTCAAATTAGGCCAGTGGAACCTCCTGTAAGCTAGCTCCTTTGACCTTTTGGTATATTCCTATTAGTTTTTGAGCGTTACCTTACTTTCTTGTACAACAAGATAGTTGAAGCTCACCTTGTACTTTCTCTGCTTCAACCCTGAAATAAGCCTTCCTGTAAAAAGTTCAGATTCCTTTTAGCAAGGGACCAAATTCTGGCATTAGGTATCCTCACTGCTACTGGGGTGTTATTGCATCTACACCCTTTCATATGAAACCTCTAATTCTAGTCTATCTCCGAAGGATTCTTTCTCTCCTTTCCCTCATTCTGAATTTGTATCTCCCAGCAACTTTAGTTTATTTCCCTATTTGCTCAGCCCTTCAATACATACAAAATAGTTTTTAAATGGCTGCAGTAGTACCACAACAACATACTAAGTAAAATTCAGGATTTCTTTGCAGTTTTTTGTCCTTAAAATTTCACCCATTGATATGATTATAATCAGAATACTGTGTTCATAATTATTTAATTTCAATAACTATTATTTCAAATCAATTTATGGCGATCTTTATCTGCTTCTTTAAAAAAAAGTTGGAAGATTTTTAACACACCTCAATAACAGAGAGCAAGCATTCACAGTGAGTAAGACTGTAGAGGATTTGAACAACATAATTAACAATCTAATAGCCATATATAGAATAGTGTACCCAAAAGCTACAAAGTAATATTCTTTCAAGCATACAGGTAACATTTATAAAAATGTTTTTTAAAAAACTGTGAATTTAAAAAATTATATTAAATATTTAAGGTATTATTTAATTTATAAAAATTTATAAGTCAAATGTTAGTAAGATTCAAAGGGTTGAATTATGTAGACAATGCTATTAAGCTAAAAATTGGTACCAAATTGCAATAAGGAAATACCCAAAGGTTTAGAAATTAGTAAATAACCTTCCAAAAAAAAAAATCCATTAGATGAAAATTTATAATAAAAATTAGAAAATATTTTCAACTAAATAATAATGATACTTTTTGTGAAGAAATTTTTTGTCAAAAGTTACAAATGTGCTTTTTATTAAAACTTGTGGATATAGCTAAAGCATCACTTAAAGGAAAATGTATAGCTTAAATGCATATATTATAAAGAAAAGCTGAAACTAGTGAACTAAGAATCTATCTCAAGAAATTAAAGATACCTCAGCAAATAAGGCCCTTTCGCCTCCAAAAAAAAATGAAAAGAAAATAGTAAAGAGCAGGAAGATAGAAAAAGTCGGAGATAAAAGTTGGAATTTTGTAATAATATTAAAGAAATTAAATCAGTGGTTAAAGATCTCAGAAATAAAACTCCAGGCCTAAATGGCTTTACCAGCGAGTTCTAGTAAACATTTAAGGAAAAATGAATTCTGTTCTTACACATACTCTTTAAAAATAGAATGAAAGGAGTTATCCCACACTCATCTTAAGAGTCTAGCATAACCTTGATATTAAAACCCATCATGGACAGTACTAGCACAGAAAATTATAGTCTGATCTCACTTATGAACATAGATGCAAAAATCCATACACACACACACACACACAGTTTATCCTAATTATTCAGAAATTCCATATCTGCAAATTCACCTACTCACTAAAATTCAACTCCAAGGTGAGTACTCATGGCATTTTCAGACTCATTTGTGGACATGCTGAGGGTGGTGAAAAATTTGTCATCTGACACACACCTTCCCAGCTGAAGTTGAACAATGCAAGCTCTGCCTTATTGTTTCAGCTCTCAAGTATAAAAATGTCCCATTTTCAGTCTATTTAATATCACATTTTTTGTGCTTTATTGATTTTACGTTTATTTTTTAAATTTTATTTTTTGCTGCATTGGGTCTTCATTGCTGCGCGCGGGCTTCCTCTAGTTTCGGCAAGCGGGGACTACTTTGTCGTGATGCGGGGGCTACTTAGTTGCGATGCACAGGCTTCTCATTGCAGTGGCTTCTCTTGTTGCAGAGCACGGCCTTTAGGCGGGCGGGCTTCAGTACTTGTGGCTCGTGGGCTCTAGAGCGCAGGCTCAGTAGTTGTGGCACATGGGCTTAGTTGCTCCGCGGCATGTGGGATCTTCCCGGACCAGGGCTTGAACCCGTGTCCCCTGCATTGGCAGGTGGATTCTTAACCACTGCGCCACCAGGGAAGCCCTATTTTGCTTTAAAAATGGCCCCTAAGCATAATGTTAAAGTTCCATCGAGCCTGTCTAAGCACAGGAATGCTGTATTATGCCTTACAGAGAAAATAGTATATTAGATATGCTTCCCTTAGGCATGAGTTATAATGGTGTTGGCTGTGAGTTCAGTGTTGATGCATCATAATACATATTAAATAAGTTACCTTTAAACAGAAATACACATAAATCCAGGTTATGTGTTGCTCTGGTGTTGAAAGTATTGTAACCAGAGGCCTAGTCTTGTATTTCCCTTAGGAGCATGGTTTAGTGATCGTGGTGACTTTATAGACCAGACCCATCACAAATAGAACCAACTGTATATACATATATAAAACAAATCCTTTAAGTTATGAAGACAGTAATTTATCAAAACCAAATTAGATTCTTCCCAATAAGGCAAGATTGATTTAACACTACAGAATTAATGAGTATACTGTATCACATAAACAGATCAAAGAAAAGTCATATCTCAGTAGCTGAGTACATTTGATAAAATCTAACATAGATTTGTGTGAAATTTTTTTTTAAAAGGAGCTAGCAAAATATAAAAGCTTCATCAGCTTTATCAAGGATTCTATATAAAACCTGCAACAGTCATTATATTTAATGGTGAGTTATACATTAATGGTGAACATTATACTTAATGTTCCCTCTGAGACTGGAAACAAAATAGTACCTGCTTGTATTAGTCCTGTTTAATATTGTATTAGAAGTCCTGGGCAAAGCAGCGAGGCAAAAAATAGATGGGTGGGTGGGTGGATGGATAGATAAGAAAAGAAGAAATAATATTATTTTTCACAGATTATGTAACTACGTACCTAGACTAGAATACCCCAAATAATATACAGATAAGCAGTTGAGATAACAGGAATTTAGTAATGTTGCTGGATACAAATCATTGTACAAAACTGAATTGCATTTCTGTAACCAACAATGAAAAATCAAATTTTAAAAAATAACAAGGTTTATCCATAGGGGAAAAGCAATAACAGCACCAAAAAATATGAGTTAACAAGAAATACAAATCCAACAAAATATACATGGGACCTTTTAAGAGAAATTGTTAAAGCTATTGAGAGACAATGAGGAACTAAATAGATGGAGAACTATGCCATGTCCATGGATTAAAAGAGTCCATATTGTAAAGACGTTAATTCTCCCAAATGATCTTTAGATTCAGTGCCACTCTAATCAAAATCACAATGGGATGTGTTGTATAAAGGTACTATCACACAGCCATGTACATGAATTAACTACAGAAACACAAATGACACAAACTTAATATTAAATGAAAGAAGAAAGTCACAAAAGCAAATGTGTAGTGTAAAACTAAACTATGTTATTCAGAAGACAGTCATAGGTAGCAAGACTATAAAAGGAAATCAAGGGAACGATTATCACTAAAATCAGGATAGTGGCTACCATTACAGAAAGGGGTAGCGGATGTCGTCAGGGAGGATCCTGTTTCTACGGTGCAGGCAATGTGTTATTTCTTGACCTGGGTGATAATTACTTGGATATTCTGTTCACTTTGTGATTAGTCTTTAAACTAAATATATGTTGATGCAAAAAAAAATTACAGAGCTCAACCAAAGAATTTGAAATGGATTAAGTGTATTACTGAGAGTTAATGTTATTAAGTTAATCCATGATATTAAGTTATTGGTAATTATATTTCAAAGTTGAATTAAGTTGAATGATTTGGAATACTCCATCCAGGTAGAAAGGTTAATTTCTAAGAAGCACTTTTTTAAAGACTATCAGAAATTTTTTGTTACCCAATTTACTAGAGTCTACCAGTATTCTGCTTTTACTATGTTCAGGAAGATAGTAAAATTCTGCTTCTACCATGTTCAGGAAGATCATTAGGGGACAAACCACAAAAGATTTTATATATAACATGATATTAATAGCTAACAATGATATCTACCACTTTTTGAGCATTTACCATGTACCAGATACTAGGGCAAGAATTATAAACGCATAATCTCATTTAATCCTAGAAATGACTCTTAAGTGTGGGTACCATTGTTGTCCCCATATCACACAGGTAAAGGGCAGAATCAGGTTTTGATTTTAGTCTCTCTTATTCCAGAACTCTTGTTCTTAACCATAGCCCCACATAAGGATTAGAATGGCAATCTAGTAGTGTACTTAGTATTACATGTTGTTATAGATTCATTTATTCAAACTGGTTATGATTTAAGTATTCAAATTTGTTAATTTAGCAGTAAATGTCAGCTATATGCCAGGCATTTCAAGGTACCTATCTACTGGATCTTTTGCTCTGTTTAGCAACTTGGAACCTATACCACAGTAGTTCGCTGGCCTCCTTCTTCCTTAGAGCTAGTGTATTGTGATATTTCAAGTATCACTAAACTTAATTCAACTTTACAGATGATTATTTGTTATACACATCACCCAAACTACATAATAATCTACTTCCTGATTTGGCTGCAGTACAGAAAATTACCTTTTGAGCCCTAGGATCAGCTCTTGTTGCTGAGGGAGTTTCTAGCTATTCCTTTTATTTCCTTATACTCTCATAACCCCTTCTTTGGATGAGTTCTTAAATAAAATTTGGTTGACAAAAATCTTTTAATTGGTTCATATTGTTTTTATGGTACTATAAAATGCCATGTACTGTATTAAACAGGTCCTGTATACAGTTTATTTATAATCAAATGGTGATTATGGTCATTTCTATAAAATGTTAGGACATCAGGCTCTTGGTAAAAAATGTAACCCCTATTTATTGTGTTCCTTTTCTGAAAAAAGAAATCAACTTTAGATTATATTATTTTATTTTGACTTACAGTGCCTTTTCCAGGAGCTTAACTACAGTCTGTAGTTTAACACCTCTCTAATGGACACTATGGCAATATGCTAGCTGAGGTAAAAGGAACAGAAGCTGGGCAGATTTTCTCTGCCCTATAGGCTTTAAAGAACCAAGATTCTGTTTTTACCCAGTTATTTCACTATATTTCTTTCCTTTATGTTTCCAGTGTCTACTCATAATTTTTTTCAGCAAAATTGTCTTAATATCAATAAAATGGCATATGTTTTAAGTTGGTTTTTATTATTGCTTTACTTGGCTGAACACTAGGACTATAGGCTTCAGACCAACAAAAATCCACTGTTTTCCTTCATCCTTATTTGCTGCTATGTAGATCCGTATTATCAATAGTTGCATTTGACTAACTTTAATGGTCATGTCCGGTTTTGTTTACCTTCTTTTTTCCTACTACTTTTGGACGCAAGGAACACACCTGAACAAAATAAAATTTTTCATAACTTAAGAAATACTATCCTTTCATTGCTTTGCTCTTTGGTCCTTTTAAATCATTGAGACAAATTAAAGTCCAAAGACATCATTATATTGACTACTGAGAATTAATTTGTGAATGGATTCTTTCATCTACAAAGACAGTTTTCAAAGTGTGGTCTGGGGATCTGAGACCCTTCTAGGGTCTCTGTGGGGAGGAAATTATTTTCATCATAATACTAAAATATCGTTTGCCTTTTCTACTCTCATCCTCTTTTGAGTGTAGGGTTGAGTTTTCTAGAAACTTCATGGCATGTGATGTTGCAACAGCTTGAATGCAAAGCAGACGTGCGAATCCATCTGTCTTCTATTAAGCCCAACATTAGAGAGACTTGAAAAAATGTAAAACAGTAACTCATTTTTACTATCTTTCTAATCTAGACTTTCATTAGAAAGTATAATTTACATTAGCATATACTATAGTGTTATTGTTTTATAAATGAATTGATGTTTTTAAACCATTGAGTTTTAATTTCAAATATGGTATTATTGATAGAACCTGCATAAACAAAAGAGCTCTTTTAGGCCCTCAGTAATTTTTAAACATGTAAAGGGATCATGAGACCAAAAAGAGAGCCAATAATCTATACTATTTTTTTTATTCTCAAATGTTTGAATTTTTCTTATATTTTATTTCATCTTATAAAAAGCATAATGAAAATAATCTATTTTTAGGTTGCTACAAACCTCAGGAAAGATCAGATTACTTGATGTTGGCAGCTGCTTTAACCCATTTCTGAAGTTTGAAGAATTTCTAACTGTTGGCATAGACATCGTACCTGCTGTAGAGGTATGCATAGTTCTGTTTGTTTTGAGATGAATATTTTACATGTATATATACAAAGGAAAGCACTGTCTTTACACTCCTGAAATAGCAAATATATTTCTGTGTACAAGTTGATAAGAGACTATTTCTATTCAAAACTAAAAGTATATTTTGTGAAAATTTGAGCATTTAGTTAACTAATATTAATTTGACCAATACCATATTTGTCTTCATTTTGTTTTGTTCCCTGTTTATCATCTATCATTTCAATCAAGAAACTTCAGTAAGTTGCAAAGATTCCTTATTTTATTTTTTAATGCATCTCTTTCTGAAACGTACTCTGATGTAGAGCTATTATGGAATAGTGGAAAGAGCAAGGGCTTTGGAGACAGCCAAAACTTTATTAAATCCCAGCTATTTGTACTTAGTAGATTAAACAACTTTACAAAGAATGTTTCCTCTGCTTTTAAAATTAGATTTTTTTTCCCCTCAATGACAGAAGTTTATAACATTTGCCATTATACTTTTGATATGGCACCAGACACAAAAATTTTTTTACAAATTTTTATTGCTATAAAGAGATTGTGGTAGAGTATAAACTCAGGCTCAGAGATTTTTTTCCTCCACTGCTATATTCCCAGTACCTAGAAGAGTGCCTGGCATACTAAGTACTCATTAAATACTTCTTGAATAAAAGAATGAAATCTTATTTTCAACCTTGATTTGACTCTCTGAGCCTCAGTTTTCTCGTCTGTGCAGTGGGGTTTGTAATGGACTATACCTTATAAGATTGTTGTTGTGTTTACTTGAGAAAAAGTATTTAAAGCACCTAACAAAGCACCTGTTATATTGTGAGTGCTAAAGAAATGTTTGCTGTTATTATTGAAAAGTTCCTGCATGAAGAGTCAACTTTCATATGAATTTATTCTTTGATTCTTATAAGCTTGACTGTCTATATTGAATCTATGTGACTAACACTGACGAATAAGAAAATGCTAAAAGCGTTACTATTATCTCCTAAAGGTAGACAGATACTTGCTGTACGGTAAAACAGCTGTTCTTAGCTTACCACTGCAGAGAATTCCTGGGCCATTAGAAGCTATAGTTTTAAAGTGCAGGTGGATTTGTACATGGATTCTCTCCCCTTCCTTCCTCAAGACACACATTAGAGATGTCCTTCAAGGACTGGTAAGACATGATGACCATTTGATCTAAACCTAAGGCTCAAATATTAAAATATTAAGCTTATTTATATATAGGGCTATAAATTTTCAACTGTAAAGCCATTAGATAGGCAAAAGAACTACTATACATGAGTTCAGTAGTAGAATCAGACTTTGCTAGTTCCAGAACCCTATAACTAATTTTAAAACAAAGGGAAGAAACTTATACTTCCAGTCGAGATGGGGTGACAGGGACCAGACTGATGCTCTTTCCCCCTGCCTGCAGCAACTAAAAAGTGGACAAAATATTCAAAATAATATACAAGAACTGGACATCAGGTAATGAAGGACAGTGATCCCCAAGAGATGGAAAACAAATGAGATGAGCCATATGGTTGCACATACAGCCTTCAGAGAGTTTCCAACGTGTGGCACAAACAGGGGATTCCCAAGCAGAGTCCAGCTGGTAGTGAGTTGTAGAGGCAGAGGTGAGAGTCCTGAGAGACCAAGACAGCTAAGGCTCATGGACAAAGTACCAAAGATATGAGAGCTACACAGAGAGAAAACTCCAGGGGTCTGCAAAGAATCCTCCGTGAGTACTCAGCTGAGTACTTATCAGTACACGTCTGTGAGAAAACTACATGAGACTGGAGGAAGTACCACCTCAAAGATCTAGAGGTTATAGTGCCCAGCACACTCACACAGGCTGGAAGTAGCACCCGTTCCCACCAGCCACACTGGAAACCTCAAGAATCACAGTAGCCTGGGTAGAGTACACAGAAAAGCCTTGCATCAGTAGTGGAGAATAATTAGCCTTAGACCGAAGGCTGCTGTAGTCCCACCTAGCAAATCCTGAAACAAAAACCAAAAAGATCAAATTGTCTCCAGATAATTTAACTACATCCTAGAGCAAAGTTAGAATATTTATAGCAATACCAAGTCATCCAGGACGCAGCAAAGTAAAGTTCACCATGCCTAGCATCCAATAAAAAAGTAATCAGCCAAGTAAAGAAGCAAGAAAATAGGACCCACAATGAGGAGGTCAGTCATCCAGCAGAGACCAACTGTGAACTGACACAGATGTTAAAATTCGGAAACAAGGACATTAAGATAGGGACATTATGACTGTATTCCGTATGAACAAAAAGTAAAGTAGAGACATGGAAGATAATTTTAAAAACCCAAATCTAACTTCTGGAGACGGATACTATGATCTATGATATGAAACATGTACTAAATGGGATTAACGGTACATTAGATATTGAAGAAGAAAAGTTAAACTGAGGACATGGCAATGGAAACTACCCAAAATTAAACTGAGATATTTTTTTTAATGGAAAAGCATCAGCAAGTTAATTTCAAATGGCCAAATATAAGCATAATTGGAGTCCCCCCAAGAAAGGAATGAAAGAAATAATGGTCAGAATTTTTCTGAACTTGATAAAAGCTAACTAATAGTAGAGCTGACCCTTAGCACCCAGGGGAATTGTTCCAGGACAGCCCACCACCACCACAGATATCAAAGTCTGTGGATGCTCAGGTCCTTAGAGTTGGCTCTTCATATCCCTGTGTTCCATGTCCACAGATACAGAGGACTAACTGTATATTTCTTGGAAAAATCCATGTATAATTGGACCTGTGCAGTTCAAACTCGTGTTGTTCAAGAGTCAGTTGTAATGTAGAGTTTATAATCTATATAAAAATAAAATGTATGATAACAATAGCACAAGAGGGGAGAAAGGGAAATATACTATATGTATAGTAATAGGTTTTTATAATATATATAAAGTGGTAAAATACTATTTGAAGGTAGACTATGATAGGTTAAAGATGTAGACTATAAATTCTAAAGCAACCAGTAAAATAAAGAGTTACAGCTAATAAGCCAGCAAAGGAGATAAAATAGAATTACAAAGAAATTTCTTTAATCCAAAAGATGGCAGAAAAGGGAAGGAAACAATGAACAGATGGGAAACATAGAAAATAAATAGCAAGATCATACATTTAAACTTAAGTTTACCAATAATCACATTAAATAGATATGGCCTAAATACCCCCAATTAAAAGGTGGAAATTGTCAGATTGGATTAAAAAAAGCAAGACTCAAATATATGTTGCCTATAAGAAATGCACTTCAATTATAAACACACAAAATAGGATGTGTAAAAGAAAGACACTGTGGCACTATTACAGTCAGACAAAGTAGATGTCAGAGCAATATTACCAGCAGTAAAGATGGCCATTTCATAATGATAAAAAGTTCAATTCATCAAGAGTACAAAACAATCCTCAATATATATGCATCTAATAACAGAGCTTCAAAATACGTAAACCAAAAATTGATAAGGTAGCAATTACAAATAGACATTTATAAAATTATAGTTGAAGATTTCATTACCCCTCTCTCAATAATTGATGGAACAGTTAGAACATTGGTCAAAGAAGAACTCACAAGGAAAGTTAGACCATATTTTCTTTTCTTCTTTCTTTTTTTTTTTTGCAGTACGCGGGCCTCTCACTGTTGTGGCCTCTCCCGTTGCGGAGCACAGGCTCTGGACGTGCAGGCTCAACAGCCATGGCTCACGGGCCTAGGCGCTCCGTGGCGTGTGGGATCTTCCCGGACTGGGGCACGAACCCGTGTCCCCTGCATTGGCAGGTGGACTCTCAACCACTGCGCCACCAGGGAAGCCCTAGACCATATTTTCAAATGAAGATAAATAAAAACATATGATATCAAAAACATAAGATATGCATAGGATGCCACTAAAAACACTAAAATAGTACTTAGAGGAAATTTTACAATAGTAAACACCTTTATTAGAAAAATAAGAAAGCTCTCAAAGTAATGACATCAACTTTCCAACTAGGAAAAAAACCAAACCCACATTAAATCTAAAATACAAGAAAGAAAATAATAAAGATTACAGCAGAAATCAATGAAATAGAAAACCTTTAGAAAATAGTAGGGAAAAACTGATGAAAGCAAACACTACCTCTTTGAGAAGATCAATAAAATTTATAAATCACTAGCCATACTGATTAGGAAATAAAGAGAAAGGTGTGACATCATGTATATTTTACCAATATTAAAAGAAAGGAAAATATTACAAAAAATTTTATGCCAATAAATTCCACAACTTAAGTGAAATGGTCAAACTCCTTGGAAGACACATACTGCCAAAGCTCACTCATGAAGAAATACATAACCTCAGTAGCCCTAAATGTATTAAAGAAATTTGAATTGGCAGTTAAAAACTTTCCCACAAAGAAAATTCCAGGCTCAAATGGCTTCACTTCCCAACTTATTCTATGAGGCCATTACCCCAATACCAAAACCAGAGACATTACAGAACAAAAACAACAACTTATAGACCATATCCATCATAAACATAGAAAAGTTGTCTACAAAATTCTAGCATATTGAACCGAACAGTATTTCAAAAGGGATAATACATCATGGCTAAGTTTGATTTATTCTAGGAGTATAAGATTGGTTTAATGTTAAAAAAAATAATCTATAACACCTATACAAAAATCTACTGAAAATGGATTAAAGACCTAAATATAAGACCAGATACTATAAAACACCTAGAGGAAAACACAGGCAGAACACTCTGACATAAATCGCAACAATATTTGTTTTTTGATCCATCTCCTAGAGTAATGGAAATAAAAACAAAAATAAACAAATGGGACCTAATTAAACTTAAAAGCTTCTGCACAGCAAAGGAGACCATCAACAAAACAAAAAGACACAACCTACAGACTGGGAGAAAATATTTGCAAACAATGCTACCAATAGGGATTAATCTCCAAAATATACAAACAGCTCATACAGCTTATTATCAAAAAAACAACTCAGTCAAAAAATGGGCAAGAGACCTAAATAGACGTTTCTTCAAAGAAGACATATGAATGGCCAACAGGCACATGAAAAGATGATCAGTATCACTAAGTATTAGAGAAATGCAAATCAAAACTACAGTGAGGCATCACGTCACAACAGTCAGAATGACCATCATTAAAAAGTCTACAAATAATAAATATTGGAGAGGGTGCGGAGAAAAAGGAACCCACTTACACTGTTGATGGGAATGTAAATTGGTGCAGCCACTATGGAGAACAGTATAGAGGTTCCTTAAAAAACTAAAAATAGAGTTACCATATGATCCTGCAATCCCACTCCTGGGCATATATCTGGAGAAAACTCCAATTTGAAAAGATACATGCACCCCAGTGTTCATAGCAGCACTATTTACAATAGCCAAGACATGGAAGCAACCTAACTGTCCATCAACAGATGAATGGATAAAGAAGATGTGGTATATATACACAATGGAATATTACTCAGCCATAACAAAGAATGAAGTAATGCCATTTGTGGCAAAATGGTTAGACCTAGAGATTATCATATTAAATGAAGTCAGACAGAGAAAGATAAATAGCATAGGGTATCACTTATATGTAGAGTCTTTAAAAATAATGATACAAGTGAACTTATTTACACAACAGAAACAGACTCACAGAATACAAATGTATGGTTACCAAACGGGATAGTGGGGGACGGGTTTGGTGGCGAGATAAGTTAGGAGTTTGGGATTAACATATACACATTACTATATAGAAAATAAACAACGAAGACCTACTGTATAGCACAAGGAACTCTACTCAGTATCTTGCAATAATCTATAATGGAAAAGAATCTGAAGAATATATATATAAATGAATCACTTTGCTGTACACCTGAAACTAACACAACATTGTAAATTAACTATACTTCAGTTTAAAAATGGTTAAAAATAAAATTACATATACCATAAAAAAACCCCACTTATTCTTTTCATCACAGTAATACACTAAAAAAGAAACCTACAGCTAACATCATACTTAATAGTGAAAGAAAAATGTTTTTCCAATAAAAACTGAAAAAAGAACAAGATAAGGTTACTCTCACCATCTCTATTCAGCATTCTCTAAAGGTTTTTACCAGTGCAGGAAAGCAAGAAAAAGCAATGATAGGCATCCAAATTGGAAAATAAGATGTAAAACTGTCTTTGTTCACAGATGACATTGATCATCTATTACTTTATTCTGTGGAATCTACAGAGAAGCTACTAGAACCAGTAAGTGAGTTTAACAAGGTTGCAAGATATAAGATTAACATATAAAAATCAATTCATATGTACTAGCTACAATCAACTAGAAATTAAAAATAGTACCATTTATAATAGCATCAGAAATATGAAGTATTTAATATATGAACATATATTTATATGAAATATAAAGCTGACAAATATATGGCAAACCTGTATATTGAAAACTATAAATTATTAAGAGAAAGTAAAGAAGACCTAAATGAGTAGAGATATATACTGTGTTTATTGGTGGAAAAACTCAAAATCTTTAACACATCAATTTTCCCAAAATTGATCTATAGAGTCAGTGCAATCCTGATAAAAATTCTAGCAGGTTTTTCTGTAGAAATTGAAAAATGTATTCTAAAATCTGTGTGGAAATCCAAAGGTCCTAGAATAACAACTTTTTAAAAGGATAGTGTTGGAGAGTTTCAAAATTTATTTTAAAGTTATAGTAATGAAAACAGTGTGGTATTAGTGTCAAGATTATCAATGAAATATAACAGAGAGTCCACAAATAGGGCTAAACCCCTTGTAGGGGTCCCAGAGGGAGAAGAGAGAAGAGGATCAAAAATGTATTTGAGAAAATTATGGCTGGAAACTTCCCAGACCTGAAAGAGAAAAAACTTATATCCAGGTACAGGAAGCACAGAGGGTCCCAAAAAGATGAACCCAAACAGACCCATATCAAGACATATCATAATAGAAATGGCAAATTTAAAGAGAGAATTTAAAGACAGCAAGAGAAAAACAAAGAGTCATATACAAGGGAATTCCTGTAAGGCCATCAGCTGATTTCTCTGCAGAAATTTTGCAGGCCAGAAGGGAGTGGCATGATATATTCAAAATGCTGAAAGGGAAAACCTACAAACTAGGATACCCAGCAAAACGATTATTTAGAATAGAAAGCAATAAGAACCTGCTGTATTAAAAAATTTTAAAAAGAAAAGAAAAAGAATAGAAAGCGAGATAAAGAACTTCCCAGAGAAGCAAAAAATAGTTTATCAGTACTAAGCCTACCCTAAAAGAAATGTTAAAGGCTCTTCTCTAAGTGGAAAGAAGTAAGGATCTACAGGAAAGGGAAGATCCCACTAGGAAAGGCAAATATATAGTAAAGACAGAGAATCAATTGTGAAAGCAACTGTAACTGCAATAAACAGTTAAGGGAGAATCATGCAGATGTAAAATATGACGTCAAAACACAAATGGGAGGGGAATTAAAAATGTAGATCTTTTAGAATGTGTTTGAACTTAAATGACTGTAAGTTCAAAATAAGTATTTATATTATAGGTCAATACATATGAACACTGTGGTAACCATAAATAAAAAAACTTAAAATAGACAAAAATTAAAAAGAAAGGAACACAAGCTTACTACTAAAGAAAGTTCATCAAACCACAAGGGAAGAAACAAAAGAAGAAAAGAACAAAGCTACAAAAACAGCCAGAAAACAAGTAATAAAATGGCAATAAGTACATACCTATCAATAATCAGTTTAATGCCAATACACTAAATGTTCCTATCAAAAGACATAGAGTGGTTGATTGGCCTAAAAAACAAGACCCATCTATATGCTACCTATAAGAGACTCACTTCAGAGCTAAAGATACACACAGAATGAAAGTGAGGGGATGGAAAAGATATTTCATACAATGACAAGAAAGTGGGGGTAGCAATACTCATATTAGACAAAATAGAATTTAACAGAGTGTATAACAAAAGACAAAGAAAGGCATTATATAATGATAAAGGGATCACTATAAGAAGTTTTACACTCATTAACATACATACATCCAACACAAGGGCACCTAAATATATAAAGCAAATAACTAACAGACATAAAGGGAGAAATTGACAAGAATATAATAATAGTAGGGGAATTTAACACCTTACTGACATCAATGGACAAATCACCCAGATAGGAAAAAAATAAGGTAACAGTGGTCTTAAATGACAGAATGGACCAGTTAGACTTACCAGATATCTACAGGACATTCCATCACGAAACAGCAAAATACACATTCTTTTCAAGTGCGTGTGTAATGTTCTCTAGGATCGATCACATGCTAGGCCACAAAACGAGTCTCAACAAATTTAAGAGAATAGAAATTCTATCAAGCATTTTTTCCAGCCACAACAGTATGACACTAGAAATCAGTTACAGGAAGAAAAATGGGAAAAGAACAAATGGGGAGACTAAAACAACATGCTGCTAAAAAAAACAATGGTTCAATTAAGAAATCTAAGAGGAAATCAGAAAATACCTCAAGACAAATGGAAACGGAAACACAACTTCCCAAAATCTGTTGGATGCAAAAGCAATTCTAAGAGGGAAGTTTATCACAATACAGGCCTTCCTCAAGAAAAAAAATCTCAAACAACCTAATCGTGGACCACCTAAAGGAATTAGAAAAGGAAGAACAAAGCCCAAAGTCAGCAGGAGGAAGGAAATCATAAAGATCAGAGAGGAAATAAATGAAATAGAGACCACCAAAAATAATGGAAAAGATCGATGAAACCAAGAGCTGGTTTTTGAGAAGACAAACAAAATTGATAAACTTTTAGCTAGGGTCACCCAAGAAAAAAAGAGAACCCAAATTAACAAAATAAGAAATGAAAGAGGAGAAATAACAACTGATACCACAGAGATACCAAAAAATAATAATAATAATACTATGAACAGTTATATGCCAACAAATTGGACAATCTAGAAGAAATGGATAAATTTCTAGAAACATACAACCTGCCAAGACTGAATCAAGAATAAACACAATTTGAACAGACTGATCACTGGTAGTTTAACTGAATTTGTGATTTAAAAGAACGCCCAGCAAACAAAAGTCCAGGACTGGATAGCTTCACAGAGGAATTCTGCCAAACATACAAAGAAGAGCTAATATCTTTCCTCTTCAAACTAGTCCATAATATTGAAAAGGACAGAACACTCCGAAATTCATTCTACAAGGCACCATTAGCTTGATACCAAAAACAGCAAAGATACTACAGAAAAGAAAATTGCAGGCCAATATCTTTGATGAAAATAGATGCAAAAATCCTCAACAAAATATTAACTAACCAAATCCAACAACAATACATTAAAAAGATCATACACTATCATCAAGTGGGATATAGTCCAGGGATGCAAAGATGTTTCAATATTTGCAAATTAATGTGATACACCACATTAACAAAAGGATAAAAGTCACATGATCATCTCAATAGACACAAAAAGCATCTAACAAAATTTAACATCCATTCGTGATAAAAACTGTCATCATAGTTGGTATAGAGGGAACATTTCTCAACATAATAAAGACCATTTATGACAAACCCACAGCTAACTTCATACTCAACTGTGAATAGCTAAAAGCCTTTCCTCTAAATTCAGTAACTAGACAAGGACGCCCGCTGTCACACTTCTATTTATCGTAGTAGTGGAAGTCCTAGCCACAGCAGTCAGGCAAGAAAAGGAAATAAAATGCATCCAAGTTGAAAGGGAAGAAGTAAAACTGTCATTACTTGCAGATGACATGATAGTTTATATAGAAAACTCTGAAGTCTCCACCAAAAAACTATTAGAACTAATAAATGAATTTAGTAAAGTTGCAGGATATAAGGTTAATATACAGAAATCTTATGCTTTTCCATACACTAGTAATGAACTATTGGAAAGTGAAAGTAAAAAAAAAAAAGTCCCATTTAAAAATCACATCAAAAGGAATAAAATACCTAGGAATATACTCAACCAAGGAGGTGAAAGACCTATACTTTGAAAACTATAAAAAATTGATGAAGGAAATTGAAGATGACACATAAACTTGGAAGTATATCCTGTGCTCTTGTATTGGAAGAATTAAGGTTGTTAAAAGGGCCATACTACCCAAAGCAAACTACAGATTTAATGCAATCCATATCAAAATACCCATGACCTTTTTCACAGAACTAAAACAATTAATCCTAAAATTCATATAGTATCACAAAAGACCCCAAGTTGCCAAAGCAGTGTTGAAAAAAGAAACAAAAACAAAACTGGAGATATCATGCTCCCTGGCTTTAGACTATACTACAAAGCTACAGTATTCAAAACAGCATGGTACTGGCACAAAAACAGACACATAGATCAATGGAACAAAATAGAGAGCCCAGAAATAAACCCACACACCTATGGTCAATTAATCTATGACAAAGGAGACAAGAATATAAAATGGGCAAAAGACAGTCTCTTCAGCAAGTGGTGCTGGTAAGATTGGACAGCTGAATGTAAGCCAATGAAGTTAGAACATGCCCTCACACCATGCACAAAAATAAACTCAAAATGGCTTAAAGACTTAAACATAAGACATGATACCATAAAACTCCTGGAAGAGAACATAGGCAGAACACTCTGACATAAATTGTAACAATATTTTTTCAGATCTGTCTCCTAGGGCAAAAGAAATAAAAGCAGTAATAAACAAATGTGACCTAATTAAACTTAAAATCTTTTGCACAGCTAAGGAAACCATTGACAATACAAAAAGACAACCCACAGAATGGGAGGAGATATTTGCAAATGATATGACTGACAAGGGGTTAATATCAAAATATATAAACAACTCATACAATTCAATATCAACAGAACAAACAACCCAGTCGAAAAATGGGCTGAACACATGAATAGACATTTTTCCAAAGAAGACATACAGATGGCTAATAGGAACATGAAAAGATGCTCAACACTGCTAATTTAGAGAAATGCAAATCAAAACAACAATGAGATATCACCTTATACCTCAGAATGGCTGTCCTCAAAGTCTGCAAATAACAAATGTTGGAGAGGATGTGGAGAAAAGGGAACCCTTGTACACTGTTGGTGGGAATGTAAATTGGTGCAGCTACTAAGGAAAATAATATAGAGGTTCTTCAATAGACTAAAAATAGATAACCATAATGATCCAGCAGTTTTACTCCTGGGTATATATTAGAAGAAAATGAAAACAGTAATTCAAAAAGATAAATGCACCCTTGTTTTCATAGCAGCGTTATTTACAATAGCTGAGATAAGAAAGCAACCTAAGTGTCATCAACGGATGGATAAAGAAAATACATACACATATATATACATACACACAGGTATATACACATACATACACACACAATGGAACCTTACTCTGCCATAAAAAAGAAAGAAATTTCTGCCATTTGCAAAAACATGGTTGGAACTAGAGAATATTATGCTTAGTAAAATAAGTCAGACAAAGATAAATACTATATGATATCACTTATATGTGGAATCTAAAAGATAAAACAAATGAATGTATAGTAAAACAGAAACAGACTCACAGATATAGAAAACAAACTAGTGTTACCAGTGGGGAAGAGGGAAGGGAAGAAGGGCAAGATAGGAGTATGTGATTAATAGATACAAACTACTGTGTATAAAATGGATAAGCAACAAGGATATATTGTACAGCACTCTGGAATATAGCCATTTCATAATAACTTTTAATGGAGTATAATCTCTAAAAATACTGAATCACTGGACTGTATACCTGAAACTAATATTATAAATTAACCATATTTCAATAAAAAAAGAAGACATTGTTAAAAGAATGAAAAGACAAGCCATAATCTGAGAGAAATATTTTCAAGTTATATATCAGATGAAGGACTTGAATGAAGAATAAAGAACTCTCAAAATTCAATAAGAAAATAGGTTTTTAACATTTAAAACAACCCAATCATTTTTCACTATGCAAAAAAATTGAACAAACACTTCACCAAAGAAGATACTTAGGTAAACATTACTACTCATTAGGAAAATCCAAATTAAAACTTCAATATACTACTACACACCTGTGACTATGATTAAAATTTAAAAGCCTGGCCATTCCAAGTGTTGATGAGGATTTGGAGGAACTGGAACTGCAATAAACTCCTGGTAGAAATGTAAAACTCAGTATAAGTGCTTTTGAAAATAGTTTTGAAGTTTCTTTAAAAGTTAAACATGCACGAACTGTATGATCCAGCCACCCCTTTCCTCAGTATTTGCCCAAGACAAATGAAACATGTTCATTCAAAGACAAACAGGAATGCTCATAGCAGCTCTAGTTGTAATAGCCAAAAACTGGAAACAACCAAGTTATCTATGAAAGGTATATGGATAAACGAAGTGTGGTATATCTTAATATAGTAGCCTACCTCAGCAATTAAAAAGGAATAAACTATCAATACAAGCAAAAAAATGGATTAATCTGAAAATAATTGTGCTGTATGAAAATAGTACATTATTCTGTATTATTCCACTTACATAAAATTCTAGAAAATACCCATTGATCTATAGAGATAGAAGTCACATCAAAGATTGCCTAGTGGCAGGGGAAGAACAGGGAGGGTACAAGGAAGGGATTATATAAGGGGCACAGGAAAACTTTGGCAGGTGTTGGATCTATTCATTAATTTGATTGTAGTAGTGGTTTCATGAGTGTATAAATGTTAAAACTTACCAAAGTGTGTACTTTAAATGTTTGTGTGTCAGTTATACTTCAGGTTGTACATCAGTTATACTTCAATAAAGCTATCCCCCTGCCCCAAAAGGAGCAAAAGGAAGAAGAAAATCTTTTTCCGCGTAGTTCCACGTAGTAGAACTTTGTGTCGCATTTCCTAATAGATAGTCCAGATGCTTATGTGACCAGCTTGTCTACACACTAACAGAATTGAGGGACTAAGGTATTAGCTCATATCTTTGATAATTAATTAACTATTGTTGTATATAAGGGTAACTAATTTTTATCTAATTTTAAAACTGCTTTCTTATTCTGGATTATTTCCACAGAGTTTGCTTTTTTTTTCCATCTCCAAAAAAGTTTATTTGCATGATTAAAAACATTTTTTGAATAATGATAGAATTTCTAAACATAAAAGAGTATCAGTGGCTATATCCTATAACCAGTATTTGCAACTGGATGGACAACTTTATTGCCAGTCTTCATTTTATTAAAGACAATCCATATTTATTGGTTCCGTGTGAAGTCATGACTGTTGCTTTGCCTGAGAATGAGTCCCTACTGCAATTAAGTATAAAAAAAATATCTTCCAGGTGAACCGGTTTGCAGGGCAGAAATAGAGACACAGATGTAGAGAACAAACATGTGGACACCAAGGGGGGAAAGTGGCCGGGGGCGGGGAGTGCTGTGATGAATTGGGAGATTGGGATTGACATATATACACTAATATGTATAAAATGGATAACTAATAAGAACCTGCTGTATAAAAAATAAATAAAATTCAAAAAAATACATATATCTCCCATAATCGGAGTGTGACCTGCATTACTGAGTAAAGAGTTAATAAAAATCCTCAAAGAATTGGGGTTTTGTTTTTCAAAAACATTTTTTACACACTACAAAGAAATAATTAGTATTTTGGCTTTTAAAATTCCTGCATGATATTTAGAATGGCAGCCCCCAAATGTCCTCCCTTCACAAAATTGAGAACACAGACCCTCTTCCGGAGCATACATTCTTGGGGTGGACTCTGAAGACTTCAACCTCCACATGTTTATACTGGTTTGAGAACAAAGACAGCGTCATCCAGAACGTAGTAGTCTTTATACATATCACCTTCACACAGGTATGGCAGTCTGGTGAAAGCTTCGATAAAAAAACCAGCTTTTCTGAAAACTTCAGGCAGACTATTCACTTGTTCTTCCCAGTTCTATCCCTTGATTTTCAAAATTTCTGATGGTTTATCCCACTTGCCATCTATGTTTTCCACATAAGGATGAAAAGGTAAGACCAGACCAAGGATGACCCTGCCTCTAGTTGGCTCCAAGACGCTTCTGATATCTTTTAACAAAGTCAGGGGCTGATCACAGCGGTCCAGCAAATTCAAGCAGCTGATGATATCATACTGGAACCCTGTATTCTGCCATTCATTTTTACCAAGCACTCTGTATTTCTTCTTCTGAAGCTGCCATATTATAGTTTCAGACAGCTCAGTGGCATAAATTTCTTCAAAATGAGGGCTCATGATTTTTGTGACTTCTCCATCTCCAGCAACTAAATCAAGAAATCTGTGGGTTTTCCAGTGTGGATTAATTTTAAGCAGTCTCTGAAACTGATCTGGTGAAAACACAAACATTGAGCCTTTTCCTAGCAACCCATTGATAGATGTTCTAGACGTAAACTGGCTAAAAACAGATGACACAAAAGAGTGATATAATTGGATAAATAGCCAGCCCGATTTCTCAGTGTTGTTGTTTAGGTCTGTGTTCCTTGATCAAGGTAACTCTGAACAAAGACAGCCTGGAGTGATTCGCATAGTTTCTCTCTGTTGCACACAAACCACTGGTGGTTCTTCCTGCTGCCTTCGGCTGCCGCCAGCCCACCCTGGTCCGCTCGTCATGTTCACGTACAGGGAGCGGGTGAGCGGGCTCCGCAGGGTCCACATCCTCCGCGCCAGCCACACGGACGCCGGGCTCAGACAGCCAGCCCGCGAGCAGTCTCATCGGGGGCCGCGGCCACTCGCTCCGGTCACCGCCGGTGCCGGGGCAGGGAGGAGGACGCGCTGCCGCCTCCAGCCGCCGCCGCCGCTGCCGCCGCCGCCGCCGCCGCCGCCCAGGATCGAGCCATCGCGCCAAACTCGCCCATCCAGACCCTTCAGGGCAGAGGCGGAGGGTCTCCATAGAGTTTTAATATTCAGCAAATGATACAGTGCTGTTTATTTCTTTACTTGCAGTGTATCTCATGGTCATTTGACTCAGTTAATTAATTTAATACATAGTTTGTTTCAAGCCGGAGATTAGCTTTTTAATAGAATCAATATATTATTAAAATTACTTTTGAGATGGTTAAAGTTAATGGTTGAAAAGAGGTTTTTCATGACCTTAACAGTTCTGGTATTTTGCTTTTACACATTTATAACTGCTTTCATTATCCTCTTTGACTTCTTTGATTCATCTTTATTTCATGGTATTTCTTGTTTAAAGTTATTTTTATGTAAACCTGTTTTTTGGTAACTATAAATGTTTAAGTGAATATAAATATGACTAAGTTTAGAAATAAATCATCCCTGTAGGCTCTTACCCAAATAAAATTTCAAATAAACCCTTATTATTTTTAAAATATATATACTTAAACATTATTTCTAATTTTTAATTAATTGTTACTCAGAAATATTTTTTTTAAATAATGACTAGAAATTCTTTGGGCTTAATTACTCTGAGATTTTTCTGAGTAAAAGTTTTGGTTGAATAAGTCTGTGCAAGTGGAATATTTATAAGGGAAAGGTACATAATTAAAGCTTGAATTATATAGAAATGCTATGAAATAGCTTGGTTTAAAATTTATGTAATTAGGTGGAGGTGATCTTAAAATTCTTAACATGCCTTGTTTTTCCCTTTCTGCAGAGTGTGTATAAATGTGACTTCCTGAATTTGCAGCTTCAGCAACCACTCCAGCTTGCACAGGATGCTATAGATGCCTTTTTGAAGCAGCTAAAAAACCCTATTGATTCTCTTCCTGGAGAACTTTTCCATGTGGTTGTTTTCTCTCTCCTTCTTTCCTATTTTCCATCACCTTACCAGCGATGGATTTGCTGCAAGAAAGCCCATGAACTGTTAGTGTTAAATGGTTTATTGCTTATCATCACACCTGATTCCTCCCATCAGAACCGTCACGCTATGATGATGAAAAGCTGGAAGATTGCTATAGAGTCCCTGGGCTTTAAACGTTTCAAGTATTCAAAATTTTCACATATGCATCTGATGGCATTTAGAAAAACCTCCCTAAAAACCACAAGTGACTTGGTTAGTAGGAACTACCCAGGGATGTTATATATTCCTCAAGATTTCAACAGTATAGAAGATGAGGAATATTCTAACCCTTCCTGCTACGTTCGATCAGATATAGAAGATGAACAGCTAGCATATGGTTTCACAGAGCTCCCTGATGCTCCATACGACTCAGATTCTGGAGAAAGTCAATCCAGCTCTATTCCTTTCTATGAGCTAGAAGATCCCATATTACTTTTAAGTTAATATAAAAGCAAAAGGCCCTTTCAGTCCAGACTCCTAAACTTAATTGCTTACACTAATCAGAAATACTAACATGAACTCAGTACTTAAAACCTGCTTTGCATAGAAGAAATGCAAAGGTTTACAGAGTTTGCTATTTTTTTCTACTTCTGGATTTTAAAATTTATTCTTATATAGAAAGCTTAAAGTTTCATGCAGAGTGACTCCTGTCATAGCAGAAACCACTGTTATTTTAGCATTTAGCACTAAGATATTATAGAAAGGTACCTTTTTCTCTTTAGTGCTATTGTGAAAAATGAAGCATAATTTGCTATGTATTTTTCTTATTTTCATCTTTTCAGTGTTGACTTTAAACCATTGCAATGAGAAACTAAGATATGTAGAAAGCTGTAGATTGCACTTTGATGACTCACAAGTTAAATGTGACAGAGATAGATTGGTTTAGTAGTTTTGTGATGCACTTATTCTTTTTTCTAACTAAATTGTTACCTGTTATAGAAAGCCATTTTGGCTCAGTTTTGTCTGATGATTGAACATTCCCCAAACTTTTTGGAATTGATAATTCTTATTCTTTCTTGCTTGCTCATTTGGCAGCATCAGACATTGGGGAGATATTTCCCCCAAAGTGTGTATTCTAATTTGATTAGCATAGTACAGTAAACACCATTGCCAAAATAGAGTTTTCATATCTTTCTTGTTGATTTGGGCCTTGGTGTAAAGTATATTTAACGGTGAGAATTCACTTTTACTTTTTTACATTTAGGTTTCATTTACAAAATTTTCTATTTAAGCAAGGAACAATATAATACTCAATACTGACCCGAAACACATATGTGAAAGGGTTTGCACTTGTAAGAGAGCTTATGTTCTACCTAGACCAACCTTAATAGGGTCCTCACCTTTCCATTAGGAGGTGCTGCACTACAAGTCTGGAATTATATAGAAAAATTTTAAATTAACCCTCTGCTGGTAATCTCATAAAATGGTTTTGACGTTTCGGTATTCTAATTTCTATCTAAATCCTAGCAGAAATTTTTCTTTGAATATATAAACCATTAGTTGGCTGTGGGAATTTTCCCTTTCCACATTGATAAATGCCTTTCTGTGTTTCTGAATCAGAAGCAAATGATTAAGGAGAAATATATGTCCAACAAGACAAGATTAGTTTAAATGGCTAAGAACATTTAGTCCACATTGTCTTGTCAGCCAGCAATTGTCATGTAAACTATCATTTTTAAGAGTGCCACTGTGTGGATTTTTTTTCAAGTGGTTATTACATTAAAATTACCTCATACTGAGGTTTTTGCACTGAAATATCACAGTTTCAGATTTCATGGTTAATGTTGTGTGTGTGCGTTTTTAAAGGAAATTTGCATTTTCAATAGTTGATCCTAAATTCATAAACTGAACTTCTTTACTCTGATAAAAGTGTTTTTGTGCTTATTGTGAATTGCTGTAGTTAACTCTGAATGTCAAACTTTACTTAGAAATAAAAAATTTACCCTTTAAGATATAAATGGTTGAGTGTGTATACCCAATATTTGAAATTAAATTTCACATTCTAAATTAATGAAAGTAACAAGACTGTAATTAACCTAAAAGTCAGTTGAGTAAATGCAATAAATATTGGTTGCTCAAATATGCCAGAAGTAACTTGAAGTTTTTCGTTTACTTTCAATAGCATAAGATTACTTAATAATAAGGAATAATTAGACTTTCTTTCCAATTAAGAACTACAGGTCAAGTCTTGTAACTCGCCCAAAAGAAGAAAAAAAACACTGTGTTCAGGGTAACATAGAAAAATGTGTGTTGTTAGTACCTCCTTTACCATACGGTCCGTTTTCTGTGATTTGGCTAAATGCTATCTTAAAGGCAAAGAAAAGCAACATACCAAACAAAAGCGCTTTGAAAGTAAATGAAAACAGTGCTTTTGAGAGGCTGGTGTAAGTATTGATATATGACCTTGGAGTTAGCCCATGTGTTACAGCTAAAATGTTGGTGCTATAAATTCTTCTGATTGTTTACAGATGTTGATTCTGCTTATGCTCCAAAGTGTGCATGATGTATTTTAAGTAGTACTTTAAAGAAAAATCTCTTTATAAAAACCTATACTCTCACTTAGTATAAATTTGTTTGGATTTATAAATCTCGTTTGTTACTACTGTAAATTCATCTTCAAAATTAGGTTGGCACAGGATTTAAACTAATACGTATTCCACCAAAGCCAATTCAACATATAAATGTTAAAATATAAGCAGTCATGTGGCTTGGTGCCAGATTATATATGTAATGACACAAGAAGTTATTAGAGCCTTTAATACTGTATGGGTACTCTTGAGAATGATTTTGTTTGGATATGAAGAAGTTAAGGGGCCTCCTGTCACATTCACAACAGTATTCTCCAAAATAATTTGATGTTTCAAAAACAAATGATCATTTGCTTGGTTTCTTCAGGATTATGAATAGATCAAGTGGTTTATATGGTAGTTGCCAAGTGGTGGGAGGTGGCTTACCTGAAAATGTATGTTTGTGTTTGTTGTATTTTTTCACATTTTGTGAACAAAGCACATTTATTAAAAATTTTAAATTTTCTAACATTCCTTGTCTGTTATTTACGAACTGAAAGTTTTGTGGTCTTGACCTAATCTCACTAAGTGATTTCAGAATTGGGAAGCAATTTAAAACTTAAATGACTTAGAATTTTCTATCTGGTTTCATCTAGTCCAGTCCCTTAATTTCATAAATTCATTCACTGAGATCCAGAGAGCTCAAGTGACTTATCCATTATCATGCTATTTACCGACGAACAAGGACAACAAACAACAAATTCTAGTTCATTATATGTCAACTATGTCATACCCTGCTTTTCTTGAAAGTTAATTACATCGAAGATAATTTACCTAAGTATATCAGTTATTTTAGGGCAGCAGATGGCTTTCTCATAATGTGAAAGGGTTCTTTATTCATTAAACAGATATTTGAATTCTACCAAGTGCAATATGCTGGGGAAACAGCAGGGCTTGGTGTGTTCACAGTCCCCTGCTTTCATTGGAACTTATGATCTAATGAAAACAACAAGCATTCTACATGGAGTTAACATCTGTATCTAGGAATGATTGCCTACTGATCCTATACCTTTGCTCCTGCTTAACTTCCTTAATTTGTTTCCTAAATAGAACAGGAGACAAAAGAATTTTAAAACACAACAAAAACTGTTTAGCAAATCACAAACACATTGTAGATAAGAGGGATGTATTGTTCATCCCTCCAGAAAAGTGCAAACTGAAAATTCTGATTGTTAAAAGCAAGGAAAAAATGGAATTGAGCTTTTGCTCCATTTTCCCACACTTTCTGAGCACAGTGCTGCAATGGTATTCGTCTTCAAGAGTCCACATACTAGGTAAGTAGAATGTAGACTTAAGATCTGGCTCCTTCTTCGTGTTGGAAATTGTTAGACAGCAAAGGTGAAAAACAAATACCTCTAAATTACTAGTCCCAAAAAACATAATACAAACGTTTATTACAAAGAATGTTTGTATTATAGTTATTTTATTCGTTCCAAAAACTTGATTTGCAGTAACTTGCATGATAGTTCACAATAAAAAATTCATGTCCATGATCAACTGAACACAAAGCTCCCCAAAATTATTAGTGGTGGCCTATATTACATAATACCCAATAAACAAGCATGCTACAATAGCTAACAAATTAAGACCTCTAAATGTTATAAAAGGAGAGAAGTATTAGGTTTTCTAAACCCTATTTTGTCTTAGAGATATTCAAACCTTAATAATTGGAATCTCTTAATTTATTTTAAACTCAAGTTTGTATGTTTTATCCCAAATTTGTTTCAGAATGAGCTCGGTAGTTTAGTATGTATTTTTCAGATAAGAATTTGTTACAGATGGCACTACTGAGGGGTAACTTTGAGTCTACATAAGCAGTGTTCAACTGTGAATTTTATTTTTAAACAGAACACCTTTGCTCAATTAATAGAAAGCTATTCCACTTTTTGCAATAATATAAAGCACTTGTTATTCATGTCACTGCTTGTCTTTAGTAATTGAATATATTGATAACTGTTTTGCACTATAGATTTTAACAATTTCTAAGATTGGCCCCATCAGTAGTACCAAAGATGGTACCTATGTTTTTTAACTTACAGGAAAATACAAAAAATTAGGTCATAGGCGTTGACTGCAGGATTGTTTCTTAATTTGTCAATAAGATTGTAAAACATAAATTTGTTAATATTGTTGGATTGGAATACCCACGTAAACGATAAAAGTAGTAGGAAGCATTACTCAAAAGACAAAACAATGCCTGGTAGCATTTCCTGGCACTGGGCCTATTTGCACCTCTTTACAGAGAATAGCCAGGAGAATGTACATGCATTTTTATTGCTTGTATGTCTTATCTATTGAAGGCAGACACAACCAAGTAAATCAGTGATCTCCTAATAACATTCTTTCCATATACCTTTGAGCTGGTGTGGGGGGAATCAGATATCTAGAAGAATATGACTTGTTGTCACAGATACAGTCTACATGAGGCTATTATGGAATCCACATGTAAGTCATTTACATTTATTCCCTAGACCTACAAATCTTTCCTAGAGTTAACTAATGCCACTCTAGCTATTCCCATTGCCTTCTACCAAGGAAAAAGAATACAAACATGGCCATGGCCAGTATTAATTTAGTTCTCCCTCAAACTCTTGTCCTGTAACATATCCCCTGTTTGGAGAGAGTTTGCTGAGACAGGCTAAAGTATGTAGGAAAGATAAAGTCATCCAGAAACAATTATAGTTTTTAAATCGCCACAGGCCTTTTCACTAGGAATCTAAGAGATAACATTCGCAAAGCCAGGCCTAGAAGTAAAGTAGATGCATGATTGCTGGCAAGAAGAGAGGTAAGCAGGCTAAATGAGCCTGCCTGCAAGTAGAAAGATGCTTAGGAAAGAGACCTGAGACAGAAAGAGGGTCTAATGGCTTGACTGTGAAAAGGAGCTTTTATGTTTTTCAATCCCATTGAAATATTAGCACAGATTAAAGTACCAGAGTGCAGGTTACTGTGGAAAATTAGAGACCTGGGAATTTAAAAGTTAAGATAACATTTTGATAGGAAAAGCTCTGGATCTTGTGTGACCAGAAGTATTATCAAGGTAGGAGGGACCCCAGTGGCCTGGAGAATGATGCCAATTGGAATGAGCTATAGAATGGGAGTTAGAATGTCACAAACCATCTCCTTAGTCCTGCTTGATTCATCATTTGAGGCTTCATTACTATAGTATTACACTAGACTAGGTACTGTAAGGAATAGGTGTCTGTTGTGCTCTTCAGAGCTAACAATGTAACTTAAGAAAAAAAGAAATACATTTGCATTAATATGAAGCAAGAAAAACTTTAAAATTGAAGAATAGTATATTCTGGCACTGCTGCATTTGGTGATACATATCATTGAAATCTGTTCATGTGATTATGGCACACTGTTCATAACCAATCTAGATGCAATTAAATACGGGTATCTCTCATCATGGAAGTACCAAATATAAATTATGCCCCTCCCTGCCGCTCCCAATTCAACCTCCTACACTCTCTCCTTCACCTCCAATGTTAACCCCCTGAGGGTGGGGCAAGGGAGAACCCAGCCTGTGCTCACCTTTGCAACAGCTAGTCCCTCTGCCTAGAATTTCTCCCTCTTATATTGGATTTGCATGGCTAGCTGATTTTTGCTAATCAGATCTTAGCTTGCATGTCACCTCCTCAGGAGGATCTCCCCAGTCCACATAATCTAAAGTAGTCTCTGCATCACTCTATCTGAAGTTTATCCTTTTCCTTGTTTGTCTATACATATGGGCAAGGCCCTCTTCCATCCTATTCTGTATCTTCAGCTGAGAAAAGTGCCTTGCACAAACAGGTGATCAATAAATATTTGCAGATGAATTCATTTTACTTTATAGAATGCAAGCGAGATGACACAGCTTCACTGCCAATACTTAGTTTATGAATTTTTTTTCGGGGGAGGGGAGAAGGTCTAGGTCTGTTTTATATTGTTTATTACTTAATGTATTCTCAGAATCAGGATATAGCTCAATTTATACTTCAGAAAAGTCTGAATTGGTTTGTATAAAATGTAGCTTAGATCAATACTAAGTAACTTCCCCCCCTCCCCCCGCTTGCTTACTCCTACCCATTTAGATTTCTTGTATCTTAATCTCAGATCCGTTCTCACCATGTCTCTGTGACATCCAATCCCCACCTCTCTCTCATTGCCAATAAAATAATTTAAGTTTGTAAGCCATCATTACCTTTACTACATACTAAAAAGGAAGACTTAGCTAATTGATATCTTTCAACTCCACAAGAGAAGTGGTACTCCAGCAGTTTCTTAATTTGTGTAAGGGATACATTATTCCAACTACTGCCCAATGACTTTATATCCAGATAGGTTTCCACCATTAAATACTATGACACCTTGGGCAAATTTCCTCAGGACTTATTTCTTAATCCACAGATTTTGCTGTGTTGAAGATAGGTTTAAAAACAATTTATATAAAGCAAGTAATACAATCTTGTCACATGGTAGGGATATAACACATAGTGAGTATTATTTGTTTTAGCAAATAGGCTTTAATAGCCCTGTTACTTTCTCTTAGTCTTGCCTGTTCTGTGCCTTCCACACACATTAACCATTTCACAGCCACCATCACCACTCTCACTACTGCCCCAGGAACTTACCTTGCTTCATTCCTGCAGTTACCCAGGGAGCATAGCTTTCTGTGCCTGCTTTTTTGAGCCAATAGCTCCCAGCTGGTGCTCATGATTGGTTGAGTAAATACTTGGCATTTCAGTTTCAGCTACTAGACTTGTAAGGTTGGGGGGTGTGAGTGAAAAATGTTGGCTGCCATGTCAGTAAACAAAGAATGTTGCAGCCATCAAATTACAGGTCCCTCCCCACCCCCGGAAGGTGAGACCTGAGGAGAGTCAGGATGGGAAAACACAGGATACTGGCTCAAGGTAGCTGATGTACATATCAAAGAAATGATTTCAGTAAGCCCAGACTATTGCATCTTCCCATACATAGAAAAGTGTTAAATTCATTAACTTGAGATGTCTGGTTTTCTTTAATTAACACTAATCTTTTGAAATTCCGATTACTTGGTCTTTGTTGTGAAAACTCCTATATATCGAGGCTCCTCCCTTACCTCTTTGGAGCAGTCTCTCAGAGCAATCTGAGACTGTGTCCTGGGCTTAAGTCCTCTGTTTTGTCTGCCAGATAAAACATAATTCTCAACTTTTAGGTTATGCATTTTTTTCAGTCAACAGGGGAGAATTCACCACACATGGAAACAGGGTTCAGGTGGTGGGAATCCATTAAAGGCAAGTTGAATTAGAAGTGAGGACAATATATTCAAGTAGAAACATCTAGCAGGTAGTTGGAAATGTGACGCTGTGTTCCCCAGAGAAACAGAGTTACAGATTTGGGAGCTGGGTACTGATTGAATTTAGAGTTAGACAGGAGTCTGGAGAGAATCAAACACAAAATTTTCATTTACAAATGAGGAATCTGAGTCTGAGGGTGCTTCATCACTTATAGACGTGCTGTCCACTCCAACCCCTCACCATCTATGAAATGAAAATGAAGAAATTCATACTCTGTTAGGGGAAATAGAACAAGAATATAGAAGACACTAATAGAAAATAAGTGGGAGGAGAGGACCTACTCTGTTCTATTATTTCATTTAACAAATATTTAAGTACCAACTATATATCAGGCACCACGTAGGCTTATTTAATGGTGAGCAAAACTGGACATGTCCCTGCATTTGAGGAAATGGAAGCAGGCTAGGGTGCAGAGTTGGGGGAGTGTGGTGGTGAAATCAAGCAACTCAGATTGGGACTTCAACCCAGCCGGAACCCAGATTGGGACCTGAACCCACGGTCTTTTAGTTGAGATCACACAGCTGGTCTCAGGACTTAAAGAAGCTCAGGTTCTTGATGTTTCCTTGCAGAAAGAATTCAGTGAGAGACAAAGTGATAGGTAAGAAGTGAATTTACTTAGAGAGAAACACACTCCACAGAAAGAGTGTGGGTCATCTCAGAAGGCGAGAGGCCCCAAAATATGGGGTGGTTAGTTTTTATGGGCTGGGTAATTTCAAAGGCTAATTAGTGGCAGAATTATCCCAGTCATTTTGGGGAAGGGGTGGAGATTTCCAGGAGTTGGGCCACGGCCCACTTTTTGACCTTTTATGGTTGACCTCAGAACTGTCATGGCACCTGTGGGTGTGTCATTTAGCCCGCTGATGTATTACAATGAGCGTATAATGAGGCTCAAGGTCCACTGGAAGTCAAATCTTCTGCCATCTTGGACCTAGTTGGTTCTAACCACTTTTTGTCATGTCCTACGGCTATGTCATTCTTTTAAAGGTTGTGCCCTGCCCCCTTCCCTACTGTTTCAGTTGGAGGTCAAGCTGCTGTATAGTCTGTTGTTGTGCTTTATCCCAAAGGAGATAAACCATGTAAAGGTTTTAAGATAATTTTTATTTTATTTTTTGTGGTACGCGGGCCTCTCACTGTTGTGGCCTCTCCCGTTGCGGAGCACAGGCTCCGGACGCGCAGGCTCAGCGGCCATGGCTCACGGGCCCAGCCGCTCCGCGGCATGTGGGATCTTCCCGGACCGGGGCACGAACCCGTGTCCCCTGCATCGGCAGGCGGACTCTCAACCACTGCGCCACCAGGGAAGCCCTAAGGTAATTTTTACATACATCATCTTATTTAATCCCTACAACAACCCTGTAAGGTAGGTATTATTAGCATTCTACTTACATATGAGGGAACTGGGGTTCATAGAGACTGACCTCGCTAAGTGCTATGAACAGTAGAAAATTATGGTAGGGACAGAAGGCTGGCAGGCAGGAAGGGCTTCTTGGAGAGGGAGGGGGAATTCATACTTTTTGAGGGCCTACCTTATGATGCCAGAAAAAAAAAATGTTTTACTGAATATTCACAACATAGAAGGAAGGTTTCCTTCCTTTGCAAAGAAGGTTTTGTTACCATTTCTTAGATGGAGAAACCTAGGTGGCACATAGGAAGGGGAGAAAACAGAATTCAAACCCCAAAATCATCAGCTCCACAGCTGTTGTGAAACGCTGCCGAGGAATATCCCCTTATGTTTATTCAGTGCGTTCAGATACAAAGAAGAATTAGCCCTGGAATGTGAAGGACCCTCAGGATGCGGGGCCGGTGAACGTGTAAGGGACGGGGGGCGGGGGGAGAGGGGTAATGGAATTGGGTCAGGACTGGGGGAGCTTAGCGTTGTCGGCGGAGTAAAGACCCAGGCGGTTTATGAAAGGAAGTCTTAATTAGAAAAGGAGGCGAGAAGGGCTTTGAAGGCGAGCCTAAGGAGCTTGAGCTTTTAGCTGGTCAGTGGACACAAAGCCATATATTATGCGATAGGTATTAAAGAGCAGCAACGCCTCCTGCAGTATCTACTGTTCTTGTGTGGCCGGCCGGCCCGGCCGCTTTGCCCCGGTCTCGGTCAAGCCCGAGGTGGCGGCCTAGAGGCTTGATGGACACGGTCGGCCTGATCCTTCGTGGTCTTCCAGCTTCCTGTTCGCCGCCCATTCCAGGTCCAGGAAGGCGGCAGCTTGTGCCCCAGGTGGGGCCGTTTGCGCTCGCGCAGCGCCGAACGCACCTGGGTCCGCGGCGGCTCGGAGGGTTTGGGCGGGGAGGGGGGCAGGGCCTGGGCCGGCTCTCAGGGAGGAAGCGCGTCGTGCCGCTTGACCCCGGCGGCGTTCCGTACCGTCGCGGATCCGGCGGCGGGAATATGGCGGCCGTAACCGGGCCAGTAACGGAGAAAGTTTCCGACGAGACTGGCCTGTGCTAGAGCGTGCGGCCTCCGGCCCTCGACTCCCCTGGAGTCCCGCCTCCCCGCTCCGAGTCGCAGGCTCAGCCGCAAGGGCCCTCCCTTTACCGTGCTGGCCCCAGCGCCGACTCCGAGGGTTGAGAGAGTTGGTAGCAGCGGCCGAGTCAGGTAGGTGGGCGAGGGGGTCACTGGCGAGGCGGTGAGACCTGGGCACAGTCACCGCCCAGGGCTCAGAGTGGTGCGGGCCCCAAGCTCCGCCCAGCCGGCCTCCCGGGGCGGAGGTAGGGATACCTGCCCGGAGAGAAGTTGATGGTGTGGGGTGGAGGATGGAAGGCGGGGCGCCTCTCCGTATCCCCCAGCAGTTCCCCACTCAGCTGGGTTATGGTCGACAACAGCGAGGCTTCTTCTTGGGCCTCCCACATCTTGCTAGGAGGAGGCAGAATGGAAGAAGAATTGTTATTGCTGCCCTATTGCTGAGGGATTTAGTATTCGAGGTGCCATTCTCCTTGTATGAGATGGGTCCAAAGAGTTATTATCATGAATTCATAGAACCGAAGCACTGGAATTCCCCGACCCTGGGTGCTCAGTATGTTCTTTCAGCTTTTGACACTTCCCCTAGATGGGACGGAAATAGTTTCTGAGTCTAAAGACGTTGCACGTGATATAGTGTGTCTTGGATTCCCTAGAAGTAGGACATGAAAGAGAACTTGTTGGTTTGGAGGAATTTGGATGAATTAAGTGAGGGCTGGCATAAGGCCGAGAGAGAAGCAAACCAATTAGACAACTCGTTTACTCTTTGTATATTAATACGTGCCCTATAACTGATTGGCATTGTTGTTAAATATAGTTATTTCTGCATCACTCTTTATTTCTTCAACAAGTACGTGTTGAATACCTACTTGGTGTCGAACTTTCTGCTAAACAGAAAGTACTTTCTGCTAAACAGTATTGTCTTCAATACTGGGGTACAGTATCGAAGACAGACTTTCAGAGACCTTTTGATCTAATGGGGAATGCAGATTTTAAACAGTTGATGGTCAATATTTTGCTGTTACAGAAGTACATGGATCATATAAATGAGTCAAGGTGATTGCCCTAAGAAGATCATTTAAGCTGAGGCGTAAAGAGTAAAGAATAGGAGTGAGCCAGGTGTGAGGACTGGGATGGGGCCAAGAGGAGGGAAAGCAGTGCACCTGGAGAGGGAATAGCATTAGTATGGTTCAGAATTGAAAGGTCCGTATGGCTAGAATACAAGTTCAAGAGGAAGAATGGTAAGAGATGAGGCAGGAGAATTATGCATATCCAATGAGGAGAGTGTTATAAGGCATTTTAAGGAGTTTAGACTTTGTTGCTTAGAGTGATGGGAAGCCGCTGGGGGCTTTTACGTAACAGAATGATGTGACAAATTTTGGCTTTAAAAAAAGATACTTCTTGGAGAAGGGCAAGAGTGGATGCAAGGAGACATTCAACCATGAGATGATGGTGGCCAGAACTGGGATTGTGACCTTGAGGATGAAAAGAAGTAGATACATTTAAGAGGTGTGCAGGAAAAAGAGTGGACAAGACTTGGGTGACGATTACATACAGGTGGTGAAGGAGAAGAGGGTTTAGAGTAGTACATAGGATTTTATAAAACAGACCCTGGCAGTTGTTAGTTAACTTTTCTTGTATTCAGATTGACTCTTCTGTGCTCCTTTTTTTATCTGCCTCTCAAGGAATTTCCTACTGAATCATTAGTGATGGCAGACCCACTGAAAAGGTTTGCAGTGCTTTGTTGTTTTACTCTGATTCAGGCTGTTTGTCTTTTGAAGAAGGTCAGAATGGGAAAAGACTTGTAAATTAGCTATTTAAAAATAATATTCTGTCATGTTGGTTTTGGCCTATAACAGGGTGGCTGCATATATTCCATGCTATGAATGTGCTGTACTTTATTATTTACGTGTTTTCCTTTACCTTTTTCTAAGCTTTTACCTCAGTGCAGAACCGAGCTAGTGCTTTTATTTCTGTCAGGTAGGTTAATATATATGTGTTTAAGTGTATAGTGAGAGAAGAGCCTAGGCTTGGGATTGAACATCCAAAGGATAGATTCAGAATGAAAACCCTGCAAGGAGACAGGAGAGATCAGTGAGTTAGGAAGAAAATCTGGAGTCTGGTCTTTGGAAGCTAAAGGAAGGGCAGGTTTCAGAAGGTGAAAGGAATCAAAAACGTCAAAGGTTGTTTGAGGAATGTGCAAGATAATGAGTGAAAAGAACCCATGGGATATAGGAATTCGCAGGTTATTTTAGAACTTGGCAGAGCAGTTTGTTGTGTGGTGGAAACCACTGTTTAGTTGGTATGAGAAGTAAAGCAGTCAAATATTGGCTGTCAAGAGGACCGAAGATTGAACTTGGAAGAGGAGATGAGGATTAGTGAGGATTGTTTAGTTTTGTTTGTTGTTTCTGTATTTTTTTTTTTTTGGTATCATTTTTTGATTTGTTTTGTTTTGTTTTGTTTTGCTGTACGCGGGCCTCTCACTGTTGTGGCCTCTCCCGTTGCGGAGCACAGGCTCCAGACGCGCAGGCTCAGCGGCCATGGCTCACGGGCCCAGCCGCTCCGCGGCATGTGGGATCTTCCCGGACCGGGGCACGAAGCCGTGTCCCCTGCATCGGCAGGCGGACTCTCAACCACTGCACCACCAGGGAAGCCCTGCTGTCATTTTTTAAAAAGAGCTTTGCAAATGGTTGTGTCAATGGATAAGAGAAGAGTTGGAGTTTAAAGAGAGAGGAGAGAGTGTGAAGTTCTGGAAGAGGCAGAGGGGAAGGGATACATGTGTGGCTAAAAGATGTAGCCTTAGATAGGGAAGGGACAGCCTTCCTTTCTTGAATCAGGAAATGTAGATAGAGGTGAGTTTGTGGTGTTGGAAACTCCGGTAAGCTCCCTACTGATGACTTCATTGGAGGCAAAGTCATCTGGTGAGAATTTGGTGGGAAGTGGATGTCAGAGATTTGAGGATAGGGAAAAGAGGTTTGCATAATCACAGAGAATGAGAGTGTGTTGACCAGAGAAACACAGAACTATGTCTCATGAGTTGAGTGGCAACCATTTAGTCTAGTGTGTGATTTTTTTCCTCCAACAGTGTTCAGTCATCTGAGCCCAGACTGTACCATCGACCTTTTGAGGACATATATTCCAACATATTTGTTGAATGATTATATAACACATAGAAGTAATGTTTAAAAAAATGCAACGTACTCTAGATACTATCAGTTTCTTAAGTAAAAAGATAAAACCTAAATATACCAAGGAAGATATTTTCTTTAGTGGTGTGTGGTTTCTTAAGAAATGATTGAATGAAAATGTAATTGAGGAAAAATTAGCATTCTTAGTTAATTAAATAAACTTAGCTGTAAAAAATATACATGTTGAACATGTAAATTAGTAATAATACTTGGAACCTCCCAGAGACCCTAAAGCTGTCACCTGGTGACATTCTTTTCCAGCTAAATGGGTAATTAAGAGTTAATTCCAAGTTATCTCATATTTCTCTTGGGTCTTTCTTTTAGTGTCCTGCTATTAGAAAGTATAAATAAGCTGATCACAAACTAGTTACTTTTTGAGTTTTTATTGATTGAGTTCTCTATGGATATTCAGTGTGACCCTGAGCCATTGCATGGATCATTTCTTCTGAAATAGCATACTAGAAAATTTGAAGAATTATGTAGTAGATAGTTAAATCATTTTTTGACTACATCATGTTTGAAGTGCAACTTGAAGGGGCACTTAAGATTGAAATAATTATCTGGGTTCTTTGACAAATAATTGTGGTAACTTTTTAAAAGTAAAATTATAGTTTTAAAAATTTACCTTACAATAAATATTGGTCAGCATTCCAACTTTACAGTTTTGACTAGAAAGGTCCAGAATTGGTTTGCTACAAAGATTGTAGGTTTGATAATCAAAGTAATTTAGTAGAGGAAAAAGTACAGGGAGAATTATGGATCAACTTTAGTGACTGAGTAACTTTAATACAGTTAAACTTCTAATAAGTTTATTAGTTAAACACTGTTAGATTAAGATTTCATCGCATTTTAGAGGTGACTGGTAAAAAGATGTAGATGATTTTAGGCAGGTAGTAATGGTTGCTATTATTGGATACTGATGCTTTTCAAATTAGAGGTAATGATGAGGTCCCTTGTTTCATTTAAGAATTGAGTAGCTTTCCATTGTGCCAGACGCATCTGCTACATCTAAGCTAAGTTGAATATCTCATCTTTGCATGTTGTTGAAAAACCACATATTGGAGTAAAAATGAATTATGTGAATTCCTCACCATCTCTGGAAAAACAGTTTCATTGATGGTGACTTAGTCATACAATCCTAGCATAGGATGAGTAGAAAAAAATCTCCATTTTTGTTTGGATAAACTGCAGAGTTTTTAAGCCAGAGACAATTACCATTAAGATACACACAAGTCACATTTTAAGCTGGGTTTCAGAACAAACTTTATTTCTCACTTATTCATTATTTTGTATAAGGAAGATACATGTGAAAGGCAAATTACATAAAATTAACAACGAAATATTTTTTCTTCTTTTTAGATCACTACAAACAAATTCCACCAGAGAAAATGCTGAAGTAGGAGTTACAGAAACATTGGATTTGCTGGATGAAATACAAGCAGTTAATTTTTGTAACGTGGGGAGAAAGCCCAGATTGACAGATTAATGTGTAAATCACTGCGTTATTGCTTTAGTCATTGTCTCTATTTAGCAATGACAAGACTGGAAGAAGTAAACAGAGAAGTGAACATGCATTCTTCAGTGCGTTATCTTGGCTATTTAGCCAGAATTAATCTACTGGTTGCTATATGCTTAGGTCTTTATGTAAGATGGGAAAAAACAGCAAATTCCTTAATTTTGGTAATTTTTATTCTTGGTCTTTTTGTTCTTGGAATTGCCAGCATACTCTATTATTATTTTTCAATGGAAGCAGCAAGTTTAAGTCTATCCAATCTTTGGTTTGGATTCTTGCTTGGCCTCCTGTGTTTTCTTGATAATTCATCCTTTAAAAATGATGTGAAAGAAGAATCAACCAAATATTTGCTTCTAACTTCCATAGTATTAAGGATACTATGCTCTTTGGTGGAGAGAATTTCTGGTTATGTTCGTCATCGACCCACCTTACTAACCACAGTTGAATTTCTGGAACTTGTTGGATTTGCCATTGCCAGCACAACTATGTTGGTGGAAAAGTCTCTGAGTGTCATTTTACTTGTTGTAGCTTTGGCCATGCTGATTATTGACCTGAGAATGAAGTCTTTTCTAGCTATTCCAAACTTAGTTATTTTTGCAGTCTTGCTGTTTTTCTCCGCATTGGAAACTCCCCAAAATCCAGTTGCTTTTGCATGTTTTTTTATTTGCCTGATAACTGATCCTTTCCTTGACATTTATTTTAGTGGACTTTCAGTGACTGAAAGGTGGAAACCCTATTTGTACCGTGGAAGAATTTGCAGAAGACTTTCTGTTGTTTTCACTGGGATGATTGAGCTTACATTTTTCATTCTTTCAGCATTTAAACTTAGAGACACTCATCTCTGGTATTTTGTAATACCAGGCTTTTCCATTTTTGGAATATTCTGGATGATTTGCCATATTATTTTTCTTTTAACTCTTTGGGGATTCCATTCCAAATTAAATGACTGCCATAAAGTATATTTTACTCACAGGGTAGATAACAATAACCTAGATCGAATCATGGCATCCAAAGGGATGCGCCACTTTTGCTTAATTTCAGAGCAGTTAGTTTTTTTTAGTCTTCTTGCAACAGCAATTTTGGGAGCAGTTTCCTGGCAGGTAAGCTTACAGTTTGTTTATTATGTCAGTGCCTATGATATGTGATTAAATGCTTGCTTCAAGAGTTGAATTATTAGAATTGAAAGGTCAAGTTCCTGATTTCAGAAGTAGATGGTGGGGCACTTACTTAATTTTGTTCCTGGAATTGAAGTACTGAATGAATATTGACAGGATAATTTCACTTGCTTTCTAGCAAGAAGAACCAGAATATTAGGAATACTCAGCATGTGACATGCCTCCTGCCTTCTTATTGTTCATTAATGAAACACTCATGGATTAAAGATCCTTAGAATATTAACATTTGAAGGGTACTTAGAGATTGTTCTTTAATTTTTTCACTTTACACATGAGGAAACTGAAAGCCAGAAAACATATCCAGAGTCACTGGTACTAGCCAGAATTAGGTTACCTAGCTTCTGTCTAGTCCATTGGTTTCCTCATTACATTTCTTTTATATAGTCATTTTCCTAAGATTTTATGTAAAAGGTGATTAGTTATATAATAACATATCAGATTCTTAATTACAGATTAGAGCCTCTCCTAAGAAAGAAAAAAACTAGTTTTACAATACATTTGCTTCCCACAATATGTTTTTGTTTTTTTTTAAAAAAAGGTCTTTTGTAGACAAAGACATTCAAACTATATGGCTAGAGTTTATATCTGTAGTTTATATCAGTCTTCCATTCTCTGAACATTTATTGACTGTACTGTATATCAGGTACTGTACTGGTGCTGAAGATCTTGAGATGAGTAAAAAATGTCTCCGTCATTAAAGAAGGCACAATCTCTAATGGGAGGCGGAAGAGGCAAGGCACGTAAACCAATAATTATTATTACAGTGTCACAAATACTGTAATTTGGGTACATTAGGTTGTGATGTAGGGCAAAAATGAAGGTGAATTTTGCTTGGTGCAGTCCTCTGCTTTGCACCAGTTGCAGCAGAGTGATTTGTCGATGTGAGTGTCTGAAGAGGAGATGTGGAGACTTGCCTGGGAATGGTACATTTTAGTCATTGTGGGCTAGGGCATGGAGCCTGTGTGGGAGTCAACCAGATGATTAAAAAAGAAAAAATCATGGGTGTTGCCTGAGGATATCTTACTCTATTTGCCAGTGCTAGGGACTATCAGAACGATGATGATGGATGAGAACTCTACCAAGAGTTCTCATTCCTCTTCCTCTCTTCTCTCCTTCCTGTTAGCTCCTTTCCCAGCCCGACATTTGTTTAATTCCAAATCAGCCTCATTCATGCTTGACACCTTTCTAATCATCAAATCCTGAAACCAGATATTTTGTAAGTCACCAAATTCTTGTTTTCTCATACAAGTGGTCTTAAACATGGTGTGTGTACTACTGGAGATACACAGAAGCTTTCCAATGAGTCTGTCAGCAAAGATAATTTTAAGACAGTTTCTAGATTTCACCTTCCAGTCAACTGTTTCTTAAAGTTTATCTACTTGAGATAGGTGTGGAGTGGTATCTAATTGTGATTTTAATTTGCGTGTCTCTAATGACTAATGATGTTGAGCATCTTTAATGTGTGTATTAGTCATTCACTTACCTTTGCTGAAGTATCTATTCAGATCCTTTTTTGATCTAAATTGGGTTGTCTTCTTATGATTGAATTTTTTTAACATCTTTATTGGAGTATAATTGCTTTACAATGGTGTCTTAGTTTCTGCTGTATAACAAAGTGAATCAGCTATACATATACATATATCCCCATATCTCCTCCCTCTTGCGTCTCCCTCCCACCCTCCCTATCCCACCCCTCTAGGTGGTCACAAAGCACCCAGCTGATCTCCCTGTGCTATGCGGCTGCTTCCCACTATCTATTTTACATTTGGTAGTGTATATATGTCAATGCTACTCTTCGCTTCGTCTCAGCTTACTCTTCTCCCTCCCTGTGTCCTCAAGTCCATTCTCTACGTCTGTGTCTTTATTCCTGTCCTGTCCCTACGTTCATCAGAACCTTTTTTTTTTTTTTTAGATTCCATATATATGTGTTAACTTACAGTATTTGCTTTTCTCTTTCTGACTTACTTCACTCTCTGTGACAGACTCTGGGTCCATCCACCTCACTACAAACAACTCAATTTCATCTTTTTATGGCTGAGTAATATTCCATTGTATGTATGTGCCACATCTTCTTCATCCATTCATATGTTGATGGACACTTAGGTTGCTTCCACATGCTGACTATTGTAAATAGAGTTGCAGTGAACATTGTGGTACATGACTCTTTCTGAATTATGGTTTTCTCAGGGTATATGCCCAGCAGTGGGATTGCTGGGTCATATGGTAGTCCTATTTTTAGTTTTTTAAGGAACCTCAATACTGTTCTCCATACTGGCTGTATCAGTTTACATTCCCACCAACAGTGCAAGAGGGTTCCCTTTTCTCCACACCCTCTCCAGCATTTGTTGTTTGTAGATTTTTTAATGATGGCCATTCTTACTGGTGTGAAGTGATACCTCATTGTAGTTTTGATTTGCATTTCTCTAATGATTAGTGATGTTGAGCATTCTTTCATGTGTTTGTTGGCAGTCTGTATATCTTCTTTGAAGAAATGTCTACTTAGGTCTTCTGCCCATTTTTGGATTGGGTTGTCTTTTTTTGATATTTAGCTGCATGAGCTGCTTGTATATTTTGGAGGTTAATCCTTTGTCAGTTGCTTTGTTTGAAAATATTTTCTCCCATTCTGAGGGTTGTCTTTGCGTCTTGTTTATGTCTTACTTTGCTGTGCAAAAGCTTTTAAGTTTCTTAGATCCCATTTTTTTGGTTTTTATTTCCATTTCTCTAGGAAGTGGGTCAAAAAGGATCTTGCTGTGATTTATGTCATAGAGTGTTCTGCTGTGTTTTCCTCTAAGAGTTTTATAGTGTCTCCCTTACATTTAGGTGTTTAATCCATTTTGAGTTTATTTTTGTGTATGGTGTTAGGGAGAGTTCTAATTTCATTCTCTTACGTGTAGCTGTCCAGTTTTCCCAGCACCACTTTTTGAAGAGGCTGTCTTTTCCTCATTGTATATTCTTGCCTTCTTTATCAAAGATAAGGTGACCATATGTGCATGTGTTTATCTCTGGGCTTTCTATCTTGTTCCATTGATCTGTATTTCTGTTTTTGTGCCAGTACCATACTGTCTTGGTTAGTGTACCTTTGTAGTGTAGTCTGAAGTCTGGGAGCCTGATTCCTCCAGCTCCGTTTTTCTTTCTCAAGATTGCTTTGGCTATTCGGGGTCCTTTGTGTCTCCCTACAAATTGTGAAATTTTTTGTTCTAGTTCTCTTAAAAATGCCAGTGGTAGTTTGATAGGGATTCCATTGAATCTGTAGATTGCTTTGGGTAGTATAGTCATTTTCACAATGTTGATTCTTCCAATCCAAGAACATGGTCTATCTCTCAATCTGTTGGTATCATCTTTAATTTCTTTCATGAGTGTCTTACAGTTTTTTGCATACAGGTCTTTTGTATTCTTAGGTAGGTTTATTCCTAGGTATTTTATTCTTTTTGTTGCAATGGTAAATGGGAGTGTTTCCTTAATTACTCTTTCAGAGTTTTCATCATTAGTGTATAGGAATGCAAGAGATTTATGTGCATTAATTTTGTATCCTGCTACTTTACCAAATTCATTGATTAGCTCTACTAGTTTTCTGGTAGCATCTTTAGGATTCTCTGTGTATAGTATCATGTCATCTGCATACAGTGGAAGCTTTACTTCTTTTCCAATTTGGATTCCTTTTATTTCTTTTTCTTCTCAGATTGCTGTGGTTAAAACTTCCAAAGCAATGTTGAATAATAGTGGTGAGAGTGGGCAACCTTGTCTCGTTCCTGATCTTAGTGGAAATGGTTTCAGTTTTCACCATTGAGGACTGTGTTGGCTGTGGGTTTGTCATATCTGGCCTTTATTATGTTGAGGTAAGTTCCCTCTATGCCTACTTTCTGGAGAGATTTTATCATAAATGGTGTTGAATTTTGTTGAAAGCTTTTTCTGCATCTATTGAGATTATCATATGGTTTTTATCCTTCGATTTGTTACTGTGGTGTATCACATTGATTGATTCACATATAATGAAGAATCCTTGCATTCCTGGAATAAACCCCACTTGATCATGGTGTATGATCCTTTTAATGTGCTGTTGGATTCTGTTTGCTAGTATTTTGTTGAGGATATTTGCATCTATGTTCGTCAGTGATATTGGCCTGTAGCTTTCTTTTTCTGTGACATCTTTGTCTGGTTTTGGTATCAGGGTGATGGTGACCTCATAGAATGAGCTGGGGAGCATTCCTCCCTCTGCTATATTTTGGAAGAGTTTGAGAAGGATAGGTGTTAGCTCTTCTCTAAATATGTGATAAAATTCGCCTGTGAAGCCATCTGGTCCTGGGCTTTTGTTTGTTGGAAGGTTTTTAATCACAGTTTCAATTTCAGTGCTTGTGAGTGGTCCGTTTATATTTTCTATTTCTTCCTGGTTCAGTCTCGGAAGGTTGTGCTTTTCTAAGAATTTGTCCATTTCTTCCAGGTTGTCCATTTTATTGGCGTATAGTTGTTTGTAGTAATCTCTCATGATCCTGTGTATTTCTGTGGTGTCAGTTGTTAGTTCTCCTTTTTCATTTCTAATTCTGTTGATTTGAGTCTTCTCCCTTTTTTCTTGATGAGTCTGGCTAATGGTTTATCTATTTTGTTTATCTTCTCAAAGAACCAGCTTTTAGTTTTATTGATCTTTGCTATTGTGTCCTTCATTTCTTTTTCATTTATTTCTCATCTGATCTTTTTGATTTCTTCCCTTCTGATAACTTTGGGTGTTTTTTTTTGTTATTCTTTCTCTAATTGCTTTAGGTGTAAGGTTAGGTTATTTGTTTGAGATGTTTCTTGTTTCTTGAGGTAGAATTGTATTGCTATAAACTTCCCTCTTAGAACTGCTTTTGCTGCATCCTATAGGTTTTGGGTTGTCGTGTCCACATTGTCATTTGTTTCTAGGTACTTTTGGATTTCCTCTTTGATTTCTTCAGTGATCTCTTGGTTATTAAGTAACGTATTGTTTAGCCTCCATGTGTTTGTATGTTTTAAAGATTTTGTCCTGTAATTGATATCTAGTCCTATAGCATTTGGTCAGAAAAGGTACTTGATACGATTTCGATTTTCTTAAATTTACCAAGGTGTGATTTGTGACCCAAGATATTATCTATCCTGGAGAATGTTCCATGAGCACTTGAGAAGAAAGTGTATTCTGTTGTTTTTGGATGGAATGTCCTATAAATATCACTTAAGTCCATCTTGTTTAATGTATAATTTAAAGCATGTGTTTCCTTATTTATTTTTATTTTGGATGATCTGTCTGTTGGTGAAAGTGGGGTGTTAAAGTCCCCTACTATGACTGTCTTCCTGTCAATTTCCTCTTTTATGGCCGTTAGAATTTACCTTAGGTGTTGAGGTGCTCCTATGTTGGGTGCATAAATATTTACAATTGTTATATCTTCTTCTTGGATCGATCCATTGATCATTATGTAGTGTCCTTCTTTGTCTCTTGTAGTAGTTTTTATTTTAAAGTCTGTTTTGTCTGATATGAGAATTGCTACTTCAACTTTCTTTTGATTTCCATTTGCATGGAATATCTTTTTCCATCCCCTTACTTTCTGTCTGTATGTGTCCCTAGGTCTGAAGTGGGTCTCTTGTTGACAGCATAAATATGGGTCTTGGTTTTGTATCCATTCAGCCTATGTCTTTTGGTTGGAGCATTTAATCCATTTACATTTAAGGTAATTATCGATATGTATGTTCCTATTTCCATTTTCTTAATTGTTTTGGATTTGTTATTGTAGGTCCTTTCCTTCTCTGTTTCCTGCCTAGAGAAGTTCCTTTAACATTTGTTGTAAAGCTCGTTTGGTGATGCTGAATTCTGTTAGCTTTTACTTGTCTGTAAAGGTTTTAATTTCTCTGTCAAATCTGAATGAGATCCTTTCTGGGTGATCTTGGTTGTAGGTTTTTCCCTTTCATCACTTTAAATATGTCTTGCCACTCCCTTCTGGCTTGCAGAGTTTCTGCTGAAAGATCTGCTGTTAACCTTATGGGGATTCCCTTGTATGTTTTTTTTTTCTTGCTGCTTTTAATATTTTTTCTTTTTATTTAATTTTTGATAGTTTTATTAATATGTATCTTGGCATGTTTCTCCTTGGATTTATCCTGTATGGGACTCTGTGCGTATCCTCGACTTATTTCCTTTTACTTCCATATTAGGGAAATTTTCAACTATAATCTTTTCAAATATTTTCTCAGACCCTTTCTTTTTCTCTTCTTCTGGGACTCCTATAATTTGAATGTTGGTGCATTTAATGTTGTCCCAGAGGTCTCTGTGACTATCCTCTATTCTTTTTTCTTTATTCTGCTCTGCAGTAGTTATTTCCACTATTTTATCTTCCAGGTCACTTATCCGTTCTTCTGCCTCAGTTATTCTGCTGTTGATTCCTTGTAGAGAATTTTTAATTTCATTATTGTGTTGTTCATTACTGTTTGTTTGCTCTTTAGTTCTTCTAGGTCCTTGTTAAACGTTTCTTGTATTTTCTCCATTCTATCTCCAAGATTTTCGATCATCTTTACTATCATTAGTCTGAATTCTTTTTCAGGTAGACTGCCTATTTACTCTTCATTTGTTTGGTCTGGTGGGTTTTTACTTTGCTCCTTCATCTGCTGCATATTTCTGTGTCTCCTCAGTTTGCTTAGCTTACTGTGTTTGGGGTCTCCTTTTCGCAGGCTGCACGTTCATAGTTCCCATTGTTTTTGGTGTCTGCCCCTGGTGGGTAAGGTTGGTTCAGTGGGTTATGTAAGCTTTCTGGTGGAGGGGATTGGTGCCTGTGTTCTGGTGGATGAGGCTGGATCTTGTCTTTCTGGTGGGCAGGACTGTGTCCAGTGGTGTGTTTTGGGGTGTCTGTGAACTTACTATGATTTTAGGCAGCCTCTCTGCTAATGGGTGGGGTTGTGTTCCTGTCTTGTTAGTTGTTTGGCATGGGGTGTTCAGCACTGGTGCTTGCTGGTCGTTGAGTTGAGCTGGGTCTTAGCATTGAGATGGAGATCTCTTGGAGCACTCTCACTGATGCATATTACTTGGGGCCGGGAGGTCTCTGGTGGTCCAGTGTCCTGAATTCGGCTCTCCCACTTCAGAGGCTCAGGCCTGACACCCGACCGAGCACCAAGACCCTGTCAGCCACACGGCGGTCGATCAGCCCCCTTAGAACCAGTCTGTCCTCCTGTTAGGGATTCGATATCCTGCTGGTGTTGTAGGGTCTCCTGCAGAGGCAGTGGGTGGCTGTGGCTCATTGCGGGGACAAGGACACTGGCAGCAGAAGTTCTCCTTATGATTGAATTTTAAGCGTTCTTTTTATATTCTGAATACAAGCCTTTTTATCAGATATGTGATCTGGAAATATTTTCTCCTAGTGTGTGGCTTATGTTTTTTTTTAATGATACTTTTTTTTTTTTGTGGTACGCGGGCCTGTCACTGCTGTGGCCTCTCCTGTTGCGGAGCACAGGCTCCGGACGCGCAGGCTCAGCAGCCATGGCTCACGGGCCCAGCCGCTCCGCAGCATGTGGCATCTTCCCGGACCGTGGCAGGAACCCGTGTCCCCTGCATCGGCAGGCGGACTCTCAACCACTGCGCCACCAGGGAAGCCCCAACTTTTTCTTTTATGGGCTGTGCTTTTAGGATCACATCTAAGATATTCATTGCTCAGGCCTAGGTCACAAAGATTTTTCTCCTATAGTTTTCTTCCAGTAGTTTTATCATTTTAGTTTTAACATTTAGGTATATGATCCATTTTGAGTTAATTTTTGTTATGGTATGAAGTAAGGATTTTTTTTTTTAATATGGCTTTCTAATTGGTCCAGCACCATTTATTGAAAAGACTATCATTTCCCATGTTGAATTACCTTGGCACCTTTGTCCAAAATCAGTGTCTGAGCTCTCTTTTTTGTTCCATTGACCTGTATATCTATCCTTAAAACAGGACTATGCTGTCTCACAAGGTATGTTCTAATTTTCTTTGCAATTTCTTCTTTGACTTGTGTTAAAGTTAAAAGTTTATTGTGTGATAGTTTAATATTTGGGGGATTTCCCACATTTTTTCTATTATTGATTTCTAATTTAATTCCAGGTGATTGGAGAACATAGTTTGTTTGATTTTAGTCTTTTATTAAGACTTGTTTTGTAGCCTGGCATGTGTTGTATTCTCGAGAATACATCGTGTTTACTTTAAAAGAGTAAGTTCCTGATGTTGTTGATTAAAGTGTTCCATAAATACCAGCTAGGTTATGTTGGTTGGTAGTGATGCTCATGTATCTATATCCTTGTTGATTTTCTAATTCTGAGAGAGTGATATTGAAAATCTCCATTAAAATTAACTAAATTGTGTACTTCTCATTTCAATTCTTTCATTTTCTTGCCTTATGTATTTTGGGGCTCTGTTCCTAGGTGTATATACATCTTTTTTTTTTTTGCGGTACTCAGGCCTCTCACTGTTGTGGCCCCTCCCATTGCGGAGCACAGGCTCTGGACGCGCAGCCTCAGCGGCCATGGCTCACGGGCCCAGCCGCTCCGCGGCATGTGGGATCCTCCTGGCCCGGGGCACGAACCCGTGTCCCCTGCATCGCAGGCGGACTCTCAACCACTGCGCCACCAGGGAAGCCTTATACATCTTTAATTATACCTTCTTAATGTATTGACCTTTTTATCTTTATGATAAACAGCATAGTTGAATAGTTACAACAGTCACCTAATGGCTTGCAAAATGTAACATTAACTAGCTAGCTGTTTACAGAGTTTGCCAACTCCTGTTTTAGGCCAGTGCTTCTCAAACTTTAATATACATAGGAATTGCGTGGGGATCTTGTTAAAATCCCAAAGACTGTAATTAAGTAGTTTTGGGGGAGAGCCTGAAACTCTGCATTTCCAGAAATCTTAAAAGTTATGCAGAAAGTCCTAGTCAGAAGTACACCCACTGAGTGGCAAGGTATTAATTTAGCTATTCAAGACTAATGTGTATCTATCAGAGTTTTGTATGCATTAGTTGCTCTTTGGTAACTGCTACTTGTGGTGTAGGCATTGTGTCTTTGATGCAATTAACTTTTTTTTTTTTAAATTGAAGTGTAGTTGATTTACAGTGTTGTGTTAGTTTCAGGTGTACAGCAAAGTGATTCAGTTTATGTATATTATATTCTTTTTCAGATTCTTTTCCCATATAGGTTATTAAAAAATATTGAGTATAGTTCCCTGGGTTATACAGTAGGTCTTTGTTGTTTATCTATTTTATATATAGTAGTGTGTTTGTTACTGTCAAATTCCTAATTTATTCCTCCTTCCCACGTTTCCCCTTTGGTAACCATAAATTTGTTCTCTATGTTTGTTAGTCTGTTTCTGTTTTGTAAATAAGTTCATTTGTATTTTTTTAGATTCCACATATAAGTGGTATCATATGATATTTGTCTTTCTCAGACTTACTTCACTTAGTATGATAACCTCTAGGTCCATCCATCTTGCTGCAAATGGCATTATTTCATTCTTTTTTATGGCTGAGTAGTATTCCATTGTATATATGTGCCACATCTTTATCCATTCATCTCTCGGTAGACACTTAGGTTGCTTTCATGTCTTGGCTATTGTAAATAGTGATGCAGTGAACATTGGGGTGCATGTATCTTATTGAATTATGGTTTATATCCTCAGGAGTGGGATTGCCAGATCATATGGTAGCTCTGTTTTCAGTTTTTTAAGACCATCATCAAAAACTCTACAAATAATGAATGCTGGAGAGGGTGTGGAGAAAAGGCAACCCTCCTACACTATTGGTGAGAATGTAAATTGGTACAGCCACTATGGATAACAGTATGATGCAATTAACTTTTTAAACTTAATTTAAAAAAAAAAACATTTATTTATTTGGCTGTGCCAGGTCTTAGTTGTGGCACGTGGCATATTCACTGCCGAGTGTGGGATCTTTTTTTTAGTTGCAGCATGGGGGATCCTTATTTGCACCATGTGGGATCTTTTAGTTGCAGCATGCAGGATCTAGTTCCCTGACCAGGGATTGAACCCAGGCCCCCTGCCTTGGGAGTGTGTAGTCTTAACTGCTGGACCACCAGGGAAGTCCCTAAACTTAACTTTAATTTAACTAATCTGTGCTCTGCCGAGTGTTTGGTGAGATCATCTCAAATTCTTCCAATTAGATTTTTCTTGAACTATTTTTGCTTAACATTCCTAAATGATATTGATACTGATTAGCTTTTTAATAATATAATCTAAACCCATTTTTCACATTTCTATGAGAGTAATACTAAAGCGTAAAACTGATTTTCCCCTCTGTCCCATTAAAATATCCTTCAATGGATGGATTTCCACTGGAAAACTGATTGGGTGGGGGCAGACCCAATGTGGCAGGAAAAAAATGAGAAACTAAAGCCTTTTGAGTAGATCAAATAGTCAGCCATAAGTAGGATCAATGAAAGTAGAGGTAGATTGAAATCTAGAAGACTAGGTAAGAGCAAGGGATAAGGACCTGGACTAAGGTGACAGGGAAAAATTGCTGAGCTAAGGATATAACTGATAGAAGTATCAAGGGAAAAACAGATATTGTTGAAAAGTAAAATTTATAGAGAATTTGAAATAAATTGATGAAATTTAGAGATGAAGAGTGTTTTGACATGGTATTTAGATAGTCTAAATATTAAAAAGATGTTGAGAGGCTAAAGGGAGTGGATGGGAATGTAGGATGATGGATTTCATTGAGTTAATGACCTAGTGGGCATTTGTTATTAACAAAACATTTTAGAGTAGGTTTATTTTTTAAAGTATATTTTTAGGCAGTCAAATGTACTCTCATTTTACTACCAGAAAAGTAAAACCAAACAGACACAAACATGAGACTAATCTGCCTCATGGAGCACAATGTGGTTTAGACCTTACTTCCCAAAATGGGCTTAGCCACTTTTTCTTATTTTAAGCTTTTTTGCATGTCAGTAGTTTGGGGGTTTTTTTAGTTTTACATAAATTAACAAAAATTTTTTATTAAGGAAAAATTTGCATACAGTAATATTCACCCTTTTTAGTGTACAATTCTGTGATTTTGACAAATGCATATAGTTGTATGACCACTACGTTCAAAATATAGAGCAGTTCCATCATCCCCCAGAATTCCCTGCCGCCCCTTTGTAGTCAATCCTGCTCCCAATCCCCAGTACTTGGCAACTAAACTGTTTTCTGTCCCTAAACACTTTTCTAGGGTGTCATATACATGAAATAATATAGTGTATAGCTGTTTGAGTCTGGCTTCTTTCACTTAGCATAATTCATATGAGATTCATCTATATTGTTGTGTTGTAATATCAGTTTATTCCTTCATATCGCTGAGCAGTATTCCATTATGTGGATGTCTCACAGTGTGTTCATTACTCAATGGAGGGACATTGAAATTAGTTTTTGGTGATTATAAATAAAGCTGCTGTAAACATTCATAGACAGGGTTTTGTGTTAACATAGGTTTTTATTTTACCTGGTGTGGGTTGTATGATAAACGTATGAGCCATGTTTAACTTTATAGAAACTGCCAAACTGTTTTCCAAAGTGGCTGTACCATTTTGCATTCTCACCCGCAATGTATGGGAGTTATCTCTTTGTTTTTTAACCATTCTTATAGGTGTGTGATGGTAACTCATTGTGGTTTTTATTTGCTGTTTCTGTAGTAGCTAAAGACGTTAAGTATCTTTTCATGTGATTACTTGTCATGAGAATTTCAGATCTCAGCAGTTTTTAAAACTGGGTTGTTTGTTTTCATGTTGTATTGAGATATAAGTCCTTTATTAGATGTATGACATGCTAATATTCGCTCCAAGTGGCCTTGTTTTCTGAAGAGCAGTTCTTAATTTTGCTATACTCTAATTTATCCATTTTTTTCTTTTATGAAATTATCTTTTGATGTCATACCTAAGAAATCTTTGACCTCATTTGAGTAGACTCTCTGGATAACCCCACATGGATAGCTTTGTTTTTTGTTAGTTTTACCGAATTTAGTAACATTTTCAAAATGAGTCAGTAGTATCATTCCAAGTCATGTACATTAAAAAGCTGGAATTTTACCATTAACTTCTGTTGTGTTTGGTTCATAATCTCATTCCAATCTTAAAATGCAACCTTACAGCTGTTGTTTCCTGCAATTTGTGTTATGCTCATTGAATTTGCTACTTGCTTTCCTCTTTTGTACTTTTCTTCCTTAAATAAGTCAATAAGAAGTACTTACACAGTACCATAGCCATTTGGTGCTAGATTTATTGCTCATTGAATTTGCTACTTGCTTTCCTCTTTTGTACTTTTCTTCCTTAAATAAGTCAATAAGAAGTACTTACACAGTACCATAGCCATTTGGTGCTAGTTTTATTGCTCAGCCGTAGGCTTTTCTGAAGTTGATACTTGACAATTCATATAAGGATAAAAAGGGAGGAAAGTGTCCAGATACCCAAGGAAGCATACCCCATGGCTTGCTCTTCTGTTTAGGAATTTTCTCTGAAATCTTTCACATGAGATTTTATATGCCTTTCCTTGCTACCGTCATTTGCAGATTCCATGGGGGTCTGATGCAACTTTTTGGAGGAGCCCTTTGACCCAAACCAGAAAAACCATAATCACCGTTAATTTCTCTGTAGGGGAAGCACTAGCAATCACTGGGTTTGACAGATGTAACAAGACCAGTTTCATATCCAAGGAAGGGAGGGAATCCACAGATGCAGCACAGTTTCATTTCTAGCAAGATGGCTGGATCAGCCATATTATCTCACTTGACATGGGGAGCAGGGAGTTTTCAAATCTGTTGCCAAAACTAGAAGTTCACGTTTCATAATTTTTTGTTTTGTTTCATTTCTCTTCCTAAAGTTTTGAGATATTTTAGTCTAGATTAGAGGAGGGGACACTAAGTCTTTTTAGATTGAAGTTATACTTTTAATTTGATGTTTTATGCATTCTGCCAGAACACAATGAAACAGGAGTAGATGCTTTTTTTCCCCTAAAACAACAATAACAATGATCTGAATATTATTTTATTCATGAAACAAGTACATGAATTTCTCCTTTGCCCTGATTTTCCAGCTTTAAAAAAATTTTTTTAATAACTGGAGATATTTTCATTTTAATAATACGGCTTACCAGTTATTAACTGTTTTTTATGTGCTATCCACCATTCTATGTACTTTGAGTGTATTTATTTAATCCTCATGACACTCTGAGATAGGTACCATTATTATTCCCATTTTGTAGAGAAGAAACATGCTTGAGCGATTAGGAAACTTGCTTGAGGCTACACAGCTGGTGTGAATCCAGGCAGTCTGCCTTCACAGCCTTTACTCTTAACCACTTTACTTAGTTCCATGTATTTTTAGAGTTGGAAATGAGCATACAGATTATTTAATGTAACATCTCTATTTTGTCCATGGGGAGAAGTAAGATTCAACACACTGTCCAAGTTTGATTCCCATACCAATGTTTTACCTTTATCAAGATTGTGGTCTACAAAAATTTCTATTTTTGCTATCTCTTTTGAGGCTACTCGAAAAATATTTTTTTTCTAATGCATCTACTAGGGCCTTAACTCTATAAGATCTCCTAAATAGCAGTTGTCATTTAGATTAAAAGGTAATCGTCATTTAAATTTCTATTGTTTTGTTCATAATAACCTCATTGCAATTTATAAATGCTTCATTGTAAATTACAGCTACCATTTTATTGTACTAGACATATTTCACATATTTCTAATCTATGTAATAAGCTCATAAAATATCCCTCTTTTATAGATTCAGACTGAAAAGCTTAATTTGTTCATGTACACGCAGATGGTAAATGACTATGCTAGGATTGAACCAAAGTCTAACTCCAAAGCTTAAGTCCTTTCCCCTACAATTTCTCTATTGCCTCTACTTAAAGAAATCGCTGCTTTAAAACTAACTGTAAAGTAGCTTTCCTAATGTTCTTAAAGTTCTGGAACTAAGCAAAGTTTTGGAAGTTGCCTATTGTTTCTTAAATATGCGTTTCTCACATTGAAGAGCATAATATCTCCATTTACATATTGCATTGTAACATACATTTATATATTGTGTTTCTTAGTTAGACTTCTATGTATAATATTTCCCAAACTTGGTTACTAATGTGACTCATACAAAAATATTTCTAAACAAACAATATTCATATCTCTTATGTAAATGCCAGGTTTTTTAAAAAAATGAAATTCCAACATTGGATAAATAGATTTTGTTCCTATTAGCTGAGAAAGTTTTAGGATATGAAAATATTGAATCTTTTGACCATGACTTGAAAGCCCAGATGAATAGAGAATAACTAGTAACTACATTTTATGGAAAGAATATTACTTAAAGTTGTTTATTGGTCTGCTATTATGTTCAGCTTATACCTGCTTTGAAATTTGAGCCATGTCTTAAAAGTTTGCTAGTGAGCTTAGGGTGATTTGTAGAAGCAAAGGAAGAAAACTATCTATACTTACTAGTTTTGGTCAAGTAAGTTGATCTTATTTGTTACAGGGAGTTGTTTAAAATGTAAGGTGTACTCCAAGTCACAAATGACTTTTAGGTTGAAGCTGTAGAATAAAGGGTTGCAGGCCAGTAAAATTGAAGCTTTCTGAATGTGGCAAATGGACAAAACATCCTAAATTTATTTTGGCTCCCCTGGACATATTTGCCAACTGTTAAGACTGCAAATTTTTTGTATTGCCGAACTGTTCACTTTTATCTATGCTATCTTTTTTTTAATTAAATTAAATATTTTAAATTGAAGTATAGTTGATTTACAGTGTTATGCCAATCTCTCCTGTACAGCGAAGTGACTCAGTCATACACGTATAGACATTCTTTTTTATATATATTCTTTTCCATTATGGTTTATCACAAGAGATTGAATATAGTTCCCTGCGCTGTACAGTAGGATGTTGTTGTTTATCCATCCTATATATAATAGTTTACATCTGCTAATGCCAAACTCCCGGTCCTTCCCTCCCCCACTTCCCTTCCCCTTGGCAACTACAAGTATGTTCTTTATGTCTGTGAGTCTGTTTCTGTTTTTTTTAAATAAATTTTATTTATTTATTTTTGGCTGTGTTGGGTCTTCGTTACTGTGTGCAGGCTTTCTCTAGTTGTGGCGAGCAGGGGCTACTCTTCATTGTGGTGTGCAGGCTTCTCATTGCGGTCGCTTCTCTTGTTGCGCAGCACTGGCTGTAGGAGTACGGGCTTCAGTAGATGTGGCACACGGGCTCAGTAGTTGTGGTGCATGGGCTCAGTTGCTCTGCAGCATGTGGGATCTTCCCGGACCAGGGCTCAAACCCGTGTCCCCTGCATTGGCAAGGGGATTCTTAATCACTGCACCACCAGGGAAGTCCCTATTTCTGTTTTGTAGATAGGTTCATTTGTGCCGTATTTTAGATTCTACGTGTAAGTGATATCATATAGTATTTGTCTTTCTCTTTCTAACTTCACTTAGTATGATAATCTCTAGTTGCATCTGTGTTGCTGCAAATGGCATTATTTCATTTTTTTAATGGCTGAGTAGTTTTCCATTATATACATACCACAACTTCTTTATCAATTCATCTGTCAATGGACATTTGGGTTGTTTCCATGTCTCAGCTATTGTGAATAGTGCTGCTTATGAACATTGGGGTGTGTGTATCTTTTTGAGTTATAGTTTTGTCTGGATATATGCCCAGGAGTGGAATTGCTGGATTATATGGTAGTTCTATTTTTAGTTTTCTGAGGAACCTCCATATTGTTTTCTGTAGTGACTGTACCAACTTATATTCCCACTAACAGTGTAAGGAAGGTTCCCTTTTCTTCACACTCTCTCCAGCATTTGTTATTTGTAGACTTTTTATGATGGCCATCTGACATGTGTAAGGTGGTACCTCATTGTAGTTTTGATTTGCATTTCTCTAATAATTAGTGATGTAGAGCATCTTTTCATGTGCCTGCTGGCCATCTGTATGGCTTCTTTGGGGAAATGTCTATTAAGGTCTTCTGCCCATTTTTCAACTGGGTCGTTTGTTTTTTGTTGTTGTTGAGTTGTATGGCTGTTTGTATATTTTAGGGATTAAGCCCTTGTCTGTTGCATCATTTGCAAATATTTTCTCCCATTCTGTAGTTTGTCTTTTCGTTTTTTCAATAGTTTCCTTTGCTGTGCAAAAGCTTGTAAGTTTGATTAGGTCCCATTTGTTTAGTTTTGTTTTTATTTCTTTTGCCTTGGGAGGCTGACGTAAGAAAACATTGGTACGATTTATGTCAGAGAATGTTTTGCCTATGCTCTCTTCTAGGGGTTTTATGGTGTCATGTCTTATGTTTAAGTCTTTAAGCCATTTTGAGTTTATTTTTGTGCATGGTGTGAGGGTGTGTTCTAACTTCATTGGTTTACATGCAGCTGTCCAACTTTCCCAGCACCACTTGCTGAAGAGACTGTTTCCCATTTTATATTCTTGCCTCCTTTGTCAAAGATTAATTGACCATAGGTGTGTGGGTTTATTTCTGGCCTATATTCTGTTACACTGATCTGTATGTCTGTTTTTGTACCAAAACCACACTGCTTTGATTACTGTAGCTTTGTAGTATTGGCTGAAGTCTGGGAGAGTTTTACCTCCTACTTTGTTTTTATTTTCCCCTCAGGATTGCTTTGGCAATTCTGGGTCTTTTATGGTTCCATATAAATTTTGGGATTATTTGTTCTAGTTCTGTGAAAAATGTCATGGGTAATATGATAGGGATCGCATTAAATCTGTAGATTGCTTTGGGTAGTATTGCCATTTTTACAATATTAATTCTTCCAATCCAAGACCATGGGATATCTTTCCATTTCTTTGAATCCTCTTTTATTTCCTTTATTAATGTTTTATAGTTCTCAGCATATAAGTCTTTCACCTTCTTGGTCAGGTTTATCTCTAGATATTTTTTTTTTTTGGTGCAATTTTAAAAGGTATATATATATGTTTTTTTTACATTCCCTTTCTGATATTTCATTGTTAATGTAAATAAATGAATGTTAATCTTGTATCCTGCTACTTTGCTGAATTCATTTATTAGATCTAATAGTCTTTGTGTTGAGTCTTTAGGGTTTTCTATATATAGTATTGTGTCATCTGCATATTAGTGATAATTTTACCTCTTTCCTTCCCATTAGGATACCTTTTATTTCTTTTTCTTGTCTGATTGCTGTGGCTAGGACTTCCAATACTACGTTGAATAGAAGTGGTGAGAGTGGGCATCCTTTTCTTGTTCCAGATTTTAGCAGGAAGGCTTTCAGCTTTTCACTGTTGAGTATTATACTACTAGCTGTGGGTTTGTGATAAATGGCTTTTAGTATGTTGAGATATGTTCCCTCTATTCCCATTTTGGTAAGAGTTTTTATCATGAATGGATGTTGAATTTTGTCAAATGCTTTTTCTGCATCTATTGAGATGATCATGTGGTTTTTGACTTTTCTTTTGCTACTGTGGTTTATTACATTGATTGATTTGAAAATGTTGAACCAGCCTTGTGAACCTGGGATGAATCCCACTTGGTTGTGGTGTATGATCTTTTTTATGTGTTGTTGGATTTGGTTTACTAATACTTTGTTGAGAATTTTTGCATCTATATTCATCAAAGATACTGGCCTGTAATTTTCTTTTTTAGTGATGTCTTTGTCTGCTTTTGGTACCAGGGTGATGGTGGCTTCATAGAATGTCTTTGGGAGTGTTCCTGCTTCATTCTTTTGGAAGAATTTGAGAAGAATTGTTATAAGTTCTTCTTCGTATGTTTGGTAGAATTTGCCTGTGAATCCATCTGGTCCCACACTTTTGTTTGTAGGGAGTTTTTTTAATTACAGATTCTATTTCACTTCAAATGATCAGTCTGTTCACATCATTTATCTATTTCTTCTTGATTCACTTTTGGTGGGCTCTATGTTTCTAGAAAGTTGTCCATTTCTTCTAGGTTGTCAAATTTGTTGACATATAATTGTTCATAGTATTTCCTTATGGTTTTTTGTGTTTCTGTGGTGTCAGTTGAGATTTCTTCTTTTTCATTTCTTGTTTTGTTTATTTGGGTTCTCTTTCTTCTTGGTGAGCCTGGGCAGAGGTTTGTCAATTTTGTTTACCCTCTCAAAGAACCAGCTCTTGGTTTTGTTGATTTTTTTCTGTTGTTTCTTGAATCTCTGTTTTTTCCTCCCTGATCTTTATTATTTCCTTCCTTCAGCCGACTTTAGGTTCTGTTTGTTCTTTTTCTAATTCTTTTAGGTGGTAAGTTAGGTTGTTTACTTAAGATTTTTCTTGTTTTTTGATGAAGGCCTCTATCGCTATGAACTTCTCTCTAAGAACTGCTTTTGCTGTGTCCCATAGATTTTGTATGGTTGTGTTTTCATTGTCGTTTGTCTCAAGTTATTTTTTAATTTCCTTGTTGACCCATTGGTTTTCTAGTAGCATGTTGTTTAGTCTCCACGTAGTCATTTTTTTTCTCATTTCTTTTCCTGTGGTTGATTTCTAGTTTCATGCCATTGTGGTCAGAGAAGATGCTTGAAATAATTTCTGTACTCTTAAATTTGTTGAGGTTAGTTTTGTGCCCTAGTATGTGGTCAATCCTAGAGAATCTTCCAGGTGTGCTTGAAAAGAATGTGTATTCAGGTTTTTTTGGATGTAATGTCCTGAAGATATCAATTAAGTCTAACTGTTCTATTGTATCATTTAGGATCTCTGTTGCCTTATTGATTCTCTCTCCGGAAGATCTGTCTGTTGATGTGAGTGGGGTGTTAAAGTCTCCTACTATTATTGTATCTCCATTGATTTCTCCCTTTATGTCTGTTATTATTTGTTTTATGTATTTGTGTGCTCCTATATTATGTGCATATAAGTTGATGAGTGTAATATCGTTTCCTTGTATTGATCCTCTTATCGTTATATAGCGCTCTTCTTTATTTTTCTTCATAGTCTTTAAAGTCTATTTTGTCTGTTATGAGTATTGTAACTCCCGCTTTCCTGTCATTTCCGTTTGCCTGAAATATTTTTCCATCCCCTCACTTTCAATCTGTCTGTGTCCTTTGCCCTGAGGTGGGTCTCTTATAGGCAGCATATTGTAGGCTCTTGATTTTTATCCAGTCTGCCACTCCGTCTTTTGATTGGAGTATTCAGTCCATTGGCATGTAAGGTAATTATTGGTACATATGTATTTATTGCCATTTCAACCTTTTTTTCCAGTTGATTCTTTGTTTCTTCTTTGTTCTTCTTCTTCTTGTGGTTTGATGATTTCCTTTCATTTTATGCTTGTATTCTCTTCTTTTTGGTTTTTGTGAATCTATTGTATGTTTTTGATTTGTGGTTGCGCTGTTTTTCAAGTATGTTAAACCCTTCCTGTATCTGCTTGCTTTAGACTGATAATCAATATATGGCCTTTATTATGTTGAGGTAAGTTCCCTCTATGCCCAGTTTCTGGAGAGTTTTTAATCATAAATGGGTGTTGAATATTATCAAAAGCTTTTTCTGCACCTATTGAGATTATCATATGGTTTTTAGTATTCAATTTGTTGATATCACACTGATTTGCAGACATTGAAGAATCCTGGCATCCCTGGGATAAATCCCACTTGATCATGGTGTATGATCCTGTTAATGTATTGTTGGATTCGGTTTGCTAGTATTTTATTGAGTATTCTTGTGTCTATGTTCATCAGTGATACCTGTAATTTTCTTTTTTTATCATATCTTTGTCTGGTTTTGGTATCAGGGTGATGGTGGCCTCATAGAATGAGCTTGGGAATGTTCCTTCCTCTGCAGTTGTTTAGAAGGGTTTCAGAAGGATGTGTTAACTCTTCTCTAAATGTTTGAAAGAATTCACCTGTGAAGCTCTCTGGTCCTGGACTTTTGTTAGTGGGAAGTTTTTAAATCACTGTTCCAGTTTCAGTACTTGTGATTGGTCTGTTCATATTTTCTGTTTCTTCCTGGTTCAGTCTTGGAAGGTTGTACCTTTCTAAGAATTTGTCCATTTCTTTTAGGTTGTCCATTTTATTGCCATACAGTTGTTTGTAGTAGTGTCTTATGATCCTTTATATTTCTTTGGTGTCAGTTGTAACTTTTCCTTTTTCATTTCTAATTTTATTGATTTGCGCCCTCTCCCTTTTTTTCTAGATGAGTCTGGCTAAAGATTTGTCAATTTCATTTATCTTTGTAAAGAACCAGCCTTTAGTCTCATTGATCTTTTCTATTATTTTCTTCATTTCTATTTCATTTGGTTTTTGCTCTGATCTTTGATTTCTTTCCTTCTACTAACTTTGGATTTTGCTTGTTCTTTTTGCTCTAGTTGCTTTAGGTGTAAGATTAGGTTGTTTGTTTGAGGTTTTTCTTATTTCCTAGGTAAGATTGTATTGCTATAAACTTCCCTCTTAGAACTGCTTTCGCTGCATCCCATAGGTTCTGGATTGTCATTCTTTTGTTTTCATTTGTTTCTAGGTTTTTTTTTTTGTTTTTAATTTATTTTTGTCTGCGTTGGGTCTTCGTTGCTGTGTGCAGGCTTTCTCTAGTTGTGGCAGATGGGGGCTACTCTTTGTTGTGGTGTGCAGGCTTCTCATTTTGGTGGCTTCTCTTGTTGCAGAGCATGGGCTCTAGGCATGTGGGCTTCAGTAGTTGTGACTTGCGGGCTCAGTAGCTGTGGCTTGTGGGCTCTAGAGTGCAGGCTCAGTAGTTGTGTCGCAGAGGCTTAGTTGCTCCGTGGCATGGGGGATCTTCCCAGATCAGGGCTTGAACCCGTGTCCCCTACATTGGCAGGTGGATTCTTAACCACTTCACCACCAGGGAAGCCCATGTCTCCAGGTATATTTTGATTTCCTCTTTCTTTCTTCAGTGATCCATTGGTTGTTTAGTAGCATAGTGTTTAGCCTCCACGTGTTTGTGTTTTTTTACCTTTTTTCTTATAGTTGATTTTTAATCTCATAGTGTTGTGCTCAGAAAAGATGCTTGATATGATTTCAGTTTTCTTCAATTTACTGAGGCTTGCTTTGTGACCCAGTATGTGATCAATCCTGGATAATCTGCTGCTTTTTGATGAAATGCTCTATAAATATCAATGCAATCATCTGGTCTAATATGTCATTTAAGGCCTGTGTTTCCTTATTGATTTTCTACATGGATTATCTGTCCACTGATGAAAGTGGGATGTTAAAGTGCCCCACTATTATTGTGTTCCTGTTGAGTTCTCCTTTTGTGGCTGTTAGCATTTGCCTTATGTATTGAGGTGCTCCTATGTTGGGTTCATATATATTTACAACTGTTATATCTTCTTCTTGGATTGATCCCTTGATCATTATGTAGTGTCTATGTCTCTTGCAACAGTCTTCATTTTAAAATCTATTTTGTCTGATATGAAAATTGCTACTCCAGCTTTCTTTGAATTCCATATGCATGGAATACCCTTTTCCATCCCTTCACTTTCAGTCTGTATGTGTCCCTAGATCTGATGTGGGTCTCTTGTAGACAGCATATATCTATGTCTTGCTTTTGTATCCATTCAGCCAGTCTATGTCTTTTGGTTGGAGCATTTAATCCTTTTACATTTAATGTAATTATCAATATGTATGTTCTTATTGCTGTTTTGTTCATTGTTTTGGATTTGTTTTTAAAGGTCTTTTTTCTTCCCTTTTTCTTTATTCTCTTTTTACTTGATGTCTATCTTTAGGATTTCTTTCTCTTTTTCTTTTTTTTTTTTGCGGTACGCGGGCCTCTCACTGTTGTGGCCTCTCCCGTTGCGGAGCACAGGCTCCGGATGCGCAGGCTCAGCAGCCATGGCTCACGGGCCCAGCTGCTCTGCGGCATGTGGGATCTTCCTGGACCAGGGCACGAACCTGCAACCCCTGCATTGGCAGGCGGACTCTCAGCCACTGCGCCACCAGGGAAGCCCTGCTTTTTCTTTTTTGTGTGTGTATCTATTGCAGATATTTGGTTTGTGGTTCCCATGAGGTTTTGATATAGCAGTCTATATACGTACAATATTGTTTTAAGTTGCTGGTCTCTTATTAATTTCCAGTGCATTTCCAATATCCTGCATTTGTACTCTCCTCTTCTCACGATTTCTGGTTTTGATATTATATTTGTGTGGGGGGTGATTTCCTACCTTTGTTTTATGTTTGCCTTTACCAGTGAGCTTTCCCACTCATAATTTTCTTGTTTCTAGTTGTGGTCTTTTCTTTTTTGCCTAGAGAAGTTCCTTTAGGATTTGTTGTAAAGCTGGTTTGGTGGTGCTGAATTCTCTTAGTTTTTGTTTGTCTGTAAAGCTTTTGATTTCTCCATTTAATCTGACCGAGGGCCTTGCTGTGTAGAGTATTCTTGGTTGTAGTTTTTTTCCCTTTCATCACTTTAAATATATCATGCCACTCCCTTCTGGCCTGCAGAGTTTCTGCTGAAAAATAGCTGAAATGGGCATTTGCTTGTATGTTATTTGTTGTTTTTCCCTTAATTGCTTTTAGTATTTTTTTCTTTGTGTATAATTTTTGTCAGTTTGATTACTATGTGTCTCAGTGTGTTATTCCCTGGGTTTATCTTGTATGGGACTCTGCACTTCCTGGACTTGAGTGTTTCCTTTCTCATGTTAGGGAAGTTTTCGGCTATAATCTCTTCAAATATTTTCTCAGACCTTTTCTCTCTCTCTTCTCCTTCTGGATACCTTTAATGCAAATGTTGGTGTGTTTAGTATTGTCCCAGAGGTCTCTATAGACGGTCCTCATTTATTTTCATTCTTTTTTCTTTATTCTGCTCTGTGGCAGTGATTTCCACCATTCTGTCTTCCAGCTCACTTACTCGTTCTTCTGCCTCAGTCATTCTGCTATTGATTCCTTCTAGTGTATTTTTCATTTCACTTATTGTATTGTTCATCTCTGTTCTTTAAATCTTGTTCTTTGTTAAACATCTCTTGTATCTTTTTGATCTGTACCTCCATTATTTTTCTGGGTTGTTGGATCATCTGTACTATCATTACTCTAATTTCTTTTGCCGGTAGGTTGCCTATCTCCTCTTCATTTGGTTGTTCTTATGGGGTTTTAATCTCATTCCTTTGTCTGGAGTATATTTCTCTGCCTTCTTATTTTGTCTAACTTTCTGTGTTTGTGGTCTCCTTTCCACTGGCTGCAGGATCGTAGCTTTTCTTACTTCTGGTATCTGCCCCCTGCTGGGAAAGGTTGGTCCTGTGGCTTTTGCAAGCTTCCTCGTGGGAGGGACTGGTGCCTGCCCCCTGGTGGGTGGAACTGGGTCTTGTCCTTCTGCTGGGCAGGACCATGTCAAGGGGTGTGCTTAGAGGTTGCTGTGAGCTCAGTACAGCTTTAGGCACGTTGTCTGCTGATGGATGGGGCTGTGTTCCTATCCTGATGGTTGTTTGGCCTGAGGCATTCTGGCACTGGAGCCTGTAGGCTGTTGGTTAGGACTAGGTCTTGATACCAAACTGGCAATGACCTCTGGGAGAACTCATGCTGATCAGTATTCTCCGGGGCCTCTGCCATCAGTGTTCATGCTCCCCCTCCCCACTATTTAACCACAGCTGCCCCCCATCTCTGCCAGAGATCCTCCAAGTCTCGTAGGTAGGTCCAGCCCAGGTTCCTATGGAGTTACTGCTTTGTGCTGGGTCCCAGTGTATGTAAAACCTGTGTGCACCCTCCAAGAGTGGAGTCTGTGTTTCCCCCACTCCTCTGGAGCTCCTACACTCAAGCCCTGCTGGCCTTCAAAGCCAAATGCTCTGGGGGTTCCTCCTCCTGATGCCAGACCCTCAGGCTGGGGAGCCGGACATGGGGCTCAGGACTTTCACTCTTGTGGGAGAACCTCTGCAGTATAATTTTCCAGTTTGTGGGTTGTTCACCTGGCAGGTATGGGATTTGATAATGTCACAAAAGCACTCCTTCCATCATCTTGTTGTGGATTTTTCTCCGTCTTTGGATGTAAAATATCTTTTTTGGTAGGTTCCAGTCTTTTTTATTGTTGGTTGTTCAGCAGTTAGTTGTGATTTTGGTATTTTTATGGGAGGAGGGGGGGCTCAAGTCCTTCTACTCTGCCATCTTTTCCAAAATAGAGGGGCAGCTTTTAGTTTGGATGCTTGCTGTCTCTTTCCTCAGCGTGTGCTGGTCTTTACCTTTTTATGTGGGCTGTGCAGGTTCAGCGGCCCTTGTGCACTCACAGGACAGTGCGGGCAGGGCTTGGCACCTGCTTGGGGGTCTCCTGTGGGCGGCTGCTATCCGTGCACTCCTGGGATAGTGAGGGCAGCCTGCTTTTAGGTCTCATAGTGGCGACCTGTGCCCACCTCTGGAGCCCAGGATGGCAGTGATGACTTTCACACCACCACCCCCTCCCACCAACAGCTCCTGTGGGCGGTGTCCTGTTGCCTGGAAGCACTCACAGAGAAAGGAGCTCTTAATGGTGGTCCCACCCCTCTCCCCCTCCACCCCCAACAATGGCACCTTGCCTCTGTGGCAGGCCCTGGCTTCTTCTGAGTACCCCCTCTGTTGCCACAGTCTAGCCTCTTCAGGCTGTCTCCATGCAGCCAACCCTGGTCCCTTCCCTGGGTCTGACGCCTGAAGCCTGTACTTCAGCACCTAGCCCCCACCCTCACCAACAGCTGAGCATCTCAGGCGGGGGAGCACAGGGTGGCACTGATGACCTTCTGTGCAGGTGACTGTCTTGCCTTCTGCAAACCTGTTGCTGCACTCTCCTCCTAGGCTCCAAAGCTCCCCTCCATCCAGGCTGATTTCCCTACCAGTGAGGGGACTCCCCAAAATTCAGGAACCTTTTCTCATTCACAGCTCCCTCCCTGGGGTGCAGGCCCTGTCCCGATTTCTTTCTTTTTCGTTTGCCTTTTGTCCTACCCTGTTACGTGGAGGTTTTCTTGCCCTTTGGGAAGTCTAAGGTCTTCTGCCAGTGTTCAGTAGATGTTCTATGTGAATCGTTCCACTTGGAGATGTGTTTTTAATGTTTTTGTGGGGGGGAAGGTGAGCTCCCTGTCCTACTTCTTCACCATGTTGATCACCCCACCAATAATTATTTTATATAAATGGCTGACATAATTTGAATGTACAGTCCTCCCTCGATATCCACAGGGGATTGGTTCCAGTACCCCCTGTGAATACCAAAATTCGCAGTTGCTCAAGTCCCTTATATTTATGGTGTAGTACAGTTGGCCATCCATATCTAAAAGTTCCCTATCCACTTTTATGTGAATAAGGGTTTAATTGATCAAAGCATTTTCTATTATAATGGAGCAACATATGTAATAGAAGGTATAGGAATTGAAAATAATGAAATTATCAATATTTGTAGATAAGATGATTACCCGTTAAACCTAAGAGTTAACTGAAAAAGCAGTTGAAGTTGCTGTAGTAATAGTTGTGAGAATTGTTGCATCTTTTAAGTTGTAAGCTATGTCAAAAAATGGTAATTGTGCTCACTGATAGTTATCATTAACCCAACCAATATACAAACTATGTAAATTCTCTTGGACATACATAAGTTGTATGAGAAGAAATGGTGTTTATAGCAGAAATATATTTTTTAATATGTACATTACATCCTTTAACGAATTTGCCTCCTGACATTGTATCCTATTAGTGATCCAACCTGGATTAAGTGGTCAAACCTGGATTAAGATATGTAGACTGTTAATAACCCCCAGCATCCTGGAAGAAACAAACATCCTCTTAGAGAAGGTCTAATTATCCTAGGTCCAAAATTAATCATATAATAGTTTTTTTGCATAGTGTTCAGCTCATAAATAAACCAGATGCACACACACACACACACACTCACATGGCATTGAGAGCAAGAAGCAGCAGAACCAACAGACAATAGGCAGACCAGAAAGTCTTGAGATATTGGAATTATCAAACAAAGAAAGCCATCATCCTTAGCAAGTTGAAAAAAAAGCAAAGATAATACATAATGGTAGGAAGTTAGAAATTATAAGAAAGTGACAAGGCAGATTTGATAAAGAACTAGACAGGTTTTAGAATCAGAAAATAAAATATCTGAAATTCATTCAGTGTGCTAGTTTAACAGATTAGACAAATGAGAAGTGAGCATTAGTGAACTGGAAAATATAGTTCAGATGAAGCTATGAAAGAAGGAGCTTAAAGAGGAAAAACAGAGAAAATACTATACAGAGAAAAGGATAAGACTCATTGAGGATACAGAGAGATATCATCTGTGTTTTACTGGAGTGCCAGAAATAAAGGAGGAAATGTAGGCAAAAGGAAATATTTGAAAGGATAGACAGATAGGCCAGTGGAACATAAGAGTATAAAAGTAGATACCAGAATACTTGATTTATGACAAAGATGGCACAGTAATGTGGAATGGTTGAGATTTTCAATAATTAGTAATTAGATAATTGGGTGTTCACATAAAAAACTTAATTTGGACTGTTATTATGAAAATAACTACATTTGGATTATAGACCTAAAAGCAAAGTGCAAAACAACAAAGCCTTTAGAGGATAATGTACAATACCTTCTTGACTTTTATGTGGGTGGAGAAGATTTAACAAGACACAAAATGACTATGTTACACTTAAGAACTTAAGTTAAGCAAAAAACAGCATTAACAGTCACAGAGGGAAAGGTATTTGCAATACAGCCAACTAAAGACTTTTTTTTATACATCTTTATTGGAGTAATTGCTTTACATTACTTAATTACTTTACATTACATTAATTAATTGCTTGACAATGTTGTGTTAGTTTCTGCTGTACAACAAAGTGAATCAGCTATATGTATACATATTACCCATATCCCCTCCCTCTGGAGCCTCTCTCCCACACCCCCTATCCCACCTCTCTAGGTCATCACAAAGCACCGAGCTGATCTCCCTGTGCTATGTGGCTGCTTCCCACTAGCTATCTATTTTACATTTGGTAGTATATGTAAGTCCATGCCACTCTCTCACTTCGTCCCAGTTTACCCTTCCCACTCCCTGTGTCCTCAAGTCCATTCTCTACGTCTGCGTCTTTATTCCTGCCCTGCCACTAGGTTCATCAGTACCATTTTTCTAGATTCCATATATATACATTAGTGTACGGTATTTGTTTTTCTTTTTCTGACTTACTTCACTCTGTATGACAGACTCTAGGTCTATCCACCCCACTACGAATAACTCAGTTTCACTCCTTTTTATGGCTGAGTAATATTCCATTGTATATATGTGCCATATCTTCTTTATCCATTCATCTGTCGATGGACACTTAGGTTGCTTCCATGTCCTGGCTTTTGTAAATATGCTGCAGTGAACATTGTGGTACATGTCTCTTTTTGAATTATGGTTTTCTCAGGGTATATGCCCAGTAGTGGGATGGCTGGGTCATATGGTAGTTCTATTTTTAGTTTTTTAAGGAACCTCCATAGTGTTCTCCATAGTGGCTGTATCAACTTACGTTCCTGCCAACAGTGCAGGAAGGTTCCCTTTTCTTCATACCCTCTCCAGCATTTATTGTTTCTAGATTTTTTGATAATGGCCATTCTGACTGGTGTGAGGTGATACCTCACTGTGATTTTCATTTGCATTTCTCTAATGATTAGTGATGTTGAGCATCTTTTCATGTGTTTGTTGGCAATCTGTATATGTCTTCTTTGGAGAAATGTCCATTTAGGTCTTGTGCCCAGTTTTGGATTAGGTTTGTGTTTTTTTTGATATTGAGCTATGTGAGCTGCTTGTATATTTCGGAGAGTAATCCTTTCTCAGTTGCTTCGTTTGCAAATATTTTCTCCCATTCTGAGGGTTGTCTTTTCGTCTTGTTTATGGTTTCCTTTGCTGTGCAAAAGCTTTTAAGCTTCATTAGGTCCCATTTGTTTATTTTTGTTTTTATTTCCGTTTCTCTAGAAGGTGGGTCAAAAGGATCTTGCTGTGATTTATGTCCTAGAGTGTTCTGCCTGTGTTTTCCCCTAAGAGTTTTATAGTGTCTGGCCTTACATGTAGGTCTTTAATCCATTTTGAGTTTATTTTTGTGTATGATGTTAGGAAGTGTTCTAATTTCAGTCTTTTACATGTAGCTGTCTAGTGTTCCCAGCACCACTTATTGAAGATGCTGTCTTTTCTCCATTGTATATTCTTGCCTGCTTTGTCATATAGGTGCATGGGTTTATCTTTGAGCTTTCTATCCTGTTCCATTGATCTATATTTCTTTTTTTGTGCCAGTACCATACTGTCTTGATTACTGTAGCTTTGTAGTATCCTCTGAAGTCAGGGAGGCTGACTCCTCCAGCTCCCTTTTTCTTTCTCAAGATTGCTTTAGTTATTGGGGTCTTTTGTGTTTCCATACAAATTGTAAAATTTTTTGTTCTAGTTCTGTGAAAAATGCAATTGGTAGTTTGATAGGGATTGCATTGAATCTGTAGATTGCTTTGGGTAGTAGAGTCATTTTCACAATGTTGATTCTTCCAATCCAAGAACATGGTATATCTCTCCATTTGTTTGTATCCAACTAAAGACTTTTATCTAAAATATACTGAGAGCAAAATAAAACTGTAAATCAGTGACAGAAAGGCAGCCCCATGGCAAAATGCTTCACCAAAGATGAAACCAAAATGATCAAAGGTATTTAACATAAGTAATAATCAGAGAACTCCATACTTATTCTGGTTTTGTTTATCATAGGGGAAAAGGAATCTAAATACAACAAATAGGAAATCAGCTAATTAAAATTTTATAAATATGATAGTAATGCCATTTGATACTTATAAATAATTTAGAATTACATTAATGGGCTTTAACATATTAAAAAGTTTGCAGAACATTATATATCATTGCACTTTGGTAAGAAACTAAATATTTGTGAATATTTATATATATTGTATGATGTCTGAACATATTTTAAAAAGTTAGCTGTGTGTGGATGATGGTACTTGGAATTATTCTAATCGTAGTTTTACTCATTTGTATTTTCTATTGTTTCTAAATTGAGCATGTACTGTATTATTTATGTAACTGATAACACAGAATGTACCAAAAATAGGGCATTATATCCATTTTTCCATTATCGGAGTCAGCTTTATTTTTTTATTGAAATTCCGATCAAATGAACCACTTCTTAGTGTTAGAAAACTGTATTCATGCACATAGACACATAACTCTGTAATATGTGCAGTAGCAACACAAAAAATGTGGGATACTATCCGTATTGTAAAAATATAGGTCAGTTCTGAGTGACTCATCCTTCCTTTTCCTTTTCATTTAAATGGATCCTTTAATTTTTTGTTTGTTTCTTTTAATTGCAAATACTACTTAAATCTTGTTTTCTCTTAATATGTCTCCTGCCTCCCTTTTTCCATTCTGTTTTTAGGCTGCTTAAATGTCTTCAATATATGTCTTTATATGTATGTATGTATGTATGTGTGTATATATATATATATATATATATATACTTTTTTTTAGTTTTGAATTTATAGTCTAGAGCTTTTCAAAGGAAAAGTTTGTTATAAGTTTAATTTAAGAATGGAATTCATTTTGATAGCTTTAAGGAGCTTACAGTTTAAGATTTTCTCTTAATTTCTGGACATTTCACAGGGGGAAAAAAAGCCCTTTCTAAAGTACCTTTTCTGATAAAGTAAATGAGTGTGTTATTTGTAAAATGATTTAGAGCATGTGGGTTTTAACAGGAAAGGATTTGTTTTCTGGCTTTTTCTCTGTCATATCAAGGGTGTGGTTATATTTTTGTTTTGTTTTTTAGCTTGAGTGGGATGTTACTTGACATCCCATCATAAAAATACAGCACATCATAAAAATGCAGTGTGCTGTATTTGTTTTGCCATGACTTCCAAGCAGCTTAGAGGTAAATTTAGGGTTCATTGCTTATCCATGTATACACTTATCTCTTTCAACTTATAACGATTTTTAGGTCATTAATTATCCTTTTTATCCTTTTTGGAAGTAGAGGCAAAAAATGAATATGCATTTATGTAAATATATATACATATACACATATATAAGTTCAGTCACACACTCTGTGTAAACATGCTGTTTTAAATTTTTTTTAGCCAACAAATGGAATCTTCTTGAGCATGTTTCTGATTGTTTTGCCATTGGAATCTATGGCTCATGGCCTCTTCCATGAATTGGGTAACTGTTTAGGAGGAACATCTGTTGGATATGCTATTGTGATTCCCACCAACTTCTGCAGGTACAGTAACCTAGTATAATAAGTAATAGCTACTTGACTCTTAATATTTTGCTAATATTGGTATAAGATGATAGCTCATTTTTTCAAAACTATAATATTCTCAAAGTATAATACTCTTGCTTTTTTATTTTCCATTTATCCCAAATGTTTAAAAACCTTTATCTACTCTGAGTAATAATATAATCTTCAGGGTTCAATTAAAATTTTATTTTTGATAAATGTGATTAGCTTATATTTTAGCTAAAAATCATAAAATATGAATGGATTTTCATAAAATATGAATGGATTTTCTAAGTAAAGTTCCTGCCCTTTCTTTAGAGAGGGATATCTTGTTTAAGAAAATGTGAAACAACATGGTGAAGTATAATAGAATGTACACTGGACCTCAGTGTTCTAAATTCTAGTTCTGTGTTACTTTAGGCAGATCATAACTTCTCTGGACCTCAGTGTCTTTATCTAAAATGCAAACAATACCATTCTGCCCATATAGAGAAATGTTATGAAGAGCTAATGAGACTATAAATGTAAAAACACTACTAGAAAGTGTCATACAAATACCACGAATCCAAAAACATTGGCAGTGAAGTTAAGTATTTGATTGCAGTTTTATTTGGAAATATTTTTGACCCTAAATGTATGGCAAACCTGTTTCAGTCTGTAAATATTGCCAAATTTTAGTTTTTCTTTTGTAGTTAAGTACCTTTGAAGTAGAAAAAAATAGTTCCTTTCCATTAATGAATTCTGTTGACCAAGCAGTCATCATACTTTCCTTGGCCAGGGGTGGGAGAGGGCTTGAAATGAACTTTTTATCTGATTTCAAATATTTGACATAAAAAACACATAGTAAATATTTCCTCCATATTAAAGACTTGACATATAAGTTGAAGATTCTCATGAGAAGTAAAAGAAATACGTTTAGAAGGATCACATAAAGTAAGATGTGACAACTCTGCAGGAAGAATATGTGGAAGTAGTAATTTGCACAGTTAGATTTTTATTCTGTTATAATTTTTGATTATGCATTGCTTTATTCTTTTGCTGTTTTGTGGCTGTTAAATGATACAGATAGGGACAAAATGTTTTGTTCTTTTAATGAAAACTTTTATAGAATTAATAGAATAGTATTGATAATACATGAAGCAAAATATAAAGTTTTCAAAATTCCTACTAGAAATCTCTTTTCTGGATAAGAGTTATGAATTTTTCTCCCTCAATATTGATTTGATTCTGCTAGTTTTAAGACTTGGTTTATTATCTTTACTAAAGTACCATTTTACATGTATTCCAGGATCAGGTCTAAGTCTTCAGTTAGTATTCAGTAGTATATAAGGCAGTGGACCTAAATAGTAATAATTTTTTTAAATAAATTTATTTATTTTATGTATTCATTTATTTTTGGCTGCGTTGGGTCTTCGTTGCTGCACCTGGGCTTTCTCTTGTTGAGGCGAGCAGGGGCTACTCTTTGTTACAGTGCGCGGGCTTCTCATTGCAGTGGCTTCTCTCATTGCAGAGCACAGGCTCTGGGTGTGCGGGCTTCAGTAGTTGCAGCGCGTGGGCTCAGTAGTTGTGGCTCATGGGCTCTAGAGCGCAGGCTCAGTACTTGTGGCACGTGGGCTTAGTTGCTCCGTGGCATGTGGGATCTTCCCAGACCAGGGCTCGAACTCATGTCCCCTGCATTGGCAGGCGGATTCTTAACCACTGTGCCACCAGGGAAGTCCATAATAATTGTTTTAAAATGTCATTTATTAAAAGGTAAGTTCTGTCATTTATTAAAAGGTAAGTTCTATCATTTATGTACCTTAAGTTAGTAAAACTTGAACACAACTTTATAAAGACTATCTTTTTCAACACAGAAATTAAATATATAATTTAAAATATCGCTTCCATATTTTGTTAAAATTTTTTTCTCAAAAAAGTACTTTCATTATTGTCCCCACCCAGGTATTCTAGAAACATTTTGGGGGTAGAATTAGTACAGTCTTGCTTTTTAAAGTTTTGTTTAATATCTGTCATTTGGTAAGAAGATATGAATAAAGAATGAAGAGTAGTACTATCTACATTTGGAGATATTCTCCCAGCTTCCAGTTTTATTGATAAGAAATATAATTTTTAGAAACTAGGCTTTGATTTTCCAAGCTTAATTCTTATCACTGTAGAAAATTTAGGAAAGATGTTTTTCTTAAAAAAAATCCTGCCATTTAATTAGCCACTTATGATTCTTAGATAATTTATTATAAATGAAGAATAGGAATGTGACATAGAATGAACACTTCATAAACACTAAAATGATCTTTTTTTCTCCTTCTTCAGTCCTGATGGTCAGCCAACACTTCTTCCACCAGAACATGTACAGGAGTTAAATTTGAGGTCTACTGGCATGCTCAATGCTATCCAAAGGTTTTTTGCATATCACATGATTGAGACCTATGGATGTGACTATTCTACAAGTGGCCTGTCCTTTGATACTCTACATTCCAAACTGAAAGCTTTCCTTGAACTTCGGACTGTGGATGGACCTAGACATGATACGTATGTTTTGTATTACAGTGGGCACACCCATGGTACAGGAGAGTGGGCTCTTGCAGGTAAATCCACCTCTGGCAATTTCACTATTGTAAAAATATGCCTATTCGTGGAAATCTGTCCTTCACACTGAAACATTAAGTTTCCAAATTCTCAGTTTTCCACTTCACAGATTACCAAGTATACATACGACTGTTTTGTTTGCCTTTTCTCTGGCATACTTGTTTAGCATAATTTTAGTAATCTCTAAAGGTTTTGAAAATTATGTTTTGTGTTGATTGGAAGAAAAAATCTGACTGCTTGATCTAAGACTTATAATTAGTTTCCCTTTAAAGTATTTTCAGAATTATTAAATGTAGTTACATTTTTCAGAAGCTGATCAACTTATTTGACTAATACTTGTAAGTCTTTAAGGTGTTACAGGATGCTGATTTCAGTAGTTCTTCATATATGGAGTTTTATTTATGTTAGAAAGCTCACCATAGCTTTAAGCAGCAGGTGATACGATATGGTTGCAGTAGTGCTTAGGTCAGTGCTTGGTCCTCATTTGCCCCAACAGTGTTGTTTGAGGCAAGTTTCTCTGTTTCAGTTCTCTCATCTGTAAATAGAAGGGGTAATATTAAGTCTCCTTGCCAAGGGAGAAATGAGACCCTGTAAGTCAAAGGCTTTGTTTTATGAATTACTTGCTTAGTGCCTGGAAGAGAGTCTGGCATATAGTAGGAGATCCTTAAGTAATATAGATAGATGGATGAAATCACTGAATGAATCACAAAAAAAGGTAATTTCTTATTTTAGATTAGAAATAGTTTTTAGATTTAATTATGTCCTACTTTTTTTTCTATAAAATATTTCAGATGTTTTACACCATGAACACAAACAATAAAATAATCATAAAATATAAGTAGAAAACGATATTCAGATCAAAGAAAAATATAAAACAAAAGTATTATGGAAGGACAGAGGTAGAGCGCCAATACAAGAACTCCAGAAGAAAGGAAATAAACTCAAGGTTAAAGGAGACACGATTTTAAACCATCATGGTCTCACTAATTTCATGCCAGATTGGTTTCCAGGGTTTTATTATAAATACATTTTTTGGTTTTGCAAATAAATATTGAATAACTCAATGGCTGTCTAGAAGGAGTAAAGGCAAACTAATACTTACTGAGCACATTTGAAGCATAGCTGCTATGCTTGGTACTTTATACACATTATTAGATTTAATCTTCACTTGAAATTTCTTGAAGTAAATACTATCATCTCTATCTTCATTTTTCAGAGGATGAAATGAAAGCTGAAAGTGGTTACATAACTTATCTATAGTCATACTACTACTAAGTGATGGAATCATGATTCAAGCCCAGATCTCCCTGACCCCTAAAATCTTCCCCCTATTGCACCATGTTGCTGCCAAAGATGAAAACCATGAAGATAGAGAAATGGCATGTTCTGGTTCAGTAGATATTTTTGTTAGCATGGTTCACCCATTTTCAAAATACTGTAATATAGAAGAAGCTAGTCAGCATTAAAACTACGTCAGTATAATGGTTTATAAAATCATTTACTTGACCTATACTTTTTAATAACAGTGTGTAAAATAACTTTTTAATTTTTATGGCTATTTCAAGTTCAGGTAAAGTATAGCATTCTGTGTACTTCAGAGCACAAGAGAAAAAGTTCTAGTCTGCTCAAAAATCTTTACAGAAATATATTTCAGACCCAAAAACAGGGATTGATTATTGAAAACTACTGCAGTGCTTATAATAATAACCTCTTCCCTAAGCAAATGGGTCGAAAAAGGCATAATTTTGGTGACCATGCATATATCCTTAGTAATTTTTAAGTTTTAAAAGAAAGTAATTTAAGAAGCAAACATGTTGTACATTTCCATGAAGGATTTATTACTTAATGTAAACATTTTGCCAAAAGTTTGCATTTTTCTTAAGTCCTTTAAAATTTATCTCAAGTATTTTTTAAAAGGTGGCTTTGGAAATAAGTTCTAGATGTTCAGTTTACTGATTTTTTTGTTTGTTTTTAGTTTATTTTTGTGTATGGTGTTAGGGAGTGTTCTAATTTCATTCTTTTACATGTAGCTGTCCAGTTTTCCCAGCACCACTTATTGAAGAGACTGTCTTTTCTCCATTGTATATCCTTGCCTCCTTTGTCATAGATTAGTTGACCCTAGGTACGTGGGTTAGCTCTGGGCTTTCTATCCTGTTCCATTGATATAAATTTCTGTTTTTGTGCCAGTACCATAGTCTTGATTACTGTAGCTTTGCAGTATAGTCTTAAGTCAGGGAGGCTGATTCCTCCAGCTCTGTTTTTTTCCCTCAAGAATGCTTTGGCTATTCGGGGTCTTTTGTGTCTCCATACAAATTTTAAGATTTTTGGTTCTAGTTCTGTAAAAAATGCCATTGGTAATTTGATAGGGATTACATTGAATCTGTAGATTGCTTTGGGCAGTATAGTCATTTTCATAATATTGATTCTTCCAATCCAAGAACATGGTATATCTCTCCATCTGTTGGTATCATCTTTAATTTCTTTCATCAGTGTCTTATAGTTTTCTGCATATAGGTCTTTTGTCTCCCTAGGTAGGATTATTCCTAGGTATTTTATTCTTTTTGTTGCAGTGGTAAATGGGGATGTTTCCTTAATTTCTTTCAGATTTTTCATCATTAGTGTACAGGAATGCAAGAGATTTCTGTGCATTAATTTTGTATCCTGCAGCTTTACCAGATTCATGGATTAGCTCTAGTAGTTTTCTGGTGCCATCTTTAGGATTCTCTATGTATAGTAGTATCATGTCATCTGCAAACAGTAACAGTTTTACTTCTTTTCCAATTTGTATTCCTTTTATTTCTTTTTCTTCTCTGATTGCCGTGGCTAGGACTTCCAAAACTAAGTTGAATAATAGTGGTAAGAGTGGACATCCTTGTCTTGTTCCTGATCTTAGAGGAACTGCTTTCAGTTTTTCACCATTGAGAATGGTTTGCCTTTATGATATATGGCCTTTATTATGTTGAGGTAGGTTCCCTCTATGCCCACTTTCTGGAGAGTTTTTATCATAAATGGGTGTTGAATTTTGTCAAAAGCTTTTTCTGCATCTATTGAGATGATCATATGGTTTTTATTCTGCAATTTGTTAATATGGTGTATCACATTGATTTGCATGTATTAAAGAATCCTTGCATCTCTGGGATAAATCCCACTTGATCATGCATGGTGTATGATCCTTTTAATGTGTTGTTGGATTCTGTTTGCTAGTATTTTGTTGAGGATTTTTGCATCTGTATTCATCAGTGATATTGGTCTGTAATTTTCTTTTTTTGTAGTATCTTTGTCTGGTTTTGGTATCAGGGTGATGGTGGCCTCATAGAACAAGTTTGGGAGTTTTCCTTCCTCTGCAATGTTTTGGAAGTGTCTGAGAAGGATGGGTGTTAGCTCTTCTCTAAATATGTGATAGAATTCACCTGTGAAGCCATCTGGTCCTGGACTTTTGTTTGTTGGAAGATTTTTAATCACAGTTTCAATTTCATTACTTGTGATTGGTCTGTTCATATCTTCTATTTCTTCCTGGTTCAGTCTTGGAAGGTTATGCCTTTCTAAGAATTTGTCCATTTCTTCCAGGTTGTCCGTTTTATTGGCATAGTGTTGCTAGCAGTAGTCTCTTACGATGCTTTGTATTTCTGCAGTGTTTGTTGTCACTTCTCCTTTTTCGTTTCTAATTTTATTGATTTGAGTCTTCTCCCTCTTTTTCTTGATGGCTAATGGCTTATCAATTTTGCTTATCTTCTCAAAGAACCAGCTTTTAGTTGTACTGATCTTTGCTATTGTTTTCTTTGTTTCTATTTCATTTATTTCTGCTCTGATCTTTGTGATTGCTTTCCTTCTGCTAACTTTGGGTTTTGTTTGTTCTTCTTTCTCTAGTTCCTTTAGATGTAAGGTTAGATTGTTTGAGATTTTTCTTGTTTCTTGAGGTAGGCTTGTATAGCTATAAACTTCCCTCTTAGAACTGTTTTTGCTGCATCCAAAAGGTTTTGGATCGTCGTGTTGTCATTGTCATTTGTCTTTAGGTATTTTTTAGTTTCCTCTTTGATTTCTTCAGTGATATCTTGGTTATTTAGTAACACATTGTTTAGCCTCCATATGTTCGTGTTTTTTCCCCTGTAATTCATTCCTAATCTCATAGTGTTGTGGTCAGAAAAGAAGCTTGATATTTCAGTTTTCTTAAATTTACTGAGGTTTGATTTGTGACCCAAGATGTGATCTATCCTGGGGAATGTTCTGTGCGCACTTGAGAAGAAAGTGTAATCTGCTGTTTTGGGATGGAATGTCCTATAAATATCAATAAATCTTTCTGGTCTATTGTGTCATTTAAAGCTTGTTTCCTTATTAATTTTCTGTTTGGATGATCTGTCCATTGGTGTAAGTGAGGTGTTAAAGTTCCCCACTATTATTGTGTTACTGTCTATTTCCTCTTTTATAGCCGTTAGCAGTTGCCTTTTATGTATTGAGGTGCTCCTACGTTGGGTGCGTAATATTTACAGTTGTTACATCTTCTTCTTGGATTGATCCCTTGATCATTGTGTAGTGTCCTTCGTTGTCTCTTGTAATAATCTTTATTTTAAAGTCAATTTTATCTGATATGAGAATTGCTACTACAGCTTTCTTTTGATTTCTATTTGCATGGACTACCTTTTTCCATCCCATCACTTTCAGTCTGTATGTGTCCCTAAGTCTGAAGTGGGTCTGTTGTAGACAGCATATATATATGGGTCTTGTTTTTGTATCCATTCATCCAGTCTGTGTCTTTTGGTTGGAGCATCTAATCCATTTACATTTAAGATAATTATTGATATGTATGTTCCTATTACCACTTTCTTAATTTGGGGGGGTTTGTTTTTATAGGTCTTTTCCTTCTCTTGTGTTTCCTGCCTAGAGAAGTTCCTTTAGCATTTGTTGTAGAGCTGGTTTGGTGGTGCTGCATTCTCTTAGCATTTGCTTGTCTGTAAAGCCTTTAATTTATCCATGGAATCTGAATGAAATCCTTGCTGGGTAGAGTAATCTTGGTTGTAGGTTCTTGCTGATATCTAAAGAGTGTGTTTATAAGAGAATTAGTGTAGAGTGTGCTGAAGAATATTTATTGAAATAGTTGTAGAAGGCAAGTTAGAACGATGAGGCAGGCAAGTTAGAACAATGATTTTTTGTGGCAGATGGAATTTGTATAACTCCTCTTGTAATCTGTGTTGTCCTGTCATCTCCAGAGACGTTTAATAAAACTGGCCATAAAGAAGTGAGCTTGATCATATTTAAAAAGATATCTCCTGGGGCTTCCCTGGTGGCGCAGTGGTTGAGAATCCGCCTGCTGATGCAGGGGACACGGGTTCATGCCCCGGTCTGGGAAGATCCCACATGCCGCAAAGCGGCTAGGCCCATGAGCCATGGCCACTGAGCCTGTGCGTCCAGAGCCTGTGTTCCGCAACGGGACAGGCCACAACAGTGAGAGGCCCGTGTACCGCAAAAAAAAAAAAAAAAAAAGATATGTTAGTAATATGTGAAAAATAGTGTCTCTGAGATGATTGATAGGTATGAGTGTAAAAGCAGTTCATGAAACAAATTTTTCATTGTCACAGTCTAAGATACAGCAGGCTGATGAATAAAAGAATATTAATTATTCATAAAGAATGTCATATACCCTGACTTTATAGGTCATATTATTAATAGAATCCAAATTCTAAAGGATTCTCTATCTCTTCAGTATTGTCATTTTGATAGTTTAGCAAAGAGCATGGTTGCTCTTGTTAAAAATACATATTCTGAAGTTAGGTTGTTGGAACTTGTATTAGTAAATTATAGCATGTTAAAACTTTTTCTAATTATAAAAGTAACATATATTCAACATAAAAATTTTGGATCACATAAAGAAGTATAACAAACACCACCTGAAATCCAAATACCCGGAAATAACTACTGCTGTTATTTTTGTAGATACACTTCTCTGTCATGCTTTTTCTAATATCATAGATATTTTTGTCATTAAAATTTCTTTATAAATATCATTTATTATAAACCTCTTCTCATAAGGTTATACCATAATTTATATCCGTTCCCCCAGTAGTTTCAGATTTTACACTATCTTAGATAGCAGTGGGAAGATGAGCTTTATATGTATTTTTTTGTCTGCATTTCTACCCTTTCCTTAGGGTAAATTCCTAGAATTGGAATGACTGGATTAGAATACCATTTGAGACAGAGCCAGGACTAGGGTGAGGTGAGCATGGCAGTTGCTTGGGGCACAGAATTTAAGAGGGTGCTAAAAATTAAATGATGACGATAACATTTTAATGCAATATATTTAAAAATCAAAAGTTAATGCAAAAAAAAAACCCATCCATAATGAACCACATGTAAATACTAGCTGTAAGATATATTTTTAAGTCAGAAATATATTTACTTTAGACCTTTCTGGTATATGTTTTTTTAATCCTTTATTGTTGTTCAGGTATAAAACTGATTTAAAAATAAACCCATTCCAAATTCATTCTTGTTACTGGTAGGAAGGGTGTTTTTCATCTCGTAGGTAACTACATATGAGGAGATAAGTTAATTCATTAGAAGTGGAGAACGGGGTGAGCCAACATTTTCTGTAAGGACCAGATATTTTTGGCTTGGTAGGCCATAAAGTCCCTGTTGCAACTACTTAGCTCTACCATTGTAGTATAAAAGCAGCCATAGACAGAATATAAATAAATGGATGTTATTTATAGAAATATGAAATATAAATTTCCTATAATTTTTACATGTCACAAACTTCTCTTTAAAAAAATTTTTTTTACCATTTAAAAATGTAAAATCAGTTCTTAGCTCTCAGGCTGTGCAAAACAAGTGGCAGGCTGGATTTGACCACGAGCCATAATTTGCTGCCCCTGATGTAGAATATTTGCTTTGCTGTATAATTTTAATTTTTTTCACTAAATTGAACTTTATAAAATAATTTTCTTATTTTATCATAGCATACCTCTTTAATGTGAATAACAAGATGATTGGGGGGTTGGGGGTGTTTTGGTTTGATTTTTTACCTGAAGCTGGAAGTCTGTTTTTTGTTTTTAAAAATTCTTCTGAAAGAGATACTTTGAAAAAAAGGCTCCCTCTTTTTTTTTCTTACATATTTTAAGAACTTAAAGAAAATACACTTAAGACAAAAGAGTATTCTTAGTAAGACACTTCAGAAATTCTTGCTCTACTGAACTTTCTGTTGTTCACAGGTGGAGACATACTACGCCTTGACACACTTTTAGAATGGTGGCGAGAAAAGAATGGTTCCTTCTGTTCCCGACTTATTATCATATTAGACAGTGAGAATTCAACCCCCTGGGTGAAAGAAGTGAGAAAAATCAATGACCAGTATATTGCAGTGCAAGGAGCAGAGATGACAAAAACAATAGATATTGAAGAAGCTGACCCACCGCAGCTGGGTGACTTTACAAAAGACTGGGTAGAATATAACTGCAACTCCACTAATAACATCTGCTGGACTGAAAAGGGACGCACAGTGAAAGCAGTGTATGGCGTGTCAAAACGGTGGAGTGACTACACTCTGCATTTGCCAACGGGAAGCGATGTGGCCAAGCACTGGATGTTGTACTTTCCTCGTATTACATATCCACTAGTGCATTTGGCAAATTGGTTGTGTGGTCTGAACCTTTTTTGGATCTGCAAAACTTGTTTTAGGTGCTTGAAAAGATTAAAAATGAATTGGTTTCTTCCTACCGTGCTGGACACAGGACAAGGCTTCAAACTTGTCAAATCTTAATTTGGAACCCAAAGTGGAATATTGTTGGGAGTTCATTCTACCAGTTATCACTAACTTGCCATGTTTTGCATATTGTATTTTTATTTGTAAAAAATATCTTGTTACTTCTGTAGCTGCTCTCATTTTGTCTTTTCTCCAGTAATTATGGTATATGTAAGGTGTTGGGAATAAGCACTATTTTATACTAAAAATATGTAGGGAGTCACAAATGTTGACTTTGTAAATGCATAAGAGATGTTAAAAATAATAACAATGCACTTTGAGGAATGTTTGCATATGCCTCTGATTAGAAAGAAGACACTCTGCTCTGCAGTGGCCAATGAAGAATCACTAATGCCTTATTTTCTAGGCATATATTAAAGAATGTAAACCAGACAAATTGTTTACTATTATAAGAAAACTACCAATTTGCTTACAGAAGATTATTTTTTGTGAACAGTAGGTTTGAGTTCAAGGCCATTTGAAGAATTACAAGCTCTCTCTCAGAAAAGGGAAAAGGAAGAAGTCTGCTTAAAATGAATGCAAAATTTGCTTGTAGTCCATCACGTTTAGTTACTTGGCTATGACCTGTTATCGGTATCACAGAGAAGCCCAAATCACTGTTTAGGTCAAGACATTCTTCATATAGGTAACTGTAAGAAGCTAGAGCCTACAAATTGCTCCTTCATGCAGTGTTAGGGGCCTATGAAAGCACTGGCAGTTTTAAGGGTCTTTCTCAGGGTAACAATGTTTTCTTAATGAACAATGTTTCCAGCTGCAAATTCCTTCCAAATAAATTGTCTTCCCTTTCAAAAAGTAATCTTAAGAAATTTAGCCATTTGTCATTGATTTAGGCTATTTTCAGTACTGAGAAATGATTTTGATCTTTATAGAGTTAATGCTCTGTCATGAAAACTATTTTTCAGATCCCCATTAGTGGTAACACTTCTTTCTACTGAAGGTCAAAGGATTGGAAACAGGTGATTTTTCTTCATGTATACATATAATGTATTATGTAAAAAAGTATTCATATTGGCAATTTTACTTAAGCATAATGGTGTGGTTGTAATTTTTAAAACTTAATTCAGTGTTTTCTCGGATTAAAGCAGGCATGGATCAGGGTATCTCCTAAGAGGTAATTTACCTCCTGTTCCCTTCCAATAATCCTTACATTCTAAGTTTTCATCTCTGAGAAATAACAAGAAGGGAATAGAATTAAATTGGGGGATAATCTAATCTTTGTTGTTTAAATGGTGTGACGTCTCACCATTAAAGCCGTTTTCTCCAGCCTCAGAGAGAGTAAATAATGCCTCCACCATCTTCTACCTGGTGACTTGAAGTTTTAGTTAGGAAGAAGTCACTTAGCGTCAGGGAACTTGTATACCACTATCTATGCAGCATTGTTATATAGAGTCTGATTATTTCTGCATTTTGAGTATGATTTTCCTAATGTTCTGAATAAAATTTTGTCAAAAATTAATTTTTCACATAATGTGCAAATAACAGTTATTGAATGTTTTAGTGTATTAAGAGAGAGAGTCATAAAAAATGTCCAAGTATTAGAGTTCATGGTTAGTAGCAGGTTGATTTAAAATTTTCCAATATTTGGTTACATATTTATATAAACATCATCCAAATGAAATAGTATATAGTGTTTCATTACTATTCAAAAATAGTGTAGCAGACAAGCCAAGTGTTAAAATTATGAGCTTACAGCTAAAAAACAGTTTAATTAACGTTAAGTAAAATCATCTTTTAAATTCTGAGCCAGTATTAAGCCAACTAGCTTTAACTAAAGTGTATCTCTTTACTCTGAGAAAGCCAAACATAAAAGTATATCCTGCATTCTTTATAAAGTGATACTAAGATTTTACTAAAAATCACATTCAAAAGGTAGCAGACATTTTTACAGCCACAAAGCTAATATTTTGATAAATATTTTCTATAAAGTACAACCAAAAAAGGTCTGGGCTAAAAATGTGACTTGAACCTATTTATTAAGTTTGATGAATTCTCCTACCCATACAAATAAGACATTATAAATGACTCTTAGGAGATGGCATCCTAAATTAAAGATGCCTATTTAAAAACATTCAAGTATGATAAATGATAGTATGGAGAAGGAATATTACAGGAAGGCTAAATTGATTGGTTATTTTTACCTAAAGATTAAAAAACAGACCTGACAATGAGACTAATTTTCTTATGGCTTCCATTTTATATATCATGTTTAGGAAGGAGTTACTTGAAGTGATAGAATTTATGTTAGGGCAAAATTTTACCATTCCACTAAAAAGAGATAACATGGAGATGTTTTTCAACATAATGTTGACTTAATTTGTTTCCTTATATGATACCTTGCTAAAACCAAATGTATACACTGTTATGTGATAAATTAAGGAGTCAAGTTCTTTTTCTCATAATTTTTTAGTTATGCTATTATTTCATTCAAAAGTTTAATTTGCTCTGACTAAACTCTTGGGATATTTGGATTTATCTTTGCATAGCTTTCTATCTCACTCTTCTTAATAAATATGAAATTCTATAGACAAGACCTTTTTCAGAAAACCATTTTTATGAACACTTCATAAATTACATACTTTTTAAAAGTTACATTGCTAATTCAAATGCATTTATATTTAATGCATTAGTGGGTAGAATTTTTTTGGAGTAAAATCTTCACTAAAGTCTATTTGTAACTGTACATTTTGTTTGTAAATTTTGGCTTGAATATATTTGCTGTTTTGGATACTGCATTTTTTATAGGTATCCTTTCACATTTAGAGCATAGTCTCTTTCAAAATAATGTTCTACATTACCTTTCCACAGGTGATGTGATAGTTACTATTATGTATGCCAAAAGAAAATGGCTTAATTTTAAGCATGTGATTAAGTATATTTGATAGTAAGTGCTCAAAGGAGTTAGATCTGTCAGTACTTTTGAACATCTCCTCTGTTGGGAAGTAACTAGACTGTCATCTCTTTTCAGGCAGAGGCTTGCACATCTTGGTATTTCTGGTACACAATTACCCAGAAGAGTGCCTTGCCTATAATTCTTATTATTTAAAAAATATTTTTGACTGAGTGAATGAATTTAGACTCCTAATGAGAAATTGGAATAACTTGATTGTAAATTATTACATTTTCTTGACAGTTTTACCTTAAGTGGATATTATTTCAAGATCCTCATTAAATTAATAATTACCAAAGACAGTTACAGAATCAGTGAAAGGAAAACTAATATCACATTTGTAGTTAAAGAGCCATAGGATCAAGATTAGGGAAGGAAAAACTTTGTTTGAATGAAAACATAGCTGATATCAATCACCAAAAAGTGGCTTTTTGTGGGTTGAGTCCCTTTTCCTCATGTCTCCAATATGATTAAGGTTGAATCTTTCATTGATTTCCCATTAGAAACATATAGACAGGTTGGAGATTTATCACAAATGGAACTTATTGAAAGAAAGTCTGACAGATGAACAAAGAAAGAATTTGGCTGTGCCTGTCACTGACAACTAGACTATAAAATCAGAAAAAATGGGCCTGTGAACATAAGCAGGTTCAGGACAAGTTAGGGAAACTAAAATTATATCAGCTTTGGAGTATCCTCACTAGTTGCAACACATAGGTGTACAGTATGATACAATGAAATTTAAGCAACAATTGTTCTGAGCAACTATTTTGATAAAGTAATTTACATTTATGTTTTTTAGGAAATATTACTTAGACCAAAGATGATTCAAAATTGAAATCTGTAGGCTAATCACTAAGGTTTCTTCAATATTAATATGTAAAAACCCTTTTGATTGATTTAAAAGTCAAATTGGCCAATCATCTTGTGTGATGACCTCAGTATTTTTTTTTTAAGTATCAAAATAAGTAGAGTAAGTAGACAAGTTTAGTAAAATTCTGTTGTTACTGTTTGGTTTGGACCTAAAAATCTTGATCTATCTTAAATCAGTGTGGCAGGGTCAGTGAGAAATATGGCATATCTCCCTAGATCAGCAATATTTACTCCATGTGAAGTAAAAATATTTTTATATTAAAACATACCAATGTACTGAGCAATATTTGCATTAATTTTTAGTGTAAATCACAAGACTTCAAAGCAATTTTAATATTGTACTAGGTCCTTTGTTCTCCTTACTGCAGAACACTGAAGATTCTTTGGATACAATTTTGGACGTTAATGATACTCTATATTAAAAAGAAAAAAAAAATCCTTTGTCTTATGTCCTGGAAACACAAATAGCACGATGAATTTTCGCTAAAAAAATAATTTTGTTTGAATATATATGGAACTTCAGGTGGGTACTGTTTTAATGCAGTTTTATAATAGATATTTCTAGGTTCTTTGGAGTCCTTATACATATTGATTTCTTGTTCTACACAACTAGGTATTGGTAAGGAAAGTGGGGTGAGGATTTTGATTTGTAATCTACATCCCCATGCATTCATACCCATTCTGACCTATTTCTCTGCTATCTAATTAGAAGAGATACTACTCTTTCCAAAACCTAACCTTTGGATTCCTTTCTACATAAAACTAATTCATCAATAACAATAAAAGTGACAATGGCTATCATCTGTTGAATGTTTTTTATGTTCTAGGCACTGTGCTAACCACTTCTGTATACATGATTTCATTAAACCCTCACAACCACCTTTTGTGATGGATGTACTTTTATTTTATGAATGAGGAAACTGAGGCAATGAACTTAAGTAACTTTCCCCACATGACACATCTATGGATAAGAAGTTGGGTCTCAAACTCAGCTCTAAACCAGATTTTATGTTGTGGGGACTCCCACATACCAAGAAAAGGAAGGTTTTACTCGGGTATATATACCTACATGCCCTTTAGAGAACTGTTTGTGTATTTTGTCAAGGGGGTAGACACGTGGCTATAAGCATGTAAGCATAGGGAAGAGGGACAATTGGTCAATATAAAGACCTTCAGTTATTAATTGTACTAATATCAGCCCCACTTCTCAGCTCCTTCCTTAATTTTCTAGCAGTCTCTGATGCTAGAGCCTTTCTGGGGTTGTACTGGACTGCTCAGACACACCTCCCCAGAAGCATATTCTGGGAGGCTGCTAGTCTAGTGCTTGCTTTTCTCTGCCACCCAGTTCATACTCTTTTATCCATTTTGTCTTTGGATGTGTGCTGAAATCTCTGGTCTGATAATAGATCCCCCCATTCCCTACATCTTGATGGTATAGTCACCTGTTTATTCCTTTAAACTGGAGGAGAAGATATAGAGGCATGTGTTCACTATCTTGAACTCAAAGCCAAAGTAAGTTTCATTTAAAAAAAAAAGGTGAGGGCTTCCCTGGTGGCGCAGTGGTTGAGAGTCCGCCTGACGATGCAGGGGACACAGGTTCGTGCCCCGGTCCGGGAAGATCCCACATGCCACGGAGCGGCTGGGCCCGTGAGCCATGGCCGCTGAGCCTGCGCGTCCGGAGCCTGTGCTCCGCAACGGGAGAGGCCACAACAGTGAGGCCCGCGTACCGCAAAAAAAAAAAAAAAACAATTGACTTTTACTTCTGGTTAGTATATAAAATACAAAAGAACTTTGATCCAGTGGAAACATTAGAAAAATTCCAGGTTAAAATAAACATACTCTTTATTGGAGCTGCTGCAGAATAGTACATACAAACAAATCTAGGTGAAATAAATCCCAGAGAGCAAAAAATTCTTCATAAATAAGCAGAGACTGCAGCAGCTTCTATACCTGGGGCAAATGCCTGCCTTGAGTGCTAGCTAGTATGTTAGAATCAGAGCTGCCATGGACTGGGAGATTTTGCAGGAAAGAGGAAACCAGGCAAACTTTTGACAGCATTATGGGCTGGTGAGATGGGTCTGCAAGGGCAGTAAGCACTTGACCCAACAATTCTGCCCCCTTTCCCTGGAATTTTGCCAAGAAAGTGGCAGTGGAGGAGAGCCTCATAAGCGAAGAAATTCATGCAGCTTTGCACATCACACTTAATTGCCAGACTTAATTGGAATCAAATATGAATCTGAACTATGTAAAACAGACTTATTCCAGTTAAAACACTAAAAAGATCAAATCACTCAGTATCTTGGCAGATGAGGCATGGGAAGTTAGGGACTGGGCTAACTGAGGATGAACTGAATCTGATTAAAGCTTCTGCCCAGCTCTGGCTCAGGTAAACCTGTGGGAGATTCAGAAGGGTAAGTCCCTCACCTAAACCACCTAGAATGAAAGGCATGCCATTTCTGAACAGACACAAATTACACTTTTCACTGTTCTTATATGCATAATACAGAATACATTTTTTTAAATTATAAGACATGAAGAGGGGAGGAACTGGACCCATTATCAAGAGTAAGCAGTCAAAAAATAGACTTGTAGATTACTAGCACATAAGAATTTTCAAACCAAATGGATATTCTAGGACTAATAAATATGTCAGAAAACTTTAAATCACTGGATGGTACTTGAGGGTGAGGGTTAGTCCCTAGCATAGGGTGTCAGAGTGTGGCAGGAACCACAAAGCAGAGCTATCTGGCATAGACTAAGGAGGACATCCACACCAGGGACAAGGGAAAGATGATAATGGGAGATTGGTTACATAAGCACGGATTTATCAAACATGAAAATATATTTAAGATGATGGGAGCAGATTCTTCTGTTGAAGAAGGGAATTGCAAACATGGAAATGGAGAGAGCTAGAATAGTCACTAAGGTGTTGGATTCGAAGAGGCAGTATTAGATATAGAAATTAATAAGATGTAAATATGTGTAAGGATATGTGTTTATGTTTTTATACATGTAATCCCTAGCTTTGTTTACTAGGAAGGTCTGAGATTACCAGTGCCCCCATAGCAATGAACACACCTAGATCCCAGATCATGGCTTCTGAATATTATTCTCCACTGAAAGGATCCAGGGCTCTTTGGAGAAATAACTGATTACTTCTGATGAGCCTGGAATATGTTAGTTCCAGAGAGCTGGGACAATTTGAGCGTTAGGAAACTAAGTGCCCTTACTAAGTGCCCGTACACACATATATGTATAACTATATGTGTATATGTATACATACTTCATGACTTCGATGAACAGGACAGTAATGTTAAAACAAAGAGGCAGAGGAGGAACCAAGATGGAGGAGTAGAAGGACGTGCTCTCACTCCCTCTTGCGAGAGCACCAGAATCACAACTAGCTACTGGACACTCACCAAAAAAGATACCGCACATCCAAAGACAAAGGAGAAGCCACAATGAGACGGTAGGAGGGGTGCAATCACAGTAAAATCAAATCCCATAACTGGTGGGTGGGTGACTCACAGACTTGCGAACACTAATACCACAGAAGTCCACCCACTACAGTGAAGGTTCTGAGCCCCACGTCAGGCTTCCCAACCTGGGGGTCCAGCAATGGGAGGAGGAATTCCTAGAGCATCAGACTTTGAAGCCTAGTGGGAATTGATTGCAGGACTTTGACAGGACTGGGGGAAACAGAGACTCCACTATTGGAGGGCACACACAAAGTAGTGTGAGCATCGGGACCCAGGGGAAGGAGCAGTGACCCCAAGGGAGACTAAACCAGACCTACCTGCTAGTGTTTGAGGGTCCCCTGCAGAGGCAGGGGGTGGCTCTGTTTCACTGTTGGGACAAGGACACTGGCAACAGAAGTTCTGGGAAGTGCTCCTTGGTGTGAGCCCTCCCAAAGTCTGTCATAAGCCCCAACAAAGAGCCCAGGTAGGCTCCAGTGTTGGCTTGCCTCAGGTCAAACAACCAACAGGGAGGGAACACAGCCCTATCCATCAGCAGGCAAGTGGATTAAAGTTTTACTGAGCTCCGCCCACCAGAGCAACAGTCAGCTCTACCCACCATCAGTCTCTCCCATCAAGCCTCTTAGATAGCCTCATCCATCAGAGGGCAGACAGCAGAAGCACTACAATCCTGCAGCCTGTGGAACATAAAACACATTCACAGTAAGATAGACAAGATGAAAAGGCAGAGGGCTATGTACCAGATGAAGGAAAAAGATAAAACCCCAGAAAAACAATTAAATGAAGAAGAGATAGGCAACCTTCCAGAAAAAGAATTCAGAATAATGATAGTGAAGATGATCCAGGGCCTCAGAAAAAGAATAGAGGCAAAGATCGAGAAGATGCAAGAAATGTTTATCAAAGACCTAGAAGAATTAAAGAACAAACATACAGAGATGAACAACACAATAACTGAAATGAAAACTACACTAGAAGGAATCAATAAGAGAAAAACTGAGGCAGAAGACCGGATAAGTGACCTGGAAAACAGAATGGTGGAATTCACTGCTGCCAAACAGACTAAAGAAAAAAGAGTGAAAAGAAATGAAGACAGCCTAAGAGACCTCTGGGACAACATTAAACGCAACAACATTTGCATTATAGGGGTCCCAGAAGGAGAAGAGAGAGAAAGGACCAGAGAAAATATTTGAAGAGATTATAGTCGAAAACTTCCCTAACATGAGAAAGGAAATAGCCACCCAAGTCCAGGAAGCACAGCAAGTCCCATACAGGATAAACCCAAGGAGAAACATGCTGAGACACATAGTTATCAAACTGGCAAAAATTAAAGACAAAGAAAAATTATTAAAAGCAACAAGGGAAAAACAACAAATAACATACAGGGAACTCCCATAAGGTTAACAGCTGATTTCTCTCTCAGCAGAAACTCTACAAGCCAGAAGGGAGTGGCATGATATACTTAAAGTGATGAAAAGAAAGAACCTACAACCAAGATTACTCTACCCAGCAATGATCTCATTCAGATTACATGGAGAAATCAAAAGCTTTAGAGACAAGCAAAAGCTAAGAGAATGCAGTACCACCAAACCAGCTCTATGACAAATGCTAAAGGAACTTCTCTAAGTGGGAAACACAGAGAAGAAAAGGACCTATAAAAACAAACCCAAAACAATTAAGAAAATGGTCATAGGAACATACATATCGATAATTAGCTTAAACGTGAATGGATTAAATGCTCCAACCAAAAGACACAGGTTTCCTGAATGGATACAAAAACAAGACCCATATATATGCTGTCTATAAGAGACCCACTTCAGACCCAGGGGCACATACAGACTGAAAGTGAGGGGATGGAAAATGATATTCCATGCAAATTGAAATCAAAAGAAAGCTGCAGTAGCAATACTCATATCAAATATAAATAGACTTTAAAGTAAAGAATGTTGCAAGAAACAAGGAAGACCACTACATAATGATCAAGGGATCAATCCAAGAAGAAGATATAACAATTATAAATATATATGCACCCAACATAGGAGTATCTCAATACATAAGGCAACTGCTAACAGCTATAAAAGAGGAAATCAACAGTAACACAATAATAGTGGGGGACTTTAACACCTCACTTACACCAATGCACAGATCACCCAAAATGAAAATAAATAAGGAAACAGAAGCTTTAAATGACACAATAGGCCAGATAGATTTAATTGATATTTATAGGACATTCCATCCAAAAACAGCAGATTACACTTTCTTCTCAAGTGTGCATGGAACATTCTCCAGGATAGATCACATCTTGGGTCACAAATCAAGCCTCAGTAAATTTAAGAAAATTGAAATCATATCAAGCATCTTTTCTGACCACAACGCTATAAGATTAGAATCAACTACAGGGACAAAAATGTAAAAAACACAAACACATGAAGGCTAAACAATACATTACTAAATAACCAAGAGATCACTGAAGAAATCAAAGAGGAAATCAAAAACTACCTAGAGACAAATGACAATGAAAACATGATGATCCAAAACCTATGGGATGCAGCAAAAGCAGTTCTAAGAGAGAAGTATATAGCTATACAAGCCTACCTCAAGAAACAAGAAAATCTCAAGTAAACAATCTAATGTTACACCTAAAGGAACTAGAGAAAGAAGAACAAACAAAACCCAAAGTTAGCAGAAGTAAAGAAATCATAAAGATCAGAGCAGAAATAAATGAAATAGAAACAAAGAAAACAGTAGCAAAGAGCAATAAAATTAAAAGCTGGTTCTTTCAGAAGATAAACAAAATTGATCAACCATTAGCCAGACTCATCAAGAAAAAGAGAGAGAGGACTCAAATCAATAAAACTAGAAATGAAAACGGAGAAGTTACAAAAGACACCACAGAAATACAAAGCGTCCTAAGAGACTACTACAAGCAACACTATGCCAATAAAATGGACAACCTCGAAGAAATGGACAAATTCTTAGAAAGGTATAACCTTCCAAGACTGAACCAGGAAGAAATAGAAGATATGAACAGACCAATCACAAGTAACGAAATTGAAACTGTGATTAAAAATCTTCCAAAAAACAAAAGTCCAGGACCAGATGGCTTCACAGGTGGATTCTATCAAACATTTAGAAAAGAGCTAACACCCACACTTCTCAAACTCTTCCAAAAAATTGCAGAGGAAGGAACACTCCCAAACTCATTCTATGAGGCCACCATCATCCTGATACCAAAACCAGAGAAAGATACTACAAAAAAAGAAAATTACAGACCAGTATCACTCATGAATACAGATGCAAAAATCCTCATCAAAATACTAGCAAACAGAACCCAACAACACATTAAAAGGATCATACACCACAATCAATTCGGATTTATCCCAGGGATGCAAGGATTCTTCAATATACGCAAATCAATGTGATACACCATATTAACAAATTGAAGAAGAAAAACCATATGATCATCTCAATAGATGCAGAAAAAGCTTTTGACAAAATTCAACACCCATTTAGATAAAAACTCTCCAGAAAGTGGGCATAGAGGGAACCTACCTCAACATAATAAAGACCATATATGACAAGCCCACAGCAAATATCATTCTCAATGGTGAAAAACTGAAAGCATTTCTTCTAAGATCAGGAACGAGACAAGGATATCCACTCTCACCAGTATTATTCAACATAGTTTTGGAAGTCCTAGCCACAGCAATCAGAGAAGAAAAAGCAATAAAAGGAATACAAACTGGAAAAGAAGTAGTAAAACTGTCACTGTTTGCAGATGAGATGATACTATACATAGAAAATCCTAAACATGCCACCAGAAAAGTACTAGAGCTATTCAATGAATTTGGTAATGTTGCAGGATACAAAATTAAGGCACAGAAATCTCTTGCATTCCTATACACTAATGATGAAAAATCTGAAAGAGAAATTATGGAAACACTCCCATTTACCATTGCAACAAAAAGAATAAAATACCTAGGAATAAACCTACCTAGGGAGAAAAAAGACCTGTATGCAGAAAAGTATAAGACACTGATGAGGGCTTCCCTGGTGGCGCAGCAGTTGAGAGTCCGCCTGCCGATGCAGGGGACATGGGCTCGTGTCCCAGTCTGGGACGATCCCACATGCCACGGAGCGGCTTGGCCCATGAGCCATGGCCACTGAGCCTGCACGTCCGGAGCCTGTGCTCCGCAACAGGAGAGGCCACAACAGTGACAGGCCCGTTTACCGCAAAAAAAAAAAAAAAAGACACTGATGAAAGAAATTAAAGATGATACCAACAGATGGAGAGATGTACCATGTTCTTGTATTGGAGGAATCAAATTTGTGAAAATGACTATGCTACCCAAAGCAATCTACAGATTCAATGCAATCCCTATCAAATTACCAATGGCATTTTTTTACAGAACTAGAACAAATCATCTTAAAATTTGTATGGAGACACAAAAGACCCCAAATAGCCAAAGCAGTCTTGAGGGAAAAAATCGTAGCTGGAGGAATCAGACTCCCTAACTTCAGACTATACTTTAAAGCTACAGTAATCAAGACAATATGGTACTGGCACAAAAACAGAAACATAGATCAATGAAACAAGATAGAAAGCCCAGAGATAAACCCACGCACCTATGGTCAACTAATCTATGACAATGGAGGCAAAGATATACAATGGAGAAAAGACAGTCTCTTCAATAAGTGGTGCTGGGAAAACTGGACAGCTACATGTAAAAGAATGAAATTAGAACACTCCCTAACAGCATAAACAAAAATAAACTCAAAATGGATTTGAGATGTAAATGTAAGACCAGACACTATAAAACTCTTAGAGGAAAACATAGGAAGAACACTCCTTGACATAAATCACAGCAAGATCTTTTTTGATCCACCTCCTAGAGTAATGGAAATAAAAACAAAAATAAACAAATGGGACCTAATGAAACTTCAAAGGTTTTGCACAGCAAAGGAAACCATAAACAAGACAAAAGGACAACCCTCAGAATGGGAGAAAATATTTGCAAACAAATCAACGGACAAAGGATTAATCTCCAAAATACATAAACAGCTCATGCAGCTCAATATTAAAGAAACAAATAACCCAACCAGAAATGGGCAGAAATAGACATTTCTCCAAACAAGCCATACAGATGGCCAAGAAGTACATGAAAAGCTGCTCAACATCACTAATTATTACAGGAATGCAAATCAAAACTACAATGAGGTATCACCTCACACCAGTTAGAATGGGCATCATCAGAAAATCTACAAACAACAAATGCCTGAGAGGGTGCAGAGAAAAGGGAATCCTCTTGCACTGTTGGTGGGAATGTAGATTGATACAGCCACTATGGAGAACAGTATGGAGGTTCCTTAAAAAACTAAAAATAGAATTACCATATGATCCAGCAATCCCACTACTGGGCATATACCCAGGGAAAACCATAATCCAAAAAGACACATGCACCCCAATGTTCATTGCAGCACTATTTACAATAGCCAGGTCATGGAAGCAACCTAAATGCCCATCAATGGACAACTGGATAAAGAAGAGGTGGTACATATATACAATGGAATATTACTCAGTCATAAAAAGGAACGAAATTGAGTCATTTGTTGAGACCTGGACGGACCTAGAGACTGTCACACAGAGTGAAGTAAGTCAGAAAGAGAAAAACAAATATCGTATATTAACGCATGTATGTGGAACCTAGAAAAGTGGTACAGATGAGCCAGTTTGCAGGGCAGAAGTTGAGACACAGATGTAGAGAACAGACGTGTGGACACCAAGCGGGGAAAACCGCGGTGTGGTGGGCATGGTGGTGTGCTGAATTGGGCAATTGGGATTGACATGTATACACTGATGTGTATAAAATGGATGACTAGTAAGTACCTGCAGTATAAAAAAACAAACAGACAAACAAAATAACTAATACTAAACTTTCTTTGGGTTATTTGTATGGAAATATGTTAATATAAATGTTTCAGACATTACATGAAATTTCTAAAAATCTTATATATTCTGGTATAATGTTATAAGTCATAATTCTAGTTATTACTTTAAAATGTATATCTCAGAAATAACTAGATTTCCTTGTCAATTGCATTATTATGAACTTTCATCAAATCTTTAACCGTGGTCATTTTTAAGTCTTTTGTCACTTACAGACAGTTCTGTGTGTACTGTGATGGTTTTGCAAATATTTTCCTATAAAAGGGTTTCATCTTCAAGGAATTCATGGAAAAGTCTCTGACAAGTACAGGTTTTTGGTAACTGACTATACTGCTGAACTGAATGAATAAGCATTTTCAGAACTCTGATGGAAAACTGATGAATTCATAAAAGTGCTAACAAAAGATCAAGATGAAAAAAATTAATTACACAGGACTGAGTGAACTGATGAGGGTGATTATAATTTTTGTAACTTTGTTTGAATAAAAAAAAATATCCCACAAGGACTCAGAGGCAAAAAATATACAAATCAATTTTCACTGCAAAGTAAAGGAGCTGTTACAGTGGAGGATTACTGGACTGAATGTCAGTATTATGACATAGTATGAATGTGTTTCGTGTTTGGTAATTGCAATCATTGTTGCTTTTGTTGTGGTCATCTATTTACAATGCTTGGTGTCAGTCTATTTATCTCTTGTTAAAATAAAATACAGTGTGTGTGTGTGAAAAACAAAACAAAGACAAAACAAAACAAAAACAAAGAAAAATAATGCTCTATTTTACATACTTAATATCTAATTTACAATACATATTATATAACACATTTATAGCATATATATTATATATGCATAAATTAGAACATTATTTTCCAAATGGACTAGACTATGTATATAAAAGACTACACACACACACCAAGGAGAAGACTTTTTAAAGAACAAAAGGACTGCTTCACTTCTTAAAAAAAAAGAAAAGAAAAAAACAAAGAGGCATATTTTAAAAAATCAGTAGAGGAGATAAAATAGAATACTAAATATATATACATATATATGTGTATGTATGTATATATTTGATTAATTCCAAAGAAGGTAGGAAAGGAAGAACAGAGAACCATTAAGAAAAATAGAAAACAAATAGTGAGATGCCAGATTTAAAATTAAGCTTATTGATAATTATATTGAATATAAATGAAGTAATGGCTTCAATTAAAAGTCAGAGATTTTTCAAACTAGATCAGAGTTTCTCAGCCTCAGCACTACTGACATTTTAGGCCACGTAATTGTTGTAAGAGGTGCACTGCAGACTATTTAACAGAATCTGTGGGCTCTACCCACTAGATACCAGTAACACCATCCCTTTCCCTTCAGTTATGACAACCAAAATTGTCTCCAGATATTCCCAAATGTGCCCTGAGGGACAAAATCAGCCCTGATTGAGAACCACTTGGCTAGATGAAAACCAAGGCCAACAATATGCTGTTTACAAAAAACCACATGTTAATTATAAAGACACAGATAGTTTTAAAGGAAACGGATGGGGTAAAGATGCAAATATTAACTGTAAGAAAGCTGGTATGACTATATTAATATCAGACAATGCAGATTTGAAGACAAAGGGCATTTCCAGAAAAAGAGATATTTCATAATGATAAAAACAATCTACCTATCAAAAGGACTTAAATGTGCATGCACCTAGTAACAGAGCTTCAAAATACATGAACCATAGATTGACAGAAACAAAGAAAAAAGACAAAATCTATAACCATATTTGGAGACTGAAACACTGCTCTTTCATTAACTGCTAGAATAACTAGATGAAAATCAGTAAGGTTATACAAGATTTGACGCTTTTAACCAACTTGACCTAAATGATACTTCTAGAATATTACAGTCAACAACTGCAGAGTATATAGTCTTTTCAAGTACACCTGGAAGGTTCACCAAGATAGACCATATGCTGGGCCAAAATACGAGTCTCATTAAGTTACAGATGACTGCAATCAAACAAAACATTTTCTATGAAAACAGGAATAAATTAAAAATCAAAAATGAAAAGGTATCTACAAAAATCCTCAAATATTTTAAAGTAACATACTTCTAGGTAACTACTGGGTCAAAGACAAAGTCACAGGGTAATTTAAAAATATTTTAAATTCAACATCAATGTTCTTCAGAATAATTTGTTTTCATACACCCTTTCTCAGGACCAATTGGCTTTGGATGGTCAAAAAAAAAAAACTTCATTAAAACCATTCAATTGCTTTCCTTGAATCCTTCCTTGGTCAGTCAGTTACCTTTTGTTTTTAACCTCACACCTATAGGAATGGAAAGCTAAAAAAAGCACTGTTATATTCAGTTTGTTATTCAGGGAAAGGTGGAAAATAAATAAAAAGATTTCCAGCTTCCTTTATTTTATAAGTCCAGATATTATTGTTTTCTTTGAGTGTAATGGGTATTAGGACTGTAGAAAATTATGGTTATAACTAGCTTTTTGCAAGTAAGGTGTTTGCAAGTAGGAATGATCTTATAATGTTAACTGTGATGTGAAAAGGAATTATTTTAATGATGGATTTTGATCAAGATAAAATTTTTAAAAATCTACATGTAGACATATCAGTGAAATTGCAGAAAAAAAAAATCTAAAGCAACTAGTTTTTTTTTTTAAGGATAGATTATCTTCAAAAAGGCAAAATGTATACTGACAACTCTACTTAAGCAAGGGCACAATAGAATCAAAGCACAATAGAATTATGCAATCAATGTGCTGAAAGAAAATAATGACCAACATAGAAGTCTACATCCAGCACAAATATCCTTCAGGCATGAAGATGAAATAAAGATATTGTTGGGGAAAAATTTAGAGAATTTACTACCAGCAGACCTTCAGGAAGGAATTAAGTATATCCTTTGGGCAGAAGGAAATCTTAATGGTTTAGAAGGTTAGCTATGTAGGAAGGAAAGAATTCCAAAGAAAGCCATAAATACATGGTAAATCTAAATGAACATTGACTATGTAAAGTAATAATAATAACCTGATGTTTAAAGTATAGAGAGTATTAAAATAGAAAGCATATGTAAATAATAGCATATTGGTTGTATTTTCCTGTGGAGGGTTAAAGTACTAATTAACTTATCATTTCTATCTAGGGTAAACAAAAATTGCCAAATTTTCAGACTAACAGAGAAAAAAGTGGAATTAAAATAATTAATGACTTCATAGAAAAGCAAGAAAGGGGAAAAAACAGAACATAGCATGAGCAGAATAGACAGAAAACAGTAAAATGGTAAATTTAAACCCACATCTGAGGACAGTTCATGGGTGTATGATTGAAAAGAATAACTGATTTAATCACTTTACTTTGTCCTAAGAAGTTCTCCTTAATATGTTCCCATAATTGGAAATTTTAAAATGCTACTTCTCGGGCTTCCCTGGTGGCGCAGTGGTCAGGAATCCGCCTGCTGATGCAGGGGGCACGGGTTCATGCACCGGTCCGGGAAGATCCCACATGCCGCGGAGCGGCTAGGTCCGTGAGCCATGGCCGCTGAGCCTGCGCGTCCGGAGCCTGTGCTCCACAACGGGAGAGGCCATAACGGTTAGAGACCCGCGTACCGCAAAAATAAATAAATAAATAAAAATGCTACTTCTTGGATACTTTAGATACTCTTAGCACCAGCAAGGCACTCTGCATGCATCCTGTCTTTTTATCCTCACAATGAACCTGCAAGGCGGGTTTTGTATACCCAAATTGGAGATGAGGATTGCCTGAGGTTGCTCAGGCGGTAAGTGACCAAACAGGATTCAAAACAGTTCAAACTCATCCCAACCAGGATATGCATCCAACCATGACACAATTCTTACCATTTAATAAACAAGGTTTGGTCATGTTATCTAACTATATCTTAAGTTTTTAACTGCCCAGAAGAAACAGAGGGACAAACGTTTTGCAACAAACCCAACTTTTAAAAAGTAAAATTCCTGAGATTCCACAAGTTAAATAAATAGATCTTTAAAACAAATGTACCAAACTTAGCCTACAGTCCTGTGCAAAGATACTCATATTCAAAGCAAGCATTTATGGAGATGCTATGCATCCTATATTTTTCCATTTTGTGGTCCACGGTGCATATGCATTTCAGTTTCTACTTAGATCTTCATGTAATTCTGCCAAGAATATGCATTCATTTCTTGTTAAAAGTAGTTTTCATTTCTGAAGTGATTTATACTGGAGGACAATATAATTACATTAGAAGACATAATAATTTGAAAATTCATTTCCAGCCAAGATTTGTGCAAAATAAAATCTAATTTATGCCAAAGGATATCAAACTTGCTAATCAATTCTTTTTTAATGACTTTCCAGGAAGAAACTCGTGTTGGCTATGATTCTTTACACAGCACTCTTATCTTCCAACCATATTGCTTTTTACAAGTATTCAATCTATTTTTATGCTCTTTCAGAAATGAGGGTTGCATTATCTATTTACCACAAAATGAGAACTTTGTTGCTCAAATGATAAAAAAGGAAGACTTTGATTGTTTTCCTTCAAGTCATTTATTTCCAGGTATGTTCACTTTTATTTCCATCACTTCTTTACTACTTGATCCCTAATGCCTTCTGTACTGTTCTGATAACTGTATTTTAATATTATTCAATATAATCCTGAAGTGACTGTAGCTTGTCCCAAGACCATTACAAGAGAACAAGTTGGAGAAAGAAAAATCGTCACTAGAAAAGATAAATGGGTGACACACTGGACCTTAAACTCTGTTTCTAATGGAAATTCCCATGCAGTAGATGAAAAGTTACCAGAAAACATGAACTGCCTCATTAACTTTATGCCCAAGTTCTATCAGCAATTGATTTTTAATGCCTATGTTCATCATTTATGAGCTCTTCCCATTCTTTATATACATTTAAAATTAAGCTTTATAAGATGAACTAGTTCCATGGTGATGCTCACTGAATCATCTATATAAAGCACTTTAAAGAATAATTCACAGAGAAGAAACATAAAGCTGATGAGCCAGAATTGTTTTGTGATACAAATTACTGATTATCAAAGTCAAATGTGGCAGCTATAATTGCCACTCTATTTGAAATAACCTTAATAATCGTCAACATATCATGAAGATATTTTTGGAAAAATGGGGCAAAATTGTTTTCTTTTTTTGTATTTCCACAGCATCTTTCAGCCAAGGTTTCTGACAATACTACAGTGTGGCCATCTGCATCACCAACATATTTGTCATTGACAGAGAGAAAACAGATTTGGAAATTGTTGCACATCAAAACAAAGCCGATTAAAGTGAGCCAAAGACATCAGTTTTCAAAGCGGGTTCTAAAATGCCAATTCTATAGACTCAGTAAATAATTCATTGAGCTGGAAGACATATGGGAACATATGTATATGTATAACTGATTCACTTCGTTATAAAGCAGAAACTAACACACCATTGTAAAGCAATTATACCCCAATAAAGATGTTAAAAAAAAAGAAAAAATAAAGAAAAAATAAATAATCCATTGAGCTTTGTAGAGTTGCTTGGAATAGTTTTTTTTTTCTTTTAATAGCCATATTTTAAAAAAGTAAGTAGAAAACTAGGTTTTAAACATGATTTTGTTAGTTTACTTATTGTTGGTGGTGAACAAAACTGTTAAGGCTAGCTTTGCTGTTACTGGAACTAAGTTAAAAATAATTTTCCAGAAGCCAGGTTGATATGGGAGATATTTTTTACTTTACCCCTAGAGGATAGCTAACATTGGCTCACATAGCCAACCTCTGTTGTAAGCCTTGATATATGTTAACTCATTTAATCCTTTCAACAATCCTGTGAAGGAGGTACTATTATTATCAATATTTCAGGAATGAGAAAATGAGGCAGAAGGGAAAAATAAATCACCTGGATCCTTCAGTAGGAAAGGGAAGGAGCCCATCTAGGTAGTCTGGCTCAGAAGCCTAATTCTAACCAAAGTGCTCTCTCTCTTCAATTGAAGTGTTCAGATTGAGTGTAAAATGTTTTCTTTCATCAAAAGTGTAGAAGAATAGTTGGAGGAATTCTAGTATATTGCAGGAAGCCTCAAAGAATCTTTAAAATGGAGCCACTCATTAATTGGATTACTGAACCATCAGTGGGTTCTTCCCTCTCTAACAGAAGACTGACCTGCAGACTTTCACCTCTGACACTTAAAGTCTTGCTCAGTGCTCTACTTTATATCATTTAATCCTCACAACAACTTTATAGAATACAATGGAATTATCTTCATTTAAATCAACACACGATGTGGACTTTTGTGAAAATGAGGGCAGAGGACACTACAAATATTCTGAAAACGCCAAGGGTTAAATATAGTTCTACATCCTTTTTATATATTTGTGAAAAGTTTTCCCTTAAAAATTTGATACCTCAAATATCAACAGATATTCTGATAGTCTGTTCTATAACAAAGTTTTCTTTTTCTTTTCTTTTTAACTGAAGCATAGTTGATTTACAATATTGTGTTAGTTTCAGATGTACAGCAAAGTGAATCAGTTGTGTGTGTGTATGTATATATATATATATATATATTTAGATTCTTTTCTTTTTTTAAAAAAATTATTTATTTATTTTTGGCTGTGTTGGGTCTTCGTTGCTGCGCACGGGCTTTCTCTAGTTGCGGTGAGCGAGGGCTACCCTTCGTTGCAGTAAGCGGGCTTCTCATTGCAGTGGCTTCTCTTGTTGCAGAGCACGGGCTCTAGAGCACAGGCTCGGTAGTTGTGGTCCACGGGCTTAGGTGCTTCGCAGCATGTGGGATCTTCCTGGACCAGGGGTTGAACCCGTGTTCCCTGCATTGGCAGACGGATTCTTAACCACTGTGCCACCAGGGAAGTCCCAGATTCTTTTCTAAGTTATTACAAGATATTGAATATAGTTCCCTGTGCTATACAGTAAATCCTTATTGTTTATCTACCATATATATAGTGGTGTGTACCTGTTAATCCCATACTCCTAACCCAACCCCTTTCCCCTTTGGTAACCGTATGTTTTTTTCCTATGTCTGTGAGAGTGTTTCTGTTTTGTAAATTCAGTTGTATTATTTTTTTTAGATTCCACATATAAGTGATATCCTATAATATTCGTCTTTCTCTGTCTGGCTTACTTTACTGTGATAATCTCTAGGTCCATCCATTATAACAAAGTCTTTCTAACATAGATAAGTTAATACGGGAGATATATGGGGTGACGATGTTAAGATAATGTGGAAATTGGGTTGGTTCATAAACTGTTTTTCCAAGTCAAGGGCATTCGAAATTGCAGAAACAGAAGAAGGAAAAGAAAAAGCCCTCTGCTGGGCTGGTAACCTGGCAACATGAGCCTTTTTTGGCTGTATTTTAGAAAAATTAGCAACAAGAGCCTATTCGCAGGGCTTCTCCGAGAGAAGCACCACAGCCTGGGGCAGTTCTTGGCTGCTGGCAGGTCCACTGCCTCCTGTGCCTGCTGTGAATGCAGCCCCACAAGTTCTGCTCTCCATGTCCTTTGGCTTCGTCTCAGCAGAGACTAGTCCTTGCCTAATTAAATTTTGTCCTCATTCCTAGTCTACTGTTTTGTGCGATCTATATTCCTTGTGGCAGATTCCAGCTACACTGAGCTGCCTGGCTTGATGGGCCATTTTAGTCCCCAGTTATGAATGAAGATTTTTTTTTTTTTGGTGATGCTTGCTGTTATCAGTGCTCTTCTTATCATTATGTAAGATAGCTTAGAATGCAAAACAATGAAATAATCATAAACATAATCAGATGGAAAATCTTTTTTTAAATGGTAACATATTTTCAGATATTGCAGTTCTCTACCTCCATGTTTGCTTTTTTCCACCAGGTTCTAAACCTGGTGTGTGAGAGAGGAGAATATCAAAGTTGCCAAGGAAAAATTCTGTATAACTCATACCTTTCTACCCTTCCCTTCTGCAAGACTATGTTAGGTTGAAAACCACCATTCTTGTGGGGGAAAAGTGGAGTATAACCTACATTTCCCTAATCCGTCAAAATTTTAAACTCAAGAGTTTCAGGATCCTTAGGAATTTATAGATTTTTTTTTGATGTCAGGTAGGAGGGTTCTATGTTTAAATGCACTTATGTAACAAGCTTTCCTTAGAGCAAGTAAAAGCATCCTGTTTCATGTTAAGTACTACCATGTAAGATGTATCAGTATATATTTTTTGCAGCAATTTTAAAGATTCTTTCAAATCTAGACTGACAAATAGGCTATTTTAAAAATATCGGTTAAAGGGAAAAAACTAAAGACTCCTCCTAATTCTCTGAAGGTTTTCAGAGTAAAATTATTTCCATCTTGATTTTCATTTAAAGAAATCTTAGCTTTTTTTTCTTACTTTAAATATGTATGTACTTTGTCATTTTCTGTATCTTCCAAGTGGCTATTCTATCCTGAAGTTGGCAGGCATTCCTTTAGGCTGATGGTCCTCAGGTGAGTAAGAAATGCAGTTGAGATTGAAGAAATGCTGTGTCTGCTCAAATTATCTCCTCTTTCTTCCACTGTGTCTGCTATCTAGCTTGAAATATTTGCTATTAAAATCATACCCCCCATCCCCAAGTTAGACAATTGGGGAAATGTTGAGAATCTCTTTTATTAGTTGGGACAACTGAGTTTTATTTATTTACAATTTATACTCCATGTATTGCCAACATATTTGAGGCAGTCAACAATAAAACTTGTGTCCATTATGGAAATGAAAAGTAATCCTTCCCCTCTTTCGTACTTATCCCTCCTAATAATAAAAAAGCAAAAGTCAACTTTGAATCAACATTTGTTAAAATTGTCAGAAAACATAAGCCAAAATAACATTTGATTATTTCATATCAGAACATTCTGGTAATCTTAGGCAAAGGGGCAACTGGATAGGTAGGAAAAAGATTTTATTTAGGATTAAAGAAATGTGCCAGTTACTAAGATTTTGACTCTCCTTCCAGCTGTTTTATGTGATACTGGAGTGGGGACTGTGCAGACCTCTTTGCCAGATGGCTCCCTATTAAGCTCTACCAATTGTGCTCTGTGTGTGTGGGTGTGTGTGTGTGAGAGAGAGAGAGAGAGAGAGAAGTTTTAAATATGTACAACATCTTTCCTTTGTTCTTCCAGCTCTAAGGGAGGTAGCTGCTTCCTCATTTTCTCTTTTTTGCCTTTTCAGTCACCCAATTAACTTTATACCTAATTGATAATTACTTATGTCCTATTTTCTCTGTTAAGTGACTAGTCTGGCTGCAGTCTCCTAACTAGATCTTAACGGATACCAGGCAGTGTCTCTTAACATGTTTACTTACATGAAGCAGTAAGCCTCCTAAGACAGTCACACACTCTTCCTGAGCTATTAAGGAAAAGGTCTTCCCATAATATCCAATTTTTGTTAAATATAATGTTTCTTTTAACAAAGAAGCATGAAAAGCATTGTTTTATTCCCTTTTTAATTTTTGGAAAAATGCTTATTGTAAAGATTGTAATTTGCTTCCTTTGGATGTGTAAATGGACTATGTTAGTCAGACCCATGATTGCATGAATCACACATGGGTAGGAAAGCTCAAAATCACCCCCCAGGGCTAATTTTTCTATATGATAGCTTGGTAAATAAAATGAGGATTGTGGTCTTAGAAGCTTAAAAACTAAACCCAACTGGAAATCTGGTTTCTTTAATGATTCACTATCAGAATATTTAAAAACAAAAAAATTTTAAAGTTGTTAGAAAGACTGCTAGTTCTATAAAGAAAGGTGATTATATTAAGAGTCAGTGATTATTTTTTGCATGAAATTTAACTTTCAGCTTTCTGACAAGCCACAGCACCATTGTTGTTATGGACAAGTAAAGTTCACTTTTTCTTCCACAGATTAGTCCATTCATTATAGGAAAGTACAATCACCAAGGCTCAGGGATTTCCAGGACTACTGTATAATGAAACATATGGCCAAGGAGTCCAGAAAAAAGGGCAATATAAGGGCCAAGGTTATGAGGCAGGAAGGACCTGGATTTTGAGTTCAAAAAGAAGGTAGAAGCCAAATTTACTTAGGATTACCTTAACAGTGGAGCACAGAAGACAGAGGAATAGCATATTTAAAATGCTGGAAGAAAAAACTATCAACCAAGAAATCTATACCCAGCAAACTTTGAGAGAACTTAGACCTGCCTAACAAATATTTACTAAAGAAAGTCCTTCAGACTACTAAGAAATGACTCAGGATGGTGACTTGAATCCACAGGAAGAAACAAAGAGCACCAGAGGGCTTCTCTGGTGGTGCAGTTGTTGAGAGTCTGCCTGCCGATGCAGAGGACATGGGTTTGTGCCCCAGTCCGGGAAGATACCACATGCCGTGAAGCGGCTGGGCCCGTGAGCCATGGCTGCTGAGCCTGCGCGTCCGGAGCCTGTGCTCCACAATGGGAGAGGCCACAGCAGTGAGAGGCCCACATACCACAAAAAAAAGAAAAAAAGAGCACCAGAAATGGTAAATATGTGGGTAACTATAAAAAAAATGTATAAATATCCATTTTCTTTTCTTATAATTACTTTAAGAGACGTAAGATCCAAATGTCCATTGGCAAGTGGAGGAGTAAACAATGATACGGAATATTTTCATTATGACAAGGATCCCTATGTTGCCCTTTCATAATCACACTCACTCCCTTCCCCACTGTACCACCCACTCCACTCCCTGCCCTGTCCCTGACCCCTGGCAACCACTAATGTCTCCTCAATTTGTATAATTTTGTCATTTCAAGAATGTTGTATGTTGGAATCACACAGATATTATCTAACCTTTTTGGATTGGGTTTTTTTCACTCATCACTATTCCCTGGAGATTCATTCAAATCGTTGCATGTATGAATAATTCATTTCTTTTTATTACTGAGTAGTATTCAAGGTTATGAATTCCAGTTCCTTTAGTCATTCACCCACTAAAGAATGTTTATTTCCAGTTTTTGGCTATTCTGAATAAAGCTGTTATAGACATTTGTTTACAAGTTTTACATGAGGATAAGTTTTTATTTTTCTGGGATAAACACCCAAGAGTACAACTGCTGGATATTATGGTAGTTGCATGTTTAGTTTAAGAAACTGCCAAACTGTTTTGCAAGAGTGGCGAGGAATTATCTTTTAAAAACTTCTAGGCGTCTACAAGAGACCCACTTCAGACCTAGAGACACATACAGACTGAAAGTAAGGGGATGGAAAAAGATATTTCATGCAAATGGAAACCAAAAGAAAGCTGGAGTAGCAATTCTCATATCAGACAAAATAGACTTTAAAATAAAGACTATTAGAAGAGACAAAGCAGGACACTACATAATGATCAAGGGATCGATCCAAGAAGAAGATATAACAATTGTAATATTTATGCACCCAACACAGGAGCACCTCAATACATAAGGCAAATACTAACAGCCATAAAAGGGGAAATCGACAGTAACACATTCATAGTAGGGGACTTTAACACCGCACTTTCACCAATGGACAGATCATCCAAAATAAAAATAAAGAAGGAAACACAAGCTTTAAGTGATATATTAAACAAGATGGACTTAACTGATATTTATAGGACATTCCATCCAAAAACAACAGAATACACATTTTTCTCAAGTGCTCATGGAACATTCTCCAGGATACATCATATCTTGGGTCACAAATCAAGCCTTGGTAAATTTAAGAAAATTGAAATTGTTTCAAGTATCTTTTCTGACCACAACGCTATGAGACTAGATACCAATTACAGGAAAAGATCTGTAAAAAATACAAACACATGGAGGCTAAACAATACACTATTAATAACAAAGTGATCACTGAAGAAATCAAAGAGGAAATTAAAAAATACCTAGAAACAAATGACAATGGAGACACGATGACCCAAAATCTATGGGATGCAGCAAAAGCAGTTCTAAGAGGGAAGTTTATAGCAATACAATCCTACCTCAAGAAACAGGAAACATCTCAAATAAACAACCTAATCTTGCACCTAAAGCAATTAGAGAAAGAAGAACAAGAAAACCCCAAAGTTAGCAGAAGGAAAGAAATCAGATCAGAAATAAATAAAAAAGAAATGAAAGAAATGATAACAAAGATCAATAAAATTAAAAGATGGTTCTTTGAGAAGATAAACAAAATTAATAAACCATTAGCCAGACTTATCAAGAAAAAAAAGGGAGAAGACTCAAATTAATAGAATTAGAATTGAAAAAGGAGAAGTAACAAATGACACTGCAGAAATACAAAAGATCATGAGAGATTACTACAAGCAACTCTATGCCAAGAAAATGGACAACCTGGAAGAAATGGACAAATTCTTAGAAATGCACAACCTGACAAGACTGAATCAGGAAGAAATAGAATATATGAACAGACCAATCACAAGCACTAAAATTGAAACTGTGATTAAAAATCTTCCTCCAACAAACAAAAGCCCAGGACCAGATGGCTTCACAGGCGAATTCTATCACACATTTAGAGAAGAGCTAACACCTATCCTTCTCAAACTCTTCCAAAATATAGCAGAGGGAGGAACACTCCCAAACTCATTCTACGAGGCCACCATCACCTTGATACCAAAACCAGACAAGGATGTCACAAAGAAAGAAAACTACAGGCCAATATCACTGATGAACATAGATGCAAAAATCCTCAGCAAAATACTAGCAAACAGAATCCAACAGCACATTAAAAGTATCATGCACCATGATCAAGTGGGGTTTATTCCAGGAATGCAAGGATTCCTCAATATACGCAAAACAATCAATGTGATATACCATATTAACATATTGAAGGAGAAAAACCATATGATCATCTCAATAGATGCAGAGAAAGCTTTCGACAAAATTCAACACCATTTATGATAAAAACCCTCCAGAAAGTAGGCATAGAGGGAACTTTCCTCAACATAATAAAGGCCATATATGACAAACCCACAGCCAACATCGTCCTCAATGGTGAAAAACTGAAATCATTTCCACTAAGATCAGGAACAAGACAAGGTTGCCCACTCTCAACACTCGTATTGAACATAGTTTTGGTAGTTTTAGCCACAGCAATCAGAGAAGAAAAGGAAATAAAAGGAATCCAAATCGGAAAAGAAGAAGTAAAGCTGTCACTATTTGCAGATGACATGATAGTATACAGAGAATCCTAAAGATGCTACCAGAAAACTGCTAGAGCTAATCAATGAATTTGGTAAAGTAGCAGGATACAAAATTAATGCACAGAAATCTCTGGCATTCCTATACACTAATGATGAAATATCTGAAAGTGAAATCAAGGAAACACTCCCATTTACCACTGCAACAAAAAGAATAAAATATCTAGGAATAAACCTATATAAGGAGACAAAAGACCTGTATGCAGAAAATTATCAGACACTGATGAAAGAAATTAAAGATGATACAAATAGATGGAGAGATATACCATGTTCTTGGATTGGAAGAATCAACATTGTGAAAATGACTCTACTACCCAAAGCAATCTACAGATTCAATGCAATCCCTATCAAACTACCACTGGCATTTTTCACAGAACTAAAACAAAAAAATTTCACAATTTGTATGGAAACACAAAAGACCCCGAATAGCCAAAGCAGTCTTGAGAAAGAAAAATGGAGCTGGAGGAATCAGGTTCCCTGACTTCAGACTCTACTACAAAGCTACAGTAATCAGGACAGTATGGTACTGGCACTAAAACAGAAAGATAGATCAATGGAACAGGATAGAAAGCCCAGAGATAAACCCATGCACATATGGTCACCTTATCTTTGATAAAGGAGGCAGGAATGTACAGGAGAAAGGACAGCCTCTTCAATAAGTGGTGCTGGGAAAACTGGACAGGTACATGTAAAAGTATGAGATTAGATCACCCCCTAACATCATACACAAAAATAAGCTCAAAATGGATTAAAGACCTAAATATAAGGCCAGAAACTATCAAACTCTTAGAGGAAAACATAGGCAGGACACTCTATGACATAAACCACAGCAAGATCCTTTCTGACCCATCTCCCAGAGAAATGGAAATAAAAACAAAAGTAAACAAATGGGACCTAATGAAACTTCAAAGGTTTTGCACAGCAAAGGAAACCATAAACAAGACAAAAAGACAACCCTCAAAATGGGAGAAAATATTTGCAAATGAAGCAACTGACAAAGGATTAATCTCCAAAATTTACAAGCAGCTCATGCAGCTCCATAACAAAAAAAACAAACAACCCAATCCAAAAATGGGCAGAAGACCTAAGTAGACATTTCTCCAAAGAAGATATACAGACTGCCAACAAACACATGAAAGAATGCTCAAATTCATTCATCATTAGAGAAATGCAAATCAGAACTACAATGAGATATCATCTCACACCAGTCAGAATGGCCATCATCAAAAAATCTAGAAACAATAAATGCTGGAGAGGGTGTGGAGAAAAGGGAACACTCTTGCACTGCTGGTGGGAATGTAAATTGATACAGCCACTGTGGAGAACAGTATGGAGGTTCCTTAAAAAACTACAAATAGAACTACCATATGACCCAGCAATATACCCTGAGAAAACCATAATTCAAAAAGAGTCATGTACCAAAATGTTCATTGCAGCTCTATTTACAATAGCCCGGAGATGGAAACAACCTAAGTGTCCATCATCAGATGAATAGATAAAGAAGATGTGGCACATATATACCATGGACTATTACTCAGCCATAAAAAGAAACGAAATTGAGCTATTTGTAATGAGGTGGATAGACCTAGAGTCTGTCATACAGAGTGAAGTAAGTCAGAAAGAAAAAGACAAATACCGTATGCTAACACGTATGTATGGAATTTAAGAAAAAAAAAATGTCATGAAGAACCTAGGGGTAAGACAGGAATAAAGACACAGACCTACTAGAGAATGTACTTGAGGATATGGGGAGGGGGAAGGGTAAGCTGTGACAAAGTGAGAGTGAGGCATGGACATATATACACTACCAAATGTAAGGTAGATAGCTAGTGGGAAGCAGCCGCATAGCGCAGGGAGATCAGCTCAGTGCTTTGTGACCTCCTGGAGGGATGGGATAGGGAGGGTGGGAGGGAGGGAGAAGTAAGAGGGAAGAGATGTGGGGACATATGTATATGTATAACTGATTCACTTTGTTATAAAGCAGAAACTAACACACCATTGTAAAGCAATTATACTCCAATAAAGATGTAAAAAGAAAAAAAAAAACAACTTCTAGTCTGCGAACCGGGAGCAGATCAAGTCTATTGAATGGTGTTTGCCGCCAGGCTATGGAGCAGGCAAATGAGCTAAAATGAAGGGCAATAAGGCCCTGAGTGCTGGCAGCATGGATGGTGGATTACAGTGCCGCTCTGAGGCAGTGAAGTCAGACCCCCAGGCCCATGTGCTCTCCAGCAATTGCTCAGCATCCTACACCAAGAACAGAGACCGCCAGAAGGCTTATGAGGATGGTTGCAAAACCATTGACTTAAAACCTGACTGGGGCAAAGGCTATTTCCAAAAAGCAGCAGCTCTTGAGTTCTTAAACTTATTTAAATCCGCCACTCGAACCTATGACAAGGTTTTAAAACATGAAGCAAACGATCCTCAGCTCAAAGAGGGTTTACAGAATATCGAGCCTCAGTCAGCAGAGATGAAATTCAAGAATGCTTTCAACATGTCCGATCTGCACCAGAAGTTGGAGAGTGATCCCAGGTCAAGGACACTGCTCATGGATCCTACCTACCAGGAACTGATAGAACAATGTCAAACAGGCCGTCTGACCTGGGCAAAAACTGCAACATCCCCAGATCGTGACTACCCTCAGTGTCTCCTTCGAGGCTATCTGGGCAGTACGGATGAGGAGGAAGAAGTTGAGACACCTCCACCACCACCTTCTCCCTAAAAGGAGACCAAGTCAGAGCCAATGGAAGAAGATATTCCAGGGAATAATAAGCAGGCACTGAAAGAAAAAGTTGGGGAAGGATGCCTGTAAGCAAAAAGACTTTGACACAGCCTTGAAGCAGTATGACAGAAGCAACGGCCAGGACCCCACCAACATGACTCGCATGACCAATCAAGCAGCCATGTATTTCACAAAGGGCGACGAGAGTGAATGACAGGAGCTTTGTGAGAAGGCCATTGAAGAGAGGCTAGACAAAAGACTATCCTCGACAGATTGCCAAAGCTTATGTCAAATTGACAGAGCCTATTTCAAAGAAGGAAAGTACAAGGATGCCATCCATTTCTACAAATCTCTGGCAGAGCACTGAACCCCAGATGTGCTCAAGAAATGCCAACAGGCAGAGAAAATCCTGAAGGAGCAAGAGTGGCTAGACCACATAAACCCTGGCCTGGCTTTGGAAATATCCCCAGGCCAGGAAGCACTATACAGAAGCCATCAAACAGGAACCCAAGAGATACCAAATTGTACAGCAGTCGAGCTACCTGCTTCATCAAAGTCCTGGAGTTTCAGCTGCCACTCAAGGACTGTGAGGAGTGTATCCAGCTAGAACTGACCCTCACCAAGGGTTATACACGGAAAGCAGCTGCCCTGAGAAGCAATGAAGGACCATACAAAATCCATGGATGTCTGCCAGAAGGCACTAGACCTGGACTCCATTGTAAGGAGGTAGCAGATGTTCACCATGGCTACATGATGGTCCTGTACAACCAACATGACAGCCCTGAAGATGTGAAGCGATGGGCCATGGCCAAGGTGCAGCAGATGAGTGACCTGGCCATGTGGCTCATCCTGCAACAGATGCAGAAGGACCCCCAAGCACTCAGCGGACACATGAAGAATCCTGTAATAGTGCAGAAGATCCAGAAGCTGCTGGATGTGGGTCTGATTGCAATTCAGTGATGACTTGCTCATCATAACCCTTCCCTTCACCCTCATGTGGAAAAAGGAGCGGGAACTGTGGCAAGCAGCATAGAGCAGAAGAGAGAGAAGGGGAAAAGGCGAACATCTTCTCTATATGTTTATACAGACCTATGTGGAAGATACAGAGACTTATACTGGAGTCATTTGTGCGGCCTCTGGGCCCTCCTAGCACACACACGGTCTCTCCTGCTGCCCCAGAGTTTCATGTGTCCCACCCCTGGCGCTCAAGTCACTGTCCCAGCTGCTCTCGCATAGTTGGTGATTTGGGGGCCGGGAGTAGGCATGTATGTGGAGGGGAGGGTATTCTTCCCAAACTCAGGCCCCAAGTGTCTTCACACTATTAGCTCCATGACCCCTTCACCAACAACACAAGCCAGTCCAGCATGGTCACATGTTTTAAAAAAAAAAGAAAAGAAAAAGTAGTTCTGTTTATTGTTAGTACTGACCAGACAAGAGAAAGACAAAGAAAATATATCTTTGTTCAAGCTTAGTTCTTTTAGAGGAATAGGAAACTAGAAGTCAATTCAGATCCTCTTATCATAGCTTAATTAATGAGAATAAGTGACAGTGCATTATTATCAAGGTGTCTTTGAAAAAAAAAAGCAATTTATTAATAAAAGCAGCTTAAAACTTCACAACTATTTTTAAAGTTGACCTAAGAGCTCAGTATCTGAAGTGCTTTCGCGGTCTACTGATGTAATATTTGGCACTGAGCAGACTGAATGTTTTACTCAACGTTTTGGGATTAAAATACAGAAACGTTGTTCCCATGTTCCCAAGTATGTAAACCTATTTATCTTGATTTATTTTTATAAAAGAACAAGGCCTCAGAAATACAGATACATGTTCTCTTCCCCAAAACAAAATGAACTGCATCCTTTGAAGCTGAAAAATAAAAATTTCAGAAGATTTTTGAATAATTTAGAAAGTTCTAAACCTTGAGACATAATATTCCAATTATGAAATCGTTACTGCACAGCAAGTAATTTTGGCCCAAATCTGTTCTCTTGAAATCTGAAGTCAACAGGAGTTCTGTGCAGGAGAAAAATCACGTGCAACCAGTACAGGGCCACTCCTAACCTTAAAGCTTTTCAGTTCATGAAATATTTATGCATCCTAAATCGGATTTAAAAGTCATCACAGGCATCTACCTGCAGGCAAACTATTCAGTGTTTTCTGCTTTCTCCACATACCAGCTGCCTAGGGTCCTACCCACTCCAGTTGAGTATTTCATACTATTCTCTACGCAACTCTATTCCACCACATCTGAATATCTGAATGCAAGAGATCATAGCTCCCAAGATATTTGGTGCAGAAAGGTCCCTAGAAGTCCTATGTATAATCACTGTGAGGTCTTCAGTTTCTTTTATACAGACAAAAGTCACTTCTCATCATTGATGACATTTCCCTCCTCATTCTATCCAGGTAGGAGCTGCTACAATGTCTTTCTTTGTTCCTATCAGTTATGTATTATCAACATTCATTTACCCCTGTAGCATTTTGTATTAATTCACTATTCTTATCCGGAAAATAAAAATTTTATTTAAGTTTTTTCTAATTAGTCCAGTAGAATTCCTTCCTTTCCCATAATAACCCTCTTAACGATGAATTTTTATTTCTTATTAGTTGTTATAATACTGGCTTACTTGAAGGAGTTGTAGCCTTTCCTTGTATTGAATAAATATAACACATATTCAATGAATGCCTACTATTTTCACTGTGATATCACCGGAAATTCTGTGGTGTAAAAGATGGATAAATTTCCTACCCTAATGGAGCTTACAGCCTAATGGTGAAGAGAGACATTAAACCGATCATCACACAAGTAATTAATTACAATGCTAGCAAGCATAAGAAAAAACAATGCTACAAATGTACACATAAAGGGACTGGTAATCTGGCAGGAATTGTAGGCTAGCAAAAATGATGCTCAGGGCTTCCCTGGTGGCGCAGTCGTTGAGATTCCGCCTGCTGATGCAGGCGACATGGGTTCGTGTCCCGGTCCGGGAAGATCCCACGTGCCGCGGAGCAGCTAGGCCCGTGAGCCATGGCCGCTGAGCCTGCGCATCCGGAGCCTGTGCTCCGCAACGGGAGAGGCCACAACAGTGAGAGGCCCGCGTACCGCAAAAAAAAAAAGATGCTCAGCCTGAGATCTGATAATGATTAGGAGTTAACAGAGACAAACGGAAGAAGTGTGTTACTAGAGTGAAAAGGATTTTGGCCTAGTTAGGAACTCACAGAATGTCACTGTGTCTGGAACTCAGAGCATAAAGGGGAGAAAGCTGCGAAAGAAAGCTGGAGCCAGATCCTGCTGAGTCTAGTAGGCTCTGAATCTTATTCAAGTTGCATTTGAAGTATTTTTAAGCAAGGGATTGCCATGATCAGCTTTGTACTTTAAAAGGATCACTCCTGGAAAATGAAACAAAGTAACCATATGACTTAGATGGCTGGTGGTGGTGGTGGTGGGGGGTGCCGAGAACAAAAGTGGATGACGGAGGACTATTAGGGGCCTTTTATAGATGCCTAGGAGAGAAATGATGGATTTCTTGGATGATTGTGTTGGTATTGAAGAGGAAAAATACCTTAAACGTAAAGCTAATGAGATGTGGTTTTTTAACCACAGCAACTGAATGGCTTGGATAGGTTTAAGGTATATGATTTCATTGGGACATGTTTGAATATGGGCTAGAATATGAGTTCCAGGATGATAGCTTTTTTGGCTTTTTTGTTCACTGTTGCAACCTGTGCCTCCAGAGACATTCAAGTTGAGATGTTGAATAGGCAGCGAGATTATATGGAATTGCAGCTCAGAAGAGAGATTTGGGTTGGTATTAAAAATGTGGGAGTCAGGACTTCCCTGGTGGTCCAGTGGTTAAGAATCTGCCTTCCAATGCAGGGGACAAAGGTTCGATCCCTGGTCAGGGAACTAAGATCCTACATGCTGAGGAGCAACTAAGGCCTGCAACTAAAACCCAACACAGCCAAATAAATAAATAAATAAATATTTTTTAATGTGGGAGTCTATTGTATATTAATGCATATATGAGGAATCTAGAAAAATGGTACAGGTGAGCCAGTTTGCAAGGCAGAAATAGAGACACAGACGTAGAGAACAAGCGTACGGACACCAAGGGGGGAAAGCAGGGTGGTGGTGGTGGGATGAATTGGGAGATTGGGATTGACATGTATACACTAATATGTATAAAGTAGATAGCTAATAAAAAAATAAAATAAATAAACTTTGTACCTGTTTTTAGAAAAAGAAATGTGAGAGTCAGCAGGATGTAGAATGTAGGTCCTCTCAGAAGCCAGGACAATACTGAGCTCCTCTAGGGGAAGGCTGAAGAGTGGGAAAGTCAAGATCAAGCACTGGTGACCAGCTCGCCTTCTAACAGCTCTCTGCAGCACCATGTGGTTGCCAAAGCATTTAATCATTCTCATCATGATCTCTGTGAGACCCAGTCCTTGTGCTGAAGATGTTCAGGCCCCGGTATCTCCCATTACAGCATTCAATTTAGACCTGTTTCACAGGAATACTAAGCCCTTCATCTCTCTCTCTCTCCACTCCTTCTTTCAAGAGCAGTGGATGGAAGGAAATTTAGGAAAATGGGTTACAGTATAAAATGGAACATAATGCTGAATTGTTGATGGAAGATACAGACTTTTTAAAAATTAATTAATTTATTTTAATTTTTTCGGATGCATTGGGTCTTCGTTGCTACGTGCAGTCTTTCTCTAGTTGCAGTGAGCGGGGGGCTACTCTTCATTGTGGTGCGCGGGCTTCTCATTGTGGTGGCTTCTCGTTTCGGAGCACAGGCTCTAAGTGCGCAGGCTTCAGTAGTGGCACGTGGGCTCAGTAGTTGTGGCTCACGGGCTCTAGAGCGCAGGCTCAGTAGTTGTGGTGCATGGGCTTAGTTGCCCCGCGGCACGTGGGATCTTCCCAGACCAGGGCCCGAACCTGTGTGCCCTGCATTGGCAGGTGGATTCTTAACCACTGTGCCACCAGGGAAGTCTGGAAGATACAGATTTAATGCTTGACCCTTTCTAGCTATCAGGGCCCAAGTCAGGGTGGTAGGGTACGTTTTTTAGCCAGGAAGTCATTTCTACGCTCTTTATAACTCAGCATACATTTCACACTTAATTTTTCCTTAATACAATACTGGTTAATAAAATGAGATCTCTTCATAGTATGACAGTTGTTAAAAAGGCAAAACTTCTAAAAACCAAACTGGTTAGAACCGGTTTAGAACCAGATTCATTTTTAGAAGTACCTATCTTATACAACAATGAATTCAAAAGTGTAATTTGTTTATTCTATCTATGTGCTTATCAGAATGTAAACTGCACTAGATAACCAGTACAAACTGTCACCGAAATGGAGAAACCAGAAGTCACTGAGAGTTATGTTAAAAGGCAAAAACAACCACCAAACACTCTGCTCTGTGTCCAGAATAATTAAACATTATTTCTTTTGTAAGCAAGTTGAAATGATTTCTTTTCAAAAGACAGAGTTTAAAGATGCAGTCTGCATAAGATGCTCTTCTCAGTACATGGCCCCCAAAGAATCTCTAGTTAATGAAGTTCATTGAATAAATATGGCTATCATCGTAACTGATATCATTAGTTGAAGAGAGTTTAAATTTTTTCTTAATACTATTAATATACGCATTACATGACCTTAAAAAAACCTGTTAGTCTAATGAAAGTGTTGTTAGGCTGGTGACACACAAACAGGCCATTCTATACAATGGGAATAATGATGCTTGCCTCAAAAGATTGTTGTGAGAATTAACTGAATTAATGTTTGGAAAGCATTCAGAGCGGCCTCTGACACATAGCAAGCCAAATTAGTGTTGGCTACTATTGCTGCTGTGACTACTTACAGATATAGCTTCTGTTTATCTGCATTAGAGAGATCCTCAGGGTGGGGATTACAGCTATGTTGGAATTACAGTGATTATTATGGTAGTCCCCGCTTATCCTTGGGGAATAAATTCTTTTTTGCATTTGTTTTTTTTTTTTTTTGGCTGCGTTGGGTCTTTGTTGCTGTGCGCGGGCTTTCTCTAGTTGCGG